>NC_141700.1:71848034-73275534 GCF_964263255.1 Lissotriton vulgaris
TGGGTTGCAAAGAATGCTTTGGAAGGGAATGGCAGACTTGAGAAGTGAGCATGGGTTGTGTTGGTGACGGAGTAAAGATTAAGTTGCTTGGGAATGTGATTAAAGAAGAGGAGGTATGGAAGTTTCAACATCTTGGGTTTGTTTCGGAGTCGGGACAATATCGAATAATGAACGAGTTGCCAGTGGTAAGAGGCTATTTGCCTTTGTGATGGTTGTTGAACTCCCGGTTCCAGCAACTGTAGCTGGGAATGCATTTCAAAACTGCAAAGTTCTGACTTGTCCCGTAATCCTGTGGGTAGCTAATAAAGTCTCTTCATTTCACCTGGTATATTACGTTTACGTCCATTTTAGTTTTGTAATATGGATTTTAACTTGAGCCAGATTTATAATTTTACTTAAGTTTGTAATATCTCGTTTTTGGGCAGTGCCTTTCCATAGGATATATGTGATGAGATGTCTTTAAATCCAAGTCCTTGTCTTTATTTATTTTTTTAAATTTTAAGCTAAGGTCATTCTAGACATCCATCACAAACATGTAACCTCAGTTAATGGACACGACATTGAGTAAGTGCATGAAAGCATCTGCTTAACCCCTTCGACGCTCATGACGAGCTCAGCTCGTCATGAGTTACACCTCTCGTATGCTCATGACGAGCTGGGCTCGTCATGAACCATGGGTTTTTAAAAAAGTCAGCGCACAGCGGGAAAATGAGCCCGCACGCATGGTGTTAAGATAAATGTGTGAACCCTTAATACTGCCACAGCAGCGCTTGGCCATGCAGATGACTCTATGTCACCAAGGACCCAGTGCTTCCAGTCTGTGGGTTTTGTTTTTCCAAATACTTGTTTTCAGGTTTCCCATGGTTTGGATCTTCTGAAGTCCAACTCCCAGACTGCATTAGGTTGTTACACCAAGGCAAATGCAGGGGGCGTTGGGTTCCTGAATGACCAGGTAACTGCACCCAACGTTACTGCTAGAACGAGTTTCCTCGAGCTGCGAACACTTATGAATACAGTGTGTTCATCTTCCATCAGACCACAACTTGAAAAACAAAGACCATGTTTGACCGATCCCACTGCCGCGACGTTAAACTTTGACCGTGAATTACTTCTGCACGTTGGGGTGGGCATCCTGTGCAGCTTTCCCCTTCCATTATGTTGGCATATTCTGTGCCCCAGGAGGCACTCACAGCCCTTTCCGAAGGCCTGCATTACTCATGCCAGCTGGAGTTGTCAGACTACTGCAGTTTTGCACAGTTGGTGGAAACATGGGAAAGAACCCAAAACAACTCGCCTTGTTTTCCTTTGGCAGATGCCAGCTGCTCTTATCACTCAGCTGCGTTTCTTGCCATCTCTTGGAGGTGGGTAGGCCTTTGTATGGAACGGAGGGGGTGGGTCGTCTGCGTGCACAGAGGGCTATTGCTATACCAGTTAGACAGGCCCAGCTAAAACCACTGTGGTTTCTCCTCCACATGGGCCGCGATCAGCCTTTGCAGCTTTAACTGAAAATCTGTGCCAAGAACAGGCTGAACCCAAACCCCTTATTCTTTGCCCACAGCTTACTTTTGAAGATTGAAATGTATTTATTCATCCATGCTCCAGTCTTTATTTTTTGCTTGGCGCTAATAAATGCTTTACCAAACTTGTGAAAGGTCTCTAGCTAGGAAAACACATTCTCTCTTGAGGGGCACGTGTTAAGGACCAGGAATTGAGTCTGACAAATGGCCCCTCGCAGGAGTCTGCCAGTGTGTTTTGGTTCAGTTTGATGTGTGCAAGGGAGGGCTCAATGGGTGCAAAGTTTAGAGGCACGTATCGCTGTTTTAGCAGAGCATGCAGTTGTTGTACCCACCCCTTTGTGTTAGCAGAGGTAAAATTCGTTTTTGATGGGGTAATATGGTTCTCCAACAGAG
Organism: Lissotriton vulgaris; assembly: GCF_964263255.1. NCBI lineage: Eukaryota > Metazoa > Chordata > Amphibia > Caudata > Salamandridae > Lissotriton > Lissotriton vulgaris. The sequence continues at coordinate 71,849,945 of NC_141700.1, forward strand.
AAATGTATTAAGAGGAAGGTGTTTTTCAACCCATATAATTTAGTTCAGTTTTAGTGGCAAATAGCATTAAAAAAACCTACGTTTTTAAATTCAAATGTATTGGCTTTTGACATGAAACTGAGGTGGCAAAGTACTTTGCACAATAAATCACCCAACATAAAAGAACTTTGTAAAAATTGCACAAGTACAAGAGGACAATGCAGGCGACAATTTGCGCATCTTGGTGTTGAAGGAGGTCTTGTGTAAAAAAGCATTTTTATTTATTTTCCTGTAGCAGTCTTTTCTTTAATTTTAAGTCTGGGTTTCGTAATGCATGCGCCAGGTGTACTGGCTTGCTATTGCTTATTTGAATAGGTGAGTGTGGCAGACAGTTATTGCCACCCAAAGTGCTTTCCTCAGTAGCTACTTTGCTCCAATATCATCCTGCTGTTATTTCAGTGATGCTCGAGAAGACAGGGTGAGGGAGCTTGAGATGAGATATCGTGGTCTCATTGTACGCAATCCAATTCAACCGGTCCTATTAGTACAGTTTATACCAGTAGAAGGCCAACACTTTCTCACTGGTCAGGTCACTGAGTGGATTTATTACTGCGATGGTAATTATATAATAAAAGCCATATATTTGTCTAAATCTCTTGTGGTATATGAGTGTATCCTTCTCAAACCTCTAGTGGTATTTGATTTTATGAGTTGAGGATTTGATATTGTTAGAAAGGCGATCTTAGGGGTGAGGCAGACTCTATCTGGCCGACCACCCCGAGACCCACCTCTCCTTATGGAACTGGCCGAGCGCCGTCGAGAGGCCTCCTGGCGAGGTTCCTCTCCTAGGATCGTACATGCGAGCAATCACACCACTACAGAAGGACACCACACAAGGATAGATTCTTACGTCTTTATCAGCAATCAAGGCAGGTTATCTCGGCAAGATATGTACAAACGGATCGAGGGATCCTTAAGGTCTTAGTAACTGTGGGAAGGGGGTAGCGGGACAGTCTTGGTACCAGCCTGGTACAGGGATACCCTACGCTCAGCTCTCAATCCTCGAGCTGGGGGTTTCCTCGGGGTCAAGCCGCGGCAGTGCCAGCAGGGCTCCGGAGGTGGTTTCAGCGAGGTCGGGCCGCGGCAGCGCCAGCAGGGCTCCGAAGGTGGTTTCAGCGAGGTCAGGCCGCGGCAGCGCCAGCAGGGCTCCGAAGATGGTTTCAGCGAGGTCGAGCCGCGGCAGCGCCAGCAGGGCTCCAAGGATGGTTACAGGGTTCGATATAGGCGAGTTCTTCTCAGGGTCTCTCTACTCCAGCATACAACTGCTGACCCATTTCAGAGCTGCCCCAGATATAGGTCTGAAGTCCTTTGATGTCCGGACCCTCGCACCTGGGGGTCAGAGGGGCCGGGATGAGTGTCCAGACACCCACAGTGGGGTGGAGCCAGCGCCCAGGGAGGCCGGAGGCGATCAAAACCAGGCATCCGGGGACGGCTGGAGGGCCATCGAAACTTTCCTCCTCCTTGATCCGTCAAGTGGCTGTTTTACCACCTGGTCGGATCTTGGTGCCTCGATGTCAGGGCTTAGCTGGGGCCGCGGCCGAGGTCGGGCCGAGGCCACGGGGCTTGGATGTGGAAGGCCCAAGATGGAGTCTGGTCCTGAGAGGGTGGCCCGGGATAGGGGTCGGACCAGCAGCGTGGGGCGAGTAGGGGTCGCCATGAGTGGTGGCTCTCGTGAAGGTTGGAGGGGGTAGCTTCAGGCCGGAGGACAGGGGTCGATGTCGTCCAGGGCCCGCCATGCGGGAGGAGGGGGACCACGCCACGAGGCCGGGTCCAACACACGTCCCCCCCAGCTGAAGGCAGGGAGAGTCACCCATCGTCTTGGGGGTTCTCCTCGCCGAGGCGGAAGAAGCGGGACAGGCCGTCAGCGTTGGCGTGGTCGCTGCCGGGGCGATGCTCCACAGTGAAGTCCATCCCTTGTAGGGAGATCGACCAACGTAGCAACTTCGGGTTCTCCCCTCGCATCTGCATCAACCACCGCAGGGGTCGGTGGTCAGTTTGCACCCGGAAGTGGGTGCCAAAGAGATAGGGTTGGAGTTTCTTGAGGGCCCACACCACGGCGAAAGCCTCTCGTTCAATGGTGCTCCAGCGTTGCTCTCGGGCCAGCAGGCGTCGGCTGATGAAGGCCACCAGCTGATCAACTCCTTCGGCGTTGATTTGGGACAGGACCGCCCCGACACCGTGCTCTGAGGCATCTGTTTGGACTACGAACTCCCGGCTGTAGTCGGGGGCTTGGAGCACGGGGGCGGTACACATCGCTGTCTTTAGGGTCTCAAAGGCGGCCTGACACTCGGGTGTCCAGTGTACCTTCTGTGGCTGCTTCTTGGAAGTGAGTTCCGTGAGGGGGCCCACAATGCTGCCATAATCCTTCACAAAGCGCCGGTAATACCCAGTGAGCCCCAGGAAGGCTCGGACCGATGTCTGGGTGACCGGGGGCTCCCAGGCCAAGATGGCGTCGATCTTGGGTTGGAGGGGGGGCCACCTGGCCGCTCCCCACTTGGTGTCCCAGATAGGTCACGGAACCTTGACCGATCTGGCATTTGCTTGCTTTTATGGTCAACCCGGCCCGGCGGAGGGCCGCCAAGACCTCCCGGAGGTGCTGGAGGTGTTCGGCCCAGTGGAGGCTGTACACCGCGATATCGTCCAGATATGCGGCGCTGAAGTCTTCTAGCCCCACCAGCACCTTGTTCACCAGCCTCTGGAACTTTGTGGGGGCGTTTTTCATCCCGAAGGGCATCACCCTGAAGTGGTAGTGGCCATCGGGGTTGAGAAAGCAGAGCGCTCTTGGGCGCCTGGTGTGAGTCCGATCTGCCAGTAGCCGGAGGTAAGGTCGAATGTGCTCAGGTAGTGGGCCGCCCCCAGGCGGTCGATCAGTTCATCAGCCCGGGGAATGGGGTGGGCGTCGGTCCGGGTGACGGCGTTCAATCCCCGGTAGTCTACACAAAACCTTAGTTCGGGAGAAGCGCCCGGGGCGGCGGCTTTGGGGACCAGGACGACAGGGCTGGCCCGTGGACTGTCAGAGGGTTCGACCACCCCAGAGCCAGCATCTTGGAGACCTCCGATTGAATGCAGGTCCGAACTCGATCGGGAACTCGGTAGGCCCAGTGTCGCACCGGCGGGCTGTCCCCGGTGTCGACATCGTGGACGCACCACAGGTGACTCCGGGGGTGGGAGAAAACAAGTCTGCAAATTGTCCCAACAGCTTTTGGCAGTCTTGGCGTTGTTCTGGGGTCAGGGCGGAAGAGAGGTTGACTCCCTCCACGGAGCTGTCTTTCTCAGAGGCATTCAGGAGGTCCGGTAGGGGCTCGGAGACGTCTTCGGCCCCGCTGTCCGTAGCCAACAGGAGGCTAAGTTCCGTCCGGACAAAGTGAGGTTTGAGCCTGTTGGCGTGGAGGACCCGGAGGGGGTTCTTGGGGGACTCCATGTCCACCAGGTATGTGACAGGGCTCTTGCGCTCCATCACTTTGAAGGGCCCAGTCCACTTGTCCTGGAGGGCACATGGTTCGACCGGGGACATGACCCAGACCTGTTGGCCCGGTTCGAACTCAATGGAAGAGGCGTTTTGATCATACCAGCGTTTCATCTCTTCTTGGCTGGCCTCGAGGTTGTTTTTGGCGAGTTCCCGGAACCGCCGAGTCTGGTTGCGGAGGGTCAGGAGGTACCGGTATACGTCTGGGGGAGCATCTTGTGCGGCGACCTCCCAGCCTTCTTTGACCAGGCTTAGGGGACCCCGGACGGGCTGCCCGTACAATAGTTCGAAGGGGCTGAACCCCAGGGACTTCTGAGGGACTTCCCGGTAGGCGAAGAGGAGGCAGGGCAGCAGCACGTCCCATTGGCGTCGTAAGGGCTCTTCCAGGCCCATGATCATCCCCTTGAGGGTTCGATTTAAACGCTCTACCAGTCCGTTCCCTTGGGGGTGGTAGGGGGTCGTAAATTTGTACGTGACCCCGCATTGTTGCCACAGGGACTTCATGTAGCGGGAAATGAAGTTCGTACCCCGGTCACTGACGACTTCTCGGGGGAAGCCCACCAGGGAGAAGATCCCCATTAGCGCCCGGCCCACCACGGGAGCCATCACGGTCCGGAGAGGGATGGCTTCGGGATAACGGGTGGCATGGTCCACCAGGACGAGAATAAAACGGTGACCTTGAGATGTTCGGGGCTCCGGGGGTCCCACGATGTCGATCCCCACCCGCTCGAAGGGGGTGTTGACGACTGGGAATGGTTGCAGGGGGACCTTGTGCTTCCCGCCGCTCTTCCTGCTGGCTTGGCAGGTGGGGCAAATCCGGCAGTGATTGCTTACATCATTCCTCATCTTGGGCCAGTAGAAATAGGTCACCAGGCGGCTGTATGTCTTGTCCTGCCCCAGGTGCCCGGCGAGGGGCACATCGTGTGCCAGATTCAGGAGGAAGTCTCTGAACCGGAGGGGGGCCACCAGAAACCGGCTGGCCCCCAGCTTGGCAATCTTTTTTTCACTGTAAACGAGATCGTTGTCCCAATAGACCCAGTGGGACCCCGAGGGGTCTCCGGCGGTCCGAGCGGCGGCTTGCTGTCGGATCCCCTCGAGGGAGGGACACGTTTTCTGTTCTTGTCGAACTGCTCCCGTGTGGGGCCACCTTCTTGGCGCCATTTGGCCAGTTCCGGGAGGTCGCTGAGCGGGGCAATTTCTTCACGGTTGGGCCCCAGGGGACCGGGCTCAGGGTCGGAGTCTTCGGAGACGGCGGCCGGTGGAGGCTCGGGCCACTCTGGTTCTTCGGTTGGGGTGGTGTCCTGGGTGGCCATGGATCGCGTGGTCGTACAGACCGACTCAGGGAGGCCTAGCATCCCCAGATGCTCTCTCCGCTCGACGTCGGCCCAGGGGGAACTTTCCAAGTCGTTCCCGAGGAGGCAGTGTCCACGGGGGCATCGTCCCGGACAGTCACTTTCAGCATGCCCGACACTAGACCCCCCCCCCCCCCCCCCCCACCCACTCAAAGGGGATTCGGGCCATCTGGCACAGGCTCTCTGAATTGTGCGCTGACCGCACTGGGCACAGTACATTGGGCAGGATCTGGTCAGGTGGCAACGGACGGCCGTCACGCTGGCTCCCGTGTCGCGGAGGGCATCGGCCCGGTGCTCATTAATGGTGACCCACTGGCTGTACTTCTGAGTGTTGGCCGGGATTGGGGCCCGGGGGACCATGTCTCTTTCGCCCAGACATACCAAGGACATGGCGGCGGGCTCCCACTCGGTCTGGTCTTGGTCATAGTCCTCTTATTCGCCCCTCTCCTCTCCCAGGGAGGCGGCGGCGATCTGGCGGTTTGGCGGACCGGTGGTGCTGGATCGCTGGTTCATTGGGAAGTTGGGGTCATTGGCATAGTGACCGGGTCGCTGGCATTTGTGGCAGATAACGTTCGAGCGGGACCCCGGCCATGCTGGGGGGGCCGCTCTTCTGGCCAGGGAGGGCGAAGTGTTGGTCGGGGGAGGCACTGCGGGGGCATCCCGATTCCGGTTCTGGCCTCCTCGCGGACGGTGGGGCCCTTGGGTAGCTCGGCCGGGGTCTCACATTGAGTTCCGGGGGACCCGGGTGCTTTCTCATCGATTGGCTTCGATGGCGAGTTTACGTGGCTCGGTCGGTTTGCTGTCGAGGAGATGCTGCCTGAGTTCGACAAAGCAGTTGTTGGAGAGGTGCTCCCATACATTGAGGTTGAACAGCTGCTCGTAGGTGGTGACTTGGCTGCCTTTGATCCACCCCTCTAAGGCTCTACTATAGAAGTTCACATACTCCACCCAGGTAGTACCGGGAATTCTTACAGTCTCTGAATCGCTGCCGGTACATCTCGGGGTGAGTCCATAGCGGGTAAGGAGGGCGGCTTTCATGTGTTCATAAGAGGTCATTTCGGCGTCTGGGAGCTGTAGCAGGGCGTCTCTCCCCTCGTTGACGAACTTACCCCACAAGCCGGCACCCCAGACTTTTTGCGGCACCCGGTGCGAGGTCATGGCTACCTCGTAGGCCTTAAACCATTGTTGGATGTCGTCGTTTTTATAGTATTCTCTGACGACATCTTTGGGGATGTGGACCTTTGTGTCCGCAGGAGGGGGTGGGCTCCGGTTCCTGGAGGCGCTGGCCTCCCCGTTTTTAGCCTTGATCTCAAGTTCTTTTAAGCCACGCTTGTGCTCGAACGTGAGCTTCTTCTCCTCTAAGTCCCTCTGCCTTCGTTTCTCCTCCAGGTCTCCTTGCAGCCGTAGTTGCTCAAGGGCTATCTTTTTCTCGGCCAGCTGTAGTTCTCCGTCCAGACGAGTCGGGCGAGCTCCAATTCGTGGAGCCGGCTCCTTTCTCGCTCTCGGACGTCTTCGTGGGAGAGGCCCGTGTTTACGTTGGTATTTCTTTCCTCTGCTGGGGTTGTGATGGTTTCCGGGTGCATATCTGGGATCGTGTTATCTTCGTTCTGGGGTGACGTCGCTCCTGTCTCTTCCCATGTTTGTAGGGCCTGCTTGAAATCGTCCTTGGTGTTTAGTCCAGTGGTAGCAATGCCCAGGTCCTTGCAGAATTGTTTTAATTCTTTGTTATGTTATGTTATACAAGGGTTTTATATAGCGTGCGGCTACTCGAAAGAGTGTCCCGACGCTTTGAATTGCACACTAATCTCATAACACAACAGGGAAAGTAAATAAAAACAGAGAAAAAAGGAAACCTAATAGGGCCCGAAACTAAGAGGTGAAAAGCCAGGTTTTAAGCCCCTTCCTAAAGGCCAACAGGTTAGGAGTGCTGCGCAGGGACACAGGCAGTTTATTCCACAACTGAGGCGCTAGTAATTTAAAAGAGCGGCCACCGATGCGAGCTCTCTTCACGCGGGGCACCACAGCAAGAGACAAGGCTTCAGACCTAAGCGACCTGGCAGGAAGGTAAAAGGTCAGCCTTTTCTGAAGATATTTTGCTCCGGAGGCGTGCAAGGCTTTGTGTGCCAGGGTGAGAGTCTTAAAAATTATCCGCTTCCGGACAGGAAGCCAGTGCAAAGCCTCCAGGAGGCCCGAGGCTCTGGCACGGCGAGATAGTCCAAAGATGGCACGTGCTGCCGAGTTCTGGACAACCTGTAACCGTTGGAGCAGGTATTCTGGCAGGCCGAGATAGAGGACGTTGGAATAGTCAATTCTCGAGCCTATAATCGCCTGCACCGTGATCTTCCTGTGTTCCTCCGATAGCAGGGGCAGGAACTTGCGAAGCATCCGGAGTAGGCCAAAGCAGGTGCCAGTGAGACCGATTACCTGCGAGCGTAGTGTGAGGCCATTGTCGATCTTAATCCCAAGGTTTTTAGCCACCTGGGACGAACTTGCTGGTGGAAACATGTTCTCAGGCCACCACACTTTCCAGTCCGGGTCCGAACTGCACCCAAAAAAGAGGACCTCGGATTTATCCGAGTTGCACTTGAGGCTGTTATGATGGAACCACTGAAACACAGCCTCAAGGCAACCCTGGATCCTACCTCCATCGAAGTCCGCACCCCTCTCACAGGTGAAGAGGAGCTGGGTGTCATCGGCGTAGGAAATGATCTGGGCCCCGAAGGACTCCGCCAGTGCCGCCAGAGGGGTCATGAAGATGTTAAATAGAGTTGGGCTCAGAACAGAGCCCTGAGGAACTCCAACACCCAATGGCGACATCTCGGCGGAGCAAGCAGAAGCCCAGACCGTTTGTCGACGGCCTGCCAGGAAAGATCGAAACCACTGGAGCACCGTCCCTCGAAGACCAATCTCTGAGAGTCTAGCAAGCAGACCCTCATGAGGGACGGTGTCAAAGGCCGCCGACAGATCTAACATCACCAGCATCGCTCTCCCGCCCGAATCCAGCACCTCCTTTATCGCCTCCGAGACTTCCAAGAGAGCTGTTTCGGTGCTAAGATTGGCGCGGTAACCCGACTGGGTAGGGTGCAGTAGGTCGTGGGACTCCAGGTAATCGGCAAGCACCTTATGCACGTGCTTTTCAATGACCTTCGCAAAAGCCGGCAGGAGCGAAATAGGTCTATAATTCGCTAACACCTCCACATCCAGACCAGGCTTTTTAAGCAGGGGAATGATCATTGCCTGCTTCCAGGACTGGGGAACCACACCCTGTGCAAGAGAACAGTTCAACAGGGGGTTCACGAGTGGATTAATGACAGCTGCCATTTTAGCCAGAAATTTTGCGGGGCAGGCATCCCGAGGGGAACCTGACTTAAGCCCAGCCATCAGGTCAAATGAAGCGGTCAGCGAGAGAGGAGGGAAAGCTGCCAAGGCCACACCTGCGTTAGGTCGGGTAACAGCGGCATTCTCCGCCCGACCTGGCATCTCAGGCTCCAGCACAAGGAAGGAGTCCTGGATCCGCTGGATCTTAGAGGTAAAAAAGTCCGCAATCGCCCTGACCCAAGGCGCAGGAGGGGGGGGTCTGGGTAGGTGCTGCGCGAGAAGTTGTAAACTCCCGCACAATGGCGAAAAGCTCCCTACAGGAATTGGAGGCAGCTTCAATTTTTCTCGCGAAATAAGCCTTCTTCTCCGCGAGGATGTTCCGATGGTAAGCTTTCGCCAGAGACCTGTAGGCGAGTTTCGCCGTCGCGTCGTATTTCACGCGCCATGCTCTTTCCGCTACCTTGCATTGCCGATGTGAAGCTGCCAATGCTTCCGTAAACCAAGGGGCAGATGCACCTTTTTCGGGTTTGCGGAGGGGTCTCAGAGGAGCAAGATCATTAAGTCTCTCTGAGAACCAGACCTGCAATCGCTCCACATCCTCCTCTAAGTTCCCCGTTAAAGCACAGGGGTGGTCCGCGCAAGACTGTGCCAGCAGTTCCGGAGTAATCCGGTGAAGTGCCCTGAATCCCACGGCAGTCTTCCAACCGCTCCTTCTGGAACTCCGCGGTCGGTCTGGTTTCCTTGGTAGTCATGGTCGTAGTGTGTTTCTGTCAGTATTGGGTGAGTCACTCTCTGTACGATTTGCGTTGGCTCAGATCGCACCGCCTGCCACCAATGTTAGAAAGGCGATCTTAGGGGTGAGGCAGAGGCTATCTGGCCGACCACCCCGAGACCCACCTCTCCTTATGGAACTGGCCGAGCGCCGTCGAGAGGCCTCCTGGCGAGGTTCCTCTCCTAGGATCGTACAGGCGAGCAATCGCACCACTACAGAAGGACAGCACACAAGGATAGATTCTTACGTCTTTATCAGCAATCAAGGCAGGTTATCTCGGCAAGATATGTACAAACGGATCGAGGGATCCTTAAGGTCTTAGTAACTGTGGGAAGGGGGTAGCGGGACAGTCTTGGTACCAGCCTGGTACAGGGATGCCCTACGCTCAGCTCTCAATCCTCGAGCTGGGGGGTTCCTAGGGGTCGGGCCGCGGCAGCGCCAGCAGGGCTCCGGAGACGGTTTCAGTGAGGTCGGGCCGCGGCACCGCCAGCAGGGCTCCGAAGGTGGTTTCAGAGATGTTGGGCCGCGCCAGCAGTGCTCCGAAGATGGTTTCAGCGAGGTCGAGCCGCGGCAGCGCCAGCAGGGCTCCGAAGATGGTTCCAGCGAGGTCAAACAGCGGCAGCGCAAGCAGGGCTCCGAAGATAGTTTCAGCGAGGTCGAGCCGCGGCAGCAGGGCTCCAAGGATGGTTACAGGGTTCGAAATAGGCGAGTTCTTCTCAGGGTCTCTCTACTCCAGGATACAACTGCTGACCCATTTCAGAGCTGCCCCAGATATAGGTCTGAAGTCCTTTGATGTCCGCACCCTCGCACCTGGGGGTCAGAGGGGCTGGTTTGAGAGTGTCCAGACACCCAGCAGGGGGGTGGAGCCAGCGCCCAGGGAGGCCGGAGGTGATCGAAACCAGGCGTCCGGGGACGGCTGGAGGTCCATCGAAACTCTCCTCCTTGATCCGTCAAGTGGCCGTTTTACTACCTGGTCGGATCTTGGTGCCTCGATGTCGGGGCTTAGCTGGGGCCGCGGCCGAGGCCACGGGGCGTGGACGTGGAAGGCCCAAGATGGAGTCGGGGCCTGAGAGGGTGGCCCGGGATAGGGGTCGGACCAGCAGCGTGGGGCGAGTAGGGGTCGCCATGAGTGGTGGCTCTCGTGAAGGTTGGAGGGGTAGCTTCAGGCCGGAGGACAGGGGTCGATGTCGTCCAGGGCCCGCCATGCGGGAGGAGGGGGACCACGCCACGAGGCCGGGTCCAACAGATATGTACGAGGTGTGAGTATTTTGAAATGAAGTAAAGTATCTAGGGGAATTGTAGTCTTTTTGTTTGGTAGAACCCTGTCATCTTGGTGTATGAAAGGGTTACGTTCTATTTTTATCATTATCTGCCAAGATTTCCATGGCAGATCAGACGTTTGTCCTTCTGTAGCTAATACATTATTTTGCATCTTTCATGAAGTGCCAAGGAACAATTTATTGTATTGTGTACACAGTAATTATTTTGTCTGTGCCTGCACACGTTTTCCATTCAGTTTAAACCTTGTCCAATGGATGTTTTGGTTGGCTTGTAAGGTCTTTGTTATCGGAATAAAAAAAAATATTCCACAGGCCGCAGTGGCTACGAACAAGCACCTAAAAATAACACCTAGAAATTGCTCACAGCATTAGCTATGCAGTTAAGAGCCTGCCCACGTCACGCGCACACCGCATGTACTGCTGATGACTTTAAAATTGATACCACAAAATATATGTCAAATAACTTTGATTTACCTCTCTAGTAACAATACATATAATATGAAAACTGACCTCGCTTGATAGATAAAATCTCTGCTTCTGCATCATATGCCATTACCTTGTGGTGAAAGGCTCCTTTTACTACTGAAGGTGTGATGTCTTCGTCAAAAATGTTTTGACAAGTGTCTGCAATACTGTGTCAGTAAGTGTCCTTACAGTTATTCCATCCACAGGGAAGGCTGCGGCTCGACAGAATTATTATTATTTTTTAAGCCATCCTTAAATGTAATATTTTTTTTCTCCAAATTTTGTTTCTGAGGGCTTATCAAAACAGTTTAATGTGTGAAAGGTTTTATTTAATGGAAGTGCACCTTTTTAGCTAAAACAAGTACATCTATTTGACCTGAAGAGAATGCCAGCTTTCACCCTACAGGCAACAACGGTTAGGACATATATATTCACTGCTGCAATCCTAATTTCTCACGTCATTTGTTAATCGGCGGGAAAACTTTGTAAGAACTTGTAATAATTATAGTCACAGTGGTGTTTTGATTTTATTTTCATCACCTACCCAGTGACATGTTGGCATAGCCTTCTGCTGTGCTTACATCTAGGCACAGGGCCTTCGCCTGTGACTCCACTTGTGCTGATATCAGATTTCACTCTTTGACTTTGACATAGCACCAACTGGGACCATCGGTGTGCTCCAAAAATGGAAAACAATCTTGTTTTTTAGGGGGGGGGGGGGGGGGGGGAGAAATCAACAAGATCTGGATTTGCTTACATTTCTTATGTGCCAAGCAAACCGTGATGTGTCCGGATAACATGCATTGTACTTGGAAGGCCAGCACCAATTAATAATTCAGTACTGTATGGACATCCATATGTTATATGTATTTATGCCAAAATGAAAATGTTCCCCTGGGATTTTTTTTATAAAGATTTGCTTGTGTGAGTACAATGCTACCATAGACCTTGTTCTCCAACATTTATGTTGTTACATCTCTTCATAGTAACTTCAAAGAATCATATGCACTCTTCCAAATTCATATATTACTTCACACTCTGTATATAGACCAAAGATTTGGTGTATCAACCGTACTGGTGAAATATTACAGGAAGCAGCACACTGGAAATTGTGTATTGATGTTTGAGGCTATAATTTAGAGGTTGTTAGGGGCAAAATACTACTACAGGGCTGAATTGAATGTATTCTTCTTGGGCACCCCTCCCTCTGCTGACCTTTTGACTGCTCTGCTGTGCTGACAGTGACGAGTTATTTCCTGCTCAAGGAAGCTGTTCTTTATATACAGTCTAGTAAATGCAATACTACCACTTTTTAGTTTGCAGTTCTTGAATCAATGCCCTGAGAAGGCCCCTAAAGCATCATAAGGAGCTGAAACGCATTGAAAAACATTTTTAGCAGCCCCAATAAAAAAAAAATTGTATTCAAGATATTACTTGGTATTTAAGAATTAACTATCGAATGCAAGACTGCCCCAAATGATTCCTCTAACATCAATAAAATTGACTGGATTTTTTCATTTTGTTTCTTCCTCTTATATAAAACAGGCATTGCTTACATCAGCCTGAGCCCTGAGTGTGAGGTAATACATAATTTTTTTCGAGAGTAAGCATGTTTTAGATTAAATTTGTAAAATGGAGAAAATACTTATAAATATGTTTTCCTTGAACTCACTAATCCATGTTTGAGACTTTTTTCCTTTTTAAGAATTACTATAAATAGATATTACAAAGGAATGTTGTAGAGCAATGACTTTGGTAGCACTGTACTCAATCAAGTAATTCCTAGTGTAAAACTTTTCCTGAGGGAACATTTTGTATTATTAGCCCATTACTAAGGATATGAAGGGTAGCCCTTTCATCTCTTTATTATATATATAGCACCCATTTTGACATTGGTATTGCCTCAAAATCAGGTTCTATAACTTATTGCTCTGGTTTTGAGGATTCTATTCCCAACTGTATGGTATAAAGTTATAGCTAGTTCAAAGCAACCTGAACTACTTTATGTGAAACACATACAACGTAGTCCAAATTAATTTTCATTTCTCTTGATTAACATACATTGTAATGCTCTGTCCCTTTACCTTGTTTTAAAAACAAATTATAATTTTAATGGGGGGAATTTATGGTTACCTTGGTTGCAGATTGCAGCGCTTAAAAAAGAAAATTAATGATGGGTGTTGGACCTTTTTAGACTTTCATTTCTTGTGGCTGGTTTGCAGACCGCTATAGGTGTTTCACCAGCCTCATTGCACACACATACATGGCCTTTAGGTCAGTCATTTTCATCCACAAGTCTTTTCAGATTCAGAAAATGTAAATCGCAGTTTGCCTATACCCCAGCATAGAGAATGTGGTAAGAGGTTAGCCTTATTTAGCTCTATGCTCTTTTAACCGCTTCCGCGCTACCGCGTTTTCCCGCTGTGCGCTGGATTTTCAAAAATCGTGGGTTACGTGACAAAGCCAGCTCGTCATGCGCGTAGCGCAGGTAACGCCCATGACGAGCTGGCTTTGTCATCCGCGCGGAAGTGGTTAAGCTATGACCCTCAAGTTGTTAACTTAAGTGTCAAGGCTGGTGGGCCAAGACTTTACAGATTTTAACATTGGTTAAACGTATGCTCTGAGTAATGCAAAGCCAATAGTATATTTTTCTTTGAACCAATAATATTTTCTTGTGATCAGCATTAAAGCAAAAAATGTCTATAACTGTTCTGAGTACACATTCCTAGCAGGAAGCACCTTTACTGTTGTATTAAAATTTATACACATGGTTTTTGGTTTATATTACAATCTTATGGCTGACAATCAGGTTTCTTATAGAGCGCGACTACTCACCTGTGAGGGTCTCAAGGTGCTGAGTGGGGGGGGGGGTAGCGGTGGGGGCGGGGGGGGGAGGATTGGGTAGATCTGCAGTTAGGTCGAAGAGCCAGATCTTGAGGTCCTTCCTGAAATGCTGCAGTGATGGTGATTGCCTGAGGTGCAGAGGCAGGGAGCTCCAGGTCTTAGCAGAGAGGTAGGGGAAGGATTTTCATCCAGCTGTGGTGTTTTGGATTGTAGGGATGGTAGCAAAGGGCCATTTGGGCATAGCGGCGCTATCTGGTGGAGTGTAGAAGGTGAGGCAGGCATTGATGTATGTAGGTGTGACGTTGTGGATGGCTTTCTAGGTGTGCGTGAGGAGCTTGAAGGTAATTATTTTGTTGAAAGGTAGCCCGTGAAGGTCTCTCAGGTGGCCGGTGATGTGGCGTGGGATGTTCAGGGTGAGTCTGGCGGAGGAATTCTGGATGTTCTGTTGTTTCTGGGTGGTTCCGACGTAGAGTGCGTTGTGGTAGTCTAGTCTGCTGCTGATGGGCGCATGGGTGACTGTTTTTTCCTGGACTCCGAGGAGCTCAGCTTGTAGATCTTACGAAGCAGGCGGAGCATGTGGAAGCAAGAGGATGAAACGGCATTGATTTGGCGTTTCATTGAGATCGAGGGGTCCATGATGATTCTGAGGTTTGTGGGTGGGTTCCGAGCGTTGGGGGCCACCAAAAGTCACCCCAGACGGAGCTCAGGATGAGGACTTCTGTCTTGAGCTTGAGGCAGCTGTCCTTTATCCAGGCGGTGACTGCCTTCACCCCTTTGTGGCAGCACCATGCTTTCCTTTTACCTCTTTATTTTGGCGACATATGCTTGTAATGGAAAAAAATAAACATGACACCACTTCTCCAAGGCCATGCCTTTTACTTTGCCAGTGCTTGCTTAAAAAATTGATTTCCGGCCTTGCAAAAACGTTGCTTCTCATAAACACAGTACAATGAAAAGCGTGAATCCGGTCATAATCCAGCCCAAGGTTTTTGTATAATGCATATATAATAGGTGTTTAATGTTATGCTCGTATAATTCCATCGTGAAATACCAGAGACGACATAAGCATGAGCTCTGATGGCAAATAGTTTGTGGTTGCTACTTGAGCCATCAAATGCCAAAGCAGGACCATCATGCTAAGTTATATTGTTTATTTGTTACGATTGTACATTATCCCTCCGTTTTAGGGCATCTATATGTTTACAAGCCTAAATTGGTTCTCTAAAAGCCGTTCCCGTGAATTGCGTATTTTCACAAAGTGGAGCACTTTCCTGATCTCGTCACATCTACGTTTTCACCTGTCCCGCCCCAGAAGGTTACAAACCGGCAGCCTGAGGCCTCTTAGGTCTGGAAGAGGGATGTTTTTTTTTTACGCTGCCCTGCAGGGAGGGCCCGGTCCTTTGCCGTCTCCATTTCCAGGCCGAACTTTAGCACAGAGCTGGCACTGTCTGCCACTGGATCCAGCGGCGGGCGGGGAAGGGTGTTGGCCCTGAAAGCAGAGCTGTGGTTTTGAAATTACCGTGTGCCGGCCCGCGGTGCCTGGGTAATGACTGGCAACGGAAGGGAGCCGGGCTGTTTTTAGCTGGGCGGGCACAGGGCACCCATCCCTAGCCCCCATCCCTCCCAACCTCTACAAAATGTCCGCCGTCATGAGGTAAGGGGGTGACGTCGCTGCGCTCCCGTGCCTACGTCACCGTTCCCAGGAGCCACCTGTCCATCAACAAGCTGTGCCTCACGCCACTCTGCCACCCGAAAGCAAAACCCGTCCAGTCCTTGGAATGTCCCGAGCCTCCCGCACTGTCAACTCGCTGCCCCTGCGCCATACCGAACGAATAGAGTCCTATATATGCTATGCCCATGCAGCTGCCACGCCAGCACTGGCTGCAGCCAGGTAATATGTTGGCAGTGTGCCTGCCCAGGCGGGTCGCATGTTACTATTGTTGCTCTTAACAGTATGTATGACCACAACATTGCGAATGTGATTCTGGCTTTGCCCCTCGCCACACTGCGAACAGAAATACGCCAGTAAGGTTTTCTCGGCAGTATGTTTCCAAACAGGTAGCCTCTCCTTGCGGGGCTCATGGTTGCAGCTGAACTGATTACATGAGTTTGGAATTTTGGCTACATCCGTATGGACATGCTCTCATGTCTATACCTGTGTCCATGCCTAGACAGCTTGCATGTTAGTAACTTGGTGTGCATAGTGTCTATGCATTTTCATACCTGGTTGCTAGTTACTGATAGAACCGTACCCTTACTTGTTTGCATATTTTGATCAAAGAACGCTTACAGTCACTGATGTTTTTCAATGGCCGTACTTATGCCATTATGTATATTGTGTACAAAATAACACACATGCCAATCTACCACCTGCACTTCTGACTTTAAGCCTTTAATTTTTCCTAAAAAATAAAATACCTCCGGGACACCACAGTTTCCTTTTATATTGCATGTAGGAAGACAACAGTGCCTAATTGGTAGGACGACAACACGCTACCCTTGGAGTAAGTGTGACGACAGGGACTCATGTTCCCTGTGTTTTCCTAAGAGGCAGCACCCTGAGAACAAGCATTGGCATAGCCAATAGGTCTCGCCTTTGGGACCTTATAAGTGTTTAGTTATGTTAGTAGTTTTCTAAAGCGCAACAGCTGCCCCAGCAAAGGGGTGTCCGGCGCTACCAAATCTGAATAACATACTGCCCAGAGGAGTTGTCACAGCTATTACTATATTGAAGGGAAGAGGAAGGTTTTAATGGCTTTTCGAAATGCAAGCAGGTCCTCCATCCCACGAATATGTACCGGCAGAGAATTCCAGAGCCTGGCTGTCAGATACCGGAAAGAACAACCTCCTACTCGGCAAAGTTTAAACCGCGGGACAGTCGCCATGTGCTGTCCCAGCGAGCGCAGTTGTCGGTGGGGCACATACTGGGTCAAAAGATTGCCCAGCACCTCCGGGCTCCCCGATTTTAAGACCTTGAAAGATAGGCAAAGAGCTTTGAACTGAATCCGGGTGTCAATCGGTAGCCAGTGCAGCCTTTGAATAATGGCCCTGACCGAACACCGACGGGGGAGTCCCACCAGAGTTTGGCTGCAGAGTTTTGAACTCGTTGTAGTCGCCGTATCTCTGCTTTGTTAGCCCCTAGGAGCAGAGAACTAGCATAATCTAGTCGAAAGTATGGTAGACTGTACAAGGAGCTGTCGTACTGCTGAGTCAAAGACTTTCAAGAGAGGATTGAGGCCCTTTAACAAGCCAACACAGGTGACCGCAACTCTCTTTGTGTGGGTCTGGAAACTAAGCGAGGAATCCATCCAGACTCCTAGATTCTTTATCAATGTCTTATGCTTCGGCATTGTACCATGGGACCCCGGCCACCAGTGTTCATTCCAAAGGGCGGTATTCTTTCCTACCAGTAAAACCTTGGTTTTACTCGCATTTAACTGTAAACAGTTCTTTGCCATCCATTGAGCCACTGCTGTCATCCCGGCTCTGTATCTAGTAGCCGATATTGATGGTCCCTCAGCTAAGGTGATAACAAGCTGGGTGTCATCAGCATAGGACACCATTGTGAGGTCCCATTTTTTTTTTTTTGCAACAGCCGCCAGTGGCTGTACATAGAGATTAAATAGAGACAGGCTCAATGCTGAGCCTTGGGGGACCCCCTGACCAATGGAATGGGATTGAGAAAGGAACGGAGGGGCTGATAAATGGAAAGATCTTTCAGTCAGAAATGACCTGAACCACTCCAAGGCAGTTCCGGTGACCCCTGCTGCCTCTAGACGATGAAGAAGAATGTCATGTGACACCGTATCAAAGACAGCGCTGAGATCCAACGAGATCAGCGCTGCACTTTGACCGGCATCCAAGATCCAGCAAAATATCCTTGGTGCAACAACATCAAGTGTTGCATGGCTAAGCACTTATAAGGTCCCAAACGTTTGCTTTGAGTGAGTGGCTCATGCAGGTATGCCACTGTGAGGTAGAGATGCTGCAAGTGCTTTTACAGGAGCCCCTGTGACATTGCGCCTCTTCAAAATGTATCTTGGGTCTGGTGTAATACTTCTAGACCCTATTCCCGTCTTCTCGCACCCAATGCATCCTTAAATGTCCCATGTACAGCCGGGGTCGACACTCCTATGCCCTCCAGTGACACTTTACCTGTCACAGGTGTTGGTGGTGGACGTCGTGGTGGTGGACGTGGTGGTGGACTTTGTGGTGGTGGACTTTGTGGTGGTGGACGTGTTGGTGGTGGACGTGTTGGTGGTGGACGTGGACTTGGTGGTGGTGGACTTGGTGGTGGTTGACGTGGAGTATGTGGTGGAATACGTGGTGGTTGACGTGGAGTATGTGGTGGAGTATGTGGTGGTTGACGTGGAGTACGTGGTGGTTGACGTGGAGTACGTGGTGGTTGACGTGGAATACGTGGTGGTTGACGTGGAGTACGTGGTGGTTGACGTGGAGTATGTGGTGGTTGACGTGGAGTATGTGGTGGTTGACGTGGAGTATGTGGTGGTTGACGTGGAGTATGTGGTGGTTGACGTGGAGTATGTGGTGGTTGACGTGGAGTATGTGGTGGTTGACGTGGAGGACGTGGTGGTTGACGTGGAGGACGTGGTGGTTGACGTGGAGGACGTGGTGGTTGACGTGGAGGACGTGGTGGTTGACGTGGAGGACGTGTTGGTGGAGGACGTGTTGGTGGAGGACGTGTTGGTGGAGGACGTGTTGGTGGAGGACGTGTTGGCGGTGGACGTGGAGTATGTGGTGGACGTGGAGTATGTGGTGGACGTGGAGTATGTGGTGGACGTGGAGTATGTGGTGGACGTGGAGTATGTGGTGGACGTGGAGTATGTGGTGGACGTGGAGTATGTGGTGGACGTGGAGTATGTGGTGGACGTGGAGTATGTGGTGGACGTGGAGTATGTGGTGGACGTGGAGTATGTGGTGGACGTGGAGTATGTGGTGGAGTACGTGGTGGTTGACGTGGAGGACGTGGTGGAGTACGTGGAGGACGTGGTGGTTGACGGTGAGGACGTGGTGGTTGACGGTGAGGACGTGGTGGTTGACGGTGAGGACGTGGTGGTTGACGGTGAGGACGTGGTGGTTGACGTGGCGGTGGTGGAGGACGTGGCGGTGGTGGAGGACGTGGCGGTGGTGGAGGACGTGGCGATGGTGGAGGACGTGGCGGTGGTGGAGGACGTGGCGGTGGTGGAGGACGTGGCGGTGGTGGAGGACCTGGGGGTGGACATGGTGGTGGTGTTGGACGTGGGGGTGGACATGGTGGTGGTGTTGGACGTGGGGGTGGACATGGTGGTGGTGTACGTGATGTGGTGGTGGTTGGGGCGAAAGAATAGGGTTATATTTTTGTTAAAATGGTTCAGTCCGTCAGATTAGTTAAAATGGTTCAGTTTCTAAGTGTGGTATTGGCGCCCAGACTAACCATCAGAGGCCGCTCGCAATTTATTATGGATTGTTATGTTGCTGGTATCACTGGGCGTGGATTGTATGGCTTGCACATTGGCAATATTTTGATGGGGATACCCATGCCAGCATCTACATTGTTTTACATGTTGGGTCTGTCCATTGATGCACATACTCCCTTGATAGTTTTGACAACAGTTGTCCTGCCCTAAACGCAAACTGCTTCCTTGTGGCCCAAAGCAACTTCGAGATTGTTTTTATTGTTGGTAGTGCTCTAGACTGTGTTTACCTGGAACGATCGCTTGTGTTGCTTGCTCTTTCATTATTGAGGTGACCTCCACACTCAAGGTCATTACGGACATAGTTAACGTTTCGCCTGCCAATCATTGATTTCAGGTGTGCTGGTCTAATCAGTTCAATAGAAGTAAAACAAGACTACAACACCCAGAATGCAGTATACTCTCACACAAGTCCACCCCCGGGAACGATGTTTATAACGACCTGGAGGGAGGAGGTCACACTATTCCTACTCTTGGACCTCATGTCCTGCCGCTTTGGCTTCACTCTTTCATCAGCTCTCATTGACTGAGTATAGGAGTGAACGCTTCTCATGGCAGCCCTCGTATGCTTGACCCAAGAGTGGGCTTTTATTGTATTTTAATAGCATCTCATTCCCCTGAAAAAGCCCTTAAGGGCGGACAAATAAGAGGCGAGTTGTTTTGCTCTGGGAGGTTGCCAGACTCTTGAGGTTTTTACAGCGGTGCATCTTGAAAGGATTGGTGTGTGGTTTAAGGGGGGCTCTCCAAACGTGCTGTGGGTATTGTGGGGCTGTGGAGATGTGCGGGGTGGTCTTGTCTAGATATGTTCCATGCTTGGTGGGAACAGTGTGGGCGTGTCGGCTGGTGTCAGTGGGAGGTGTTGGCCGGCGTGCATGGCTGTAGTGGGTGCCCGGCGCGCCAGCTGTTTGTGTGTTTGCATTCTCCGCACAATGCCTCTGTTGTGCGGCCTTCTCCGCCCCTGGTAAATGCGAGGTCTGTTCCGCCGGTGGTGTGTTTATTTACCCAGCCCGTGTAGTTCCTGCATTGATGGCCGCCCCTGCCGATGGAGGAGGTGTGTTTACCTCTCTCTCTCTCTCTCTCTCTCTCTCCTGCAGAGGCGGCTCTGCCTGGGGAGGCGTGAGTGGGACGCCCCTGCCCTCCACCGGCGGAAGGTGGGGAGCACACCGAGGGTGCGGCACGAAGGGAAGCCCGCCCGTGCCAGCGGGAGACCCCGCCCCCTCGGTGTGCTGAGGGGGGGAGAGGCACGGATGTGCAAGCGGGACACGGAAATGGGCGGCAGAAAAGTCTCACCCACAAGTTGGAACTGGTTCCTGCAGCTACGGAAAAAGACATGAGAGGTTTGGGTTTCACTTTCATTATACATGTTTGGGAAAGAGCCGCGCCAATGTTCGCCGTCTCTGAGGGCTTCTCTGAAGGAAACTGCAGATCACAAGGGCTTGCTAGGAAAGTGACCCGCCTCCCCAGTAATTATAACCGGTTCTAGGGGGTTTGAGGCAATGTCTGCAAACTGCGGGCAGAGAGAATGTGCGAGTACCTATGTGTCTGAGTATCCACGGCCCTCGCTCGCATTATGTGCCTGTAAGGTGTGTGTTCGAAATCCACCACCGTCTGTGTTTAACCACTGAGTGCAGCCTGGTCTCAGCGCTGCTTTTGCATGGTCAGTTCATATCACATGTATGTTGATGCTTCCACCCCACAGAGGCAGCCGCATGCTTCGGCTGGTGTGGCAATGAACGTATCGTCGTGGGGCTTGCATCTCCTTTATTGCAGCATTTATAAAGTGCTTACTTCCCTATGTGGGGTACGAAGGCGCCTGTCTACATGGGCAGCAGAGCAAGCCCGCTCCACATAGAATGGAGTTGTATTTATGTTGCGATTACTGCTCCTGACGAGGCGTTGAAGCGCTTTGCCACGAGTACAGAGCTGCTCTTGAACCCAAGGTTCCCCGAGGTAAGTGGGTTAATATCATTAAGAACATTGAAAAACAAAACACGATTTTTTTATACATCATTGTTAAAGAAATGAATACTAGTTTCAGATGTTTTGGAACATGACTAAAATTCTCTGGTAGCTGGCCTTGACAGCGGTTAAAAGTCAATTTGAACCTTGATATTTAGTGTATCCAAAATATATACCTGAAGGTGTTTTTCTCATGCAGAGCATACCTCTATGACGACAGCAGTGACCTCTCTTAGGAAAACAAAACGGGTTTCAAGCTACTACTTGAGAAAAGAAACACTCTATCAATTCAGTTGTCTCTCTGATATCTTCTGCTTTTTAGGAAAAGCATCGTTTGCCTTGTTTCATAGCACAGACCACCTGAACCTTAAGCAAAAACTTCCTGCTCACAAGGAACTACCAGAAAAGGTCCAATGTCTGCCTCCAACTGATATGCTGGCTGACATCCTAGCGTTACTGTAGGATTTACACCACTCAATGAGCATTATGAGACAAGTTCATAAATGCTGCTTCCATCTTGGGACACCATACCATGTTGGCTGTTCTTCACTTTTACATATGTGTGCCAGCAATTATGATCCTTGTATTTCAACAGGAAGGAAACTAGAAACAAAGCCACGTTAATATAGGATCACCTGGCTGCAGTTGGAAATTCTACAAACATTTTGTTCAAATGCCATTTTAATTTCTTCTTTGATTAACGTTTTTACTGAATTTGAAAAAGGAACACAGTTAATGTCTTTGTATAAAACTTAGTCTGTTCTCTGATTGATTCTTTCCCTTTCTTTCCTTCAGGTCGGAGAAGGAAGGGTTATCATCGGAAGGAAGCGGAGTTCCGAAAGATGCGCACTCCATCCAAGGGCGGCCCCGGGGAGCGGGCGATGGGACTGGCGGCTTGGCATCTGGGAGCACTGACATTGCACTAGCTGGGAGCTTGTGGGTGGCGATCTCGCCCTCCCCTCCTATTCACACCGGGATGGTGTACTAGCGGGCGACTCTGAGTTCTGTTTTGGCACCATTTTCGCCGGATTGGGGGCTTTGCATGGCAGCGGTGTAACCGTGGAGAGGCCGGGGTACCACAAACTTATGGATTTTGATAAGAGAGGAGGGAAAGGGGAGACGGAAGAAGGCAAAAGGATGTCCAAGGTAGGCGGCGGAAGAAACACACATGGAAACCGCAGCGCCGGGACCAACTCCGGAGTCTTGATGGTGGGGCCCAACTTTCGGGTTGGGAAGAAGATTGGATGTGGCAACTTTGGGGAACTCCGTCTTGGTGAGTACGTTCGTTCATATGATATGAACTGGTCTTCTAAGAAATATTCTCTCCATTAGCCATTAGTAAAAACGACTAGGTTTAGGGGATAATTTGATTTTATTTGCGCATGTTGACCATCACTGACCATGCTGGAAGCTGATGAACAGATTATAAATTTGTGTACGCACATAAGTAACCATGTATCCTGATATGTCTATTATTTGACCTGGTTTTTTTTTTTTTACCGTTGTACGTGTGCAATTACTCATTTAGGTAGCACCCCATTGATTACTCCTATTTCTTTCATCCGTGTCTCCCACACAATCCAGTGCCTCTCCCTCTTGACTTCTTAGAACCAGGCAATGGGCTCTCTTTCTCACAACTGTGCATTTGATGTGATAATCGTTATCAGGCTTATACACTGGAGGTGAGATTATCTATGTAAAGGAACTATTTGAATTTCCCAGGAGTTATTAAAATAACTTGAAATACACTAGGTGTTGTCTATAGCTTTAGGTAAGCAGTGATCAGCTGTAAACTTCTGTGAAAGACACAAAATAAACACACCCTCTAAGTAGGAACGATACCAAATTTGTGACCTTGACGAAGGTCTTGTGAAGAAGAATTCTACCTTGATCGTATAATTCAAGTTTTGTAAAAGTGCAAACTATACTCTTGTAGGCTGCGTTCATCTAGCATGGGCTCGGTGTTGCTTGCTCCATTGTTCTCTTCATACCCTAATGACATTGCTGATTACAAAGATGTTAAAGTGCAATTCCACCAGAGGCAGCACTAAGATGTGCCTACCTCTATTTTATGCTTAACATTTGTGCCTCCACTCCTCTAATCTATCTCTTTATACTACATTGCTGAGAGTATCAGAAACGAAATGTGTGGTATCGTTATCGTTCACTAACTGGCCTGCTACAGAAATAACACTCCTACCCACTTGTCATAGGTATCCCTCATTTCATAATTGGTATAGCCATCAAAAGACAATAAAACTCAGATTTGTCTATTAAAATACTAATGCACTCAACAGGCACCTAAATCGCATCACTTTCCTCCTCCAGCCCCCAAATAGGTTCCCCATTTCTGCTTTTGGGTGGACACAAGGAACCCTCTTAACATATTCGATATGTTTTCTTTAATTAGGTACGTTGTTTCAGTAACTAGACATTAATTATTTTCTTGACATTGCACTCTGTCTCCTCTCTGCTCTTTTTATTCATGCGCATTTCCCTGGATTATTAGGGTACTTGGGAGGCTTTCTACTCCCTGAAACACACAATCATTGAGTAGCAACTTTCCCTGCTTCATCGTCATGAAAACTGAGTACGACACTCTGGGACCAGCCAGAATTAAGAGAAATTTCATGCCTCCTGCCTCAATCCAATATTCCTCATACACCAGCTTTTCGCTAAACTGGCCAATGAAGCGAGATTAACTCAATACCCTCTTTTAACTGGTCAGCACCTCTAGTGTCAATTAGTACATTGGATTGAGAATTTGGTGACCCCGCTTATCTTCAATGCTGGCCCTCAAACTATATGCTTCAGGCACTAGATATTAATCGAGGAAAGATGTCTGTTCAAAATGTTAACATTTGCACAGAAAGCTTTTGCTATTGAAGCGTCCCACTACAGGGTTGGCCTCCTTTCACCTTGCAGCATGATGAGAACTCTGTGCTCGGCCAACATGAACTTACTTGATCCCCCATTTTCATATTCCGTTCTTTCGAAGGAAATGGTCTCTGAATCAACTTTCCACCAGTATTTTGTTTTTTTCAAACCTTTTATTGAAAAGAACCTGCTATACATTACATTAGACCATATTGACATTACACCAATAAATATAATTTTTCTTCTCGTAACAAGGCATATATTCGAGTATTTCCCACTTGTACCGTAGACTTTCCACCAGTATTTTAAACATCTACAATGTCCATGCTTTTCTTAAATCACTGAAGAAGTCTGTTTTGTTCCCCCCAGAGGATGTTGAATAATTGTTTTGAACCCTGTTTTTAATCTCTTCAATGGATTAAATTGCCTTTTATTCCTTCCATGTTAGTCAAGCACTAGCCGTAGCAATATAATTGGGCCTCGCAGCTCTAAAAAAAAAAAAAAAAAAAAAAAAGATACGTTTTAGGGTCCTTGTCTACCTGTCCTTGTGACCCGCGATTTCCTGAATGTATGCATTCATTACATGAAATCGTAGAGAATGTTGTGATAGCCTAGTGCAAGGGTAACTTCAGATCTATGTTCAGTAATTGTGCCATTATCATTGACCAGGAAGTTTCTCCTCCAGTGCTGGTGTCTAGCCAGGTTGTGTAATGTTCTTGTCTTTGAGTCCTTAGATAAGCTAAACTGATATGGCCTCTATTAATGCAAAATGCTCCATGGCAACTGGGCAGAACTGTCTGCATTTTTGTCATTGGATTCACCAGCCATGGAAAGCCTTAAAAATAAAGGTACAATGAAACAAGCATTAGAAATGCAATAGGTCTCGCAGCATTAGAGTTAGTGCTTTTAGAATTGTTTATGGGTTTTTTTTGTAAATCTTTAGCATGAGGTTGAGGGTGAGTGAGGGTGAGGGGTTGAGGGTGAGTGAGGGTGAGGCTGAGGGGTTGAGGGTGAGGGTGAGTGAGGGTGAGTGAGGGGTTGAGGGTGAGTGAGGGGTTGAGGGTGAGTGAGGGTGAGTGAGGAGTTGAGGGTGAGTGAGGGTGAGTGAGGGGTTGAGGGTGAGTGAGGGTGAGGGGTTGAGGGTGGGTGAGGGGTTGAGGGTGGGTGAGGGGTTGAGGGTGGGTGAGGGTGAGGGGTTGAGGGTGAGTGAGGGTGAGGGTGAGTGAGGGTGAGTGAGGGGTTGAGGGTGAGGGTGAGTGAGGGTGAGTGAGGGGTTGAGGGTGAGTGAGGGTGAGTGAGGGGTTGAGGGTGAGTGAGGGTGAGTGAGGGGTTGAGGGTGAGTGAGGGTGAGGGGTTGAGGGTGGGTGAGGGGTTGAGGGTGAGTGAGGGGTTGAGGGTGAGTGAGGGTGAGTGAGGGGTTGAGGGTGAGTGAGGGTGAGGGGTTGAGGGTGGGTGAGGGGTTGAGGGTGGGTGAGGGTGAGGGGTTGAGGGTGAGTGAGGGTGAGTGAGGGGTTGAGGGTGAGGGTGAGTGAGGGTGAGGGTGAGTGAGGGTGAGTGAGGGGTTGAGGGTGAGTGAGGGTGAGTGAGGGGTTGAGGGTGAGTGAGGGTGAGGGGTTGAGGGTGGGTGAGGGGTTGAGGGTGGGTGAGGGTGAGGGGTTGAGGGTGAGTGAGGGTGAGTGAGGGTGAGTGAGGGGTTGAGGGTGAGTGAGGGTGAGTGAGGGGTTGAGGGTGAGTGAGGGGTTGAGGGTGAGTGAGGGTGAGTGAGGGGTTGAGTGTGAGTGAGGGGTTGAGGGTGAGTGAGGGTGAGGGGTTGAGGGTGGGTGAGGGGTTGAGGGTGAGTGAGGGTGAGTGAGGGGTTGAGGGTGAGTGAGGGTGAGGGGTTGAGGGTGGGTGAGGGGTTGAGGGTGGGTGAGGGTGAGGGGTTGAGGGTGAGTGAGGGTGAGGGTGAGTGAGGGGTTGAGGGTGAGGGTGAGTGAGGGTGAGGGTGAGTGAGGGGTTGAGGGTGAGTGAGGGGTTGAGGGTGAGTGAGGGGTTGAGGGTGAGTGAGGGTGAGTGAGGGGTTGAGGGTGAGTGAGGGTGAGTGAGGGGTTGAGGGTGAGTGAGGGTGAGGGGTTGAGGGTGGGTGAGGGGTTGAGGGTGGGTGAGGGGTTGAGGGTGGGTGAGGGTGAGGGGTTGAGGGTGAGTGAGGGTGAGTGAGGGTGAGTGAGGGGTTGAGGGTGAGGGTGAGTGAGGGTGAGTGAGGGTGAGTGAGGGTGGGTGAGGGTGAGTGTGGGTGAGTGTGGGTGAGGGATTGAGGGTGAGGGGTAACAGTAAATCATTCATTCCTCACACACAAATAGAGGACATTCCGTTTAACGATCCTTCCAACAATCTATTCACCTGGAGCATTTTTACAAGACGACTCCTGAGAAGAAAGCTGCCGGAACAAATGAACGGCTGTGGACTGTCATTGAGAGACTCCCTTTTCCGCGTTGGTTTTTGTTTGGTCCAGATGGTTACGTGAGCGTCATCATGTGGCCATTATCATCAGCGTGGCAACAGTCGGTAAACTGAAGGGGTGAGCTCAACCTGTATGCTTTTTATGCCAGGCCCACCCCGCCAGTACCCACTCTAAGTTCCTGGTTGTGACGTCACGCAGCACAGGATGCGCAGTGCAGCGATTGGGTTTTAGGCGTGGAAAGTGGGCGGGACTTCGGGTTGTCACCGTAGACGTCAGCGGTTTTTGCGGAAGTGTATGATGATGGCGATGGAGTTAGGCAGACAGCAGCAGGAAGGTGCATTTGGCTCGTTACCTGTCGACCCACTTTCCCGGTTCACGTGCCCAGTCTGCCTGGAGGTCTTCGAGAACCCCGTGAGAGTCAAGTGCGGACATGTGTGAGTGTGACACCCGTGGACCGAAGCTCGAAAAGGACATAATGTGTCAGGGAAGCAAATTGGAAAACTGGCAGGGCCAGTGAGTGGGTCAGCGAGTCACTAATAGGAAAATTATAGGCCGCCGGAGGGTGAGGGTGGTGGGAGGAGGCCCCACATTGAAAATATGCGCGAGCTGCGGTTGTTCAGTGAAAAGTAAAGTAGCTCTGAGTCTTCACTGAGTAGCATATAGTCGAATGGACTGCAACGCTGCAGGAGAATGGAGTTGGTTGGAAGAGGGGAACGGTCACGACTTTAGATTGCAACTAGCAGTGTCGTAGGCAGGGTATCTGGGCCAGTGATTAAGTTGCCAGCCTAATACATTTCTGAAAATGGGGAAATCAGACGAATGTGGCGAGTAGTGCGGGTGTTGGAAAACTAATTGGGGATTCCGTAAATTGGTTACAGCAGAAAGGAGACTCAGTCTTGAAGGGCATCTCCGTGAGCAACGGAGCCGATGAAATTGGCAATAAGAACAAGCAAGACGGAGGGAAGAGAGGGGAGGGGGGAGGAGAAATGCGACACGGCGCGAGGGGAGGGGGAGGAGAAATGCGACACGGCGGGAGGGGGCGGAGCGGGTAAAACACGACGGACGTGCACGCGCCCGTGACTTTTAAGGTCAATGCGCATGCGCATAAGCTTAATGCGCATGCGCATTGACCTTAAAAGTCACGGGCACTGCAAGGAATCGCCACGATTCCTTGCAGTGTAGATAAAGAGTGGATAACTCGCAATACTCTCGCCTTGCTCGATGCGCATGCGCATCGACAGGCGAGACCTAAAAAGGCACCCTTGCCTCTCTTCTTCACATCTTTAATTTTGCATTCAATATTGGTTGTGCTCCCCTGATGCATACTGAGTAGAACCTCTCGTGGTTGGGCTTGTGTCTGCGTCTTCCTCCTCTCATGAGAAAAGGTCTAATGTGGTTTAGAAGCTTTTGAGATTGGATATGTTTGCATAGCGTCTGCTCCCCAAAGTCAAAGATAATGGGGGTGATTAATTGTGGATCTTGATCTTGTTTGTGGCTAGGGGTGCTTCTTTTACTTCAAAATTACAGTTGTCAAGGAACACCTGTATCCATAACAACCTCTGGATGCAAGAGCAAGACGAACAGTAACTCAGCTATTCTGTGCTTTAATGTACAACCATAACTAACCCCACTTATGTCTCTTGGCTGATTTCCAAAGTTTACTTTGCCTGATTTAATTGTGTTCTGAATAACCTGTGACTTTGTTCTCCTGAAAGATCACTTTTTCAAGTATAATGAAGATATTGAAGTTTTCTCTTTACGGAAAACACCTACTTTCGGGTTTCAAAGTCAATACTTTTTTGGAAAAAAGGGGGGTTAAAGGAGGTGCAAGCTGGTGTAGAAGCGCCAGATACTGCACTTAACTCAGTCTGATCTCACTCCTCCCTTCACTGATCAGAATATTTACCTGCAGGCACTTACACGCTCTCCCCTCCCCCCTCCCCCATCTTAAAGGGCTCAACATTAGCCTCTGACAGTGCATTTTGCTAGTGCCATCCAAGGCTTATATATGGAAAGAAGATGAGACTGTTGTGACATTTTAAGCCTTGTGTCAAAGCAAGCGAAGTTTTGCCCATGCAGGATAGTAAAGCAAACCAAACAATGTGAAGATTAGTGTTTCAAATAAATTATGCAAAAATCAATACATTATACAAGACTGAAAGTAAATCTGGGTAGGGCTACTTATAGAGCATTGCAAGGAAACTTATCTCTCCGCAAGTCACTTTTTTGGCAGGCACAAATACTGTGTTCTAGCAAACCTTGGTTTATGAAGGATACCATTCATGTCCAGCAAGAGAATAAGTAAACCGGCTGCTGTTTAGGCAGTACCTCAGCTTTTGGATAAGAGTTGCTTGTGGATTTATTCATATTTTCTACTGGACTGAGAACTAACTACCTGCAGTGCCTTCTTCAGATTTGTAAATCTAAGTATCTTTTAAGGGAGAGTCAACTGTTTTTATTTAAAGAATGGCCAAGTGAAATTACCTGAATCCACAAGAAGGCACCGTTTCTTCTGTTAAGGCTGGGATTGATCTTAGATCACCGGATTCATAAAGCTAAACAGAATAGTCTTCATTAAACTCCGAAGCATTTCTAACTTGACAAGAGGCTCCTAAACCAGATTTGTGTGTGAAAAGCCACCAGAGCAGATCACCCCTACTCTGATTTCCTTGCAACCTTTAAAATGATATATTGCTCATGTATGAAAGTTATGGCTTCTCTTAAAATCAAGTTTCCATTCTCTGGCTGGATGCAGAGTCAGTCAGTAAATACTGAATGAATTGTACAATAAACAAACATGCAGCACATAACGTTCCTGTGCAGGAGAAGCAGATATATCAATCCTCAGGTTGTCCCAAGTCTCGAATCCTGGTCTCTGTCCTTGCAGAAACCCACATTGACTTATAATTCAAGGATATTTAAAATGCTCTTCATTTAACTCTTCCTGGTGCAGATGTTTCCATCTTCACAACAACCTCACTGACTACTTTGTCCGAGTAAACTTTTTTCAATACAGGAATTGCTCAAATATGGGCGGAGGAATTAACTGTAACTTGCAAGGAGATACATTTTCCCCAACTGCAACGAAGTCTCCAAACAGACTTCTGCTGTGCCTTAGCAAAAGATTCACCCAAACTTAAAGCTGACCCTTGCATTTTTGTTTCTATAGAATCGCAGAGATGGCATTTACAGTGCAGTGCACAAAAACATATACTATATTGATCATCAAAATGCACATTCTGTTTGGTTCTTTGAATCCGGTTTATTGGGATTTCACCTCAAATTCAGATTTCATTCCTTGCATAATTCTCAGTGGGGCGCACCTTGCTGTTAGCTTCCTTAATTCAAACCTAATTCTTAGATTGGCATATCTTTAAGTAACCCTGCCATTAAAAATGTAATTTGTTGTATTGCAAAGTGTTAAAATACAGTCACAGACTGTGAGCAGGGTAAACAATTGGTGGCATATATACAGATTTGATATAGCTGCTTTTCCTGCACAGGAACGTTTTGTGCTGCATGTTTGTTTATTGTACCAATTTGTTAGATCTTGCGATACAGCAGGTAAATGATTGTTGGGGAAATTATAGGTCAGTGTCACCTTCTAGCCACTTCCTGTTTTCTCATGTATGCCAAAGGGATTAGTGACTACCACAGGAAACAATTTGGTGATAGAGAGCAAGAATGTCTCTGTCAGGTGAGGAGGGGTTTTGTTGCCCTCCCAGACTCAAGAAAATGATCTTCCTTATCAACCAGATGATCTGTCCTGACTACTCCTCCCCTTCCAACACTGGTAGACAGGCCAATATTATGTTGTGTACTCAGTAGGCGAAGTGCAAGCTCCTGTCAAGATCACTTCCTGAACAGTAACCTAATCCTATATGTGTCTTTTTTAATGATACCTATTAATTTTTTTTGTTTGAATATCTTTAATTAGTTTTCAGTACATATTCACAGTGCATGCCATCATAATAACCATAAAACGCAACAAACCATCCCTTAATCGTACAAAGACAGTTAGGAGCAATAACAGTGCATTTTGGGACATTGGTCACGCATCATGTCCTATAAGGTAAAAGAAAAAATAGATCAACGTTCTCGAAGGGCATGATATTCCCAAGGATAAATCACATTCCTACAAAGCAATAGTCATGTAATGGAAAGGGACAATACATCGGGCAACTCGAAATCATAATGATCCCTGGGGCATAACCTGTACAAATGAAGGTGGTATGTGTTGTAGAAAGACTTTAGAGAGTGCACAGTCGCGTGGTTCAGGTATGAACGCAACCCGGGGTCTGTAGACATGACGTAAAGTGGCATTGCACATCAAATATGTGTCTCCTTCAGCCCTGATCCAGCAACAGGTAAGAGGCCGCCCATGGTGGTACCGTAAGTAGATGGTGTGAAATAAAAAACAATGGACTTATAATACTATATTCTAAACATCTTAACAAGCGTGTCAAGCGAAAGAACCATTGTGACTCTGAAACTTGACCAACAGGGGAGAGGGGAAAAAGAATGAAGAAAGGAAAAGGACTATAAAACTGAGAAGAAAAAGAAGCAGCAAAGAAATAAGGAAGCAAGAAGTGCATCCGTGTGGATCCATGGATATGTGTCTTCGGCGCCAGGGAAAGGCCACTGTGGGGGTCTGGGAGGCAGGAGTCCGATGTGATATAGGTCCCTCGATAGGAGGGGGGAGTCAACCCGTCATGGGAAATAGGCTTCAGGCCCTCTGTACTGAAGGGGGGGGGGGGGGGTAGGGTCGCTGTCGTGCGGGACAGGAGCAGCATTATGCGGTTCAGTCACGGTACGTCACAGGCAGGTGCCAGGCATGAAGTAAGCGCAGGGGTGCGCAGCTCTCCATCCTACCCGCTGCCTAGGCTGGGTCCGGAGGGGAAAGTGTCTAAGTAACCGCTTGGTCAAGAGACGCCTGGCGGAAAGATCTCAGGGTGTCATCCCAAAGTTGCGCTATGGGGAACTTTCTCAGCCCCGCCGTCTCCTCCCTGTGAAGGGTAGTGCTTTCCGCTCTCGCCCAATTATCAAAAGAGGCACGCCAGTGTCTAGCAAGTGGGGGTACGCTACACTTCCAGTGCTTAGTGAGGAGTCTATTTAATGACACCTATTCCTTTGACTAATCCTATTTCCTTTTTGACGGATTGACAGGCACATGCATCACAAGCAGGGGGATTCCCAGAATAGAAAAGACGTAATGGTCATAACATCCTCCAAATTATAAGAAAGATACTTACGATGTAAAATAATAAGGCTATAGGTGAAATGATAAATGAATGAAGCTAGGCATTTATATTCATTTTGTAATGATTGCAAAATGTCATATTTTCGTTTTTGGTGGGGGGGGGGGGGAATAAAAAGATACAAACTGTCTTCATGTAATTACCGAACAAGGACCTTTTTTCTCGTGCTATTTTTACTTTTCATAATCTCATTACAATTCTGTCCCCGACGCGGGGGCTGCCATGCAATTTCTGAGAAATGACTATGTTGAACTTGCAGATGGCAGGGGAGCCATTTTGGGGAATGGCTTGGAGAACAGCAGTGGCTGAGCTTGATATCCTCGGTCGGGTTGTTGACACTGAAGCTTGGGTGCGGCCCCCAGAGGTGTAAACTTTTGAAATATTGACTGGAAGTTCCCTTTCTCAGCCTTGAAGGGAACTGCTGACAGCTGCTGGCGCACTGCCAGACCTGTGGCTTCTCTGCAAGCATTCCTCAGGACTATTGAGACTGCTCAAACTTACCTTTCATTCCCAAAACCAAAGCAAGTGCAACTCCATGCTCATTCTGTTCTTGTTTTAACACCTCTGATGACATCGTCAATCAGGCTGTACCATTGGTAGTAGAGTAAGTAGAGTTCCCCAAGTGTTAGTCCTCCACTGGTGTTACCATAACAAGTGTGACTGCAACAAATGATGGGCGGAATGCTGAATGATTCAAACATTCACCCCCAGTCAAGAGATCTGGGTTAAATCCATAATTCTTTTGCTCACCACACCACCCAGTTTGGACCCAGCCATATGCAAATCAGTCTTGACCCTGTGCCCCATGGGGACAGTCCAGACCGAGCTGCCAGGCCAGGTCCTCCCTGGACCGGAAACAAACATCCGAGGGCCGGATTCGGGGTATGTCACCCTTCATCAGCCAGACTAACTTGAATCTAGTGGCACAGGGAGCATTAGAAGAGAACGACACATGGTCAAAATCCTATGCTTATTGTGGGGTGTTGTAATGGGACAGAACGCCATCTAAATGGTTGGTCTTGCAATCAAGTCAGAATGGAATTCCATGTTTTTTTGTTTGCTCAGCCCATGGTAGGATTAGTAGTCTGTGGACTAATTATCTGTTTTCCAGCATGTTCATGTGGTGCCAGTCCAGGATCAACTGTTCTGGGGGACATAAACGCCGCACGGAGCGAACAAACCAGCGGTGAACCGGAGGTTGCCACATTCACCTTGCTCACCGGAGGCTGCCACACTCACCTTGCTCACCGGACACTCCTGGGGCCCTGACGCTGTTGGTCTCCCCTGCAGCCGCAAGCACCATCGCGCGGCCGCAGAGGGGGGAGACTACAGCTCCCAGGCTCCTTTGCCCGCCCCGCCCACTTCTGCCGGTCAGCGCGCCCGGAGGCGCATAAAGGACAGGAACTCCCACAGAGGAGCGGGGGACATAAACGCCGCACGGAGCGAACATACCAGCGGTGAACCGGAGGTTGCCACATTCACCTTGCTCACCGGAGGCTGCCACACTCACCTTGCTCACCGGACACTCCTGGGGCCCTGACGCTGTTGGTCTCCCCTGCCGCCGCAAGCACCATCGCGCGGCCGCAGAGGGGGGAGACTACAGCTCCCAGGCTCCTTTGCCCGCCCCGCCCAATTCCGCCGGTCAGCGCGCCCGGAGGCGCATAAAGGACAGGAGCTTCCTCCGCGTCGCGGACGCGCGCGGGCGGCGCCGGGCGAAGCCCGGGCAAAGGGCGGGCCCTCTGTGGACCTCAGTGGACAGCAGTGGTCGGTCGGGCCACCCCCCTTGACTTTGGTTCACTTTATTTCGTGAGTACTTTCTCAATTTCATTAGTTTTTTACTTGTTTTCCGGCTCATACAAACCCCACTACCATTGGTATAATGCCTCCAAAGGAAAGTAAAGGGAAGAGCAATACTGCTGCTTTTACGGGAGCTATGGACCAATTCATCAAAAGAATGAACTGTGTGGTGGGTGAAAGTATAAATATTATGGAAAGGAGGGTTTCGCAGGAATTGGCCATTGCAAGAAGATCTTCTCTTGGGCCAATGGCACATGCTCAAACACCTACTCCCAAAGACAGAATTGAAACAGTAGGAGAGATTAATGGTTCCCAAAGTAATGAAATCATTGTGGATATAAATACTAATAATGATATATTGAATGCCTCAGAGGGTAGTTCTCTAAATGTCTCAATCTATTTTATAATCACCTAATAATTTACCTAATGCTCGTACTGCACCGGTACCCGTTGAGCAAGCTAAAGTATATAACACCAGGCAGCAGAAAGGGGTGAACGCAGGGGCTATTTCAAAGAACAAACAAGGGCCTACCACTAATATTGGTGGTAAGAGAAAGAAGGGTCCTAAGCAGCCTGTGTCACCTAATATTAGTTTGGAAGTGGCTGTTGGTAAAAATAAGGACATAGCAGGGATTGGCGCAGAAGGGGGGGATTCTGCTTCTACTGTTATACTTGAAGCACTACGACACATACTCCGCCCATTAGAGGAGAGATTGAGTAAAATAGAGATCTTTAAAACGTATAGAAAGGGACATAGAGGAGATAATAGACAACCCACAGAGTAAGTCTAGTATAAATCCGCAATTAACATTGTCAAAAGCTATGTCTGCAAAAACCCCAGATGTAATACTAGTGCCAAATGAAAAAGTAGCACCTAAACCAAATGTGGGGGACTCTGTGACACCTAGAGATGTATCCAACGACAAACCACAAAAGCAAAGTACACCAAGCACAACAATAGGTAGTAAGGGGGTGGTAAATGGAAATAGACTAAGTAAAGATCAGGCAAGGGATGTACTCAATCTTCCCCCGGAGGTCTGTCCATTTGTGGCAATCCTGACTGGAGTTCCAGAGTTAGGCAAACAGGAGTTGGAAAGTTCATCTTTCCTCTGGAAAAGGGTGACTCAATGGCTAAATATTAATAGGCCGTTACCCCCTGGCCTGAGGGGTAACATCCTAAGCATCAGGCGAGTACCCTGGGTGGGCTACTTGGCGAAAGACATAGAAGGGGATAGTATAGTTATTAATTTTGACAATCCAAGAATAGTTAACTACATCTGTAATTGGAAGTATCCAAACCCAGACCCAGCCACCACCATACAACCATTTAAACTAACACACTTTTATCCACCCGGTCACTTTCATTTTAGGACTGATGGGTGGACTATGGTAAGACACCGTGGTAGGAGGCATCAAGGAGGAGGTTGGTCAGGACAAATCCAACATCCCCATAATTTCTTCTCCCATAACCAATTTGATTGTCTTGAGTCAGTCGATTGACTACAGGTAATTCCATTGACCATCACACCTGAAGTATCTTCATTAAATTATGTAATCCCCAAACTTAGTGTAGCATCTTCTAAGGAGAGTGGGGGGGTGAATATACCATTTAATCACCAGGAGATTGGCTGCGAAAAAGTTTGCAATAGCAATAACATGGTAGGGAATGGGCAAGAAGTAACCACAAGGCCTTGTGACTCAAAGAAAGGAGATAGTGACAATAGTGAGTTATTAGTGGATAGGTACGTGAACATCTGTACTATTGTTGATGAAAATCTACTTCCCATTATTAAATCTAGTACCCATTGTTTAAAAGAGGGACCCCCATTGATAACATTAGTTTCGTGGAATATCGCTGGAGTTGGTACAAAAATGTGTGACCCTGACTGGAACAGTTACACGAACACATTTGATATCTGTGTGCTACAGGAAACCTGGGCCACGGATCAGGTCCATAGAATAGGATATAGAACCTACCAAGTGGCGGCTGTCCCTTCAGTAAGAGGGCGAGCCTCAGGAGGGTTGGTAATATGGATCAGTACAACCATTGATGTGGGGATAAAAATGTTAAATACCGATTCTTTAGATATACTTGGACTGAAACTAACTACAAGAGATAAGAGGGTGATAAACCTTATAAATGTGTACAATAGACCATGTCCCGCCAATAGGGAGTCACCATGTATTGAGAAATTGGAAATGTTTATGGACACCCTAGACCAAGATGGAAGTATCATTTTATGTGGTGATC
Source organism: Lissotriton vulgaris (assembly GCF_964263255.1). Taxonomy (NCBI): domain Eukaryota; kingdom Metazoa; phylum Chordata; class Amphibia; order Caudata; family Salamandridae; genus Lissotriton; species Lissotriton vulgaris. Next base: position 71,885,537 of record NC_141700.1, read on the forward strand.
TGAATTGCAATTTTGAGCCGATTGTGGGGATGGTTAAATTGTACGAGGATGAGGATGTTGTTAATGGGATACCAGCATTGAATAATGGAACTGTTCCTGGGACCACATTAGCCCTCCAGATCACAAGGCTGCTCACAGGCCATGGTTTAAGGGCTTGCAATGGGCGCATGCCATCAGACTCCCCGAAAACATTTACTTTTAGTAGGGGGAATTGTAGGAGCAAGATAGATTATGTTTCTGTTTCTTTTAATCTGTGGCCATATACAAATGATTTAAAGGTTAGAGAACGCTTTGAGAGCGATCACTTTCCGTTGGAAATGAGTTTTTTGTCTAGTATGCTGAATGAACCTGGTGTTACTGAGGGCATTCATAGCCCAGTAGCCCCATTAACTTGCGACAATGTCGTATTAAGTAATAATCGAAGGGCCGTCAAATGGGCATACATTCTTGAAAGAAAAGATCTGTTGGCTAACATTTATTCCACATTTGTGAATACATTTGAATTTTATAATGTGGATGAATGCAAACCTGGTGAATTCATTGGATTACATAAATCCTTTTGTAAAAAACTGTTAGATGTTATTACTAAAAAACCTAGGAAAGGGATCGGGTCGGTGAATGCAAAACCTGTAGGCAAACCCTGGTTTAACAGGGAATGCCGAGTTGCCAAAACCGACCTGATTAATGCGGTAAAAAGTAAAGGCTCTGCAGAACTTAAAGTAAAAAGGAAAATCTACAATAAGACAATAGCTGCAGCCAAATCATCCTGGGATGAGGATCTTTGGTCCAGTATGTTATTAGCTGCAAAAACATAAGACCATAGGCAGTTCTGGGAGTTAGTAGCTAAAGGGAATAAGCCAGATAAAGGTTCGAGGGAGGTTTTCTTAAACAAAGCTACATGGGTTGATCACTTTACATCATTATATGCAGCCCAAATTATAGAGGAAAAGCTCCCGGAAAACCCAAACCAAATACTAACCCAGGTAGAGAATGATGAAAACCAATTGGTAATCTTTGACATACAAGAGACTGAAACAGCAATTGCTTCTGTGAAGCAAGGGAAGCCCCCTGGTCTGGATAAGATCCCTGGTGATCTTTATAAGCATAATATAGAAATCTGGGCACCTTACTTAAACCATTTGTTTAATGTCATCGCAGCTGGTGACCAAATCCCCGATACATGGGACGGGGCAGAAATTATCACTATTTTTAAAAAGGGGGACAGAGGTGACCCAGCGAACTACCGCCCCATTAGTCTTTTAGATATAACACAGAAAATGTATGCCAGGCACATTCTAAACCGCGTAAATACGTTGTTGGAGGAAAACTTGGTTTTATCTAAGTATCAGGCAGGGTTCAGGGAAAAGACAGGGACCATCGATCAGGTATTAAGGCTATGCTGCCTGTATTGGAAATATGTCATCATCCGCAGAAGTAATCTATATGTTACCTTTGTAGATTTACGAGCAGCATTTGACCTTATTCCTCGTGACTTACTGTGGAAATCACAGAAAAAGCAGGGGTTCCCAGGTGAACTATTGAAACTAGTGATTGGGTTACACCAGAATAACTACGCTAGGGTAAGATGGGGCCCAAATGGTGAACTCACAGATGCAATCCCTATCAAGAGAGGAGTGCGCCAAGGGTGCGTGCTGGCGCCTACACTTTTCTCCCTTTTTGTCAACGATATTGCAGTTTATATGGAGAATTGTGACAACGACTCACCTCGCCTGGGGGGGGGGGAACGAGTTCCGTCCCTCCTCTTCGCGGATGACACGATTCTCATTTCACAAACCCCACGGGGCCTACATATCCTATTAGATAGGTTCCAGCAGTATTGTATTACAAAAGCGTTAGAAATTAATGTAAAAAAGACTAAATATATGGCTCTCAATCCTCATAAGTTTCAAGAAAAACCTAACGCTGAATGGAGAAAAGCTTGATTATGAACAAAGTTTTACTTATCTGGGGGTATTATTAGATTCATCTTTAAATTGGAGTCCCCAATTAGAAAAATCAAAAATTGTGTTCAAACAAAATTGTCTTCCGATACTGAAAAGACATAACAAATGTGCAAATAAGGCTGTTACCCCAGCATTAGAGCTCTTTAGATGCAAGGTCCAATCAGCAGTTTTGTATGGGGCAGAACTCTGGGGACCTGTGTGTAGAAAGACCTTTTGAAATCTTGGAGAATAAGTTCATAAGGGGATTATTAAAGGTTCCTAATAATACTCCATTACTACCCCTACTCCTCGATATGAACATACGACGCACCGATCTACATGCAATATTAAGACCGCTATTGTTATGGGTCAGGTTGTGGATTACCCCTGAGTTAACTGAATATAAAAATGGACTGGTTGAAGTTTTGAAACTAGATACTAGCAGTAAGATTTCTTGGTTTAAACATGTCAAAACTTGGTTAACAAAATTGGGTTTATCCCATTTTTGGAGCCAGCCAGAATCTTTGACCGTGTCCTCAAAGAAAATAGTCAAACTTTCCTTTTGGGCCCTTGCGAGCCATGACGCAGTATACGTTGGAGCACATGGCCCTATAACTGAAAAAATTTTAATGGTAAAAAATGTGGCCCAGTTTGAAATATTTCTTGATGAGATTCAGCCACCATTGGCGAAAACCCTGTATCTAAAATATAGGTATGGCATACTAAGAACCCGGGAAACCGAGACAAAATGGGGGAAAATCAGCAACGATAAATGCACTTTATGCACAAATAATGTAAGAGAAGACATTTTTCACATTCTATTTTTCTGTTCAAGCTATGCAGAAACAAGAAGGAAATGGATAGTGCCATTGTGCCGTAATATCGGATCAACTTCGTATAAGGAAGCTGGTAGAATATTAATTACGGACACTAGTCAAGTAATTGTGTTTGGCATCAGTAGATTTCTCTTGGCTGTAAAATTCATTAGACAATTTTTGTCTCTGCCATTTTAAGTGTATGTAGCGAGAATTGTTAACTGGCAGTTATAACCCAATTTAATGCTTTTTTTAACCTTGTAAATATTTTAACAAATCTTTTAACTATATTTATTGATGTGTGTTTCAAGCCCCAACTCATGATTTAGCTGTGAAGGGTTATGGTAATTTTTTGGTCATGCACCAGCACTTCCTTGATTGTATATTTTTGTACATTTGTCGATAATAATGTGGTTATGTATATCTTTTATGGTGCAATTGCAACGAAATAAAGATTGAATTGAACTGTTCTGTAAAATCTGTTTGTAGGACACACAGTTGAAGTCCCCTCTAAACACACTACCTAAATCAGTAAATGTCTTACCTCTGGAAGTGTCAGATTTTCAAAAACCACAGTTGATGGACAGAATGCAGAACAATGTCATACATTCACCCCAGTACAGAGATCTGGGCCTAAATCCATCGTTTTTTTGCACTCCACACCACCCCAGTTCAGACATGGCCATATGCAAATCAGTCTCACCCTGTGCCTCATGGGAACAGTCCAGCCCGAACTGCCAAGCCATGTCTTCCCTGGAACGGAAACAAGCTTGAGGACCGGTTTCTGGCATTCCAGCTGTCTTCAGCCCAGCTTGCTTGAATCCAGTGGTGTGGAGAGCATGGGACTCACGTCTGAGCATACCCATCCCACTCGGGGTGACAAATGCAAAAACCACAGTTGATGGACAGAATGCAGAACAATGTCATACATTCACCCCAGTACAGAGATCTGGGCCTAAATCCATCGTTCTTTTGCACTCAGATTTGCAACATCAAGCTAATGTGTACACCGAGCCAATCCGGGCCAGGCAGCCGTATCACTACTGAGCAGACCCATTCTTATCTGCACTACATGTGATAGTCGGTCACTAAACCATGACAGGTGTTCTTGATATCCTAACGGGACTTTTAAGTCACGATGTGGGACATAATTACCTGGTTTTGCAGCATGTACAGTAGTGCCAGTGTTGGTGTCTACGGCATTAAACTCCACCCATGAATAAAGTATTTCAAAAGGATGAGCAGCACATGTGCATACCAGTAAATGATACTTCACTCCATATTATGCAAACCCTTAGCAAGATGAGGCTATGTGACTGGTGCCCTTTACTGAACTATAGAAATAGGAAGAGCTTTTGCCATTTTCAAGAAATCCGTTCAAACATGAAATGCAAATTGCAGAAATCAAAATGGGAAATTCTCTTTTGAGAGTTTGGTGCCTGACAAACCTACAGCAAAATAGAAAGTACCCAACTGGGCTGAAGGAAGTACCCCTAATATTGCCACAGACCTCTCTCTGTAGTACATGGACCTTTGAGTGTGTCATCTAAAACTACTTAAAGATGTAGAAAATTGTTGCCCCACAGCTGAGCTCTAGATTTTCCAGAGGTGCAAGGTCCACTTTCTAGACCCCCTGGCAATCAGTACTGGGTGTGCAAACTGGAATCGGAAAACCATTTGTACGGCAACCATTCCACAACTCACTGAGCCCTATTTGAGCGAGATGAGTTTCAGCTAATCATCAATACAATGAGATGTTACAGATATAAATAGAGGAATTTCCATGCATGCTTTCATTCAGGAATAACGCCCTAAAGACACATTTCAAGGATTTATTTCAACAAAAATTTGTCTACTACACACAAAATGAACAGTAAGCACAATGAGACAAAACGGCTGCTGCAGGATTCACCAAAGGCATAAATAAGATGCACCAGTCTAACATGATTGCTGGTATAAACCTATAGCGGTCTTTCCTCATTCTGCTACTTCTAAGCACTAATCTAATTTTAACACAGCAGAAACAAATCCCTATTCTTGGTTTGATAAGGTATCTGTTTGAACAATCAAGTTGTGATTTTCTAGTCTGTGGAGCCCAGCTGGACTGATAAGTCAATGAGAGAAGGCCAAGTTCCTCCCCTTCCAGTAGCTTTTAATTGAGACCAGAGATGATATTCTGTGTGGCCTGTCCCAGTGTTTCCTGGTGTGTAGACTGCACGTCCCTTTCAGTGCTTTACTTTTATTATATAGGCGGTATATTTTTAGGACTTCTTAGCAAAAAAAACCCCCCAAAAATGGCCATTTTAATAAACTTTCTTTACATCTAGAAAAGGCCACTACTGCACAGCTGGTTCCGACACTGGTAAGATCACTGCCTCATTGTAAAAGTTAGCCATCTCATCAGTAAAACCTTGAAAAAGTGCACTTGTGTCAGACTGATACTTCCAAACTATGATGGGAGAATTTAGCAACCTGTCTTAATTAAATTCTTTCCTTGTTAATCCACACCAATAAAATGACTTGTTCCATCATAGCAAGACAAATATCTAGACTAACGTTCCACCTACCAAATACAGTAAACTTCTGATTAATCCTACTAAGCAAAAAGACTTTAACTACTTACTTTTGATTAGGGCTGGCAAAATTCTGATTTGTCTCTAAAGAACATATACGTCATGCTTAAATAGTAAATTTCTGATGCCTTACATTATTCTTCATCTTGTATATACTGTCACCTCTGAATTTGAAAGGTTGAAGAAATTGGAAAATCTTGGTTTCTCTCCGTTTACCAATGTTACGATGAGCTTCAATTTGAGGTTGTTGTGTGTAACACAATCTGATTTCAGTACCTCTACATAGAAACCATATTGTACAAAATAAATTGTATTGGAGCATTTGAACTTCTCTTCATACCCATGTCAAGTACAGGAAATACTAAGATTTGCTTTAGGTACCTGGGTACCCTTTTAGTGTGTATGTTGTTTCTCTTATGGAAAGTGTTGGATAATCTACATGATGTTGAAAGACGTACCTCAGACCTTGCGTGGTGTGTGTGTGTCGCTGCACCCAAGCATTAGTTATTGCTTGTAGTGTAAGACTATCACACGTAGCTACTGTCCAACTTCTATTTTTGATCTCCCTCATCTTGTGATTATGTGGATAGGATAAGCGGGGTTTTTAATGCTCTCCGGAACACAATCTGTTTTTCCCAATTGTGGTGAAGTAGCACCCCAGAGTTTTTCCCTGTTTTCAGTGTTTCAAAGGGTGATTGACGTAAGAGGAATCAGCCCAGAACATAATGTTCCTTGTTTGGTAGTAGGTGTAGGGATTCTATTGAAGTACGGTCTAGCCTCAGTCAGCCTGTGTGAGGGTATGAAGCCTGGGTGGTACAGACGCATTTGTAGATTATCAGCTGGGTGCTCCAAGGTATAGCGCTTTTGCATGGCATGGTGGTAAAGCACTAAGTTGAAAGATTGAAAGTTCTTAGGGTGAAGATTAAGCGAAGGCAGGACAATATGTTGAAGCTTTTTTTATGTGATAGCTTGGTTTGCCTGAGAAATAAGAATTCAAATCGCCCATAAATTCTTCACTTTGAGTGTGTGCGGCTCCAAGTTCTCGATGCCAGATGATTAAATAGTAGTCGCTGGTTTGTTAGCATCCAGTGTAAAGTTCCTTGTAGTAATTATCTAATGGTTCAAGTAGGAAGATCTCATGGGTATTCAAGTTGTAGTATGTTTTTCGTATCTTCATAACAGATGGAGTTTGCGTAATTCGGCTGCCCTGTAAACCTACAGTCTGGCTGTATAATGGTAATCTGTAAATTTGGGTTCTTTGAGATTCATTTATGAATGCTTGTTCATTAGGAGGTTAGTGTATAACTATATGACCCCGAGTGGGGTTACCCTACAGAGACCATAGTAAGCACTTTCATGTAGACAGTTCGAACATCAATGTTTTGTTGTTAATAGGCATGACAGTAAATAGTATGTCATTTAGAGATATACCATTGTTTTTTTTTCCATTTCCCAATTACCAGGGCAAGTTATGTCCTACAGAATTTGGCACAGTGGTGCTACAGTGATGAAAAGGATGCCAAAGTGTGTGGTTGGGTAATTATGTGGGCAGTGTAGCAGGAATGTGGCCAGGATATTTAGATAATTTAGGAGGTTGGTGTTCCTGTTTGAGCCCCTTCTGCATCCACACCCCTCTCACCCCCCCCCAAGCACAGCGACCAGGAAACCCTCATATCCCCATCAGAATTGTTCTTTTGCTTTTGTCCCCTATCCTCGGTACTAGCCTAATGCCAATGCATGCAGGCCACACAAGGTGCTCAAATCTCCTCTTGCTTTGTTCTGCTGCGTATGTAGCAGCAGCTCGGAGCCGGCCATGTGAGGGAGATGAGAGGCAGCCTGAAGCCGAGATGAAGTATATATGTGTGAAGAAAAAAATATGTATGCCCTATTGTGTTTTTATGTGTGTGTGTACGCAAATGTCAAACAGTATGAGTGTTCTACACGCAATGCAACCATGTCAAATATTGGCCATGCTGCAATGGTGGTATTTCTTGGCAAATTGTTGGCATCAACAGGCTGCTGCCGATAACCTACCCGTGCAGGCACTCACTTATTGGTTGTGAGTTTTGGCAAATTTTGTGCATTCAACTGGCATTACGGATTACCAGCCATAGTCAGAAGCTGGCCCAAGCTTAATGGTGGTTTTTCTTGGTAACTTGTGATCATCCATGGCATGTAGTGACCCGCGGTAATATGCTTGCATGGCAAATTGGGGTCATTCTTGGCACATTGTTACCATCTATATTGTATAGAGGGTGCCTTTCTCTGGCTTCTTCCTCGTCCTAACAGAATAGTTGTCATTCTTGGTGCATTGTACACCTGCTATAATACAGACCCGTCGGGGTCCGGTCCAGAGGGTTCTTGCAGGTTGACAAGCGGGCTGTGAGCGCTGAGGGCGATGTGCCAAGCGCGCTCCAACCCCCCTCCCGAGACCCATGGTGCAAGTAGCGCCCAGTTTTAAAGTGCTGATACACCCCTGAATTTGGGGTTTTTTGGATTGAGCAATTTGCTCTCCTAATTTTTAAGCACTTTTTTCACTTTTTCTTTTTCACTTTCACGCCCCCAGGTTAGGGTGGACTATTAGAGTGTCCATACCGCCGGGGTTTTAGTCCTGAAGAATGCCATGGTGAATATATACCACATTGAAGGCAGAAACATGTTGACTGATTAATTTTAATAAACTCGTGGTATTTAGCTGAATTTAAACAAAATCCTAATAACCTTGGCTATTAAATTCAGACACATATACCACTTACACGTGTCTTAGGGATCACTCATTAAAGTTTTTCTGATACCCTGTTAGTCACTTTTAATTTTAGAACTTTCACAACACATCCTCCCCACACGACCAGCTCCGCAGTCTTTCTGGCGTCGCAGCACACCGAAGAGACACTCGGTCTCTTCGGTGGGGCCCGATGATGAAGCATGACACTGACCAGGTCGGTGTGTGAGGGCTTTCCTACTCAAATAGAGTGACTGTGATCCCACTCAAATAGAGTGACTGTTATCAATACTATCCACTTATCTTTTTGCTCCATATTTCTGGTAGCCGTGTGCTTGACCAGACTAGACCTCTCTTCTTTTGTTGTTTGACATTTAACCGGGGACTAAGAGAGTGTCCCTGACTCTCCCTACCTCTCTCCTTGTTGATATATATAATACAGACCCCTACATTGTGGTAGTCTTTTAAGATATATTTTGGGCAGGCGTGTTTTGGTGGTACTCACCCTAGCATAACGCTGGCCTTGATTTTAATGTTTGGAATTTCTGGCATATTGTGCATAGCCATAGCTCAATATACCAATTATCGAATGTAAATCGGTTTGAATACATTGGAGTTCAAGAAGCTCAGAAGAGCAATACCGGTGCAGATGAACATATGTAACATCTACACTAGTGTTCTTGATCAGCGAGCCATCGCTTCATAACCTACATATTTTTGCTACGGTCAAGGTATTCGAATTATGTGGGCAAGGCAAAACATATTCTATTGTAAATGCTTGGTCAAAAATGAGGCAGTAAAATATTGCAATTTATAAATAGTTTTATACTCATTAGCTTTGTTTGCATGGCACCTTTATGCAGTGACTCGAACGCCGAATTTCCGATGATTTTTCTAATGTTCCATTTCTTTCATACAGGGAAGAATTTGTACACCAATGAATACGTGGCCATAAAATTGGTGAGTTTGTGTATTTTGTTTCTTTACTTTACCTCTGTGGCTTGATTGTGCAATATTTGTTGTGGGCTAGTTGGAGACTATTGGGGAGCATAATGCATTAATTATGCATTCTTAAGGTCAGTTTTGCTCTGCCAGATTGATGATGGCTTATGGGTGAAAGTGAAAAGATTTAATGTGAAGAAGTAGATTGGGGAAATCAACAACAATTACGTGGTTTATAAGGCACACTTTTGGTCTTGTGCTGTTTGTAAGTGCCAGCTGGGGCTATTGATTCAGAAAAGGGGGTGGTGATGGACAGAGTATCTGAATTAAACAGAACACTCGTACCCAGTCAACAGATCAGGGCTTGATCCATCACCGTTTTTTAGCTCACTGCACCATCCCAGCTCAGAACCTGGCTACATGCAAATTAGTCTGTCCCTGGCCCAGTGCATCATGGGAACAGGGCAGACCAAACTACCAAGCCAATTCTTATACTGGGAAGGAAACAAGGTTCCGGGGACCGGTTTCTGGCATTACAGCCATCTTCGGCCCGGCTTGCTTGAATCCTGATGGTGCAATGAGCAAGGGACTCACATCTGAGTATACCCTTCCACGCTTATGGTGGACAAAACGATTCAGAAAAGGGGGTGGTGATGGATAGAGTATCTGAATTAAACAGAACACTCGTACCCATTCAACAGATCAGGGCTTGATCCATCACAGTTTTTTAGCTCACTGCTCACTGGGTCAGACTAATTTGCATATAGCCAGGTTCTGAACTGGGGTGATGCAGTGAGCTAAATAACGGTGATGGATCAAGCCCTGATCTCTTGACTGGGTAAGAGTGGTCTGCTTAATTCAGACACTCTGTTCATCACCACCCCCTTTTTGAATCGTAGCTGGGGCTATTGGTTTTGTGTAAATGCCTGGATCACTTTTTGCTTTGCTTGCATTATAGAAACTGGCATATTCGCTGATATTGTTACTCCGGGCTGGCAAGGGCTTAGGGATTGTTGCACACATGTTCAAGTCCGCCTTGTGTGTTATTTGGTTGATAACCATCTGAAGTATTGAGGTGCTAGCTCTGTAATTGGTATGCTTGTGGTCGAGTTTTGGCATGCACGGGTAAGTTGGGAGCCGGCTGGTAAGTAGACTTGAGTTCTGGTGTACATTCTGTACTGGGTTGAACACGAGCAGGGCTAGCAGGGCTTAATGATATTCTGACTGCCCTATTGTAGTGTATAACTGTGGTGTTGAGGTCAATTGTGCATATTGTTGGGTGGGTATAAGGATTCAGGTGGTGGTATACCTTGGTAGTGTGTGACAGTGTATTGATGTTGGGGCAACCAGGGTGTCTCTATTTGTGCTGGATGTATGTACTGTTGAGGATGGACGCGAGTATCAAAAAGTTGAACTGAGTTTCATATGTGTGCTTTATGGGCATGACAAGTTGGTGTAGGTTAAGACAGGGCTGCAGCAGGTCTTTGTGTGCAATTGTGAACTTAGTTTGAATGGGTTGTGTGGCATGAAATTGTGGTTTTAGGTAGGTGAGAAAAGGGATGCAGAATGATGGCGTTACATTCATATGCAACTGAGCTAGAGAATTATCCTGCACATTTGAGAGCATGGTATGGTGTTGGTTTCCACATGGGTTTGTGGTATTCATGCCTGCTGAAGGGCAGTAAGTTACTGTTCACAAGAGTGGTCTGGTGGTGTCATGTGGGTGTGGTTGGACTTTGTATTGACATACAGGAGTGAACTGGGTGTTACGTAGGCATGTTTAGTGGATAGCAGGACAGCTGAAACTATTGGTGCGTTCTGGGAGGAACATTTAGGTGGTGATAGTCAGTTGGGTGTGGGTTCTGATGAGCACAGATATCAACTCTTTCTGAGAGAGAGGCCTTTGCCTCACTTGATGTCAAATTTGTAGTTATTTATCTGAATGAATAAATGGCTTCCATATCCTATGCTTAAAAAGTAAATGGATAAAAGCAGTTTCTTTACCCCCCTCTACGGATGCTTATTACTGTGCCTCAGAGAGCTGAAGGATGCAAGGGAAGTAAGGTGTGGCATATGCCTCGCAGTTAGATGAGTTGTATGAATGAGGTTAGAACCGGGGCGTGTGTATATTGGAGCGAACAGGGGGAGTGCAAACAACCTGGGCAAAGTGCATGCAATTTGATATGTGCAAGCTGATGGTTTTAAGATCAGCGCTAGCATTTTGTTTGGAGTTGAATAGTAATGATTGTGGGGCACACCCTGAGGACGAAAAGGATGAACATGGCATGCATCTGCGCAACAGGGTGGGTTGGGGATAAGGGGTGGCATTGGGTGTGCATGTGAGTGACCTGGGGAATTTCTTGAAGGTTTATGTCACTAGTCACACTCTGGTAGGGAATGGCTGTCATAAGTAGGCAGGAAGAAGGCAGGTACTAAAGTCATAGCCTGCCACATTTGTAACACAGTGGTATAATGAGCAGCATCTTGCTCTCAGTCAAAAATTCATTTCTATTTTTTTGTTTGAAAGGAACCTATAAAATCAAGAGCCCCTCAGCTACATCTGGAATACCGGTTTTACAAACAGCTTGGAAACTCAGGTAAGACTGCATGTCACGGTTGCAGCTGCTTAGTGGTTTGGAGGGGTTGCCTGCTGTTGGCCTTTGATGAAATTGTCATGTTGTCAACCCTTATCAAACTTGCTGTATGATTAGTAAAGTCCTTGGATAAAGTATGGCTTCATAGTGCTGAATCTGAATAATGGACTAGAACTGCAGCAGCTGACCATCCTAACGGGAAAGAAAGGAAACCATTTTAAGAGTTCTTTTAAAGTCTGCTCTTAAGTTTTGGATTTGGCAAGATAACTTGTTGTTATTGCAATTAATTTATATTTGCAAATCCAAGTTCATTTAATTGAACCTCTGGTATTTCATGATCTTATAACGGTTATCTCAAGCCATTACAGGCTCCATGCCCTTCTTCACTAACCGTCATATATCTGAAAACAATCGCGTAACAAGATAGTTGTCCAGGATCTCACCACGTGGTCGGGACTATTCATTACTTATTACTTCAATGGAGATTTCCTTATGAGAGAACTGGAGTTACAGATAAGAAACTATTCCTTCTGTAGTAGGGGATCTCTGTGTATAGTCATAATCTTGTAAATAGTCCCGCCCATGTGCGTGGACCCCGGCAATCAAATATAAACTCTTAAGTTGTCAAATCATGCAGAAACTGCAAAGACACTTAAGAGAGAATTTAAAGACAAATAATGCAGCCTATATCCACAGGCTACACTGTCCAGCACTTCAACTAGAAATTCCACCAAACAAAACCACACACAACACAGCCTGCCCAGTTTCTTTCATAGAGAAACTTGCCTCTACCAGTAAAAGACTCTGGAATGATAGAGAGGAAGGCATGGACCGACAAGCCCCATAGGCTGCCATTATGTGGCTTAAATAGGATACTGTGCCTTTAAGAGAACTTTCCAGAATTTTCTCCCAGTATCCCAGAATGCACAGCAGGTCCCTTTTACTTTGTTCTTTTTTCTGGCTCCTGCTAACAGGACCCTGGCATTGAGCTCTCCCCTTTTCAAGGGTTTATTGGATTTTTATTCACTTTTTTGATAAGTGTTTGCAGTTTATATTTCTTGGTGTATCCCTTCACTCCTGTGTGTTTGTTCAGGCTTTTTAGGGCTCTAAAATGCCTGCTCTTTTCGACAAATGCCCAGCATGTGGAAGGAAGAAGTCCAAGACTGATCCACACGTCTGCATTATCTGTCTCCCTGAAGCACATGTCCCTGAAGAATGTGACATCTGCCAGCACCTTTCAGCAAGGACCCTGAGGGAAAGGCTGAAGATTAGGCTGCAAGGCCTGGAGGAGAGACGACTGCAGGCTGCAGGTGGGGCTGGGAAGGTTCCCTCTGCCTCTGCTGAGGCCTCTGGGGGGCTCCCCAGAGGCAGGAAAACCAGCAAATGGTCCTGGTCTCCTTCGGCGTCGATTGCATCGACAACGTCGAGAGGGATGACGACGGTCTGTTCCCCATCTCTCCGGGTCGAGACTGCGTGAAGATTCGACGTCGAAAGGCCTGGGTAGGCCGTCGTCGAGACCACCGTCGACGGCGTCTTCGTCGTCGACGTCAGTGTCGAGCTATCGACGTCGAAGGAAGAGCGACAGGCGTCGGCGCTCGCCGTCGAGGCGACACCGCAGGTCGCCGTCGAGAAGACGGTCGGCGTCGAGGGGATCCTCAGCGTCGAGGACCTCGAGAAAGCGGTCGGCGTCAAGGAGTCGACGACGCTCGTCGGCGAGAATGGAACGGTCGGAGGCGGCGTTCGGCGTCGAGGAAGAAGAGATCGACGTTGCGGAGGCGGCGTTCGACGCCAGAGTCGCGGAGGCGACATTCGACTCCGGAAAAGAGACGCTCAGCGGTGAGAAGGAAGAGATCGGCGTCTCGGAGTTGTTCCAACTCTCCTAAGCGGTGCAGAAGGAGTTCTGGCGCCAGAAGTCACACTGGGTCTGGTGAAGGGTGCCGGAGACGGCGATCACCTACTGGAGGGGCTGGTTCGCAGTCCCCTCCCCCGAAGAAGTCACCGGGCTCGGTGCACTCGGTGGTATATACACCACCTCGGCCGAAGGCTCCCCCTCCCCCTGTACCTAAGGAGGATCCTCCCGTCAACCCTCCTCTTCCACCACTTCCTCCCTCAGGACAACCACCACCACCGCTTCTGCCGCATGGGCCTGCCCCTCGGCTGGAGATACCTCCTGTTTCTCCGCCAAGGTCGGCGTCACTGCCTCCTCTTGCTACACCGCCTAAGGGGAAGCCTAGACCAAAACCCCAGGATAGGCCACGGGAGACGCCTCCACGGAAACCTGCGGAGCGCCCACGAACTGGGAGGTCGCGCTCTCGTTCCAGGAGGAGGGAACGATCGCACAACAGGTCATCCACGCGGTCCAGACGCCGCCACAGGAGGCACACGTCTCGCTCCCATACGAAGTCCTCAGGGACCAGGGACTACTCTCAGACTTTGTCGGGGTCACCGGACACAAGGGTGTCGCCGGTTGATGATCTGGTGGCTTTTCATAATGTCCTTTTAAGAGGTGCAGCAAAATTGGGCATCTCGTTGACGGTGCCTACGCCCAAGACATCGGTAATTTTCGAGACACTGCACCAGAAACATCTGTCTCGTCCATTATTGCCACTGGCGCCTGGCCTGGAGGAACCGGCCATGAACCTTTTTCTCACCCCGGCGGTGACTAAGGCGGCCGCCTCGAGGCTACAGAAAAAGTACCGGGCTTCCGATTCTGATCCGGCTTGTCTTAGAGTGGAACCTCCTCCGGATTCTGTGATAGTGACGGTGGCTCGCAAACAGCATGCTACCACCCCGTCATCCACAGTCCCCCCCAGATAAAGAGTCTAGATGGATGGATTCGGCTGGGAGGAAGGTGTGTGGAACGTCGGCGACCTCCATGAAGGCTGTGAGTGCCACAGCCTTGTTGGGACGCTATGACCGTGCCCTCTGGGACTCCCTCCAGCAGTTTGTGGAACACCTGCCTCGCGACAAAAGGGAAGATTTCCAGGAGGTGTTAAGTGAGGGGATGCTGGTGGCGAATCGGATCATCAGCGCTGCAGCCGATTTGTCCCTCTTGGCGGCAGATGGCTCCTGCCATGGGATTAACCAGCGACAACACGCCTGGCTCAGTCTTACGTCACTGAAACCTGACGCACAGCAAAGGGTTGCCAATCTTCCCTTCTCTGGCGAAACCCTATTTGGGAAACATGCGGATGACGAAATGGCCCGCATGAAGGCGGAGGCCGAAACACTCACGGCAGTGGGTCTGGAAAAGCCCAAAGAGACAAAGAAATCATACCACCCCACCCGTTCCAGAGACGGTTCGGTGGACAGGGCAGAGGGCGTGGCCAAGCTTTGGGACAGCAACAACAGCAGCAGTTCCGAAGGCCGTTCCAGAAGCACCCGAAGGGCAGAGGCGGCCAACAGTCGGCACCAGCGACCAAAGGCCCGGCCGGGTCTAGGCCCTGAGTGCTTACTTCCCCCGCATCCGTTACCCACTCCAGTAGGGGGAAGCATTACATTTTTTCTGGCAGAGTGGAGAAAAATTACTCAGGACAAGTGGGTGCTGAATATTGTTTGCAATGGATACAGTCTTCGGTTCACCAGCCGGCCTCCAGCAATTCCACCGGTCAGCTCGCAGTTTCAGCTGCGCGAGCTTCAGGCGGAGGCCGATATCCTGTTAAAGAAAAGGGCGATAGAAGACGTACCTCTGTCTCAGAGAGGAAGCGGTCTGTACTCCCTGTTCTTTCTGGTTCCCAAGAAGGACCAGAACGAGTTCAGGCCCATTCTGGACTTGCGACAAGCAAACAAGTGGATTCGCAGAGAGAAGTTTCTCATGCTGTCGTTGCATCAGATTTATCCTCCGTTGCAACAGGGAGACTGGCTATGCGCTATAGACCTACAGGATGCGTACTTCCATGTGCCCATTACACACAAACACAGAAAGTTCCTGCGATTCCAAGTCAGCACCAATCATTATCAATACACAGTACTCCCATTCGGACTAAAGTCTGCGCCGAGAACATTCTCGAATGGCGTGGCGGCGGTAGCACACCTGAGGAAGAACAAGGTGTTCGTCTACTTGGACGATTGGTTGATCAAGGCCTCCTCCTTCTCGGAAGCTCGAGCACACTTCCAGAAGACGTGCGTTCTCTTGAACAAGCTGGTGTTGCATATCAACATGTCCAAGTCTGTCCCGACTCTGGTCCAATGCATACAGTACTTGGGAGCCTCCATCAATACGCTGTCAGCAAGCGTGTCTCCTTCGGAGGAGCGACGATTATCACTCCTTCGGAAGGCTCAGGCTCTTATGACCACTCCATCTACAACAGTGAGGACGGTGTCTTCTCTACTGGGATCGATGGCCTCTTGTATCTTCCTAACGCCACACGCACGACTGCACATGAGACCGTTGCAAGAGTGCTTGGAGGACCAGTGGGATCAGAGGAAAGGATCTTGGGACGACAAGATACGCCTGTCTCTGCATGCTCTTCAGTCCCTGAAGTGATAGTGTTCAGCCGAGAATCTCCTCAGAGGGGTTCCCTTCCACAAGGACATTCCCACGCAGACAGTCGTGACGGATGCTTCTCTCCACGGTTGGGGGGCCCACTCCGGAGACTTACAGATTCAAGGAACGTGGTCCCCGATGGAGGCCACGTATCACATCAATTTCCTGGAACTCAGAGCTGTTCACTTGGCACTGAAGGCCTTTCTTCCGTCCTTTCAGACCAACTCTCTGCTTGTACAGACGGACAATACGACCACAATGTATTACCTCAACAAGCAGGGGGGTTCGAGATAACGCACTCTGTCACAGGAGGCGCAGACGATCTGGCACTGGCTTCTGGCCAGAGGACTGATGATAACGGCTACCCATCTGCCAGGTGTGCAGAATGTTCAGGCGGACGCACTGAGCAGACTGATTCAGGAAAACCACGAATGGGTCATAAACGACGAAGTACTAGGAGAAGTCTTCGCAAAGTGGGAGACTCCAGACGTAGATCTGTTCGCCAACGCCGAAAACAGCAAATGCAGAGACTTCGCCTCCAGGTACTATCAGCAGGGGATGCTGGGGAATGCGCTATGGATCAACTGGTCGAACAGCTTTCTGTATGCTTTTCCGCCCATTCCCCTGATTCCGGCGGTACTCATCAAGCTGGCCCGGTCCAGGGCTCAGATGATACTCATTGCCCCGGAATGGCCCAGGTAGTGGTGGTTCACGGACATGCTTCACCGCTCTCTCCTTCCTCGCATACGGCTGCCGTGCAGGCCCGACCTTCTCACGAAGTTCGGGGGGCAGATGTTGCACCCCAACTTCTCGTCTTTGAGTTTGGCGGCATGGCTCCTGAGATAGTGCAATATGGCCATCTGAATCTGCCCGAAGATTGCATGGACATACTGAAGGAGTCTAAGAGACCTTCCACTCGGACCTCCTATGCTTACAAGTGGAAGAGGTTCTGTATCTGGTGCAAGTCAAAGAACTTTGACTCGACAACGTGCAAGAAAGATGTCATCCTTCCTTACCTTCTACATTTGGCGCAGTCTGGACTTAAGGTTCATTCCATTAAGGTTCATCTTGCTGCATTGACTGCCTACAGGAAATGCCCTTCGCAGACTTCCTTTTTCCAGATCCCTGTTGTGAGAAGGTGGCCTGATATGCAGTGCTCACTATTCTAGTGATCACTATGTATCAGTCCAACAACCCTTATTGATGATTGGTTGTAAGTCAACCTTATAGACCAGCTATCCTAGTAGTGTGGATACGAGCAGTCTAAGGCTAAAGACTCGAGAGGGCGTGTTAAGCCAGCTGTTATACCACACATATACCCCTTGAACACCAAGTGAAAGGACACCTCACAAGTGTTATGAAAATAAACAATGTATTTATTAGAATCACAACAGCCCTGTACTCTTTATGAGGACAGGGTACTAAGCACAAAACAAAACTCTTACGAAAATACTTAAGTTAGCACAGTATTTACAAATGCCCGAGGGGCACGGAAAACCATATACTCTGAAAGTGGAATGCGAATTTACTAGCCGGTAAGTGCAGTACTAATAGGCTTTGGAATCGCTAGGACTTGACTATAGAATCGTTAGATTACTTCTAGGAGACCCAGGGGACTCGGGTGCAGAGTGTGCACTCTCACGCGTGATGCGGGACAAAGTCTATGGTAGCTAGTAAATGCAAAGTTAGTGTTCTCGGGCGAACCCGACCTGGTAGCAGGAAAACGAAAGTGGATTCTGACCCTTGGATAGTGAGGCTATGCTGGGGCACCGAAATGCCGAAGTTACCTAGCCCAGGGGCTGCAGCTGCATATGTCTCAAAAGACGTCGGGAATCCTCGTAGACGGACCAGGAGCCTGGAAGGAAGATGCTGGCAGGCGACCAGTGAAGAGAGTTCGAAGTGATCCAAGCCTGGATCTTGAAGATGGGCGATACCTGAAAGCAGAGGGGACCAAGTTCGTGACTACTAGCCAGTAGTCAGGTGGCACCAGGAGGGCACCGGATGGTAGTCACCTCGACTAGGTGAGTGGGCGACGCTGGGCTCTGCAGATCTCACGGACCAGGAGGCGTTGTGGGCGACCAGGATGGAGGAGCGAGCTGTCCCACGATGGATGAAGCTGTCAGCGTCGCTGGACCCGGGATTGGGCAACAAAGCCTTGGCTAATTCAAGCCCACGCGGTGGACCTAAAATGGCGTCTGGAGTGGACCAGGAGGGTCCGGGGTGCTCCTCTCTTGGAAGGGAGCAAGGGCCAGTCTGGAGCAACCAGACCAGCAGCAGTGATGTCGTCGGGCGTCGTTCAGAAGGTCACAAGCCAGCGGGCTAGTAGCCAAACAACGCGGTGAGCAGCAAAAAGCAGAAGGGCCCCACGCAGATCGTGGAGATGCTGGGAGGCTGTACTTCAGTGCTGGAGCTGCTCAGGGTCGGGGCTTCTCGGACCCCAAAGCACTCACCAGAGGGTCACTCGGCAGGCGTGCTGTAAAGAAGTCGTGCAGTCTTGGCGATAGCCGGTCCCTCAAGGTCTCGTCGCACTCGCGGTTCTCAGCTTGGCTGTAGAGGTGAGTAGAGGTCAGAGGTGCCAGGGAAGCCGGGTGTCGTCGAGCTGTGTCGTCAGATTCCTGAGGAAGGACTTGCAGCAGACCGCAGTGTTCTTTAGATGGTGCCTGCGGATGCAGAGTGACTACTCCTTAGTCACAAGGGAGAATCTTGAAGAAGAAATCTTGAAGTCCTTTCGAAGAAAGTCGTGTCTTGATTCCAAAGATGATCTAATTTGAAAGGGGGCCCGCTCCTAACTTTATACTAGGAAAAGGGGCTGACCCGGTGACTAGGTCCTGCCTATGGGTGGGACTAGGAGGGGGGTGGTTACACCCCTCTCCCATGCCAGACTTTCCCCAGGCCAGGGGCTGGTGTGCCCCTGGACCTGGTTCTGACCGGCCTATGCGTAGTGAGCACCGGGGTGCCACACAGCAGTCACCTTCCTGTAAAGCCCTGCCTACCCAGGATACACAAAACCCTGTCTGGGATGGTGCTAGCACCGCCCCGGACAGGAAACCCTTTGTCCAAGCTCTCCTCGCTGGAAGGACTCCCAGCAGCAGGAGGTCAGACTCGTGTCTGTGGTGGCAGCATCCATTTTGTGGAGCTGAGGCTTTGTTTAACTTTAACCGGGGTTCACAGTTACATACATGTCGTGTCCCTCTAGAAGGGTGGAATGCTAACCCCGTCGCCAGAATTGGCGAGGGGTTAGTATTCCCATTCGTATGACACCTTACTCGACATGTTTTGATAAAGCAATACCAGAGATCGCATATAACCGCGAGGACTTGGTTCCGCAAGCTGCAAACGGGCTCAGCTCATGCCAGAGCACCATCTCACACGATTCCAAGCACTCTGCCTTCAGGATTGTTAAGGCCTGCCATAGGAGTGACTGATAGGAATCTGTGTGTCCATTTTTAGGGTTAGATATAGGTATACTATATCTACAGCAAAGGGTGATTACACGACTTTGCCCCAGCTGTCATGCAGCCAGTTGTGTCAGATTTAGGAGGCCAGCCAGGGGTGGCATAATACATGCTGTAGGCCCTGGGTACACCTATGCCCTGAGTTACAGGGTCTGATAAGGTGGCCCATACCAATTGGAAATGTACCTAAGGTACATGGAATCCATTTTACAGAGAGAGCAGTAGGCCTGGGGTCCTGATTGGCAGGGTCCCAGGTCGACTATGTCAAAAACCAGCTAAAACACAGGGCAAAAAGTTGGGGGCAACAATAGTCAGGAGGTACCTTCCTACACCTGTGATCAAAGATTTTTTGGAAGGCTTGAAGAAAGTGTTCCCTCCTGTCAGGCTTCCTTCGCTTCAATGGAATTGAATGTGGTGCTGTCCAGATTGATGAAGGAGCCTTTTGAACCTATTCTTAAGGCTTCGTTGCAGCACCTATCCTGGAGGGCGGCGTTCCTTGTGGCCATTACATCGGCCCGCAGGGTGAGTGAAATTCAGGCGTTGTGTTGCCAAGAACCTTATACTGTACTTCATGCTGCTAAGGTTGTTATGCGTACTCACCCTAAATTTCTTCCCAAGGGTATTTCTGATTTTCATGTCAACCAGACTATAACGTTGCCTACGTTTTTTCAGAATCCTTAATCTCCAGCGGAAAGGTCTCTACATTCCCTTGATGTTAGGAGGGTGTTGAAATTTTATCTGGATAAAACCAAAGATATTCGTAGGTCAGACCAATTATTTGTCAATTATTGATCGGGCAGGACGGGTCTTGCCACCTCTAAGCAGTCCATCTCTAGGTGGATTGTGTCCTGCATACAGTTGTGTTACCAAAAAGCTAATAAGACCTTAGGGGGTAAACCTAAGGCTCATTCCACCAGGGGAAAAGCTGCCACGACAGCTTTGCTCCGTAATGTTCCGATTGCAGAGATCTGCAAGGCCGCCACTTGGAAGTCGGTTCATACCTTTGCTAAGTATTACTGTCTGGACACTGATGCCAGGGCAGATGCTCAGGTTGGGCAGGTTCGCTGCGGAATTTGTTCGCACAATAGTGGTGTTAATTTTCTTCCCTCCACCGCCGCTTTGGTGTGGGGATGGGCTTGCCATTCTATTCACTAGATTATGACTATAAACAGAGATCCCCTACTACAGAAGGAGTAGTTTCTGTCCTGTAACTCCAGTTCTGTAGGAGGGGTATCTCTGTTATAGTCATAAGCGCCCGCCCTCCTCCCTGGTGGAGAAAAATATTCATGTAAAGAATGCTACAGGTCTGGCGTGCTACGCCTTCAAAAAGAACTGAAAGTAAAAGGGACCTGCTGTGCATTCTGGGATACTGGGAGAAAGTTCTGGAAAGTTCTCTTAAAGGCACAGTATCCTATTTAAGCCACATAATGGCAGCCTATGGGGCTTGTCTGTCCATGCCTTCCTCTCTATCATTCCAGAGTCTTTTACTGGTAGAGGCAAGTTTCTCTATGGAAGAAACTGGGCAGGCTGTGTTGTTTGGTGGAATTTCTAGTTGAAGTACTGGACAGTGTAGCCTGTGGATATAGGCTGCATTATTTGTCTTTAAATTCTCTTTTAAGTGCCTTTGCAGTTTCTGCATGATTGGACAACATAAGAGATTATTTTTGATTGCTGGAGTCCACGCACATGGGCGGGACTATTCACTAGATTATGACTATAACAGAGATACCCCTACTACAGAACTGGAGTTACAGGACAGAAACTACTCCTTCTCTTCCGTCAGCTCGGTGTTTAGGTCAATCAATGCTGCCTGCATATTAGGTATTATCATACCTTACCTTTGCAACCTTGGCCAGCGAGCACTTACCTGTGGTCCCAGATGAATTTTGGCCTCTTTCGCTCAGACCATTAAAAAAGGCCAGGATGCTGCAAAATATCATTAGGACTGTGGTCTATTGGCGCCTGAGCACCATGCTACTATTTTGCCACTTTCGGATGAGTGCTCAAAATGGGGTACTATTCTAGCATACATTCACTCAAATACCAATCAAGAAAGGACACAATTTCAAGTAATCTGTATCACACACTATTTTATTCTTCGATTCTAAGCGGTGAGACTGCTTGTACATAGACCCACTTACACAGATGTGCCCTCAATTAATTTTGCTTTCGATTTTGGCATGTAGGCTAAAGATTGACCTGACATTGTTGAATAACCTTTAAATTCCTTCCTTACTAGTTACATAAGCCCAGCTTAAATATTTGGTTGTTACAGTGTGATGGAGCATATGTTGGCTTTCCAGAACCTAATGTAAGAAAAAACGGAAACTTGACAGTTAAGAACAATCGCTTTTACCGAAACGCTAAAGTTTCTCTTGTGATCTCGCAAAGAGTGCCAGTGCTTACTGCTAAAATGTACGACTTTATTTTACTTATCTGAGGCGTGTTTGAGCAACAGCTCCTCCCCTTTGCTGAGAATGCTATAACCGATACTCCTAAGACTTTTGTACTTGATAAAGGAGTGCCATGGCATTAATCCGGACACCAAATTGTTTGTCATTAGGGATGGCTTGAATACTACTGACTGCTTCAGGAGTGTGGTGGGTATTTGTGTGGTGCAGGCATCTCCAACACATAGTTCCTTTGATGGGGGGGAAAAGGCTGATTGGGTTCTTTAACATTTTAAATAAAAAACAGTCAATGTATTCCCTGGACCTTTCAATCCCTGCCCGACAGTTTCCTGAGCAGGCCTAACCTTCAGCGGCTATTCCAGAGAGCTGGTATTTAGACATCGCCAGGCCTCACCATCACCTCAGCAGTCTCAAACTAGTCCTTTCTTAGCCCGAAGCGGGGATCAAGCATACACTGTGCAGCACCCCTGGGACACCATTCCACCTAGTCCTCCCTCACTCGGCATCAGTCTCCAAGCTGTGTTAGTTTGTCCTGAGCAGCGCACAACCATCCTGTGAAAGGCAGGAGCAGACCTTTTCTTCCAGTGTAGCAGCACATTACATCAGTCAGATAGGTCTTCCATACGGTGCACCTCAACCTACTCCCACCTCAGAGTGACTTTCAGTGGAGCGCCCCTCAATCTTGCCACAAGTGATGCAGGCTCTTTGCGTCAAATTCGCCAGCAATAAAGGGGGCCTTGTCCTTAGAAGTAGGGATGGGCTGTCAGTCAGTCAAAACACTTTATTCGATTAATTAAAATCGTAAAAGACAGAATAAAACAATTGTAAAATATGTTAAAAATAGTTAAAAAGACACTATATCATATTAAAAACAAATATACTGTTATTCCTTCTATTTCCTCGTTCTGAGAAAGGACGGAGGCCGTCACCCTATTTTGGATCTTCATCCTTTGAATGCCTCTCTACGGAAGGACACACTTAAATTGCAAACACTGGCTCAAACTCTGTCCTGGATCCAGGTGACTGGATGGTTGCCTTGGATTTGCAGGATGCATACTTTGATTTGCCAATCCTACAATCCAATAGATGTTCCCTGTGTTTCTAGGTCAGAATGGAGCATGTTTAGTTTGCTGTGCTCCCCTTTGGCCTTACCACTGCTGTTGGGTGTTGACAAAAGTGATGGCACGGTCGCCGCCCATCTTCGGTCGTGAATATCAGTTTTCCGCTATCTAGGTCTCTGGTTGTTGGAGAGTTCGCCACTGTCAGTCGTATACCACATCAATGTTATATTTTACCTCCTGACAAAGTTGGAGTTCTCGATCAACAAGCCGAAGCCTCATCCGACTCCTTTGCGGAGGCTTCCCTTTATAGGGGTTCTAGACATGTTGCAGTTCATGGTCTTTCCTTTGCTACAAGTCCAGTGCATTCGGCATATGATCCAGATGTTTCAACTACGGTCCTGTATCTCGGTGATAGCTGCTCAGAGTTTTCTTGTCCTGTTTGCCTCCTTCATCTTGAATATCCACTTCACCAGGTGGCATGTGCAGGCTTTGCACTGGAATCTGAAGTCTCAGCAGGCTCAGCGCCCAGAAACCTGACAAATTATCATTCAAGATTCAGAGGAGATGGCATATGGTCGGCAATGGTGGCTGCTAGACCGCAACTTGACCAGGGGCAAAACCGTCTCACTTTTCCACCCTAAGCTGACAGTAGTGATGAATGCATCCCTGCTGTATTTAGTGGAGATTAGAGGACGCTGGCGAAAACCTAGCTCCGCATAAACTATTGGAGTTGCAGGTTATCCACTTAGCGTAGATGGCCTTACTACAGTACATTGAGGGAAGGCAGGAGCAGGTTCTCTCTGATAACGCCATGTTGTACTGCAACAAGCAGTCCTCTGCCAAGAGTCACTGCGACTCTGAAGTGGGTTGAAGCATCAGGGCATCTCCCTGATTGAAGATTGCAGGATCTTTACTGCCAGGAGATTGCAGGATCTTTACTGCCAGGGCAGATGAGCTCTGCAGACATTGTCTTGTGGATCACCAATGGCAATTGCATTCCAAGCTAGCATAGGACACCTTCTGACACTAGTATGAACCCTTGCTGGATCTTTTTGTCACTTTTGAGTGTGCAGAGTAAAAACTTCGGCACGTTGGAGTTGCCAAGATTGCTTTCTCCCGGAGACACGTTTAGGCGGGAGAGGAGCAGGGGACTCCTGTATGTCTTTCTGCCTTCCCTCACTTGAGCTTGAAGAAGATTGGGCCCAACTCTTCCTAGTGGTCCGGATTGGCCAGGAGAGTGTGGTAACCAGAAATTCTGAGCATGAACATTTGTCCTCCGATCAGATTAAGGCATTGGGAAGGGTCTTCTGTCACAGAAGCAGGGCAGGGTTCTGCACTCAAGTGTGCACAATCTACACTTCCATGCACCGAAAACGAGCTGCAGCAGTTGATTGCGTTTGTTCCTCCTGAGGGAGTGGATGTCATCCTCATAGCCAGATATCCATTTTTAAATTTAATTATGCAGGTTGCGGGGACAAATTTGTGTCCTGGTGTGGAGTCTGCACACAGACCCTCTACAAGCCAAACTGTGGATTATTTTGTTGCATCTTTGGCCCAGTCAGTTCCTGCAGTGGGCACCATTAAATGTGATTTCTCCAGCCTTTTTACGTTTGGTGGATCAACCATCCCCAGGTGTGATCTAGTTAATTGACGGTCTGACGCACATGTTCCATACCAGACCATTTGTTATGCGAAAGTGGGATCTTCACTTCAGTATTCATCAGATATAAAAGTCCTCTACCTTCGATAATGCCCTCTTAACTCCTGTTCTGTGGAATGGCCTCCTTTTGCCATCTCAAAATCTCCCAAATTAGAGCCCTGCATACTGGCACCAACAATTGTTTTGGGCTCCACATCCAAGAGTTAATCAAGAAACTGATGTTAGCGTGCATGAGAGGCGGCTATATGCTCTATCACTTCCAGGTCGGATTGAGGTCAACGTGGAGCCTCACAGCACCACATAGTGTGTGGGACCACTGCTGTCAAAACTTACAGATCTAGTCTGGCACCTGGGCAGTATACTAAAGGTGTGGAATCTTTGGTTAGAGTATCCACCGGTAAGAGTTATAAAGAAGGTGAGTAACTTTTTCTTCCAATCCAAGAAAGATTACTTTGAACTTAATAAATACGTTTTTTGTCTTATGGCATAGCTCTTGCATTCCACATATCAGAGTCTCTTAAACAACCCAGATATCCGTTGTCTTTAATCCCCTTGGAATTTAGATTAGACCCCAATTCCTCTCTTTTGTATGTAATCCTTTTTTAACTTATCCTAGTGTTTGGCACTAGTACATTTTGGAGCATGTATATAGACTGATGGTGTTTTTGTATTCTTGTCTGGCTCAGACTAAAATATTTGTTATTGATCTTTCTCGTAGCCAAGAGTGCTTCTGAGCGAGACCGGGAACTTTTAATTTGAATTTGTTTCTGTCTGTTATATCGCAACTAACTTAATACAGCTATCCAGGCATGCAGATTAGAAGTTGCCTCTGAGTTGATTCTTAGTTTACTGTCTGCTTTTCCACAACAGAAGGGATCCCTCAGGTTTACTATTTCGGCCCATGTGGAAAGTACAATGCCATGGTGTTGGAGCTGCTGGGTCCTAGCCTGGAAGACCTCTTCGACTTGTGCGACCGCACATTCACGCTCAAAACTGTCCTCATGATAGCAATCCAGTTGGTAAGTTAGTGATGTGAGCTCATAATGTTAGATAGCCTAAAAGGTTGATGAATTAATGCTGGCACAAAGGTATTTTGTGCTATTAACTGGCTAGCCCCTGAAGAAGAGGCACCTATTCCTAATTTCTCTGGATCCTCGACTCCTGAAACCAGCCCCCGTTGTCTTTGTTTCTAGACTAGAGTGATATTGGGCAAGGTTTCTCAATATTTTCTTGGATGGGAGTCCTTTGGTAACCTGGGTTGACACTATTGTGGCCCAGCGACCTCCGTTATCAACTTTGCTGTATTGTTTTTCTCTTTGAAGTGGTTCTGACAGGTGATCCTGCCACATAGTTGTTCCTGTCACATAGTTGTTCCAGCACCTCTGGAGCCAGAAGCCACAGCTTTGCAACAAGCTGGTTTGATTCATAGACTTCTTTTTTTATTTAAATAGCGCCGGAAAAAAACCTTTGCTTGGCAAACTGATGGCCTTTATAAAATATACTTTTTTAATTGGTGTATATTTATGATGCTATGTACTCTATAGAGCAGTTGTATCATAATTCCAAGTATTATTGAAGCTGATAAAAGTAATGCTAGTACTGTTCTGACATTTGAGGCATTAGTACTAATAGAAACAGTGCTTTAAGTGGACAGGCATAGCTAAAGAGAGAGGACAAAAACTGTTAGATGAGAAATGTCTTTCCATTTAAGACACTGAGGAGATGTACTGCTAATTGATGCTGCATCATCATAGCAGCACTACAATGGGGTAAAGTTAGATGGGGAGGTAGTATTAATACTGAAAGTAGTAGCATTGTGGTAATAGAATACTAGCACTAGAAATGGTGACGCCACTAATGATAACAGTAAAAAAAGAATGAAGTTGTACAAGGAGCTCTAGCTCTTGTAGTATTAGTACTAATAAAAGAAATATTAGAAATACATGCTAGCAGTAGTATTGCACCAGGAATTGCACTGTTGGTAGGTGGTATGCAAGTGGAGAGACAGTGTGGCAGACTAAAAACCTGGAACACGCAATTTAAACATCTTGCTTAGGAGTTGTTTGTTGAAACCTATTGCCCTAGAGAATGTCTACCGTATTCACTAGTAAGGATGTGGGGAATAACCATGAGGCGCAAGAAACCATGCCAGTTTCTACCACCCAGAAAACCAAAACTGATGGTATTTTAACAGTTTACTTACCCCAGAGAGTGTGTAAGTTGTAGATAGGACTCCCAATGTTGAAGTTTTTGGCAGGATGTACACTTGTAACTCTTGTGTGTGTGCTCCCTTAGGTCACGCGGATGGAATATGTTCACACCAAAAGCCTAATCTACCGAGACGTGAAGCCAGAAAACTTCCTGGTGGGCCGACCCGGCAGCAAGCGGCAGAACAACATTCACATCATCGACTTTGGCCTGGCCAAAGAGTACATTGACCCAGAGACCAAAAAACACATCCCGTACAGAGAGCACAAAAGTCTGACGGGCACCGCACGCTACATGAGCATAAACACGCACCTGGGCAAAGGTAAAAAATCCACGTTTCTCCTCCTCAATGTTGACAACATCTTGTGATTTCTCTTCTTCAAGCAACATTGATAACTTCCTGTCTTTCGCTTCCATTGAGGCACTTACATCGCAATTTCTTCCAAGATTGTCTTCACCCACATCTTCACGCCCCCAGAAGCTAGGCTGGCCTCTTTCATCCAGTTATGACTGCAACCCATGCCCACATCCTGCCAATGCTGCAAGCATGCTATAATTATGCGTTTCCAGTACTTATGTCATTGCCCATCAACTTTCCTCTACCTAGTTCAGTAGTTTTAATAATCTTGTACTCCTGAACTCATCCGCTGCTTCCGTAGCTCTCTTTGTTTGTTTTCTGTGTCTTTTGGACATAGCTGGGTTATAAAACCTGTAGTGGAATAGCAGTGATGGTAGCAGTAGAAAGACTGAAGTGCAGTTGTAGACCTGTTCTTTTATTTGTATTATTTGAAGCCATTTGTCTAGTGCCAACTTTGTACACAGGATAATAGAGAACTTCAATTACCGGACAACAGATTATTACAGTTCCACATTTTTGTAGAAATTATTTCTTTTACTTGAAACATTAGGTTCATTTTGAAGCTGTAAGTTTTTTTTTTAGAGCCACCTAAGAGCCATTTGATGTTTTAAAAAAAAAGTGTATACCAAAATTCTGTCTGCAGTATGCAGCTATAGTTACCTTGACTGGCATTGGTGTTCTGTAGTCAAATCTGCTTTCTGTTGAGCTTTTCCCAGTACTCTTTGAGGTAGTTGATAGTAAGTGCAGTAATAAAGATGAGAGACCGTGTGCATTGCGAATGGCAAGCAGTTTGACATCAGTCATCCATTATTAATTGATGGATGCGTCTCACTGAAGTGTTCGTGTGTTCTGCAGAGTAGGCAGATACGATCAAGTGAAGGACTTTCTGGATTTTAGTTACTTGAACACCCAAGCATCCTCCAAACCTTGTCATTGCTGTTCAGTTTTCTGCAGACTGGTCATCAGAATGTTTTCTTTTGAAGCTGAAGTAGTTTGGTGAATTTTATGTTTTCGTCCTAGAACAAAGTCGCAGGGATGACCTGGAAGCCCTTGGTCACATGTTCATGTATTTTCTGCGAGGAAGCCTCCCGTGGCAAGGATTAAAGGTGAGAGAAGACAAAGGTGAAAGTCAAGCCCACCTTAGTATATGTAATAAATGCATTCCGGTATATAAACTAAAGTTTGATAAAACCATCAGCCGGTCTCAGAAAAGTTTGATTGACTTTTACACAGTTCATCTACGTCATTATGGATTTCCTATTTTGTTAGGTTCAATTCATTAAAATCCCAGCTCTTATTTGGCTAAGAATGTATGACTTTTCAAATAATTTCAACTTTGGTGTTTCATAATTGATTATTACACCTTTCTACCTTGTGTCTCTGTTTTCTTGGTACAGGCTGACACGTTAAAGGAGAGGTATCAGAAAATTGGCGACACAAAGAGGTCCACGCCGGTCGAAGTACTGTGTGAAAATTTTCCAGGTGAGACTTGCCAAAAGCCATAAAAATATATCCACTTTTTCCTATATTCTACAATTTTACTCCGCTTTCTCAAGCCAATCTTCAACTGTTTTCCCTTTTATTACTATTCGAGTCAGTCGCTTGTGCGTACTCAGACTTTTCCTTTTGAGATTGAGGCTTTGAAGGTTTTGTTCTGGGAATGGGAGCCGTTTGCTCATCTAAATTAAGATGTTGCACAGCTTAAATTGTTCAACACATTAATTGATTCCAACAGTAAGTATTTGTTTAAAAAAGTTATGTATAGGGTTATACATGTTCTCATGCTGGTTCCTGTTAGCTTTCGTTTGCAGAGTATTTCCAGGGGAACATTGTAACCAAGTCCACGGTCTCACTCTTTTTCCTAACTATGGGAATAAACATAAAATCAGGTTGGATAGATGTGTGTTGCAATGCATTCCTTAGCAGAAACATTTCAAGTCAAGAAGTTGAGGGTCCAGTATAATGGTGACCAATTACTAGTTTAGTCCTTTCATCGGGGCCTGTCCTATCGGGATATTGTTAGTCTGGTTGGTTGGTTCCATGGTGGAAACTGTAACAACATGGTGCAGTGCCTTATTGTGTGGTGTGTGGGCTTAGGTCCGATTTCTGATATACTGCAAGAGTAATAAAAATCTGTATTCTGAGGTGTCCATAATGAAATACCTAATGAGGTGTCAATCAGTTGCCCATGTTAGTAAAGAAAAGAGATAGCCTGGCATAGAATGTGGCAGACAGTTCTTAACACTGGTGGAAAGCAAGAGCTGCTGAAAACTGTTACGTCAAGTGCAAATAGTGGCAGATGCGGCTGAAATGTGAGCATAATTTCCAGTATGTATAGCTGCACCCAGTCTGTTTCTTCTCTTCCACTCCTGCTAAGAGGTAGCGCCTCTTGTTTGCTAATCTTTCTGTGATTGCAATGTCCTGTGTTGCCGAGAGACCCTGCCTGAGTACCCAGTTCTTGTGTTGCAATCCTTTGCTTTACAAGCATTCGCTCCATGCATGTTTAGCCTGGTTTTATTGGATGAGGAGTTTGTAGATCAAACATTGCTTTGTCTCTAGTTCAGTTCTTGAGTCACTTCAGAAAAAAAAAGACTGTACTCAATTTTTTTTTTAATCTCTCTCATTGTGTTGTTTAATGTTATGTACTATATTTTTCTGCAAACCCACCAGGCCAAGGCTCTGGCCTATGCAATTTTTATTATCTCGGTGAGGTTTTCCTCTGCTGTTTCATCCCTTGACTAGTTCCCCCCCGTAAAACCTTTTCACAGTGTATATACATTTGCAATGCTGAAATAGTGGCAATTGTTCTGATAAAGACAAGATTCACAAAATGTGTATTCATTTTTTTGTGACTGTGCCCCACGCTTTCTGTAGATGAGGCTGACAGGACTCTACACATTTCAGACTCTTTTTTCTTGATCCCGAACTTTGTTTGGTTTCATCAATTTTTTTGATTTTATAAAATAACATGCAGATTCAGCCTTCCTATCTTTCATCATCCACTAAAGGTCTTGCTTCACCGTTGGACCTCTTATGTCGAATACTAATACTGTCTAATACTATGGTTTCAGATATTTTTGTGTCTTCTGGCACTGCTTGTCGGGGTGTCTCAAAATGTAGGTGCTCATGTAACCTTAGGACGCCACAAGTCAATTAACAAGAATAGTTCTTTCATTCCCACCAGAAGTATTATTCGTTCATAAACGCCATTCTGAAGAACTTGCTATTAAAGAGCTGCAACGATCCTGTGCAGTGTACACATTTCCCTAGACGGGTATCTTTGCTTCTGTATGTGGGATTATACTTTGTTGCACCCTATAAAACGAAGACGTTTCTCGCCCTTTTTTTTACCGTATACATTAAGGGGACCTTATTGTTCCTTTGGCTTAGCCCTGATATTCACTGATAGTGTTGCTTGCCAGATGAACTAATGCTTTTAAACAAATTTTCATTGGTGTGACTTTGTATTCCACGTGTAACACCATTAACTTCCTGACATAGCTGTGGTCATTTGTTTTCCGTCACTTGTCAGCAGCAGAGCTGGGCCCTACTTTACGGGTTAGTTGGCTCCTTGTTGCTCCATTTATTTTTAATTTGAATGTTATCTTTGCTTTTAACTATGAACGCAGAGTCTTATCTAAATTATTCATTAAAAAACACTCCTGTATTTTGAAAGCAAATGGGAGCACATTTCTGTTCAGTGTTTATCACTTCAAGTGAGCTACTCTCTTCCTACTTACTGCCACTGTTCTGAAGTCATCCAACTCTTCCTCTTCCTCCTTGTTTTTTTCTTTAACCCATAATTCAGTAGTTTTCTGCACACTGTTTTGACCTGCTCGCTTTCACTGTTCGGTGTCAACCTGCACATACTTTAGTTTGCCATTCTAAAATGTCTGTCAGCCATCTTGGAACTGTAAATTAATAATAGTGTAATACAAAACATAGAATTACAGCATGGCTGTCCACGCATTTGCGCACACTGGCTGCCTTCCTGCAATATTTTGTTGTTAAGCTTTGCGAAAACAAAATGCAAGTACAGTCAGCAAGATTGTTGCCTGTGCTTGCACACATTTTAAATTTTCTTTTTGTCAAAATAGAACAAAAATCATTGTAGGATGGTGCAAGTACATGTGTGTGTGTGTGTGTAGATGGTGATCTTGTTCTTCACGACATTAACCATTCCAGGATGGCAGCCCATGCGTGCACATACACTCTTCTTTGAATATTACACACTAATATTAAAAGTATGTAAGACTTCGTCTTTGCTAATACTTGTTCTGTATTTCTCACACCAACTCTGATGCCCTTTTTGATACATTTAAAAGTCTGTTGTATTAGTTTTCTCAGAAGATCAGTCCTCGGAGATTTCCTTTGAATGAGGTATGAGTGGGAAAATAAATCCATCAGTCTACGCTGTGTGGAAAGGTCTGATTCGGAGGAGTTGATAAACCAGAAGAACAGTTCATTTAAAAGGATTATCCTGCCATTTCATTGAAAAGTGTTTCATCCGATGCTGTATGTGAAATAATGTTTATCTTGTAACATAGACACTATAACAAGCTTATGTCTAAAAAAAATGTAATCCAGGAAGAACATCCTGCAGATACAGTGGTTCTCAGTTAAGATGCCTTCATCTTTGTAAATACGGCTCTGCTTCTTGTGATTTGTTTTCTGCTGGGTGGCTTCTGTTGCTATGAAAACCCTGTGACCTTCAATGTGATTTGGTTAAGACTTTTTTTATTATTATTTTAATACTGTCTTGATTTTGGCTTAACAAATGGGGTAGTTTCCCAGTACAATATGTGGAATTTGCGCCATATCCCTAGTCCCCACCATGAGGACTAGTTGGGGGGTTGTATCCTCCTGTGGTGTGTATTGAATTGGGAAATGAATGTGAAAAGCCTGTTTTAGAAGCCCTAGAGTTACAGTTGTGCAGAATGACTACCAAAAAAAGTAATGTGACCAGTTTATGAATTCTAATGACTGCGGTCTTTTGCTTTCCCTCATCACAGAGGAGTTGGGCACGTATCTGCGATATGTGCGGCGGCTCGATTTCTTCGAGAAGCCAGATTATGACTACTTGCGGAAGCTTTTCACTGATCTCTTTGACCGTCATGGATACATCTTTGACTATGAATACGACTGGGTGGGGAAGCAGCTGGTAAGTGTTAATCAGTCCAGCTTATGAAAAACGCCCCCACCAGCACTGATGACTGACTTCTTTCTTCAGACTCTTCACTGACCACAAACTAAATCCTGAAATCCCACATCTATATCTTCTTAGTATATACATATGAGAAGACCTGGTATGTGGAAGAGCCTTTGCTAGTGCCTAGCCACACTCCGGAAGTAGAAATTAATATTGTCAATATTTGGGTTGTGCAGTGGCACAAACTACACTTATGTGCAATCCTTTGTATTTGCATTGGTATTGATGAATATCCAAGTACACTTTAAATGTGTAGTGTCTGCATAGTGAATTATTATAAGTAACATAGAGTTGTCAGATTGATTCATCCGGCTAGAACATTATGCACAATGAAAAAATGTGTTGGTGGTACTGTAATAAACTTATATCGGGATAGTGAGCTGGAGGATTGAGGCACATGGATAGATGCACGGAAAACTTACAGGGCACTAGCTGACCTGGATACTCAGCTTCTTTGTACTGTCACTGAACTAAGACATTTAATGAGTTTGGGAGCACATGGACAGAGTGTGTGTGGATCTGGGGAGGGTGCATGTATTGATGTAGGAGCACCCTTGGAAATATGAACTTGTAGTTTGAGAAGATATGAAATAAACAAATAGTGTGAGGAGCTCGGTTCAGATAGAAAGAAGCGCTTTGTGGCACAACAATTGACAGTGTGAAGGGGTTTTAGAACGTTCAGGAAAAAGCTTGGGACATGGATGGAGAGTATATGAGTCCAGGCACAGGGACATATAGCCGAAGAGCTTGAGACATCGGCAGACAGTGTGGAGAACTGGAACAGACAGTGTAATTGGTAAGTCATGATTGAGATAGACCTACATAGTGTAGGAGCCTAGGGCGTGTGACACACAGGAGGAGGGACAGCAGTAGATTTAAGCACCAACCAGCTTCTGCGTATTAACCACATCGTAAACATAAAGGTGTGGTTTTACTCTTCAATGAAAGGCAGATTGATATGTCTTGATAATATTTCATGCAATAAGTATGTGTTAACCCCAGTTATTTCTAGTTCTGTGTAAGGAGTTTGTCTGGTGCCAAGTATGTTAATGTTGGCTGTAATGCGTGCTAGGAGATTTACAAACAAATGAAAAGACAGTTCTGTGCTTTAGAGTGAAGAACAATTGAAATCCTAGAGGCCGGATTGCTGATCATCTGATGTTTACTAGAAGTAGAAACTAAACCTACATGAGACAATGCTAGTAGGAGTACACTATTGTGTTTCTCCTGCTAATGACCAAGGAAAGGATAACATGAAATGTTGTGCCTTTCAGCCATCCTTGGTTCTAGGAATGTTGTCCTGTACATCTTGCAGCACTTCATTGCAGCTCACCATGTCTAATCCTCTGCAGTAGACTGTAGATTGCAGCATGACATTATTGTAGATACTCATGCTTTGCATTACCTGTCTTTCTGTGAAGCAGGCAGAAATATGCAGTAGCACTTACTCCAAAACTCTTTGGATTTGTTGGCTTGAAATGTCTGTAATAAGATTCAAGCAGGATGTTCTCTAGAGCTCCTAAGCACCCGAACCATGGGCATCTCCTTCAGATAGTCATATTTATTTTTACCTCCTGTGGGTTCCGTCATGAATAAGAGAGTAAGGAAATCACGAGTGAGGCAGGAAGAAAGACATTGTTGACCTTACCAGCATTTTTATTTCCCCATCTTAAATGTTCAACTGTGGGTGTATCATTTGTGTTTGTTTATTTTTGAAAAGTGAGGGTCTTGGAGTGTGCATATTCCTGGCACATTATCCACTCAGGAGTAAATGTCTTCATGGAAATACTGTGTAGCAATGGAAGGCTTGAAAAGTCTTTGAAACAGGAGGCACTCCCAATCATGAACCAACATCTTGGGATTTAGGAGAACAGAGTCTGAGAAATTCAGAGGTGAATTACCCCAAACACTATACTAATGAGAAGACCTAGTGCTCTTAGAGATGCAAAAAAAACCACCTTGGCATCTAAAGAGGAAAGTGGTATGTTGGCTCATTGTGAAGGTCACCAACCACAAAGCCCCTCAAAAAGGTCCACAGAAGCGCCTCCCTCTATGTTGCGCATTAATTAGCAAAGACATCACTACCCGAAAAAACTGATCGCCATCAAAGACAAATCCTCATTGTGAAAATATTCCAAACATGGCCATAACGATTTATTCTATTTGCATTTTTATGGTGCCTTCTACTTCTACTGAGGCCACAGAGGGCTAGGATTTGAAAGGCGTTCCTGGGTGCCCTTTCTTAGTGTGTGGCTGGAGGCGTGTTTGAGTATGACTTCGTTAGGTTGGCTGCTTGTAGTCGAAAGACTTGCTTGCTCAATGGGCTTTGCCTTCCCAGACAGAGCATAAATGCCTTTTTGCAGAGTGAATTAGAAAGATTCCTTTTTTTATTTGTAATAAGTACTCCTGTGAAACCTGCTTCTTAAGTAGAGAGGCTAACCTTCCCATCTGAATCTAGACTTGCTTCTAGTCACATAACTATTGTTACTAATTATCGTTGTGGTTGATACCCACCTACAGTTTTTTCACTGATCCCACCTGCCACCTCATTTTAAAGAGTTGGTCCCAGGTACTTGGCACTTTGTCCATCTCTGCAGCCAGTCCCTGGCTCCAAGGGAATGGAAAAAGGACACTGACTTAACGTCCGTGCACCTCATTGGGCTGGTTTGTGATGTCACATTTGTCAGTCTCGTTAGCTGTTCACTGTTGGTGCTTGTCTGTGCACCTTATAAAAAGAATGGTGAATGTTTATACAACAAAAGGTATCACAATATTTAGCGGAAAGACTAATGTATTGGCTAGCAGCATGTTAACTACTGGTTGAGCATGTAGATTTTTTATTTTCCTTAACATTAAAGAACTGGGCATGTTCTCGTTACAGACAGCTCTCAGCAATTATCAACATTGAAGCACACTTTTATTCAATGCACAGTTTTAATTGTTGTTCTGCTTTGCTGTCTTTTTGCAGCCGACCCCAATTGGTACAATCCCCAGTGATGTCTCAGCCCCAGCAACCCACCGGGACAAAGTGCAGTCACACACTAAGCACCAGGTAAGGAGCTGAAGTGTTAAGAGGACAAAACCAGAAAAGGGTACTGCTTCTCAGGAAACCTCGTGAAAACACACTTAATAAGAATGGTTCACAATGAAAAAAGAATGGTTCACAATGAAGCTCTCCTGTTTTGCAAGACGTGTTTTGCTCTGGCATAACCACTGGAGAGTCTCATGGAAAGGAGAGTGCGGCAGAGAATACAGCAAACATCCTTTTCGAGTGCCTCATAAAGACAGGAGGCAGGCTATAGAATTTACCAGGATCCAATCGGAAAGATTTGTCATTGGAAATACAGTGGGAAAGAGTTGAATGTTTTTACGGAATCAAGTCTATATACTCCCCACACCACAACCATCTGCAGCATACTTGTATATACTACAGTTTATGGTTTACGAACGCTGACCAGCATTGCTTGTGATGTTTATTTTAGGTTACCAAGCTTGTGAACTCCACAAAGTATGAGTAGTTAAAACAAAAAATTGCAAATCACAAGCTCAGGACATCTACTGAAAAGTGTTTATGGTAGAAATATAAAACAATTTATCAGAATTAACATTTATCTACCTCACAAAGTTGCCAAGTTACCCAATACTACCAGCCCAGTTTAAATTTCACACATCACTAGCATGGGGGTGGGATATGTCTGAAAAACAAAATGATCCAAGGAAAAAAACAAAGTTGATTGTTGTAATGCGATGGGTATGTGTGAGTAACACACCACCCGCCCAGACCTACAGTATGATGGAATTACCAGTCTTTTATAGGAGCGTAGTAAAGGTTCCATAGACAAAGCAAGAGAGATGCAAATGGATAAGCCATGCATAGAGCCGGTGTAAGGGTATTCATCCTCATCCTTCCTTCCTTTCCTCACCTCACATACCACACTTAAAGAATTTATGGACAATTTCATTTGAGACCATGTGGGTAAAGGCAAAGAAAAGGCTGCTGTAAAGATCTTCTGGTAGTTTGTCCTTTTCATTTGGCTGATTGCCTTTCATGTGAGTTGCTGGTGTCTGGAGGTGCGTGAGTCATTACACTAGGAACAAACCCCATTCACCACTTTTTCACATTCCGTTGACAAATGTAAAATCACTAAATGATGCAGTATAGACTGAGATTTCAGTAGTTATGGAGTGAGGCAACACAGTATTGTAAATTTTCCAACTAAATTTCTTATATCTGCTAAAGACATCTAGCCGCATATTCCTTACCTACGAATTTTCCAGGCTGGATCCGGAAAACTTTTGCTTGAGAAATACCTTTGCATGCTGGTAGGCGGCATCGGTTTGCTCAGCGTAACTTCGGCCTCGAAGTCCGCTTCACCTATATAGGTGCCACCTCAGTGCGCTGACATCAGTTCTTTTCTTTCCGCGCCAGCTAGCGCAGATCCGTGAAGAGAGCTAGCCTTTGTCACTTTTTGACATGCTTTTTTCAACGATTTTTGGTGTATAGGTTTTCCAACATGTCAAAGACGACTTCTGGTTTCAAACTGAGCGGTGCCTGCCATCGCACCATGTCAGTGACAGATCCACACTTTATTTGTTTCTGGTGTGCAACTAGTACTCTAAGTCGTGTTCTGAATGCCAGGCCATGTTCCAAAAGCTATGAGGGAGCGGTCCCTAAAGTTGCTTGTGGCCTGGTGCTCAGCACAGCACTGTTCGCCCCAGAGGTCTTGTTCTCGGTCAAGAGAAATGTCATGGCACTGCTCCTGGAGTCCTAAGTCCTCGTCTTCCCACTCAATGTCGTCAGGTCGGTCAGTAAAGAGTTATAAGGAACAGGAAGTCAAATTATGTTTCAACTTCCCCCTCTCCGTCGGCCGCTGTAATGGAGGAGCTCCACGCTCTAGGCTTTGTTCTGTGGGGCGTGGGGCCTGGGGCCTGGGTCGGCTCTGCTCTTCCATGCCTTTCCAGGAGCTGGAGCGATCCCCGCCCAGCTTAACACATTTTATGATGCCATGTATGTCATATTTTGCCGACCAGACCCTCCCTGCTAATTTTCCGGGCATCGGATGCTTCATTGGTTTCCACGCCGGTGACTTGGGTCCAGAATACCCCAACGGATACAGTGGCAGATCCGGACCTGTTCCAGTCATTCCACTGCGACCTTCCCCTACGCCAAGACTCCCGACGGCGCCAGCTCAGTTCTTATCCTGATGATCCGGACCTGAATCGGGGCCCAACGACAGCACCCCATGGTCAGTTTCTCAGCCTTATTTTGAAGGGTTAATAATGGGCTTCTCAACCCTTTACAAGTGTAACCTGAGCATGAAATGGATTATATGAGAAATTGGATGAGGGCAAGTGGACTGGATACCTCTCCAGATTCTGGTCAGCTTTCTCCCCCTACCGTGGCTAGGGAGGAGGGAGCTTCATATGCTGTGGTGGTGGTGGTAAGGGAAGCAGAGGTCCTGGACCTTCAGCGGAAGGCAAGACGAACATCTTGCAGCTGGGTGTCCCCTCTTGGGAATCCCTCTTGCCACTCAACGAGGCCTAGACTGATGTCCTTCTGGGAACCTGGTCCAAGCCCAGGACAGGGGCTCCTGTGAATAGGACAATCGCCTGCAGCACTGGCCGGCCCAAAATTCCCCACCAACCACCCTTACCCCTAAGAGCTTGGTAGTCCAAGCCTCTCCCTCAGAAGGTGCATTCCCTTCTGCACCCCTGGACAGGGAATTCAAAAGGCTGGATAGTTAGGGCAAGAAAATGTTTTCTTCAAGCAGCCTTGCGTTGTGGTCGGTGAGCAAAATTGGGCATAAAATTCTCCTTGTGGGAAACAGTTGTGCAAATACTGCCACATGTCCCGGAGGAGGCCTGGGGCCATCCTTCCCCAAGCACTTTCAGACGGGATAGATGTGGCAATGTTCACCGTTTGTTTTGGGCTTGACACTACCGACTTGCTGGGCAGAGCAATGTCATCAACAATGGCTGTTCACCGCCATTCCTGGCTGAGAACTTCTGGCTTTTCTGGACATGTCCAGGCTTCCCTTATGGACATGCCCTTTGATGGCACCTGTCTCTTCTGAGACAAGGCAGACATGGCCCTGGATCGCTTTAAGGACTTGCGGGCTACAGCCAAGTCTGTGGGCATCTCTGTGTCCACCCGTCTGCCTTTCTCCCCTTTCGTGGCCATGGAAGGGGTTTTCAGCTGCACCAGCCAAATCCCAGCATCTGAAAGAAACACGTTAGTGTTAGATTCCTTACCTTAGAATATCCCCAGGCGTCAGTCTGGATCCGGAAACTTTTGCGTAGCAGTACCCCTGCGCGTCGGTAGGCGTCGTCTGCAGGCGTCCCCTGCGGCTCCGTGTCCGTCGTCGGCGTCGTGCGCCGTGATGACGTCGCTGGAGTATATAGACGCCGCCTCCGCGCGCTGACGTCAGTTCTTCTTTTTTCCGCGCCAGTGGACGCAGATCTGAAGAGCAGTACTCCGGTCTTTGACCAAGTTTTTCGATTGTTATTTCTCTATTGTGCCTGATAGGATGCCTGGGTTCAAGCACTGTGATGACTGTGAGCGCACGATGTCGGTCACAGACCATCACCGCCTCTGTCTCCGGTGTCTGGGCCCCGACCACGACGTGGACTCCTGTGTCGACTGCCGGGCCCTCACCAACAAGGCTAGGCGGGAGCGGTCCCGCAAGCTACTGGAGCTCCGGGTGTCGGCCCCACGTCGGGACCGGGAGCGGTCCCGGTCCGGCCGGAGGTCGAGAGAGTGTTCGAGGGAGCGGTCGCGGAGCCGCGCCGAGCGTTCCAGAAGTCGACACCACTCGTCAGGCTCATCAGGTAAGAAGCACAAGAAGTCGGGGCGTCGTCATCGTACCCCCGACTCCCCCCCGACGCTCGCGCGATGCGGCCGGGGGCTCGGGTGACCCCAACCCCGCGGCTCCGCGAGAGTCGCCGGCGCGGCCTGCCTCATACCCTCCGGTCCCTGGGCACGGCGCGACGCCTGAGGAGATCGAGGCGTTCCTCATGGCCATGAGGGCGCTCGCTTCTCCGACGGGGCCTACGGCGCCTTCGGGCCCAGTGCTACCGTCTGGGGGCCCTGGCGGTTCGGGTGTCCCTGCCTCGGCGCCGTCGGGTGCTCCGGCCCCGGCGCCGCCGACGGCTCCGACCCGGCGCCGCAAGGGCCTTCGGGATCGGCGCCGGCTGGTCTTCCGGCCTCCCCGGCGCCGTTACCATCGGGGTTACCCCCGACGCCGCCCCCGCGCGGCGCCGGTTCTCCGGTGCCGGCTCCGGCCGGCGGCGGGGTTCCGGCGCCGGCTCCGGGCGGCGCCGTCCCCTTACCTTCACCGACGCCGGACGCGGCGCCGGACGGGCGTCGCTCGACGCCGGTCCCGGCGCCGATGGGGCCCATGAACCCCGAGGAGCCAGTCTACATCGTTGACTCCGAATACGGAGAAGATGAAGAGTTCGGTGAAGGTTGTGAGGGGTCCGAGGACCCTCTGTCACGCGAGTGCCAGTATGACCCGGACTGGACAGGTGACTTGGGGGATGCCAGTGGTCTGGACGACTCTCCTAACCCTGGTTTGATCTCTCCTCCTTCCGTGGCATCGGTGGAGGGAGCTGCCTATTCTGTGGTGCTGATGAGGGCTGCCAAGGCCTTACACCTTGAGCTCCCCGTCGCGGCCGTGAGGCCTAACATCCTCACCGAGGTCTTCAAACCGCAGTCATGCCCACAGGAGCCACTGCTGCCGTTTAATGAAGCCTTGTCAGACGTTCTGTTGGGCACGTGGTCCAGGCCCGCTTCAGGTGCGCCTGTTGATCGGAACGTGGCCAGGCGCCACCGTCCTTGTCCGGACGACCCCAAGTTCCTGTCTACCCACCCCACTCCTGAGAGTCTGGTGATCCAGGCCTCGACCTCCCAGTCCGCATTCCCGTCGGCCCCGCCCGACCGGGAATCCAAGAGGTATGACCAGTTTGGCAAGAAGGTCTTCTCGTCCATTAGTTTGGGCCTGCGGTCTTGCAACACCGCTTGCCTCTTGGGCCGCTACACCCACTCTGTGTGAGATACGGTCGCGGAACTGCTGCCAGAATGCCCCATGGAGGTGCGGGCAAAACTCGGTCAGGCTGTGGCTGAGGGCCGAGATGCAGCGAAATATTCGATACGGTGTGGTCTTGATACGACCGACTCGCTGGGCAGAGCTATGTCAACGACGGTGGCGATTCGTCGCCACGCCTGGCTGAGATCCGCCAATTTTTCGGCTGATGTCCAGAATACCTTGATGGACATGCCGTTTGATGGCTGTCACCTGTTCGGTGACAAGGCGGACCACGCGCTGGAACGCTTCAAGGACTCCAGGGTCACGGCCAAGTCCTTGGGTCTCTCGACCCAGCGTCAGCAACCGGGTTCGTTTCGTCCCTTTCGTGGCCAAGGAAGGGGCGCCCCCACACGTGCTGCCAGCCACGCGCCGC
Organism: Lissotriton vulgaris; assembly: GCF_964263255.1. NCBI lineage: Eukaryota > Metazoa > Chordata > Amphibia > Caudata > Salamandridae > Lissotriton > Lissotriton vulgaris. Next base: position 71,926,431 of record NC_141700.1, read on the forward strand.
AACAATCCTTTCAACGCGGTGGCGGCCGTGGAAACCGCCGTGGTGGCGGTCGGGGACAACGGTGGGGTCAGACCACACCTTCCCCCGCAGCATCTACCCCAAAATCCTCCTAGTCCGTGCTTTCGGCCCCATGTGACGCCAGTGGGTGGCAGGGTTCGCCATCACCACGCTCACTGGCGCACGATCACTTCAGACAGGTGGGTGCTGCAAATCGTCCGAAGGGGCTACTCCCTCCCCTTCGAGACCTCTCCTCCAGCCATGCCACCGCAGAACCACCGTGTGTCGGGGGACCACTTGACACTTCTGCAGGAGGAAGTTACGGCCCTCTTGGCCAAGGGGGCCATCGTGCGCGTTCCTGGGCCAGAAGTAGGGCGTGGTTGCTATTCCCACTACTTTCTGGTGCCCAAGAAGGACAAGGGGGGCCTACGTCCTATCTTGGATCTAAGGAACGTCAACGGCTTCCTCCGGAAGGAGAAGTTCAAGATGTTGACGTTAGCTCAGGTCTTGGCTGCTCTAGACCCACAAGACTGGATGGTAGCGTTGGACTTGCAGGACGCCTATTTTCACATTCCCGTCCTGCCGGCCCACCGGCGTTACCTGCGGTTCACGGTAGGCCTGGAGCACTTTCAGTTTATCGTGCTCCCCTTCGGCCTTACCAGCGCCCCACGGGTGTTCACAAAGGTGATGGCGGTGGTCGCAGCCCATCTGCGCAGGTTGGGGGTTTCAGTCTTCCCCTACCTAGACGACTGGTTGTTGAAGGCGGGCTCGCCCCAGACAGTCATCCACCACCTTCAGATGACGGCAGACCTCTTGCACGACCTGGGGTTCTCCATCAATGTGCCGAAATCACACCTGTGTCCCTCTCAAAAGCTCCTTTTCATCGGAGCGGTTCTGGACTCGGCGCAGTTTCGGGTTTATCCTCCGGAACGGCGGGTTCGGGATATTCAGGCTTTGATTCCCATCTTTCAGCCGCTATCCCGAGTTTCGGTCAGGTTGACGCTGCGGCTGCTGGGACTGATGGCTTCCTGCATCCTTCTGGTGCATCACGCCCGGTGGCGGATGCGGGCTCTGCAGTGGGACCTGAAGTTTCAGTGGGCACAGCATCAGGGCAACTTGTCCGACCACGTCTTGATCTCGGAGGGCACTGCGAGACAACTGCAGTGGTGGCTTACGGACCGCGATTGGGTCAGGGGCAAGTCCCTCTCCCTTCCCCAACCGGAGCACGTTGTCGTGACGGACGCGTCCCTCCAGGGCTGGGGTGGCCACTTGGGAGAGGCAGAGATCAGAGGCATCTGGTCTCCGGCGGAGTCCCGGCTCCATATCAATCTGTTGGAGCTGCGGGCGATTCGTCTGGCACTGAAGGCCTTCCTCCCCTTTGTCAACGGGAGTGTAGTGCAGGTGTTCACCGACAACACCACCACCATGTGGTACTGCAACAAACAGGGCGGAGTGGCGTCGTGGACCCTTTGCCAGGAGGCTCTGCGCCTCTGGCAATGGCTGGAACGTCAGGGCGTGACTGACGGTTCAACACCTGGCAGGTTCTCTGAACGCCAGGGCGGACGAACTCAGCCGTCGGTGCACGATGGATCACGAATAGCGTCTGAACTCGGACGTGGCGCAAAGCATCTTTCTGCAATGGGGAGAGCCTTGGTTAGATCTATTCGCCACAGAAGAGAACGCGCAATGTCATCAGTTCTGCGCGTTGGAGTTTCCAAGACGGCACTCGCACGGCGACGCCTTTCGGCGCGAGTGGAGTTGCGGTCTGTTATACGCCTTTCCGCGTATACCACTTCTGCCCAGAGTGCTGAAGAAGATCAGGCGCGACCGGGCCCAAGTTATCCTTGTGGCTCCGGACTGGGCTCGAAGGTACTGGTATCCCGAGCTACTCAGCATGTCAGTCGGTCCCCCGATCCGCCTGCCCCTTCAGGAGGACCTTCTGTCGCAGCAGCAGGGGACGGTCCTCCACCCGAACCTGTCCAGTCTCCACCTCCATGCTTGGAGATTGAGCGGCGGCAGTTGAGGCCATTTGACTTGCCTCCTGAAGTCTGTGATGTTATTCTGGCAGCCAGGCGTCCCTCCACTAAGTCGGTATACGCCTGTCGGTGGAACAGATTTGTGGCATGGTGCACAGCAAAGGCTGTGGATCCTCTTTCTGCCCCTCTTTCGGAGGTTCTTCTGTTTCTTCTTTCTCTTGCCCAGCAGGGCTCTGCTCTGGGCACTATCAAGGGCTACCTTTCTGCCCTTTCAGCCTTTTTGAGGCTTCCTGATCAGCCTTCTTTGTTCAAATCCCCGATTGTAACCCGATTCTTGAAAGGCATCACTCACATGTTTCCACCTGTTCCGTTTGTGATGCCTCAGTGGGATTTGAACCTGGTTCTAACTTTCCTGATGTGTGCTCCCTTTGAGCCCCTTCATTCTTGTCCTCTCCGTCTCCTGACTTTAAAGACGGCTTTCCTGGTTGCCATCACCTCTGCCAGGAAAGTGAGTGAGCTCCAGGCTCTTTCTGTCCAACCTCCTTTCCTGTCCATTCATCCTGACAAGGTGGTTCTCAGGACTAGACCTTCTTTCCTGCCCAAGGTTGTTTCGGCGTTTCACATCGGGCAGTCCATCACCCTCCCTTCCTTCTTCCCGCCTCCGCATCCTTCAAAGGATGAAGAGCGGCTCCACCGTCTGGACCCAAAACGTGCGCTTTCATTTTACATGGATCGCACACGCCAGTTCCGGGTGGATGACCAACTGTTTGTTGGCTACGTGGGTGCGAAGAAGGGACGGGCGGTCTGTAAACGGACCATCTCTCGATGGGTCGTTCTCTGCATCAAAGCATGCTACTCTTTGGCTCGGAAGGAGCCCCCTGTTGGGCTGAGGGCCCATTCCACTCGGGCCACGGCGGCTACCACTGCCCTGGGCCGGGGAGTCCCCTTGCAGGACATTTGCCAAGCGGCTACGTGGGCCTCGCTGCACACCTTTGCGAGGCACTACTGCCTGGACAGTCAAGTCCGGAGGGATGGCTTCTTTGGCCGTTCTGTCCTCCAGTACTTTCTGGTGTAGTTTTGTATTGGTTCGCAGACCCACCACCGGGGTTGGTATTGCTGGGGTATGTATTCTAAGGTAAGGAATCTAACACTAACGTGTTTCTTTCAGATGAACAAGTTACTTACCTTCGGTAACGATATATCTGTAAGAAACATTAGTTAGTGTTAGATTCCTTACCGAACCCACCCATCCTCCCCGTTCTGCGAACTGATACTTAGGGTTAAGGACATCCCTTTCAGGGCCCTAGTTTTACATGGCACCAGTGTTGGTTCTCTCATGGCTCTGCGTCTCCTGGCGCGGAAAAGCTGTGTACAAAGAACTGACGTCAGCACGCGGAGGCGGCGTCTATATACTCCAGCGACGTCATCACGGCGCACGACGCCGACGACGGACGCGGAGCCGCAGGGGACGCCTGCAGACGACGCCTACTGACGCGCAGGGGTACTGCTACGCAAAAGTTTCCGGATCCAGACTGACGCCTGGGGATATTCTAAGGTAAGGAATCTAACACTAACTAATGTTTCTTACAGATATATCGTTACCGAAGGTAAGTAACTTGTTCAACAAGACCACGCAAGTTGAGCAACCTCTGTGCGGCAGTGGACGCGTCTTCTTTCAACCCCGTGGGTCGGGCAGTGAGAGCTCAAGTCAGTCCACTCTTGGCCGTGCCGCCTCCAAACCTTCTAGCCGTTCAATATTATGGGCAGCCAGATTGTCAGGATGAGCCATCCGCTCCACCACTGGCAAAACACCACGTCGGAAGTTGGATTCTTCAGATAGTCTGAAGAGGCTACTCCATCCCCTTCAAGACTGCCCCTCCTTCCATGCCTTCAACTTACAACCGGCTGACTGAGGGCCGCCTGAACTCGCTTGAGGAGAAAGTCCGCACTCTCTTGGTTAGGAAGCCATAGAGAGGCTTCTGTTGCCAGAAGTAGGCTGTGGTTGCTACTCCTGCTACTGTCTTGTCCTGAAAAGAACAAGGGCTTTCGTCCTCCCCTAGCTCTGAGAGCCCTCAACTACTTCCTCAAAAAGGAAAAGTTCAAGATGCTGGCTCAGGTCTTGTCTGCACTAGAACCCGGAAATTGGATGGTGGCTTTGGACTTGCAGGTTGACTATTTCCACATTCCCGTCCTGCCTGCTCATTGGCGATACCTGCAGTTCACAGTAGGCCACAAGCACTTTCTGTTCATAGTGCTCTTGTTTGGCCTTACCTGCACCCCTCGGGTGTTAACCAAGGTGATGGTGGTGGTTGCAGCGCATCTGTGCAGATCAGAGATGCTTCCCGTCAAAACAGCCTTTTTAGTGTTAATAACTTCCGAGAGGAGGGTGAGTGAATTGCAGACTGTCATCCAATCCTCCTTACCTGACCACCTTCCATGATAAGTTGGTGCTTCACACTAGGGCCTCTTTTGTACCAAAGGTGATAACACCATTCCACCTGGGGCAATCAATCAATCAGTCACCTTGCCCACTTTCTGTGCTCCTCCGCACCCCTCTAAAGAAGAGGGGTGACTCCACCGTTTGGACCCAAAACTAGCATTGTCATTTTACCTTGATGCACTGAAGAATTTTGGGTGGACAACCAACTCTTTGTGGGGTAAGTTGGATCAAAGAGAGGTTGTGGTGTGCAGAAGAGGACTATCTCATGATGGGTTATCCCCTACTTCAAAATGTGCCATACTCTGGCCAAAAAGCAGCCTTCCACTCATTCCACCAGAGCTAAGGCTCCTACCATGGCATTGAAAGTGGAGTTTCAGTCCTCAACATTTGTCAGGTAGCAATGTAGGCATCCCTGCACACGTTTACCAAACACTTTTGCCTGGACAGTCGAGTCCAAAGGGATGACCTTTTTGGTCGCTCTGTTCTGCAGGACTTCCTGGTCTTACCTTGTCCCCGTCACTCCTTAGGGTATGGTTTGCTTGGGTATCTATTCAAAGGTAAGGAATCTGCAGCTAGATGTCTGTCAGATGGACAAGTTACTTACCTTCGGTAACGCCTTATCTGGTAGAGACATGATCTAGCTGCAGATTCCTTACTGACCCACTCATCCTCCCAGCACTGCGGTCTGGTTTTTAGGATCAGGACTGTTGCCTTTCAGGGACCTAGTTGTTCTAAACACACCAATGCCCGTTCACTTCATGGCTCCGTGCTTCTGCTTTGCAAAGACATGAAAAGTAACTGATGTCAGTGCGCCAAGGTGGTGTATATATAGGTGACGGAGACATCACTTGCAGTGCAGACGACGTCACCTACCAGTGTGCAAGGGTATTGCTCAAGCAAAAGTCTTCCGGATCCAGCCTCATGGCTGGGAAATTCAAAGGTAAGGAATCTGAAGCTAGATCATGTTTCTACCAGTTAAGGTGTTACCGAAGGTAAGTAACTTCTACATTTTTGTTAGGTACCCTTTTGCTGTCCTGGTGCACTAATATAGTGTGTCATTTTAAAGGTTGTACTCTAGATGTTGGGTGACTGCTGACTTCGCAGAACTGCAGCCATGAACTTCCATGCTTTCTCCATAATGAAGGTCATCAGACTTACTTTTCTTACTTTTTACTGTTCCTGGAACCATGGCCTTTCTCTGTAGGCAATGATTGTTTGAGGATTTAAATCTTAGAAAATTGCAGAGTGGTCATGTTCTGGAGAAATGGACATATGATCACTCTGTGCGTTTGCTTAAGCCTTCTTGACATTAGCAAGAATTAGATATTTGTTGTTGTGTATACTCTGATAAATTAGAGTATAGATGGTTGTACATCCCTCCCAGACTCTCTGTACTTAACCAACAAAGTGGGCTTAGTTACCATTTAGTCTGCCCCTTCTGCCCATGATCTCGGAGGACTCCAATTTGTGTCTTGAACGTATGACTTCAGACATCAGTTTCGAATACATTTTGTCAACTCCTAAAACCACTCCCAGGGCTGGAAGCATGTATGAGAAATTAAGCAGACTTCACATTTGTAAAACAATTAAGCAGCGATCAGAACACAGCGAGCTGTACAAAGCAAGTCATTGTGATAAAATGGGAGCTCAAATTCTGACTGGTGCTTTATTGCTGACAATGCACGTGATATTTCCTCAGAAATAAATTGGGTCTTGATGTCTTTGACCAATGGGAAATGCTGATAGCACAGGGCTTATTGAACTGGAAAGTGGATTATAGTTTGTGCGGAACAGAGTAGGGTTTATGTAGTCGCAAGTATGGATGATGAGGATTATGTGATTACAATATAATATGTCCATGATTTATAAACTTTTTAGAACCATGATCTACATTTTAGAATGACAAACTTTCGCCCAGCCACCTAGCTTAGTGGACATGAGGCGGGCGATTTTAATGTGAATAATGTGGTAGCACATTTTGTGTTGAAATGGCCACTAACTTTGCACAAGCAGATATATAGTAGACAAATACTAATGTACTGAAATTGGGTCTCTGTGAATATTTATCATGTGTATCACCAGCTAAAAAGCCTTGATTTGTATCAAAAGTTCTGATTCCAGCACACTTCAGAGTTGCAAATAAAAAGTGATTCATTTTTGTTTACCTAACTGTTGAAATCATACAGTTCTTTTAAAGGTATTTCAAATTATAGCCACCCCTTTTACATTTCCTGAACTTCAGCTAGATTGTCACATAATTCGCTTTAAAAACTCCTCTCCCTTGACTTTTCTTTCTGTCTGCATATACCAATCCCACAGTAATTTGTCAGAAGACAGCCTGGCATTTGACCTCTGTCTTTGAAGCACTTGTGAAGAGTTAAACACTGACTTAAAGAAATTTTTATTTATTGTTTGATCTTTCCCCAACCACCTGAAATCTGTTTGCGACCCAGTTTGGGAACCACTGGTCTATGTGATCAGGAAGAGGTCTAGAGCTTATGTGATCGAGGAAGAGGGATCAGGGTTTTGTGATGTGGCAGAGGATTAAATCTTGTGTGTTCAGTAAACTGAATACGGGATTTGTGATCCGGTAGACAAGTCATCAGGGATAGGGCTTGTGATCGAGAAGAGACCTATGATTTTTGCAGCGTGAATCTTTCTGGATTCACTATGCTGTGCATTATTCCGCGGTCTAGTGGTTGTGTCCGGAATCGTAGGCCTTATAGACCAGGTGGGCGTTGACGTCCCACCTTCTGGTGTCCAGCCATTCCTGTCCCCCTTGCTTTGGATGTTTTTCTGCAATACAAAAACACATGCTGAGCAACCAGTCTTGATATGGTGGCATGCCTGGCAAGCATTTTTGCCACAGTTGGTACTGCTGTTTTTGCAAGTGTACTTTAGGCAGAAAGTCCCTACTGATTGGGGGGAGGATTTTTCAGTACTGTGGGTAAGCCAACAAGATACTGGGTCTGCCCAAATGTAAAAAAGGTGCCAAGTCTACAGAGTGGCAGTAGGGTTGTCATTTTGAAGGAAAAGGTTCTTCAATGAATTAAACACTCCATGTGGCGTCCGATTATATTTTGACTTGTATTACATTTCCCTCCTCTAAAAACGACACATGAAACACTCCTACAATGGTCCACACTTGCTATGCCCAGTAACATAGATGGTAAAATGTAAAAAAAATATATATATATGGCTGCTTCTCTTGTCTTTCATCAATCCAAACCTGGAGTCATGTTAGATGTACACATCTGGAAAACAGTGTATTTATGCAAATAACAAAGTGTTTGGGATCCTCTTCTGAATTAGGGTTGTTAAAGAGTCCAGCTATAAGATGTCAACTGAGTTTCCAAATGTGCTGGTTTTTGAGAATTTGTGAGAGACTAGACGTCCTGCAAGTGTTGCAGGGATTCTGTTCAGGAACAGAACTATGCTTGGGACCATGGAACATTAGTAGATCAGGACTGAGTACCCAGACCACCTCAGTACCATGAGCCCGAGTCCGACTAGCTGTAGTGTCTCACTTGACCTCTTACTCGTATCCAGGGAGACAAGTGAGTTGATAGCCCAGAACACAATACAACACCTCCGACCCTTTCGGGGATCGCGGTGACAGGACACCCTCTTTCACTCAGACACTTGTACTCGTCCACAATAAGATATGACTGAGTCACGAAGGAAGTTTGAAATATTTATTTAAACTATCATGCTCTAACCCCTTCGATGCGCTCATCAGCCAACGGCCTTCTCGAGCATTACCTTGGGAGTGCGGCGCACGTCCGTTGGCCGACGAGACCCCACTCACTTATTCAAACCGCAGCAGTGCAGAGGAATCCGCGCCAGGGTTACGCAGCCAAAATGCTATTTACGTGCCATAATCCGAAAACAACTGCCTAGCAAAATTACTATCAGCATAGTCCGTAAACCATATATTATGAAAAGCCCTTTCATAGCCTAACCCCCCCTCCCCTTCAACAGAAGCAAACTGATTATACAGCAAAGATCTCTGGGATTAGTGGTGGACCTCATACCGTAGCATATACAGAAGGACATTCTACATCTCAGATACAGCCATAATCTTCTCTCAAGAAATATCTCTGTTTTACATTACTGTGCATACCTATATCACAAGGCGTACATGATCGTAAACAGCTACATTCTTGTGTTGTGTCTGTGTGCTAGTGCCCGACAGAACAAAATAACAAGGGACATTGTTGTTTGACCTTGTCGGCTGAGTTGAGACTAAATCCCAGGAAAGAACACAACAAGAAAACAACTGCAGGTTCTGCGTGAAAATGCAATGTCACAAAAGAAAACATGTTTATATAGTAACGTGTGCAAAACAAATGCAGCCCGTGTCTGGCACAATTAGGCTAATCTAGGGAAAACTGCAATGGGCCATGGACAGAAAACATGACCCAAGCTAGCTTATCACACAGATGAAGTAAATATTCTACCTATGAAACTTACACGGGGTATCGAGGGTCTACAGTTAAATAGTTAAACATGATAAGGCCTGTAGTAAAATATGTTCAGGCTTGTCGAATTCACCAATTCAAGATTAAGGGCCCTCAGAATAGTAAATCGCCATGTGCCTTTTATGATACCTTGAATTTCACTCCAAGTTTTACCCTAGATAGTAGAATATAGTAATTACACAAAAAGTAATGGCCTACGCTCCATCATTTGTGCGAAAGGTGAATTTCCTCACCTAGTTCAAGTTTGTTGGCACAGAGACACTGTCACTTCACATAGCATCTTCTCAGTTCCCTTTAGACCATACTAGGTAGAAGTGCCTTTTGAGAAAAAGACTGTACGTCTATGGAACATGCTTGACAAGTAATGTACTTCTTACTGGATCCTCAACGTTTGTGAAAAATATTAAAGACCTAGGTTTTTCCACAGTATTTGCTGCCATCATAATTAGTAGTTAGTAGCTTTCTCCACAGTGCGAATAGACTCCTGGGAGCAGGCACACTTTATAAATAATCAGTAACTTGATACTGGTGGGCTTAACACAGAACCATGGGGGATGATGCCAAATGACATGGACACAGCATTGTCAAGTTAAACCTTGATAAGGGAAGTCTTTGTTCTTTACAGAGGAAAACAATGGTAAGGTTTGAACTTCTGACATGCGCTGTATTTCTAAGCCCTATTCTGCTCAGTCATAAGGAAGGAAAAGGGTCTGTTGGACGTTGACATGCTGTACCTTCCAGAGATTATTAGAGTGCTCTATTCTTCATTACCCAACATGACTGCCTCTGCCCTTTGGCCTCCTATTGTATCACATTTCAGGGCTTTTAGGGTAGCAGTGAATTAAAATAGAAAGTGAGATAAAGTGAAACAAGCCACATGATTATAGAAAAGTAAGGAAAGTGAAGCTTGCATCATCGACTTCAGACAAGTCAGTCTTTTAGGAATGTAGCATTCAGCTGTGAGCTATGTAAGTGTAATAAGAAGGGAGAGGGCGCTGTATTCAGTACAGTGGGTATTAAACAGGAATCCCTGAAGCCAGCTTGAGAATGAATTTACTGGGCAGATATAACTGGATAGTAATTCGATCTAGAGCTTAGGGTTTTTTGATTCCTATATCCAGTCCCTAATTGGATGATCACATATTACAAGGGGAACCTTTAGATAGGGTCATTATGGTATAGACATCCCGGGTTAATTAATTCATGAAATGCTGGAGGTATGGCCATGCGAGTTGGAAGAGAATGATATTCAAAACATTGTGGACTTTAGATGGAATTAAAATATTTTGTGCTTTATGTGAGAGTGGCAGTCACTGAAGAGACTGAGCCCTGGTCTAAATCTCATTAGGGTCCTCTATAAATAGAGGTACGGCATTGCCACCAAAGACTCCCAGCAGTCCATATATTCCACCAGGGCGAAATTGTGTTTGCCAATAGCTTCTGCTTCTCAATAGAATTTTGGGAGGTTCAAATGTCACTAGTTAATCAAGACATGCCCTTTTTGTGGATCGCTGCCTGCCAACGTGCATAACCAGAAGGCACTTGAGTAGCTGAATGAAGAGCTGGAGAATGTGCAGAGCTTACATCTTTACCAAGTAGTAGACAAGTCAACACCTTTTATTTACAGTGAATGTGTTTATTCCATCTCCCTTACTTGACTGGTGTCTTTGACTTATTGGTAAAAAAAATTGTTCATACTTGCAAAGCTGTCACTTGGTCTGCATCTCATCAAAGTTGGGGTACACCTTGAGTTCAGAACTAGCATAACTCCTACACTTGGTTTGTTAGTGAGCTGTTCCATTGGCGTCCATTTGTTTAATACATTTCTGGGACTGTTTTCTGTCTTTTTCATTTTGCATGAGTTACTCTTTTTTTTGTGCCTTTTCTCGCCTCCTTTCTGCCCCATATCCACACATTTCCCTTTCAACTTTCTACCCTTCCTGCTCGCCCCACACCCCTTCTTCCAATATTCTTCTTTTGCTTCCATCACTAGCCATCACCTGAGGGGAAAGAGCTTGGCGAGGTTGGTCGGATTCCGGCTGTGGAGCCTTTAGGACATTGCCTTTCAGCCAGCAGGTTGGGGGGCTCCGTGCAGGTATATGCAAATTCAATGTGCACTTTATAGAGAGGTGAGAAATGGCTGAACGGTGTGAGTGGGTTTTGTCTCTTCACCATAGAGTGGACAACTCAAGAATAGCAGTGAATAGGGTGTTTGCCTTACTGAAAGATTTTGTATGAGTTTTGAACCTTCACCGTTGGCGTGTGTTAATAGACTGAAAACTCCTGCAAAGTTGGAGACGAGCAAAAATGTCTCCACGCAAATGTTACCCCCTATAGATACTGTTGACTGTACTTCACATGATGCAAGATCTCTCTATCTTGAGCCATTTCTGATCTTTGAGAATCCAGCGAGAGAAGAACGGAAATGTTGGCTCGCATTGTTGAAGAATAGCTTAATAGCGGATTAAGTTGTTGCATGTAATACATGGAGGACATTACATGGGTTCATTTTTTGTTAATGTCTTTCTGAAATATGTGACTAGACATGAACATGCTGGCTATCTTAACTATTGTGAAGAACACATTTTGATAGAGTTGCAACACAAGGCTTGGGTGAACGATTTGACTGGTTTTCTAACCAAATCTCAAGATAGACTTCCAGTTGGAGGACTTTCTTTGTGGGCGACAGTCTCTGACATTCTTGGTAGTTCATGGTGGTTTCGTATTGGCTGGATCCAGGAGTTGTGCTTAGGAAGAAAGAAGGCGGGGGACAGGTGGTGAGTGAATAGAGTAGGGTAAAGTTTGATGGAAGTTAATTCGATTTCCAGCGACAAAACAATGTTTTTAATTGGTTGGTTCTCCAGCTTCTTCCTGAAACTAAATGGAATTAAACAGACATACCTATATGAGGGTCCTTATAGAAGTGATGCTCTATACGTGAGACTAAAAGGGGTAGGTAGCATCCTTGGAATTTGGGAGGTGAAGGCTGGCCAAGCAGATTCTGATACCCCCGCAGTGTCTCTAAGGTGCCTACAGAGAAGAATTGGCCATCATATTTTATTGCTGAATTATGGCTTCTCATGAATAGTTCCTCGTAGTAGCCTTAAAGAGTTAGACCATAGGTCCTTTTTCGTTCTGTCAGAATTGCACAGCACATTTTAATACTGCTCTTTATGTTTCTGTCAGTACTGTTTTACTAAATGCTCTAGTATTGCTTTGTGCTTTAATGTGCAGACTGACGTATATGTACACAGGCTACAGTGCAAACGGGTCACCCAGGCATTTTTTCAAAATGCTAGTCATTGTCTATGGAGAGAGGTACAGTTTTAAAAGAAGAAAGGGAATGTATATTGTAAAAGTTAATTTAATAAACTCTTGCTGTGCTCATTAAAAAAACAAAAAGCCAGCTCAACCTGTAGAGAAAGGAGGTTCTTGTACTAAAAATTAATAATAAAATGGTTTGAGTTTTCTCAAGTACTTACCTACCGAAAATTACTTTAAACATTTGTCTAATCTTGGGTAGATCACTGTTGCTTCAATGAAATTAAACTAGCTCAAGAGACCTCTGTCTGGATGAGACCTGTAGCATTCCTATGGACGGAAGAAATGTATAGAATTAAACATACAGTGGGTGTATTCTCCCTCTCTGGCTTTCACTGAAGAGACGATGGGATTGTGGTATGTGGCAGGTCAGAGGAGGAACGCTTCTAATTTTGGTAGGTTTTCTTAGTGCAGAGTTTGACTCCATCCAGTTTTATCCTCAACGAAAATAGGGTGTCTGAAATTACAGCATTTCTTCTCTGTTGAAAGCAGAAACTTAATGTTTTTTTCAGAAAAACATGCTTTTCAGGTGGACATGACCCACTAGTTATGTTTTCGTTTTTTAGAGAAAAGCAACATGGAACCCAGGACATTGATGACCTCCGCAATGGCCTGGCTAGGATATCAGTTGTTTCGGGAGATTCTGATTTACATTGGTTATACAGGGAATTACTTGCTTCAGTATTGTCAGAGAGATGGTGGTTCAGTTTAGTGACCTAGGTGATCCTAAAAAATCTGTGGGTTGGGGTGGTGCTGATACTAGAGGAAGCAGTGTATTCAATTTAATTCCACACTTTGAGCCTGAATAGTTTATTCAACCCATGCAATAACCTGAAAGTGGCTAAGAGAATCCCCCACAGATCTTTGGGCTGAGAAGTGCACTGGCTTCTTCATAAGTAAGTCGACAAGAGATGCTCCATATCCTCACACTGCACCTCTGAGAAATGGAAGAGCACAGCTTTAAGTGAAGCGCTCACAGATTTCTTCTGCCAGTCAACAGAGGAAAACGTGGAGCTTTTCTATTCTCTTCCATGATGCGTTGGTTCTTTCTATGTCTCATTTGTAGTTCTTGCATCTCCTGCTGCTCACTAACCATCCTCATGTTTCACAGGTGATGAGTTCCACCAATGGCGAACTGAACCCAGATGACCCAACAGCTGGACACTCAAACGCACCAATCACAGCACCTGCTGAAGTGGAGGTTGCTGACGATACAAAGTAAGTGTTCCTCTGCTGCCCTTTTACTGGAATAAACTGTTGAAGTGTCAAAGGGGCATTGAAAAGTCCCAGCCGAGGTGCTCTGTGCTTGGACACTGTTGCTTTTTCGTTTTGTTTAATATTGACTTGTGCCTTGCTGCTCGACATCCATGTTCTTCCATAGACTCACCTAATTTTTAAGAGGATGCTGCACTTTACAGTGGCAATAGTGGTGGCTTGAGTAGTCTCCAAGCTCTCCCTTTTACTGCCTTCTTTGGAGGAATCTCTCTAAGGGATGGGCGAGAACGCAGGCTCCGTTGTCATTGACCTCCCTGGAGGGATCACTTTTAATAAAAGAAGAAAAGACTAGCTTGCAGGCACAGAACTTGGTCTTTCAAGTCCATGTTTACGACCTGTTAACTTCCCCTCTGTGGGTGAAAAGAAATTTGATCTGCCTGTTCATTCACAAGCACAGTCTTCTGTGGAGGAACATCTTTCAACGACCCGTGATAGAGTGAGAGAATGTCCTCATCCGCCCCTGCCTGCCTCTGAAGTGTAGCCTCTCATTGTGAGGCAGATATCTATCTACATCTCTGCTTGTCCTAGATGGATAGCATCTTAGGGTGAGGCAGATTTTAATATTCTCCAAATCTACGGCACTCTTGAAGAGCTGTCCGAGACGAGATGCGTGTTTCTGCTGTGCTTTGGAAGGATACTTTCTGTAGTAGGGGGATCTCTGTGTATAGTCATAATCTAGTGAATGGTCCCGCCCATGTGCGTGGACCCCGGAGCAATCAAAAAAAAATCTCTTAAGCTGTCTTCTGTGCAGTCCTGCATAGACACTTAAGAGAAAATTAAAGACAAATAATGCAGCCTATACCTACAAGGCGACACTGTCCAGTACTTCCAACTAGAAATGCAAAGGATATTCCACCAATATCACATTTAACCCAAACTGCTAAGTTTCACCCAAAGAGAAACTTCCCCTTCACAAACTCCTTGGAATGATGGAGAGGAAGGGATGGACAGACAAGCCCCCATAGGCTGCCATTATGTGTCTGGAAAAGGGATACTGTGCCTTTAAGGAACTCTCCAGAAACCCTCAGTATCCCAGAATGCACAGCCAAAGTCCTTTTACCTTCAGTTCTTTTTTCCGGCTCCTGCTAACAGGACCCTGGAGCATTGAGCTCTCCCTTTTTGGGTGTTTTTCCATTTTCTGGCACTTTTCAAGTGTTTTGAGTGTTTCACTCGACGTCTGACTTCTTCTTCTTCTTCATTTTGCTGGGTTTTTTGGCCAGTTTTGCCCACTCTTTTGTTGAATATGCCAGCCTTATTTGACAAGTCCCCTGAGTGTGCCAGGAAGAAGGCTAAATCGGATGCTCACAGAGTGTGTATCCTCTGCCTCCCTTCCTCCCATGTCCCTGAAGACTGTGAGATTTGTAGGTCATGATCCAGTCGGAGACACCAATCAAGGAGTGACCATCGATCTTCGACACGGTCCCGACATTGTCACCGAGGGACAGGTCAAGGTCCCGTCGTACGGACTATTCCAGTGCCTGGGGATATTCGCCCACCTTATCGGATTCCCCCATACGAGAGTGTCACCAGTGGATGACATTGTATCGTTTCAGGAGGTGTTATTGAGAGGGGTAGCGAAGCTGGGGATTACTCTTAACGGTACCAACAAATTCTACATTGGTGATCTTCGAGACCTTGCACAAGCAGCAGTTGTCTCGACCCTTGTTGCCCCTGGTGCCAGGGCTGGAGGAACCGGCTATGGAGCTCTTCCTGACTCCGGCGTCAACGAAATCTGCTCCTTCCCGGCTGCAGAAAAAGTACAGGCCCCCAGACTCTGATCCGGCGTTCCGTAGATCAGACCCGGTGCCGGAATCAGTAATCAACACTGCGGCCAGGAAGCAGCACACTACTGCCCCGTCTTCTATGGTGCCTCCAGATAAGGAGAGCCGTCAGATGGATTCAGCGGGAAGAAAAGTCTGCGGTACGGCTGCTACTTCCATGAAAGCCGCTAGCGCCGCGGCTCTCTTGGGTCGGAACGACCGGTCTTTGTGGGAGTCCCTGCAGCAGTTTCTGGAGCACCTTCCTAGAGACAAGAGGGAGGACTTCCAGGAAATCATCAATGAGGGCATGATGGTATCCAATCAGGTGATCAGCTCGCCTGCAGATTCCTCTCTCTTGGCGGCTCATAGATACAGCCATGGGATTAACCTGAGGCGCCATGCCTGGTTGCGTCGCTGAAACCGGAGGCGCAGCAGAGAGTCGCCAACTTGCCGTTCTCTGGGTCAACGCTATTTGGAAAGCATGCAGATGAGGAGATGGCTCGCATGAAGGCAGAGGCAGAAACCCTGACAGCCGTCTGGTTAGAAAAGCCAAAAGAGCAGAGGAAGACCTTCCGTCCCTTCCAGAGACGTTTCGGTGCCCAGGGAAGAGGGCAAGGTTGTCAAGCTGGCCAGCAACAGCAGTACCAGCGGCGGCCATTCCAGAAGCGCCAGAGGGGCAGAGGCGGCCAGCAGTCCTCCTCGACGGCCAAGGGCCCGACCGGGTCTAGGCCCTGAGGTGTTACTTCCTCCTCGTCCGTTACCCGCTCCGGTGGGGGGAAGCATACAACATTACTTGGCAAAGTAGAGAAAAATTACTCAGGACAAGTGGGTGCTGAATATTGTTTGCAATGGATACAGTCTTCGTTTTGTCAGCCCTCCTCCAGCAATTCCACCGGTTTGCTCGCAGTTCCAGCTGCTCAAGCTCCAAGCGGAGGCCGATACCATGTTAAGAACAAGGGCGATAGAAGACGTCCCTTTGTCTCAAAGGGGTAAGGGTCTTAACTCCTGGTTCTCTCTGGTGCGCAAGAAAGACGAGAACAAGTTCAGGCCCATTCTGGATTTGCGACAAGCAAACAAATGGATTTGCAGGGAGAAGTTTTGCATGCTGTCTCTGCACCAGATTTATCCTCCGCTGCAAAGAGGGGACTGGCTTTGCGCAATAGATCTGCAAGATGCATACTTCATGTGCCCATTGCACGGAAGCATCGGAAGTTCCTGCCATTTCTGGTCGGCACCAATCACTATACCTTACTACCGTTTGGACTGAAGTCTGCGCCCAGGACCTTTTCAAAGTGCATGGCAAAGGTGGCAGCTCACCTGAGAAAGAACAAGGTGTTTGTCTACCTGTACCTGGACGACTGGTTGATCAAAGCCTCTACCTTCCAGGAAGCGCAATTGCACTTCAACAGGACGGCCGTTCTGTTGAGCCAGCTGGGGTTGCACATAAACATGTCCAAGTCTGTTCCGACTCCTGTCCAGTGCCTACAGTACTTGGGAGTCTCCATCGATACTCTTATCAGCAAGCGTGTCGCCTGCGGAGGAGAGACGCGTATCGATCCTTCGGAAGGCTCAGGCTCTCATGGCGGTTCCATCTACGACAGTGAGGACGGTGTCTTCTCTACTGGGGTCAATGGCCTCTTGCATGAGGCCGCTGCAGGAATGTTTGGAGGATCAGTGGGACCAGAAGCGGGGGAGCTGGGACGACAGGATCCGGCTGTCCCTTCACGATCAACAGTCCCTGAGATGGTGGTGCTCAGCAGAGAATCTCCTCAAGGGGGTTCCATTCCACAAGGACATTCCCATTCAGACTATCGTCACGGATGCTTCTCTCCATGGCTGGGGAGCGCATTCCGACCATCTACAGATCCAGGCAACGTGGTCCCCAGCGGAATCCACGTATCACATCAATTTCCTGGAACTCAGAGATGTTCACTTGGCACTGAAAGCCTTTCATCCGTCTTTCCAGACCAACTCCTTGCTTGTGCAGACGGACAATACAACCACAATGTATTACCTCGACAAGCAGGGGGGCTCAAGATCGCGCACACTGTCACAAGAAGCGCAGGCGATCTGGCACTGGATGCTAGCCAGAGGACTGACGATAACGGCTACCCATCTAGCAGGTGTGCAGAATGCTCAGGCGGATGCACTCAGCAGGATGATCCAAGAAACCCACGAGTGCGTCCTAAACGACTAGGTACTCTAGGACATCTTCGCCAGGTGGGGCACTCCAGACGTGGATCTGTTCGCCACCGCCGAAAACAGAAAATGCAGAGACTTTGCCTCCAGGTATTACCAACCGGGGACTCTGGGGAACGCGTTATGGATCAGCTGGTCGAACAGCTTTCTGTACGCTTTTCCACCAATTCCCCTGATTCCGGCGGTGCTCATCAAGCTGTCTCAGTCCAGGGCACGGATGATCCTCATCGCTCCGGAATGGCCCAGACAGTGGTGGTTCACAGACCTGTTTCACCGGTCTCTCCTGCCTCACATGCGACTGCCGTGTCGGTCGGACTTTCTCACGAAGTTCGGGGGCAGATGGTGCACCCCAACCTCTCATCGATGAGTTTGGCGGCATGGCTCCTGAGATAGTTCTATATGGCCATCTGAATCTTCCTGAGGATTGCATAGACATATTGAAGGAGGCTATGAAATGACATTAATTTGTACTTGTAAAGCGCACTTATACCCCAACCGGGGTTTCCTGGCGCTGTACGCATACCGCTGTGGAACCCTTCCTGGCTTTTCCCTGTGAAATGTCCACTCCTGGACACCCCCAAGGTGAAGCCAGGCATCCCAGCGCTGTTGGGGCCGTTGTGCATATTAAGCAAGCTATTGCCCAGAGTTGCAGAGTGGGACCCATGATTAGAATAGGCACAGAGGCGAGAATGATCAAGTCTGAGGAAATTGAGCCTAAGACCCGCCGAGGCGGGAATTGAACCCTGGTCCTGGGCCAGACCTCTGCATCAGGGTTCGCCGCTCTAACCATTGAGCCACACTTCTCCACAGCTAAGCGAGTCTCCACTAGGTCTTCCAACGCTTACAAGTGGAAGAGGTTCTGCATCTGGTGCATGTTTAAGAACTATGATCAAACGACCTTCAAGGAAGATGTCATCCTTCCATACCTTTTGCATTTGGCTCAGTCTGGCCTTAATTTTCATTCCATTAAGGTTCACCTCGCAGCATTAACTGCGTACAGGAAATACCCTTCACAGACATCCTTCTTCCAGATTCCTGTGATAAAGGATTTTTTGGAAGGATTGAAGAAAGTGTTTCCTCCTGTTCGGCATCCTTCGCCTTCGTGGGAACTGAATGTGGAGCTGTCCCGGTTTATGATGGAACCTTTTGAACCTATTCGTATGGCTTCACTGCAGCACCTATCGTGGAAGGCGGCGTTCCTCTTGGCCATTACATCGGCCCGCAGGGTGAGGGAAATTCAGGCATTGTGTTGCCAAGAATCTTATACTGTATTTCATGCTGCGAAGGTGGTGATGCGTACTCGCCCTAAGTTCCATTCATAGGGTGATCTCTGATTTTCATGTTAATCAGACTATATCTTTACCTACGTTTTTCCAGAACCCTTCCACTCCAACGGAAAGGTCTCTTCATTCCCTGGATGTCAGAAGGGTGTTGAAATTCTATCTGGATAAGACCAAGGATATTCGTATGTCAGACCAACTGTTTGTCAACTATGGGTCGGTCAGGACTGGTCTTGCTACCTCTAAACCGTCCATCTCTAGGTGGATTGTGTCCTGTATCCAGTTATGTTACTAAAAGGCTAATAAGACCTTAAGGGGTAGGCCTAAGGCTCATTCCACCAGGGGCAAAGCGGCTACGACGGCTTTGCTACGTAATGTTCCCATTGCAGATATCTGCAGGGCTGCCACGTGGAAGTCGGTCCTTTGCTAAGCACTACTTTCTGGACTCCGAATGCTCAGGTTGGGCAGGCTTCGTTTAGAAATCTGTTTGCACAGTAGTGGTGTGGTCTTTTTTTCTCCACCGCCGGATTAGTTGTTGGGATGGGCTTGCCATTCTACCACTCTATTCACTAGATTATGACTATACACAGAGATCCCCTACTACAGAAGGAGTCATTTCTTACCTGTAACTCCAGTTCTGTAGTAGGGGTATCTTTGTTATAGTCATAAGCACCCGCCCTCCTCCCCGGTGTAGAAAATGATACTGTACTGCATGCTACCTTCAAAAAGAGCTGAAAGTAAAAGGACTTTGGCTGTGCATTCTAGGATACCGAGGGTCTCTAGAGAGTTCCTTAAAGGCACGGTATCCCTTTTCCAGACACATAATGGCAGCCTATGGGGGCTTGTCTGTCCATCCCTTCCTCTCTATCATTCCAAGGAGTTTGTGAAGGGGAAGTTTCTCTTTGGGTGAAACTTAGCAGTTTGGGTTAAATGTGATATTGGTGGAATATCCTTTGCATTTATAGTTGAAGTACTGGACAGTGTAGCCTTGTAGGTATAGGCTGCATTATTTGTCTTTAATTTTCTCTTAAGTGTCTATGCAGGACTGCACAGAAGACAGCTTAAGAGAATTATTTTTGATTGCTCCGGGGTCCACGCACATGGGCGGGACTATTGACTAGATTATGACTATAACAGATACCCCTACTACAGAACTGGAGTTACAGGTAAGAAATTACTCCGTCTCTCACATGCTGGAATTAGGTACCACCTACCTCATTTTTCTTTTATGGTGAGGTAGGTTTCCTAGAAACACACCAAGGCATCAGCTACTTTTTGAGTGTGGATGGATTTCCTCTCAAGTGACAGCATTTATCTACTGCTGCCTGGCAGCAAAGGGTAGCCTCAGAAAGGGGAACCTTTCCTTTATCTGTGCATGCCTCACTTTCTAAGGTTAGTGTCACAGGGTGATTGCGGTTTGGCATTAATGGGTGCCTGGCTGTGCAAGTCTAGATGTTCGAGGCATGTGGGCTGCTGAATTCATATCTGTGCATAGATCGCCGCCTAGTGTTGGGTCCAGATGATTGCACTTTGTTGTATTGGAAGAGTTTTAAAAGTATCACGAGATAGGGGACTCCTCCCCTGGACTACAGTGCGCATGGGCATCTTCTCCATCCTCAGATTGTTTTTTTCCCCCATTGGGTTCGGATGCTAACTCCTACACTCCAACTTCGGAATCGAAAAAGGCCAAAAGGCCTTCGACGGTATTGCTCTCGTTCGATACCTCTCTACTCGATCCAACCTTCCATCTCGAATCGGTCGTCGACGCGGGCCGTTGGGCCTTTTCGACGCCACGTGAGCCGACCGTCTATGGAAAGAAGCCCGTTTAAAAAGTGCCCACAATGCCACTCCAAGTTCCCACATACTGATAAACACTCAGTATGCAACAAGTGCCTTTCCCCAGACCATAGGGAAGAAACCTGCCCAGCCTGCGCCCAGTTTCGATCCAAGAAAACTATTCTAAACCGACGGGCCGTGAGGCAAGGAATGCAGCGACAGGCACCGGAACCGGACAACATCTTTGATGATGACCAGGATCTCCAAGAAGCTCCAGACTCTGACCTAGAAATAGTCACCGCCGAGGACTACTCTGACTCCGATGACGAGATCCCACCGGGGCAAATCATGAGTACCCTGCCCCCGACACCAATTAGCCCGTTACCAAAGGCTCCGGTCGAGGCATCGCCAAAAAGCCTTAGCCAAGATCATAAAGTTTCGCCAGCCCCGCCGTCCGGCTCGGCTCTGAAATCGAAACCTTCAGAGACCCCAGGGCTCAGTACCATCGTCCCGAAGAAGGTTCCAGAGCCAAAGAAGGTCGTCGACCCAAAGGGCGTTGATCCCAAAAAGGCCGTACAGCCAAAGAGCGTTGAGCCAAAGAAGACTGTCGACCCCAAAAAAGCCATTCAGCCAAAAACTGTCGACCCTAAAAAAGTAGTCGAACCGAACAAAAGCACACAGCCGAAGGGCGCCGAACCGAAAAAGGTCGCCGACCCGAACAAGCCTACTGTTCCGAAATCCGTCGACCTGTCACACGGGGCCGTACCGAAGTCCGTAGTAAGGCCGTAAAAACCTGTCGACCCAAAGAGAACTGCTCCAAAGACACCAGTCGATCCAAAGACACCAGTCGATCCAAAGACACCAGTCGATCCAAAAAAGAACATTGACTCGGAAAAAGACACTCATCCAAAAAAGCCTACGGAGCACAAAAAACGTGTCGAACCGAAAGTTCCGGTCGACCCGAAGACACCTGTCGACCCGAAAAAAGGGCCCGAACCGAAAAAGTCCGACAAAACACCATAAGTCATCCACAAACCAGGTGTTACCGACCTAAAAAAGTCTAACACTCAACCCAGGACTGTAGAGGAAGAACTATTCCACCCAGATCCATCAGACGACCAGGCAAAAATCTATATTAATCCAGAGACTGGTAAAGTTACCATCCTGCATAGGAAAAAGAGGCCTTTGGACTGTGAACCTCATTCCACTATTCCACTGAAGAAAAAGGACTTTGGGACTTCTCCCTCTAGACCCTTCATCCCTTTTCAACATATCATGCCTACTACACATTTTGCTTCTTACACTCCTTCTCACCACTGGGACAATGAGGGGGACACAGGGGATGAGCCACGGCCTCTATATATCCCACAGGATCCTGAACCACAAGAGGAGCCTTGGGATGACTCACAAGACCCTTACAACACTCATCCCATCCCTGATGTACCCACTTATCCTACCAAGCCGTCACCTACTGATGACACCGTAGTCTTCAATCAACTCATAGACGGGGCAGCACAATTCCACAATGTGGACATGCATAATGACCCTGTGGAAGAAGACTTCTTATTTGACACGTTCCCTACTGCAGAAAAAAGTGTTGGAACACTTCCCATGTTAAAGGGAGTTCTAAAACACGCACCTGACATATTTAAGGATACAGCCAGGGCACGGGTAATCAATCCCAGAATAGAGAAAAAGTATAGGGCAGCTCCTACAGACCCTACTTACATCAAAGGGCAGTTGCCACTAGACTCACTGGTGGTGGCTAACGCACGTAAAAGAGCCAACTCCCAAACAACCGGGGAAGCACCTCCCCCTGACAGAGTCAAAAATACTAGAAGCATCAGGCAAAAGGGTAGAGGCACAAGCCTCAAACTCATGGAGGATTGCTAATACACAAGCCCTACTGGCTCGTTAAGACAGGGCCCACTATGATCAGCTCGAAAGCCTAATGCAACACCTACCTGAGCCTTTTAAAGCACAAGCTAATGATCTCATACAAGAGGGAAAATTCATATCAAACGCCTCCATCAAATGTGCGCTTGACGCAGCAGACACCGCAGCTAGGTCAATTAACACTAGCGTCTTACTACGCAGACATGCATGGCTGCGTATTTCCGGGTTTAAGAATGAGGTCCTGTCCACCATTCTTAACCAAACTGTCAATCAGGACTTTCTATTAGGCCCTGCTGTCGACACCGGGAAACATCCTTTACAACGCAACTTTTACCACGCAGTGCCTTTACATCGCAACTTTTACAACGCATTGCGCTGGGGGGCGCTCTAGGATAGGGAATAGATTTATTTTACTATCCAACACCTTCCCTACTATCCACGGGGACTGGAGTTGGAATAGTAAATTAAACTATTCACTATCCAGCACCCCTCAACACTATGCGCTGTAAAGGCATGCATTGTTAAACTTGCGATGTAAAAGCATGCGTGGTAAAAGCATGCGTTGTGATGTCATACATCCGTCGACACCATTTTGGATAAAATGAAAAAAGACACAGAAACCGCAAAATCAATGGGTGCATTGCAATTTCTGCAACATAGGGGCTCCTGTCGACGCTCCTCATACAGAGCAAATACACGAGGAAATACCTCCAAACATCTGCCTCATACAAAAGTAACACACAAGGTTCCTTCAACAAGAACACAACCAGAGGAGGTTACAGAGGTAATAATAATAAGGGAAGAGGACATGGAGGCAATACCACCAGAGCCTCCATTGCCACAAAACAGTGACTATATTACGCTACCTCCAGACCACTTAACACCGGTCGGAGGCAGACTACAACAGTTCCTACCTGTCTGGCACACAATTACCACGGACAGGTGGGTGAGAGAAATTATCCAGTCTGGGTATTGCCTAGAACTGACTCCTACACCACCAAATATACCACCCAGACATTGTCCTATGTCCACGGAACACATCACCCTGCTACAACAAGAGGTGAAATGCATGCTGGAAAAGGGGGCCATAGAGCAAGTCCCTTTCCACCAACAAGGGACAGGAGTATACTCCCTATACTTCCTTATTCCAAAGAAGGACGGTTCCCTCAGACCCCTAAATCAATATATACTATCAGAGCACTTCCATATGATCACACTACAACAAGTGCTCCTGTTGCTACAACAAGGGGATTTCCTAGCAACGCTGGACCTCAAAGATGCGTATTTCCACATACCCACCCATCCAGCCCACAGAAAATACCTCAGGTTCACAATAGAAGGTCAACACTACCAATTAAAGGTTTTGCCCTTCGGGGTTACCACGGCTCCAAGAGTGTTTACAAAATGCTTAGCGACAGTGGCAGCACATCTCAGGAGGCAACACGTCCATGTGTACCCTTACCTGGACGATTGGCTAATACGAGCAAAATCATCCCAAGAGTGTGCAGCACACACGTCTCAAACAATTCAGTTGATAACACAGCCTAGGCTTTTCAATCAACTACACAAAATCGCATCTGCAACCGTCCCACATACAGCAGTACCTGGGAGCCACCATAAACACCTCAGTGGCGAAGGCATATCCAAACTCAGCAAGGATAGCCAGTATGCTGATACTTATTCGCAAATTCCTGCCACAACACTCTCTACCAGCTCGAGTATTTATGCAGCTCATAGGCATGATCGCCTCCTGCATATTCATTGTCCCCCATGCCAGACTTCAAATGCGCCCATTACAGGAATGCCTAGCACGGCAATGGAACCAGGCTCAAGGACAACTAACAGCGGACGCATCACTGACAGGCTGGGGAGCCCATCTCCTTCAATACACAGTACAAGGGCTCTGGACAATCAAACAGAAGAAGCTGCATATCAACCAACTAGAACTGCTAGCAATATTTCTAGCCATAAAAGCATTTCAAAAATACTTGTACAACAAGACTATGTTGATCCGGACGGACAACATGAC
This sequence comes from Lissotriton vulgaris, assembly GCF_964263255.1. Taxonomy (NCBI): domain Eukaryota; kingdom Metazoa; phylum Chordata; class Amphibia; order Caudata; family Salamandridae; genus Lissotriton; species Lissotriton vulgaris. The sequence continues at coordinate 71,950,861 of NC_141700.1, forward strand.
CGCAATGTACTATATCCAGAAACAGGGAGGAACGCACTCCACAGCTGTCCCATCTGGCACAAAGCATATGGAAGTGGGCGATTCCCAAAAACATTTTTCTCCTGGCAGAACACCTTCCAGGGAAGGACAATCAGATTGCCGACCTGCTCAGCAGGCACAGCCAACAAATACACGAATGGGAGATTCACCCCCAAGTTCTCCAGCAATTCTTCAAAGAGTGGGGTCACCCAGAAATAGACCTGTTTGCCACAAAAGAAAACTCCAAATGCCAGTTCTTTGCCGCCAGATTCCTACATCCGTTGTCACAGGGCAATGCGATATGGATGAACTGGTCAGGCAGATTTGCGTACACTTTTCTCCCAGCGCCACTAATCCTGCTGGTGGCACGCAAACTACGGCAGCACTCACGCTGATCCTAGTTGCTCCCACATGGGCGAGACAACCGTGGTACACCACGTTCCTAGAACTTTCAGTAGTGCCTCATCAAAGACTATGCCTTGCACCACATCTAACTCGGAACCATGGAGAAATCAGACACCCAGATCCCAATCAGATGAACCTAGCGATCTGGCTCCTGAGGTCTTAGAGATCGGATACCTTAACCTGCCCCCAGATTGCATGAACATCATTAGGGAGGCAAGGCGACCAACCACACGAGCGTGCTATGCAGCTAAATGGAAGAGATTTGTTATTTATTGCAACAATAACCAAATCAACCCTTTAGACACTTCCATACAAAACATTATATGTTACCTGCTGCATCTACAAAGATGTAACTTAGCATACTCTTGTATACGACTACACCTCGCTGCTATAGCAGCATACCTTCAAAACAGGCTACACTTTTCACTGTTTAGGGTACCAGCAATCAAAGCCTTCATGGAGGGTCTGAAAAGGGTGATATTCCCCCCCCCCCCCCCCCCCCCCCCTTCCCCAGTCTGGAATCTAAATATAGTACTGACCAGACATATGGGCCCTCCTTTCGAACCTCTACACTCATGCGAACTACAATTCTTAACGTGGAAGGTTGCATTCTTGGTTGCCATTACCTCACTCAGAAGAGTGAGCGAATTACAAGCACTAACAATTCAAGAACCCTTCATGCAGGTACATGCCAACAGGGTGGTTCTTAGAACCAACCCTAAGTTCATGCCTAAGGTTGTATACAATTTCCATAGCAACCAATCAATAGAACTGCCGGTTTTCTTTCAAAACCCACAGTCAGTAGCTGAAAGAGCCCTACACACATTAGATGTAAAAAGAGCTCTACTTTATGTGGACAGAACTAAATCATTTAGGAAAACAAAACAACTATTTGTTGCTTTTGCACCACAACACAAAGGAAATCCTATTTCAAAGTCAGGAATAGCCAGATGGATAGTTAAATGCATTCAAATTTGTTATCAAAAGGCAAAACGCACTTTAACCGTCCCCCCAAGAGCACACTCTACAAGGAAAATGGGGGCATCCATGGCTTTCCTAGGAAATATTCCTCTTGAAGAAATCTGTAAGGCAGCCACATGGACCACCATACACACTTTCACAAAACACTACTGCGTAGATGTGCAAGCAAAACAGCAAGCTGCTGTAGGCCAGGCTGTCCTCAAACCTGTTTTCCAAAGTGCTGCAGCTGGCACAGGTAGCCACCGCTAGAGGAGATACTGCTATTCAGTCTATGCACAGATATGAATTCAGCAGCCCACATGCCTCGAACGGAATATGCTACTTACAAGTATGCATGTGTTCTTGGCATGTTGGGCTGCTGACATTCATATCGCCCGCCCTCCTCCACAGTGCCTGTCGCAGCTGCAGCATTATCTCTGGCATGGCCATCTCTTACTTTACTATCTCCATCTCTGCCACAATGGCGAAAAACAATCTGAGGATGGAGAAGATGCCCATGCGCACTATAGTCCAGGGGAGGAGTCACCTATTTCGTGATACTTCGAAGACTTCCAAGACAACAAAGTGCAATCATCCGGACCCAACACTAGGCGGCGATCTATGCACAGATATGATTGTCAGCAGCCCTACATGCCAAGAACAGATGCATACTGGTAAGTAGCATATTCCTTCTGTTGCATAGATTTGTTATCCATTTGATTTCCTTCTTACAGCTGGGGAGAAATTCAATATCCAATGCCTTGCTCTTTGATTGAAGTCGTAATCTCTTAGCAGTGAGGACTGAGTTCATTGTACATGTCCCTTTGAATGGCTTTCTTGTGTGGTTAGGTCAAGGCTGGTGGGGTTGGGTGATAAGGTGTTTCTGATGTCTTAAGGAGCAACACCATTCAGATTGAAGAGAACATGTCTCACCCCTGTCCTCATTTGATGCAGCCAGTGTGGACCATTATTGATGATTAACAGAAACTAATGCATGTATATTTTTTGTCCATCACAAATTTGTATTTGTCAGTTAACCGCACTTTTTTTTGCCATGGCCATTAGAGTGAAAGTACTAAATCTGGTTTGTTTTCCTGTTTTTGCAGGTGCTGCTGTTTCTTTAAACGAAGGAAGAGGAAAGGCATCCAGCGGCATAAATGATTTCCAAAGGAAAGCCCAGGGACGCCCCAATATTCTCCGTAACTTTCTGGCACCAGTTTGTGCCACGTAGAGATCCGCAGGGCACTTGAGCCAGGGTCAAGAGACTGAAGATGGAGCAGTTTCTCACCTACCGTGGATGGGTTTTGAGTAGCTGATTTTTTTTTTTTAATATTTCTTCCCGCTTTTCTTTCTTTTTGTTGCCCCTTCACTCTGTGGTTGTTTACACAGACAAAGCAAAACTTTTATGAAAAACACAGAAAGAGAACAGCCCCTGGTTAAGAAATCGTGAAGTCCATGGAAAGCGTTCACAGGCCACAAGAAAGGAATATTGAGCTGCAAGTGACTTTCCCAATCAAGAATTGTTGGTAGAAATTGCAAATCAAAGGCCGCCCTCTTTGTAATACTTCACTGTTTGATGCAAGATGGCAAAATTGTTTCTGGCAGGGCTTGGTAAAATAATTGAAGCGTTTGTCTCCATGTGAATTTAAATTTAATGCCTGGTACATCCCCGAGCACATTGTTGGGGATTTTATCTTTTAAACTACAAAAAAAGAAAAATCTCTCTTCCCAGATCCCCAAAAGATATTTTTTGTCTTAGGTTTATTTTTTCCTATTAGTTTTGTATGACTTTTTTGGCCATTAAATATGTGTTCACACAGTCTCTGGCCTCAGGTGCTCGAGAGGTGGGGGAGGGAGGGAGGACATTTGTTTACATGCCCATCTTTGATGCACTTTTAATAGTTGTGGAAGGGATTGTGCGGTCTTGAAACTTTACTTTTGGGACTGACCTAACACGTTGCCTTTATGGGTTTGAGGAAGCCATTTGCGTTCCACTTTTAAGAATGGCTTCTCGTCTCTAAATGTTTGGATGTTCTAGGAGCACCATGAGATATTCTTGCATAAAAGTCACCCGTTGTCTTCTAAGATCAGTGCACCAAGGAAACTTTGAAGTAGATGGCTGGCGTAGTACAAGGAAAAAGAAAAGAAATTGTTAAGATTGTAAATTTCACATGTTCTCAATCCAGAAATTTTCCAGTTGAGAACTTCTAGCCTCCTGCCCTTTAGGATAAAACTTAGGAATTTCAACTTTGTTCCTTGTGTGAAGGGTAAGACAAGGTGTTCCCCATCCATTTATGTCCCCTGAAGGAGTAACCCATTCAGCTATCTGGAGAGAGGCCCAGAGGGGTATTAAGAGTGGGGTTAATTCCTGAGGTAGGAACACTGCCTGTTGCTGACCTTGGTATCTTTCTAAAGCAATGACGAGATGACCACTGCAACTGTCTCTTACGTGGCACCTCAGAAACGCACTCTAGCTCCATTCTGGGCACATGCAAACTGTTCATGGATTCTGTGGTTTAGCCAGACCACATCCATGCGTACTTCTGCCTTATCCAAATCTTAGTGCACGATAGATGCCGTTAATACGGGGAGTCTGTCTGCAAGTAACCATTGGACCTGAATGTAGTCAGATCTGATTGGGATGTAATGAATGATGAACTTTGTTTAAAAAAAAAAACTTGCATTTCATTTGAATATTTGTTTGTACCCTAGTTCATTGCTCAACACACACAGCATCACATGCAGCCTACTTCCTAAACACTTTCTTCTCAACTGGTGGATCTGTAAGTTTTGGTAAATCGCACCCATAGTCCTCTCTTCAGTGACCACGTGACATGTTAAAATTGGCGTAGAAGATAATTTGTTGTGTTTTTTTATTAAAGAAAAAAAATCTATAAAATAGATCTATGCTTCAGGTTTTAATGCAGAGAAAGTGTAATTCTAAGCTTCAGTTACCTCGTCTTAGCAAAGCGAAGGGTCTGCAGACAATTTATACTGAAACAACTGGTATTTTCAGACATGTTTTACAGATATCTTTAGGAAATGGTGTAGTTTGATTGGAAGGAGCGGACACTTTTCTTGAAGGTTAAACTCACCTACCATTGAACAGTGCGACGACTGGACAGAGGGTTCCTTTTGCATTCAAAGCTAAATTTAATGAACGTTGAAGAATACCAAAAGAGATAGGGTGTGAGTGAACAGAGTCGGGGTGGGGGACACTGGCCGCGGCATGTTTTTAAAACTGTAATTATGAAATGTGTAATGTCTGTAATATGATCCGTATGTGACACAGCTCTGAAGCCAATCTAGTGTCGGTGGATCTGGGCGCATCCATTGTGCGCTGGAGACAAGGTTGTGTCTGAGACCACTTTCAAAGCCTTCTGGGTGACATTTGTATAGGAAATAAAGACCATCATTTCTAGCTGTAATGTTGACCAGCGGACTTTATTGAGTGTTGATGACTGATGGACTATAACATTAACCATGGCACATTCTGTCTTATTCGTCCACTCCCGTACCCACATTGAGGGAGCTGTCATTTCTCTTTCCTTCAGGCCCGACCACAGTCCCTGCAATGCCAGGGATTGGCTGCAATGTACTAATGTGAGATGGGTCTGCTCTGATTACTTGCAAATGAGTGCATGTTTGCTTTTTCTACGTCACTTATTTAGTGCCACATCACCAGATGCACACTATTATTTAAGTTCCAGCTTTGAAGCAGAAAGGTTGGGGAGAGAAGAGAACTATTTCTGTGCATTGTTCATTTACCTAAAAATAGTTCCTTTTCCTTCAGTAGCAAAGATGGTTTAAACATTTTTTCTTCAATTTAAAAATACAAACTTTTTATTCTGCGTGCACATGTTTAAATTTAAAGTGTTTAGCAACATTCTACCTCCCTTTGATTTAAATGCTTGGTTAGGCAGTGTTAGTGTTGTCTCCCCCTCAAATAATAATAAACTATATGGCCAACTAACTTGTTTAAAAAATAATCACTAGTAAAACAGCTACATTGGTGCATGTTTTTCAAATGTTAACTTTTTTTTGCAAGCACAAGGCAGCCACATTTAGGCGACTGAATATTTTTGGGGTGAACTATGGTTGTATAAGAAGAAAAAACATTGCTCCAAGGCCATCCCCATTTGCTTTTCCAATGCTTGTCTATTGATTTACCTACCCTTGGTTTGCATATCTCCATGCCCGATGTTTCCTGGGCCTTACTTGGACCAACCACAGCGAGTATCTTCCTCCCTGTTTTGGCCTACTAGGCTCCAGAAATGATGTAAGGCCAGAACTCCTCTACTCTTCACTCATTCCTCCTTCACCTGCGACTCTAACACCTTCCTTCAATAGTTGTTCACTGCTTAGCTACAAAAGCATTGATAATAAGTGAAACTATTTGCCATACTAGAGTGGCCTCACCATACACCTGTGGTTTGGGCTCCTGTCCTTTGGACTCCACTCAATGTTCTACTGTTAACCCCTTCGCCGTGGGGGTAATTCCCTCCACTGTGCGGGGAGGGGAGCGCGGAGCTCGTGACAAGCCCAGCTCGTCATGAGGCACAGTGGAGCTGTGCTCATGACGAGCTGGGCTCGTCGTCACAAACCCGCCCACTGATTGATTCTCCTGCACAGGCGGGGAATCAATCGCACGTGGGCGGGCCGCTGCCGGTATGACGAGCCCAGCTCCACTGTGCCTCATGACGAGCCCAGCTCCACTGTGCCTCATGACGAGCTGGGCTTGTCATAAGCATGGAAGGGGTGAAGCTAACAGTTACTCTGCAGGTGAGCTTCTAGCACTCCTAGGGCTGCTCCAGTCTAGTGATTGAACATTAGTTTCACAGTATTTCCAGTATCCGATAGACACTTCTTCCTACTGATTCCTTAACTTAAATATTCCCTGGACGTCAGGCTGGATCTGGAATTTTTTTTGCAGTATTTTTGCGTGCCGATAGGTGGCGTCGTTTGGCTCCATTTTGTCCAGGCTAAAAGAGACATGCTTAGTGCCTATATAGGTGCTGCCCCGGCATGCGGACATCAGTACTTTTACTTCCTTGTCACTTTTTGGACTACCTTTTTAAGCATTTTGGCGAGTCTTTTTGCGACTGTCTCCCTGTGTTTGAGGGATGTTCTAGAAAAAGAGGTTTAACCTCATCGCTGCTACGGAGATTTTCCTCCTGTGCTGGATCCTTTCAAATGGGTGTGGTCATGACGGAACGGTTCCGTCATGAGCACAGCTCAACCGATGCTAATCGGAACCGTTCCGTCATGAGCATCGAAGGGGTTAAATCATGTGTTTCCTGTCACAGACAGATATGTGACATACCCCCATCTCGTTTGTTCTTAAGGCCTGAGGGCTACTGCACCATGAAACCAGAGGCACTGTATGCGTGTTCCTTGAAGCTTTTAGTTGCCTCCATGACATTCCTGTTCCGAGGCAGGTTCGGGTCCAGTTTGTGGAGCTGTTTTTTTTTTTAACTTACTCAGTCGTAGGGTAAGATCCACAAGAAGTAGAAGCACTCTTTGATTTTGCCACACAAGTCAAAGTCCTCGGCTGAGGCGTGAGAATGACGTCTCTGTAGGCGCCACTCCACAAGTTTCCTGGAATGACATATACCCATCTACTTGAATTTTATGAGTGCATGCACCTCACCTATGATCGATTCAACCCCTCTGGGGTGTCTTCAGGCCCCATGGGGTTGGTGGAGGCCCTCACTGGATTTCCACTGGCTGGTCTGCCCTTTATGCGACCCCTGGATCCTCTGCTGCATTCAGAACAAATCACAAGACTGCAGCCTTACCTAGAGCCCGTTCTTGCCTTGACATTTTTTGAGCAGGATCTTTATGGATACCGCAACTCTCTAGATGTGCCTGAGAATAACTGATATAAGGGACTAGCAGATACCAGTGGTCAGAGCACCTCTGCAGATAATGTCTGGATCTCTCCTCTTGTGGCTATGGAGGAAGAGGTTTTCTTGGCCATGAGGGTGGTTGAGACTAATGTGCTTCAGCCGGGAGTGGCCCCCCTCATGCCCTTTTAATGAAGCCCTCACTCATATCCTGCTTGGGACATGGCTCAAGCCCTACATAGGGGACTCCTGTGCACAGAACAATGCCCTGCTCCTGGGGACCCAAGCTCTCCTCACCCTGCAACATCTGCTTGTCCAGACCTTCACATTCAAAGTCAACTCTGGGACGTTCTCTTCCTCACCACCAGATGGGGAATTCAAGAGGCTGAATACCTTTGGCATTGTGTGCCTGCTTGGCTGATATAACCACACAGTTTAGGACTGTTTTGCAAGTGCTGCCTACGGTCTCAGAGGAGGCTTAAGCCAACCTGACTCATGCTATTGCCAAAAGGCAGGGATGTACCAAAGTTCACCATTCTCTGTGGACTGGATATGACGGTTATGCTAATCAGAGCAATCGATTTGTCAGTGGCATGCCTATATGAGATCTACTGGCTTGGGGGGGTGTTTAGTCATCCATTATGGCTGTACCCTTTAATGGCACCTGCCTCTTCGGCAATAAGGCTGATTGCTGAGTATTTCAAGGACAGCTGGATTTCTCTATGACCATATGCTAACCCCATTTGGCTTTTGTCCATTCTGTGGATATGGCAGAGGCTATTAGCTGCATCCATTCCTGCTCAGCCATCGACGTCCAAGGGCTCCAGTCTTTTTGTGATCATGGTTCCCACAAGCCTTGTGGGACACAGTCGGAGGTTTACCCAGAATGTTGCCCCCCCCCCCTTTAGTTTGTCCACTTACCAACATGGGCACCCAGTTGGCGGCAGGATCTGACATATGCCTCACTGGCAGCCCATAACATTGGACAATTGAGTACTCCAAATCACTCAACTGGGTTATTGCACCCCCTTTTATTTTTTATAGAAACCCTGCTACCCAGAATGGCTGATGGAGGACCACCTCTCCCTACTCTGTCAGAAAGTACATTCTCTTTTGGCCAAAAGAACCCTTTAGAGGACAGTAGGTTGTGGTTGCTATTCCCACTACTTTCTAGTACCCAAGAAGGCTGGGTTAATTTAAACCTGCACCCCCTCAACTTTTTCCTGAAGGTGATATTCATGATGGTCATGTTAGCTCAGGTCTTGTTCTGCTCTGGACCATAGAGACTGGATTGTAGCGCTGGATTTGGAAGATGCCTACTTACACAACCCCCGTCCTGCCTGCAGTTCATGATGCGCTACAAGTGTTTTTATTTTACTGTGTTCTTTTGGCATCACCAGTGCTTATCAGGTGTTCACCAAGGTAATGTCAGTGTTTGCAGCACATCTGTGGAGGTCAGGGGTTCCAGTCTTCCCCCTACCATGACAATGTGCTGTTGTCAGTCTCCTACCTCCAGATCTCCTGCATTTGCTGTGGGTCACTATCAATGTGCCGAAGTATCACCCGAAACTCTCACAGATGCTCCCCCCTTCCGTGCAACCATTTTGGCCACAATGAAAATTTGGGCCTATCCTCTGGAGCAACAAGTCCAGAATATTCAGTCTCTATTCTGTATTTCAGTGGGACTGACTCAAAGGTTGCTGGACCTCTATGCCTTGGCAGAATTGTACACATTTACTACCCCAAAACAACTATGAGAACAATGCTTGCCCACCATTTTGAATAGCATTTTTCAGGCCAGTAGTGCATTTTGTGGTGAGAAAAAAAAATCACTGTCAAAGGCACCATATGTTGTGTACTGATGCGTCCATTCTGCTTGAACTGCTTTCTGCATGGTGTGGGCCCGATTATTTTATCCCCTCTAATATCTTAATAATCCACCCCCTCATTTATCTGTATGTATTTTACTTTTTCTGTGACTTAGTACTTTCTGTTGTTTTCCCTTTACTTTTCCTTCCCAGCACCATATCAGGGGAGTGGCAGTGCGGCACACAATCTGATAGAGACATCTAGCCGCAGATTCTTGAACTTCTCCCCAGGCGTCAGACTGGATCCGGAAAATCTTTTTCCCCCAGCAATAGCTCTGCAGGGCGAGAGGGGGCATTGCCCTGCTCTGCCCTGACATCGTCCACGGAAGTAACGTCAGTGGAGCCATATAAGCCCCTCCCGGCATGCTGACGTCAGTTTTCGTTTCCACGTCCTAACGTGGATCTGGGAAAGTAATACCTCTGGCCTGTTTAGGTCTCGCCTGTCGATGCGCATGCGCATCGAGCTTGCGAGACTATGGGGGCTTAACCACTCTTTAACTGACTTGCAAGGAATCGTGGCGATTCCTTGCAGTGCCCGTGACTTTTAAGCTCAATGCGCATGCGCATTGAGCTTAAAAGCGCGTGCACATCAGTTCCCTCAGCCGCACTCCAGGCCCCCTCCCCTGCCCGCCGTGTCGCATTTCTCCTCCCCTTCTCTCTCTTCCCTCAGTCTTGTTTATTTAGTCCCAACGTGCTTTTTTATCTGAACATTGCGCTTTAAATTTCCAATACGCTCCGTTCTCCACTTCCCTCCCCCGCTGCACGGGATGCGCAACACTTCTGTAAAGCAGGCTCCACCTCTGCTGTATTCCCCAACCACCTCCCCCTACCCATCTCTAATCCTCATATAACATCTGGCACTGTTCCTTTCTCTCCAGGGCACTTCCCCCCCCCCTTTTCATCTTCTCCCTCGGCGACTTGAAAACGCCACCTGCAAGGCCACCCTAAAACCCACCATCCGTTGCTGGAATCCTTCCTGTTCCTTCTCGGGTATGACATTCTTCAGCTATCTATTGCGCCCTCAAGAACTGTTAACTATATGCGACGTTAGAAGGCTGCGTTGTTTTTACTAGCCGTTGTGAGGCTCCTTCGTCAGTGTACTCTTCTCCCTTTGTCGTTTGCCTCCCCTTGCCTCTTTGCTAAGCACTGCTATCGAGGCAGTGGTCGCAGAAATCATGTTTCCACTGATAATGGTAAAGTACTCACACTCCTCTAACACTGCCTTCTACCCTTAGAAGGATGTACGCCCCACTTACCAGATACTTCCCGTTGGGGGAGAATGCTCCAAGCTGCCCAGAGAGTTTGAAGAGCTCGGAGAAGTTCATTGCTCCGGGTACTCCCGGGCATTTCAAACCAGCCGCTGTTTCTACCGCCGCGGCTCAACTGACAGCCGCACACGCCGGAAGCTAGACACCAAAACGCACTTCCGCTGCTGAGCATGTTGCATTACAAAGCTATAGGTGTAACATTTGCAAAAGTTATAACTATTGGCATTGTAAATCACAAAGCTATTAATTTGGCTATTTTCAAAAACAACACAAATTAAAAAAAAGTCATTTACAAGACCAATAGCTCCAACTTTTCCAATGCGAGACCTATTGCATTTCCAATGCTTGTTCTTACTTACAGGCCTTTTCGTGTCCAGGAACAGTGTGTTCGATGCCCCTTGCGGGCTTCAAACCGCGCTGGTTCTGCTTGCGACACATGTCGGCGACGGACCCTTACAACATATGTATGTGATACTTGGGAGAGCGCCGCTTGCCGCCAGTGGCTGCCGAAATCTCTGCGGGAACACCGCATTACGATGCTGTCTGCCCAGATGTCCAGAACGGGCCCCTTGAGACGCAGGTCTCCTTCTCCAATGGAGTCGTCCATGCGGCGCCAGTCCTCGCGGGAGAACGTTCTTGTTAAGGGCAGGTCCCAGGACCGTTGCCGTCAATTTGCCTACCTCAGGTAAGCATTTCACAACCCCCCCCCCCCGCCCCCCCCCCCCCCCCCCCCTCCCTCGTGCCCCACAGGGTGTGTAGGGACTTAGGTTGGGATACCGCTGGCGGGTTTACTCTCGGCTCCAACCGAGTGCCCTGAATCTGACGCCAGAGTCGCCGCAACGTTGGGACACGGCCCGGAGGGGCATCCCACGACGTCTAAAACTTCCATAGCGCTGTCGCACAGCCTTCCGAGGATCCCTGCGGAGTCACTGTAGGTGGCTGCGGTTTGGTGCACGACACCGCTTCGGCGTATTCTCTCCCGCAGGTTTCCACCTCAGTGAATGTAACTCAACGTTGGTCTGACTCAGAGCGGTCGGGCCCTTTTCGGAGGTCGCCGGCTTGACTTGGGCGGTCGAGGCCTTTTTGGAGGTTGCTGGTCGGGGCCTTTTCAGAGGTCTCAGACGCTGGCTCGACACCGGTACCGTCTCCAGCTTTATTGGTGGAGTAAGTTGTCCCGGTGGGTTCACCACCCGAGTCCTTTCACTGCTCTCCAGCGCTGGTACCAGTAGAGCATTGGCCTACTCATCCTGCTGCTGAGCCTCTATTAAGTGGCTGGTTTAGCTTGCGTCCATCTCCTACTGATGACTTGCTCTTACTGCGTTTCGTGGCCATGGTCGCTAGTGGGACATTCGTCAGGGCTGCCGACATTTTAAGGATGGAGCCGCCCTCAGTCTCTAGTCCTTCGGAGACTTTGCTGGATTTTCTCCACCAGGGCCCGGGGAACATGGAACCATTGTTACCTTTTGTGAAGTCATTGTTTCACATCTTTCTCTGAACGTGGGCATGGCCCTCCTCAGGGGACCCCGTGGATCGTGCTGTGGCACATCGCCATTACCCGGCTCCCGCCTGTTTGACCCTCCATCCTGGAGCTGGAGAGCTTCAGGCACCTCTCTGAGACTCCTGTTCCGTTGCATCCTCCCACTCTGGAGTCTAGGTGGTTGGAGTCATATGGCTGCGATGTGTTTGCATCCGCTTGCATCCGCCAGCTTGGGACTCCGGTCCCTCAACATGTGTATTTGCTCAGACTCAATTTGCCCTTTGGGACGCTGTTGAACGGTTCTTCCCCTCCTTGCCGGAGAACTCTCGTGTCGGTGTGGCCCTCTAATCCGTGATGGCCATAATATGGCACACTGTCCAATTACAGTCTGCCATGGACACCAGAGACTCAGTGGGTCGTACTATGGCCAGGACGGTTGCCATACGCCGCCTCGCGTGGTTGCGTGCTGACGTTTTGCTAGAGCATGTTCAGGAGCGGTTTAGATATAAACCATTTGATGGGGTAACTCTTTTTGACGCCCATGCTGATTCTGCAGTCAGGTGCCTCCTGTATATGTATCTTCCTTGGTTTTAATTTTCATGGAGTTTTTTGGTTTTGTGACGGTGCCGTCCATTTCTTCTCTTTTACCTGTTGTGGGTTGCAGATGTTCTGGGTTGTGTCTGTTCAGCCATGTTTACTTATTCTGGTACAGCTGGTTAAGCTGTGTTTACCTTTCCTTTGAGCCTCTGCCTACTAACTTGTCTCAAGAGGGACCCTTCTTTGTAGGGATGTGCGTTACCCTATGTGGGGTATTTGTTGTCAATCATATTGCTGCTCTTCCTTGCCCAGGAACTTTTGACTCAAGTTGACTCTTCCTACTGTTGTAGGATGTCTTCTCTGGTGAGATCCAAAGGATTGGTTTTCTACGGTTGGTCCGTAATACATCCCCACCTCCATAGGGAGTTTTGTCATCCTGGTGTGTTCCTCTCTGTGCACATCTTGCCTGTCTATCGGCGGACATGTGTGCCCGGGTGGGTCAAGTCTTCCCTGGCACGGTCTCCAGTTACTTGCTTCTTGCGGAACATGGGGTCCAGTTTGTCCCTTCCTGTCTTCTGCATATTCCTAGTTCTCAAGGATTGGCTTTGGTCTATGCCTTTCTGCCACTGGATCTGTGCTCCACCCCTGATGTTTTTCTGGGTGTCAGTTCTTACTCCCATTCTGGCACAGGGGATTCCTTAGTTCGCATTACTGTGTGTGTGTGTATTCTTCTCGACATTTTCCATTTTGGTAGACCGTGTCGGTCTTTGGCGGTGTAGGCTTTTTGGCGCCATGCTTCTGTCTGTGCCTTCTTTCTATCCTTTATAGGCAATCTTGCGGTCTATGTTGCTGCTGTTTTACGGGAGACCTGTATTTTTCTCCTTGAGGACCTGTTGTTTTTTTCTGCATTCTTAACTGTTATGCAGCACACCGGTGCTGTGGTACTGCTTGCATGACTTCCCTATTTAGGATTAGTCACTCCACGTATGTGTGTCAACATTCCTGACTCTTTGTGGATATATCGTGGATTCTAAATGACACGGGGGTGCTCGCACGCTAAGTCTTTTTGCCTTAGGGTCAGACATTCTTGCTTACTCTTTCCTTCAGGATAGTGTCCTCTGTGTTCATAGCCTTGCAGGTTATCTACTCACAGTGGTGCATTTAATTTGTTTAGCTGCATGCCTACCTCCTGAGCTTTTGCTCCATGGTGGCACCTCTGCCTCTGTTGGCTCTAGGCTCGTCCCTGCCACTTTAGTCACATGTCCTAGGCAATACACATTATTGTGTTTTTTTTTCTTACACCAAAGGGCCTCATGCTGCGGCTCCTGTTCTGGGGTGAACAGTCCACTGTCCTGTTTCTTGTGGCTTCCACTGTGCTGTGTGTTCAGGCGGTATGCTCTACCGCTGTCATGTTGTTTTGACCCTTGGAACTTAATTCCTCTTGGAATATAGGGGCCGATGCTTGGATCCTTCTTGAAGGTCTCGCTTCATTGTTTCTTACTTTGGCGCGGAACCTTCTAGTTCTGTTTTCCTTTTGTTTGTGTCTGGGCGAGAGAAGTCTCACACCGTCCCTCGTCGGATTTGGTGTCTTTACCATCCCTTGTTCATACTCTTTAAGGTGGGTCATGGGTTTGATGCCCGTTGTCCTGGCATTGCGGTGTCAGCAGTTGAAAAATATGTTCTCCTGGAACTTAACGAATCTGCGGCTAGATGACTCTAATCAGATGGAAGAGTTACTTACCTTCGATAATGATAGATGTGGTAGGGAGAGAGGAGAGAATTAATCGGTCAACTCCATTTCTATCTAGTATTTATTTATTAAATTCTTGTAATCTCTGCTTTTCCTATATATTTGTTTTTGTGTGGATTGGTACTGTAAGACTAAGAACAGATTTCAAGTACTCTTCACAGTAGAGTGCAGGCCCAAGTAAGTCATTTTTCCTCTATGCAGATTTGTAATATTCTTCATCTGCCTCTGTATTCAAGGTATAATTGTCTGCTACTCACTATTATTTTCCTATACACAAAAAGTGTTGTGCTTTAACCAGGTAAGTTTGCAGCCAGTCAATGCTCTGTGTTGGTAAAACGAAAATGGTTCTGTGATAGTGGACCAGCAATGTACAGCTACATTAGTTAACAATTTATTTTGTATTTTTTTTTTTTCCTTCCTTTATTATTATAGGTACTCTGCCACAACACATCGTTGCTGTGTTTCTCCTAGACCACAAGCTGCAGCAGCTTCACATCAGAAGACAAGACTCCAGACTTGTAAAGCTTGTTCTTTTATTTTGTGTATTAATAAAGGCGAAGCAAATCTACCTTGTAGTTTTCTCTTCCCCCCCAAATGTATATTCCTCCCCACAAGAAATTAAAATTAGTTATTGGATTCTGCTTATAATTTCAAAATACTTTTTTTTGCCCAGAAAATACTTATATAACTCCGTTTCATTCACCAAATATAATCATAACCTTAGCACATCTATACTATTATAATTCGACAGGGAGCTCAAAGAATCTCGACGGCAAAAGTCCTAAAAAGAAGACATTGTAATCACAGCGGGCACATACTGATACAGATCCTAAACCGACAACTATAGAAAGGGTAACGGTTCCAGACACAAAACATTACCACACCTTGGTGGGAACAAGTCATGGAGACAGTCAACTCGAAGAGATAGCAAAATACAATACTGGTGCACGCAGCTAATGTAAACATACTGCGTCCTATGAGATTAATTTGGCCTGAGGGAATGGACTCAAGAAAGGTTATGACAAGTTGTAATAAAGTCTGCATGGAAGGATGCAGAACGAAAAAGCTCCAAAGGAGGAAAGAGCTGTGTATAACTACCCTGCTGGAGAGACAAGAAACCGCATTAGGACCGGATTGGCAGAATCCTGAACAAAGGCACTAAGCTCACATAACAATTAACTAACCTCCTCATACTAGAGGATTCTCACAAAGGGAAAATCCACAAACCCCAGTTACAGGTAGAACACCCCTTGCATGGTCTCAAATAAATGAGCGTTGGGGCATACTAAGAGTCTGAACCTCCCCCAGCTATCACGAAACCTACGTAAGGCAGCATGTGCTTGGGCACCACATAGGTCAACTCCATCAAAAGGCATATCAAGTAAGACTGACTGGGCAGCTTCAGAACAACCAGACGACTGAAGAAGCCATGCGCTCCAGCGCAATGCTCCAATAGACACCATGGCACAACCAATGGAATCAGTGGAGCCATGCCACACCTGATGAGCATTCTGGATGTCATCCAAAATCAACTAGTTGGTCTTAATTACCTTCTGGAAACAAAGGCACCAAAGAATCCTACCAGGCACGGTAAAAACATCAGCAGGTGCAATTTGTGTTACTGGAGCCGCACCAGTGGAAGAGGAAACACATTTTCCTTAAGTCTTGCTTTCATACTCTTTGTCAAGTTGGGCATGGGGACGGTTACAGCGTCCTGCACCACAAAACTGTGGTGAGTTGGCTGACAAATAAGGCAAGCAGTGTCATCGGAGGCATGGCAGTATTTGTGGACAATAGTACAGTCCACAGGCATACCTAACGCAGGCTTAGCCCATGCCTCCAGTAAAATGCAAGTGTCACGCAAAAGGGTGAACTGGTTCAATCCCAGGATGAAGAACCAAGATGAGTGTCTATACACTTCTCTGTCTATGGTAGAGTCAAATTGAAGACCTCAGCCACTCTTTCCAACACTTCCACCAAGGAAGAACTGGCTTCGGAGGCAAGACCAGGAGGAGATTGAAGAGAAGAAGCAGGGGATGAATCTAACCCACTCGCTTCACTCAACTCAGCAATCCAGCTGTCGAGCATAGGAGGCACCAAAAGCAGTGGTTGATTTAAAAAGGAACCACCCCCTCCTATCCTTCCACCAACTGTTCTTGTGAAGCACCCAAAGAAACCATTGGTTCCAAAAATATGCCCGGAAATGGCACTGTATCAACATCATCATGGGATGGTGGAGGGGCATTGGTCAGCAATGACAGCGACACAGACACAAGGGGGCGAGGGGAAGCCAGCTTAGAGTCTTCCTGCACCAGAGAAACCACCAATGTCGCATCTGAGTCAGCCCACGCCACAGGTGGGAGCCCTAAGGGTCGTGCACCAGGACCACTGTGTCCAAGACTCAGACTGCCGCCAAGGGCAAACACACCGGCAATGTCGTTGTTGCTGCACATATGACCTCCTTGGGGTCCACAGGACCTCCAAAGGAATGCAAGGGTCCAAAGACACGATGAGGACCATTTTAATACTCTTGCATCTGGTTCAGAATCACCCAGACTCCAGAAAAACTAGGGAGGCGCAGGAGCAATGTCTAAACTGAGGCCATAGTACCGGGCAGAGTATCCAGAATCCACATTGCTAGTCTAAGGAGCTATAGAAGGACTTGACGCCACTTACCATGAAAAGGAGCTGGGGTCGTTGCCATCAACCACAGGATGAAGAGCGACACTCCGGGAACTCCTTCAACAATGTGTTGAACTCATTTTTCTAATCCCAAAGGTAGATGGGTCTCTGCATCCAATTCTAGACCTCGAAGTCATAAATAAGTTTAGAAAGACACAAATAATAAAGATGCCAACCTTACAGAAAGTCATCCTGCAATGCAAAAAGGGGGTTAGATGGCAACAATAGACTTAAAGGACGCACATCCCCATGAAGACAAAGCACAAAAATACCTGAGATTTGTGGTGAACTAGTGCTGGCATTCAAAATCAAAGCAGCTCCAAGAGTCTTTACAAAGTGTCTAGCAGCAGTGGCAGCTCACTTAAGAAGACAAATCATACATATCTATCCTTACCTGGATGTCTGGCTAGTAAGAGCAAACTCCTACAACAAATGCAAGGGACATATACAGCAGACAGGTTTTGTCTATAAATATAGAGAAGTCATTGCCAAAAACAGAACAAGAAAAATATTTTTCAAGAGCAAGAATCAACTCTATCCTAGGGCAAGTACATCCCAGCAAGAGGAGAATAAAGTCACTATTGCTGGAAATTCATCTTACCACAAGGGGCAAGCTACAAAAGTGAGGACTGTAAGGAAATTGATAGGAAAAATGGATTTATGCATCCCTTTGATTCCATATGAGAGCTTTCACGAGACCAATTCAGAAAAGACTACAAAACCAGTGGTCACACGCAACTGGGAGTTGGGAAGATCTAGCAGTTGTCACGCAGAAGCTACAGGAGGAGATGGCGTAGTGGAACAGATCACATGTAATGCAAGGAGGAAAATTTGTACAAGCAACTACAACAGTAACCATTACCACAGATGCCTCTCATATGAGCTGGGGAGCACCCATGTGTATGCTCAAAGTCCAAGGAGTGTGGAACAAGATGCAGTACAGCATATCAATACCCTGGAACTAAAGACAGCTCTTTCTAAAAGGCTTTTAAGGCTAGGAAGACTATTAGGAAAGACAATATTGATCCAAAGAGACAACGCAACTACAATGTTTTACATCCTCAAACGGAGGGCTGGGGGCGTTGGACAGAATGCAATCCTTTGCCCTATCAAAGCTAGCCCCAGAAATCTGGAAGCGGGCAATACGGAGTAATATTTAACTAACACCTCTTCCTCTACCAGGGAAAGACAATGTAGAAGCAGACAGCCTAAGCAGACACTTCTCTCAACCCTGGGTGGACTACTAAAAAACATGTTTAGTGAGAGTTCACTGGCATGTCTATACATGAAAGTCTATGCCCCCTTAAACTGAGATTAGCAAAAACCTGGACACTGCTAGTGACAAGTCATACAGGTATGTAAACAGTCCTGCAAGTCTCTAAACTGTGTTGCCTCATGCAGATCACGTTGGTACATGCTTCAGCTTCACGCCTAGAGACTGCTCTCCAGCCCTCACACACTTTTTTTGTTCAAGATTTTTTTAATGACAATACAAACATAGACTCCTGCCCTCAAACATGATATTAAATGCACTTGAACACATTTCCCCCATTCTTGCATTGCAATATCTAGAGGCTCCAAGAAGTAGCAAAGCTCTAGAAGTGTAGCTCTGCAATACAGCTGTGTTCTGATTGGTACTTCTACCTGCAGATTCTTTACCCCTTGACTAATATTCAGATGACACATCGATCCGAAATAAAATTTCTGCAGAGCAGACGGTAGGGGTGCAGCGCAAGCTTGATGCAAAGCCGAAAGTAACAACCCTTCAATGTTACCGACCTCACTGCTAACGTCACGTCGGTACCGTTTTTTCACCCACAAATTCTGATGCAGTTCCAAACTCGGGTCTAATAAACATTTGACAACCTTAGACTATGTCCTTTCTTGAGCAGTCATGGTTTAGACTCAATTGCAAAGGGCAAATGTCAATTACTATTAACGCTGTCCCTCCCCACGCTGTGTTTGTGGAACTTAGAATATGAGTAGAACTCAAAATACTGTAAATCATGTCCAGTATGCTCCCTGAACCAAAGCTCTTTATGGACAGAGCCATGAACACCAGAGATGAGTAGATTTAGGCACTGCTCCTGGTCTCTGGAGTCCAGGTCCTCCCACCCACAAAAAAAAATAAGAGGCGGCCCAGCCAGAAGCATAAATGATAAGACAACCTTGGACTGCTCTTCAAACCAACAGTTGGTCGAAAATCGCCAGCCGCAGGTCCAGCTCTGTTGATGCCAGCAGAGATCTTGGCTCCTGTGCCACTGCCCTCAACTCCAGCTCCTCAATTGTACATGGACTCTTCGGTGCCCATCTCCAATGCTGTGCCGTATGATGCCCTCTGGAGCACCCTCAAGCACTATGGGACCTCTGAGGAAATTCCTTTGGATTTCAATGAACAGGCTTTCCTCTGTGCCCTATGGCCCCTTTCCGGTCACTCCAGGCAGTTACAGTGATGCCACCATTGAGCCCAGTGCTTGTCCATCAATAACCTTCAACCTCCTACAGCACCAATTGGGCCTACTCGGGCACAGAAGAGCCCAAGACTGGCTCACAACCCCTGCCACCTGTGCGTAGGTCTCCTGGGGGGAAAAAGAAGCCCAAGGGCATCTCTCTAAGTAGAACTAGTCCAGTACCGACTCAAAGAGATGATCCTCAATTTCAAGGACTAGCAGAAGCCAGTGACATCGAAACCTTACCAAATCTAGGCTAGAGACGTTTGGTTTATAGAGAAGGGGGCCCTTCTCAGCCCAAACAGGGGGGCCCCAGTCAGAGAACACGTGTGGTTAGAGAATGCAGAAATATGGAGAACACACCATTTAAGTTCTGCTCGAAATGCCACCAGAAGTTTGCGCAAAGATTTATCCCTCCCTCCCCCTAAGAAGATGTGCTACTTGTGCCTCCTGAAGGACCACAAAGCTGAAGACTGCAAGGCCTGTGCAGAGTTCGTCCCAAAAACACAGAAGGTGAGATTCAAACTGCATCTGGAACAGCACGCCATGGCCAAAGCACAGGAATCCCTAGGCCTTTCCAGCCAAGAAGAGGGAGAGAATGTCGAGGAGACCCAGCCAGCAGAGACTTACAAAAGCACCATTGACTGCTAAAGGACAGAGTCAGCGAAGAGGGTGGCAAGACAACAAGAAGAAAAAGAGACAGAAGATAATGAAGCCACCAAAGCGCAGTCTCTAAATCCTTGAAGACCACCTCAACATTGAAACACTCGACGATCGATGGTCAGCATAAACACAAAGAGCCACAAGGGTTCCAAACAAATGACACAGTCATTGGGGCCAACCCTCAGTGCCAGAAGGTAAAAAAGAAGGGGCGAAGGAAAGAGACCAGGTGCCCAAGGTAAAAGAACAGCCGTCTGTGCAAAGAAAGATTCTTTCGCCAAGAGTAAGAAATGCAGACTCAAACCCAAAACGGCGGCTCTCCTCCAAAGGAAGTAGAAATTAGACTCTTTAATGGGACCCTGCATTCCACGGAAAAGCTTGGAGCCATGAGAGATTTCTCTGCCGAGGATGGCTACACAGGACTCCCACAGCAAAGAGCAGGAGGAATCATTTTGACTAAGACTAAGATGATCCTGCAACACTGAAAGCACCGGGAGAAATTCAAAAAGGGAGACAAGGCAGTGATCCAGGAGGACAAGAACACCACCAACACCAGCCTCAAATCAGCACACGATCTGGCAGAAGCTACCAGCACGCAGATGAGCGCAGTCACCACCCTAAGGCGGCACGCTGGGCTGCGGGTCTCAGGATTCAAAGCAGAGTTATTGCATCTGTCAGCAACATGCCTTTCACAGGAGAAGCCCTCTTCGGGTCAGCGGTGGACGAGACACTACACCAGATCAAAAAAAGACAATACCGCAAAAGAAATGGGATCATTGCACTTCTGCGTGCCCTTCAAGTACAGAGTAATGCTTGCCAGAAAACCGGCTGGTCAGGAAGGATTCCCACCGACCCCACAGCACCACAAAACAACCCTCATACCAATAGTGACAACACCCCACAGGACAGCCCTCTCAAAGGAAACTGAGAGGGAGAAGCAAACCAATGAAGTGACTTTCCGTGCCCACAGCCTCACCACAACTCCTGGGTGGGGAAGAATAGGAAGCTTCCTCCAGGCCTGAAGTCAATCGCCTCAGACAACTGCATACTGAGCATAATAAAGCATGGTTACTGCATAGAACTCACCATGCAACGGACGCCAGTACCCCGCCAGGAGAAAAGCATCATTTGAAAAATGGACTCAAGACAACTGTAGCAGGAAGTCCAAGAACTCACAAAATATTGAGCCATAGAAAGAGTCCTGCCACCAGAGACAAAGAATAGGGTCTACTCGGTGTACTTCTGGTACCAAAACAAGACTGAACACAGATATAAATGAAAACATTAAAGAAAGAATCCCACTCCTAAGTAAGGGAGATTACTATCATAGACTTAAAGGACACCTACCTACACATACCAAATGCACAAACGGTACCTCAGATTTGTCTTGGACAAGGTACACTACCAATTCAGGGTGCTACCCTTGGCATAAAGTCAGCGTCAAGGGTGTTAATGAAACGTCTACCAGCAGTAGCCACACAGCAGAGAAGACCAGGTATACACATGTACCTGGAAGACTGGCTGGTGAAGGCAAGGTCAAGGTGCCAATAAGGCATACAAACTTTCATTGCCACACTACAACTGGTCTACACCATAAACCACGAGATACATTTGAACCCAGAGCAAGCGTAAGCATGCCTCTGGGAAACACTGGACTCTAGGACAGCACATTCACACCCAGGACCCAAAAGGTCAAAGGAAATAGCAGAGCAAGCTCGCCTGTACCAAAGATCAGTCTCTGACAGTGAGGGACTGTCATGAAATTAATAGACATGATGGCATTGTGCATACCCCCCCATACCGCAGGCAAGAAAGCATATGCTACCCGTACAGCAATGGCTCTACAACAAATGGTTACAACTTGCAGGGAACTAGGACAAATTAGTGGTTGTCACTGCAGAGGTTTAACAGGAGGTAGAATGTTGGAACGAAGAGAGTGTAGGTATAGGGAGACCCTTAAACTTACCAACCACCATGATGACCATACCATAGGGCACATCCCACATGAGCTGGAGAGCGCAGATCGACAACAAGAAAGTCAGAAGACTCTAGCAGGCACAGTGAAATGCACAAACCTTCTGGAACTCATAACGGTCTTACCGGCATTGAAAGCCTTCCATGCCCATGTGAAGGGGCAAACATTGTTGATCCACAAAGACAACACAATAATGTTTCACCGTAGAAAATAGGGAGGAAGAAAGTTGTTCACACTATCAGAACTGGCACAGGAGATATGGAAGTAAGTGCAACAGCAGAACACGACTCTATGAAGGTGGTATGTGGAAAATTAGAGAAATTGATGTACATAAACAGCGTTCATTTCCCTTTTCCCACTCCTCTCCCTGTAAGCACCATGAATACCATAAAATATTGACCGCATCACTCCGCCAGTAAAAGCCCGTACCCATATGTACATGACAGCCATTCTAGGCACCCTGGCCTTTTTCCCGCTCATTAGGATCACCGGCTTCCCTTCTGCGCGTATTTGGAAACCCCCCCCTCTCTCACATGCATAGACCATGAAACCCTCTCCCTCTGCGCGACCCTGCCCTGAAAGGCAACCCTTCTGCTTGACCCACGCAAACCCCCCCATTTCCTCTTGAAGAGGCATCCTTCGCCTCAGCTGACATAGCCCTCCCCAGCTGCACCTGACTGCCCCCCCCGCTCTCTCATATACGGGTCATAAGATCTCTCTCTGTGCGACTCTGTCCCTGTGAGCACCCTGGCTCTCCCCTCCTCCCTCGCATGGACAAGTCATAAACCTCCCCCTTCTGCAAGGCCCTGTCCTTGGGAGTCACGGCCGCACCTGACCAGCACCTCCTTTCCTTTCATGAATGACCCCTCTGTTAATAAACCCTCCCTCCGCGATGGACTGTCCACACATGTCCGAGGCCAACGCCTAAGCCAGACGATACTGTTTATTGCCCCTTATTGTATGGAGTCACTCCTCTTCAAAGAACACACTATTGATCTTGGCTTCCCCACCCCTTGGGATACGATCAGGCGCACATATCCTAATAATCAGCGGAACACTCAGCTGCGTCATTGCCCCTTCTCTTATCGGCAGTTCAAGGGTCTCTATTGTAAACATATGTGGGGTAGGATTGACACGAGGATTATGGGGATGTCTTTTCTTTGTGTCACAATGTCCTGATTGTAATGCCAAGTGTTTTGTAAAGTATAAAAGACGGTATCTCAGCTCACTTTGTTAGAGCACCTCCCGAAAGACACTGTGTTTCGTGTCCGAAATGACAGGCTCTCCTCATGAGAAATAAAACTCTGTTCTTGTGATTCCAGCGCCCGTCTCTTTATTTGGTAAATATTCAGAATGAGAACTAGGAGGCGACTTGCGCCAGCAGCCCGGGCATCGATACTGATATGGGCTCACATTTTACAATTGGCATCCCAACGCGGGGTCCATCAGTGACATAAGGTCCAGTAAGAGAGATCCAGACGAAGAAGTGAACATCTAAATGATTGGAGTATACCTGCCTTGAGAGGGCCCTCGTCCGGCTGCCGATCGAAAGAACTTCACCGATTCTGAACGGACCTCTCTCGAGTGACCTATTGTCCTGACTGGAATCCCACAGGAATGCTACACGGAGTAAGAGAACGATCGGGCGCTGGAGGAGGAAGATAAAGAACTATCCATATGGTCCGGTCCGGGTAAGATTAAGTAGGGCGTTTTACGCCTGATTGGTAGGATGGTTTTATCCATCTGATTGTTTGATTGATTGTATTGGAATCGGTATTTGAATACTGATATTGTTTGGTTATTGGTTCATTTAGCTTTGGATGCTACTTGAAATATTGGTTCTCTTCTTGAGAACGAGACATTCTCTGTTTGCAAACAGCGGCGAATAGGAACGTTCATCTCTCTTTGCAGATAGAGAAGGGTAGGTAATGCAGACTTTTGTCCCCGTTGTAATCCGCCATGCCTACCTTTCTCCCCACTGATTGTTTGAAATCGATTTAATAATCGATTGTTGCTCTTTGAGATCTTCCCTGTCCACAAACAGAGACGAATAGAAATATTCTGTCTCCCTTTGCAGATAGCGAAGGGCAGGTAATGCAGACGTTTGTCCCCGTTGTAATCCGTCATGCCTGTTTTTCTCCCCACTGATTGATTGATTGACTGGACATTGTTGTCCAAGGAATTGTTTGTTTGAGGTATTTTCTGTTTGCAAACAACGTGGAATATAAATATTCTGTCTAGTCTTTGCAGGTAGAAAAGGGTAGGTGATGCAGACTTTTGTCCCCGTTGTAATCCGTCAGTCCTACCCACTCCCCACTGATTGTGGGGTAGCTCACCTGGTCCGTCCAGGAGGCTACCCTTATGGAGGACACATGCCCCCACTTGTTGGTCATTTATTGGAAGTAACCCATCTGGTCCGTCCAGGAGGCTACCCTAGTAAGTGGAGGTACATCATTTGGTCCGTCCAGGATGATACCCTAACGAAGGATATGTGTTCCCCTCTGATTGATAATCTAGTTACAACCCGGACCATTTATTGGAGGTAACTCACCTGGTCCGTCCAGGAGTACCCCTAGTGAAAGGACATATAAAAATGAAGTGATCACCGTACCCTACTAACAGAAAACTTTAGCTCGAAACACGCTAAGGAAATGAAGGAAAAATAAAAAGGAAATCGGGCTAAGTCAGTAACCCCCTGATGAGCTTTTGACTTCACTAAAAATAAGAAACATTAGAAACAGTTCGTAATAAGAAATATAAAATGGCGAAAAGTTTGACGGCAAGATAGCCACGAGGTAGCTAGGCTCCGCTGCCTATTCCTGCTCCCGACATGTCTGCCTCATTGTTTGCCACACCCAAATAACGGTAACTTGAAATAGATACAAATCAATAAGACACCTACCCCCATTCCGGAAGCTCCCGAAGTGCAACAGGTCCGCGGTTACGCCCATCCGGAAGGCGAGGCCTCGATGCGTGCAGGGCTCGGCTGGCCGCGGTCGGAAGGGGAGGCTGTAGGGCGGACGGCCCGAGGAATCATGGAGGTCTCCCCTTTCCCTCTTCTGCTGCCCTGCAGGCCACGGGGGGGGGGGGGGGGGGAGCTGTCTTGCCTCAGCCACCGACCACCCCCCCACCCCCTCTCTCGCCTGATCTGGCCATCGACGAGGACCGGAGCCAAGGCGAGGTCGGACAACCCTGAGAGTTGCAGGTAGTCCCGCCACATGACCACGCCTGAAAATTACAGGTAGTCCCGCCACATGTCAACGCCTGAGAGTGACAGGTAGTCCAGCCACACGGCAACGCCTGGACAGTTGCAGGTAGTCCCGCCACATGTCAAGGGGGGGATGTCTTGCCTCAGCCACCGACACCCCCCCCCCCCCATCTTCATCAGCCGGCACGGCCAATACCGAAGTTCTGGAGCCGAGGAACGGCGCAGGGTCGCTGGAAGGGGGAGGCGGCGCGAACGACCCTCCCCCACCTCCCTCCAGGTGGAGGCTTCCAGCGACACCCCAACACTCTTGCTTAAAGAGGGTCCACATCGAAAAGCGGTCTTTTGCCCGGGACGGGCACACGCCCCATGCCTTCTCTCCTCAACTTTGAAGATTCTATGAGAGCCGGGGGGGGCCCCCCGACCCCTCCGCATGGGCGCCCCCGTCCCCCTCACTGGGAGCCGCGACATCGGCGCACTCCTGCCTGCGCCAGCCTCAGTTTGGAAATGGCTAAAATACAGCCAAGGTACAGACTTGTTCAGTTCCGGTGGAACACCAGAATGACCCGGTAGGAAAAATTGCTGCCGCCCTCCCCACTCTTTGACTGATGGTCCATATTGTTAGACTGTTACCACATTGCGAAAAACTTTTGAACTACCAACGGAAGGTTCTGGTCCTACTACGAGTCAGTGGAGGCAATCTGACTATACTGGGACTTGCCTGACCTCGCCCAAAATGGCGCCGACACAAAATGAGACTTTTTAAAATCCTTGTTGCACCCTGATTGCTCAGCTTTGATGCCCCGGGATATGTATGCAGTTTTTGGACAATGAAAGTAGATAAGAAGGATATTGAGTATGTGCTTGGAAAAGAAAGCGATATAAGATGAACATTGATTATGTGTTGGGATGATGAACTGATTTAGAGTGGGTACTAATTATGTGTTGACAGCTATGAATCGGTATGAAATAGGCACGGAGTGAGCATTTAAACAATGAATTGATATACATTAGATATTGAGCAAATAGTAGAATAACGAGATGATATTGTTGAACGCTTGACACGCATTATACTTGGCGCTTAAGAAAGTTCGATATGATTTTCATTACACTACTGCACTTTATGAAATAAATGGCCACCGATTTCGTTTCCCTTATGCACAGTTCCAGTCTGCTCCATAGCCGGCCCACTGGGTTGTAGGCCCGTATTTGTGCGCCAACCTTTTCATTAAAGTTTTTGAACACGCAAATATTCTCGTAGTGTTTGTATTTTATGAATGTTATCGAAAAGTATGGCTACTGTCACCGACATAAGAAACGTACAGTATGATTAAGGCAGAAGGTTAAAAAGGGCCCGATATTTAGCAGCTACATTATGTGTCACAGGCAGCCGGAAAAGTGTTTTAGACGCCCTTAAACGACACCACAGAAATACCACCTGACCGCCACCCTTGCACACGACCTATAAGGCCACGATCGTGTGATCCATGTAGATACACAGACCATCGATGATTATCTATCTGATGCTACTGATCCCTATGGGCTTAAACGCCGAGATGGTAGGGAATGCGGCCCGTGGAGATAGGTCAAGTATGTGGTAGGTAAAAACATTTTCGGATTTATGCAAGTTGATGTGTTTTGGATGTTGCCCCCACCCCCTTCCTTCTCCTCCCTTCTGCAGGTCACGTCGGAACGTCGGCTGAGGTATGGAGGAGTGACGATCAAACAACCGACGAAAAGGGAAGGAGGAAATATGAGCATAGCCCTTATGTTGATTAGTTTTTTTAAAAAGAGACGTAGACTTAGACATGACTGTTCCTCCTTAGAATGTAGCGACTGGGAGGATGGACTGACATAGAAACTTGACGGGTACTGTATGACGAAAATTGACTCGAAATAGCATGTTAAATAATGTAACTAGACGTTTGACTAGATAGGGAAAGGACAAAGAAGAATCCTGGGGTAAGGATTCCCAGGCACCACCCGTCTGGGAAGTTAGAAACGTTGTTGATGGTCGAAATGTACCACCTCCTTCTCACCCTCTTATAGATGTAACCAAGCTGTCTGACTGTTCTCCTGATCAATACCCTCTGTTGCCTCAGCCTGGAGAACTTCCAACCAAAAGAAGAAACTCAAAAGTGGTTTAAGATCCACCTATGGGCAATGGCCCGACCAGGTTAATTTCTGACCGGCTGACCGAGGTGTAAGTATTGACAATTGGGAACGCTCGCAAAGATAGCAAGCGAGAGGGAAAAGGAGGGAAAGGTAAAAAGAGCTAAGCACGTAGGTAAATAGGATATTAAAGATAAGCAGGATGTAAAGATAGATCTTTCTGGCCAATATTTGTTTTATCGTGAATGTCTTATATATGTAATACATGTACTGTCTTCCTTTGTCGGAGTTTGTGTGTGTGTACTGTAGGGATTTATGTCCTCCCTCTGTTTGCGTCTCTCCGTTACCTGACCCCCTGCTGTTCTGTGTTGTGAGCGCACTAAATGACCTATTTTCGTACACGTCTCTCTCTCTCTCTCTCTCTCCCCACCCCCTTATCTATCTCTCTCTCTCTCTCTCTCTCTCTCTCTCTCTCTCTCTCTCTCTCTCTCTCTCTACATGTCATACGTGTACCGAATGGCTCGTTTAGATTGCGGACGACTCTCACTCTCTATGAGAGTCTCCCTATTTCCTCTTCCTCTTTGTGGTAAAATTGTGCCCCACCGGCACCAGTCTGATTGGATACTTATTGAACGCGAAGGTGTTCAGCGAAATTGACCAAAACTAAAATGATCGTATCTCGCCATATTACTACCTCTCCTTTCTGCAAAATGAATGAACTCGAATTGGCTGAGAAGGAAAGGACAGGTAAGACGACTAAAGTCCCCCAATCTGGCCTTTTACAGGGGAACTGTAGGTCAATGGCACCTTATTTTTTAGTTCATCAGAGACGAACGCCAACGTCTAGATTGACCTCCAATGCCCAGATTGCCCCACCCCTTTGCACCCAAGCGCTAATGCCCGAAGCATCCCCGCCCCACTTGATTGACCCCAGCTGCTGTCCCGGATATAAACATGATGACCATGAGTAACTGTCGTCCCTCGAGAAAAACCTGTTTTACCCTGACTCTCGATGATAGCGCCCCCGCCCTGTTTGAAAAGGTTAGCCAGCCTTGAAGGGAAATGTTAGACTGTTAAGGCTCAGGTTAGAAAGACGAGTCTCCCTGGAGGTTCCGAAATGTTGAGTTTGATGAAATGCACAGTTGATAAGAGTCTGACTTTTCTCCATATGTGACATGTATAGACGATGAATAAAACTTGGCATGAACTCAGTAGGAATGCTGACATATGCACTGCTTGGTAATGAACCTCTGACTGTGACCGATGAGCGTATCTCCCAAGTGCGCAGGATTGAGGGAAGAATTCACATGCATAAATGTCTTCCCCTGACCAGTTCTCTAAAGCTTGTTTTGTACCTATTTCAAAGATATACGATCACCGGAGGAGAAGGGTCGGACGTGACACACAGCCTGGCCGCAGATCATGGGACACATGCGACCTCGACCAAAGGTGGAGCCCCAGCACGACAGGAATACGGGACGAGGCAGCACTCTCCAATGTGGTAAACGAAAGGATGAAAGGCTGCCCTGAAGCCCTCTGTCCGCCTACCCACACGTGCCTGAAGCTTCCGTCCCCCTCTTCAAGCCCGGTTGATGGGCTTGCTTGCTTGTTATCATTTGCTCCCTTGGTCCCTTTGGTGTGTCCCAGGAAAATCTGCCCCCACTCCGCCCTCTCACTCCCATCGACTATCGAAACCACACACCCTCTTTTCCACATGACTTCTTGTCGAAAGGAAGAACAGCATCCAGGTGGAAATGGGGTACGCCGCAGGAATATGGGTGCCGAGCATAAGGCGCCACTAAAAGGATTGGTTAGGGAACAGGACTGTGGTCTAACAGCAGAGGACTGACCGCACCCTGCAACGCGTAAGGATGGACCCGAGCTGGACCTATAGCTCCACCGCCGGTGCTCAACAGCGCCAACGAAAGGACACGGACTAGAGCCTACCAGTGATGGCTCACTGCTAAAAAGACACTGTGACGAAGAGATCTTGTGTATTGAACTGAATTCCGCCCTCAACTACTTGGTCAAAATGTTCATTGGTCACATTTTTAAGTCAGAAAGATTTATGCTATGTAGTGCTTTTGAAATGATAGGAACTCGACAAATGCAATTTCCTAGGTGCTGCATTCTGCCCATCACATCAACTGTCCATGATTATATGCCAAATGTTAGTATTGACAAATGCTAATTCTTCAACCACGCCTGTTTATTTGTACCCCCATCAAGTACAAAAATTAACTCTGTAATGTAAAAAGGGGCGACTGTGGAAAATTAGAGAAATTGATGTACATAAACAGCGTTCATTTCCCTTTTCCCACTCCTCTCCCTGTAAGCACCATGAATACCATAAAATATTGACCGCATCACTCCGCCAGTAAAAGCCCGTACCCATATGTACATGACAGCCATTCTAGGCACCCCGGCCTTTTTCCCGCTCATTAGGATCACCGGCTTCCCTTCTGCGCGTATTTGGAAACCCCCCCCTCTCTCACATGCATAGACCATGAAACCCTCTCCCTCTGCGCGACCCTGCCCTGAAAGGCAACCCTTCTGCTTGACCCACGCAAACCCCCCCATTTCCTCTTGAAGAGGCATCCTTCGCCTCAGCTGACATAGCCCTCCCCAGCTGCACCTGACTGCCCCCCCCGCTCTCTCATATACGGGTCATAAGATCTCTCTCTGTGCGACTCTGTCCCTGTGAGCACCCTGGCTCTCCCCTCCTCCCTCGCATGGACAAGTCATAAACCTCCCCCTTCTGCAAGGCCCTGTCCTTGGGAGTCACGGCCGCACCTGACCAGCACCTCCTTTCCTTTCATGAATGACCCCTCTGTTAATAAACCCTCCCTCCGCGATGGACTGTCCACACATGTCCGAGGCCAACGCCTAAGCCAGACAATACTGTTTATTGCCCCTTATTGTATCGAGTCACTCCTCTTCAAAGAACCCACTATTGATCTTGGCTTCCCCACCCCTTGGGATACGATCAGGCGCACATATCCTAATAATCAGCGGAACACTCAGCTGCGTCATTGCCCCTTCTCTTATCGGCAGTTCAAGGGTCTCTATTGTAAACATATGTGGGGTAGGATTGACACGAGGATTATGGGGATGTCTTTTCTTTGTGTCACAATGTCCTGATTGTAATGCCAAGTGTTTTGTAAAGTATAAAAGACGGTATCTCAGCTCACTTTGTTAGAGCACCTCCCGAAAGACACTGTGTTTCGTGTCCGAAATGACAGGCTCTCCTCATGAGAAATAAAACTCTTTTCTTGTGATTCCAGCTTCCAGCGCCCGTCTCTTTATTTGGTAAATATTCAGAATGAGAACTAGGAGGCGACTTGCGCCAGCAGCCCGGGCATCGATACTGATATGGGCTCACATTTTACAGGTATCACAATTCCACGTCAACTAAACCATCCAACTGCGGGCTTTATTCCAAGAACCCAAAACCCAGACCAAGAGGTTGCTACACACCCTGGACAATCAGAAGAGCACTCAAGTACTACCTACAGAAGTAGATGACCACTGCATACTGAAAAACAGCAATTCGCAATAGGAAGAGGACATGGCAATGAATGGATTTGAAGACAAAACTCTGTATCAAACCCAGTTTATTGAAAACGTGAATATTTATGTTTTATTACATGGCACCTTACAGACTCGGACACTAAGGGGCCTATTCAAAAACTGCGTTTTTTTTAGTAAGTTTAGCAGTACTACAAAATGCAATTCACTAACTGACGTTCGGATATTCCCACCGCTCCAGTCTTTGCTGTGCAGAGATGGCCACATACATACGACTATGTTTTATTTGTAAATGTTAGAGGGATGCCAGAGTGGCTAGAAAATGGGGAATACCTACTACTAAAGAGGAGGGGTTTAAAGAGGAGTCAGGAGGACTTAAGGGAGTGCCTAGAGGAGAAATGCAAGTCACCCACAAAAGTAAGCCCATTCTTATTCACAGCATGTACTTATAAAGTTACTACAACCAAAAAGAACCCAGAAAAATAGTAAATGTACTCCAGCTCAGACCTGGAGTAAATCCAGCTTCACACACGGCCAACCCCTAGTACTGTAACACACTCCCATAAAACATACAGGAGTCAGAGATGTCAAATAAAACCTCACAGGAAAAAATGCTAAAATAATGTATTAATTTTGCGAAAAAAATATCAATTTAATGTTTAAAAAAAATAAAATACATATTTTTTTAACTCGCTAAAAAAATATTAACATAGTACTTTGGTATGCCTAAATAAAAAATTTTAAAAATATTTTTAATTTAATGTATTAAAACAATGAAATATTGAATTCAAAATGAAGTTTACAGTGCTGTAGCTGTTTTGGTCTAGGTTCAAAATATATAAAGGAGTATGTTACTTACCCTGCAAGCATTTGTTTATAGCATGTAGTGCTGTAGATTCACAGTTTGTGCACACTCCAGCAATATAGTGTTGGGCTCTGAAGTTTACTTGTTTTTTGTCAAAAAAGTATTTCGAGTCATGAGGTATGACAAATTCTCTCTTAGTTGGGAAGACACTAAATCCATTGTTCAAATGCTTTTCGCACAGCTGAATGTAGAGATGGAACAGTCAAAAGTACAGTTTGGAGACAATGCAAGAAGTTATGTAGAAAGAGTTTAAATATGTAAATAAACAAGTGTACATCTGCAGTAACCAATGCCTTCCTGGGAGGTGGGTAGGCAGGTCTGAATCTACACACTACGAATAGATGCATAAGGGTATGTAACTTATTCCATTCATAGCATGTGCTTGTAGATATACAAGCTCTGCATAGGAGATGAAGCAGTACTCCCTTAGGCGGTGGTTAGCCGGTGAATGGTGCAGATGACTGAAACAAAGTTCTCAAAAGAGTCTGGCCAACTCTGGATTGTTGGCATGCTAAGACATCCACACAGTAATGCTTTGTAAATGTCACCAGGGTATTTCTGTTCTCCATCAGACTCAGAGGGGACCAGCTTGGCCTCTAAGGGGCCAGCTTGCTCCTCTGCTTCAACACTAGGCTCCAGAAGTTGTCAGGGATATCACCGGACTCCTGCCGCTGCATTCATCAATGGGCCCCAGTACCAAAGCACTGCCTTCGCCTGAAGGATGTGGAAAGCCTCACACGATGTGTTGTTACGCTCGGAGGGGGGGGTGGCGGGGGGAGATAGAGGCAGAGATCGCAGACGTGATGGTCAGTCCAGGGAATTTGGAATGACACTACGGGCTGTATTGGAACGACATCCTTGGTGTGATCCTCCTTTGTCTCAAGAATCACATTAACGGGAATGAGTGTACCAGGATGAGCCCGAGTCCCCGGGATAGTCTTCAGTGGTGCGGGAGTGGAAAAAGACAGGATTGAGGATCAGTCCTTGTGAGTGTTTTTTTTAGAGCTGGAAGTTAAGCAATTAAATGGGCCTGGCAGTAAAGCACTGTTAAACGCAGACCACAGAGCCTGACCGGTACATATCCAAACCCAATTCAGAATAACTTGAATATGTGCTTCCTCAATTGTAAGAGCTTATAGCTTACTAATGAAACCGTGCCAGATAAATATAGGATAAGTAACTACTGCAAAGACTCAAAGGAAGGCCCATAAGTATTGTGAGTACAACCTTTAAGTGCAAGTTGGGTTGGGCAGGAGTTTTCAGACGGATAATTTTTTAACCCTTCCATGTAAGCTTTAATGACTAGTACTGTAAAAATGGAGGAATGTTGCCTGTTTCGAAGACATGTTACACATGTAGTGAGATGTGGGGTTATGAAGTGTATACTAGGCCTGCGTAATCAAGGTGAAGTAGGTACGACAAATTGTCCAGACCGAGATGCTGTAGAGAGGGTCTATCGGTTTAAAAGAACAGTTGTGCATAAACCTTTTTCACTTGGCTGTGGTGCACGCCAGAATAGTGGATCCCTCAGGCTCTTGAAGAATCATCATACATTCTTGTGGGAGGTAAAGGTAT
This sequence comes from Lissotriton vulgaris, assembly GCF_964263255.1. Taxonomy (NCBI): domain Eukaryota; kingdom Metazoa; phylum Chordata; class Amphibia; order Caudata; family Salamandridae; genus Lissotriton; species Lissotriton vulgaris. The sequence goes on from NC_141700.1 coordinate 71,984,042, forward strand.
CTGAACTCCAAGTTCTAAGGTGAAAATTGTTAGAGTTTCTTGGGAGTCCTATGGCTGTCATGCTAATGTTGAATCACACATATTTACTGCAGTTTTCTCTCCAAACTATCATGTCTGCCCAATCAAGCTATTAGCTCTCTTGAAATTATCAGGTACTTGATGAGGTTCTTCCAGGCAAAACCACCCTACTGCATTTGTGGAAACTGTAAAACGACAGCTGTGGCATGATGAGATGCAGTTGTGTGCATCAGCAAATAGATTTCCACCCACACCCCAATAAGTAGTCGTTACTACTTCTCCATTGAAATAAATGAAATCCCTGGATTCAAGACATTTCTTAGAAACACTGATACATCATTAACTTTAGGTAATAGAGCCACACAGACCTTATCAATTCCTCAGCAAGAACCAGCACAACGTCTATAACTTCCACACAGGTTTTTCCAATGTAAAAAGAACCCCAGACAAAAATCATAAGTGGGTATGGTCAAAATCTGTTAGCTCTGTGGCATTTTGGGAAAACATGCTGCAATCAATCTACTTCATCTCTGCCTACTTAACCATTTTACAGCCTGCCATCTTCCACAGCTTTATTCAACAGATTAACAAGAAAACTAAACTTGGCTCCCAACCTCCAGCTACAGGGAGGATATACAGAAACATTCACTTTGAAAAATTCCAGGATCACACTTTTTAAAAGGTTTTGTGCTGGACAGAAGGTAGTTCCAGCTAAAGAAATCCATGGCTTCTACTATTGAGCCAAACTACTCAGAAATACTTCCGCCAAGCCCTCAATGAAAACAAAGATGTTTCCCTTCATCCTTCTTAAGAAATGTGGGTAACAACGCAGACACTAACGCCACTAACAAGCATGACATTGGGTCCAATTGTGAATAACTATCTAGATATACTACTACTCATTAAAAAGTTATGGCCAGCACACTCAGACCATGCTATGCAAATATTGATCCAGAATGTCATCCTTTCATGCCTGCATTTTGTCAACACAGAGGGTAATCCAATAATAAAGGACAAGAATTCACCTGATCCAGAAAAAAAAGTATATCCAATATTAACATTTTTCACCCTGCTAAATACAGATCATAAAGGTTTGAACCGGCCCACTGTCAATAACAGGATCCATTTTAAAGTGGTAAATTCTTTTGGTTGCACTACCAAACAGTAAATTGTCTTTTTTTTAATGGGCTGAGGAACACACAAGGAGCACACCCTCCTCCATCCATTTGACCATGGGCGGTCTCTTTCCTCATACATACATGTTGGAATCAACCCCCGTCAGCCTGCGGAACTTATTGAAATTGCTTGTTTCCAAAACCGTTATTAACATCTCAATCAACAAAATAATTCCCGCTTAGCAACATCATGGGCCCTGTAACACTTTTTCTCCTTTTTGATCTTCTCCTACATAAAACATATGTGGAAATAATCTTATTGGAATCCAGAGTCCCACATGAGATAGAGGAAAGACAGCTTGAGCGCTAGGGGCATGTAGAGAGAGACAGAGTCCATTCGAATGTTTAAAAATTGCTGCACTTCAGGAATAGATTGGAGACCTAGCTATGACGCTTTTCAAAATACAGACTTTTTAAAATTTACCTGAACACTCCAGTTTCCCCAACAAACTAGTCGATGGTAAAGAAAGGCACACAACACAGAACTGTGGTCAGTCAGTCATTCATTCATTCATACAAGAAATAATGCTTTGATGGGTTTGCACCATAAAGCTCAATACAAACAATGGTCTGTTACATCAACAATCAGAAGAAAACAAGAGAGAATGCAACCAAAGTGCTTGCCTTCACATCGGCCATTTGAAGGGAGTTGATTTGTAACAGTCTCTCGCTTTAATCCCACCAAACGTCCAGCTATGACAGTATAACCTTAGGTGGATTTGTGAAGAAGTATCATATTTTCAAGTGTTCTTTCAGTGAAATGGATCGCCACAGTCCCCTCCTCATATTCCTCTCTGCATGCAGAGGAATCAGTTTTTTCTCAAGTCTTTCAAGGCCTTCAACTACACCAGGGCGGCAGGGAAAACCGCATGAATCGAGAACTTCAGTACTCTTAAGCAGCTCCATCTACATTCAAGAATTTTTAGAAGGCAATTCTGCTTCATACATATGTGTGTGCAAGTATTTAGAGATATATAAAATTCTATCCACAGGCAACCCACAACGGATAACTGGGAAGCTGCTAGAATGTGGCCATAAACTCAGCAGCACAGGGTTTCTCATCTGTAAGGAGATCTTTGGCTTGGATAGCACCGTGAGCACAGTGCACCTTAGCCAACACCCATTGTTCAGAATGGAGAGGGGCATCCTGACAGTCCGTCAGTTGAGGTTTGCAGGTGAACCATCACCCATTATGTGTAGAAAATCATCTCTGGGATCTGTCCATCCTCCACGGAAGTGCCATTGTTGTTCCCAGCCGCATAGCAGAATGTGAAGCAGGTTTTTGCACCTGTGGTAGGAGATTCGTGGATGACTTTGCGCAGGCCTTTTGTTCCATAGTGAGAGTCTGGGCCCTAAAACAAAAGCAAAATACATTAGCGGCAGCATTTAAGATAAGCACACATGGTAAAAAAAAAGTCAATACATGTATATCAACAGCTGTCAGCCATTCCATAGGAGAAGCGTATTTTGTGTTGCTAATAACTTTGGGACTACTTGACAACTCTTTCCCAAAAAGTCCTACTTTATGACTAGTTCGTGCAAGGAAAGTTTCGGGGTGATCCAAGCAAGGTCGGAGATAAAAAAAGGGGGGAGAGGGTCGGTGGTCCCAAAACCGCCATGCATTTTCCCTAGACTTTCAGACAAGACTGCAGAAAACACTGCTGAAGGGAATTACATCACATTTGGTAGGACACTAGATCCTGGTCGACAGAATGTGCTTTTTGGGATGTAGTGTAAATTCGTTCACTAGTTTTGTGAGATATAAAGGGTAAAAAAAATTGTATATCTGGCAGTTCTGTCCGAAAGAGACTTGAGAAACATTCGCGGGAGCACCAATTTAAAAAGAGTGCTCCGATTGACCCAGGCAGCCTTAGTTTCCATGGGCCATCTCACTCCTGAGGGAATCAGGATGCCGCAGGAGCCAGCGCTCTAATTGGCTGGCATCATCAGAAATATGTTGCAACGAGCCAGTGCAGGACATGTCCCCTGTCCTGAAGTAAAAAAAAGAAAGTAATATAAAGGAGCAGGTTAGGGATACCCCGATACCATAGGACCCATTGGGGGAAGGGGGCACCAGTTATAGTTTCTTGATATAACTAGAACTGCTGAATTTCTGGGTTTTTGTGTGTGTAAAATCTGAACTTAACTATAACGTCCCTGTAACTTTGGCTTTTATATTGAAGAATATATTTATATACACTCAGTGTGAGTGTATATATATATATATATATATATATATATATATATATATATATATATATATATATATATATATATATATATATATATATATCCACATTCAAAAGTACCCCCATTTTAAAGAGCCAACTTGCAGGTATCTTCGTTTTTTAATGTGCAGGACAGGACGGTTGTGATGCAGGTTTGAATGTGCAGCGAAGAGGCTGTGTGACAAATTTGCCACTAATAATACCAGCAGGCTCTGGGTAAGCCAACGCCCACTGGGACAGATGTGAATGATTTAAATGAGGCTGGTGCTCCACACAGTGTTTGAAATGAAGCCTCTGAAGAAATGCTCAAGGAGCATGAAACGCGTCAGGCAGACAAGTGGACCGTGCTGCAGTTATTTGGCGAGCAGCATGAAGGACAGGAAGGTCGTGATGCAGGTTTGAATGTGCAGAGCAGAGGCTGTGTGACAATTTACAGACCCATTGGGGTTTTTATTTTTTTTTAACACGGACACTGCTTAGGAGCAGCTCACTGCTTCAATATTTTGGCACTACTAATACCAGCAGGCTCTGGGTGAGCCAACGCCCACTGGGGCAGGTGTTTTTGATTTAAATGAGGACGGTGCTCCACGTAGTGTTTGAAATGAAGCCTCTGAAGAAATGCTCGAGGAGCATGAAACGCATCAGGCAGACAGATTCATTTGGACATTGTTTTCCCTCCACTGCGCTGTTACCCTGCACAATAAATACGAAGATTTACCTACCTGCAAGTGGGCTCTTCTAAATGGGGTACTTTTGAAATCTATATTCCATTTGAATGCACCAGAACTTGGAGGCCCTCTCACAGCGCGTTTTTTCCTTTATTCAGCAAGGCAGCATTCAACAACAGAATGGAGGGTACAGCAATTACTTCTGCCAAAAAGTCACAACGTGTTTCAGACTCTCTCGCCTTTTTTCATGGGGATGGCTGTGAGGAAAAGCAGCTTGCAGGTGTTATAAATAATGCAGCAATGGTTTGTCCCGCCCAGTGGGCGTGTGCAGGCAATGCACCATGGTTGTTTGAGTCTTTGCAAACGTGAACCTATAGTAGGAGCAGCCGCTACTGTTTCCTAGGTGTGTTTCATCTTCCAAAGTGGGTTTCTGCATCACACCAAACTGCAGCCATACCGATTTTCACCTCGCTAAACTCGCGATGTTCATTTCAGCCCCGACTCGTGACGGCGCTTGACCTGCTCATCCGCAGGGATGGGGCTCTCTGGGGCCATAGCAGGCCGCACAATATTCCATTTGAAAGCACCAGAACTTGGAGGCCCTCTCAGCTCGTTTTTTCCATTATTCAACAAGGCAGCATTCAACAACAGAATGGTGGGTACAGCAATTACTTCTGCCAAAAAGTCCAGACGCGTTTCAGGCTCCTCTCGTTTTTTTTCATGGGGATGGCTGTGAGGAAAAGCAACTCGCAGGTGGTATAAATAATGCAGCAATGGTTTGTCACGCCCAGTGGGCATGTGCAGGCAATGCACTATGGTTTTTGGAATCTTTGCAAATGTGAACCTGTAGTAGGGTGCCGCTGGGCCAAAGAAAGTATGTACAACAGGACCTTTTGAAAGGGGATCAACAGCCTTTGCTGTGCACCATGCCACAAATTTGTTCCAACTACAGGCGTATACCGTTTTAGTGTAGGGATGCCCGTCTGCCCAGATGACATCACAGACTTCAGGTAGAAGGTTGAAAGCAGTCAACTGCTGCCGCTCAAACTCCAAGCCAGGAGGTGGAGGCTTGACAGGTTCAGATGAAGAACCCTCCCCTGCTGGTGCAAAAGAAGATCCTCCCGGAGGGGCAGTTTGAGCGGAGGATCGATGGCCATGCTCAGAAGGTCAGACTACCAGACTCTTCATGCCCAATCCGGAGCAACAAGAATAACTTGAGCTTGGTCGTGCTCGATCTTCCTGAGCACTCAGGAAGTGGTATAGGCAGAAAGGTGTAAAGCTGGTCGAAAGTCCACTTGCAACAAAAAGCCTTGCCGGGCGAGCGCCACTTTAGAAACCCCAACACGCAATACTGCTGACATTGTGTGTGCTCTTCGGAGGCAAACTGATCTAACCAAGGTTCTCCATTCCGCTGAAAGAGACCTTGTGCCAACTCCAGATTGAGACGCCATTCGTGATCACCTAGGCACTGATGGCAGAGTTCGTCCGCTCGAGTGTTCAGAGAACCCACCGCGTGGTGAACCACCAGGGGTATGCCCAGATGTTCCAGCCATGTCCTGAGGCGGCGAGCTTCCTGACAAAGGGTCCACCACCCTACCCGATCCGTTTGTTACATTACCACTTGGCAGTGGTGTTTTCCATGAACACCTGCACCACTTTCCCTTTGAAAGAGGGAAGGAATGCCTTCAGTGCCTGTCTGATTTCCTGGAACTCCAAAAGGTTGCTATGGAGACCGGACTCTGCCGCAGACCAGAGGTCTCTGCTCTCCATCTCTCCCAGGTGGTCGCCCCAACTCAGCAGTGACCCAACTGTCACCACAGTCAGATCTGGCTGGGGAAGTAAGAGGTATCTGCCTCGTTAGCCACGACTGCAGTTGGTGCATAGTTCACTCTGAGAACTGGACAGAGTTGGAAAGATTCTCTGTTTGCTGCACCCACTGAAACCCCAGATCCCACATATGCCAACTGCCATGATCCACCAGCAAGAGGTCATGAGGCCCAGCAGCCTCAGTCATTCTCACCGAAATCCGGGATAGAGGCTGAAACATTGATATCATAGCCTGAATATACCGGACTCGCTGCTTGGGAGGATAGGCCCGAACATGCACTGTGTCCAAAATGACTCCCATGAAAGGGAGCATCGGAGAGGGAGTCAGGTGTGACTTCGGCACGTTAAACCCCAGCAAATGCAGGAGGTCCACCGTAGCCTGGAAGTGGGAGACAACAGCCTGGGGCGAGCCGCCTTCAACAGCCAGTTGTTGAGATAGGTAAAGACTGGTACCCCTGATCTGCGCAGATGAGCTGCAACCGCCATCACTTTTGTGAACACGCAAGAGGCACTTATAAGGCAAAATGGAAGCACGGTGAACTTAAAGTGATGACCCACCATGAACCGTAAGTAACATCTGTGGGTGGGCAGGAAGGACGGGGATATGGAAATAAGCGCCCTGCAAATCCAACGCTACCATCCAGTCTCCTGGGTCGAGGGAAGAAAGGACCCAAGCCAAAGTAAACTTTTCGAACTTCTCTTTCCGAAGGAAGAAGTTGAGGCTCCGGAGGTCTAAGATAGGACGCAGGCCTTTGTCTTTTTAGGGCACCATAAAGTAGCATAAATAACAACCACGTCCTACGCCTGGCACGGGAAACTTCTCTAGGGTCCCTCTTTCCAAGATAGCGTAACCTCCTTGCAGAGAAGCATCAAATGATCCTCCGACATGTGGTCGTAAGAGGGTGGCATGGAGGGAGGGGTAGTCTCGAAGGAGAGGGAGTACCCCCTTTGGACTATCTGCAGAACCCACATGTCTGACGTGATGGACTGCCAGCGGAGGAGGTAATGGCGAATCCTGACTCCGACTGGCCGATGATGGGCCTAAAACATTGGACTAGGAGGGTTTGGAGACAGAGGGGGAAAGGGTGGACAGGCCCGCCTGCTGGATCCCTGACCTACAAAGACGCTGAGTTCCACATCCGTGGTCACGCAGAGACTGGACAGCTTGCATGCCTCTGTGGCTGGGCCGGACCGGCTGTGGCTAGTGGACACTTTCAGAGGGACAAAAGGCAGACGGAAGGGGGAGAAAGTAAGCCAGTGTCAGGAAAAGTGTCTAACCCATTGGCCTCACCAAGGTCCAGCTTACAGTCCATGGAGTCTTCAAGCTGGTCAGTTAAAGGGTTCAGCTGCCCCTCCCAGTCCTCTGCACCACAAGCACAAAATCAACATCAGAGATGAACACAGGGACAAAAGAGCCTTTCAGCGTCAGAACTGACATCAGTCCAACACTGTGTCCACGTCGAGGACAAGGACAGGGTCGAGGTTGATCTGGGGCATGGTCGGCATCAGAAGCGTCACCAACAGGATCTAAATCAGGGAAGGTTGAGCTGGATTGACAGACCTCTGTCCAGATCTGAGAACATATCCATGGGAGCCCTCCAAAGCCGTGGCCAAACCCGCCAGCACTAAAGTCCCCAACCAACTCCACGAGGCCCAAAGGGGCACCAGCTGAGCAGGGCTGCCCAAAGATGAGGTGCATGGTCTCATAGAACTTTCATAGTTGGGCAGGAGACGCTCCGGCTCCCGGAAAAGTGGGGAGGGTCGAAGATGTCTTGGAAAGCAGCTCAGAGGACAGAGGCCTACAGCGACGATGCTTTGTGTCCTATGTCGAGTTTGCTGACAGAACGGGTGCAGCCGAAGCACACCTATGCTTCTTCGTCTTCTTGTACTTAGCTGAGCGCTTTGAGCATTTTGAATAGGAGGAGGAGTGCGGGTTCTGTAACTGTTCTCAGGACCTTCCCGTCGATCGAGAACAGGAGCGTTGCAGAGTTGAGCAACAGGCCTCCAACAGCTTTCGGGACTGCTCCCGCAAGGACTAGTGGTTCATGGCCCGGCACTCTGAGCACGACTTCACCCAGAGGCATACGAGGTGCGGATCCGTCACGGACATTATCCGATGACAGGATCCGCAGGGCTTCAATCCGGTCCAATACTGGGACATCTAGACCACACCAGGAGTCCAAGACTCAGAAAAACTCTCAAAAAAATATTAGCCAAAAAACGGCTAAGGGTAGCTGTCTCTGGATCTGCGCTTAGGCTGGCATGGACAAAGAAACAACTGACGTCAGCACGCCCAGGCTGCGTCTATATAGGTCCTGCGCCGTCATTTCGGGCGCGCGCACAACACCAACGATGGACGCTGGGCCGACCAAAACCATCTACCTACATGCAGGGGTACTGCTGATGAAAAATATCTAGATCCAGACAAACGCCAGGAGGAAATTAAAAAGGTAAAGAATATACAACTAGAGTCTTTATCAGATAGCACTAATACTGTTGTTTTTTACCTAAAGTAGGCCGATAAAAATTACACACAGACATCTCACAATCAGGTCACTGTTTGAGAGTCCAGAGTTAATCTTCTCACAAAGAGTCACAAGTCTCAAATATCACATGGAGCAGGCGTGAAGATTGCAGGCGAGTCAGTTGTGTGTTAAAGTGCAGGTGCTACAGTACAAACAATGTCAGGGTGAGGCTTGAATGAAGGCACTAGTGACACTGATTCAGAAACCAGAGTTTATCTTCTCATAATTACCCACACCGCCCAAGCAGAACATGAAACAAGCAGGAAAAATGAGGGAGAGTCAATTCTGTAACAAAGTGCTTTAGTGTAGCAACAGAATGGAGTTTAAATAATGGCATTAGCTACTTTTAGCGTGGGGTTTTAGTCTTTGATATCATTTTGCACTTTATGCTGCTTTGCACACACACCCTAAAGTCACAGTCGCATAGATCACTGGATATTGGACTACTGCTTAACTTTGACAGATAAACACTAGCTGGCAATGCATCAAGTGTACATTTCAGATACAAAGAACACCATGCCTCCAGCCAAATGTAGTCCAAATATTTCCTGTCCCCAACCACTGATTTACAAAAACTTAAATAGTCAGACGTGAAGTTTCCGCAGTCAAAGTAGCCATCTTACGTTTAATGTCCCAGTAGGCTTCCTTGACTTGGGCATCAACTTTGCATTTACTTCTTGCCGGATTATTTCATATGTGGAAGGAACCAAATTCTACTAATATCCTTTTGATTTAGGACGCCAAAAGATTGCTAGAGAGCTTGACGTCTGTAGATACTTCAATTACAGATCTTAAATATACTTCCCTGTATTGGTTTCTATTCAGGTGTAGCCAGTACGTCACGGGGTATGATGAAAATGTCGATGTACAAGGAGAAAAGCAGTGCTCCAGGATCTAAATTAACAGTGCTCTCAAAAAGGTTTTTTCTATTACTTGTAATTTCTTGGTTTTGCTATATCCCCAGAGTTCATCTCCATAAACTGCAGCAGCAAGTACATTCTGCCTCTATATCTTTAATATTGCAATCAAAGAATATGTGCCAGTGTTATTTGTAAGCAGAAGTATAGTGCAGTTGGACTCTCGAGTGTAATTGCTGCCTTGTCTCTATGATCACACCAGCACAATTTGTGGTTTGAATGTATACCCAGGTAAATCATATGATCGTACACTTTCAATTGTATGTCCATTGATCATAGGCAACCTCCTAGACATTGCAATGGTTCTAATGCCAAGATTTTAGTTTTTGAGGGATTAATTAGGAGAACCTTGGCTCCACAATTTTTTCAAAGCTATAAAAAAAGACTATGCATTTCATTTTGCTTTCTTGAGAGAATCACAGCATCATCTTCAGAGTATGATGTCTTTTTGTTTCATGTTTTCATATCATTCAAGAACAAATAGAAAAGTAATAGGGCCAAAAGTCACCCCTGACAAACAATTGAGAGAATATGAAAGAAGTCACTAGGTTTCCTTGTGTACATTTTGGAAATAATTGTTAACCGTGGCATCGTGGTGCATTTTATTTTTCAAAAGTTCCTAAAGTTAATTTTCATACAAGAAGGGAGAATAGCTCATCAGATATAACTGAAGAATTTTGACAGTATCCCAAATAATACTGGTAGAAGTTAGCAGAAATAAGCATCTTGTCTCCCTGCTGGGGATTGGTCAAGCTTAACTAATCTGGACACAGGAATGACATGAGATCTTTTTGGGGGAAAAAACATTTCTCTGCTATCTACTATCTTCAGATCAATATCCGAAACACCACTTATATGCCTTCAAATTGCAACATTCTAATATGGCAGAGTGCATACAAATACCAAGCCAGTACGATAACTCTTGGAGCAATTAAAATACTATGTATAAAAAACTATTTTTCTCAAATTTTACCTTCAGTGTAGCGCATGCAGTATAATTAACATTGGGTAAAATCTCTACAGGCTCCTTAAACATCACCCGGAATGTATTTGAGGATCCATCACAGCTAAACCCGGTGTCGTTCTGACCCAGTACCGTATTGCTATCTGTGTGGATAATCTAGAAGACATATAGGTGGGAGAGGTTAGCAAGATGCATGCAATATTTTTCATGTAGTAGTAAAAAAACATGTTTATTAGAATGCAGAAATCACAGGTGGCATTCAAACTAAAGCACCAAAATCTTAACTCCAATCAAAACGGTTCTTGTAGATTTATTTTACAATTTGATACAGATGACGTTGGTAGTCAAGTCATGGTGGTTAAATTCATAGGGGAAAAAAATATAAACCAAATACTGAGCAACCGAATAACTAAAAACTCATTTAGAATAAAGTGTACTAACGGAAAGACTGTTTTGAAGAAAATAGTACTTAAACCAAGGCAAATAAGTATGAATTACAAAGATAGAGGACCCCATAGAGTACCTCAGTTAGGGAACTATAGTTTTAATAAACATTATAGTAGAAAAAGTGAGGTTGGGAGACAAAGTTAGGGAAAAGCAGTCTGAAATGGTTAAAAGGAGGAATGAAAGTATTGAATCCCATTCCACAATCACATGCAGAATAAAATGGAAAAAACGAACAAGTTACTTACCTTTGGTAATGCTTTTTCTGGTGGATACAGTATCTGCCTGTGGGTTTCTCACCTTTTGAATTATCCCAATGCGCTGCATCCCACTGAAACATTTCTCCTCAGCTCTCCCACGTCGACAAGGACGTCACAATGATACGGCTCTGCACGCGACTCCGCATGATTTAATCGGACCTATAACAAAACCTCGTCAGCGTGCTGATGTCAGTTCTGTAGTAGGGGATCTCTGTGTATAGTCATAATCTAGTGAATAGTCCCACCCATGTGCGTGGACCCCGGCAATCAAAAATAATCTCTTAAGTTGTCAAAATAATGCAGAAACTGCAAAGACACTTAAGAGATAATTTAAAGACAAATAATGCAGCCTATATCCACAGGCTACACTGTCCAGTACTTCAACTAGAAATTCCACCAAAATTCACCACACACAGTACAGCCTGCTAGTTTCTACCATAGAGAAACCTGCCTCCCCAGTCAAAGACTCAGGAATGATAGAGAGGAAGGCAGGGACAGACAAGCCCCATAGGCTGCCATTATGTGGCTTAAATAGGATACTGTGCCTTTAAGAGAACTTTCCAGAACTTCTCCCAGTATCCCAGAATGCATAGCAGGTCCCTCTTACTTCAGTTCTTTTTGAAGGCGAAGCACGCCAGACCTGTCGCATTCTTGTATGATGAAAAAATCTCCACCGGGGAGGAGGGCGGGCGCTTATGACTATAACAGAGATACCCCTACTACAGAACTGGAGTTACAGGACAGAAACTACTCCTTCTGTAGTAGGGGATCTCGGTGTATAGTCATAATCTAGTGAATAGAATGGCAAGCCCATCCCCACACCAAAGCGGCGGTGGAGAATAAATACATAACGCCACTACTGTGCGAACAAATTCCGCAGCGAAGCCTGGCCAACCAGAGCGTCTGCCCTGGCGTCAGTGTCCAGGCAGTAATGCTTAGCAAAGGTATGAACCGACTTCCAAGTGGCTGCCTTGCAGATTTCAGCAATCGGCACGTTACGGAGCAGAGCCGTCGTGGCAGCTTTGCCCCTGGTGGAATGAGCCTTAGGCTTACCTCCCAAGGTCTTATTAGCCTTTTGGTAACACAATTGTATGCAGGACACAATCCACCTAGAGATGGACTGCTTCGAGGTCGCAAGACCCGTCCTGACCGACCCATAATTGATAAACAACTGGTCAGACCTACGAATATCCTTGGTTTTATCCAGATAAAATTTCAACACCCTCCTAACATCCAGGGAATGGAGAGACCTCTCCGCTGGGGATGAAGGGTTCTGAAAAAACGTAGGCAAAGTTATAGTCTGGTTGACATGAAAATCAGAAATAACCTTGGGAAGAAATTTAGGGTGAGTACGCATAACAACCTTAGCAGCATGAAATACAGTGTAAGGTTCATTACAACACAACGCCTGAATTTCACTCACCCTGCGGGCCGATGTAATGGCCACGAGGAACGCCGCCTTCCAGGACAGGTGCTGCAACGAAGCCTTATGAATAGGTTCAAAAGGCTCCTTCATCAATCTGGACAGCACCACATTCAATTCCCATGAAGGCGAGGGAAGCCTGACAGGAGGGAATACTTTCTTCAAGCCTTCCAGAAAGTCTTTGATCACAGGGATCTGGAAAAAGGAAGTCTGTGAAGGGCATTTCCTGTAGGCAGTCAATGCAGCAAGATGAACCTTAATGGAATGGACATTAAGGCCAGACTGCGCCAAATGTAAAAGGTAAGGAAGGATGACATCTTCCTTGCAGGTCGTAGGATCATGGTTCTTAGACTGGCACCAGATACAAAACCTCTTCCACTTGTAAGCATATGAAGTCCGAGTGGAAGGTCTCTTAGACTCCTTCAGTATGTCCATGCAATCATCGGGCAGATTCAGATGGCCATATTCCAGATTCTGGGTGCCATCCTTGAGAAGGATCGTTTATATGTTTTTTCTTGTTGAATCTTTGTGGGTTCAATAGTAGGTTTTCTGCACTTCTTGTGGATCTGGTACCACCAGAGATTGTCAGTTTCGGTGGGAGGTATCTGGGTGCATTGTGATGTATGGCCTTCTGTGTCATACACGCAATTTTCAGGTGAATTCTGGCTTCAAATGGTAGCCAACTCAAGGATTTTAAGTCTGGGGAGATGTGGGAGCTTTTTTTCGTGCCAGTGATGAGTCTCGCTGCAGCATTGATGGAGCCTCTTAGGGGTGCTGTTGTCGTTTTAGGGAGGCCACAGAGAGCGACACTTCTGTAATCTACCCGAGGGATAACTAGAGCTTGAACTGCCATCTTGAAGTCATTGGCGGGCAGGAAGGGTTTCAGCTTCCTCAGTGTATTAATCTGGAAGTTTGCTCCCTTAGTAGCATTACAATTGTGTTTCTGCATATTGAGGTTGCCGTCGAGGCTTATACCTAATGATTTTGCTGAGTCCACAATGGTTGGTTGAACGTTGAATGCAGTAAGATGTTTCAGCCAATCCTGCATGAGGGGTACTTTGGCGGGTGGGGCTATTAGGAGGAATTCAGTTTTTAAAGCGTTCAATTTGAGATGGTTCGCTGCTAGCCATGTCTGTGTGTTCCCAAGCGTTGCATTGAGCAGTTTAATGTCTTCAGGGGTGTTTAACTTAAGGTAAAGCTGGGTATCGTCTGCATACATGCGATAGTGCACGCTTGATGCTTGCAACAGAACGGTGAGTGGTTCCATGAATGAATTTAACAGTGTCGGGGATAGGGAGGATCCTTGCGGGACTCCTAACGTTACTGGAACGGGTTTGGATAGGATGTTGTTGACTTTTAATTTTTGTGTCCGGTTTCGAAGAAAAGAAGTAAACCAGTTAAGCACTGACCCTGATAGACCCATTCTGTGATTCAACAGGTCTATCAAGTTCTCGTGTTTCACCGTATCGAAGGCTGAAGAGAGGTCTAGTAGGATGAGTAGGCATGTGCCGTTCTGATCAAGTATTTGTAACGCATCATCAATTAAGTGTGTGTTAGCTGATTCTGTGCTGTGGCTTGCTCGGAAGCCTGGTTGGAGAATGTTCAGGAGGTCAAAGTGATCGATGTGTTTTGTTAGTTGATGGTGTACACATTTTTCCAACAGTTTGGCTAAGGTAGGAATATTGGAAATAGGGCGATAATTGTTTAGGTCCGTGGGGTCGGCTGTTGGCTTCTTTAGGATGGGTGATACTTGTCCCACTTTAAGGGAGTCCGGGATGCAACCTTGCTGGAGTGAACTATTAAGGATTTTGGTCCAGAGAGGCAGAAGCAATGGGGTAAAGTCTTTTACAGCGTTTGCGGGGAGAGGATCAGTGAGGTGGTTGGAAGGCTTCAGGGTACTGCGAATCTTGCCTATCGTTTCTTCTGTGTAAGTGTCAAAGGAAGATCATGCAGCGTCGTTTTTAAGGTCGAGCTTTGCAAGGGTTTGGTGTGACGAAGATGGTAGAGGAGGGGATGTTTTGATGTGGGGACTCGAGTGCAAGCTTAGGTCGATGAGGAGATCTTTCTTGATGTTATCAGTCTTTAGATTAAAGAAGGTAGAGAAATCTTCACAGGTCGTTGTGGGTGAGTTATGTCTTATCGTCGTTGAGGTTAATCCTTAGCCTGAGTTTTGATGAACTCAAACAGTTTTTTTGCATGGTTTCTTGCTTGGTCTAGCTGGTGGCTGAAGAGGTCTGCTTTTGTGCGCTTGATCTTTCGATAGTGTGCGTTTCTTTTTTTCCTCAGAATTTTGAGGTGCTTAGCGGATGGAACTGATCTCCAATTGCGTTCCGAAGTTCTCAGACAACGTCTATCTTGGTTAAGTAGATCATTGTGACAGGGTTTTGAGTCTTTCGAGGAAACTAGATTTAGTTGAAGGGGAGCAACCTCATTAATTATCGAGGTCACAGAGTTGAGGTAGTGGTTGGTGAGAGCATGTACGTTGGGGGAGCCGGCAGAAGTAGATTGTAAATGGAAGAAGGTAATGTGTTAGGGTTGAGTTTTTTCACGTCTCTTTTCCATACCTTTGGCTTTGTGGGTTGAGCCGGATTAAGTTTCACTAATTCATTGATAAAGAAGGTGATGAGATGGTGGTCTGACCAATCGCAGGGTTGGATCGATACAAGCAGAATGGAGTCACCTTTGGAGATTATGAAATCCAATATTGAACCTTTATTGTGAGTAGGGCTGTTGCAAATTTGGGTAAGGTCTAGAGGGCCGAGGAAGGTTTTGAGGCTATTGACCACTGAGTCGCTGTGGTCGTTCCAATGGAGATTAAAGTCGCCAAGGAATATTTGGGTATTTTGTCGTCCGGTGTTAGTTGTGACCATGTCCATGAGGGGTTAGTTGAATATGAGGTTGCACCAGGTGGATGATCAATAATGTGTAGAGAGCATAGTAGATTGCCGTTGCTGTTAATGTCGAGGCATAGGTATTCACAGGAGGGGAAAACTGGGGATATAGCTCTATTGACGGAGAGGATGCTACAGTGAATACATGCG
Organism: Lissotriton vulgaris; assembly: GCF_964263255.1. Taxonomy (NCBI): domain Eukaryota; kingdom Metazoa; phylum Chordata; class Amphibia; order Caudata; family Salamandridae; genus Lissotriton; species Lissotriton vulgaris. The sequence goes on from NC_141700.1 coordinate 71,999,532, forward strand.
ATTCCCCCCCCATGTCTTGCCAGTCCTGTCCAATCTATTGATGTTGTAATTTGGGGGTACTAAAATGTCGATGAGTGGCGAGGAGGAATATGTTTGCCAGGTTTCGGTTAGCATTATCAGGTCCAGGTTGTGAGCGATAATGAGGTCAGCTATGTCCGCTGCGTGTCTCGAGGCCGATCTACAATTCAGGAGTGTACATTTAAGACGAGGTGAGATGAGGGAAGAGGTGGGATCCTGAGTGAGTGTGACCTGTCTAAGATTATTGTCGATGACTCCTCTATTGTTGTGTGTGGAGGACCTGTGAGGGTTGGGGGGGATAGTAGGAATTGGTAAGTGTGAGGGAGATATGGGGGTCATAAGAGCAGGTTTATAGGAGTGTAGAAGAGTGCGAAGGTCGCTCTCCGAAAGTGAGTTGATGCTACGCATTGGGCGGGTAGCAGAATTCTGGGAAGGTATTGATTTCCAGCATTGAAGAGTATGTTTGGGGGTGAGTGGAAAGTGAGAAGCGGGCTTGCTTGATCTAAAATTTCTTGAGTGTCTGGAGCGCCCTGGTTGGTGCGATATGAACTCTTTAAAAGCGTGGAGTTCCTCTTTGATTTGTTGAAGTGTTGTCATAATCTCATCCAGTCTGGTGTCTGGAATGGTTATGACTGGGGTAGGTGTCTGTGATATGGGTGTTGGTGGCTGCGCATTGGCCCGGTTGGCGTTGTTGGTGTTGCGTACGTGGATGGGAGAATCATTGATATAGATGACTGAATTGCTGGTATGGCAGGCAGGTGAAGGGATGTGGGAGGTGTGATTAGGAGCGGTGTGTAATCTGAGGGTGGGTATGAGGGGGGTGGACTGTTTACTAAAAACAGGAATCCCCGACCTTCTGAGATGTGCTGCCACCCCAGGCATCAACTTTGTGAAGACCCGAGGTGCGGAAGTAAGGACCGCAAACTGGAGCCATTGGAATAAAAGGTAGGAGAGGTGCCTGAATAAAGTGATGAAAGTGAGGTGGCAAACCTCCTAGGGAATATGCCAACGGACCCAGGAGGCCAACAGGCACACCAGTAGGGTTTGCTGCTCGGGTGAACAAGCCAAACATCGCATTCAAAAAAATGCGACGGATCCATACCCGAAGTCGGAAATGCAGGATACATCGGATCCTGGTTCTAAAGACTCTGAAGCCGCTCAGGGAGGCACCAAATTTGGCTTTGGTGCCAGAAACCTCAGAGCCAGAGGTGGACTGGTCGACTTTGGCAACGGTGAAAGTGTTGCATCTCTGATGGGGCCTGAGTCCCCTCAGGTGAAAGGAACTGAGAAATCTCGTCCCTTCTGGGACACGGAGACACTGATTTCGGAGTTGCATTCTTCGATGAGCCACCCCAAGAACCATAGTGCTGCTTTTTTCTTCAGTTTTTTCGATGACCTCGAAGTATGTGGAGTCGGCAACTTTGAACGGGGTCTTGACCTACGGCGACCTCTTTTCTGCTTCTTGTTCTTGGCCATCAATAGTTTGGCCTCCTTCAGTACTTTAGGATTCATGTGCTTGCACTAACTGCACATCCTGACGTTGTGGTCTTAACGAAATACACCATAAACATTCATTATGGGGGTCAGTGATGGGCATCTGGCCCCCACATTCTCTGCATGGCTTGAACCCTGATTATCTAGGAGTAGTCATCCTCAATGCCTACAAAGTCACGACAATACGCAACAAAGAAACTCCCAGAAATGGAGAGCTTGGGAAAAAAAGTTACACATCGACGTCGCGGAAAAAGGGAACTGACATCAACATGCCAACGTGGTCTTCTTATGGCTCCGATGACTTCAAAGAGTCGCATGTGGAGCCGTTCCATTGGGACGTCCTGGTCGATGTGGGAGATCTGAGGAGAAGGGTTACCGTAGAATTCTGTGCATTGAGGTAATTCAAAAGGTGAGGAATCAACAGGCAGATGTATTCATCAGAAGGCCTCTGGGGAGGGAAATACATGAATTCTGAGAATAGTTGAAGAAATGGTCCCATGGAGGCTCTGCTCTCTTATTAAAAATAACATTTAAAAAAAGGAAAAGGGAATGTTGGAAGCGTGACAAGAGAAGGGATGGAAAGCAAGGGTGACAAAAGTAGTGGAAAGAGGGGAGTGTGTTGGCAGAATGTAGAGACGTACTTTCTCAGGCACGAGCTCAAAGTACCAACAAAACCTACCGGCTACTGTGGAAGCGTTTCTGCCATTGTATTGTATTGTAATTGCATTTATATAGCGCTTACTACCCCTGAGGCGTCAAAGCGCTTTTTCGGCGAGTAGCATGCTACTCTGGGACCCATAGAGGATTAGTGTTGAATTAGTATAGTGAAACATGCAAGTACATTTTAAGTGGTGGATAGGTTAGTCAGTTATTTGGATTTGGAATGATAGCAGAAGGATAGAGGAGGACAAAGGTTTGTATTTATATAGCGCTTGTTGACGCTCGCTATTCAGGAAGCCTATAAAGGATTAGGGGTGAATTAATATGGTGAAATATGAAGTAATTTCAGTGGTGGATATTAGTCAGTTACTTGGAGTGAGAAGAATAGCAGAGGGATAAAAGGGGAAGAAAGATTTGCATTCAAATAGCACTTGTTCCAGTGATGGGTGTTGAAGCGCTTTTCTGGCGAGTAGCACGCCACTCCGGAACCCATAAAGGATTAGTGTTGAAAATTAGTATAGTATAAATATGAAGTAATTTGAGTAGTGGATATGTTATTCAGTTATTTGGGAACCTTTTCTCCAATTTAAAAAGGGGACAGTGATACTCCGTACCAACCCAAAGTTCATACCGAAAGTGCCTTCAGACTTTCATTTGAAAGAGCCGGTTAAACTAAAAAAAAAAAAATCCTCAATCCACTACTCCAGTGGAGAGAGCACTCCACTCACTGGACATTCAGTGGTGCTTGAAGTTCTATCTTCAACGTACTAAGGACTTCAAGAAGTCACCTCAGCTCTTTGTGGCTTTCAGCGCCCCTCGTAAGGGTTTTCCCCTTTCCAAGCAGTGGATTTTTCGTTGGATTACCAGCTCTATCCAGTATTGTCACCGAGCAGCGAGGGAGATTTCTTCTTAGACAGCCCTCTTTGCCAGAGTGCTTATCCGGGACATCTGCAGAGCAGCAACTTGGAGCAGTACTCATACATTTAAAAGACATTACTGCCTGGATTCTTCAATGCAGAATGACACAGCAGTGGGCCAGGCAGTCCTGAGGAACCTCCTTTATTAAGTGGTGAGCTTTCCCTTTCAACCCTCCTTCCGTCTTTCTGTTTAAACTCTTTGCACATTTTTCAAATCATTTGCTTGTTTCTTCATTTTCCTTATGTTTACAAATGTGTTTATTTACCATAGACTTTGTGATTTTGATGAATTAAGGTCTCATGGCTTTCGGTTTTAATAACCAATAACACAAATAAGGAATCAAGGTTCAAAAAATTTGCTCATAACTGCTTGCTACTCTGATTCAAGTATGGGAATCTACGAAAGTTCCAATAATGGAGTAAGAAAACAAGTTACTTACCTGCCACTTTGGGGTTCTCCAGTATTGGAAACTTTCATAGATTCCCATGCGATCCACCCTCCTCCCCTGGGAAAGCTCATCCTCTAGCATCTTCATTTATATGGTTACACAACGGCTACGAAAATCTGAGGGTCTGAGGTTCTCTCAGGAAGGTTCTAGAGGGTGAGGCTAATCTGATTGGTTGTTCATTTTATTTGGTCTCTTTTACAAAAAGAGGTGGATATTTTACAAAACTCGTATGGGCCTAGGCCTATTTTCTTTTTTATACTGGTTTCTATTGCTAGTTTATGTATATACCAGGGACTCCCATCTCGATGACGGGGAATGATTTAAGCATGGGAATCTATGAAAGTTCCAATACTAGAGTAACAAATGTTTATTGCCCACACTGCTGTAGACCAAAGGGGAAAAAAAGTTTCCTTTGATTCAGTCTGCCCTTCCGATTCAACGTTAATATATGAGCAAATGATTGCAACAATGGCTGCTCTTATTGGAATTATTTAGTATAGAGTTTTACCTGGTATAATGGGAAATAAAATTAGCTTTTTGTCAGACAGGGATCGCGTACAACATAATGAGTACCACGTTCACATTTGCTGGGATGCAATAACAATAGAGTTCTGAAGCTGCAAACATCCTCTCACAGAATATCATGATCAGAACTAACAAAATATTTATACCCTCTGATATCATGCCTCTGTAGGAAGGCAATATAACACTATGGGCGGCAAAGACCACCCCTGGCGGGAGCCGGGAGTTATATGTAGAAGAGACTCCACTATCTAAAGAGACAGTGATGCTAGCAACAAACCGGCAGCTACTTTATATATGTCTACAGGAAATAGATTGGATTAAATACCTGTATATTTACTTGATAATCAGTTGGTCCGTGTATTGAACCGTACAATCCAAAGCCAACTATAAATATCCTTCGGTTTACCGAAAACCTGAGACAAAAACAAAAGCAAGGTTAGAAACAAAATGAAATAGAAGCGTCTGCTGGCACGCCGATGGCTGAATCGGCTGCTTATTATTCTAAAGATCGAAGCCTTCGTTTCAGGTTTTAACAATCAAAAACTTTTTATCTGCTCGTAATCGTTTTAACAGATAATACAAGGTAATAGCAAAGCATTGATTTTCAAAAAATGTACTCTAGTGATGTTAGCTGAAAAGGAGATCCAAGGTCTTGTATTCAATAATAAAGAAGGTTCATAATGCTTGGTCAAGAAGAGAATAAACTGCTTCTTATATTTATAATAACCTGCTATTCTCATGGCTTTTTAAACAGATTTTATTTACATTTAACATTCAGTCCAATCAATTAGAAATCCTTTCACTCTCCTAGATACATCAGTCTAAAAACAAGGGCACTCAATGTTCTTCCAGGAGTTTTGCACTATGACACATGTTGAACATATCCGCTTATGAAATTTTAAAATTAAATCAAAATATGAAATTAATTTAACAGTAACAGATTATCCTCTGCCAGCACTGGCGAAACGATGGGTAACCATTTTCTAAACACTCCATTTAAGTGACCTCTGTACAGTTCAAATAATGCACAGGTCACACTTTAAAAGTACAAGACGAACAGTGAAATAACTGCTCAGAATGCATAGATATTTTGCAAGCGTTCCATTACTCATGTCAGTCCAGATATTTACTTTGGATGACTGAGGAAAATGGAAATACAACATTTTTTTTTAAGACAGAGGAGTGTCCAAGTTATGGAACCAAACTGACAATGGAATCAGTCACACTTAATTGAGATTGGGAAGAATACTTGAGCTCTAGAAATCAACATGCGTAGTACTCAACAAGTATCCCAATAACATTCAAAATAAATAAAGGGTAGTACTATGTAAAGAAGCCTGAAGGAACCTATGAAAGGCTACTTTCAAACAAAGGAAAAACAAGGCAAGAAGTGTAGCACTACTGCATAAGAAAAACAGACAGTTGCCCAAGGCTGCATAGAGAATAAACACTAGATCACTCGACAGTGCGGCAGAAATACAAGACAGAGCCAATGTAGAAGATTTAAAGTCTATTAAGACTGCACCAATGGATTTCACCAAAATCTTTTATGCTGCTCTCCAATAGCTTCCCTTTACCTTGCACTAACACTTCAATAAAACAAGCACTTTACTCCTTTCCAGATCACTAACAGTGGAAGGAAACTAACCGTATTCTATCGCTTGTCCCACTGTAGCCCCAGCGGCTCTCCACTTGCTGAAAACGGTTAATACTGCACTCCTTCCCCCTCAGGCAACAGCGAGGTCGGTCAATAAACTCCACACGTGGCTTTGGGTTCACCGTAAAGTGCAAAAAAAGGCTAACCACTTCACGGTCTGTGAGAATTCCAGACTGGGCAGGACCTGGGCAGAAGAACAAGGTTTTAAAGAAGTTGCTAGACACACGCTCCAGACCTTAATGATTTCTTGACTGAAGACAACTTTATTTTCAGAAATGCAAGTGAATACACAATGAAATAAAAAAAAAAACAGCACAAGAGTAAATATTTAGCAATAATGTACCATAAAAAAAATAAAAGAACTTGCATGTTACCCCTCTCTGAACTAAAATTATCTTTAAATTACCTTTTCCAATGGCCTATCCTTGCTTATGTTCAGCAAATGTACTCCTTTTTATTTACTTCATGTAACATTTTGGTGAAAATTGTGTTCAGTCGAAGTGGATTTTAAAAAGTATGGACACTGTGATACTATGAGCAATGAGGTGGGGTAAAAGGCTAAAAATAGAATTATATATTCTGTAATATTTTCCAGCCTTTCACCTTCTGGTCACTACATATAAAGCACAAGTTACTACTTGTGTAACGATATATCTGCAAGAGACAATAGTTAGTGATAGATTCCTTACCTTATCCCCAGGCGTCAGACTGGATCCTGAAAGTTTTTGCTTAGCAGACCCCTGCGTGTCAGTAGGTGGCGTCCTGCGACTCCGTGTCCATCACTGGCGTCGTCAGCGCCGAGATGACGTCACGGAGAGTACTTAGGCGTCACCCATTCGCAATGACGTCAGTTCTGGACATGACTTTCCGCGACAGAAACGCAGAGCCATGCAAGATACTGACCATTGGTGCATAAAAACTAGGGCCCTGAAAGGGATGACCTTAACCCTAGTAATCAGTCCGCAGAACGGGGAGGATGGGTGGGGCAGTAAGGAATATATATTTTTTTTTTTTGTAAATCTTTTTATTAGCATAGTATGTAGAGCAGTAACATGCATACATAATCATATACGAGCTCAGTAATAATCCTGGTGGTACATGCATGAGTTTGCCCAGAGCACATATAGACATAGTTAAAACGATTTTCCATTTTGTCGTTGAACCAAAACAAACAAACGAATCCCGTTCGTACCCGGTCCCACCCTCCACCCCTGAGAAATCCCACCAGACATTCTCTCAACAGGCATATACCTGAATTATCGACAATTGGGTCACCCCTGATGCAGTAAAACTTAGTTTAGATTGAACACACAGGTAGGATGGGGTAGTGTGTTCGATGGATCGGGGCTACCCGTACCCCACGCAGTACATCGTGGGTAGTGTCCGTGTATGGGAGAGTGAATCAGGGCACAAATGTACCACAGGTGGCTAGTCATGTGTATCCTCTCCATCCTCGTCATCTCCAATTTCAAATGCCCCCAATGTGTCAAACCATTCCAGCGAGATCGGCGTTTTTCGGAGGCCCCTGCTTTCCTCCCGCTGTAGTGCTTCACCTTCTGCCTTACCCCAACGCACTACCTCCGCTTTCCATAGGTCAGGGCTGGGCGGTTTGGATGATTTCCATCTCATCATGATGGCACGCTTTGCCAGCAACAGAGCTAGATCTGAAAAGCGTGTCGCCACGGTTCTGGTGCGTGTTGATGGCCCCAGCCCTAGGAGTGTATGTTCTAGTGTAGGTGATCGGGATAGAGTACCAGCCTTCTCGAGCGAGTCATGGACAGTGGTCCAGAAATACCCCAGTTTAGGGCATTGCCACAGCATATGTACCAGCGCTGCGTCGTCAGCATCGCATCGGGGGCAGTTGCTTTTCGATTCAGAGAACATCACATGGAGGCGGTGCGGGGTCAGGTAGGCTCTATGTAGCAACATCAGTTGAATGAACTTGTATTTGGGGTTCCTAGCTACTTTTTTGGGGAACTCAAGTATGCGCTCCCACTCTTTGTCTCTCAGTGGCTTTCCAATATCTGCTTCCCAAGCCGCCCGAAGTGGCGACAGTTTAAGTGCCCTCTCCGTTTTGATGCTCGCAGTGAGCCACCTGGTCAGATGGCCGCCTGTGCCCATTAGGTAGTGCATTGTGACGAGAGGGTTCGTATCAGGCTCCCGCCCCTCTGGTGACCATTTGCGTGTGACATAATGGCGGAGTCCGGCGTGCATAAGGAATGAGCCGCTAGGAACGCCCTGTGCGGTTCTGAAGTCTTCGAAAGACAATAGGTGCCCCTCCGCAAACAGGTCACCCACATGTGTCACACCTGCGTCATGCCAGGGCTCCAGCAAGGTCGTCGTGAGTGTTCCCGAGCCCAGTGGTATACCCAAGAGTGGGACCGTGGAGGCATAGGTTGTCTCGGGGGACGTGTACTTTAATGCCTTCCGCCAGTACGTTATCGCCAGCCTGAGAAGCGGCGGGGCGTTTCTTGGTAGATCCGAGCCAGGCAGGAGCAAGCTGTGCACTCTCCCCTTAGCATGGTCATCCTTCGAGACATTAATCTCGTGAAGGTTGCGGCCCGCCACCCAGTAAGCCAGCCACTGTAGCTGGCACGCATAATTGTAAGCTCTGAAGTCCGGTAAGCCCATGCCACCGGAATCGGAGGGGAGCTGCAATTTGGCCAGTCCTATGCGCCTGCGGCCATTTCCCCACACAAGTTCGGTGAGTAGGGAGTCGAGGGTCTTAAATGTTGCTGCTGGGATCTGGAATGGCAAATTGGTGAAGTAGTAGATGAGACGAGGGAGCATCACCATCTTGGATATTGCCACTCTGCCGGGTATTGAGAGCGGCAATGTTAGCCAAAACTGAATTTGCGACTTCAGCATTCTGATGGCCCTCCCCAGGTTGCCGTCTATCATCATGTCCGCCTCTCTATATATCTGTATCCCAAGATATCGGAAGGTGGTTTCTGCCATTTGGAATTCATGAGGGGCGAATGGCAGGGGGGCAGACCCGCATGTGGCTGCAAAAGTGAACCCATAGGACTTAGACTCGCTGATGGTGAGGCCGGAGATCACTCTAAAGTCCTCAAAAACCTGGGAAACAGGGCTCAGGTCGCCCCGTAGGTCACGAAGATATAATATAATGTCATCCTCATACGCGGATACAATGTGCGTCGTACCATGCCGTTGTATGCCATAGCGGGGGGCCATCGACCTGAGCCTACAGAGCAGTGGTTCGAGGGCAAGGACAAAGAGGAGAGGGGAGAGCGGGCAGCCCTGCCTGGTGCCTCTTGCTATAGCTATGGGACCTGAGATTTGATTGGAGGTACGCACCCTAGCCGTGGGGATGGTGTATAGCAATCTGACCCAGGCGAGAAATTCGGGCGGAATCCCGAAGTTTAACAGGGTGGCGAACATATAGTCCCATCTCAAGGAGTCGAACGCTTGTTTCAAATCCAGAGATATGCAGCCTTCGGAGTCCGTGTCCACATGGCCTCCGAGCAGGAGCTGGGCTAGGCGCCTAAGGTTCATGGCCGTATTACGGCCCATTACAAAACCACATTGATCCGGGTGGACCAGCTGTGGCACGTATTGCACGAGTCTCGTCGCCAGCACCTTGCTCAATATTTTGGAGTCAGTATTGAGAAGGGACAGGGGTCTGTAATCGGCCATCTGCAGACCATCTTTGGCCGGTTTCAAGAGGGACGTGATCAGTGCTTGCATGGATGATTGTGGTAGAGAGGTTGTACGTAGGGCTTCCAGATAAACAGTGTGTAACCGTGGGGCCAGGAGGTCTATGAATGTTGCGTAGAATTCAGCTGGTAGGCCATCTGTTCCGGGGGTCTTACCCTTCGGGAGAGCCCGTATTGCCTGCCTAATTTCTGCTACTGAAATAGAACGCTTCAGGTCTTTGTTCTGTGTGTCAGTGAGTTGTGGGAGGTTTAGACCCCTCATGAAGGCTACGAATGCGGTCTCTGACAGGGGCTGTGGGGGGCCATACAGCGTGGTATAATAGTCCGTAAACGCCGCATTAATCCCTATTTGGGTGGTAGCGGGGCGGCCTGTCTGGTCTAAGACCCTCAGAATGGGGTGGCTGATCGGGGAGTCCCGAAGGAGGCGGGCTAGTAGGGGACCGGCTCGGTCTGCCTGTGTATGCTGCCTATTCGTGTATTCTCTATAGTCCAGAAGTCGCAGGTCTTCCAGTAGTTCTGCGTGCCTAATGTGGGCCTCTTGCAGTGGTGTAAAGGGTGCATTGGTGCCCGCTGCTTCATTCTCTAGGGATGCCAGTGAGCCCTCCACCTCTTTCAGTTGGCTGACCAACTCCCGTTTCCTGCCCACCCTAGCGGTCATAGCAGTCCCCCTAAGACGGACTTTGAAAGTGTCCCATTCTATTTGCCGGGAGCTGGCTGTGTTCGTGGAGAAGTAGGTGTCTATAGTGTCGGACAGGGAGGACCGGAAGACCGAATCCTCAAGGAGATCAGGAGATAGTCTCCAAGTCGGGATGGGAGCCAGCCTCCTACCCCACGGCCACATAATCTCCACGGGGTTGTGATCTGATAGGGTTTTTCCCATATGTTGGGCCTGGACAATCAATGCAGTAAGGGAGCGGGAGCAAAAAACGTGGTCAATTCTGGTGTGAAGCTGGTGGGGTGGGGAGAAAAAAGTGTATTCCCTTTCCTGTGGGTGTGTGCTGCGCCATGCATCCGCCAAATCCTAGCCCTCAGCCCATCTTGTAAGCGCGTCTGCCTGTTTCCTGCTCTCGGTAGCCTGTAAGGGGGGGTGTGACCTATCCAGTATAACATCAAGCACAGCATTGAAATCACCCCCAATGAGCCAGCGGTGATCAGCCCAATCAGCAAGTACCCTGTTGACAGTTAACAAAAATTCCGACTGGTTTGCGTTTGGTGAGTACACACATCCAATGACAACCGCCTCCCCATCCAACAGTCCCCGCACAAATACATAACGACCCTCCTGATCAACCCTTTGCTCTAGCATCTGGAAGGGAAGAGAGCCACGGAGCCAAATCGCCGCCCCCCTTGAGAATGCAGAATAGGAGGTAGCAAAGAGCTGTCCTCTCCATTTTTTGCGCAATTTCACGTTTTCAGCAGCGTTCAAATGTGTCTCTTGCAAGCAAGCTATCTGTGTCCCTCTGCGGTTAAGTTGTGCAAGGATTCTATGACGTTTGTGCACTGATCCCATGCCACGCATGTTCCAGGTACACAAGTGGTAATTGTTAAGAGGCCCCATTACCATCTGTGTGGTGCGGCAATGTGAAACAACCGGGTGACCACATATGTCCTGCTGTGCTAGAAAGTGAGAGTGTCCCGCAAACATGTAACCCCTGAACAAAAAGGTCCCCGAGCCAACGTGCCCAGGAGCCAAACCATGGTGCCCAACGTGGACACAAGTCAGTTAAGTTTGTGTGCATACCGGGGGTGGTAGGCTTCCGTCAACTGTCACTGAACGGCCCGCGTGGGTATGATAGCCCACGATATAATGGGCCCCTATGCAACCCACCATACGTGAAGGAGGGGATCAGTTATACATTACCACCCGGAGGGGATCAATCGTGTCGTGGTTCAGAACTCCGCCGCCATCTGGGCTGTGATCTTCGGGAATAGCTGCAGGCTGTCCATTGAACCAGATACCTCAGTGTGGGTGTCAGTGGTAACGGTGAGTCCGTCGCCGGTTGCTCCCGCGTCGTGAGCTGCCAGTGCCTCCTCTGTTAGTCGTTGCTGCGGAGACGATGACGATTGGCCCGCCGTCTGTCGTCCAGGGGGATGCGTCGTCGCCGATGCTCCGTGGGACGAATGTTGGTCCGGGCTGCGAGTGTTGGTCCGTCGGCCTGGTGAGCCCCCGTGGGTTTCGCTGCGGTGATCTGCGAATGGGTCCTGTGAGGCCGGTGGGGTCAGAGTGACTTCCATCCATTCCTCTGCCTCCTCAGGCGTGTCGAAAAAGTGGGACCTGTTGTTATGCAGTATTTTGAGCCGAGCAGGGAACAGTAGTGCATATTTCATGTTCCTGTCCCTCAATTTGCGTTTCACACCCATGAAGGTGGACCTGGCCCGTTGCACAGTGGGTGTGAAATCAGGGTAGACCGATATATTCTTATCCTCGAAGCGTAGTGGCGCTTTCTCCCTGGCCGCTCGCAGGACGGTGTCCCGGTCTCTGAAGTGGAGGAGACGAGCGATCAGGGGGCGAGGAGGTGCCCCTGGTTGTGGGGGTCGCGACGGCATCCTGTGGGCCCGTTCCACACTGTAGAGGGCGGTGAGGTCTTCCTGGCCCACCAGCTTCCGTAGCCAATCCTCCACAAACTGGGTGGGGTCCCTCCCCTCGCTCCTCTCCGGAATGCCCAGGATGCGGACGTTGTTGCGGCGGGCACGTCCTTCAGCATCGTCCACCCTATCCCATAGTTGCTTGAGCTGCTTCTCTACGCTTTCCAATTTCGTGGAGTGTTCCGTCTGCTGTGGGATGAGGTCACCCAACGCTATTTTCTGCTCCGCCACCCGTTCCGCCAACTTGTTATGGTCAGCCTTTAGTAGGGACAGGCCAGTCGCCATACTGTCTATGCGCGATTCTAGCGCGTCGCGCGTATTTCATTCAGGATAAGATCTAGCTTGGCGTCCTGGGATCCCTTACCGGTCGGTGGGATGATGTCCATGTTGGAGGAGGCCAGCGGGTCGTCAGAGCCCGTGGACTGTATGTCCGTCGGAGCGCCTTGGTCCTGAGGTTTGCCCCTGTGTCTGCCCATGGATCTCGTTAGCAGGGTGGCGCTGTAGTGGATGCAGCAGACCGCCGCCGTCCCTCTGAGTGTCCGGTCAAAGTGTCGGGTAGTGGCTATGGAAAGTCCTCTACGTGCTGGGGAGAGGCGGATGTTGCGAATACCCCGGGGCTGGCAGGGGCAGTGTAGGCTTTCCAGGCGAGGCGCCAACGTAGGGTGGGCCAATTCTCCACTGATGTCTCTATGGGCCGGTGTGATCCCGGTATTGTAGAGGCGGATAGGGGGGAGAGATGGTGGGGTCCAGGTCACTGCAGAGTGAGTTTGTTGCACCAGCCGGGAGCGCGGCAGAGGTCGGTACTGTAGCGCCTCGGTAGGGCGCCAAGGCGTGTGGCGCACCTCCTCGCCTCGGGCCCGTGTACCTGGGGTCCGCGTCTCGCTTCCAGGTGCGCGTGTCCTCTATGCGCGACACCCCGCGCTGGGCCTTCGCTCTATGTCCTTCGGCTGGCGGATAAGGAGCAGGCGATGTGAGACTGCCAGGGCCCGAGGGTCTCGTCCTGGCCCTGGTGTGGAAACAAGATGGCGCCAAGAGACTGGTGAGGTCGGGCCGATCCACGATGCGCTATGTCCAGCGTGTGCAGGGTGAAACCGGGCTCACTGTGGCAGCAGTGGGTTGCGTGTACCTCCCGCTCCACAGTCCTCGCCTTTGCGGTAGAATGCGGGGGTCCCGCTAGCTACGCGGGCGGGCGGTGGGCCGGCCCGGAAGTGCTCCCGTGTCCCAACGGGCCTCGCAGCAGTGCGGTCGGCCAGGGGCGAAGCGACCGAGAGGGGGGTAACGGAGCCTCAGTCAGGGTGGAGCACCTCACCGCAATCTGGAGTCCCGACTGGTGGTGCAGGATAAGCTTATTCCGTGGTCCCGGCTGGACCGCGAAGGCGGCAGGGGGTAGGCTGGGCAGGCCAATCACTTTAGGCCGAGGCTTCAATCCGACCCACAGGCCGCAACAGGCTCCGCCGCTGGAACTCGCCGATTGTGCGGGCCGAGAGGGGTTACACCGCACCGCCCCACGCCGCTCGCTCTCGGAGACAACCTGTGCAGGAATCAGGTGGGTTGCAGGCAGGGGAGTGCAGGATATTCCGCTAGTATTCAGGGCTTAGGACGGAGCTGGAAGACTACACGTCCACCATTGACGGCTCCAGGCCACGCCCCCGGGCGGTAAGGAATCTATCACCAACTAATGTCTCTTACAGTTATATTGTTACACAAGTAGTAACTTGAGACACTTTAATGTTAGATTCCTTACCCTAGAATAGATACCCCAGCAATACCAACACCGGAGGTGGGTCTGCGAACATGATTACACCAGAAAGTCACGAAGCACTGAACAGCCAAAGAAGCCATCTGTCCGGACCGGACTGTCAAGGCAGTAGTGCTTTGTAAACGTGTGCAGCGAGGCCCACGTAGCCGCCTGACAAATGTCCTGCAAGGGAACGCCACGTCCCAAGGCAGTAGTGGCTGCAGTTGCCCTGGTCGAATGGGCACGCAGCCCAACAGGAGGCTTCTTCTTGGCCAAGGAGTAACATGCTTTGATGCACAAAACAACCCACCGGGATATGGTCCGTTTGTGCACAGCCCCACCTTTTTTGGCACCCACGTAGCCAACAAAGAGTTGATCATCCACCCGGAACTGTTGTGTACGCTGCAAATAGAAAGCAAGTGCACGTTTTGGGTCCAGACGGTGGAGCCTCTCCTCCCTGTAAGGATGTGGAGGCGGAAAGAAGGTGGGCAAAGTGATGGTCTGCTTGATGTGGAAGGGCATGACAACCTTTGGCAAGAAAGAAGGACGGGTCCTTAAAACCACTTTGTCCGGATGAACAGAAAGGAAAGGCGGTTTAGAAGAAAGAGCCTGGAGCTCACTCACTCTTCTGGCAGAGGTGAGAGCTACCAGGAAAGCAGTCTTTAGAGTAAGAAGACGCAAGGGACAGTTATGAAGGGGCTCAAAGGGAGCGCACATTAGGTAAGTCAAGACAAGATTCAGGTCCCACTGAGGCATTATGTAAGGCACAGGATGGAATGTGTGCGTAATGCCTTTGAGGAAACGGTTAACAACCAGGCACTTAAAAAGAGAAGGCTGATCAGGAAGCCTTAGAAAGGCGGAGTTGGCAGAAAGATAACCTTTGAGAGTGCCCAGAGCAGAGCCCTGCTGGGCCAAAGACAAAAGAAACAGTAGAACCTCAGAAAGAGGGGCAGAAAGGGGATCAACAACCTTTGCTGTGCACCATGCCACAAATCTGTTCCATTGGCAGGCGTATACCGTTTCAGTGGTGGGACGCCTGGCTGCCAGAATGACATTACACACTTCGGGAGGAAGGTCGAAAGCAGTCAACTGTCGCTGCTCAATTTCCACGCATGGAGGTGGAGGCTGGACAGGTTCGAGTGAGGGACCTTCCCCTGCTGCTGCGACAGAAGATCCTCCCGAAGAGGCAGACGGATAGGGAGATCGATGCTCATACTTAGTTGCTCGGGATACCAGTATTTTCATGCCCAATCCGGAGCCACAAGGACAACTTGGGCTCGGTCATGCCCGATCTTCTTCAGCACTCTGGGCAGAAGTGGTATAGGCGGAAAGGCGTACAATAGACCGCAGCTCCACTCGTGACGAAAAGGGTGGCCGAGCGAGCACCGCCGTGGAAATGACAACGTGCAGAATTGACGACATTGCACGTTCTCTTCGGTGGCGAATAGATATATCCAAAGCTCTCCCTACTGCAGAAAGAGCCCCTGCACCACGTCAGAGTTCAGGCGCCATTCGTGATCCATCATGCATCGGCGGCTGAGTTGTCAGGTGTTGAACGACCAAGGTAATGCCTTGACGTTCCAGCCATGTCCAGAGGCGTAGAGCCTTCTGACATAGGGTCCGCGACCCCACCCCACCCTGTTTGTTGTACTACCACATGGCAGTGGTGTTGTCCGTGAACACCTGCATTACACTTCCCCAGACAGAGGGAAGGAATGCCTTCAGTGCCAGTCGGATCGCCCGAAGCTCCAAAAGGTTGATTTGGAGCTGGGACTCCGCCGGAGACCAGAGGCCTCTGATCTCTGCCTCTCCCAGATGGCCTCCCATCCTAGGAGGGACAAATCTGTCACCACTGTGTGCTTCGGGTGGGGAAAGGAGAGGGATCTGCCATTGACCCAATTGCGATTCATGAGCCACCCCTGCAAATGTCGCGCAGCGCCCTCCGAGATCTGGACATGATCGGACAGGTTGCCCTGATGCTGCGCCCACTGTAACTTCAGGTCTCACTGCAGAGCCCGCATATGCCATCTGGCATGTTGCACCAGCAGGATGCAGGAGGCCATAAGGCCCAGGAGCCGGAGGGTCATCCTGACTGAAACCCGGGATAGAGGCTGAAAGGTCGGAATCATAGCCTGAATATCCCAGACTCGCTGCTCGGGAGGATAGAACCGAAACTGCGTTGAATCCAGAACCGCTCCGATGATGGGGAGCTTCTGAGATGGACTCAGGTGCGACTTCGGCACGTTGATGGAGAACCCCAGCAAGTGCAGGCAGGCCCGGACTGGCCGTTCCCGGCACCGGGCAATCCCCCGGTGGGCCGCACGGGTGGGGGCCGGTTTGGGGCCCCTGGGGGCCGTTTTTGTTACAGGGCCGTTTTAGCAGCATAGCTGCAAAAACGGCCCTGTAATAAAATCGACCAAAAACCGGCCCTGGCAAAGAGCGCGGCCGGCCCCCCCTCCCCTCGGGTGGAGGGAAGGGGGGGCCGGCCGAGCACTTTGCCAGGGCCGGTTTTGGTTCCCAGTCCGGCCCTGAGTGCAGGAGGTCGGCCGTAGTCTGAAGGTGGATGACGACTGCTTGGGGTGAGCCCGCCTTCAACACCCAGTCGTCGAGGTAGGGAAAGACTGATAACCCTGACCTGCGCAAATGAGCTGCTTCCACCGCCATCACTTTTGTGAACACCCGAGGGGCACTGGTAAGGCTTAAGGGGAGCACAGTAAACTGAAAATGCTCCTGTCCTACCGTGAACCACGGGTAACGCTGGTGGGCCGGCAGGATGGGGATGAGAAAATATGCATCCTGCAAGTCCAATGCTACCATCCAGTCTCCAGGGTCGCGGTCTGCCAAGACCTGAGCCAGAGTTAGCATCTTGAACTTCTCCTTTCGGAGGAAGCGATTGACATCCCGGAGGTCCAAGATAGGACGCAGACCCCCTTTGTCCTTCTTGGGGACCAGAAAGTAGTGGGAAAAGCAACCACTCCCTACTTCTGACCCATGAACGTACTCAATGGCCCCCTTGACCAGGAGGGCCGCTACTTCCTGTTGGAGTAGAACCAAATGATCTCCCAACAAGCGGTGGCACTTCTGGAGGGGAGGACTGAAAGGAAAGAGAAACCTTGACAAGAGTATCTGCAGCACCCACATGTCCGATGTGATCTCGCGCCAGCGGGGGAGGTGGTGGTGGATCCTGCCACCCACCGGCGTGGGGTGCTTTCTGAATTTCGGGTTAGGAAGGCTTGGAGGCAGAAGCAGCGGGGGTAAAGGTGGACGACCCGCACGCTGGTTCCCCAACCCACCCTTGCGGAAACGGCGACCACGGCAGCGCAGAGGCTGGGTCTACACAGGCCTGGTGGAGGGGCATGTCTGGGTGCCCCTGCCCAGGCCACGAAAGGAATGAAAACCAGGAGTGGCCGTGTTCTTAGTAGAAAGACCCAAGGACTTGGCCGTAGCCCGCGAGTCCTTAAAGTGTTCCAGTGCACTGTCAGCCTTGTCGCCAAACAGGCGGGTGCCATCAAAAAGGCATGTCCATGAGCAAGCTCTCGACATCGGGCGAGAACCCAGTCGAACGCAACCAGGTGTGGCGCTGCAACTCCACAGTCGTAGAAACCTCCCTGCCCAACGAGTCGACGGTGTCCAACCCACACCGAATGGCGAACTTAGCCGCATCCTTGCCCTCAGCAATTGCCTGAGAAAGGACAGCTTGCACCTCCTCAGGAAACTGGGGCAACACCTGAGCAATGGCATCCCACACCACATGGGAGTAGCGGTCCAGCAAGCAGGCAGTGTTCACCGACCGCAGCCCCAGGCTGGCTGAAGAGACCAACCGCTTCCCAAACTGGTCCAGCCTCTTAAAGAGTCTTTATCCGGCGGGCCGTGGGAAAGGCACTCTACGACGCTGAGGCCTGAATGACCAGGCTCTCAGGCGTAGGGTGTGTGGTAAAGAAAGCGGGGTCACCGGGTGCCGGCGGGTGGCGTCTGGCGATGTTTTTGGCCACCCGGGCCCCCGTGGCTGGCCTCGACCAAGTGCCCAAGAGGACCTCTGTAAGGGCGTCATTAAAGAGGAGCAGCGGCTCAGACGAAGTAGACGCTGTCTGGAGCACCTCAGTGAGGAGGTTGGTCTTGAGGGCCACAGTGGGGAGGTCAAGATTGAGGGCCTCAGCAGCCCAACTGAGCACCATCGTGAAGGAGGCACCCTCTTCCATCGTAGGCAAAGACGAACCCCGGGTCAGAAGAGACATCAAGGCGCCCGCATCCGCCAAGTCGTCCACCCAATCCAGCTCGGAGTCACATTGTTGAGCAAGCGGGTCCTCAGACCCCTCCCAGCCGCTGTCCTCCTCTGGCTTAGAGGGGGCCGGTCTCGGCGGCAGAGCCGGAGAGGGGACGAACAGTACCGGGAACGGCGCCGAGAACTGCTCCGGCTCCCAATGCGGATCCCAGGCGGGAACAAAATGGTCCGGAAACCGGGGCAAAGGCGGGATAAACGGCACTCAGTACTGAGCCGGGGGCAGAGCCGAGGGTGGCGTCGGGGCTGGAGCCGGAGCCGGCAACGCCACACCTCGCAGCGCCGGAGCCAGCGGCACAGGATCCTGTGGCGCCGGAGCAGCCGGCCCAGCAGGATCTGGACACGGGACTACGGGGCCCGAAGGCGCGCCGGCAGGAGCCCGAGGCCTGTAAAGGCGGTCCAAGGCAGCAAGGAAACTCTTGCATCTGTTCGGGAGTCGCCGATGGACCAGTGTATGGTAGGTAGGCCACGGGACTCCCATACTCCAGAGGAGCCGCAGGGGCGAGGTGCCCGTCTCCCTCGTCCGCCTCCGAGGAGCGACGGGGGGACGTTTGAGAGCGAACTCGCTTCTTCGACTTCTTTTTATAGCGACGCTTACCGGAATCCGAAGGCAAAGACTTGGAGTCCGAAGAGCGATGGTTCCAGTCCCGCGAGCGGTCCCGAGAACGGTCCCTAAACCCGGAGCGGCAACGTGACGAACACCGGACTTCCAGCAAGTTCCGGCGCCACTCCCGCAAGGCCTTGGGGGCCATGACACGACAGTCCCAGGAGTCGTGATCGGTCTCCAGGCAGTAGAGGCAAACATCGTGGGGGTACGCCACCGACATATTTTGGCGACAGGTCCCACAAGACAAAGCCGGGCATCCCTACGTGCACCAGGAGAAAAAAGTGGGCAAAGTCTCAAAATAGTGGTACGTGCTCACTCCGGATCTGAGCTTACTGGTGCGGAAAAAGAAAGAACTGACGTCAGCGCGCATGGGTGGCACCTAAGTACTCTCCGTGACGTCATCTCGGCACTGACGACGACAGTGATGGACCCCACCTACTGACGCGCAGGGGTACTGCTAAGCAAACACTTTCCGGATCCAGTCTGACGCCTGGGGTTATTCTAAGGTAAGGAATCTATCACTAGCGTGTCTCTTTCAGGTATAACACTCAGCTTAAAAAGAATAACAGTTAAGTTAATCAATGGGAAAGGCACCATTGTACATTATAAAACCTCTATTAGTTAATGCACTGCAGAGGTCTGTGTGTGTGTAACCGGATAACCACAGAATTGAATCCTGGTTGGTGCAGTGGAGAATACAGACTTGTGCATGGTTTCTGGTAAAAGCTGGACAGGAAGCACTGTGATTATGTAAGCCATTATGGTAAACTTGCATTACAGAGTACAAGATAGGCTGTTACAAAATGTGCAAAAAATGTATAATGAAAAATGTGCTTCCAAAATATAGATTTTAGTACTACCCAGATTGTAGGTATTGCAACATTTTTTATAACTGTCCTTTAAAAGCAAACACTTCACTGCTCACCTGGTAACTCCGTTTACACTACCAATTTAAAAGAATACATCTGTGCCGATAGAAAACCTCAAGTGATTCCATCAAATAAACCCAATACAGGCTTCCAAGCACCCTGTACATTTTCAGATTAACCAGTTGTGCACATTTACATTTCTTTGAGGTGGCAGGCACCCTGGCAAGAAGCCTTGTTAGGCTGTCCGCCCTCCCTTAGTTTCATGACTTAGGAGACTCCCTGCCTGACATTTCAGCCGAACCAACTCAAATGCCGAATTAACAGCACCAGGCGGTCGTCTTTTCACAGAAAGTAAGGCAACTGTTTTTCTTAAATTAAAAACATAAGGGCACATCGTGCACCTCAGATCGCACCCACTTCAACCACTGATTGTATCTGATCCCACCATGCACTCTAACTCCTTCCCCACCCCAAGCAATCTGAATGATTTCAGCCTTACCTAAAATGTGAACAGATCAATTCCAAATGGTCATATTAAAAAAGTTAAGTGTACAGTTAAATTGTAAAAGGAAGTCATGTATAATCTGCATACAAGTCAGAATAAAAAATATATATAAGTATGAGCAGATCATTAGCCTATTCAATACCCTCATCAGTCTGATCTTCTACCCTACCAAGCTGGATGCTGTTGAACTGCCCTCCACCACCATCATTAGGTTGGCAACTGGTGAACTTGTTGGGAGGAGTCAACTGTGCTCTCCTCAATCGTTGGCTTGAGTCCCTATCACAGTGTGTTGGTTTGGTATTCTGGGACATTTTTTATGAGACTGGGTATTTGGGATAGGACTGGGTTGATCCACAGGTTCCATACCATCTGTGAGATTTGATCTTGTGGTGTCTGTACCTTTATCATCTGGAGAGCTTCATCAAAACCATTGCCAAACAAAGGTTTCATGTCAAAAGGCATGATGTGCTGTGTAACTCTCCTTAGCATGCCAGAACCACCGTACTACCAAACCGTCGGAAACTTGTACTGGCAACATCCATTGATGGGCCAACAATGGCAGGCAAAGTAAGCTCACCTTCTTTAGATTGGCATTTGTTTGTATTCACTGTTATTCTGGGAGTTCTCTATGCATGGGTCAATACAGTGCCACAGTCCCCCAAACATGTCTGGCTAGAATTGTTGTAATCTTAGCTACTTTAGCTGAAGTAGGCCCAAAAGTGATTATACACTTGCCCAAAGCATAAACCTTTCTACCTTCCTCGTTCTGTAATGCTGCAATGTTTGGCTGATATTTTTGTTATAGGTTCAGCTAACGCTGCAATCACAGAATCAGCCTTTGTTCAATTTGTCAAGCAACCATGCACAATTTCGGATGCTGTATGCATTTTCTCTCTAAGAGGACGGTACTAGCAGAAACTGATCTAACATGGGAAAATGCGTTCATGCATTGAGGTTGGTCTTAACTAGAAAAAAATGACTTTCCAGTCATGCACCTGGGTCCATCATCCAGTGCCCCAGTTGGTTGGTTGGCATCTAGAGAATGAGTGCCTTGACCTCAAACTCTTGTAGTCAACATCACTGTATCATCATCATCATCCTCCATTACTGATTCGCTGCTATTGGTGGAGGAGTAGAGGAGACGTGACACACATGGCAAGTTCAAATTTACAAGAAATGAAAGCTCGAACCATAAGGGGCCCATTGGTTTAAAATTGTCGGGGGAGTGTGGGTAAATAACTGTTTGGGTGTAGAGGCGCTCTTATTGGGTGCTCCTCTGTTTTTCTATCTGCCTCTATAGTAACTACGGTTTTACTGGTGGTACTGTTGTTGCGGAGGTGGATATGTATGTTATCACTTGTAAATGGCTTTCCAGCTTCTCTACCTTGGTAATGCCGAAAGGGCTGCTGCATATGAGGCGTTGCTTGCAGGGCACCAATTGATTTGGCGGTATCGGCATCTTTTTTAAAATATGTTTGAGCTGCGTATCCACTGCGGGCCCAAAGAGGTATTCCCAATCGAAAGGGACATTTAGAGTGTGTCGCTGCACTTCTGGTTTGAAACCAGAAATGCGTATCCATGCATGTCGACACAGCATGATGGCGGTATCGATGTCCCACGCAGCAGTGTCCACCCCGACTAGGGCACATTTGATTGTGGCATTGAATATTGGTCTGACCTAGTTTACTAAGTCTTCTCCTGGCTTTTTAGATTTGTCTGGGCGAATGCATGAGCTCCTGCATCTCATCCCAGGTTGCGGTTATAGCCGGAGAGCAGTCCCAGTAAGTTGGCAATCTTCCAATGGTTAGCATGCCCTGTTGCCACCCTTTTACCTGCATCTATTCTCTTGCTTTCTTTGTCTGGAGGAGGCGCTTCTCCAGTGCCCTGTGCTGCTGCTCATTTCCTTGCAGTCGTGACAACTAGGGAGTCAGCTGGGGATGACCCCTAATGTATGTTGGGGTAGTTGGTGACGGTTTGTATTTTTTCTTAATGTGAGGAGATAAGATCTTGGATTTGGCTGGGTCTTTGAAGATGTCTTTGGATACATTCAGTAGGGATCCTACCATAGGCAGGTACTGCACTGTGCACGAAAGCACGGCCGGACTGGGAACCCAAAGCAGCCCAGGCAATTTTGTCAGACAAGTCTTCCCCCCCCCACCCTAGGGGGGGTGGAAGTGTCTGTTTTGACATGGTTAGCCCCCAATTTTCTGCCTGGAAAATGATGTGGTTTCGATTATAAGTGCACAGGGTCCAAGCCAACCAGGTCCCCCGTGCCAGTGCTTCTTTCCCATAAATGTGCCAGAATTGGCACAACTTCAGACCCCCTGTAAGTTCCTAGTAAATGGTACCTAGGGCATGGGGACTGAAGAGGGCCTCCTCACCAAGGCCATCTCACTGCAGCAGGCATGCCTTGGTGCAGTGAAAAATGACAAAGTCACACTGTCCAGCAGCACTGCCTAAGGTATAGGTAAGTCACCCTTCTAGTAGGCCTTACAAGCCCTAAGGCAGGGTGTACTATATCTCAGATGTGGGCATATCTGCATGGGAAGAAATGCCACCACAATATCGAAGTCTATTTTTAATATTGTAAGAGCCAGAGAAGCCATAGAGAGTACATGGGCTGGAAACTTGACAACTCTAGTTCTCCAGCACCATGATGGCTTCACTGAACCCAAACTCCTCTTAATAAATCCACACTGATGTCAGTGTAGGATTTATTAAAATATGTACCCAGAGAGCACCTCAGAGGTGCCCCCTAAAAACCTGCCAACTCTGGTGTGGTCTCGGACTGGCTTTAGGCAGCCTGCCTCCACAAGATAGGTTTCAGGACCCCTGGGTCAAGAGCCCCTGCTCTGAGGCCAGAAGCAAAGGCTATCCTGGGCGGAGTTGTCACACCTGCGCCCCCAGGATGAGCACAGTGCTCGAAAGGGTGCTTCAAAAGGCTTCCACCTTTGTAATGCGTCTAGAGCCTCTACTGCTAGCAGCCAATGGACGCCCCCAGTACAAACTCCCCTCTTTCGGCCAGAGAACTGGCGTGAAAAACAGTGTGAAAACCAAGAAAGAGCAGGTGTGCTATCCTTCGCCAACTCCACCCCTCAGGTGTTGGAGGCAAATTCGAGCACATTTTTCAACGCCCACCATCTAAGAGCCGGAAACTACAGTATTGCACCAGCAGAGAATACTGCAGAAACCAACTGACTTGCCCCCAGCCCTATAGCCTGTCTGCAGCCCACGACAAGCCTGCACCAAAACACGACCAGTCTTGCAGCCCAGTACCCTCCAAAGTAATGGGAGATCTGGGCCTTGGGGAGACTGACCAACTGTGTCCCTACATCCCCTACATCACTTCTTACCTGGGCAGTTGCATCTTTCTTTGTCCGGACTTCTGGTCTGAGCCTGCAGCATTTCTTTAAAACCGATCTCCCCAATTGATTTGCATTGGGTCCCCGATGCTGTATTAGCACTCTGCACCCGGCCGCCCCTGTGCCCCAGAGGGTGTTAGTTTGGTGCCGACTTATGCCCCCCGTGCTTACCTTAACTCCTGGAGACTGGGTAGCAAACCATGTTACTCACCTATGAGCAGCATCTCTTTGATTACTCCCTTTCTCCATTGGATAATATTGTCGCCAGATTCCGAATCAGAAGCCTGCACCCAACCGCCCCTGTGCTGCTGGAGGTGCAGATTTGCTACTTACCTGAACCTTGCCTGGTGCTGATTCTTCATCCTGAAACCAAGACTGTAAGTCATACTTATCTGCAAAACCACATTCTTGCTTTCCTCCCATAGGCTAACATTGCTGAATTGAAAAACTGCACAAAGTGTCAATCTTTTTAAGCAAAAAGTATTCCTTGTGAAAACGTACGCACCTTACAACATATATCTTGGTCTTAAAATAAAACTATAAAAAAATCTTATTTTTCTAAAATTGGTGAGGATCTTATTTTTGAGTGGTGTGTCATGTATTGGTCACTGTGTGCTGTTTTACACTCCTCTGTGTTAGGCCTAAGGCTGCTCGACCTCACTACCACAAATACAGCACTTTGGGTTTACACTGAGCCCTGTACACTTTTGGGGGAATCTTTGGACTCTATATGATTTACTGATTAATGGTTATATTGTGCAAAAAGAGTCAGTTTGCTACAGGGAGAGTCAGGGGTGCTAGGGGTCTGCAAGTATGAAGCACTGCTGCTGTTTCTAATGAGGGCTGATATTGCAGCACCACTGCAAAGCCGGCCCCCAGCAACAAAACTGCCCCCCACCGCTGTATAACCGTCCCCTACCCCTCCAGCCTCCCGTGGAAACACCAAATGCCCGCCACAGACAGCCCAGCCCTGCACGAAAATGTTTCAATTAAGAAATCAGTTCTCTCCTCAGTGATGTGCATTGGGAGCTTGTGGTACCCTGCCACTCTCTGGATGACACTGTTCTATGTGGAGGAGACATCTGGTGGTGATGCCTTTGTTGGTACTAGTGTGTCCATGCCTGTGTCAGGGAGAACCATGTTGTAGTCAGCCCACAGGTCTAAGGTGTGGTGGGTGTCTTGTAACCCCTGTGAATCTGTGTCTTGGATCTCCCCCTCTTCTTGTGGAGAGGGTGGTGGTGTTTGTGGGGAGCCTGGTGGGCTAAAAATCATTGGGCTTGAGGCCCTGTACTCTAGTGCCATCTTCTTTGATGGAGGTAATTGCTGTTCCTGTATTTTGGCAATCTCTTTACGTTTTGCTGCATTATTTGTTGCAGTCCTTCAAAAACGATGCTCTGTTTCTCAGTTGGCATATGAGAGTGACCTCTGAAACTGTGCATGTCTTAGTAACCCCAGATGTATGTCTTTTCTTCTGTCCAGAAGTGTGGCCATGCTGTTTTTCTGTCCTCGGAGCCAAGGGTTGATTCGATTCAGAGGTGCTCGACCCTGACCATTTCTTCGGATCCAATCTTTCACATGGGGTAATGTTTGTTTGGCTGCTTTCGGTGCCGATGTGTTTGTTGGTGCAGACTTGTGCTTGGGCGCCAGTGTGGATTTGGAGCCGTGCTTGGGTGCCGATGTGGAAATGGAGCCGTCCCCTTAATGTACCCTTGTTGCCAGATTAAGATTGAGAATGTTCTCATACCTTCTTTGCTCTGAAGCATGGTTGTGGTGTCAGCCTGAGCCAGAGGGCTGTGGCGCATTGTGGGGGAAGGTGTGTGCGAGATGTTCTTGGCAAGTGGTTTGTCAACGGTACCCATGGTACGTGGCGTCGTCTAGATCCTAGCTACCGACACAGGACTGCGCAACGGCGATGTGGGACCCTCGACATGTACTGGAGTGTGTTCATTACTGGAGGACGAATCAGAAGCAACATAGTGGGGGCTGGCAATGACCACCCCACCTCCTGTTGGTGCACCGGCCTCTAATTCTTCCTTGCTATCATGCGACAATTCTTGGCTGCCAGCACCATTGTGTTCGGGTCCAAAGCGCCTTTTTATTTTTAAACAATGTGCAGGCTGCGCACTCGTCTTCTTTGTGCTCTGGAAATAAGCACAAATTACACACTTCGTGAGTGTCATAGTGTGCATACTTAGCCATGCACCGAGGGCAGTGTCGGAAAAGATCTTTCTACGTCTCCATCACCCAGAGATGGGCATTCGACGGCCGTGTGTGTTGCTCACCAGGTACCTGCTTCAGGGCGTCTCAGATTCATTTGATATTGTTCACTGGATCTCCAGTTGAAGTTTCTTCACTGTAGGCCGCCTAGACATCGAATCTTCAAGATCTCCATTGCAGTTCGTCCGAGCCCACCGGGGGGAAAAACTTTTTAACAAAGGAGCTGTTGAACATGCGGAATACCTCAAGGGCACGACGCACAACGCCGATCCTAAACCTTCCTCGAGGAAAAACAACTTGCAGGGTCTGGGTTCAACACAAGGTGGCAAGAGTATGCACAGCATGTGTATCTGCAGATAACACTTGCTACGAATGTTATGTTCCAAAAAGGAACCACAAAGGCCATGAGTCACCATTTTTAGACCAAACATTTCAGAGGCATGATTTGATAATTGCTGGCTTATATTACAAACACAGACCTCAAGGTTTTGGGCATTTGTGCATTCAATAACTGAAGTTTTATCATTTTGACTAATGCAACAAATAGTACTTTGTTTGCTACCACAATTTACCTGCTGCAAATTCCTCAATTGTCATAAGTGGGAAGCGAATGAGTGAGAGTGCTTTGCCCAGTACTTTCCTCTTGTTCTCAGGAGTCACCTGATGCTGCTGTCGTGGGCACTCTGCCTCTGACCAACGGACCATGGCGTTAAACAATCTGATTTCCCGAATGCCTAATGTGTCACGTTCCAACACTGCTATTAGTGTATCTGTAGAGAAGGAATGAAAAAGAATGAAAGAACAAACTGAGCTTTGAAGTCAGTAGTGACAATGCACAAGGACAAATGAGATGGCAACAACGGAACAAACAGAAGGATATCTGGTTCATGACAAAGCTTTGCACTATAAGTTTAGTTTTTCGACGATTCTTTAAAGTACCATCAATTGAGCACTTGTGACCATCACTCTATAATTGATTAGGATCCGACTTTCAATCGAAAACTTTTAAGAAAAATAATATTTGTATTACAATTCTCAGCCATAAACAGTACAGACTGCACAATATGTGAATTTCGCAGAATAAAAGAGTTTGGATTCATCAATAATACATAATCTTGTGCCGGACCACAAGTAGGGACCCCTTGATATCCCATTACGATGTGCATTCCCATTGGTTGTGTCTACAACCGTACATATTAGACAAAAGAGCATTAACAGAAACGTAAACAATATCCAACAACCGTTCCTCCCCTACCTTCTGTTTCATAACATTTCAGTGCTGTGAGTTACTACCATTAGTCCACTATAATGTGCCTGTCTATGAGTCAGGTGTTGGGGTGTGTCTGTCCTGGGTCCCAGTGTCGTCACCCCCCTGAATATCAACACCATCCTGAGAGCATAGTATGGGTTGAGTCTGACACTCCTGCAAATCGGAGATCATAGACGCCCAAGCCAATCTATTGCCCTCCGCTTTTTCATCAGTCCTGCCAGAGCGCGTCTGGACCAGCTCCGCCGTTGCCCACTCATTTATCTCTCTTAACCAGTCTGAATGCTTCAGGGATCTGGGTTGCATCCAGGATATAACCACCCGCCTCTTCGCCAACACCAGACCCAGGGTTACACATCGGCAGCTTAATTTTTTATTCCTAGGAGTTGCAGTAAGCCCAGTAACACAGTCTTGACATCTCGTGTGATAGTCTAGCCCATGGCCCTTCCCAGTACTTCTTCCCAGTAGAACCGTAATGTGGGGCAGGTCCTTTCAATCGAAAACTTAAGTTGGCAAAATGACCAATACTTTTAAAACATTGGGTAATAAAATAAATAACCGCGACTGAGTCAAATGTACACGTTTTTGCAAAATTCAAATGGTGTACAAATTATTTTGTTAGAGTGGAGGGTTGCTGAGCTCTACAGGAAATGCTCCACTGTCGGGTTACAACAAGTTATCCTCTCTGTGGCTCCTTGTCCTGTAGCTGGAAAGCTAGTAGGAAAGTACTGACATAAGCGGGATTTCCTTAGACCAAGCTAACAAGATGGCTT
Organism: Lissotriton vulgaris; assembly: GCF_964263255.1. NCBI lineage: Eukaryota > Metazoa > Chordata > Amphibia > Caudata > Salamandridae > Lissotriton > Lissotriton vulgaris. The sequence continues at coordinate 72,027,132 of NC_141700.1, forward strand.
GCAGATCTAAAACAACCAGAGACTTGTTTACCTTGTAGACACAAACCCTGAAGCAAACATGGTGGCACTGAGTCCAGACTTCCTTTAGGGTTATGATAGGCTGGGCAAACCAAGGTGGTGAGAAGAGGTTTGAACCGGAGGAGAACAGTGGCAACCCTAATGTGTTGCATTCTTCCAGGAGTAGGTGGCCTACTTCACAGTAACAGTGTAAGGCTGCTAACATTCAGTTGTGTGAAGAGGAAATGATACAAATATTCACCTTGCACGAGTGCGTCCCCTTCAGTACAAAGGTTGACTAACGCCAGTGAGAAGGACACCAACAACATCAGCTAAGCATGGTCGTCTGGAGTGAAGTGCATCTGATGACAACAGTAAAAGGAGGTGTGGAAATAAAAAACAAAACAAAAAGAAACACGCCCTGGCCAATACTTTAGGCAACAAAGTCGTACAGTGAACCTGACTGCTACAAACTACAAAGATTTCTCGGTTGACCCTTCTTCTCCAAGAATTGTCAAAAATGTTGACCATACAACATTGACAGCAAAGGGTCCAGAGAGAATCCCCTCTAAAAAGAATACCAACTTTTTTTTTAGAGAGAAATCGAACAAATATTCAAAAAGGAAGAAAAACCATAATCACGAAACAAAAAGCAGTTTCTAATTCAATATATTCATTGTCATATACCAAACACCAGCCGCGGTTCTCTCTGTATAGAGGGGGTGTGCGTCGCAAGAAAAATCGTACTTGTTCTACTTTAGGCAATGAAAACCCATAATTAGATTTGTCGTTTTTTCGGAGCAGCAGCCGGCTTACTCATGTTACCTCTTCATTCGCGCGTGTTTCTGATTACATCGTTTGAAGGCTGCCCACTGGTTTGTTACCTTTTTAGTCCCGAGGAAGACCCAGTATGATGCATAGTTACTAACACATGATTATAGGGTTTAAATGTCGACAAAATTGGTTTATGTCCTACATCAGCTATCCTATGATCGAAAACGAAGGTACAAGAGTATTCTGACCTTGAATCTTTGGACATTATAGGTTTTCATTGTCTCAGGTTTTTTGTGCAAACACTGGGATCATTTAATTTTCAACGTGTACATGTTTGAGTGATTCATTGTAAGTATTTTGTGCGTTAGGGGCAGCGGATCATTTACGAAAAACAAAAAAAGTGAAGAAAATAAATGTAAGATATATGACAATGAATATATTGAATTAGAATTACTTTTTGTGTTGCAATTGTGGTTTTTCTTCCTTTTTGAATATTTGTTTGATTTATCTCTCAAAAAAAGTTGAGATTCTTTTTAGAGGGGATGATTTCTGGACCCATTGCTATCAATTTTGAATGGTCAACATTTTTCACAATTCTTGGTGAAGAATTGTGTCACCCGACAGAACTCTTTGTAGTTTGTAACTGTATACCAAGGTTCTGAGGGACACCGGGCAACCCCATTATACTTAATGGGTGAGCCTGACTACATCAGGGGGCTATGGAAACAATCCTAATTGGCTGCTAGGAGACTGTGGAAGGTATACATTGGAACACATGAAAGGAGCAGAGTGTAAAAGGCAGTGGGAGCATAAGATATTTGTGGTTTGGCCTGTGCCAAAGCACTATTCACTAAGTGGGGCAATCTTCAACAAACTGTAATACTGACAAATGAGAGGAGGTGTAAGCAAAGCACTTGGGGCAAAGACATGTTTCCCTCCGTAACAAAAAACTGAAACAGATAAACGTGGAGTGATAAAGCAATATGCTTCAAAAATAATGTTTGGGTGAAAAATAAGGCAGTAAGGATAAGCTGGGTTTAGGAATCTTTCTCCCCAGAAGTCGCAAGCATGAACTACCCAGTCTTGGACAGTGAATCGCTTTGGAGTATTAAGGTGCCACTGTGGAAATACTCTTCTAAATGGGGTTTTTATTTTAAAATGTATACTAACTGGATTAAAAGCTATCCCTTTTGACTGTCAAGTATTAACTGTAATATTAATTGAAAAAATTAAACTTCTCAATTTAAATATCTTTTGAGATTCCACACTAGTGCAGTAAAATTCTACTGTTTAAGAACAACGAATATTCCAGTATGAAGGTCACTTATTATGTTTAGGGAAATAGGCCTACAAATCGTTTTAGGTTGATAGCATATGGCACAGGTCTTCAAATTGTGAGGCCGACAGAGCGTCGTCAGTAGTGGCGGTGGTGGTGAGTGCAAATGAGTCTGCAATTACAAGTAAATAAAAATAGGCTGGATGCGCAAAATGTGCATTTCTAGACTGTCTCGATTTACATGCAGCAGTTAAAGTCCATAAAAACAAGCATGTGCAATGCAATAGGTCTTACATTAGGTAAATGCCGATCTACAGACTTTCCAAATGGATAAGAAATGCAGCATCCCCTGCCTTTGTTTTTTTATTGATTTACTTTTGTAGCAATGGCAGCATGCCACGCTTTACCTTTAGATGTTTAAAGCTAAAGTGTGGCGTGCTGCCATTGTCACAAAAGTCAAGGCAGTGTCGTACAAGGGGGTGGGGCATGCCTGAGTGAACAATAAACACAATGCGTTACAGCTGGTTAAGTTAGTAAAATACAATGCATTACGTCAGCAGCAGCGCAGGAAGGACAGGAGGGGGTGCGAGCGAGGAGGCAACAGATGGCCAGAGGTGGACAACCCCCCCAAAAAATTGGTGATGTCCGCTTAGAGGGAACCAAGCACACAAAGGCGGGACAGATGGACAGTATTGATCAACCAGGGTAAAGGAATTTAGAAAAGCAGGTCAACTAACCAACCAGAAGCGCTGGGCTTCTTTAATGCCCATATCTTGACTACAGCATGTCTCGAAGAGACAGAGCAAGCGCTGCCTAGGAGAGACCTTAAAAGTGAGGGCACTTTACTTCTGAGTGGCATGTGGCACGGTCAGTGAGAGTGAAATCTGGGTCAAAGACATGGCTAAAAAGAAGAAATAATCAAACCTTTTATTGCTTGTTTTTCTCACCTTCGGCTAACTGAACATAAAAATATTCACAAACCTCAAAAGAGAAATAAATGCAAATATAACTAATCAAAGGGAAATATACTCTTTCACCTTATGAAACCTCAGTTGGCTAAAGCGATCACCATAGATGTCTGTGTATGTGACGAGAGTCATAAAATTAAATCCGGATTGGTGCAGTGAGAAATAGTGACTTGTTTATAGTGCTACGAGGCCCCGGTCTGTGACAGAAAGCAAGCAGCGTTAATGCCATTAATTTTACATTTTTACACTGTATAAAACAGGCTGCTGCGAAATACTGTTTAAGATAAAACAAGTGTTTTAAAAAATAGAAATGCTAGTGATCAGCAATCACGCTATATCTAGTGTGAATATTTTTATGAGTCTATTAAAAGGGTGCACTTCTTTTAACGGACACATATATTACATCTCAAAAAGAATACATTTTTGTCACCATGAAGCTGAGGGAATCCATTAATTAATAGCTACACTGACTCAAAAGCAACCTTTATATTTGATGATTAACCACTGCACAGATTTACATTTCTTTCAGGTAGCAGGCACCTTGGTGGAAGGCATGTTTCTTTAGTTCTCTACTATCGGTCTCACAGCACCGGAGCCCACCCTGCCCCCAAACCCTCTGTAAGTGGGCACAGGGCCCCAGTTATGGCAGTCTTACTATGAAAAAGAGCATGGGGTGAATTTTCCTTGCTAGCATTAAGGCCCAGCTCACCACTGTTGCGCACAAAACAAGGACCAACCAACAGGGGAGGAAGGGGGTGGGGCTAAATATGCATTTTTTTCTCCACACAAAGCGGCAGAAAGCTAGCGTTGGGCATGTGGCCTAGAAGTAATGGCCCTGTTAAGTGGGCAGAGTGGACAGCCTGTGCTGTCTGTATCACTGGTGCTGAAGTTGCATGAGAGGCCCAGGGCATACTTGCTGTGCCAGTGTTTCTTTGAGCCTTGGAGATATGGCCCAAGGGAGCGGAAAAATGAAGTAGAGGAGACAACTTGATTTGGTCATAAGATATGAGAAGGATGATGAAAGTTGTGAGGGAGAGGGATGATGGGAGGGAGATAGATGACGAGAGAAGAGAGGGATGGTGTGAGATGGGAGCCCATGTTGTTAAACAACAGAGGCGACAGCAAGGCAGAACAAACCGATCATTAGTGAAACGGGTACAGTGGAATTTTTGCCCAGGGGCCCACTGCATTATAATTATGAACGTTTTACAATAAAATGTGGGCATTTTCCTTGCAAGCATTAGGGCAGATGGTGCCCTAGGCGCAAGAAAAGGGGGGCAGCATGCAGTACCTAATTTTCTTTCAGAAAGAATCTGGACTTGTTTCGAGATTGTAGTGATGGTCAAACATGGTGGGGAAGGAGTGAAAGAAGAGGAGTTAGCCTGCTTCTCAGGGCACAGCCATCATTAGTGCAGCAGGTGGAGTGCACTGGGGACACAACACCTTAATTATGGGCAGTAGTGTTTTTAGTCAATTCTGTTCTTATTCAATGCAATTGCTTTTTCATAAATCATAATTTTAGTGTGGATTAAGCGCTACAGAAAAGCACCCCCGAAATTATCTCATGATCTCCACCCCTCCAACTCTCAGCATCCTTGCCATATAGTTTTTGAGGGAGGCCTAACTTTGAAAACATTTTCCCTAGAGAAGGGGGGCTCAGAGCAAAAAAGTTTGAAGACCTCTGGCATATGGATAGCAGCAACACATCTTCATTTTGACCACGTCTCACAATATTAAGCTGCCTTTCACAAAGATGCTTACCTAGATCAATATCCGTGAAGCCTTCTGCATTGATTGCATCAGAGGTGTTCTTATCAATGTTTTCCAGGCATAGACTGGCCAGCTGAGGTTCATCAAAAAGTCGTGCCTACCAAAACCAAAAGGAGAACTTTTGAACACCAAATTTGAAACCTTGTTCAAGGGAAAATGTTTTTTTCCAAATGGGTCCTCAAAAGAAACTCATTGTAACATTATCTAAAAGTAAAATTCTCTCATCCCTACTGGAATAAACATGTATACAAATAATCATTTAATCAAAATGAAAGTAGTAATTACTGAGCATTCACTGGAACTTTTTAATCCACAGGACCAGATTGGTTTTAAAATAAAATACCTGTGACAAAAAGACCGCAAATGAAGAAATAACACAGCATGATATATTCCCAAACAGATTATGATGTGGCAATGAACGTTTATACCTCTCACAAAGCAACACATCAACTTTTCTCATGAGGATAGGTCTTTAGAGAGAGGAGGATAGGTCTTTAAGGAGAGGATTCTATAGCAGGACCGGAGGCTTCTGATTATGCTTTCTCATTTCTTTACTGCAAAACACAGCAGCCAATGAAAGTAAAACTACATTTGTAAAAAACTACAATATCCATGAGGCTTTGAACCACGCCTCCAATATAACGTCCAATCACATCATAAACAAGCATACAAAGTAGAGAGACACTAATCCTGTCTCCTCTTTCTTTGCTGCTCCGCAGCCCAGATAAGTGCCTCTCTACTTTATATGCTTCTTATTTGTGCAATTGGTGCATTACATTGTGTGCATTGATATTTATATGGCATTATATTGTTACATATTATTTATGTTGTTTATTTGATGCCCTGCGGGGTTTTTCATGCTATTTTTGGGTTTAATGCGTCGCGGGACCCTGAGCCTGTGATTGGAGCGCGGCTTCTCGGAGCCGGCTCCGCTCCTGGATGTGCCCCGCTTTCAGCGCGTGTTGCGCTGTAGGTTTTCACATTGCCTCCCCCGCCACCACCGCTTCTGCTGCGGTCCGCGAGTCGGGAGAGGCTGGCCCCCACCTCTGGGAGGAAGCGTACGTCGGGGCCTTCGCGGGCCTCCTGCGCACGTCTCCAGGGCTCGCGCGCAGTCCCGATTTGTGCAGATCAAAGACGCCTTGCCCCGGGCTGAAGAGGGGATACCACAGCGCGGCCCGGAGCCACTAGAGGGCCATAAATCATCGTGCAGGCAGTTTTTGTGGACGATAATCGGGCTGATGCACCGAATTAACCTCCGAGTTACCCGCACCTCGATTGAGGTTAATTTTTGGACGGCCCCCTTCCCTGCTGATTGCAGTTGGGGCCCTCTTCTTCCATTAGTCCTAGAATAGGACTGAAGAGACGTGAGTGGTGTGATAGACTGGTATTATAGTGTATTTTGTGGCTCCTGCGCCAGGCACTCTCCCAACCGACGCCCTGCCCAGGGCTGATAATTAAGCTTCCCTCTGGGGTTTTGGACTGGAATTTAATTCTGTTGGAAGATGGGAGATCTTGATTGCTATCAGGAGGAGGTAGACGCTGTTGGTGAACAGGGTGACGAAGAGTATTACAATGATGAGTCCATGGAGGACCTGATTGATAGGAAGCTAGACTCCAAACTAGATAGGGCCCTATCATCCGCCTTGTTGCCCTCAACTCAGAAGTTAGAATTGCTTGTCCCTCCTGGTCCCAAAGATCCCCCTCCATCTGGGTCTCCCCAGCCCCCGACTTCCAGTCCCAGTGATCCTTCTGGCTCCTTTTGGCCTTATGCCCTTTCTTATTCCAAGCTTTACAAAGCTAAAGAAAGTGCCAAGTCCTCTCCTATTCCCGTGCTGGACACCACTACCGATACAGATACGGATTCTTCCCAAGATTCCAAGGTGCGCAAACGCGCTAAGCGTAAGCATTCCACCTCCCAGTTACCCCCTCACCTTTCCTGTTTGACCCTTCGGACATTGTCCACCCCAGATCTTCTGATTGGGTTCCACCCCGGCGGTGGCAGAATACTTAGAAACGCACCTACGTAAGGCTTTTGACAAGGAGGTCAGAGCCTGCCTCGAGTCCGAATGCCCACGTCCTGACCTAGCCCACAAGGTGGCCATCACCCCCGACATTGACCCCTCCATGACCACATTCCTTAAGAAATATAAAGAAGACCCCAAGAAGGCGATTGACCGCGCGCTTCGGGCGTGCCAGGACAAGGTCCTCGACCTTTCGGGTCCTTTGGCCAAAATATTGAAGTTGGCCCTCCAAGCTCAAGAAACCGGGGCCGCTATTCACCCGGAGGTTCTGGCCAGTTGGACGCAACACGCTATATGCATGCTTGGGAATGCTAATTACGCCCTGGCCTCGGAAAGAATAAAATCTGTTCTCCTTCGGATAGATCCACAGTTGGTGGAGCTGGCTTCATCGGAGCCAGGACCTTTGGCTGAAGGACAGTTGTATGGAGACAAATTCGTAAAAGACATTGCAAAGTTTGTTAGTACTTTCGCTTCCCTTGATAAGTCTCAATCCTCACTGAAGAGGGTCTTACACCAGGTCTCTGGAAGGGCCGGGTGTGGCAGAGGATGCTCGATCGGCCGCTTCTCTGATAACAGTCCTCAGAGAGGATACGCCCCTCGACGTGGCAGAGGGGGATACAGCCAGGAACCCGACCAGGCGAGGTTCTACCCGTCCAGATCCCACGAATACAGCGGCAGCTTTAATCGAGGTGTTCACCGAGGCTACAAGAACTTTGACAATTAGTCCCCTGGTAAGTCCGGTGAGTCCCGTTATTCCTCGGGGGCAGGCTGAGCCATTTTGTAATGAATTGGGAGACTCTCACGTCGGATGTCTGGGTCCTTCAGACCGTGCGGGGCTACCGCATAGAAATGATAGAATGCCCTCGTCAGGCCTTCCCGCCACATCCTCTCCTTTTTTCCCATCTAGAGCAGAGTTTTAAAGACTCAGAGCTGGACGAGTTGTTGGCCAAGCAAGCCATTGCCGTAGAACACTTCATTCCAGAAGGTTTTTGCAGCAACGTCTTTTTGGTCCAGAAAAAGGGTGGCGGACAACGTCTAGTACTAAATCTGAGAGATTACAACCCCTTTGTAGTGTATCGCCACTTCAGGATGGAGGGTATTCACCTCTTGCGAGATCTCCTGTTGGAAAAGGACTTGATGGTCCGCCTGGATTTAAAAGATGCTTACCTCACGGTCCCCATTTGCCCCTCACATCAAAAATTCTTGCAGTTTCCATGGAAAGGGCAATGGTACCGGTATCGCTCTCTACCCTTCGGCCTCTCCTCAGCACCATGGGTGTTCACAAAACTCTTCAAACCGGTCGTCTCTCGTCTCCGAGAGATGAGGGTGCGCCTCATTGTATACCTGGACGACATGCTGATTCTGGCACAGGATCGGGAGCTACTCCTTACACACCTAGGGTGGACAACGACCCCGTTACAGAATTTGGGGTTTATTATCAATGTCAAGAAATCAGTGATGACACCAAATCAGCAGATGGAATTCCTGGGTTTAATGGTAGATTCAGTGTCTGCGCAGCTCCTTCTTCCTGTGAGCAAAATCAGGTCCATAAAGAGGGAGATCAGAACCACGTTAGCCAAGGAGACTATTTCCTTGCGGGTTCTGGCGAGAATTGTGGGCCTCCTGGCCTCCTCAATCCAAGCTATCTTCCCAGGTCCATTACATTACAGAGCTCTGCAGAGACTAAAAATCTTTTATTTAAGAAAAAGTTACCATTATAATCATCTCATTCCCCTCTCTCCAGAAGCTCGAGAGGAGCTGCAATGGTGGCTAGAGCACATGACAGCTTGGAACGGGCGAGCAATCTTCGGCACCGCCCCAGACGTGGTTGTCGAGTCGGACGCCAGTCAGTGGGGTTGGGGCGCTCGCTGTGGAGAGTTTACCATAGGAGGACGATGGTCAGCAGATGAGCTAAAGCTGTACATCAATTGTCTGGAGTTGTTGGCAGGGTCCTTTGCCATCAAGTCTATCTCACCGCTGAAAAGCAATTGTTGCATACTGCTTCGAATCGACAATGTCTCAGCGGTGGGATACATCAATCGTCTGGGGGGGGGGGAACGAGGTCCCGCATGCTGGTGCACATTGTGACTGAGTTTTGGCATTTATGCCTGGATCGCAAGATCTCTGTAGTGGCGGAGTATCTTCCAGGGAAGTTCAATCAGGTGGCGGATTGGAACTCCCGGTTTCTGAGGGACTTCAGCGATTGGAAGCTTCTTCCCTCACTTTTTGCGCAGATCATGGATATGCGAGGTCCCTGCCAGATAGATCTGTTTGCATCTAGTCTCAATGCCCAACTTCCCCGGTTCTTCAGTTGGAGACCAGACCCAATGGTGAGGGAACGGATGCATTCCTGCAGCATTGGGGGCAACAGAGGAATTCTGCTTTTCCTCCGTTTGCATTGATTCCGAGGGTGGCGGCCTTTGTCCGGCGCCAGACGACTTCCCTGGTCATCCCGTTTTGGTCGACTCAATCATGGTTTCCCACACTGTTAGATTTGTCTGTGGACTGCCCCTTTCTGCTCCAGACAGTCCCGACGCTTCTCCGGGACCCAGTGGGGTCATGCCATCCCTTGGTCCTTCAGAACCAATTAACCTTGATGGTGTGGACGCTCTCCGGAGACATGAGAGCATTGCAGGACTTTCACAAGCGGCTGCCGGTTTTATGCAACAGGCGTGGGCTCCTTCCACCCGGAAACGATATTCTGCTTCCTGGAAGCGATGGGTGGGTTGGTGCCTTTCAAAACAGGTGGATCCCGTGGGATCATCTATAACTGATGTACTGAATTTCTTGTCGGAATGTGCTGAATCTGGACTTGCTTACAGGTCAGTTAATAACTTCAGGTCTGCTATTTCTGCTGGTCACAATCGTGTTGATGGTAAGCCTGTGGGGATGCATCCCTTGGTATGTAAGTTACTTAAAGGGGTCCAGGTGGCTAACCCTCCTTGGCCTAGGAATTCCACTTCATGGGATGTTACAAAAGTTCTTACTCTTTTGGAATCCTGGCCCGACAATGGTGATCTTTCCTTGAAGCAGCTTTCTGCTAAGCTTACTATGTTGCTCTGCCTTATTTCATGTCGAAGGGTGTCTGATGTTAGAGCCTTAGATCTAGCTGGTAGGATGTTTTCTCCTCAGGGTGCCTCCTTTATTATCACGAGAAGAACTAAGACCATGTCTAGGTCAGTCGAGTATCCTGCTTTTCCACACAACAGCAAGTTATGTGTTTTGCAGTGTTTAAAAAGTTATGAAGAACGTACTGTTCCTCACAGGGTGGACCCTTTGGGACAGCTGTTACTTTCTGTACAAAAGCCATTCAAAGGAGTCGCTGCTGCTACTCTAGCTAGGTGGGTCAGATGGATTATGTCGGAATCTGGCATTGATGTATCTGTTTATGGCGCTCACTCCGCTAGAGGAGCTATGGCTTCTAAAGCCTACTTATTAGGGTCCCGTTTGGAGGACATTCTTAAAGCAGTTGATTGGTCGTCAGACTAAGTTTAAAGTATTTTATTACAAACCTATTCCTCATGTTTCTGATGCAGTGATTGATGAGCTTTGAACCAGCATAATCAGAAGCCTCCGGTCCTTCTGTAGAATACAAAATTTTCTAGCTATCGCAACAAGAGTTTTAGATTCTATTAAGGACACGGAGGCGGGGATTATCCCACCTGTTGGGACAGTTATTCAACTGTAAAGTTGTTTTGATATCGTGTTGTTTAACAACTTTTATGCCCACCCAAAGGGAAATGTAGTTGTGGGCTCCCTTTCTCAACCTTGTTTTCTATTATAGAAAATGATTCCAACAAAAGTTCAGTGCCTTCTCCGGATGGAGTGGACGAGCCTTCAAGATGGAAGCAGACGCCTTCGCTGGTGTTAGGTTGTTCTCCATTGAGAACCTATTACAGAAATGTTAATTTCTCCATTGAGAATTCAAAGACTTTGTTTGTTCTTATGGGACTTCTTCGCGCAAAGAAAGAGGAGGCAGGATTAGTGTCTCTACTTTGTATGCTTGTTCATGATGTGATTGGACGTTATATTGGAGGCGTGGTTCAAAGCCTCATGGATATTGTAGTTTTTTTACAAATGTAGTTTTACTTTCATTGGCTGCTGTGTTTTGCAGTAAAGAAATGAGAAAGCATAATCCTCGCCTTCGTGTCCTTAATAGAATCTAAAATTCTTGTCGCAATAGCTATAACATTTTGTATTCATATGCTTCCACATGCTGCTGATAGAGAGGCGATATGCTTTACCTGAGGATTCATTTACCACTAAATACACATCCTGAAAAGTCCTAGACAACAAAGCTATCTGAGGCATTAATGGCTGTCTGTGGCAGTGAGCACAAAAAAAACACAAGTTGATTGTTAAGGAAACTCAGACCTCGATAAAGAAATCAGCGTTCCTGACAACGGTCTATTTCTCCATGTCTAAAACAAATTGCCTATTGAACAGCGATCTAACTTCAACCCATAACACCTCGTCCTCCCCCAACCTCAGACAAACTCTCCCTCAATCTCCATCAGCATCCACAAGAACCCAGAGTCAACTCACACTTGAATAACTGCCTGAAAAATTCTCAGAAATACTATTGTTACATTGTCTTCCCATGCAAAGCAAACAGAAGATCAAATTCCCACTAATGTTTATTTAAAATATCTTTTAACAGCAGTATTTTATTTAGCTACTGTACATTATTTGATGATAGGTGGACAATTACTGGAATATATATTATTGAAACAAAGACATGAATAAGCACTTGTGGCAGGATAGGCAGTGGACATCACACAATCAAAGCATTTAGTTGGGGTAGAACAAAGGGATAAATACTATAAATACAGATCATTGAGGGGAAATTTTAAATCCATTCTCCACTCCACGAATTGATGAATGAATTCACTTGTGTGGAACGTTTTCCAATTTCTTGCATGTAAAGCAGGACGGCATGGGAAAATTAAAAGCTTGTGTAACCACAATAGCCAGATAAATCTGGACTGAGGGAACAAGAGGCACGGGGTACTGGTAGGTGGCAGCCTCCAACATGAACTGTATACCACAATGAACCGCTACCAATCTTAAGTATTGCTAATGAAAGTGAATTGTTATATTGTGAGTGCAGGCATCTCACAAAAAGTGAAGGACTGGTCTCACACACCACCGGGTGTCATGCTTCATCATTGACCAGTCCTCGCCCTCTAAAAACTTGGTTTGATAGAGGGCGGGCATGCACCTGACGACAGGGATGCACTTCTAAACTAAGTGGGGGCCCAAAGAAAAATATATAGTGAGTTAAAAGGCCATTATGGGTGTTAATCACTCCCCCCAACACTACAATTTAGGATCTACGTCCCCTGGTACATTTAAAGGCACACCCGCCACTCTACCTGCAATCAGGCACTTTAAATTCTAGGATCTCCACTATCTTGGAGTCTCCCTTTTACTTACCCTAGGATTGGCTAAGAATATCTGCCTTTGTTAATCATAACCCAGACCGGCCGGATTGGAATCATCACCAGCTAGGCGATTCATGAAAATATTCCCCTGTGTTACATTACAGCCCTGAAGAAGTCACGGGATACTTCCCTGTGTGACGAAACACGTGTTGGCTGGTTGTGCCTATTAATGACTAAGATTAAACGAATTGAAGAAGTTCTATAAATCTTGAATGGACCTTCTATTATATATTTGTGTTATTACAGACATTGCTAACTAGCATATTACCCAAATACGTGTGCCTATGGTTTTGTTTGTCTTTAACTGTGAGGGTTTTGGCCGACACACAAACATAGGGGTTATAAGGTATCTCCCCTATCCTGGTTGCACTGTGTTACACTCACAGTAATACATACAAAACGCAAACAGAGCAAGGCACCACACTTCTTGACATATCAGAAACCCTACCTTTCCGACAAGAAACGAAAACGAAGGTGGAGGGAAAACTACGATAGTAAAGAAAGAGAAAAATATAAACCTCTACTGGCAGATTATAACAAGCATTTGCCATGCAATAGGTCTCGCATTATGAAAGTTTGAGCTATTGGTCTTTCAAATGACAATTTTTAAATTTATGTGTTGGTTTTGAAAATAGCTAAATTAATAGCTTTGTCATTTACAATGTCAATACTTATAACTTTCGCAAATGTGACACCTATAGCATTTGTAATGCAACATGTTTTGTATTTACGTGACTTAGATGTATTGATATTACAAATAACAATGGCTTTTAATTTTTTAAATAATTAATACTTAAATAAAAGTGATTCTAATTTATAATGGCAATAGCTTAAACTTTTGTAAATAACTTTTGTGAGGATTATGTTCAGTGTATTTTATTGTGATGAAAATCCAATAACAGAAGTGAAATATTAACATCTTTTTGTGACATTTGTAATAAAGTTTGAAACATTGAGAGAACATATTTGAACCAGTTGTTGTTGAATGGTGGCGCCGAGTGATGCTGTGGTGGCGCCGAGTGATGCTGTGGTGGCGCCGAGTGAGGCGGGGGTGGCGCCGAGTGACGCGGGGGTGGCGCCGAGTGACGCAGGGGTGGCGCCGAGTGACGCAGGGGTGGCGCCGAGTGACGCAGAGGTTGCGCCGAGTGACGCAGGGGTTGCGCCGAGTGACGCAGGGGTTGCGCCGAGTGACGCAGGGGTTGCGCCGAGTGACGCAGGGGTTGCGCCGAGTGACGCAGGGGTTGCGCCGAGTGACGCAGGGGTTGCGCCGAGTGACGCAGGGGTTGCGCCGAGTGACGCAGGGGTTGCGCCGAGTGACACAGGGGTTGCGCCGAGTGACACAGGGGTTGCGCCGAGTGACGCAGGGGTTGCGCCGAGTGACGCAGGGGTTGCGCCGAGTGATGCAGGGGTTGCGCCGAGTGATGCAGGGGTTGCGTCGAGTGATGCAGGGGTTGCGCCGAGTGATGCAGGGGTTGCGCCGAGTGATGCAGGGGTTGCGCCGAGTGATGCAGGGGTTGCGTCGAGTGATGCAGGGGTTGCGTCGAGTGATGCAGGGGTTGCGTCGAGTGATGCAGGGGTTGCGCCGAGTGATGCAGGGGTTGCGCCGAGTGATGCAGGGGTTGCGCTGAGAGATGCAGGGGTTGCGCTGAGTGATGCTGGGGTTGCAAGGGGGAAAAACGAGGCTCACAGAGGGCAGAAGGGCACAAAAAACGAGTCTAACAGGGCAGAAGGGCAGAAAAACAAGGTTAAAAAGTAGTCTAACAGGGGGCAGAAGGGCACAAAAACGAGTCTAACAAAGGGCAGAAAAACAAGGGAAAAACGAGTCTAAAAGAGGGCAAAAGGGCACAAAAAACGAGTCTAACAGAGGGCAGAAGGGCACAAAAAACCAGTCTAATAGGTGAATAAGGGCACAAAAACAAGGGGAAAACAAGCATTGGAAATGCAATAGGTCTCGCATTAGGAAAGTTTGAGCTATTGGTCTTATAAATGATTTATTTAATATATGTGTTTTTCAAAATACCTAAATTAATAGCTTTGTCATTTACAATGCCAATAGTTATAACTTTCGCAAATGTGACACCTATAGCATTTGTAATGCAACATGTTTTGTATTTACGTGACTTAGATGTATTGATATTACAAATAACAATGGATTTTATTTTTTTTATATTTAATAATTAATTTAATTTTTAATGTCAATAGCTTTAAGTTTTGTAAATAACTTTAGTGAAGATTATGTTCACTGTTTTTTATTGTGAAGAAAAACCAAGAACAAAAGTGAAATATTAACATAATTGAAAGTATTGTAAAAAAAATTTAAAAAGTAGTTTTGAGAAGGTGAAAATGTCTAGCTTCATAAATATCCATATGAACATGTCACTTCTTGATTCCTTAGCGCCTAAAAGCAATAACGTTCGGATTATGCGCTAACATAAGTAAAATAAACATGTTCAATGGACACTTTATGCTGCCCGTAAGGGGTTATCATGCAAGTGAAGGAATTAAAATGAGAACGGAACGGTCCTGGGGCTGAGAGAAGCACTGAAAAACAAGTGACTTGTTGCAGTCGTCTTCTACACATGCATATCGCCCTTTCAGTGGTTTGCAGTGCTCCTTTGAAGTAACAACTAATCTCCGACTCACTGACAGAGAGATGTACGACTTTCACAGTCCACAGTGGCCCGGCTGACAATATTTACACAAAAGGTAAAGGTGATATTTTCAGTCGCTAGTTGCAAAGCCGTGCAGGCACAGAAGATAAGACAGTTGTCGCCCTGTGGGGCTTATAAGTAAAATGCTCTAATAATTACGTTATCGAGCTGGGGCTTTACTCTTTGGTAGCTCGCTTGCTGCGTTACTGTACTCCACTGTTTATGAAGGGACAATCTTTTGCACACTGAGTCATGTGCCCGTGTGAACTTATTCCGGCTAGCATTCTCATCGTTGGTTGCTACTCTGTTATTTTGAGCAAGAAAATGTTTCCAAAGAAGATAGGATAATATGAGCGTGTCCTATTGCGTAAGAGACGCGTAAAAAAAGCACCATATATTCCGTTCAAAGCACTTGACAGAACACCAGTTTCTACTTTGAAGAAAGTGTAACATTAAATACAGTAAAACTTTACTGCCTCACATTCACATGTTTAATTACTCAAGCCTTCGCGCTTTGCTGCGTCATGAGGGCGGATGCAGTTTAACGGATGACCATCTCTTTACGAAAAGGAGAAAGACGGCCTGGCAGCTTGCAAGAAGGATTGTAATCTTACGTGCAGGCACTTTTGTCTCACGTTATGAAGCCTTCCCATGCTCAGAGAATTGCCCCCTCCCATCTCGACGAACATTGATGAAGTTCTCTGATGTTCGAAAAAAACCTCAGTTAACTGGTTTATCAGAAATGTATATTGATGTGCGGTACTATAAAGGTGTTTCATTGAGCGCGCGAGTGGTGCGCGCTGCAAAGAAGCGAAAATAAACAAGCATTGACGCCGCGCGGCTGTAGAAAAATATATACAGTTCCTTATTATTATCAAGAGGCGTATGTGCGAGTAGTGCAGTAAACATGTCACTCAGGAGGCAGATGCTCAACTCGGTAATTACTATCCCGTGAGCACCTGCATACACTTGCACTGCCCCTCGATACACATTCCTGTGTCTGCACCCGAAATGGCTGATCATGCTAATTTACCACACGTGGTAACAATTGTTTTTTTTTTTCATAGTGGCAAGTCCGTTCCTGCAACCAGGTGGTAACCGGAGTGCCTGTGCAAACCAGTGATTTCGCACTGCCTTGAGCAAAAGTGTGCCGCCATTCATAGATTAAAAGCACATGCTTTTAAAATTAGAGTTATAGACAATACCACTTTTGATTTTTAACGTATTGCTAGGGCAACCTATTTCTGAGCCCTGAACAAATAGGGGTACTGTGGTATATGAATAAGAAGTCATTTGCCCACGTTATGTGTAGGAAGACACCAGGATTAGTTCCGATGTATGTCCACAATCTAGTTCCTGAAACACGTCTCTGCATTTCCACTTGCTTACTAACTGTTCACACGCTCCCACGACTCTGCGACGCACTGTGATGGCAGACTGTAAGGCGCTTTGTGGCTGCCTTAATGCCTGCTGACTGCAGCAAGAGTGCGACTGACCAAGTCCGGAAGTCTCCAGTAGACCGACTTCAGCAGTAGCAAAAGTACGGTATCCGTAAGGTGGAAATAAGACCGCTTTAGAATTTAGATAAAACAAGCAGCCACGGGGCGTGGGAGGGAGAAAGCGACAGTGGGAGGGGTGATTGGAGGACGGAAGAGGAAACACGATAAGAAATTGATTTACCAGCCTGTTCAAAGATGCTAACAGAAGCACAGGACAAGCAGCCACAGGGGTACGGGAGGGAGCAAGAGACAGCAATGAGAGGGTGATAGAGGGATGGGATGGCCGTGCAGTGAATAATATGAAGACTATGACAGACGCGGGGCTCCCGGCACTTGAGGGCATTGCTGTGGGGAGGGGGGAGGAGAAATGCGACACGGCGGGCAGGGGAGGGGGCGGAGCGGGGGGAGGGTGTGAAAGCAGCAGGGCTTCACTTCAAAGGTGTGGGAGGAGTGCGGCTGAGGGAACAGACGGCGATTTGGTGATGTGCATGCGCATTTTAGGTCAATGCGCTTGCGCATTGACCTAAAAGCCACGGGCACAGCACCAAATCACAGCACCAAATCGCCCAGTTAGTTAAAGTTTGTTTAAAGCCCTATATCCTCGCAAGCTCGATGCGTGCACATCGAATAGCGAGACCTAAAAACGAGTCTAATAGGGGCAGAAAGGTGATGCTGGGGTTGCAAGGGGGGGAAAAACGAGTCTAACAGAGGGCAGAAGGGCACAAAAAACGAGTCTAACAGAGGGCAGAAAAACAAGGGAAAAACGAGTCTAACAGGGTGCAGAAGGGCACAAAAAACGAGTCTAATCCACTGGGCAAGAATGTAGATATTGCCTTATTGCATACCTGTATCCCTGGCAGTTTAAGCATTTGTGTAGTGTCCGCAATCATGGCATTTCTATGCAGATTGAACTGAGCAGCTCAGAACATAGTAGGTGTTTCATTACGGGGGTTTTAATTATCACAAAGCGTATACTTAAAAAAAAGCCAATAGGTGGAGCTGCAAGCATAGAAAAACAAAGTTAATTTTAAAACACCCGTGCACGCAGGGTCCGATGAAAAAGGAAAGAAACCAAGCTGTGAACAAGAACATCGCAGAAAGAAGCTATTAGGGGCGGGGGAGCGGATCCCTTTGAAGCACGGCCTCGCGGCCGTAAAAGAAGTGTGACACAACAGGGATGTTAATTAGGGGGGAAAAGTGAGGCCGAGCGCACTGGGGAAGCAACAGATGGCTTTGATGTGGACGCGCTTTCCGCTCCATTAGTTCACAGGAACTGTTCAAAATCTTCAATGGTTTCAGGCCTTGGATTGCCTACTATAATTCTGGACAACAAGCATTGCTAAAAGCAATGCTTTTAAGTTGGGACCTAAAAAGCTTATAACGAAGGAAAAGTCACAGTATTTTTATCAATTCCACTGAAAAAGCTTGTTGTACCTGCCTTTTTTCAAGCAGTCTCCAAACTTTGCTCTTTGGCGGTTATGAATATGGATACTATTAAGCAAGAATTCCGTGACTCGCTAGTTTCATTCTTTTTTTAATAAAGTAGAGCTTGTTTTTAATAAGTTCTCTTCGAATATAGCAGTACCTCCCAGTAGGAGGGACATTCATCTTAGGGACTGCAAGAAGGTTTCATTCACTGAGTTTGATCCGCTCTCACAGGATCAAGTTAGACAGATGGTTCTTTTCACCAAATCCGGCTCACCCCATGGTCCCTGCCCTCCTTGGAATCATACAGCTTATTCCTGACCAGATTGCTTCCAAATGACTTCCATATTTAATGCCGCTTTTAGGACCGGTCTCTTTCCTAAAGATTGGAAAGCTGCCTCAATTCTCCCGCTGCTTAAGAAAGCTAACATGAATGATCTCGATCCCAATAGCTACAGACCTATCAGCAGGATGCCCTTTCCAGCTAAAATACCAGAGAAAAACATGAACTGCCCATTACCAGCCTTTCTGGATAGCAATCAGCTACATGGGTTCCGTAAGGGGCATTCTACAGAATCTGCTCTTATTGCAGCTACAGAGATGGTTAGGGCCACAGTGGCTGATGGGGGCCATGCTGCCCTCATTCGTCTTGACCTTACTGCAGCCTTTGACAAGGACAATCGCAACCTTTTGCTAAAGATGCTTGAGGAAATGGGTATAGAAGAGGCAGAACGAAGTCAGACTGTGTTCATAGGAGATTTTACATCTAAACCTTTTTCCCCTGCCGTGCAGAGTCCCACAGGGCTCCTCAGTGAGTCCTACTCTTTAGGTCTCGCGACCTATCAATGCACGCAAGCGCATTGAGCGTAGCGAGAATTCATGTCCTCAAAACGCTTGTGAAACCAAGGGTTTCGTTTGTGCGGTTTTGTTTAAGTTCACGTGAATCACGTGACCAAACAAGCACGCGCATTCACGGCCGCACAGCACATCAAAGGGCTTCGCCCAGCGTGCGCTCTGCAGCTTCTCCTCCCCTAATTGCATTATCAGGTACGTGTTGGCTCACCCCCAAACCTTCTCTCAGTTTTCGTTTTGCTTACTCGCTTTGTGCCTCTCTACCCCTTCCATGCTGCTTAGTCATCTCCCTGTTGCCGTACGCTTTACTACGTCTCACTGGGTGCTTCTTTTCTCCCTTCTCCGTGTTGCTCTGTCGGTGCTTCTTTGCCATCGACTCCGGTCTTCAAGTTGTTCTGTCTTGCCGTGTTCTTCTGTGCTCACCCCCAAACCTTCTCTCAGTTTTCGTTTCTCCGTGCGTGCATTTATTTACGAGAGTGTGTGTATTCTCCAACTATGTTATTCATGTGATTCTCGACCTTCCCACGTCTCCATGTAGCGCTCCCTTTTCATGGGCTTCTCCCATCCATCTAGCTCTCCCTTTTCATGTGCTTCTCCCATCCATCTACGCTTTACTACGTCTCACTGGGTGTTTCTTTACTCCCTTCTCCGTGTTGCTCTGTCGGTGCTTCTTTGCCATTGACTCCGGTCTTCAGGTTGTTCTGTCTTGCCGTGTGCTTCTGTGCTCACCCCCAAACCTTCTCTCAGTTTTCGTTTCTCCGTGCGTGCATTTATTTACGAGAGTGTGTGGATGTAACGCTTGACAAATACACGGAAATAAATAAATAGCCTAAATCCAGCAGAGAGCAGAGCCATAGCGCAGGCTGGTCAAAAGGTTTACTCGAAATGTCTTCCCCAGCCCCCCCCACCCCCTTCCCTCAACACACACACACACAGCCCCGCTATCTCAACCAGCCACACCTGAACAAGGCCGCGGAATACACAGGTCACCTCTTCTCCTCTCTGAAGCTTTTGTTTTCGTCCCTTGTTCCCGGGAGAGAACAAAGGTTTCGCGAGTGTTTTTTGTTATCTTACAAAAACCAACATGTCCAACGGCAGCAGTTGAGTGTGTCAGATCTCCGTGAAAAACAAACTCCATTGGACTGCGCCGTGGCTGCATTTTCCACAGAGACACCGCCTTTAAATATACAAATAAATTAAGGTTGAGGGTAAGACGATACAGGAATGGCATCTCTTCCATGCTGCTTAGTCATCTCCTTGTTGCCGTCTCGCCGTGTGCTTTTATGCTTTCTGTCGCTTTGTCTTCTCACTGCGCCATATCCTCCATGCATGTGCCATTTCTGTTCTTATGCACCATTTGCTCCAATTTACGGAAAAAGCTTCCATTTTCTGTATGATCAATTTTTTTTTTAAAGACGTTAAGAATTAATCCTATTTCACCGCTTTATGCATCTCTCCTTTCAGGTGTACCGTTAAAGTAGTATGTCAAATAATTGCACTATCATCAGTAAGGAATATGCTACTTACCAGTATGCATCTGTTCTTGGCATAGAGGGCTGCAGAGTGGTACATTATGAATAGATCGCCATCTGGTGTTGGGCTCGGATGATTGCACTTTGTTTTTCTCTTGGAGAGTCTTGTCTCTTGGTGACTCCTCCCTTGGTTGGTAGTGCGCATGGGCATCGGCTCCATCCTTAGATTGTTTTGCCATAGTAGGGTTAGATGGAGTAGTATAGTAGAATACAGATAAGAGTGCCCATGTAAGTGTATCTAAATAAGATAATGTTGGAACAGACACAGGTTTCCGGGGAGGCTGGGAGGGCATGTACCACTCTGCAGCCCTCTATGCCAAGAACAGATGCATACTGGTAAGTAGCATATTCCGTTCGAGGCATATGGGCTGCAGATGGTACATTATGAATAGACTATATAGCAGTTCTCTCCCTAGCGGTGGTCGCCTGTGTCTGTTGCAACTGTCTGAAACAATGTTTTTAGTACTGCTTGTCCCACTCTAGCTTGTTGTGTTGTGTGCACATCTACACAATAGTGTTTTGTGAAGGTGTGCGGTGTAACCCAGGTAGCCGCTTTGCATATGTCATCTAGTGGAATGTTTCCCAGAAATGCCATAGATGCTCCTAGTTTACGTGTAGAGTGAGCTCTAGGAGGAACAGTTAATGTTCTCTTTGCCTTTAAGTAGCATATTTGAATGCATTTTACAATCCATCTGGCAATGCCCGCTTTGGAGATGGGATTGCCTTTATGTGTGGGAGAAAACGCAACAAATAGCTGTTTTGTCTTTCTGAAAGTTTGTGTTCTTTCTATATAGTACAATATGGCCCTTCTAACATCCAGTGTATGTAGGGCTCTTTCAGCTACTGTTTGTGGTTTTGGAAAGAAAACCGGTAATTCCACTGACTGATTGATGTGGAATGCTGAAATAACATTCGGTAAGAATTTTGGGTTTGTTCTAAGAACCACTTTATTTTGGTGTAGCTGCATAAATGGTTCTTGAATCGTAAAAGCCTGCAGTTCACTTACTCTTCTAAGTGACGTGATAGCTATGAGGAAGGCTACCTTCCATGTGAGGAATTGTATTTCACACCTATGCATAGGTTCAAATGGTGGCCCCATTAGTCTGGTAAGCACTATGTTGAGATTCCAGACTGGGGAAGGTGGTCTTCTTGGTGGAATGACTCTTTTGAGTCCTTCCATGAAAGCTTTAATTGCTGGTACTTTGAACAGTGACAGATGTTGTCTGTTTTGTAGGTATGCCGCTATGGCTGCTAGATGAACTCTGATAGAGGTATATGCTAGATTACATTGCTGTAAGTGTAACAAATAGCAAATGATTTGTTTAGTGGATGCGTCCAGAGGGTTGATGTGCTTACTGTTACAGTGTATAGCAAACCTCTTCCATTTTGCTGCATAGCATGCTCTGGTGGTAGGACGTCTTGCTTGTTTAATGATTTCCATGCATTCTGGTGGTAAATCTAAATACCCAAACTCTATGACCTCAGGAGCCAGATTGCTAGGTTCAGTTGTTTGGGATCTGGGTGCATTATTTCTCCATGGTTCTGTGTAAGATGCATGGGTAATAACCTTAGCTTTTGATGTGGTACTTGTGAGAGTTGTAGCAGCGTGGTGAACCACGGCTGTCTTGCCCACGTGGGTGCCACTAGTATCATTGTCATTGAATGTTGCTGCAGTTTCCGAACCAGTAATGGAATTAGTGGTAGAGGAGGGAACGCGTAAGCAAATCTGTTGGACCAATTTATCCACAGTGCATTGCCCTGGGACCTTTGGTGTGGGTACCTGGATGCGAATTCTTTGCATTTTGCGTTCTGATGATTGGCAAACAGATCTATCTCTGGTTGCCCCCATTTTTGGAAGAATGGCTGTAGTATTTGGTCGTGCAGCTCCCATTCGTGTACTTGTTCTGACTGTCTGCTTAGGATGTCTGCTATTTGGTTTTGAACTCCTGGTAGGTGTTCCGCTAACAGGTAGATCTTTTGAGGAATGGCCCATCTCCATATGTCCTGTGCTAGTCTGGACAGTTGGAGAGAGTGTGTCCCCCCCTGTTTTTGAATATAATACATTGCAGTCATGTTGTCTGTTCTGATCAGGACTGCTTTGCCTGTTATTTGCATTTGGAAAGCTTTTAGTGCTAGAAATACTGCTAATAGCTCTAGGTAGTTGATGTGCAGTTTCTTTTGCTGCACACTCCACTTCCCCTGTACTGTGTATCTGTCCATATGCGCTCCCCATCCGGAGAGCGATGCGTCCGCTGTTATTATCACTTGTGGAATTGGCTCTAGGAACGACCGTCCCTTGGAAATGTTTTCTGTGTTCCACCACTTCAGAGAGCGATACGTCCGGTCGTCTACCAACACCAGATCTGTAATCTGACTTGAGCCTGATTCCACTGTGTCGCTAGACACTCTTGTAGTGGGCGCATTTGTAGTCTGTCATGTGGTATTAGCAGTATGCAGGAGGACATCATGCCTAATAGTTGCATAAACACTCGTGCTGGTAGTGAGTGTTGTGGTTGAAATCTTTGTATTAACCCGACCATTGTCTGTACTCTGATTGGGTTGGGGTATGCTATTGCCTTTTCTGTGTCTACTGTAGCCCCCAGGTATTGCTGAATCTGGTTTGGTTGCAGGTGTGATTTTTTGTAGTTCACCGTGAACCCTAGGTGGTGCAGCAATTGAATTGTCTTCTGTGTGTTGTGAAGACATTCTTCCTTTGACTTGGCCTTTATTAGCCAATCGTCCAAGTATGGGAAGACATGTATTTGTTGTCTTCTCAGGTGTGCTGCCACCACAGCTAGGCATTTTGTGAAAACTCTCGGTGCTGTTGTGACACCGAATGGAAGGACTTTGAACTGGTAGTGTTGTCCTTCTAACACAAACCTTAGGTATTTTCTGTGGGCTTTGTGAATTGGGATATGAAAGTAAGCGTCTTTTAGATCCAGTGTAGAAAGAAAGTCCCCTTTCTTCAGTAAAGGGAGTACTTGTTGGAGCGTGACCATGTGGAAGTGCTCCGAATTTATGTAAGCATTGAGAGGTCTGAGGTCTAATATTGGTCGTAGGGACCCGTCCTTTTTGGGGATCAGGAAGTATAGAGAGTATACTCCTGTGCCCTGTTGATCTTTTGGGACCTTCTCTATTGCATGCTTTTGTAGAAGTGCTAGCACTTCTTCCCTTAACAATGTCAGATGATCCTGACTCATTGGACGCTGTTTGGGGGGGATGTTTGGTGGGGTATCTGTGAGTTCTAGGCAATAACCATGTTGGATAATTTGTCTCACCCACTTGTCTGACGTGATGTTTTCCCAGACAGGTAGGAACTGTGATAGACGTCCCCCGACCGGTGTTATGTGGTCTGGGGGGAGTTCTATGAAGTCACTGTTTTGGTGTTGAGGCGTTGCGGTTATTATTATTTCCGCGGCCTCTTCCCTTATTGTTGTTCCCTCTAACTGCCTCTTGAATTACCTCTGGGTGATGTTGGTGTGAAAGATGTGGATTGCTGATTCGTTCCTGTGTTCTTTGAGCCTCCTCTATAGGTGGATCTACGAAAGGAACCTCTGTGTGTTGGCTGTTGCAATGCTCCCATTGACTTAGCCGTTTCCGTATCTTTCTTCATTTTCTCTAATGTCTCGTCTGTGCTTGAACCAAACAATGTCTTCTGATCAAATGGTTTGTTCAGTAGGGCTGTTTGTACCTCTTGTTTGAATCCTGAGATTCTAAGCCATGCGTGCCTTCTTAGCATGACACTAGTGTTAATCGATCTTGCTGCAGTGTCTGCTGCGTCTAATGCACATTTAATGGAAGTATTTGTTATTATTTTACCTTCCTGTATTAATTGGTCTGGCTTCTTCTGATGTTCCTTTGGGAGATGTGTAAGAAGTTTTTCTAACTCATCGTAATGTGCCCTGTCGTAACGTGCGAGTAGTGCTTGTGTATTGGCTATACGCCAGCTATTCGCTGCCTGTGATGCTACTCTTTTACCTGATGCATCTATTAACTTTCACTCTTTATCTGGTGGAGGAGCCTCTCCTGTAGATAATGAGTTTGCTCTTTTACGAGCGTTTGAGACCACCAGCGAGTCTAGCGGTACATGCCCTCTAATAAATATTGGGTCCTTTGGAGCCGCTTTGTATTTTTTATCAATTCTTGGGTTTAACACCCTGGCTCTCACTGGGTTTTCGAATATCTCATCTGTGTGAGTAAGAAGACCTTTTAACATAGGAAGAGTACCTGATGTTCTCTGTGCATTAGGTAGAGTCTCTAACAAGAAATCCTCTATTTGAGGTTCTGTATGTATATCTACCTTATGGTATTTTGCTGCCCTATTAATGAGCTGCACAAAACCTGTGTTATCATCAGGTGGTGAAGGCTTTGAGGGATATAGCTCTGGGTCGTTGTCCTCATCTGACCCTACATCATAATTTTCCCATGGATCCTCCTCATCTGGGATAGTTTCGTCATCCCCTTGAGGTTCTCCCTCCCCTAGCTCACTGTCTACATCTGACTGAGGTGTAGCTGGTCTTGGTGTGGAAGGTGTAGGAATATTTGGCCTATTGTGAGGAATAGGAGAAGAGGGTGTTACTCTAGGACGAGGAGAAGCAGGAGGAGTTATATTCGTCCCCATTGTTCTCTTTTTTGAAGGAAGAGGTTTATCTTCTGACTGTTCACTCTTTCTCTTCTTTGTGACCACCTTCCCAGTTTGTGGATCAATAAACAAGATCTTTTGTTTGGGATCTGTCTGTTGCTCCTGAATCGGTACCGAGGGTCCTGGTTCCGAGAGGTGCTTTTGTTTTCGATCGTCAGATCTTGTTGTTTTCTACACCGAATGTTTGCTCGATTCAGACTTTCTTGGTATCGAGTGTCTCTTGGGCGATAAGTCATATTTATGTTTCGACATGGAATGTTTCGATCCCGAGCTCTCCTTTGTATGTAGCCTCGGTGCCGAAGTCGATGTCGCCCTTTTCTCGGATCCGACATGGTGGGAGTCCGAGTGTTTCGGTTTCAGTTTCGGTTTCGTTGCCGGGCCCGAGGGCGGGGCGTCTGAAACTTTTTTCAGCGGTTTGACCGGGCCCGAGGGCGGGGTCGTTACCGCACGGGGTCGGTTTTTCGGTAAGGGGACGTCGTCACTCACGGTTTGTTGCTCGATGAGTTCTTCAACCTCCGACTGGTCCCCTTCCGACCCCGACTGGTCCTCTTCTTCCTCGATTTGTTCGTCTCCGAACAGCTCCAGGATCGCTTCTGCCTGCATTCTGGAAACCTCGTGTCTTCGAGCTCGACGATTTCTAATCGTTAGCTTGGAGGAGAATGCTGCGCAGGCTTCGCAGTCCCTGGATTCGTGTTCAGGCGATAGACAGAGGTTGCACACCTCGTGTAGGTCCTTGTGTGGGAACTTAGCACCACACGTTGGACATTTTTTGAATGGAGTCCTTTCCATGGACTCCGGGCTTGACTGCGTCGAGAAAGGCCTCCTGTTCTTCGACGTAGATCCAAGTTTTTCTCTTCTATTTTGAATTTGTAACGCGTCGGAATGGAAATGAACGCGTTCGAATAACAATACCGTCGAATTGGAAAGGGAATACGCGCCGAAAATCACTTTCTTGTGAAGTTGATCTGGAGCGTCTCGATCTTCATCCGAACCCGATGGCGGAAAAAAACAATCTAAGGACGGAGCCGATGCCCATGCGCACTACCAACCAAGGGAGGAGTCACCAAGAGACAAAAGACTCTCCAAGAGAAAAACAAAGTGCAATCATCCGAGCACAACACCAGATGGCGATCTATTCATAATGTACCATCTGCAGCCCATATGCCTCGAACATAAATATACAAATAAATTAAGGTCGAGGGTAAGACGTTACAGGAATGGCACATCTCTAAGACTATGTGGTATTAGATTAATCTCAGGCAGTGTTTCCAGCGTTTAAAGAAGTCTGTTTTATTCTAACCTCTCGATGCTCTGTTTTTAGGGGCACACAATTTTGCAGCAAATTCCGTAAAATGACAAGAAAGGAAGGAGTTCCATGGCGATCAACTGCTACCAGAGGGCCCTTCAAGAGTCTATTTACACTAACCCAGCTACAGCTGGTGCAGGGTTCCTTTACACTGCACTGTCCTTAAACATTAAATCGGCACAGCAGTATCTGCTTCTAACCCTGTGCCAACCACGCCTTTCCTGGGCGCTGGGTATAACAAGGCCAACATGCAGGAACAAGCACTGGCGTTGCCAATAGGTCTCGCAGTAGGAAAGTTGGAGCTATTACAATTGCAAATAACAATGCCTTTTATTTTTGTTTTCATTTTAAAAACATAAAGGGCTTTGTCATTTACAAAACCAATAGCTCCAACTTTCCTACTGCGAGACCTATTGGCAACGCCAGTGCTGGTTAATATTTATGTTACTCCACTGGCCGTCCTGGTAAAATCATTTGGTCTATTGTTTTGTATGCGGATAACACACAAATTGTTGTCTCCCTTTCTAGGAAGTGCCCCGACATTAATGAGTCATTCCAGAACTGCATGCAGGAGGTCGGTGCGTGGATGGATGTAAACGATCTTAGACTGAACTCTGCAAAAACAGAGGTCATCCTATTTGGGAAAAATACCTGCTTTTGGAATTCCACATGGTGGCCGGACGAAATGGGTTCGCTCCCGGTTCCAGAGAAAAAGGTGAAAAACGTGGGTATCCTGCAGTAAGTAACCTCTAGAGCCTTTTTATGCTGTGAACTATCAGAAAAATTGCACAGTTTCTTCCCCCAAACCTATTGAAAACAGTAGTCATTTGCCTTGTAGTGTCCACATTGGACTATTGCAATGGACTATAGGTTTATTTACCTAAAGCTCCCTTGAAAAAGCGGCAGACTTTATAAAATACAGCGGCAAGGCTGCTGATGAAAATCCTGAGGTCCCGGTCTGCCCCACATGCCTTGGTGAGCCTTCATTGGCTAGCTGTGCATCTAAGGATTCAGTTAAAAACGCTTTGTATTGCTTATAAGACGCTACTGGAACAAGAACAAAGAAAAACTCAGATGGTACGTCCCTAACAGAAATCTTAGGTACTGCTCAGCTCGGAATTTGATTGTGGTAGGAACTTTATGCGCTGTAGGATCAAAAACTGGAATTGCCTTTCCTTAGAGATACAATCTGCTCCCTCTGTGTGGAGCTTCAATAAACTACTAAAAACATGGCTCTTTTCTAAACCCTAAATTATTCCATTACCATGGTTCATTTCCACCGAGAAGCCTTAGGGTTATTGTTTGTGCTTTATAAAACTTAAAATCAAATCTGTGTGTACTAAAAAGAAAACAGCACTGGCAAAGCAAATGGGTATGACAGTTGTAAGACATGCTATTGATTTTGCTTCTACTTGGTTGTTAATGAGGAGTGAACACAGACTAAAACATCTAAAAAATCAACGTGACAGAAAAACAAAGTTGCTTTCTTCTCTGGAGCATCCATTTTTCAGATGCTTTTGTCAGCACTCGATCTCCACTATTGCCACTCCATTTGATGGCTATTTATAAATATAGTGGAATGGTGAAATAACAGTACAATAACAGTACCTACAATACCGTTTCGAGGTGGACACCATTTTATAATGCTTGTGAGCAGCCCAGCAAGGGCTACCTTTGCTCCAAAGTGCTATCAAGCTACTGCTAACCATAAAATAGTCTTTCACACATTCCAATGGTGGTGAAAGGACACACAAACAGAAAATGGGAAACTGCGAGACCGAAATAGTCATTTGGGCTTGTCCAAGATGTGATAAAGCCTATGGCTGAAGGTTCAGGAGCAAATGAAACCAGTGGCTTAAGATGGCTGACAGTCCCCCCCTAAAGTAAGTTTGGAATACAGTTTGACTGGCACGGATGGTACAAGAGCCAGATATACCAACTTCAAATAGGACAGATGTGAATGAGAGTAGGTACTGCCAGATAAGACGGGAAATTTATACTAAACTAGCTTTAAGGATTTCACTCAAAATAGTAAAGATCAAGTGACAAACAAATAATGAAACGCATGCAGGGGCATTCAATTCTACCCACAACCTTTGGAAAGGACTAAAAAAAATAAGGGCATCAAAAAAATATGAACATATTTTAAAGAAGGGGAACCAGCCATGACTGCTGTGCGATGACTAAGCAAAAAGATTACAATCAATAATAAAAGTAGAGGGGGGGGGGTTATCGGGGGCAACTGTGTTTTATATTGAATTGGGCACTTCCCAGGAACATCATTTTTATGACCAACAAATAAGCAGGTACAATTTAGGAGAAAAAGAAACAAAACTGTTCAGTACCAAGAATGAGAGTCTTAGAGAATTTTGGGGCCTATGGGGGGGGGGGGCGGGGGGGAGAGTTCAGAGGAAGTTTGGCAGAGATCTGCCAAGTTCCAGGTTGTCTGGAGGAAGTTGGTGAACTCAGCAGGTGAGCAGAACGATTAGTTAATCCAAAAATCACTCTACAAAGGAAATGAGACATAATTTGTTTCAGTATTATGGGTGTTATTTTTCGCTTATAGTGCCGTACCATGGAGTGGTAACACATATCAAAGCTTTCACTGGTGGTTTGCACTGAATCCGACATGGTGAGGGCTAGGGAATATGTGGTGCTTGCATTAAGTCTGCTTGCCAATCCAGATTCTCTTTTTTGAAAGCATGCGCTGCTACCCCTGCCATATGACTGCTGTCTGTGGCATGCAGGGAAGAAGTGTGCGGAATTTACATGCTGCTGCTTGAGGCAGTTACGTATGTATGGGAATGTTAAACTGCTACCAACTGTCTGCCTGAAATTAGCTCTGTTGATTCTCATGCTGTGCCTATTTTGAATATGTATGAAAACATTGTATTACTGCCTGCATATCCCGTTCGGTATGTAATGTGAATATTTCACTAGTGCTCCCTTCAAAGAGTGTTATCAGCTCATCTTGGCGATGCTTACATAAACCCTGTCATTATACAAAACACCTAAATTTGCCTTTGACGACACGTGTTAATATCATTTTAGGTTTGTCCCGTGCAGGAGCTTTTCCATCCTGAGCAGAGGGCGGGGATGATAGTTTTATACACATGAGGGGTGTAGGAAGCTAGCTCTGCATATACTATAACAAAGTAAGGTATAGTGTGCACTGAGTCCAGTGGACCCCCAAAGGTAGGCAGAGGTAGAAGTAGGTAATACCTTACTATCAATTTGTGGTAGTGTGGGCGAGCAGTAAGGCTTTACAGAGAGTAGTATTAAGCATTTATTGTACACGCTCAGGCAAGAAATGTCACACACAAAGATTGAACTCAGATCAATTATTTGTATCAAAAATATTTCTTTGTTTTATTTTTATTTATAGAACCAAGTAGGACTTGGTACAGGTAAATATGATTGGACTTTTCAAGACAGACTGTTAAAAAGCAAGCTGGATGAATAAGGACCTTTCATACAGATTTGGAAACATTTGCAAATACAGTTATTACTTTTGGATTACTTTTCAGGATTACCTTTTCTACACTAGTGTAATATGCCTTGATATCACACTGGGAAATTTCCTGGATGAGAGATAAGGCAGATTTTTTTAAAAAAACAGTTTCTTCGATTTTCATACAATTTTCAACTTCACACTTGGAACCTTTTTCACAGAAAAACAGTTAATGCAGTACTTTGGGAGAAAATCCGGTTATCGGTTTAAAGGTGAGTAATAAGTCTTGGGAGTAGGGTTTCTGGGGTTAGAACCAGGGTTCCCCTAGGGTCCAGGATGCACTCAAAGAACACCTGAAGCAGTACTAGGGCGGACGGGTGCAGAGTGCTGTGGCCCAATGTTATCCAATGGGGAATAGGGGCCTCCGGTTGGTGGCTGCTCATGGGCACGCCACTTGGATGTGGGAGCAAAGCTCCTAGGGTTTAACTCAGGGGCAAACTCAAGCCAAGATAGCACACAAGGTACACCCACAGCTGCACAGGGGAGGCCGAGTGCTGGATTGACGTCCGGTGCAGTGTTGGTTTCAATGGGGAACCTTCGGTCAGAACAAACATTTCAGGCTCGGGCACAAAGATCTTACGGGGGTGACCACAGGTTGGAGAGGTAGGTTGGGATGTTGAGGGATGCCGGTACACCATCAGTTGGGCCACCCAAGACCATGGGGCGTTGGCGCAGGGGTGTCTTTTGGCGTCTGGTTTTCCTTACCGGCTCCGGGGATCCTCCAGATAGGGGCTGCAGGGGTCGTTGGGAGGCTTGAGGCAGGCCAGGGATCACCAGATCCCAGGTCAGGATCACTGGGGAGACCTCCTTGTGGTTCTGGGCCACTCAAACTTGCGCCGTTGGCGTCTGGTGCAAGAGTTGGGCAGACTTGCTGATTTAGCCTGAGCCAGGGTCTGTTGGTGAGCAAATCCGGTGTTCACGTGTGACAGTCTTTTTAGGGAAGGACGGGCAGGTCCCTTGGGTTCTGGGGCGCTGCAGGACACACTGGGATTCTGCTGGAGGAGGTCAGGACAGGGCTGGGGCCAAGTCAGTTGGTTTCCTCCTTTTCTTCCCTCAGCATGGCTCTTCAGTCCTTCTTTCTTGTATGAGGAGACAAGGTTAGGGGTTGCCCCTAAATACTAACTTTAGGGGCGTTTCAGTTACATACAGGTTGAGACCAATAGTTCCCTTCCTTGAGGTGGATACACCCTTATTATGCCATCATCCAGTGGGAGGGGGCATAAGTGTCACTCTGGTTGGTTGTGTCACCCCCATCTTCATGAGTGCGGGCGACCATGCCCATACCGGGGGAGGAGGCTTGGCACCTCTGCTCAGGATGTACTTTGTTTCAGGACCCTGCGAGCAGGAGGTTCTCGGCCAAGGGGTCCAGAAACATGTCTGGGGGAGGCAGCTGGCGAGCAGATAGTCAGCCAGGACACTAGAGTTAGATTGTTTTTCAGGGGGCATCTTTAAGATTCCCTCTGAGTGCATTTGACATTAAATCCCACACTTGCAACAGTCTGAGTTTAATATGTGGAGAAGTTTGATATCAAACTTCAGAGTGCAGTAAAGCCATTATGGTGCTGTGGAGTTCGTAATGACAAACTCCCACCATATACTCTTAATGGCTTTTCTGCACATACAATGTCTAAGAATGGACTTAGGTTCATGCATGTGTACCCTCATCAGTAGTAGTGGACCCAGCTAGAGGGGTGGCTTACCTATGCCATAGGCAGTGGATTGTAGGCATGGCACACAGGGATGTGTGCCATGTCGACTCTTCACTTTACTCAGCACCAAAGCACGCAGACTGCAAGGGCAGTATGTGTGTGTGTTAAGGTACAGGGCCTCAAAGGGTGGCACAATATGTGCTCCACTCCTTGGAGGCCTTCCCTTTTCTTTGTCACAGTGCCCTAGGTACCCATGGTACCTTTTACCAGGGACTTACATGTGGCCAGAGAGTTGCCAATTGGGGTTTCAACAGTACAGTTTTAGGGAAAGAACATAAGCCCTGGGTACCTGGTTGGTAGGAACCCAGGGCACACTTAGTCAAAGAGCATCAACATCAACAACAGGCAAAAAGCGGGGTGAACCATGCAAAAATAAGCACTTTCCTGCACAAGACACCAGTGCACAACTGCTTCTCATGTCAAGTCTATCTAGACAGCAAGAACAGCTGGCAGCTAGGCAGAAAAAACAAAGACAACTGGGAAAAACATACTTTGCTTGAAACAGCCATTAAAACTGGCTGTTTACACACATGAATTGAAAAGTTGTACAAGCAGGTTACACTCCACTTACAGGGTTCCTGTTTACAAACAAATTAGCAAAATGATAGAATCAATTTAAGGAATCCAATTTAACTCAAGTTTTTACTTCAATCCCCTGATCAGTCACCCAGTTTGGGATCGGACATTTTAATGACTAAACGGCAGGCTCCAACCTCAAGACTTTTGCTCAGTAGTATTTGGCCATTAGTTGTCTCTATCTGTCCAAAGCAGGGAATTTACAGTCAGTCATTCTGTGTTTATAGATGGGGTAAGGAGGTGTCTGTGTGAGACAGTGCAACTTGCGATTCAAACAACAGCATCGTAGCCATGACGGAGAAAAGGAAAGAGGTGGGCTAGAACAAATGAATAGGATTCCACTTTCCCTTCTTCAATATCATGACTATTATTAAGTCTGATCAGGCTCAAAAGGGTACAGGTTCAAAATGGTGTGTTCAGCATATTAAGTCGAAAAGCCGGTATGTGATTAAGCTCACCCTAACAGAAGAAAATGGATTGGGGGCCACAAATGGATAAAACAAGTCTCAAGCTTGCTCAGACCACAGGTGGTTTGGCCAAACTTTATAGAAATTCCTTTCATAAGCCTGTAGGCCCTGCTCTAGAGATCTACAAACTCCAACTTAGGGGTGCTGCTTATTATGGAGCAGAACTTTGGGTGCATCGTTCCCTAAAACCATTATAAAGATTGAGAACAACTTTTTTGGGCAGCTCTTTGTCCTTCCAATGAGTTCCCCGCTCATTCCACTGCGCTTGGATCTAGGGGTAAGATCAATCGCAGAGGAAATTGGCTGTAGCCCCCAAAACATACTGGCGGCGATTATGGGTAACACCTGAATTGTCTGAGTATAGGAAGGAGTCAAAAGAGGTTCTGGGGCTTCCTGGCATTGGGAAGCTGGCATGGTTCGCACATATTAAGGCAGGTCTTCACAACTTAGGTAGGGAGAACCTATGGAGTAACCCGGAGGTAGCCTACTCCGGAATATTGCGTAAACAATTAGTTAACAGCTATCTGGAGAGCAAACTTTAACAACTCTTTAAAAACTCAGCCACTGGTCCTCTAACAGACAACTTCGTAAAAGTCAAGGACACTTATAAGCTAGAGCCATGTCTAGGTGAGATTAGACAGGCATCAGACAGGAAACTATTTACAGTGCAGGCATGGTACGCTCCCGCTTCATGCATGCACCAACAAATGGGCTGGTAGCTCTGCCCTGCGCTGCCCTGCATACACTAGCCTAGAGGAAGCTGAACTAAATGTATTTTTCTTTTGTCCGGGGTACAAGAAAATAAGTAAAAAATGATGGAGTCAACTGTGCAAGAATTTAGGTACAAGACGCTGTGAAGAAGCTTTTAAACTTCTGAAATAGAACACCCAGACGCCAATTGTATATGCTGCATCATGTTTTTGTTCTCTTTGTGGCAGGCGCGTAAGGTTTTCCAAGGAGGTGAAAAATTAACTGAATGTCGATGGATTTTTTTATACATGTATAGTATCAACTTTATATAATCTTATTGGGTTTTTAGTATCTTAAATCTGTTTTTATGGTCCGCGGACCGAAATCAAGATTAATAGATTAATAGGATTATGATGATTGATCTTTCACTGCTCCACGAAAATAACTAGAGATGTAGAGCTTAACATATGTCTTGCTTCAAGTAAAAGTCTTGAGAATCATAACTCCTGTTAATGCACCTGACTAGGATATAGATGTGTGATTAGGCTGTGTGAAGGTTGGGGGGGGGATATATAGAGGTGTAAGAATTGGTGTATGTGTAGGCACTGTGTGGGAGTAAGGTAGTAGGTGAACCGATGTAGGAGTGTGTGTGGGGTGTGCAGAGAAGTGTTTGTGGGTACCAGGAGTGTGAGGTTAGGGATGTGTGTGGGTGTAGAGGTATGCATTGGCAGGATGAAAAATTCACACAGTTAGGTTTCACAGAATTAAGTGACATTTTAAGAAGATTGCGCAAAAGTATTGCAAAAAATTTTAATGCTGTATTTTAGAACTAAATGCGTCCTGGCAGCAATTTGACACAAAGATGCATTTCAAGCTAAAATGTAGTCTCCACCACAAACACAAGAGAAGTGCTTGTGATAGTCTCACCGCTAGCCTCCTGGTTATTTGTGTAGATCATATTTTAAAAGCTATGCTTTGTCAATCTGAAAATAGATATGTGCTCTCCTTAGAGGCGAAAGCTCTGTCGGGACATTAGAAAAACTTCAGTGTGATGTAGCTACTATGTGAGGAAGCAGCAGAATTTTGAAACCTCAAATACCTCCAAATTTAAATCATCTGCCCTCAAAGGCCCCCTCTACACCAGTAGTGGTGGCCCTGAAACAGTAGTAAACTACACAACAATTTACTACTGCTCAGTATACACAGACTGCCTAAGGCTACAAAGTATGTGCATTATGCTGCATGCATGGGTGATAATCTCCTTGCAACTCAAAGACAGAATATTTGCATTGTGGAGTGGTTGGAACTACGGGTTGGCACCGGCAGTGTGTTTAGGATATTGAAACTGGGTGAAACTGAAGAGTTAAACAAGTACTGCTTAAACACTAATAAGTATCAGCACATCCCTACAGCTTTTGACACAAAGTGAGTTACTTTTCCATTGCATTTTCTTTTGGTAGAGACGGTGTACACCAGCAACCCTTCCATGTAAACTACTTCCACGGATGTTCTACATGGGAGACTAGAAAAAAACAAGTATTTACAATGAAATGGTCTCGGCATTATTAAAGGTAGAGGTATTGGCATTGCTCATGACTTTTTTTTAAAAAAAATCATAAATAAATGGCATTGTCATTTACATTGCCAATAGCTTAATCGTTAAATAAATGGCATTGCCATTTACAATGCCAATAGCTTAATCGCTCGCAAATGCATGACCTATTGCATTTACACCCACACAGAGCCACACACACACACCCACAGAGCCACACACATACAGAGCCACCCACACAGTCATTCACAGAGCCACCCTCACACAGAGAGCTACCCACACATAGAGCCACCTACAAAAAAAAGCTAGCCACACACACACACATAGCCACAGAGCCCCCCACACACAGACAGAGCCGCCCCACACACAGACAGAGCCGCCCCACACACACAGAGCCGCCCCACACACAGACAGAGCCGCCCCACACACACAGACAGAGCCGCCACACACACACAGACAGAGCCGCCACACACACACAGACAGAGCCGCCACACACACACAGACAGAGCCGCCACACACACACAGACAGAGCCGCCACACACACACACAGACAGAGCCGCCACACACACAGACAGAGCCGCCACACACACAGACAGAGCCGCCACACACACACTCACAGCCACACACTCACAGCCACACAACCACACACTCAGAGCCACACACACACACACCCAGAGCCACACACACACACACACCCAGAGCCACACACACACACACCCAGAGTCACACACACACACACACCCAGAGCCACACACATACCCAGAGCCACACACACACCCAGAGCCACTCACACACCCAGAGCCACTCACACACCGGAGAGCAAGCACAGCGAGGGGGCAGGAGAACAAGCACAGCGAGGGGGCAGGAGAACAAGCACAGCGAGGGGGCAGGAGAACCAGGGGGCAGGGGAGCAAGCACAGGCAGGGGAGCAAGCACAGCCAGGGGGCAGGGGAGCAAGCACAGCCAGGGGGCAGATCTATTAGACGAAGAAGACATCGCTGAGAATTAAAAAGGAATTACATAACCTGGAGATTGCTGCGCCGTGCAGCCACTCTCTCCCAGCCTGAAGGTATTGTTATGCAACAAATCATGTTTAGGTCTGACTTAACAGCGCTGCTGGTAACCTTAAGTGGTGCCCAGGTGGCAATACATCTGTTGTGTAGAATAAGCATGGATATTCAGCGTCTCTTTTGTTAATTTGGGCTGAATGAGCGGGTGCACTGATACCAACAGAGTGTGGTTGTGCATTTTACGGACTTGGGTGGTGAGATGCTGGCCTCAATGGTGATAATACGGATGTAAATATCAGGTGTTGGTATTGTTGTGTAGGCCTATGTCGCAGGGAGTGGCACAGACGCCGTAGTGGACGGTGGACTGCGAATCAGTTATAGGATGTTC
The DNA here is from genome assembly GCF_964263255.1 of Lissotriton vulgaris. Taxonomy (NCBI): domain Eukaryota; kingdom Metazoa; phylum Chordata; class Amphibia; order Caudata; family Salamandridae; genus Lissotriton; species Lissotriton vulgaris. Next base: position 72,063,192 of record NC_141700.1, read on the forward strand.
GCATGCACGCAATGTTATGTTAGTAGAATTAGGGTGTGCACTGATTCTCGTGGTACATATTGGGTAGTTTGCACGGCGAATTTTCGGAAATAGATTCCTTTTGTGTAATGTTGCAGGCGGCGAGTTGTGTGTGCACTGAGGCTATGAAGAACGCCTGAGCATTCTGGAGTGGACGCAGCGTTGTCGGTTCTGGTTGACTGAGACAGCGATCGCTGGGAGTGGGGCGGCACGTTTCCCTTTGCAGCGGTTTCGTGACGATTTTCTTTATGAATGGTTAATGAGTGGCCATCTGCACTTTACGTTTTGTTGTCAGCGCCAGGGTTACAGGGGCTCGAAGAGATTAAATTAGGGAGCGGTGCTTTGGATTAAACTAGCAGGGCAATGCAGGGACGGGGCTGGCTGGAGTGAAGCCTCGGACAGGCAGGTTGTGTCCCGGGGTCGGGAGAACCTGATGTAGCAATAAAGGAGGGTTGTTGCTTCGTCAGAAGCGGTCGCTCCCTTCTGCCTTTGCTCTCTCCTGCCTATTCCACCTGGGTATCGTTAGCTCTGCTGATATTCATAGCGCTTGACCGTGCCTGCATTTATTATTATTTCTAAGTGTCTGTATTGTTTGCATTGATTTCGAGTGCCCGTGCCTGCATTATATTATTATTTCACAGTGCCTGTATTGTTTGCATTGATTTCGAGTGCCTGTGCTTGCTCGCATTGCCGGATCGCTTGTTTATCTGCTGCTGTGACCCATTGCTTGTGTGCTCTCTCCTCAGCCGCCTCGCTGACCACCGCGTAAATATTTAATCAATTTCCCCCAAACCGGTCGGCGCTTCCGTTTCAGCCGCCATTATTTTTGTTGTTGTGCCCGGAGCCCGCCCCCTCCACCACGCACCCGCCTCCCAGCTGCTCCTCCCTCGCCCCGCCCCCCTCACCACCCATTTATGACAGAGGCGTCTACGCGCAGCGGTCGCGCCCCATGCGCCAAAGGTAAGCCCGCCTACGCCCGTCCACGCCTGGACCGCGCCCAGCGCCTGTCCCCCTGGTCCCCGCCGCACCCAATCCACTAGAGTCACATATGATGCCGCAACTCTCCTTGCCCTCAACCCCGGACGCACACCACAATGCTGCGATGCCACCCCAGGACGTACCCACGGCCCATTCGCCTGCCTCTCCTGCAAGTTCAACTGCTTCAGGACCCTCACCAACTCCACTTCATCCATTCACAGCTCCGACTCCAACCGCCTGAAGTGCATCCTGCTTAACACCCACTCGGTCCACAGACACGCAACTGAACTCTGGGACCTACTCAACACTGCGTCACCGGACATCGCCTTCCTTACAGAAACATGGATGAACACATCATCAGCACCCGACATCGCCATAGCCATACCGGACGCTTACAAGATTATCCGAAAAGACTGCACCAATCAACAGGAGGAGGCATCGCCATCATCCATAGGAACACCATCAAAATCACGACCAGCTCTGACGATAATCTTGCAACCGCCGAACATCTCCTAGGACCACACTTAGAGGCACCCTCATCTACAGGCCTCCAGGTACCCGCACTCAATTCAGCCATGACATCACGGACTTCATCAGCCCACATGCCCTCGTCTCCGAGAACTACATTCTATTAGGAGACCTCAACTACCACCTTGAAAACAAACACAACAGCAACACCTCCACCCTTCTGGACAACCTGGCCAACCTCGGACTCAAACAACTTGTTGACACCCCCACCCATGTAGCCAGACACACGCTCGACCCTATCTTCACCTCCAGCAAGCACATCTCCTTCGACCGCACCACAGCTCTCCACTGGACGGACCACAGCTGTGTTCACTTCAGGTACAAAACCACCCTGACCCACAACCGCCCACAACCTATTACTCGGAGAAACTGGAACAAAATCACCTACGACCAACTCCTCACATCACTCAAGCAAAACCCTCCCTCCCTCCCTCTCACTGGACCCAAACCAAGCGGCCACCAATCTCAAGCAATGGATCACCCACAGTGCTGACGAATTAGCACCACTGAAAAAGCACCAGATCAAATCAGCCAGCAAAAAGGCTCCCTGGTTCAATGATGACCTTAAAAAATCCAAGAAGCTATGCCGCACCCTGGAGAACAGATGGAGAAAAAAACCCAACCACCGACAACATGGCCACCCTTAAGGCAGCCACCCGCAAACACCACCAACTGATTTGATCCGCCAAGAAATCAGCACTCAAGGATTGTCTCGACAACAACACTCACAACAGCAAGGAACTTTTCAACATCGTCAAAGAATTCACCAACCCCACCGCAGCTTCTAACGACATCACCCCCTCCCAAGACCTCTGCGATGCGTTATCCTCCTTCTTCTACAACAAAATTGCCGACATCCACAACAACTTCGAGAATACTCCCAGCGACCAACCCTCCCCACAGTCCTCAGATCCTACTCCACCAACTAACAACCTTAGCGCCTGGAACCCAATCACCACTGAAGACACCATCCGCCTAATGAACTCAATCCACTCTGGCTCGCCAACCGACCCCTGCCCCCACCACATCTTCAACAAAGCTGACTCCATCATCGCACCCCATCTCCGTGATGTCATCAACTGCTCGTTCAACTCTGCCACCTTCCCAGAAAGCTGGAAACACGCCAAACTCAGCGCCCTTTTGAAGAAACCCACAGCAGACCCCTCTGAACTTAAAAACTACCGACCCATATCCCTCCTCCCATTCCCAGCCAAAGTCATTGAGAAAGCAGTCAACAGCCAGCTCGCCGCCTTCCTTGACTCCAACAACTCCCTCGACCCCTCTCAGTCCGGATTTCGATCCAAACACAGCACCGAAACCGCCCTCATTGCAGCAACAGACGACATCAGAACACTACTGGACAACAGAGAAACAGTGGCCCTCATTCTACTCGACCTCTCCGCCGCTTTCGACACAGTCTGCCACAGCACCCTTATACAACGCCTCAGCAACATCGGCATACAAGGAAAAGCCTTGGACTGGATCACCTCGTTCCTAGCTGGGAGAACTCAGAGAGTCCGACTTCCCCATTCAACTCAAAGGCCACTGAAGTCATCTGTGGAGTACCACAAGGATCATCACTCAGTCCCACCCTCTTCAACGTCTACATGAGCCCACTCGCATCCATCGCGCGCCAACACAACCTCAACATCATCTCTTACACCGACGACACACAATTAATCCTTTCCCTCACCAATGACCCCAACACCGCCAAAACCAATCTTCACGAAGGCATGAAAGAAGTAGCCGAATGGATGAAACACAGCCGCCTAAAACTCAACTCAGACAAAACGGAGGTGCTCATCCTAGGATCTTCCCCCTCTGCCTGGGACGACTCCTGGTGGCCTTCCGCTTTGGGCACAGCACCCACAGACCATGCACGTAACCTTGGATTCATCCTAGACTCCTCTCTCGATGTCCAGACAAGTCAACGCAGTCTCATCCTCCTGCTTCAACGTACTTCGTACTCTCAAAAAGATCTTCCGCTGGATCCCCCTCGAGACAAGAAAGACTGTCACCCACGTACTGGTCACATGTCAACTGGATTATGGTAACACACTATACGCCGGAATCACAGCAAAATTACAGAAAAAACTCCAACGCATCCAAACCGCATCAGCAAGACTCATATTGGACATCCCCCGCCAAGATCACATCACCGGACACCTAAAAGACCTCCACTGGCTTCCCGTCAACAAAAGAATTACATTCCGTCTCCTCACCCACGCACACAAGGCCCTCTATAATCTAGGACCCTAATGCCTCAACACTCGACTGTCCTTCTACAAACCCACCCGCCAGCTAAGATCGTCCAATCAAGCCCTCGCCGCAGTCACGCGCATCCGAAAATCCACCATGGGAGGAAGATCCTTCTCCTTCCTGGCGGCCAAGACCTGGAACTCACTCCCCACTCGCCTCCGCCTTACTCAAAACCACATCTCCTTCAGAAAAGAACTTAAAACCTGGCTATTCGAAAAATAATGAACCCCTTCTCAAGCGCCTTGAAACCCTCTGGGTGAGTAGTGCGCTATATAAATGCCCGAACTTGAACTTGAACTTGTAGCCTCGGGACGGGCAGGTTGTGTCCCGGGGTGGGGAGAACCAGACGTCTCAATAGAGGAGAGTGGGTGCTTTGTTAGGTCTGCATACAGCAGACAGGGACTGGCTTTCCTGTAGTGCAGCCACCTAGTCTGTACACTGGTACACATTATGTCATAAAACTGATAAGATTTCCTCGCAGCTGCTTGCGTTTATTTGAAAGGCTGCAATTTCCTTTAAGTAGTAATTGAGGAACTATCTTGCGCCCAGGAATGTATGGGGACGGTACCCTGTCATTGCGTGAATAACGATAGGCTGAACACAGGGTTTATGCTAATTCGTGAAAACGATGGCTGGAATCAGGAACTAGGCGGTTTGAGATGGGCGTTCATTTATTTATTTGAGATTTTATATAACGCGAATATTACCAGAAGGTGTCAAAGCGCTTTACATAAGAACCAGTTGCATTACATAAGGACTTTGGATTACTTGAGCTACATAAAAGGTACAAGGTACAGAGGGAGTCGTTCTTAAGGGTTCGTGAGTTTGTAGGGTAGACGGCGTGGCTGGAGGCTATAGCGGTAGTCGGCGAAGGACAAACGCGTACAGGGGGGGGGAGATCGGAGTGAATCCCGGGTTGGGTTTCAAGTTTCAACAGGGTCGCGCAACAGCTCTCACCAACACAGCTGCGGATCACCGGGAGCGGCATGAACATTGAGGAAGAACAAACGCGTCATAAGCGCTCCCAGGGAGCCCGTTGCCGCAGAGCTAATAAGAGAGCAGCAACAACAACAACAACAAAAAAGGCGGCGGCAAAGCTCAGAAATTTTCAGAATCGGGGGCGTTTTTTGCTGAATCACAGATAGAAAGAACGCAAAAAACACGCCCGGATCCGAAAAAGACGGGGGCTTGAACAGAGTGACGCCCCTCTCCTCCAACGGCTGGCCAGCATTTACTAGGCCAGCCAATGGAGAAGAGGGGCAGGTTCCAAGCCCCCTCGAAGAAACATAAAATCTTCGGCTCCGCCCACTGCTACGCAGTGCGACGGTCCTCGACCTAAAAATAGAGGAGTGGAGTAGAAGTAAGAGGACGTCAACATACCTGAGTAAGGAGCATGAAAGCGTTGTCTGCTCGAAGATTCTTTTTAAGGAAATCCACACAGTGTGCTTCAAGGGCTGGAACAGCATACTTTTTTGCAGTGTACAGTGTTGTCATAACAGTTTCCGGTCCAATCTGAACCTCGTCAGAGTATAGAAATCTAACAAGAGATAACAGTTGCGAATTCAGAGTGAACAGCAGCTAAAAGCTGGAAACATAAATGGGTTCAAAGGTACTAGAACATAGCAGGACTGTTTCACTTCTTCATATGCTAATTTCATACAGTTAGACAATGATGCTCAGATAAATTTGTATCCTTGATCCCATTTCAGAATTCAGTGTTTGGGCTATTCATTTGATCCCAATGAAGCTGCTTGGAACAAAAGATTTTAGTAAAAAAAAAAAAGAGGTTATTAGTAGATCAGCATCAAAATATCAGATAAACAATGGGTACACAAACAAAGTACTTGGCGAGTCACCACAAAATCAAAGTGACGCAAACACACTGGGACTTTTCTTTTAGTCTCGAACTATTTTTAAGAAGTCTATGACGGAACAAGGCAATGCAATGGGAGGTCTATGTACAAAGTTGCTCTGCTATTTGACAGTTTTTAAAAGAGGCTTGTGTGGAGGGATGTAGGTGCTGAAATGATAACATTCATGGCCCTCTCAATGAGCCATCAGTGTTAACACCAGAGTCTAAATCTGAATGCTCACTGCTATGATGAAGCAACAGTGGGAAATAATTTTAATTTTCCACAGTCTCTACATTGTAAGGGAAAGCACTTGCTTCCCATATGTTGTCCCACCACACCCAGTTCATCAGACCCAGTCAAACAGAGAAATGATGGTTGACACTTTCACCCACATTCTCAAAGCCTTTCTAGGGTCTCCACAGACCCACAGGTGGCAATACCTCAACCAACTCTAGGTTTGTCAATCAGGAATAGAATAGTATAGGGAGATGCATATGAGGAGGCTGTTGGCAAAGCTCCTTGTGAGTCACGGACATGTGGATAGCAGTGGTAACGTGTGTGTGTAGACCAATTGCATTATCAGCAACACTGGGACACTCCAGATTACTGCCTGCAGTACAGGTCATTACTGGAGAGCACTGGTGCAGCAGTCCTTCCATCAGGTGTACAATAGCAGGTTGTGCTGGTTGTCAAGGATGAGTGGATCAGCTGGGGGTAGGGTGGGGGGCGGGGTTAGGGGTGTGTGTTTGTGTACATATAGAGAGACCGAGCGGAGCATGCTGCAGATAGGGAGTGAATGTGAGTGTATAAATTAAATAAATACATAAATAAGACTTTATGTTCTGAATTGTTACCTTTGTCTCAAATTGTAAAGCGCTCTGATATCCTTCGGGATCAAGTTTGCGCTATATACAACTTTATAAATAAATAAATAAACCAGGAGTCTCTGCAGAGATGGGAGGACAGGCAAAAGCATGCCATGACAATGAGCTGCACTTAAAAAGCTGCTGTCAGTGCTGCACTGACTTTTATTCCATTGAAAGCAGAGAGTGGGCTCTGCAAGGAATGGGAGGGAATAAAAACAAGAACCATTGGGAGCATGGCAGAACAACATGAAGGGATTTTGTTTACTATTGGGGAATGGGCTGGGTGTTACAGAGTGCGTATGGCGAAGGCGGCAGGTCAACAGGAATGACTTTTTTTTTTGAACGGGGTGTGGGGAATAATGCAGAGTGAGAGTGTAAAGATGCCAAATATGGATTTTATTTGTACTGGGTTGAGAAGATTTAGCAATGTTAGAGTGCATGCTACTTAAGAAATCTACTTTATGTTCCTAAAACCCCATATTAAAATGTTGACCTTGAATTAAGGCTTTCAATTGTAGGCTCTCCTAGGTATCCAGACGGGTTGGGTATATTGACTGTGTTACCACAGAACCATAAATAAAAAAAATATTTATTTTTTTCGGTACGTTGGGACTGGTAACAATTTCATGCTGCTGAACAATCTGACTGGATGGCCACCACCCAGAGAAAAATGTTGCCGGATGGCTGGCCACAACAAAGATTTAAAAAACAGTTGCAGTCGCTATTACAGGACTCTGAGAACGGTCCGTGTCCTGAAAATGTAAAAAAAAAAATATATATATATTACATAACTTTAAAAAATATATATCAATAAAAACAAAAACAAAGTGGTATAAGCGGGGGGGAAGGTAACGCCTGGCCCCCTAGCATTGTAGGTGACCTAGAAGGACCACTCGGGCCCAAAACATTTTAGAAAATTGTGATGTTGTTACTAAAATACTATATCAATATATCAATCTTTACTAGCCCAACCTGAATAGCTTACACCAGACTAGAAGATCACACAAAAAAACCTTAAATATAAATCCTCATTCAACTAATCACAAATCAAATCAGCCAAAAAGAGATCAAAGAACCCCTTAAAAAAATCTGCCTCCAATCCCACACCTTCATTTAAATTGCTCAGTTAGAAAAAAAAAGAGAATCCAGCCATTTTTTGCCACTAAGGGTCAGAGCTTTTGAAGCATTTCTCCGCACTATCTCCAAAATCAAACGTTCCAAAGTCGCTTCTATTAGCAACCAACCCAGCCAAAGAAAAACACATTACCCACTATTGTTCATGACACATTCATCTAAACACAAAATGAACACATGGGCTTTAAATTCAACCTTCTCAATTTGTTCATATCTAACAAACTGCTCTCAAGTTAATAAAATTAGCAACTCTTCCTGGAAGACATCACTCTGGTAGCTTCAAGTCTTAAGAACATTTAAGTATGGATGATTGTCACCATTACAATTTCTATGTCTGCAAAAGTGAACTCCTCCTTATTTAGCGACCTGCCTCCTTCACTCTACTCCAGAAATTATTTGCTTATCTCAGCACTCTAGAAATGAAGCTTTTAAGGAGAACGGCAAATCACTGCATTTACTCAAGATCTCCAGAAATACATTAACACCAGGGCCAGCAGTACAAATCATCTGTGAAAAATGATTGCAAAATTAAAAACCCCATCTCTGAGAAAAGACAAGGGAGAACCCAAGCGTTGGAACCACAGCAACCTGACTATGGCAATGCTGTCGTACAGGTATTCCACAAAACCCTGCCTCTCCTCAAACTTCTCTGCATGCTTGATCTTGGGGAAGGCCCTCTCTAATCACATCATTTTTGCACTGTGTTTACTATGTTTGCTCTCTGTCAATTGCAAAACAATTTGCATTCCTAGGTCACCATCTCTACCTCTCCTTAACTGACAACTTAGTGGAAGATATTTGTGGACTCCAGTCATCTAAGAAGCTAAAATACTCTTCTTCTTGAAATCATCATTTTCAACACATTCTTAATAAGTCTTTTTCTGGACGAGCTGCTGGAGTATAGCATGCAACCCACCCTTCATTGAGACTACTGGCTTTTTATGCACCTTCAAGCGAGAACTTAAGCACCTTATTCACCTCAGACTCCAACAATTACAGACTCTGACTCAGTCAAGCATGTGAATTTTGTTTGAACTTAGGAGATGCATGGTACTAGACTGTTATGTCTCACTGTATTAAACGGTGTCATGCACTACACAGAACATTATTTGAATATAACTTACCAGTTTTAATTATTCCACGTTTTGGTTTGATCTTACCTGGTTTACCTGTATCATTGTGTAGTAGCCAGGCAGATAAGCAATTATAACTATACTTTATTAATGGCTACATGGTCAGTGGAGTCGGACAGCACCGGCTCCATCAACAGCTCCAACAAACACAGTAGCAATTCTACAAGTTGCTAAGTAACCATAACATTCTAGAATGACAAAACACTAATGAATTAAAGAGATACATAGCACAGTGAAATGTACAGGATACTACACACTGGTATCATTTTATACTACGTACTCTCTTTTCCTTTGAAAAATACTAATGCTCTTGTGGCTTGTATACCCTATATAAAAAATGTTTAATAAATAAGTACCAGAGCAATCTTTACTGAGATTTTGGTTGAAAGAGTATGTTTTTGCCTTAGTGATTGTATATTTTTTATTAAATTGCTCTCGTAAGATAGGAGTATTGGCAAGATAGCCAAAGAGGTTTAAAACCGATAAGCATATTTTGTTAGTATGCTGTTCTTTGAACAAGCTCAATAGGCTCCATGATTCGTACCATATCAGTAAGAGAGCACACACTAGAATTTAAAAAAGAGAGATCTAGTAAGTTTTGACATTAGAAAAAAAAAGGAATATTAGATTTCTTTTAACCATTAGATTTACTTGCCATTTGGTCTGTTATTAAACAGACTAATGTCCTTAACATGCCATATAAAAGGCATGGCTTTACATTGCATGGCGTATAGATAAGAAGCTCATGGACACAACGTACAAATGTCAAGTAATTGACTCTCCAATATTTGTACAAGATCTAAGCAAACATTCGATAAGGTGCTCTGAAATACGTGTAGACACAACAGTAGTCAAAGGGTTAATCGGAGTTGAAATGCATCTGTTGTAGTTAACGTTTTGTGATATACTGAATGTTGAAAATAATTAGTTTGCTATATATTACAAAAACCTTCTGTAACTACTCCGTTTATGTTTGTATGGTGTAAAAAGTCAAAATAAAGGAAACATTTCAAATAAGTTAACACTGATTCACCCCTGCTGGAATTGTATTATAGGACATAAAAAGTGATAGAATTAGAAGATAATTAATAGCAAAAATAAGCTCACAAACTACATATTTCATCTACTCCCTAGTTTTAGATAAGCAGGCATTACAAAGGGGCTTCAAAGAAGTGTGTTAGTATATCCATTTTGGGTTTTCTGCCCATGTTTCTCTTGTTTCAAACTTCAGTTAGTCAGAGGGAGTGGCCAAGCGGTCCAAAATGGATGACATGCTGTAGACGGGCTCCGGAGGTCTTGATCAATATCCTGCATTTCATCCTGCTGAATCAGCCATACATTCTCCCCTAAGCGCCCACCTAGGTGGTGTGCACACCAAGGGCTTAGAGCTCCCGGCTCGACTGTACCAGGGCTGGCAGGAAAGTGGTGTGGCCTTCCCCCTCGTCGCCCTGAGACCTGGGTCCACACTGGAATGGGGAGGGGGGTTTTGTCACTGGCCGCGCGGCGAGCTCCAATCTGCAGGCGATCAGGAACTAGGAGCCTGCGAAGGGACGAGGTGAAGGGAACGCTACAGAGGCCGCGCTGGGCAGACGCTGCGGAGAGCCTGGCGCACTGCTGCGCTTGACGTGGAGTGTCACCCGATCCACACAGACATTACGGAGGAGCGATGTGCCCACTGCCCTGAGTCTGATCCGGTGTCTACTTGTTGCAACTCTGGCAGGCCTGCGGGCTGAGTGCCAACGCCGGACTCCAGGAGTGGTGGAGACAGATGCCGGCAGTGCCGAACACAGAGGTGAGGCCGTTTGATTCGCAGTGAGGCGGTGGTGCGGGGAGGTCCTCTGGGGACCGCAGTATAGAGGGCCAGGCGAGAACATAGTACCAGGGCGCTGGGATCCTTCCCTCTCCGGATGCGGATCTGGACGCACGACCTGAACCACGCAACCCCATACAAACCTGGATTGGAGCAACCAGAGGCACTCAATCTGGGACGGTGGGACCTGGGGGACCTGAATATCTCTGAGCAGAGTCAAAGAGGCTTTAGTAGTGGCCCAGTTGAACCATATCTCCACCGGGGGGCCCTACCCCACACACATCCCACGTGTGCTGCGACGACTCAGGGGCACCCACTAGGGGTACGGGAAGGCGTGAGTCCACGGGGGTGGCCAGGCTAGGTTCCTGGTACAGTATGTGTGCCTACAGCTTTTCTGCCAGCCTCCTTTTCTGCCCTGCTAAGGACGGTGGCTGGCCCAAGACTCGATAATTGAAGACGCCATCATCTGACTGACGACAACGCTGTGAAAATTAATCTGGACCCGACAGCCACACTGATTGGGTGTTTTAGTCCGAAGGGACGGGTTGCACGGGTCTCATATCCAGGGGCGTGGATAGAGCTTCTGGCACCCGGGGCTATCCCTCAGATATCCCTCACATGGTCAATAACGGGAGGGGGAGGGTGGGGCTGCGGAAAAAAGGACGTATTTACTCCGGAGCCCCCAATGAAGTCAACAGTGTAGCTTGGCTATCGCGCAAAAAAACTCCAGCTTGTTATTGATATATATAAGTTCATTTCACACAAGGCCTAGTGACTTAGAGAAATCGCACACTGCTTTTGTGTTCGGACATTCTTGGCATGCTTTACGTCATAACGTTAGACATACTCCAGTATCTCCTCCCGTTACCATGTATTTTTAACCTTATTAACCTTATTCCTCATCACCACATTCAGTTCCTTCCAGCTTGGGTTGTGACCCCTAGCTATGTGCGTGTCCATCCAAGAATGTATTTCTATCCAAACAAAACCCTTTAATAACATTAGGATAATTAAAGACTGCAGGGAAAAATAATGTTGTAACATATAAAATGCAGTTTGAATGCAGCTCCTTGATGGGATTTTGTATGTAATTGTGCTATTAGGATTGTAACTTATGAACTGCAAGTAACCAAAGGAGCTCTGTGACAAAATTCAGCAACTCACTGAGAAAGATGTTAAAAACTGCCCCATATCTTACTGCATTAATATGTTCAACAATTACGGTAATATGCAAATTATACAGCTTGACAAGTTCAGCCATTTACAATGTGTGCTTGCTCAGCTTGCATAGCATGCAGCACCATCTTTGGAAGAAAGTGCTCTAACAAGGCCTCGGGAAGCACCCACAGCTTCTGGCTGCAATCAGTTGTTTAGAAATATGTCCAGACAGGTCTTCAATGGGATGAAAAAAGTGGTGACTTTCTAAAAAGGAACATGTGAAATACATTTCTGATTCTGTGCGTAATAGCAGCCAGATAGGACACAACAACTGACATACAGCTAATACCTGTCAGTACAATTGGCTTTGTAAATGGTTGTTGGCTGTTTGAGATAAATGAGTAACAGCAATGATAGAGTCACATGTCATGGAAGCCACAAACGTCTTCCCTCAGCTATTTGTCAATATACAAAAGGCGCGCAGAGCAACTACTCTTTTTGAAACGTAGACTGGCAGATATAATACTCTTAACAACATTTTGTGCCCGAAAAAGATAGGGTTTTTCAGGTTTCAAACTCCACAAAAGTATATTGTTTCACCAGCAAATGCTGCATGACCTTTGGCCTGAACGTATAATGGCAGTGCTCCTTCTCTGAAGGAAAGCACTTAATTTCCACCAAGTCGCTGCAGCTGTGCAGAGATCAGGGGGTCGATAAAATTCAATATGATATCATAACAAGCACTAGGAAGGCCTCGTTCCTGCTGTTCCAACACATACTGGGCTCAGACTACGTTCAGTATAACATACTTCAAGTCATGTCTGAAAATATCGATGAACCAGCATATCTTTACCAGCTCCAGGGCTGTGTTAGAAGAATAACACATGCTGCATTGGAAGCCTGTCAGGCAGCAAGCAGAGGGTTTATAGCCTGCTGGGAGAGTACATGGTGTTAACAGTGAAAGAAATGGAGAATGCAAAACTTGGGAGCAATGTCTAATGAAAGAAAACGAGGACTTTATCTCCCAGAATGCACTGGACTGACATACTCTGCTGATATGTGGAAACACCTAGGCTTATGAAAAAACTGCTCACATACAGTTACAATAAATGCGAAGGCATTTTTATTTATTTTTATTATTTATTTAAAGATTTGTAGAGCGCCTGGTGACCCGGAGGCATCCCCGCGCTATAAACCTGTAAGGTTGGCTGAGAGGGGGACAAAAACCTTTTATTTGGGGAAAAGCAGAGTTTTGAGCTGCTTGCGAAAGCGCAGGTAGCAGGGTTCCAAACGCAGACTACGGGGGAGCAAGTTCCAGCGGGTGGCCGCCTTTACTGAGAAGCGACGACCTCCGGTACGTGCCCTCCTAAACTTGGGGATATTCGCCAGTCGCTCATTGTCCGAGCGCAGAGATCTCGAGGCTTTGTACGGGGTGACCATGTCTCCCAGGATCGAAGGGCCTTGTCCATTGAGGAGCTTGTGCGCGATGCACATAGCCTTGAACTCGATCCTCTCTCGCACTGGCAGCCAGTGGAGTGCCTTAAGTGCCGGTCTGGCGGAGGATCTGGAGGGAAGGCCCATCAGCATCCGAGCAGCTGCATTTTGGGTTCGTTGCAGCTTGCCCAGAGTAGCTTCATCACAATGCCGACCTGTCAACTTCCCTGTAATGTTTGTGACAACTATATTGTTTTCACCAATAACAGAAGGGAAGGAGGGACTTATAGTTTCATCTTCCACTTTGTAGGTATGTTCAGTGAGCAGGACTGGCTAGAGGTCAGCCTCATGAAACTGGGCTGATTGAGAGCTATAAATTAAGGGGGCAATGTTTGATCGTGTATTGCTGCTTGCTTACTTATGGACAGCTTTGTTAGCTTTTTTTGTTTTAATTAATCAATCTCATTGCTGATCTTCAAAAGTGAGTATAGTTTTATATTTTGAGGCTTTTAACTGCCACTGGTCTTTATCATAGTAGTAGCCAGTCATCTGGATTAAAGGTTGTGTGATGTAATTTCCTGTGTTTTTAGAGCATGACCAGACGTGTGATACCACTTCAACTAACAATGTAATGTTTTGAAATTACTCCACTTAATAAACAGAGAGATGGCGCAGTGAAGATAGAAGGCTGCCACTTGGTTGCCCCAAGCATTGCTAGAGAATGGCAGAACATGATAAATTTATGCAAAATGGTTTGAGAGATAATTAACAAAGCCCGCACGCCTTATATCTGGGGTAGCTGTAAAATATAAAGAAGGCATTAGCAAATTCAGCAAGTATTTAGCTTTTTCTATTTTCTTGCAATCCCAGCCACAGCCATGGCAGCGCTGAGGAAACGTGATCCACAGCCTATGAACCCCCCTCCTGCCCCGTCGGTAATCCCTGGCCTTTCATATATGTTGGAGACGACAATGCGTGAATCCGGGGTCAAGGTGTTTAAGCAGGGCCAATGTTACACAGGACTATGGCACCAGGAAGGCCCTTTTAAAAACAAAAAAATGAGCAGGCACACTTACTGTCCAGTCCAGTCATGGCCTCCAGGTGAGCATGAAAATTTACTGGTCATCAACTTGGACCTGCTGTAGGCTTTGCTTCAAGATTTTCACTTCCAGTCACGTCACGGTTGAATGAAATCAATCGTCCCGCGCATGGTGGTGCCGCACGTCACTGCTGCGCATTCAGAGCAGGGCGGGGGCTGGCCAAAAGTGATTCCCAGAGCCATCATTGGTAGCGCATTCGCGCGCTGCAAGATTGATGGCTCTGGGACCCACATATGCGGCGGCATCGCAGCACTGATGGCCCATGAAGGCGGCCTTTATAATTTATTTTGGGACAGTGTGTCAGTGTCCGCAAATAAATTATAAAGGCTACCACCATGGGCCATCTGAAAATATTGCTGCCTGGGGCGGACCCCCCCCCACCCCCACCCCCCCACACCACCTAGCTACGCCGGTGCTCATATTCCCGCCTAAGATAATTTGGGACAAGCCCCCACAACACCAAACAGAGCACTATGGATAGATATGCAGGCCTGGGGCCAGGCGACTGACATAACGGGTCATGCCTCTGTCACACCGGACAACAGGACGCTCCTGGCTGCAATAACCCAATCCCGAGAAGCGTTGGAGGCCAAAATAGGGGCAGTGGGTTCAGACGTTATGCTAATGCGCCAGAACCTACGAAACGTGGTTGATCGGATAACAGAGGCTGAATCCAGCATCTTGACAATGGAAGACACAGTCAAGTCCGTCCAACAGAGAATATCATCGCTGGAAACGGTTACCAAAGGACTTGCGACGCAGGTGGAAGTTGCGGAGGGTCGAGCCAGAAGGAATAATCTCGGTTTTGTTGGTTTCCTGGAGGGTTGTGAAGGCAGGAAAATGGAGCAGTTCCTCACGACCTGGTTGACAGGATGGCTTACCCCAGACTCACTATCTCAGGGATTTAACATAGAACGAACACATCGTGCCCTGTCGCAAAAACCTCCACGGGGTCCAGGCCACGACCTGTCATAGCCAAATTCATGAATTTTCAAGATCAAGATACGATCTTAACACAGGCCAGACAGGGGGCAAGCTCCAATATGACTGGCAACATATCTTCATTTTTCCAGACTACACTTGAATGGTGCAACAGCACAGACAGTCCTTCACAGCCGCTAAGGTCCGACTTCGAGAAATGAAAATCCAGTACGCCTTGCTGTTTCCAGCCCGGCTGCGAGTCATATACCAGTCACGATCTATCTTTCTTTGATACGCCAGAAGAAGTCTTCGCCTAGACGGACGAAAGGAAGTAGCTCAGGCCACATACCCCACCTTGCTTCGACTCAGAATCATCCTCTGGGGAAGCCGCCAAAAAACATGTGAAACTAAAGGGAAAATCTAACCGCAGGTCGCGTTCTCGACACCACTCTAAGGCCAGAGAAAGATCCCGCTCCAGGGAAATCGAGACCAGGCATGAATCACCCCTACAACAACGGGAAAAATTAGAGCACAATGGACGATATCTATATTTGGCTGATGGCAGTTTATAGGGGCCTAGGGAGATGTTCCCCTCCTCCCCCGGAACATTTACCTTTCTTCTCAGTATCTGAGAACTTATTGCACAGTTGGGACTGGGATTCCGGTGGGTCCCCATTGGGACGCGGACGGACCCCCTACCGAGACTAATGCTTTAACAGTTTTTAGGTATTGGGGTGGGAGGGATATTGTGTGGAAATAGGATTGTTTAGTGCTAGTAAATGTGCTATGTCGTGCTTTGTATCCTTTATGTGGTCAAGTCCAGCATGGAGGGGGGAGGAGCTACGCCAGCAAACAAGATGGCCGCGTAAGCTCCCGGCTCCGCCAACCTCCAACTCCAGCCAGAAGATCCTGTTATTTATCCTGTTTTGCACCCTGCCTCCGTGTGTATGAACCGGACTGGAGCTTAATGGTGCAATCCCGAGATTTCTACCAGTTTGGTAGACAAAGATTGGTCGTGTGGCAGTTTGCGGCCTAGACCAACCTGGAAGCCGGGGTCTCGAGTACTGGCCCTGCGGGGTTTCAGTTGAACAACATCGGCTGTAGTTGTGTGACAGGGTCTGGTCTACCGAGGTGGAAAAATTTTCTTGGACCGAAGTTGACGATGGTTGGCTGAATTGGTGAATATCGAAGGAGGGGTGACGACGCACAATTGGAGCGGTGGATGGGGGTCCCTGGCCCGGTTAGGGCCCCGCCGGTGTTCGCTGGTTTGGGATCTCCGCCGGCGGTGGCTGAGTTCGGATTGTTATTGTCCCTAACGATAAGTCCCCCTCTGAAGTCATCCGTTCCGCATCCACTTATTCCCCCCGGGGAGACCGGGCTCTCTGGGGACGCGAATATGACCGAAACTGAGCGAGATGTTGTGGAGCGGACTGAGAGTGACCCGTCACTACGAACGGTGTTGGCAGCCATAGAGTCACTTCATGTTTGCGTTGAAGCCCGCATCCATAAAATGATAGTGTTTTTATCTGGAACCGGACGGATGGGACCGGACCCTGGTCCACTACAAGAAACGAAATGACTCAAGATACCCAAGATGGCCACTTCGATGGAGGAAGCAGACCCCGTACTATGGGAGACGTTGGAGCCTTTCACCAGTGTTTTTGGGTGCTGAGAGTAAGCTTGATGCTGCAATTGGATTTTCAGGCCTACGATCGTTGCCGACTATGGAAGGACTACCTGATGCTCCCTTTCCGGAGACTTTTGATGGGAACTGTTGTTGGTTTGAAACTGCGTCACTCCCCTATACATCGGTACCGCTAAGATGGCGGACGAAACAACTTTGGGAATCCATGACGGTGTGGGGAGTCTTTGGACTTAGCGGAGTTCAACACTTTCATCTCTCTGCTTCGGCTCGGTTTGAACTTTGCAACAGCTTTTTTGTGTATTGACTATCCTGCGGAAGCGACAGTTTGTCCGGAAGGGGCGCACATGTTTGATCGGAAGAGTCAAGGATGAGACTGTGTGATTGAGTTTGCCATCGGGTATTACTGGACACGGGGTTTTCAACCACGGTGCGTTCGGGAGGTTGGGCGGTGTTTGGAGTTTCCCCTGTTGCGCTACGTATTTGCAGCTTAATAGATTTCGAGATTTTAGTCTGGGGATTCTTGGCTTTAGCTGTGGGAGCGGAGACCGGGGGCATGTATGAAGATGCCCTCCTCCATTTTTTACTTTTAGTATTTAGTTAGTTGGGGCGACAGACACACTGCTAGTTGGGGTTAGGTGATAGCCATATGCAGGGGTGCAGGGTGGGGGGATTGTTTATTGTTTTGTCTTCATTTTTGTTTTTATGGTTTCTTTTTCTTCACACTCTGTTTCACTTTCCTTTTAGAAGTATAGTTGGTGGAACATCCTGACTTTGTTGGTATTCCAGTATCTGGTGCTCATGCTTCTTCTATTGTCCTTATTTTATGGGTGGGCAGACTCTGAGAACTTGCGCTTAATGTGAATTGTATATTGTACTGTGGCACATCCTGTTTCTCATACATTGGTGTAGGCGTCTCAGCCATTTCTTCACTGCTTAGTATCCATCCTGTATCTACATCTGTTCGCCTTCTTATTATGTCTGAATGTATGGCACCTGATATGTCTATTACTTTTTTTGTTTTGAAACCAATAAAAAGATTTACAAAAAAAAAAAAGTCCAGCATCGAGTCACTCCGTGATGGAGTGCCTTACCCTTAGTATTATGATAGGAATAGATAACACACTGAAAATAGTTAGTTGGAATAGCCGGGGAGGGCTGGACGAGATAAAAAGGGGGGCAATACCTCGTCAGGCAAAATGCATTTCGGCAGATGTTCTTCTATTACAGGAAACTCATCTTCCCGGCACCAAGGCGCCGTGTTTCTCCTGCTTTGAATATGTGCAGGTTTTTCATTCTGGGTTCACTAGGGGCTCGCGGGGAGAGGCAGTCCTAATTCACCAGAGGGTACAGTATACACATGTTAAATCATGGCCCGATCCCCAAGGAAGCTACATCACTGTTACTGGTACACTACATGGGAAACAAATTGTATTAGGCAGTGTATATGCACCCCCTCCATTGTCGGAAACATTTGTAGAATGCTTGACTGGGATTATGTAAGAGAAACCCATTGGCCTCTCAATAATAGAGGGGGATTGGAATGATGTTGTAAATCTAGCTCTAGATAGATGGCGATCACACAGGGAGGTGGGGAGGCTGCGTTAAACACGACTACAGTAGCTCATAAGCGCTACGGGCTGGGTGGACACATGGCCGCAGCTTCACCCGACTAAGTAAAGCTTCACATATTACTTGACAGTTCATGACTCATTCTCTCTCCTTGATTAGATCTTCGTACCAGCAAGCTATTATTAAAGAATAGCGACGACTGACATACTGACAAGGGACCTGTAGGATCACTCCCCTGTGGTCTTGAGGCTGAGATTGGACCCCCCCCTTTCGCTGGCGCATGTCTGCCTGGCATCTACATGACCAGAAATACACGGCACACATACATCAGGCCATCACAGACTATTTTAACCTTAACCTAGGCACAGTGGATTTGGCAGAGACAATTTGGGATGCTATGAAGCCAACAATTCGGGGCACAGATATATCCTACTGCACAGCCCAGCTTAAGAAGCGACGAGAGGTGCTGCTCCGGACAGAGGCACAGCTCATGGACTCAGAGGAACGCAGTAGGGGAGAGGGTGGGAAACAAAAATGTCGCCAGCTGCTTCAAGAACAGCAAATATATGCAAATACGCTGCACGATCAGGCCAGGGAGCCTTGGTTGGTCTACAGCAGCAGGATTTATCAGTGGGGAGTGGGGGGACGGGGGGGCCTGGGGGGGCATAATTCAAGTTCTCTCTTTTACATTGTTTATTTCAATATGCATTACACCCACCAACCACACCCAGTATACCGGGCACGGACCGCCAAATCCTCAAGGACGCCATCCAAATTGTATTTAGCTTTGCGGCCTAATATGCGGAGCTGCATGCCCCTCGAGACGCCCTGCCCGGGTCCACAATACAACGTTTTATAGACGATTTGCCCCCAAAGACTCACAAATTCGACGCGGGCAAACCTTGTTGCCCCTGTGACAAGTGAGAAACTGGAAGCGGATCCGGTTGACTTGCACACGGGCAAGGCACCGGGCCTTAGTGGATTCCCATAGTGGCTTCCCTTGTGACTTTTACAAGATCTTTAAGTCCCAGCTCATACCTCATTATCTTGCGGTAAGTGATGAGGCACTTGATCAAGGCAGGCTCCTGCCCGATGGGGACATGTAGAAATTACGGTGTTCCTTAAACCTGGCAGACCCCCTGACCAACATGCCTCATATCGCCAAATTTCGTTTTTAAATATTAAGGCCAAGCTATTGGCCAAAGTCCTTGAAAACCGTCTTCTGCCACATATGGTGGAATTGGAACACCCAGACCAGGCAGGTTTTATGCCTCATCGAGCTACTCAGCATAACACCTGACGCGCTCACACTGCAGTGGCAGCGGTAGACCGTATGGAGGGCCCGGCAGCGCTACTTTTGGCAGATATAGATAGGACATTCGACTCAAAGGGGTGGACATATCTATTCGCCCCACTATCGCGACTCAACATCGGGCCTAGATTCCTTTCATATCTGCGGTTGCTGTACACAGATCTCACTGCCTTAGATCAAAGAGGTAGGCGCAGTCTCTGACCCTTTCTCGATAGGACACGGTACTCGCCAGGGCTGCCCCTTATCCCCATACTTATTTGCGTTGGTCATGGAGCCCCTGGCCTCTTGGGTGCAAATAGACGCACAGATTAGGGGGTTTGAGTGGCCGGGAGGGATTTCTGACTGAATTTCCCTATACGCCGACAATGTCCTCTTTTTCTTTATAGAACTGCGTCTGTCGGGACCCCGACTGTTCTGTATAATGCAAATATTCGGAGAAACCTCTTGCCTGTACTTGAACACCAGCAAATCTATACTGTGGGTCTTGTGAGGAGAATCTGAGATGGTACCTGGGCAGAAGAGGCAACTAACTACAACTGGGTTTAAATATCTCGGGATATATCTAACATTCACTATCATGGGAGAAAAATATCATCTCCGTGAGGATACGAACTCGGGCTGAAATGAAATCATGGGCACGCCTGCCGCTCACAATTCTCAGGCGGTCGGCAAGTGTTAAAATGGTGTCACTCCCTCGCCTCCTCTATCAGTTGCAAAACTATCCCTTTCAGATCTCGCCTATGTGGTTCTGACAATTTAATGCGGGACCGAGTCGTTTTCTTTGGGCTTATGAAACTGCCAGAATTTCCCTTAAGATTTGCTTTCAGTCTGCATATTGTGCAGGGATAGCAACCCCTGATATTCAGTCGTATTATGCAATGTCACACCTCCTTGTTTTGAATGACTGGGGATATGGGAATAGAAGTGACCCAGCCTAATGTGTAGAACAATGGCTAATGGGTGATATGTTGCCCGATACACTCCTATACAAACCGCGGCTACTTTGTGGTCTCCCGCCAGCTACCCAAGTGGTTTTGGAGGTCTGGAGGGGCTCGTTGCGCAGAATGGGATGGTGGGTTTGATTAACGAGAGAGACGCCCCTATGACAGAATGGACTGTTTACTCAACTGTCAACCCTATTGGGATTTCGAGGCAGGGATGCCATCGTAATATCTACAATGGGAGATGTTATGAGGGGTACCACCCTAAAATCGTTTCAGGAGCTTTGGAGGAATTTAGAATGCCACATACCCAGTTTTATAAATACTTACAATTTCGCCATGCTATATCCCCACATATTGCCGGAGTTTAACCCAGTTGAAGCAAAGGTATTCATGGGGGATCTAGGAGACCATATGATATCCAAAATGTATCAAACCCTGGTGACAAATCTTTACACTAAACTAGATTCCCTTAGAGAAAAATGGCAGACAGAGCTTGGCCCCCTCGACGATGAATGTTGGATAGAAGATGTAGAATCCCCACGGGGAGCAGCAATAGCCTCTCGCCTACGGCTTATCCAACCCAAGTATTTACATTGCGCCTACTTCCCTAGACAGACTCGGGGGGGGGGCGGGACTGATATCTTCCCCTGCATGCCTCCGATGTGCTGAAACCGACGGCACCTTCATACATACAGTTTGGCATAGCACTCATTAGAATCTGGCGGGAGTCACAACATGCTTATCTGAAGTACTGGGCTGGAATATACCCCTCTCGCCAAAACTGGCCCAACTCCATATCACGGAAGACTTAGCAGGAAACCAATATAAAAGACACCTACTATTCCTGGGTCTTACCCTGGCCAAGAGGGAAATAGCAAATGCATGGAAGGCCCAGGCTCTGCCCGGGCGCATGGAAGGTGAGCCTAGATTGGTGCATGGGTCAAGAAAAACATATATTTAAGGCAAGGGGCTGCCCACAATAATACCATAAAATGTGGAAACAATGGGCAGATTATAGAGGCCTAATCCAGGGCCCCCAAACCATTAAATATGGATGCAGAAACACGGATAATGTGAATTATATAATATGGATGACAATGTGGACTATATCATGCATAAGTAGACTCAATAAAAGTAGGGACTTGATCATTAGTATGTTCATGGCACTGAATGTTTTATGGTTTCAAGCATATGTTATCGGGCTTGAGATGTTCTTGTTATGTTATTATATGTATTGCTCTTCAGTAATAGAAGTAATCAGACACATGGCTACACACTTTGTTGCATTACTTTGTACCTATGTAGCAAGAATTGAAGTGGCCCGGAAAGCTGACTTAATAAAAATAGGTTATAAAAGAAAAAATAACTATTAGTCCATGGATACCTGCCAGTACACAAACAATTCTGCATATGATTTAAGATACAGGTAAAGAAATGCTAGGCAATAAACACTGGTAAGCGTATTATTTTGCAACACATGATGATAATAAACAAAGTATTAACATTGATTCAGGAGAAATTGTGGTCATTATTGTGGGCTGAGTTAGCCATCATGAATTACAAGTGGCTCACTGCTGTAACAAGTCCTTTATTAATTTCTTGTACTGAAGTTTCATAGATATGGAATATCATGCTGTGTTACATATAATATGTAACTTCAGCCACACAGGTCAGTTGGTCGTCAGTCTCTTTGCTGTTCAGTGTCTCTTTTGGTATATGCATGGTAACGTATCAAGTGCCATCTTTCCTAGCAAAATCCATCTCATTCAAACAAATTTGAGCACAAGTTGAGCCAACTAGTGTGCTGCTTACTAGTGCTTGGCTACTTATGAGACACTGGCAACGCCAATTTTGAAGCTTAAATTGGAGAAGGTACTACAAGATGTGGGTAAACACTGTGGAACTGAGTAAAAAATACATGAACTTGTGAAGAGGCTTTGCTGGAACCCGAAGACAATATTTGTAGTTAAGCTTTTTGTCAAGTTCCATGCCACTAGGTGTGCACAATTTTCATCGTAACAGTGCAATTTAAAGCTAAGAACTGTGCAGCTTGATTGTTTTCACAGCCGCCATTTCCAGCATCTCATTGGTGAGGTTGAAGGTGTTATTGTTATGATTATGTTCTTCTAAGATGACATTTTGGGCGAATGATAATCATGGAGGAACATATAGTCGTGTGTGATACAGAAAGAGCAGATTAATGACAAAGAAGGAAAATGGTAAAGTAATGGTGAAGGGCACCCTGGTACATCGGGTGCATGAGTAGTGAACAACAAGGAGGCAAATGGATTTAACAGCAACATTTGTGAGTGAAGGAGTGCGAGAATTATTTTGAACATATAATGAGGTAAGGTTAACAATGGTGAATGGTGGAGCTTTGTATGGTGATTTAAAGTGAAAGAAGTGTAGGCAAAAGCATTCAAGAGCACAGTGCTGGGGGAGCAGTAAGAGGAAGGGTGGTGTGCGACAAGGAACTTAGAAAAGGTATGCATGGACCAAGACACCATGAATATACAAACAACCTAAGGCAAGGCAGAATTGTGATTTGAATGCTTTATTTATGTAGTCTAATATCGCCATTTTCCTATTTTCTGTTCTACCTGATACTCGTGTTGTGATTGGTCATTTACTCATTTTGCAATGTTGTAGTATTATGGGTTGCCCTACTTGGTTATGTCCTGGATCCTTTGGGTAGACTGGTATTGACAGAGTTCTCCTTGATGCCCTGGTGTGGCTTGCTAATTAATAAACTGAGATTTCCCTATTACAGTCCATGTTATCACTCCACATGTGGAGAGTGAGCACCAATTCTACAGTAGTTACATTAAATGTCATTAGTGGGGCTGGACCACCTAGTCTTGCACAGGTTAAATCATTACCATGTGGACAACAAGGAACAAGACTATGAAAATACAGACTGTTAATAAGATATTGCTGTGAACTGTGACTTAAAGCAAATAAATATTGCATTCAACGTTCCCAAAACAAACATTAAATCAGTCAAGCTTGCAATCGGGTAAACCAAGATCTCAGTGATTCACAAACGATGGCACAAAGGGAAAGATCACAGTCAATACACATTAAAATGTGCTTACTTCAGCAAAGCTAGAAAGGCTGCTGGCTCCACATCGGGAAGTTCAATCTCTGTAGAAGTTGTAGCCATTCCTCCATTGAACATGGCATCAAAGACGGCACTTCCCACAGCCAATACAAACCTGAAAAGTAGACAAATGAGGAAGGGATTACACAGGCCATTCACCTAAATGCTGCCACTTACTACTAGAGTTGCATAGAACTTCTGCTGTATTTATACTCAAGATAACCCCTCTAAAAGTTGGTGATAAGAGTTCCAAATACTGAAGAATGGCGCAAAGCTTCGAGTAAAACACAAACAATCGTCACAAACAAAAGTGAACATTTTAATTTTGAAAGCACCTGACCTTTCTTTCTATCAAGTCTTCAGGCAAAACAGAGGAGTGACAAGCATGGAACACAGTCTGCCACTGACAAGATGAACAACCTTCATTCATTTTTAGGTTTCGCCTCGTCGAAAGCTGCGCACTGCGCAGCTTTTCGGCGCAGGCGAAATCTAATGTTACAACAGTGTGGCCTTCGTTCCGCCTCTCTCTTCTATTGGCTAGCTCCATAAATGGAGGCTAGCCATTGGAAGAAAGAACTGCCCGTCATTTCCCGAGGCGATTGGTGGGCGTTCCGCCGATTCTTTCCCTCTCCGCAACGTCATGAAGACGTGGCCACTGTGGGCGTGTACTTTTTTTTCCCCCCCTCTGTCTTTCAGAGCGCGGTGTTGTTATTCAGCGCCCGTCTTCAGGAATTTATTGTTGCTTTCAAAGTGAACTGCTGGGGGAGGAAAAGAAAAGCGGCCGAGGGGCTGACGAGGAGAGGGCAGGATTTCCCCAGCAGGATATGACACCGGAATAGGTCATGCAGTACGTCTCAAAACGAACCACTATTTATCACCATGAAGCTTCATTTGATTCCATCTAATGAGCCCATATTGCCTTTCAAGCTGCATTTAGATTCTCTTAATAACTACTTGCACGTATTTGCTTTTCATTCAAGTAGCAGGCACTCTGTAGTAGAGAATTTGTTTCTTATTGTGCTGACTGTCCTGTTGCCTCCCGGTATAGGAAATCTCCTTTCAGCACGAGTCAACTAGTGGTTGATATTAACTATTCAGGACTGTTAAAGTAAAATTTGGGAACGTCGTTCCTAGAAGATCCGACCAACTTTAACCTGATTATAGAGCCCTATGGGATACACTATCCCAGCATCCTAGCAGGGTACAGTTAACTAGTCGACCCCAACCACAATCACGTTGTGAAAATCATGCCTTTTCAGGCTCCTGCTATAGTTTGCTCTTCTTTACATTGTTTCCGATGTTGAGAGTTTGGATGTGAATGCAATGCTTCTCTTTCTTTTATTTTTGACACAGCAGTTTTTCCAACTCAATGTCTGAATCTGTATTAACACAAGAGGCTGAACCAAGCAATGTCATTATGTTGAGTTGCGGTGCAGCAGAAGTCATGAGATATAGAATGCTTCTTGTTCTCCCAATTGGTCGCACAGGATCCTTGGCCGCACAATTGTTCACAGTATAGTTTCGATTCCTCCCGTTTATGTACAGTCTGTTGTCTTCATGTATTGTATTATATTGCAGGTGCATTTATATACAAATTCAACCCCTGGTGCTGTGTTCAATTGCATTTGCGGTTAAGTACCACCCTACTCAGCGAGAGTGATGTGATTGAAAGAATGTCATAGACATATATGGATAGGCTTTTGGATGCAAGGGTTCGGCTCTTTTTATGTTTTCTCAACAAGCGATTTTGCTAATGTAGTGCATCTCTGTTGTAGCCGATTGCTGCTGATGTAGTGGCACTCTCCAGTAGCCTTCTGATGTGGCGTTACTAAGATAGTCTGGTACTGCCAATGTTTTGAATCTAGTGTAGCCAGAGGCGCAACTAGAGCAGAATTTCGGAGGGGGGAGGGGGGATGTGGGGGGGGGGGGGGCTTAGACAAAATTTCGGGGGGGGGGGGGGCTGAACCTTTAATCAGTAGGCAGAGTGGAGCTGCAGGGGCTCTTAGAAGGGGGTGAAACAACTGCAAGGCCTAATTAACATTCAAATGTTCTTTTAAAGACCTGTGAAACCTTCGGGTGCGGCTCTGTGTGTGCCCGGGATCTGTCTCATCGCGGGCTGCCACACACGACAGGGCTGAAGCCCGGTGAGGCCAATGGGTGTTGCGCGCCCGAGTGTAGCCTAATATAGCTTGTTGGGGCTTCTTTGATGTAGTGCAGCCTGTAAGTGCTGAATTAGACACTTGTATGTAACATTACAGTGCCGACGTAGTAATACAGCACTATGTGGTGTTAAAATGATCGCCTCTTAAATGTGGTTTCTTAGACTGGTGGCTATGACTTTGGACTGAAAGTTATTTTTAGCATCAGAAAGTTAGCAATAGACGAGTCTGCTATGGGTGCTTGTTTACTTGCTTTCCTCCCATGGATGGGATGGGTGTCATCAGTTGCATCAGAGTGTGCATTTTCTTCTCTTGGTGAGCAGTACTGCCTTCAGGAAAAACCTACAGTTGAGTGCTCTGGCCAATTATCTCGGAATCTGAGAATTGTGTTTTATTGAATTTGCATTAATGGGAGTCCACTTTTGTTGAAGGTGGAGGTGATCACGTTTGTGTCAGTGTAAAAGCATGTTTGTACTACGGCAGGGCTTGATGACTGTATTGATTGTTGTTTGGTCGTTGATGGCAGGGCCTGCAGAGTCTTGCTTAACATTAGCGTTGAGTGAGAGTTTTTCTTTGCTAGGGCTGATAATATATTAAAGTGGTTGGTTACTTTCCCAAGTAATCTATAAGGTTCACAGTGTTTTGCCAGTGCCAGACTGATCATTCATCAGTAGTGGCAC
Organism: Lissotriton vulgaris; assembly: GCF_964263255.1. NCBI lineage: Eukaryota > Metazoa > Chordata > Amphibia > Caudata > Salamandridae > Lissotriton > Lissotriton vulgaris. The sequence goes on from NC_141700.1 coordinate 72,089,793, forward strand.
TGTAAACCTCTTGTGAGTTGCAGTGCATTTGAACTTTAATTTTTAGATTCTTGTTTTGACAGTGTAACTATCAAACTGGTGGATTGCTGACAATTTTCTACATCGATTTGGTTTTGGGTCTTATCCTGTTTCCATTCGCCCACTTCAGCCAGCTTCTTTCATCCATTGGCTGGAGACTCGTCAGTCACGTCTTGGCTCAGCCCAACTTTCCCTTAACGATATTGAACTATTGGTGTGTTTATTCCCACCTCCACTGTAGTGCTAACATCGTACTAGATGAGGCACTGATCTACAAACCGTATCCGACACTTTTGGCTCCAACCCCAACCAGGGAATTTAGTAACCGAAGCTGTACTCTTGGCTCATACCCGAACGACCACTAGACCTGGATGCGGTCATGGACTTTTTCAATTAGTGCTTTCTTGAACAGCGACAAATCGCATCTCTCCTTCTGTTTACTGAAAATATGCGGCGGATCAGGCCATTTAAAGTATAAACGTGGTTGGAAGAACCGCTGCATTTCATGGAGCCCTGAATGGGTATAGACTCCTGAAGGCAGAGCCTCACGTGTCTGTAAGGTGTGCTTACACACAGTCCGATACGATGGAGACAAGCGCGGGCGGTAAAGGAAACCCAGCGTGCTGGTAAACAAAGGCGCGTTTGTAACGCTGTGCTCGTGACACAGCAAACCCGGAGTTGAGTCACTCGAGGTAGCGCTGGAAAGTGCTCGAAAAAACGAGGGAAAGCCTACACAAACAGGCTGCGCTGCTCAATTAGTGGTGTCACGGAGGCCGGCGAGGTCACCTCAGAGCCCTGTGAGGCATGAGCGCCAAGGCATTTGGTGACTCCGCCGTGGCGTTTGTTAAATGAGGTTACCTCAGTACAGATCCCAGTAAATACGTGTCATAGTTTCTAAATCTATATATCTTCTTCCTGTGGCTGTTCTCAGTGCGAGGGAATCATCCAGTACTTATCGGTACCATGACTGAAGCTCGTGCCGCCGCCGCCGGTCGTGACGTGCGATCACTAGAGGCACGGGCTTTACTCCGCGCAATTTTACGAGTTCAGAAACCCATCAAACTATGAACAATACATCCTTACCTCAAATAACCTCTTCAGTCACACGAGAGCTATTGCTTCCGATCCTGTGTGAACACCAGCGACACCCGCTGTGCTGCAGCCTACTTAAAGACCTAAAGTGACACCCAGTTGGGAGTAGGTGACGACGGGTCACTGAAAGTCGTGGGTGTTTGCATTTGTTAGGCATTCTCACCTCCCAGCGCGGCTCCTATGCTTATTGGGATACGGAGCTAATCACTTGACTGCCTCTTCCAACTTAGGCACCTAAGTGATTTTCGTCAAATTTGACGATTAACACAACAATTACTATCGATTTCCTCATAAACTAACAGTTTACGTGCCGTTGCGCACCGTTGGGTGGGTTTTGACCATAATGAGTGGGAAGGGGTCTCTACCTGGTGGCAGCCTCTCTTTGCAGACGAGTATTCGCCTCGCACGACATTCTCCGCAGGAGAGCAGGCTGCGGTCTAGGACCTTTGCTGTAGTTCATCTCGGTCATTCATTACGGTGCGCAGGGCTTTAAGTGGGATGGAAAAAGTGAGAGGCATGAAAGGAAGGCCTATTTAATTAAGGATAGGACTTAAACATGCACACTAACGTTTTCGTAGATCGCCACCCTAACCACACATTTGCATTGAACAACTGCCTCCGGTACACGTGACCTTTGCTCTGTGCCTTTGCAGAGAGGCCAAGGATTGGATGAACACCTAATCTAGCACCTTTTTAGGTTTCGCCTCGTCGAAAGCTGCGCACTGCGCAGCTTTTCGGCGCAGGCGAAATCTAATGTTAGAACAGTGTGGCCTTCGTTCCGCCTCTCTCTTCCATTGGCTAGCTCCATAAATGGAGGCTAGCCATTGGAAGAGAGAACTGTCCGTCATTTCCAGAGGCGATTGGTGGGCGTTCCGCCGATTCTTTCCCTCTCCGCAACGTCATGAAGACGTGGCCACTGTGGGCATGTACTTTTTTGTTTACAACAATGTTTGTGTTCATTGTTCGTCTTGTCCCTGTCCCGCTGGCTGTCTCCTGACCACCCTCCCGCTGTCCGTGTGCACGCCCGCCCCCCCTCCCGCTGTCTGCTACTGTCACTCTTGCTCCTTAGAGCACCCGCGCGTGGGAGATACGTGGGGCGCTGTCCCCCCAGCTCGGCAACTTCCCTGCCCTCTGAACTGGAGGAGGACAGAGCAAACTATGTATATTTCCCCCTCTGTATTTCAGAGCGCGGTGTTGTTATTCAGCGCCCGTCTTCGGGAATTTATTGTTGCTTTCAAAGTAAACTGCTGGGGGAGGAAAAGAAAAGCGGCCGAGGGGCTGAAGAGGAGAGGGCAGGCTCCCCCCAGCAGGATACGACGCCAGGAGTGCTGTAAAGGCTGTCTGTCCCCCCAGAGAAGGCGCTATTGCGCCAGCCGCCTTTATCTAGGCGCTTGGTGAGTGCCAGCGAGCCCATCTCCTTCAGACTCCCCAGTGCCTTCCACGGGCCTCTTTATTTGCAAGGGGACCATTCAAGGACTGTCCCTCCGCGCTCCCCACTTATTCACCAGCGTCAGCAATCAAAAGGACGAGCAGCGGGCAGGTTCCCCCTTTGAAATGGGGGGACAATGGGGTTCTGAGCTCAAAGCACCCCTCTCCACTTCTGCCGGCCCCCTCCCCCCATACGGGGTTTGAATTTTTTAAAGCCGCTGCCCCCATCCCGGCTCCGTAAATATTAGGAGGAAAGAAGGTGCATTAGAGGAGAGAGAACGCAGTAAGTGGCCGGGACCTTTAAAACCCAATATATCAAAATGAGCCAGTCGAAAAATAAGGAGCATCGGCCTAACGCCGCAAAATTGTGTGCGGTGTGTGTAGTTCGTATGTGGGTAATGTTGGTATGTACGTGCATGCCACATTTGCTTTTTGTAGTCTGCATTTTGTCTCTATGTGGGGTAGGCCGGTTTATGTGTGTCACTTTTGCTTTGTGAGTATGTGGGCTTTGTGTAGAGAACGTCAGGGTGTGCACCTTTGTGTAGTTGTGCATGGCACCTTTGATTTGTTTAGTCTATTTTGTGTCTCTCTCGATGTAGGGAGACTGCTCACTTCTTTGCATAACTTTGGATGGAAAATGTTTAAAGATGCCCGTGACGCCAGTTTGGTAGCAGCAGTGTTAGTGTGGGCTAAATGCAGAACTCGGTGTCTGACACTTACACCCGTTGTTAGACACTCGCGTCCCCTGTTGCGTCAGACGTATCCCATGCCGTTGAGTGTGCAAGTACCGACACGGACTAAGAATCCTATTTCCTCAAACATGGAGTAGGCTCATGTGTTTCTCGTCACGTTGCTGCTTTCAGCAACCTCTCACCGAACTCCCTCCACCTTGCCACCAACTTTTTTGCACTCATTCTTGAGCCTTGCTCTACTCATAACCATAAACCCTCTGGTGCTTCCTAGTTAGGTGCATCCTGTACCTCCAATTCACGTGTAAAGGTGCTATGATTGTGAGTTGCCTCACCCTTTTATGCACAGGGATTATTAAAGCGAGGCTCTACTACTGCTGGCCAGTGGATTTTTGTGGGAAGCGGTGGTCAAGGAGTGGGTGGATAAACCTTTATGTTAAATTTGTGATTTTGTGTACACACTTCTTATATTCTTTCCAGGAGACAGTCGAAAGCATTTAAAGTGATTTTCAGTCCGTAGAATAGACTGCACTTTTTTGTAATGTTCTGGTTAGCACTGTTGTGGTTCTGCTACAGTAGTTTGTAAAAAGAGGTTGTACATTTTGTATATTGCCTATTCCTTATGCATTTTCATTTATACTTTTTAGGTTTCGCCCGGCGTGTGTGTGTGCGCGTGGGGGGCTCTGGGTGGGTGTGTGTGGCTCTGGGTGGGTGTGGGTGTGTGGGGCTCTGGGTGGATGTGGGTGTGTGGGGCTCTGGGTGTGTGTGTGTGTGTGGGGCTCTGGGTGGGTGTGTGTGTGTGGGGCTCTGGGTGTGTGTGTGTGAGGGGCTCTGGGTGTGTGTGTGTGTGTGAGGGGGGGCTCTGGGTGTGTGTGGGGCTCTGGGTGTGTGTGGGGCTCTGGGTGTGTGTGGGTGGGTGGCTCTGGGTGGGTGTGTGTGGTAGTAATTGCTGTCTGCTGAGCTCGCCCGTAGGGTACAATAGGTCTCACATTGCGAGAGATTAAGCTAATGGCAATGTAAATGACAAAACCAACACATAAATACAAATTTTGTCATTTACAATGCCAATAGCTCTAACTTTTCCAAAGGCGAAACCATTGCATTGTAAATGCTTGTTAACTATAGATCCTGGGTACTAATAAACATTATTTTAAGTTTCATTCTAGCTAGGACAAAAGAAAGGCAAGGTAGAAGGTATAAAAATATGTAGATCATTTAAAAGGGAAAAAGTGAGAACAGTGAACAACTTTTGAATTCGGATTTCGCATATTCAGAGTGAGGATAACTCCCGTCCAGATTGAGCAATCAGAACTATAATTCTATTGGTCAATAAAAGCACTATTATTTATGCAAAATCACTATTATTTATGCAATCTAGATAGATTTAAAAGTATAAAACGAAGGTTTAAAAAGTATATATTACAAACACTAACAAAGCCAATTGGATTGAAGTTTGGATAGCATGTGGATTGGGTATCAACTGCTTGCTTGTTTGGATGGATGTAGTGTGAAGCGTGGTCAGACAAAATCATTGGAAAAACTGAAGCTAGCACATCTGCATCACCTATATAGACGCCACCTCAGCGCGTTGATGTCAGTTCTTTTCTTTCCGCACTAGCTAGCGCAGATCCATGAAGAGAGCTACTTTTTGTCAATTTTTTGCCAGGCTTGTTTTGATGTTTTTAGACTATTTTTGGTGCTTAGATTTCTTCCTCAATGGCGAGAAGACTTCTGGATTCAAACCATGTGGTGACTGCCATCGCGTCATGTTGGCGATGGATCCACACTTAATTTGTCTCTGGAGCGGGACGACTACTAGGAGTCGTGCTGAGACTGCTGGGCCATGACTCCGAAGGTTTTGAGGGAGCGGTCCCTAAAGCTGCTTGCGGTCTGGCGTTTGACTCCACGCCGTTCGCCCCCTAAGTCTCGGTTCCGGTCGAAAGGATGGTCCGGACACTGCTCCAGCAGACCCATGTCCTCATCCTTCCACTTGGAGTTGTTGGGTCGATCCGGTAAGAGGCATAAGAAGCACAAAGCAGTCTTCGGCTTCTCCCTATCCATCGGCCAACGACATGGAGGAGTCTTGACACTCTAGGCCTCGTTCTGTGGAATCTGCACCTGGGTCTGCTCCACTTTTCCCTGCCTTTCTAGGAGCAAACCCCCCACCCACCTCAAAGAATTCTACTACGCCATGTGCATCGTATTAGTGACACCCTACCCTCCTGGTCTACCTTCGGGCTCCGGAGGCTCTGAGTGGGTGCCATAGGGTTCTGCGTGGTGGATCCAGCCCCTGCGCCGATGCCTCCGCAATGCATTTAGATGCGGATCCGGACCGGCGCCTGTCATGCCTCTGCGACTGTCCCCCACACAGAGACTCCTGAAACCAGTCCCGTTTTTATCACAGACGATCAAGAGCCAGAACAGCGCCTATCGACGCCGATTCCGGCGCCAACAGCACCTTTGGGTCTTGGGGAATTTTCTCAGCCTTATTTTGAGGGTCTAGGAGTGGAGAAAGATTGGGAGGGGTCGCTGGACCCTTTACAAGGCGAGGCCAGTAGACTGGATACCTCCCCAGATTATGGCCTGCTTTCTCCCACTTGTTTCAAATTAGAGAGAGACCCCTACAACCAGGGGAATAGGGTACTTTATAAGACACTGATGGTAATATGTTTATCCGCAGGAGAATTATACAGATGGCAAACAACCAGTGCCATATGTAGGAGAGACTTATTAATATAGTCTTGAAAAAGATGGTAATGCATCGATAAAAACCATGGAAAAGCGTTGACGCCTCTCTGCACGATCAGATTAAAAAACCTAGCCTGTAGACAAAGAACTGTATATGTCCAGGATGGTATTTATGTTAAAAATCTCATAAAACGTGCAATAGTTATTGACAATTTCATGTCTGTGTATGTCTCTCCTTTCTTGTATTTTTCACCTTAATATAATATGTATTAATGGTTTGTTTTTTTCATAATTCAGTTTTATATGTTTTTGTGTAGGAGTAATTGTACTCCATGAATGTGTTTAGGATATTTTAACATATGTGTACAATGATTTGTTTTTAACATTAGAGTGTATTTGTATGAACTTTTTTACAATAAAACAAATGAACTACATTTTTGGTGCATAAGTATATAAGATAGGAAAGGTCCCCCAAGGGATCTAGTGGGCCTATTGGGTAGTTTGAGACAAACATTTAGGTTTGTCCTAATTAAGAACGGTCTGCCAAGGGAAAACTTCTCTTACTGCTTTCTCCCACTACCGTGGCTACGGAGGAGGGACCTTCATATGCTATGGTGGGAAGAGGGGCAGCTAAGGTCCTGGACATTCAGCTCCCTTCAGTCCTGCAGCTGGGTGTCTCATCCTCAGAACCCCTCTGCCTTTCAATGAGGTTTTGACTGAAGTCCTTCTGGGAACCTGGTCCAAGCCTAGCACAAGGGCTCTATCAATAGGACAGTAGCCCCCCACCATCGCCCTGCACTGGGGAACCCAAAACTCCTCACCAACTACCCAATCCCAGACAGCTTGGTGGTCCCGGCCTCTACCTCACAAGGCGCATTCCCTTCCGCACCCCCAGAAAGGGAGTCCAAGAGGCTGTATATTTGGGGCAAGAAGATTTTTTCTCCCGCCAGTCTTGCACTGCAGTCAGTGAACACTGCATGCCTATTGTGCAGTTACGCCAGTCGTTATGGGAAACGGTTGCACAAGTGTTGCCACAGGTCTCGGAGGCAGCCCAGGCCATTCTCTCCCAAGCAGTATCAGACTGAAGAGATGCGGCAAGGTTCACTATTCGTTTTGGGCTTGACACCATTGACTCGCTGGGCAGAGCAATGTCATTGATAGTGGCTGTTTGATGCCATGCCTGGCTGAGAACTTCAAACTTTTCTGGGGATGTTCAGGCTTCCCTTATGGACATGCCCTTTGACGGCATCCTTCTATTCGGAGATCAGGCAAACATGGCCTTGGAGTGCTTTAAAGACTCGCTGGCTATGGCCAAGTCCTTGGGCATTCGGTGACCAGCCACCCAAAGATCGTGTAAGTTCAGCAACCTCCGCATGAGCGTGGCTCTTTTCGACACCGTGGATCAGGCAGCCAGTCGTCTAATCAGTCCACAAGATCACAGGTGGTTGGTTGGTGGCAGGATCAGCCATCACCTCCACCACTGGCAAAACATCACATCAGACCAGTGGGTTCTTCAGATAGTCGTAAGGGACTATTCCTCCCCTTCGAGACTACGCCTCACTCCATGCCTCTGACTTACGCCCGGCTGACAGAGGATCTCCTGAACTTGCTTCAGGAGAAAATCAGGACTTTCTTGGCCAAGGGAGACATAGACAGGGTCCGGGCGCCAGAAGTAGGCTGTGGTTGCTATGACCTCTGGCGTTGTGTGCCATAGATCAAGGAAAATGATGGCAGCGGTGGACTTGTAGGGTGCCTATTTCACATTTCCGTCCTACCTGCCCATCACGGCTACCTGCAGTTAAAGTAGGCTATAGCATTCTTAGTTCACAGTGCTTCCCTTTGGCCATACCAGCTCCCCTCAGGTGTTCACCAAGGTGATGGCGGTGGTTGTAGCTCATCTGCACACATCTGGGGTGCCAGCTTTCCCTTATCTCAACAACTGGCTGTTGAAGGCGGGCTCACCCAGACTGTCCTTTCCCACCTCCAGACTACGGTACTACGGTGAATCTCCTGCTTTTGTTGGGGTTCACTATCAACATGTCTAAGTCCCATCTGATACCCTCTCAGATGCTCTCTTTCATTGCAGGAGTTCTGAACATAGAGGGATTTCCGGCCTATCATCCTGAGCGGGGAGTCCAGGATATTCAGACTAGGATACCGATGTTTCAGCCTCTAGCCTGGATTTCGGCTAGACTGACTCGGAGGCTGCAGGGCCTCATGGCCTCCTGCATTCTGCTAGAGACATATGCCAGAAGGCATATGCAGGCTCTGCAGTGGGACCTGAAGTTCCAGTGGACGCAGTCTCAATGCAATCTCTTCGATATGGTTCAGATCTTGGAGGGAACTGCACAGGATTTGCGGTGGTGGCTGACCAACCGCAATTGGGTCGAAGGTAGACCCCTTTCTCGTCTCCATATAGATCACACAGTAGTGACAGATACGTCACTCCTGGGATGGGACCGCCATCTGGGAGAGAGGACACTTTTATCCGGCGGAATCCAGACTCCACATCAACTTGCTGGAGTTCCGAGGGATTCACTTGGCATTGAAAGATTTGCTCCTTTCCATCAAGGGAAAACTGATTAAGGTGTACACGGACAACACCATTGCCATGTGGTACTGCAACAAACAGGGCGGGTTAGGGTCCTGGACTTGTCAAGAGGCCCTGAATTTCTAGACATGGCTGGAACAGCGGGGGATATCCATGGTGGTTCAACACCCGGCAGATTGCCTGAATGCCAGGGCAGAAAAACTCAGCCATTGATGCCTAGCGGATGACGAATGGCGTCTCCATCCAGAGGTGGCGCAGGGTCTTTCAGAAGTGAGGAGAGCCTTGGTAAAATCTGTCTGCCTCCGCCGAGAACGCGCAATGGCAGCAGTTTGGTGGGCTGGAGTTTCCAAGCCAGCACTTGCTTTGTGACGTTTTTCATCTCGAGTTCAGCTCAGACCTCCTGTACACCTTTCCGCCAATACCACTCCTCTCCAGAGTGCTCAAGAAGATCAGGAGCAACTGGGCTCAAGTCATTCTTGTGGCTCCGGACTGGGCACAGAGAGTCTTGTATCCCAAGCTTCTCCAACTGAGCATCAATCCTCCGATCAAGCTGCCCTTTTGGGAGGATTTTCTATTGCAGCAGCAGGGGAGGGAGCTCCACCCGAACCCGTCAACTCTACATCTACTTGCGTGGAGATGGAGAGGCAGCAGTTGACAGCATTCGACCTGCCTCCTAAAGTCTGTGATATGATGTTAATTTGGCAGCCAGGCGTCCATCTACCAAGACTGTACATACCAGCTGGTGGCAGAAATGTGTAAAATATTGTACAGACCGGTCTATTGATCCTCTTTCTACTTCCCTCTCTCAAGTCCTTCTCTTTATTTTGACCCTTGCCCAGCTTGACTCTGCTCTGGGCACTTTTAAAGGGTACCTATCGGCCTATTCTGCCTTCTTGAGGCTGCCAGACCAACCCTCTTTATTTAAATCCACTATTGTGAACAGATTTCTTATCGGGGTTTGAACATATGTTCCCACCTGGCCCATTCATCATGCCTCAGTGGGTTCTTAATTTGGTTCTCACCTTCTTGATGTGCACTCCGTTCGAACCTCTGCACAAATGCCCCCCTCCAGCTGCTTTCCATCAAAACAGTCTTTTTAATGGCAATAACATCTGACAGGAACATGATTGAATTGCAGGCTCCGTCATCCAAGCCTCCTTACCTGACCATGTTCTCTGATAAGTTGGTGCTTCGCACTAGGGCCTCTTTCTTACCGAAAGTAGTAACACCATTCCACGTGGGGCAATCCGTCACATGGCCACTTTCTATGTTCCTCCACACCCCTCTAAAGAGGAGAAGAGACTCCAGCACCTAGACCCAAAAAGAGCGTTTTCGTTCTACCTTGAGCGCACTAAAGAGTTCCGGGTGGACAACCAACTCTTCCTGGGGTACGATGTATCAAAGAAAGGTTATGCGGTGCAGAAGAGGACTATCTCGTAATAGGTCGTCCCGTGCATCAAAATCTGCTATGCTCTGGCCAAAAAACAGCCTCCTGAAACCTTAAGGGCTCATTCTACCAGAGCTCAGGCTGCAACCACAGTGTTGCAACATGATGTTCCAGTCATTGACATTTGTCAGGCAGCAACGTGGGCATCACTGCATATGATCACTAAGCACTACTGCCTGCCCAGTTAAGTCCGCAGGGACGGCCTGTGTGACTGCTCTGTCCTGCAGAACTTCCTGGTCTAAACTGGTCTGCAGTCCCTTCTCCGGGTATGATATTGCGTGGGTATCTATTCTAAGGTAAGGAATCTGCGGCTAGATGTTTCTATCAGATGGATAAGCTAGTTACCTTCGGTAATGCCTTATCTGGTAGAGACATTATCTCGCTGCAGATTCCTTACCAACCCACCCATCCTCCCTGCAATGAGAACGGGTTTTTAGTGTCTGGGCTGTTCCAAGCAAGGGGACTAAGTGTCCAGTGAACTCAACCCATTGTTCCGCACAGGTAACCAGCGGTCCCATGCAATATTAAGTCTCTTCTTTTCTTTTGGTGAAAGATGGAGTCGCCAAAGTCAAGATACACAGACCAAAACAGGTTCTTACTGGTACATAAGAGAAATACAAAAACTAATTTCCTATTTAGAGCTGAAAATAATCTGAACAAAATGGGAACAGAAAAATGCGACAGGAAAAAAATCTAGAATTGGCTGAATTTTGGCCACTCAGTGTTACACTAGTATTGCGGAGTTCTGGCCAAATTTCACCAACCGCTGCGTAGCAGAGTTTTTTGCTTGCACACAGCTGGTACAGGGTAAGTTGGCAAGGGAGATTTGGGGTCCCCTAGCACGATTTTCGGCTGTTCGAGAGGGCGGCTAGCGAGATTTCTCCAACAAGGGCTGTCACAGGCATTCGCAGTCAGAAAGCTGCTGCTCGAGTAGAAAATCTACTTGACTGGCAGCAACAACTCGAGAAGCTACGCCCTTTAAAGCCATGTGGTGCTGTTCATGCTGATTTTTCTGATCCGAGCGAGCTCCCGGTGCTAGATCACAGCACATTAGCGGAAACTCGCCACAAAAAAATTGTAAATTCACAGAGTGAAACTGCGAGCTCTGCCTAAGGCCTAGAAATGTTTTTACTTTTGAGTTGTAGCAAACTGCAACTACTGAAGAAAATAATACAAATGTAGGTTAAAGCTGTGTTAAACAGCAATCCCAAAAGTGAAAACAAGGTCTCATGCTAGAGTTGCAAGGTCTGCTGACGTTTAGCATTAGTTAGGAGTTGACAGTGCCCTCTGTGTGACCGGCATACACACAGTGGAAAAAAATTCCCAGGTGTGATTGACGAGGACACCTGTTACAGGCAGTCAAGGGGCGAAGGACATGGCATCTGTAGGAGGAAAATATGTGCAGCTATGCACGAGGAACCAAAGCACCATTCTGCTTTCTTTGCAGCAGAAAATGAAGAGAAGGCCTAGTGTTCAATGCATGATTCAACACATTGAAGGGAACAGCAAAATAGGGACAACGTTTATTTTCTCACCACGCAAGGCTCAGGCAGCCACCATAGTGTGCTTTTTAGTTTAGCAAAACTTTACAATATACACTGTGGTACCTCTTGTGCCATTTGAAATGATAAATAGATTTAATGAGAGCAGTTATTAACAGCACCCATGGATGAATTATTGTGGCACTGCAGTTTTTTTCCCAAACAGCAAACTTTACCTAACAAGCATTTGCAATGCAATGGTCCCAGTATTGTTAAAGTTAGAGCTATTGGCATTGCTCATGACATTTTTATTTATGTTTTTGTTTTTAAAACATATAAATAAATGGCATTGTCATTTACAATGCCAATAGCTTATTCTCTTGCAAATGCGGGACCTATTGCATTTGCACCCACACACTGAGCCACACACACAAAGCCACCCACACAGAGTCATTCACATAGAGCCACACACACACACACACACACACGGAGCCACCCACACAGAGCCACCTCAACACACACAGAGCCACTCTCACATAGACCTACCTACCTACACACACAGAGCTACCCTCACACAGACCCACCTACAAAAAAAGCTACCCACACAGAGCCACACACACACAGAGCCCAACATACACACAGAGCCCAACACACAAACAGAGCCCAACACACACACACACAGCCCAACACACACACACAGAGCCCAACACACACACACAGACACACACAGCCCAACACACACACACAGAGCCCAACACACACACACAGAGCCCAACACATACACACAGAGCCCAACACACACACACAGAGCCCAACACACACACACAGAGTCCAACACACACACACACACACACACACACACAGAGTCCAACACACACACACACACACAGAGTCCAACACACACACACAGAGCCCAACACACACACCGAGCCACACACACACACAAAGACAGAGCCACACACACACACAAAGACAGAGCCACACACACACACAAAGACAGAGCCACACACACAAAGACAGAGCCACACACACAAAGACAGAGCCACACACACAGAGCGCCCACACACACAGAGACAGTCCTGATAATGGCTCTGGAAGTGATGCTTAAAGCCCATAGATTCGTACCTTGGCAGACGCTGGCTGTCCAGACCGAAAAACAGACCAGTTATCCCAGTATGCAGGCACTGTGTGAAGCTGGGTGTCCCGGATATAGTCCAATCTACTCCTATGTTGTGCAACATGTGTTCCGTGGTTGAACACTATATTAAAGTTGCAGAGTTATGTGAAGCATACTCCCTTGTTCATGGGTACTTACCAGAGACCTGGCAACATGATGTGACCAGTTTCTGCCTTGATCAACCTGTACCACCTAACTACCGCAGTGGCAAAATGGTTGATGAGGTGTGTGCCCATATTTTACAATACTCGTCTAGGCCTTAAAACAAAATCTTTCCAAAAAACATTTAAAAGGCGAAATACTTTCCTACAAATGCAAACTTGGTACCCTTCTGGTCAATCTTTCTCATATAGTGCTTCCCTGGGCCTACTATAGACATCTCTAATGTGATCCTAGAATATAGCCTGAACACCACCCATGTCTTAATACTGGGTGGTTTCAACTATTGACAGGACAAACACTGGTAACAGCGCACAACGTCCTAAAAAGACCTAGAAGCATACAATAGCTTGTTCATAAACACAGAACCAATGGATCTTTACCTCAGCTGACAAGTGCAATGGGGGCCCTTGCATTTCCCTCCCTTGGCACAGAAGACACCAAGTGTATATCATCACATTCAGTGCTAAGAGGACAACAAATAACCTTTGAAACCTACAATCAAGTAGAATTTTGCACTAGATTGTCGCTGCTTTACCTGTTTTAGCTCTTACATGGGTCACTGGTTTGTGTACTGGAGTGCTGACCTCAGCCCACAAAATGCACCAGGAGTCAATCTTTGATCTTCACCACAGCATAAAGGTTAGCATAGAGTAGCAGCAGCCTAACGCACAAAGTTGCTAATGAAACATCTATATCTTAATAACACTAGCATAGAAGCCAACACTTCAAAAGCGCACAGTGTTGTGAAGGATTCCAGAAAGTGGATTTTTCAGCAAGAGGCCAAAACTGCTAAACTTGGACGGGTTCCAGGCAGTATCTGGACAGAATTCAAACCCTCTAGAGGACTTGGGGGAGTTTGGAGCATCGATGTGCTTTAAGCCTGCATCCAGATTTTACTTTATATTAAATTAAATTCAAGGATAGCCTTTCCAGTTTTCGGTTCGAGATCTCTGTGGAACATCAATGAGCCAACAGTTACTGCCTTCGCAAAAAGGAGTAATGTGCACTTGCTGTGACGAAAGAGCTTCAGGTGTTTTAATAGCGCTTCTAAAGATCTCTACTGCGCATGGACTTGTAGAGGGAATGCCAGGTTTCATTACACAATACTTTGGGAGCAGGGTTAAACAAGTAGGGAGGGGTGCCAGTTGTGATGGCTTTGCGTAGGTGCATAACAGCCATAGAAGCCTGTTGATTTAATAGAAGACATACGTTCTTATATATCATTCTCAGTTTGCAATGAAGTCACTGTGCACAGTGACTGCTTTACATTCTGAAAATACATTGTGCCTGTGACAGATGTACATTTTAAGAATCACAGTCTTTGAAATCGCATGTAAAAGGTTTTCTAAATTAATCTGATAGTCTTTTTAAAAGAATAAATTAGGCCTAAAATGCCCCAAAAATTAGTCAGAGGTTACAGATCCCCGCGTTGGTTGAGGCACGCATACAAAGGGAACTAAAGTGACTGGAACCTGTGACCTTTATATAGGGTTGTTGCATCACTTCCAGTGAGGTCTCAAGATGTCACGGATGATGCTGGACAGCGCCTCCTAGTGTTGGTGACTGAATATGAAACAAGTACTTGTGCACATGTCAAAACATACAAACACAAATGTACACATACAGACTCGTACTCAAAGACTTACACACAACCACGGGCAAACACAAGCATAGACGCGTATGCAGGCACAAATACACACAGACTAACAGGCCCACAGACTCATAGATCCAGACACAAAATTGAACACACTGATCCACACGGCACGCACATACAATCACACCCGCACATACATAAAGACGCAGACACACTCACAGATCCAGACACATGCCATCAAACAAACACACATAGACCCACACTTGCACACACACACACACACACACACACACACACAAATAAATACAGATCCAGACACACAATCAGACAGGCCCACGCACGCGCACACACGTGCATACACAAACGCGCGTACACAGGTAATCATGCATACACTAAAATGCAGAGAAGAGAGCCAGGATGAAGTGTGCAGATTGGAGGGGGATAGGCACAACCCATTCCCACCCTCACCCAGTGCCTATAAATCATTCAAACATGGACCGACTTTCTGGGGAGACCCCGGGTGACCACATAAAAGGAGCAGCAGGAGCATAGATGCATACGCAGGCACAAATACACACAGACTCACAGGCACACAGACTCATAGATCCAGACACACCATTCGAAACACTGATCACATGGCACGCACATACAATCACACACGCACAAACTCACAGATCCAGACACACAGACACACTCACAGATCCAGACACACGCCTTCAAACAAACACACATAGACCCACACATACGCACACACACAAATACAGATCCAGACACACAATCAGACAGGCCCACAAATGCACTCACACACGTGCATACATGAACGCGCGCACACATGTAATCACGCACACACTAAGATGCAGAGAAGAGAGCCAGGATGAAGTGTGCAGATTGGAGGGGGATAGGCACAACCGCTTCCCACCCTCACCCAGTCCCTATCAGCCGACGCCAAAACTCAAAGCTGGTGCCCCAGTTCCAAAGTGGCAGTTCTGACCGTCACTCCACAAAGTTCAAGCATCAAAACACGAAAAGAAAACACACAAAACAAGCATTTGCAGCACACGGACAACCAGAGCTATGACGTGAGAGCAAAGCAAATGGGCAGCCTGTTAGGATTTATGGCCGGATGAGGGAGATAAGCTATGCGTGGCATGGGGATGTTGTGAGGGCTGGAAGGGAGGGGCACCAAAAGAGAGACTCCGGATAGCTGGTAAAAACTGGTGATCGCTGCAACTACTGTCCATGATTCAAGCACACTCTTGCCAACTTACAGGTGACACTGGATATTAAAGGGAGCGAACGGTGACTCCCAGGCAGGGCTTTTTGGTGAGTGACCGGACGGCTGGCCTCCATCAGGTACATGGTCATGTGTCAAACTATCTGTAAGCCGATGAGAAAAAACCTGCAAATTAAATGTATTTTGGGGCGGGACAGAGTATCTCTGTGCATGAGGGAGGGGTGTGCATGCTGGGCCTAGGCTGTTAATAGCAGTACAGACCAGAGGGGAGGTGTCTGCGTGCACCCTGCTCTGTCCGTACGACCCTCCTGCTGCCCTAGGGAAATGCGATCTGCTTCCTGCAGACCGGCCACTCAGCCAGGGCTTTCTCAAACACCTCGTGCAGCAATAATCCTGCTAATTAATACAATAGTAGAACTTGGAAGGTCTCCACATCGTTGGGTGATTGATTACACAAATACAGGGCTGAGCAAATTAGGTTGTGCGGTCTGCCCTGAAAAAACAAGCGCTCGCCGTGCTCTGTAAACCTTTTCAGATTGAGGGTCGTGTTGTTTGAGGAGAGAAAGAAACGAAAAAAACACGCCCCTCAATACAAAAAGGACGGGGCTTACAGGGAGACAATGATGTCACAGAGACCTCTTCTTCAATGGCTGGCCGCCGTTTAGGAGGCCAGCCAATGGAGAAGAGGGGCGGGTTTAAGCCTCACTACTCTGAGACATAAGATCTCGCCAGCGAGACTGCGCATGCACAGCCTACGCTAGCCGAGACCTAAAAAAGATCTAAAGGGAGACAGAGGGGTCTAAAGTTGGAATGTGAAGACACAGTCTCGCAGCGCATGCTATGGCACCACCTCATGGATGTGCTTGAGAAGCCTAGTTTAATAGAAAAGAAGTACTTGGCTTGATAACGGTTAAGAGATTTTTGAAAATGAAACAATCCATCGAGGTACAACATCTTTGGGGGAGCAGTGGGACGTAGAAATGTATATGTAGCCACTGGGTTAGTATCAAATAAATTGGTCAGTGTGCTGAAAACCAAACCCCCAGCAGAACTAATTCAGCAGTGCAAATTTGCAAATTGCAAAGTCAATAAAATGAGAACTATCAAGTGTGGTATACACTACACTACTGGTCAATACAATCATCATGACAGCAGGCCGTTGAGGCAGATCTAGGACTCTTAACACTGCCATTCAAGGATGATCTGCAGTTTTAAGAAGATAGCAGACTGGCACTGCCACAAAACTTGTCTCCAGCATGCAGAATCACGCTGCCACCTTTTGTGATTTCATGGACAATTCAGCATTATTATATGAGGGCTGGTGGTGTTTGGCTTCTGCCATCTTCGAGAGGTCAGGCTCAGCTTCAAAGCAGCGCATCCTAAGCCACACAATTTCAAAGAGGGATCGAGTCCATTTGAAGCTTGCTGGCACCTGCTAAGCAACCGAAAGAGTACTAATAACCAATGAGACCAAAAATATTGATTAAAGCTTTGGGTAATTTGGTACATTTTGAAAATTAAGGGCCCATACCCTGGCGTTTACTGAATGAACAACAGTTCATGAACAGACAATAGTTAAATTTTTCTGCTTCTAAAATAGGATTCGAATGCAGAAGGTAGCAGCCCGAAAAGTAAAACCCCAACTGCCAATTCAGTTTGTGGTCAACCCTCGCCTGACAAGGGACAAAAGCATGAAAGGACAAAGTACTCCAAGGCTCTTGCAAAGAAACCAGGACCCGGAACACAGAGTGCCTGATAACCACACTGCGTTTCCAGCTATATTTTTTGCATGACAGGAAGTTGAAGCGCTTTGATAACAGTCACCAATGGAACTGCAGCTAGGTCATCAAATACTGCAGCCAGCTCAAATGAAGGACTAGCAATATTCTGCATTTGATGAGATATCCTCTATAGCAGGCGATCTCTTTAACTACTCTACAAATGAGAGCAGTGTTCTTCATTATACAGCTGACAGCGACAAAAATAAACCATGGTTTAATAGGTACAGAAAAAGTTACCCCATCACCGAGATGAATGACAAAACTGTTCACGGACTTAACAGAGGACGGTGGTTAGTCTTATATCAATGGCAAGAAGTTGTGGATCCAGAGGTTTTTAATTCTCCTCACAAAATATCAATCTATGCGCTTTTCCAATCAATCGGAGGAATTGCTGAGGTAATAACGGATAACATTGAGATGTTTAATACATAATTATGTCAATGAAAAAGCATTCATGCTTATTATGATTCTGCACTTAATAAAATATTAATAAATCAAGTCCATGAAAATACTTGAGTTGGAAATTGGAATCATTCAGCTGGAAGGAAGTAAGGGTGCCGATCTTTCAACTCTGAAAATTCACAAATTTCCCAGTTTCATTCGCTCAAAAGGACGTGGCAGATGGAGCACAAGGGAAACTTATACACATATGATAGCAGTCTAAACATATTCCTAGACTGTTCCGTAGTATGTGAGAGCACTTTCAGAGAACGAGACACCATCTTTCAGAGCATGATATCACATTTGCAGCAACTTGTGGCCATACAGTCACTTGGCGTTAACTTCTGTGGCCATAAGGTGAACTGCAGCTTTTAGCTTCTATAAGGACATCTTTTTAGGCTTCGCCTGGCCGTAGCACTGCGAAGCAGTGCCCCGCCCAGGCGAAATCTTATGATCCTACAGTATAGGGCTTTGTCCCGCCTCTGTCTTCCATTGGCTAGCTCCATAAATGGAGGCTAGCCATTGGAAGAGATTGGCTGTCAATCACTATTTCCCCGTCGGAACGCGATTCTGGGGCGTTTCCGTGTCTTTTTTTAAGTCCCGCCCTCTCCTCTTCCCATTGGCTGGAATTTTACCTTCCAGCCAATGGGAAGGGGAGAGCACGAAAAACACGACGCCGAATCTGCCGGCCCGGGACACCCCGTGACGTCATTCCCCGGGCCGCGCTGTGATTGGCTGCCGGCCCAAGACCTGACTTGTTTTTTTACTTAGCACATTTCATCATGCTTTTATTGATGAGTGGTGTCCGCATGCTGCACGGAACGAAACTCGGGCAGACTGCGGAGTGTACACTTTACCTTGGAGCGAGCTGGGCCCGGAAGAGCGCCTGGCAGTAGGCGATAGTGAGCCACGAGACCTCAGAGCAATGATACCGGGCAGTGAGCAATGTGTACGGAGGAGCCGCGTTCCATCACACCCGTGACATCAGCAGATCACTGACTCACACTCACCCACCGACGCGCAGTACCGGTGTCAGTGAAGCAGCACTACTCTTAGCCTCTCTCGGCCTTGGACACGCGATAAGGAGTTACAGCATTGCACCCGCGATGATTTATTCCAGTCTTTTTATCAGCATAGTGACGTGACTGCATCAAGTATGGTGTAAAATAAGTACCATTGAGGCGGGTAACAATAAACGTCTGCTGTTCAGCGCCAGGTAAAACCCGGGCTTTGTAGTCCGTATATATGAAACGCCGTAGTTTGTCTCCATGCCCCCTACATCTATGCACAGGGTCGGAGGGGCTCAGGTTGTTGTTCTGTATAATGCGGGGCTAGTAGTAACACCCTTCCAATGGTCTCTCTAGGCACCCACACAGCCCTTTCACATTACATTTTGCCTCAATCTGTGATGCATAAACCGTCATCCTACCGTCGGTCTGTGTCCATGGGTTACGGATACCAGCACGATCTGACGTCTTTACCTTTTCTCATCGCGTCTTCCACTGACCTTCAGGCCATTCTAAGTGCTATAAAGATGCTGTGCTGTTACCTACAAGTGGCATCGTTGGGCCTCTGAAGTTGTTGAGCAATGAACTCTCCGACGGACCTGGTGTGTCTCTAGCTGGGCCCTGCTGGTCCTGCCCCTTTTATCTATGATGCAGCTTCACATTGTATCCAAAACATAAAAGCAAACTACAGGGCACAGAGGCATGGAGAACCAACTGATGTTACTACTGTGCTAGTCCAGATGGCATCACTGTTGCCGTATTAAAATCTTGCCCAAACTGTTGGACAATATATTTGAAATGTCTTTTTGTAAAGACATGTAATTAAATTCTGGATCCATTCCCAATTCATGGAAGGGAAGCATTAACACCATGGCTGCTGTGCATTTTCCCCTCCTGTGCGGAAATTCCTTGAATTCTATGGTTTCATGACGAGCTCAGCTCGTCATAAGCACAGTTCAACTGTGCCTCATGACGAGCTGAGCTCGTCATGAGCATGGAAGGGGTTAATATCCAATGATATAACAGGCATTGGCAAAGCCAATAGGTATCGCATATGCAATAACCACTGGCTTTGCCAATATGTTTAGCAATGTTTCACACAAGCATGGCTGTAGTTCAGCATGGCTAAAACGTTATTGGGGTTAAAAGGTGAGTTGAGTGGCGTAAAGTGGAGTGTTATGGAGTGGCATAGAGTTAAGTGGCATGAAATAGAGTGAGATGGAGTAGTAGAGTGTTATGGAAAGGCATGGAGTGGTGCAGTGATGAGTGACAGAGAGTATTGCGTAGAGTATTGCAGAGGGGCATAGTGGCATGTAGAGTAGGTGAGTGGAATAGCATACAGCGGAGTCGAGTTTTGTACAGTCGAGTGACGTGGTGTAGCAGAGTGGAGTGGCATAGATTGGAATAAAGTGGGATGGAGTGGCATAGAGGGAGTTGCGTAGAGTAGTGTTGTAGAGTTGCATAGACTGAAGTAGATTGTTGCAGAGTGGAGCGTCGTAAAGTGGTCTAGAGTGAAATGGTGTAAGGTACAGTGGTGCAGAGTAGATTAACAAAGAGTGCATTGGTTTTGAGTAAGGAAAATGCTACTTACCAGTATGCATCTGTTCTTGCCATGTAGGGCTGCTGACATTCATCTTAGATCGCCGCCTAGTGTTGGATCTGGATTTTTGCACCTTGTTGTCTTGGAAGAGTCTTCGAAGTATCACGAGATAGGTGACTCCTCCCCTGGACTACAGTGCGCATGGGCATCTTCTCCATCTTTAGATTGTTTTTCGCCATTGTGGCAAAGATGGAGTATAGGAAAGTAAGAGATGACCATGTAAATGTATGTAAAAAGATAACCCTGCAGCTGTGACAGGCACCAGGGAGGAGGGCGGGCGATATGAATGTCAGCAGCCCTACATGCCAAGAACAGATGCATACTGGTAAGTAGCATTTTCTATTCGATTCATGTGGGCTGCTGAATTCATATCTTAGCATAGACTGTATAGCAGTTTCTCCTCTAGCGGTGGTCGCCTGTACCAGCTGCAGTGGTTTGAAAAAGAGTTTTAAGGGCAGCCTGGCCCACAGCAGCTTGTTGCTTAGCTTGCACGTCAACACAGTAGTGTTTAGTGAAAGTGTGTATGGTAGACCATTTAGCTGCCCTACATAGGTCTTCTAGGGGAATATTTCCGATGAAAGCCATGGATGCCCCCATTTTGCGTGCTGACTGGGTTCTTGGGGGAACTGTTAAAGTGCGCTTTGCCTTTTGATAGCATATTTGAATGCATTTAACTATCCATCTGGCTATTCCGGTCTTAGAAATGGGATTACCCTTATGTTGTGGTGAAAAGGCAACAAATAGTTGCTTTGTCTTTTTGAATGATTTTGTTGTCAACGTAATATAGCAGAGCTCTTTTAACGTCTAGTGTGTGTAGAGCTCTTATAGCCACTGACAGCGGGTTTTGAAAGAAAACTGGCAATTCTATGAACTGATTGATGTGGAAAGTGGAGATAACTTTTGGCATAAATTTAGGGTTTGTACGAATCACTACCTTATTGTGGTGTATTTGCATGAAGGGTTCCTGAATGGTTAGTGCCTGTAGCTCACTCAGTCGCCTGAGGGAGGTAATGGCAATTAAAAATGCCACCTTCCATGTTAAGAATTGTAGTTCCCATGAATGAAGGGGTTGAAGGGTGGTCCCATGAGTCTGGTAAGTACTATGTTTAAGTTCCAGACTGGTAAAGGTGGATGCTTTGGAGGGATAATTCTTTTAAGCCCTTCCATAAAAGCTTTGATAGGTGGTATTCTGAACAGGGACACATGTCTGTTTTGAAGATATGCTGCTATAGCAGCAAGGTGTAGCCTTATGGATGAGTATGCTAGATTACATCTTTGAAGATGTAGCAGGTAACAGATTATGTTTTGGATGGAGGCATCTAATGGATTGATTTCGCTATTATTACAATAAATTACAAATGCAGTTTGGAGGCAAATTAAGATATCCAAACTCTAAGACCTCAGGAGCCAGATCGCTAGGTTCATCTGATTGGGATCTGGGTGCCTGATTTCTCCATGGTTCGGTGTTAGCAGTTGTGGCGAGAGGCGCAGTCTTTGGTGAGGAACTACTGAGAGTTCTAGAAGCGTCGTTTTCCATGGCTTGCCCCTGTGGGAGCAACCAGGATCATTGTGAGTGACTGTTGCCTTAGTTTGCGTGCCACTAATGGAATCAGTGGGGTTGGTGGAAAAGCATACGCAAATCTGCCTGACCAGTTCATCCATATCGCATTGCCTTGTGACAACAGGTGTGGGAACCTGGCGGCAAAGTACGGGCATTTTGAGTTTTCGTTTGTGGCAAACAGATCTATCTCTGGATGTCCCCACTTTTGGGAGAATGTTTGGAGATCTTGAGGGTGAATCTCCGATTTGTGTATTTGTTGACTGTGTCGGCTTAGTAGATCTGCTGTCTGATTGTCTATTCCTGGAAGGTGTTCTTCCAGGAGAAATTTTTTGGGGGGGAATTGCCCACCTCCATATGCTCTGTGCTAGGTGGGATAGCTGCAGAGAGTGTGTCCCTCCCTGTTTTTGGATGTAGTACATGGCTGTCATGTTGTCCGTCCGGATTAACACAGCCTTGTTGTACAAGTATTTCTGAAAGACTTTCATTGCTGGAAATACTGCTAGTAACTCTAAGTGGTTTATATGTAGTGTATTTTGCTTGACTATCCAGAGACCTAGGACTGTGTATTGAAGGAGATGAGCTCCCCAATCGTCAGTGATGCGTCCGTTGTTAATACTACTTGTGGAACTGGCTTTTGGAACAGTCGCCCCTTGTAAAGGTTTTGTGGGTTCCACCACTGCAGAGAGTTGTAAGTGCGACTGTCTACCAACACTAGGTATTTTAGTTGTCCTTAGCTTGGTTCCACTGCTGTGCTAGGCATTCCTGTAAGGGACGCATGTGAAGCCGGGCATAAGGGAAAATGAATATGCATGAGGCCATCATGCCTTTAAGCTGCATGAACACTCGAGCTGGCAGGGAGTGTTGTGTCTGAAATCTTTGAACGAGAGACTGTATGTTGGCTATCCTAGCTGGATTTGGATATGCCTTCGCTACTGATGTATCTATTGTTGCTCCCAGATATTGTTGTATGTGGGAGGGTTGCAGTTGTGGTTTTGAGTAATTTATGGAAAATCCTAGACTGTGCAGTAGCTGGATTGTCTGAGACGTATGGCTTGCACACTGCGCGTATGAGTTGGCTTTTATGAGCCAATCGTCGAGATAGGGGAACACATGGATGTGTTGCCTTCTGAGGTGTGCTGCTACTACTGCTAGGTATTTTGTAAAAACACTTGGTGCTGTAGTTACCCCTAAGGGGAGAACTTTGAATTGATAGTGGTGACCTTCTATTGTGAACCAGAGGTATTTCCTGTGAGCTGGATGTATAGGGATGTGAAAGTATGGATCTTTGAGGTCTAACGTAGCAAGGAAGTCGCCTTGCTGGAGTAGTGGGAGTACTTGTTGTAGAGTGATCATATGGAAATGCTCTGAGTTTATGGATTGGTTTAGAGGTCTGAGGTCCAATATTGGTCTGAGGGATCCGTCTTTTTTGGGAATGAGGAAGTATAGAGAGTATACTCCTGTCCCTTGATGTTGAAATGGGACTGGCTCTATGGCACCCTTTTCCAGCATGGATAGCACCTCTTGTTGTAACAGCGTGATGTGTTCTTTGGACATTAGACGGTGTTTAGGCGGTATGTTGGGTGGAGTAGAAGTGAGTTCCAGGCAGTAACCATACTGGATAATTTGTCTCACCCACCTGTCTGTCGTAATGGCGTTCCAGACTGGTAGGAATTGTGTTATTCTGCCTCCGACTGGTGTTAAGTGGTCTGGAGGGAGTGTGAACAAGTCACTGTTTGTTGGCGGTGGAGGCTCTGGTGTTATTACCACCACCTCTTCTGCCCTTGTTATTGTTCCCTCTATAACCTCCTCTGTTGGAGCCTTTATTAAAGGTGCCTTGTGTAGTACTTTTAAATGATGAGGAGGTTTGGGATGTGTTGCCTCTGCCTGAGCCTTGAAATGAGGAGCGACGAAAGGAGCTCCTAGACTGTTGAAATTGAAGTGCACCCATGGACTTAGCAGTGTCAGTATCTTTTTTCATCTTTTCTAAGATGGTATCAACTGCAGGTCCAAACAAGAAATCCTGGTTAATGGGTTGATTGAGTATGGTAGATTGCACTTCATTTTTAAAACCAGAGATGCGGAGCCAGGCATGCCGGCATAGCAACACACTAGTGTTGACTGACATAGCTGCTGTATCGGCTGCATCAAGGGTGCATTTTATGGATGCTTAAGTGATAAATTTCCCTTTCTGTATTAGGTCATTTGCTTTTGCCTTATAGGGTTTGGGTAGGTGTTGTAATAATCCATCCAGTTCATCATAGTGTGCTCTGTCATAGCGTGCTAGGAGGGCTTGTGCATTGGCAGTTCTCCAGGTATTTGCTGCCCGAGAGGCCACTCTTTTCCCTGGGGCTTCTAAAATTTTTGACTCCTTGTCAGGAGGGGGGCATCACCCGTTTGCGAATTTGCCCTTTTCCTAGCGTTAGATACAACTAGAGAGTCTAGTGGTAGCTGAGACTTGATATAAGAGGAGTCTGTAGGGGATGGTTTATATTTCTTTTCAATTCTTGGATTGAGGACACGCGCCCTAGCTGGGTCCTTAAAGATGTCTGGTGCATGCTTTAGTACTCCCTTCAGCATAGGGAGTATACGTACACTTTTCTCTGATGTTGGGAAGGTGTTAAATAAGAAATCCTCCTCTATAGGGTCAGTGTGCATTTGTACGCTATGATACTGAGCTGCTCTGTCAACTAGCTGGTTAAAAGCAACAGTGTCGTCAGTAGGAGATGGCTTTGTGGGGTAAGGCGAGGGATCGGGTAAGGGTTGTGTATCATAAGGGACATCAGGGTCATTCTGATCGTCCCATGTGTGACCCTGGTTTCCTTGATCATCAGGGTCTATAAAATCCCGTTGAGGATCTTCACCCATGTCTTCTACCTCATCATAATGTGGAGGTGTAGGAGAATATGGAACATAAGGCATGTTAAGAGTGAAAGGAGGAGGTGTGAAAGGTCTAGAAGGGGATGTCCCAAAGTCCTTTTTCTTAGGAGGAACAGGAGAAGGAGCTTCAGTGTCCAGTCTTCTCTTGTTCTTATTATAAACTGACATATGTCCTGTATCAGGTTCTATATACAGTCTATTTTGGTCTGGGCTCACCGGATCAGGTTGAAAAAGTTCTTCTTCTTCCACTGTCCGTGGCTTTGGCGCCGATGTTTTTGGATCGGTCGCTTGCTTGTTTTTATTTTTCTGTGGAGCTTTTCTCGACTCTACGTTCTTTGTCGACTCGACAGCTCTTTTCGGCTCGACTGCCTTGTTTGACTCTACGACCTTCCTCAGTTCGGCGGTCTTTTTGTGGTCGACAGCCTTTTTCGGCTCGATGTGTTTTTTCGGCTCAACAACTTTTTTCGGTTCGACTGCCTTTTTCGGTTCGACAGCCTTCTTCGGCTCAATGGCAGTCTTTGGAACGACGACTTTCTTTGAGTCGAATCCCTTTTTCGGGCCGACTGTCTTCTTTGGATCGACGACGACCTTCTTTGGATCGACGGCCTTCTGTGGCTCTAAGGCCTTTTTTAGTGTTGGCGCCCGTTCTAGGCTCTGCGGCCGTTTTTGAGTCGATGGGCTTCTTGGGAAGTGTTTTGCTCGGTACCGGAAGGCTTGGGTATGGTCTTCGGAGGCGAGCCGGAAGGCGGGGCTTCTGAAGCGGTGTTTCGGTCGCGGCTAAGGCTTTTAGGCGATGCTTTGACCGGAGCCTTGTCTTGAGGTGGAGGCAGGGTAGGGGCTTTGGTACTCACGGTTTGCCCCGGTGGGATGTCGTCATCGGAGTCCGACTGGACTTCTACTGTGACTAGCTCAGGTCTGAGTCCGCTGCCTCTTGGAGTTCATGTTAGTCGTCGAAAATGTTTTCCGGTTCAGGTGCCTGTCGCTGCATCTCTTGTCGAGCAGCGCCTCGGTTCCGGATAGTTTTCTTCAACCAGAACTGGGCACAAGCTGGACAGTTTTCTTTGTTGTGCTCCGTAGATAGGCACCTGTTGCATACTGTATGCTTATCGCTTTGTGGAAACTTGGATCGACATTGTGAGCATCTTTTGAAAGGGGTTCTTTCCATCGGCAGGAGGCCCACGTGGCGTCGAAAAGGCCCAACGGCCCGCGTCGACTACCAGAGATAGATGGAAAGAATTGTCGAGTCGAGGGATACCGAGCGGAAACAATACAGTCGAAAGTATAAGGTTTTTGGCTTTAGAAAGTTGGAAAACTTTGGTCCCGAAGTTGGAGTTGTCTCAGTGCATCCGAACCCAATGGCGGAGAAAAACAATCTGAAGATAGAGAAGATGCCCATGCGCACTGTAGTCCAGGGGAGGAGTCAACTATCTTGTGATACTTCAAAGACTCTTCCAAGACAACAAGGTGCGAGCATCCCGATCCAACACTAAGCAGCGATCTATGCTAAGATATGAATTCAGCAGCCCACATGCCTCGAACAGTGGTGTACAATGCAGTGACATAGAGCAGAGTGGTAGATTACAGTGGTACAGAGTAGAGTTCAAGGATGTTAAGTAGATGGTTTCAGAGTAGAGAGAAGTTGAGTGGTGCAGGATAGAGTGCAAATGTGTAGAGTGACAGAGTGCAGTGGTGTAGAGTAGGGTGGCATAGAGTGCAGTGGAGTGCATCGGTGCAGAACAGAGTGGCATGGAGTGGTGAAGAATACAGTTAAGTGCCGTAGAGTTGAGTGGTGCAGAGTAAAGTGCAGTGGAAAAGTTCAGTGGCACAGAGGCATAGAGTTGAGTGGCGCAGAGTAGAGTGCAGTGGCATAAAGTAGAGTGGTGCAGACAGCAGTGCTGCAGAGTACAGTGGTGAAGAGTAGAATAAAGTGGTGTTGAGTGCAGTGACGTAGAGTGCAATGGTGTAGAGTGCAGTCTTGCAGAATAGAGTGGTGCAGTGTAGAGTTTGGTGACAGAGTGTAATGGTAAAGTGGTTTAGAGTGCATGGACGTAGAGTGTGGTAGTGCAGAGTAGAGTTGTGTTCAGTGGCCGAGAATGTAATCCTCCAGAGTCCAGTCCTCCAGAGTCCAGTGGTTAAGAATAAAGTGGCATACAGTGCAGTTGTATAAAGTAGAGAGGTGCAGAGTAGGGTGCAGTGGTGCAGTTTGGAGCAGTGTGGCGTAGAGTGCAGCATCGTAGAGTAGATTATTTTAGAATAGAGTGAATGACGTGGAGTGGTGCAGGGTAGAGTGGAATACCATAGAGTAGTGGCACAGAGTAGAGTGGTGCAAAGTGGAGTTGAGTGGCGTAGAGTGCAGTGGCGTCAAGTATATTTCAGAGTAAAGTAGAATGAAGTGGTACAGAATAGAGTGCAATGGCAGGATAGAGTGTAGTGGGGTAGAATGCAGTGGAAGGATAGTGTGCAGTGTAGCAGAATAAAGTGGCACAGAGTGGAGTGTTACAAAGTAGAGTTAAGTGGCCTAGACTGCACTAGTGTATAGTGCAGTGGCGAAGAGTGCAGTGGTACTTAGTAACGTGGGGGTATAGTGCACTTGCAAATAAATCGAGTGGTGCAGAGTAGAGGGGCAGAGTGAAATTGCGTTGAGTGTCCCACCAGGGACGGCTTGTCACACCAGATGCCAGCAGTGCTAAAGCGGCCCTGGTGATAGGCCGTTGCTGTTTCAATGGAACCTGTTCACCTATTTCCTCATTGTTGACAATACACACATCCACCAAATAGTATAACTAGCATTTAAAATGCAACGGTCTCGCCTTTGAAAAAGTTAGAGCTATTGGCATTGTAAATGACAACATTTTTATTTATGTGTTGGTTTTGAAAATAGATAAATAAATGGCACTGCCATTAACAATGCCAATAGCTTAATCTCTCGCAAATGCCACACACAAACACACAGACCCACACAGAGTCCCACACACATACATACCTACAGAGCCACACGCAGAGCCACACACACACACAGAGCCACATACACAGAGCCACACACAGCTACAGACACACACACACACACACACACACACAGCCACACACACTTCATCCACCCACTAAGTCCATCCACCTAGCCACCACTCAACTCCATTCATCCACTGACTCCATCCACCCAACCACACCTTGTCAATGGTAGTAAGCACTATATAAATACAGTTACAAAACAATACATAAAACGAACTTGTGGAAGTACATGACACCTTAACGAACCACAATCACTTGCTCTGCCTTGATCCAGGCGTAAAAGCCAGTCGAGACCTAAAAATAACAACAGCTGATAACAGTAAACCAGTGAATGTCACGGACACTCCCCCTAGCTGTGTTTTTCAAACCCCCCCTGAATGTGCGGTCTATGCCATACAAAGTCTTTTATGAGAAATCCAATGTTTTAACGCTACCCGGAATTTATTCAGACATTACTCTCGGATTTACCCTGTAGACAATGGCACAAGGAAGACTGGGTCACTGACGACAAGCCCCTTTCTATTGAGGTCACAACTGAGTTTTTCCGTGAATAAATGTAAACAAAGTCTGCTCCCAAATCATAACCCAGATACAACTGAACGTGAACTCTGTGGAGAGGGCGCCGCCGATTATGGAAATCAAAAGCCACAACCCTAGTTTCTTTGATGTAAAATCATCTGCCTCACGAGGTATGGAGCACGGTGGAAGAGACGGAAACAATTTCATAATATGATACCCAATACCCAATCCGTTGGCAGCCGCAAATTCTAAACCGCATCACCCCACAAAGGGAAACAACAACAACAACAACAAAGGGCCAACCTAAGCTTAGACACTTACCTGCTGCTGAGGAAGGGCGAGGAAAACACTAGGCACGTGTGAACTCCCGGTAGGCATTTCAGGGGGAGAGAGACCAACCGATCCCGGCAGCAGCGCCGAGGGCCGGGGACCCTTAGGGGGAGTTTGCAGAGTTGGCCGGAAAGCCGTGCTACCTCCCACTTGTGAGCAATACTCTCTCCCCCCACCCCCCATCAGCTCGCAAGGGGCGGGGGTGCAACATGCGGGGGAAGAGGGAGAAAGTCGAGCCTTGCTACTCCGCATCCCCTGGTGAGGCAGGAACGTGTGGGTGGGGTGGCGAAATCCTGCTAGCGTGGCGCTTGGGGAACACTGCGTTGGGCAGTCCAACTTCCGTCACGTTTTCTGTAGAGTAGATGCCGGCCGCCCTGTTGCATGGTCTTACTCCTTGTCCAGCGTTCAGGGGCTGGCGGCGGGGCCTCGTGCAGTGAGGTAGCCACGTGCACTTTATCGCCAGACCTTGCCTTGCCCATAACTTGGCTCAGTCCTGTTGTTTCAATACCACCTTTACCATACGGTGGACCATGGTCATTCCGGTGTGGCGGAGTGCACGGGTCCGGGGTGATGCCGCATGCCCTGCAGCAATAATCTGATGGTCCCTGTAGGGGCCGGGGTGGGGCGAGCGTTGCGAACGGCCTCTTTTGCCTGGGGGGGTGCGTCGGAGGGTTTAAGCAGCCCGGTGAGGGGGTTGTTTGCAGTTGTGGGTAGGCCTCCCGGAGATACAGGCTGTCCCAGCCAGGAGGGGGCGCAAGGGACAGACCACCCCACACCCCCTCCCGAATTTCCAATATAGATTCCCCGTTGCAGGCCGCAGAGCAGGGCATATCCCGATCGAGTCAGGACTGCTGTGTGCTGAGTGGGAGCTGCCGTGGCCATGTGGGCTGTGCGTAAGCACGCCCCCCCCCCCCCACCAACCACCCACCCGCTCCCAACCCCAAACGCCCACCAGTTTCACGCATGTGTATCTGGATGATCTCCACCTTAGGGCGTTTTCTTCCTCAATGGGTGGAACTGTTGTCAAGGCTTCAGTTAAGTGTGTTCCCGGCATTTTCAGCAGCGCGACGGGGCAGAAAGAGTGGAGAGCGTTCAACTGAAGACTTTTAAATCCCGGGTTCAATCCCGGGTTTAGGCAGAAGAATTAGGATGAGCAAGAAGTCACCCATTTTAGCAAAAATCATAAGGTGTATTCAACTACTTTAGACACTTACTTTCTGCTGAGGAAGGGCGAGGAAAACACTACAGCCAAGCTGTGCGGTGACTTCAGGGCTGTGTGAGATCATCCGCACGGTAAATGTTGATTAAATGCAACCTGGCTGCGCATGCGCATCAGTGCATTACAGCCTGAGCAGGCGGGAGGGAGGAGGCACGGACAGTGGGCGGGCGGGAGAAGGCACGGACAACGGGAGGGAGGGCGGGGGATAAACAAGACGAGGTAGGCTCGGATGAACTTAAGAGTTCATAGATAGGTCGGACAGCATCGAACACGGACAGTGGGCGGGCGGGAGGAGGCACGGACAGTGGGCGGGCGGGAGGGAGAACTTCGAAAAGGCACGGACAACGGGACGGCAAGAGGGAGGGTGTGGGGGCGGGACTTAAAAAAAGACAAAGAAACGCCCCCGAATCGTGTCGTGACGGGGGAAACAGTGATGGACAACCATGTCCTCCAATGGATAGCCTCCATTTATGGAGCTAGCAAATGGAAGAGCAGGTGAGACAAAGTCCCTGTACTGTTCTAACATAAGAATTTCGCCTGCTCGAACGCTGCTGTGCAGCGAACGCCAGGCGAAACCTAAAACGATGTTTGACATAGGCAGGATGTTTTAGGCTGTAGTGAATATACTGTAGTTGATTTCAGTCTCCTGTTTATAGTTTTCTGGAAAGCAGTAATCTGTATTGTTTAGGTTTTTATGGCACTGCAGTACTGCATGTGTTGCACATAAGGAGGCTGTTGCTTATTAAGTATAGTTGTGTAGGCTACACCTTTTAGTTTGCCTATTATTAAAGGGGTTTGGTACTCTTACTCACTGACTAAACAGAAAGATCATTAGACATTTACTAGAGGATCACATTAAGCAAAAGCCAACTGTGCTTTGATAGAAGAACCTGAACATGAATATTTGTAGGCACCCAATGTGCATGCACCTCCTCCCTGCATGCCTGGTTTAAGTGTTATGTTAAAGCCTCGCAAAATGGAGGACTCCAGCGGCACCAATTAGCTCCATGGGGGGAGTAATCTGCATTTATTTTGCTTTCCTATAAATGCTCTCACTTTGAAGTCACAGAAAGAAAAGTAAACACCAATCTCCCTCAGAAGGAGACTGGCAATTGACCTTTGTGTTTAAATGCACAGCAAACGTGACATAATAAGAACAACATTTAACAACACTTAAAGACCTGTTTACAGAAATTGAGATCTCGGAAGGATACAGTAAACAAGGTTTGGCCAAGAAAAATGATTAACTTAAGCTGGATAACCTAGAACAAATACAGCCAGCAATTAGAAAGCAAGGAAATGTGAGTTACAAACCGCAAAGCAGAATGCCTTCCCAGGGAAGCTTTTTGAATGTCACCGAGATGTCTTCAGCAAGTCTGGTAGGCTTTGACTTAAAAAGGGCGATAGGAATGACCCTAAAAATGATATGCAGATTACCCTTCAATATGTAATAGGTAACATTTTTGCCAAATTTCTCTTAAAAAGATTTTACGAATGGGTAAACTTTAAACATCTTCTCCAGAAGGAGCAATGTGGTTTTAGGGAGGTCTGTTCCACAACAGATAGAATCTTAGGCCTAGTAATGATAACAGAATATTATGTATAGGTCTTAGGCCTAGTAATGATAACAGAATATTATGTATCGGTAAGAAAAACTAAGGGTTATGAAGCCTTTGACCAATTTCAGCAATGCCCTCAACAAAGTTGACCGTACCCTATTGGAGCAAAATTTAAACATTGAGGCATCCAAGATTTGTTATTTAAACCTATGATTGGTTTACACTTTGATAACTGACAAAGTTGTGTTTGGTTACGAACTAGAATATACAATATTGAAATTCAAAAAGATTTAGAACAATAATGTATTTTATGGTCTGCGTTATTTTCTTTATAGCTGGCTGACATTTCTGAATTGATGAATACGATCAATGCTTATCTACCCAAGTGGGACTCTAAGCCAGTTTCGGTAATAATGTATGCCACCGATTTAATTTTGCTATTTCTCGTGCCAGTTGGTCTCCAAAGACGGCTAGAAATTTTTGCAGGTTATTCTGACACCCCTCATTTTACAGGGAACAAAAAAAAGAACAAAATTATGTTCATGGGGCGTTCTGGTCTAGAATCCCAAAACAAATGGTTTTACGAGGACTCCAAATTAGAAACTGCACAGGTGTGTAACTACTACACTTATTGCAAGTATTCATTCCTGGTCTAATCACGTTATGGGGCAAATTTCTAAAGCAAATGCGATTGGATTTGGTTTGAAGATTTTGTTCAGTTTTGGGAGGGTACAGAAATTCGTTCTTTGTTAAAAGTTTATGTAGCAAAGATACCAACAGTAGCATTATGTGTGGCAGAAGCCAACTTAATTGCTGCACTGAAAAGTTATGCTAAAATAGAGTGTAAACTTTGGAACTTTTATTTAGGTTTAGTGCAGTCTTCCATAATATAAATAATTCCTTTAGAACTGGCATTAACAGGTATCAGCCACAGGGCTATTAGCCAAATCCTCTGTCATGCCTAGAGGCTCTTCTAGTATCAAAGACATATTTAAACAAGCATTGGAAATGCAATAGGTCTCGGATTTATTTGAGTTAGAGCTAATGGCATTGTAAATGGCAATGTCTTTTACCCATGTATTATGGAGTGTATGCATGTGGTGTGTAATGGAATTATGTGGTTTGGATTGGAATTGTTCACTCTCTCCTCTCTCCTACTCTACTCTGCGCTCACCACTCTGCGCTCACCACTCTGCGCTCACCACTCTGCGCTCACCACTCTGCGCTCACCACTCTGCGCTCACCACTCTGCGCTCACCACTCTGCACTAACTACTCACTACTCTGAAAGCAGGCAAGGCTACTGATTAATTTTACACTTGTCACGGTTAACACTCTTTTCTAGAAGAGAATAGACACGTTTATCTTGGTGGGTTGAATTTAAAAAAACACATGGTGTCCAATAAAGAATAGGTGATCAGTAATGTGCACGCTCCGAGAGCAGACTGTACTGAATGTTCTGTGTACATTAGCAGAATCCTTCAAAGCACATCTGACATCATTCTTTGCTCCCGCCATTCCGGTTCTTTACACTGCAAACACTCCCGCAAGTCCATGCAATTAGAGGACATAACATTCTGAACAGGGTCGGATTGGGATCACAATTCGGCCCGGGCACTGACGAAAAAAGTGGCCCACATTCAAGAGGCGTGGCCCATATTTAAGGGGCGTGACCCACATTCAAGGGGCATGCCCTTTCATGAAACACTATTTGCACAGACAAGGAATGAAAGTGGGAGGATACTGTTCTTGCACAGGACACAGGGCAAAGGTGCCAATGGCCTACATGCGGAGCAACTAAAAAAAATAGCAAGGCCCCTTTCTGTCACAAAATTATTCCAGCCCTCCAGCACAGGAGCACCTGAAAAGCAGCAAAGCCCCTGCTATTACTAACCTACTTAGCCCTCCCCAGACCTTCAGCTCAGGAGCACATGAACAGGTAAGGCCCCTGCAATTAGTAAATTAATCAGCCTTCCCGGCCTCGGGAAAATGTCCTGGCAGGGGAGCACAAAACACAGCTTTCTGGGTCATCCAAGGTAGCCATGTAACTTAACGTTTGCTTTTGTAATTTGTCCACTTGTAATTTTTCTCCTCATGTATTATTGCTGTTCCTTGTGTGAAGCGCTCTGACACCTTCGGGTAAAGTCCGCGCTATGTAAAATCGCATAAATAAATAAAATAAAAAATTCCAAACATCACCTGGCCCCCACAGCAAGACCCATTCTTCCTCGTCCACTATGCCCTGAATGTGAAGGGCTGTGGGCGAGGTGCTAAGACTAACACCGTTTCTGGGCTGCATGGGCCCCAGGGGGGCCCAGGTGAAAATGGCTCAAAGGCCTGAGAAACACCTGGCCCCCAGGGATGCCGATTCTTGCAAACAATCACCCCTCCTCAGCCCAGCCTCAGCTTGATTGCTTGGCAGGGCAGGGGTGAAGGAGAGGCCACAGCTGACAATCGCTGTCCGGCCGCACAGCGAGGCTGCTTTAATTTTCTCTGTCTGTCTCAGTGCACTCTGTGGGCCGTTTTTTTTTCTCCCCTTTCCTAGTCCACTCTCTGTGGACTGGGACAGGGGAGAAAAAAACGGCCCACAGAGGGCACTGAGGCACCGGCCCTTCGGCCCATTCCCGAATGCCCGCCTTGCCAATCCGCCCCTGATTCTGAACAAGCACCTACCTCTCGGTCCCCTCACTGCCTTGCCAAACTTCGCGATGCCGGCCAGGAAGAGAGCAGTGATCGGCGTGCGGCGGGCACGCTGGCGCCATGAGCGTGCGCGCGACTGAATCCGCGCGTGGCCAGCACTTGTCGCACCTCTCCCATTGAGAATGCTGGGCGCGTGCCCAGCTCTTGTCTCCTTTTGTCGGCTTTGGAGACTGAAACGATTGCAATAATTCTCTGCCGAGAACGCGCTTTCAGCGCGTCTCTAGGCCGAGACCTAAAAACTGATTTGGGAGGCATTTATGCACAATTCTGAAAATATTTATACTTTCACAAAACGGTTTTGTTATTCGGCAGTTCAACTAGCTCCTTTAAAAGATTAAATATTTGCATCGGACTCAAATAAAGTTCTTTCATCTAAATTGAAAAAAGTGATAAAACACTAAATGATATAAAAATGATTTAGCACAAGGTCAGCAGATTGGGATTACATGAACTGTCAGTTTATTATGCACAGTGCAATGCAATTTTATATAAGAGCAGATTTAGAACCTCAGGTGAGTTCTATTTTTGTGAAGTTCAAATTTGGCTTGCTCCCACTAAGAGTCAACCCATAGGCAAGTGTCAGAGGAGCTCATGGACCACATATCTGTCCATTTCGCAATGCCATAAAACAAGATTTAGTTATTGTGCAGTTCTTTTGCACAGATTTAGAGACTATAAGATCTAAATATATTACACTAATATAGAAAATATTCTCCTGTATAACACGTGTGGAAGTGTTCATTTTTTTTTTAATTTCAAATCATATTTTATTTTATTAAACAATAATAGAAATGATAACAGAGATGATAGCGGCAAGAAAGCATCAGAAGAATTACAGTCATGTTACAAAAATACCGCAACCAGACATGGGTTATTTACACAAAACCATACGTATACAGTAAAGGAAAATAAAGTACCATCCTTGCATTCTCATATTTGTACATAGTTCATAGTGTTCATTTTAATGTTGAATCCACCCACTGTAAATATTTGATATAAACTGAAAAGTTTTTTTATGAATTTGTTTTAATTTTGCAGCAGGTATGCATTTGCATTAAGAATGTTTGAAGTAGCCACTATGCACTTTTTAAATCAGCATCTTTTTCCCTATGGAGGAGTCGAGATATTTTCACCGTGAAGTTTGCATTCTCCCACAGTCGTTTGGAAGATCTAGAAAATAACTGGAATTTTAAAATACCACACTTTTTCGGTGGTTGATTCTATATGGTTTTATTTTTATTTTTACATTGCTTGTTTTGGATTATTGCTTTTATTGTGCTGTATTTTGTTCCTAATAGTAGCGTCTCTGTGGATTTACTATTGGTTAAGTTTAATAAATAAACCTATTATCCAAACTCCCCCTCAGGATGCCAACAATAGGAGCTACCCCGAACTACCAGATTGCACGGCAGTCTTGGCTGGCATGGACTGATCTGGTAGTAAGGAATATTATATCACCAAAGATCAAAGTCTTTAAGTGTTTAGGAAGCAGACCCATATGTTTCCACTGCACTGAGTATGCAAGCAATGGATAACATTGGGATCACAGCTACAAATCAAGTTTAAGGCACTCGAGGTTTTCACACTTTTACTGCTGTTTTTAAGTGTCAATTGCCAGCAATTTAGGGAACTACATTTTAGGTCTCGCCCAAGACAGCACATGCACTGTCTGTTGAGACATGTTAGCTTACAGAGGGCTTAGAGCCTGGCCACTGCTTGCCATAAATTGCCTTCATTGTCACGTATTTGCATGCTTCCTATTCATCACCTTACGTAGGCTTTCCTTCCTCTTTTTGTGTTGGTCCCTCCCCTGGAGCAAGGACGAATTACTATATGTGCCATCTACAGCTTTCACATCAGCCCTTGCAGAGTACTCAATTTAGAGATCATGCCAGTCCATACACAATGGCTCAACACTTCTAGAAAACCAGACAGCTACATAATGGAAGGTTCCATTATGCTCAAGACACTTGCCTTTAATAGTTAGGACTGTCAAAATATTAAATAGCCTGACCTTAGTCTTGGGGCATTTAACAAACAAGCTTTCGTTATGCAGTATGGCCAAAAATATATCTAAAGATTTTGTGAAGTGCCTGAAACGAGCTACATCAGCAACAAATAAGAAAAACTGGCTACCAATAGACTTAATTCACTGTGTACTCAAGCTTTACATTTTATTATTTTCCCAAATATTTAAACAGTTGAATTTAAATGTAATCATCCGGTTTTTATGTTGTTTTATCCTCTTTCGAAGCCACCTGCGCATCAGACCTGAATACATTAGTCTAACCTGAACCATTGATGAGACTGATTTGGGCTTGATATTTGTGTGAAGGCGAAAGGGGGGTGATGGCGAGTTTAAGATTTAACATAAGCGTTGTTCAACAGGACTAACACAATCATTCACAAAAGATTCTTTCTCGAAAACAATAAAACGATCTGACAGTACGCAGCTCACTAGGCGCAAGAGTTGGCTGGCACCTGCCCCAGTTGGCGGCCCGTTATAGCTCAGACTCCACTGGTTTTAGATTATGTTTATGTATTTTTAGATTTAGCATTTTTATTTTCCTTTTGCTATTTTAACTTATGACGTTTTTTTCCAGTAACTCCACCTAGAAGGGTGGCCTGCCATGGAGGAGTGGAGCAGCTGGGCTCCAGTTAGTTCTTTTTTGGCCCTCCAGGATCTTGGATTCTACTTTGCCTAAGTCACGCCCTCTTATAGGTGGGCTATTTAAACAAAGGCTACACTGCAGCTCAGCGGGCGTGCCACTGGCCCGCCTAAGGAAAGCCTGTACGCGCATGAGCAGTGCCATGGGCCAGGTCCCCTGCATGTCCGAAACCAGACTGTAAGCGATATACATTATATACCATCCAGGAGATCTGATGACTTGCCCCTACAGTGAAGAAAGATTGTCTGTACTTGATGGACCTCTCTAAGGGTAACACCAAATGTGGCAAGTGCGGTCTCAACTGTACAAAACCTATGTTCATAGATGCGTGCATAGAAATCAAGGAGAGTTGTGGCTCACATACAGCTCGCCGTTTTGTCTTATATTGCCGTTTGCTCCCGAAACAGAAGGTTGAAATATCGGACCAGACGAGCAATTGCTCTCTGAAACTAGGCTCACTGCCAACTCAGCCCGTGATATTCTGTTGGTAATCCCTCGGGGCTACTCTTTAGCTAGGCTGGACAGACAATCCCAAAAAAGGGGGGGGGGGG
The DNA here is from genome assembly GCF_964263255.1 of Lissotriton vulgaris. NCBI lineage: Eukaryota > Metazoa > Chordata > Amphibia > Caudata > Salamandridae > Lissotriton > Lissotriton vulgaris. The sequence goes on from NC_141700.1 coordinate 72,127,176, forward strand.
TTGTGGTCAATCTTAAACAATCCATACCTGCATGTTTACTGAGATTAAGATGGTGGGCAGCGAGACTGTATTTTTTTTTCCTTAACCTTATCTGGCAACTTTACCTTGACCGGCATTTTGATCCATCACCCTTCGGTTTGGCCTCACAGTTCATAAAGGCATTAGCAGATACTGATTCCCGCTCTTGCACTACGATATTCTAATTCTATAATTGTGGGAAAACTCAATCTACATTTTGAGGAGTCTACATGTAGTATGGTCGCTTCACTCTTGGAGGATCTAGAAACTCTCCAACTCACCCAACTGGTATATGTTCTGACGCATAGGTTGGGAGATACCTTGGATCTTATTTTCACATACTCCCCATGTGAGCGTGGAGTCCCCTCTGCCAGTGGTGTGGTCTGATCACTTGGTTCTTCCTTTCTTAATCATGATGCCTTCTCCACTTTCTCTACCTAGAGGGCGTCAGATTTTAATGCAAAAATGGGCTAGGTCACCCCAGCCTCGACTACGGAAGCCTTGATAGCTACCCATTCTTCTGGCTTTGGGGGCCTCGAATAGTCTGACTTGTCACACTTGGAGTGTGAAGGTTAGTAGGTGTATATATACTATCATTGGCAGCTGGCATTGGATGGGTTATGTGAGGTGCAGGCTGCAATGGTCTCAAGACGAGAGCGCCGGTACTTATCCTTGTACAAATTAAGCACTGGGGTAGACTCACAAAACTTCAAGAGGTGGAGAATGCTGCGACACTCCTGCATTTGAATATCCATAGGCTTTCCTTTGCTAGCCAAGCTCTGGCTAAGCTTCATTGACTCCCAATGAGGGAGAGTGGTCTTTAAACCCTATGTTTCTGCCACAAAATTCAGAAGAAAAAAAGACCTCTGGTATCCATTCGCCGACTTCACTCTCCTGAACTTTATTCAGCCCACAATGCGATGGCTCTTCCCACTCTACTAACTCTGCTAGCTACTCTTTGCATCAGTGGCTTAGAATCAGACTGCCATTCGTCCAACCTCTAATCAGTCCTTCTCCCTTGATCTTCTCCACTACAGGCAGAGTTGCCTCCCAGAATTAGGCCTTGCCTGCCCACTAGTTTACCGCTAGCACCCTGGGTGCTATGAAATCAGGGGCGGCTTTAGGCTCATGGTGGCCCTGGGCAGGGAGCGTAGGTAGGGGGCCCTGGAAGAGGGGGTCCGGGCAGGGTGGAGCACGGAGGCCATTGAAGAGGGCGGGGTCAGGGTGTTTGGAAGTGGAACAGAGCCATAGGCCGCCAAATCCCTACCAGGGGCCGTCACACAAATGTGTATCCATCCTCAGAGGATTATTATATTAAGGATATATATTGGCGTGGTGACCCCTGGGGTTTGGTGGCCCTGTGCAGGTGCACAGCTGGCACATGCCTAAGGCCGCCCCTGATGAAATCATTTCATTTTTCCTACCTGCTAAATGCAGAACGATATCAAAATGTTCTTACCTTTTTCCGTGTTTCTCTCTAAGCCTTGAGTTTCGAATGTTAAAATGTATTAAGGCATTCAGTCACTGAGTGTCTCTCCACTTGCCAATGCAGAATTCCTCCATTTAAAAAAAATATTTTTCACCCCGACGCCTACTCAACCAGCCCCTCCATCTGATCCTGTATTTCCCGACCTTCAGGCAAAACCCTTGGCATACTCTTCTACTCCAGCGCGCATCTCGAAACTGTCAAACTCGCTACACCAACCTTTGCCAGCATTAGGGTGGAAAACTTACACAAATCCGCCTCTGGTACCACAGAGTCTGAGCCTTAACACCGTAGTCATAAGCAAAGTAACCTCTCACTACAACCTACAGGTAGATCTCCTCCTGCTTAGTCATTCAATTTGTCACGCAAACCCCCTTTAATATCTCAAGAAACATTCCAGCTACCTTGAAGGAACTGCAGGCAGGTCTGACAATTTCTCCTAGTCATTAAAGCTTCGGTGCATTACCACTACAATATACCTCAATGCAAAGGTTAGTCCGCTGCATCCATGCAGAACTTGTTAGTGCCTTCAACAATAACAGCAATGTGCCCCAACAAGTTGGCACCGTGACGCTCTCCCTGCCACCCCGCAAGCTGCCACCTCTCTTCATACATTTTAAGGTAAACCGCAAAACTTGATCGCTGTGCTTGAATACCAGTGCAACTGGATATACCTGCTCTTACACCTCCAAGACTGAACCCACTGATCAGCAATCAATCCCACTCCAATGCCAGACTACGTCATACAAACAAACCTAAATATTAATGTCCACTGTGCAAGCGATGCAAGTTAGTACAACTGATCACTGCATCACTCATGCAAATAGATGCACTTACCCAAACAGATTTTGCACTTTTATAGCCAGTGTTTAATCCTACAGGCATTTATTACTGATATGCAACTTGAAAAATAAAATCAAACTTCTCAGACAACAGTAAGGAAAAGAAAGACGACCCACGACGGACACCTTTAATAGGAGCTTGTATAAACATAATAAATAAACAACTGCATTTTCATGAGAGCGATGAAGATCAAATTGTCAACTGAGTGGGACCCCGTCCCTCATTGCCAAGACAAGTATTTTGTGTTGCTGCCAAGCAGCACGCTCAAGCTCAACCACGGAGGAGTTCAGACTCCAGTGCCCTCAAAACAGCACTTTCCAGCCAACGACGTCTTTATAGTCGTCAGACGCCTAAAAATAAATACAGCCTACGTGATGCTCTTGACCAAAAAAGTGCCACTGCGCAACAAGAGGTTCTAGAACACACTGTGGGCAGCGTCGAGGATAAACAACCTTTAATTCAACCGACTCCGTTTGGCACGGGAAAGACTTAATGTTTTAAACCTTTCATGATTTTGTTGATTATAGTGCCTGCGATCACAGATGTTGGCCTTTCATGTCCTAAACATAAATAAAGAGAAAAAGACGTTGCCTCTGCCAAACAGGCCACTCCATTTTTTGGACTTGCGAAATGTAAAAAGCCGAATTGGGTCTGCCTAGACTCGGAAGACTGAGCCGCAGGCTGCACACAAGCTTCAGCAGCAACCCCCTCCTTGAGGGTTTAGCTAAGAGGCCTAGAGCCCCGAAGTACACAAGAACGCGGTATCCATGAGATGTCTGTCCCAGAGCACGGCTGAGTGTTCACCGCCGATGTCTGGATGGGCACCGCTTGTACTCACCCACAGGTCCGATGCCCACACCCGAAGCCCTCCAGGGCGCGTGCAGCGTGCCAGGCAGCTCTGAGGTCAGCTTTGTCTGGGTGGAAAGATCCGACGGTGCAGGTGGTGGACGTGCCCACGTGACGTCCGGGTATCACTTTCTGTCCGCACGTGCATTCCGCTGCTGTGGGCGCAGTTCTCCGGAGCCCGGATGAACAGGTCTAACCTCAACCGAGAGCGTGGATTCCAAGGACCTGGGTTCGATTCCAGCCTCGGCGCGCGGACGAGAGAACCTGCCGCCCCGTCTCTGAGGCTCATGCTCTAAATCGGTAAAGAATATTTTGTAACACTCCCTGCCAAGTCCGGTCCAACCTCCTATCACCTGCTGGTTAGAGTGATCCGGCCTCAAGCGGGCGGCACCCCACACTGTTGGATGCACAGCACCTCCTGTAGCAGGTGCGCTGATCCTTGTAGTTGGGAATGCGCCCCACAAAATATAAATAAGCACTGGCACTGCCAAGCCTTTAAACGTCTATGCTGAGAATATGTGTGCAAGAGGTATAAACCAGTATCACCATAAACAGAAAAACGCGCACTCTCGATGCCATGTTGGCAGGCACTACCACCAGCTGTCTAGGAGCTGTGGTTATGTCAAGGGAGCTTGCACTGCGGCTACCAGTCCCCGTGATTTATATTCATGAAGCTTCGCCAACACCGACCCACTAAAAAAACAGCCAAATAGGTACTTCCAAGAGGCAATATAGTGGCAATCTAGGTGTGGTCCAAGCTTTCCGTGAACAATAGAAGTACATATAGTAGTGCACGCTTTTGCCACACATACACCCAAAGAGCAGGTTTATCAATGGAAGCAGCAATGCAAGCGTCATTCAGACACAGAACAGGTATCGCAGTGGCTTGGGCAGTGCAAGCTTCATTCAGACACAGAACAAGTATCGCACAAGCTTGGGGAGCGCAAGCTTCATTCAGACACAGAAAAAGTATTGCACGAGCTTGGGAAGCGCAAGCTTCATTCAGACACAGAAAAAGTATTGCACGAGCTTGGGCAGCGCAAGCTTCTTTAGACACAGAACAGGTATTGCATGAGCGTGGGCAGCACAAGCTTCATTCAGACAGAGCAGCTATTGCACGGGCTTGGGCAGTGCAAGTTTCATTCAGACAGAACAGGTATTGCACGGGCAGTGCAAGCTTCATTCAGACAGAACAGATATTGCACGGGCTTGGACAGTGCAAGCTTCAGAGACTCAAGAATAGACATCTCAGGAAAGGCCTTTCAGCTATGCTGAACAGTTTATCCGCTCGGAGAAGACGAGGTCGGAGGTGTTGTGGTGGTGGTTTTATCACATGGAGGCCAGGAACGGTAGGGCCATATTTGGCTCAACTCAGAGATTGTGATCGAGTCAGATGCCAGCCGTTGGAATTGGGGGGCACCATGCGGCTCAATTTCCCAGAGGTCGTTGGTCTCAGGAGGAACTGTTCCTCCACATCAATTGTTTGGAGCTCCTGACGGGATCCTTTGCGATTCGCAGTCTTTCTCCAGAGAAGGTGGATTGTTGCATACTGCTTCTTATTGGACAATATTTCCGCGGTCCTCTATGTAAACAAACTGGGCCAGACAAAATCCCACATTCTGGCAGAGATTGCCATGAACTTTTGGCATTTTTGTCTACAGTATCAGAACTCTGTAGGAGTGGGAATACCTTCCGGGCCGGTGTAATACCATTGTGAATTGGCAGTCAAGGCATCTTCGAAATTTCAGCAACTGGAGGCTCCATCCAAGAGTGTTCCATGCGCTGAATCGCCTGTGGGGTCTTGTTTGATAGACCTCTTTACATCACTGCTCAACCTCTAACTTCCAGTCTTCTTCAGTTGACGTCCAGTTCCAAAAGCCAAAGCCACGGATGCTTTTCTTCCGGACTGGACTCCCAAACAGGAGCGGCTTGTGTCGGGGTAAAGAGGAGGGCGGAGGAATCGGGTAATGGGGGACGACAGAGAAATTGATTTCTTTTTTTTTCTAAAGAACTTACCTGCCACCCTCCAGCATCGCTTCACACTATTCTGCTCCTCTTCTCTGCTGCAGGCAGGCACAGGCTGCCAGCCTGCCCTGCGGCCAATCCTGAAGCTGTTCTCTTGAAGGAGATCAGCTTCAGGATTGGCTTAAGCACCAATGATGTGCGATCCAGGACAGACAGGGAGTCTGTGCCTCCGCTCTCAAACCGCAGTAATGCAGCTGTGGTTGTAGAGAGCTTCACTGCGCATGTGGGTTTGTCGGCCTCAGATAACCAGCCAAACCCACATGCTCAGTAAAGGCAGGGCCCACCAGTCCTCCACAGCCGTCACCACCCTGGCACCGCCCCCAAGACTCTGCAGTAGGATAATAAAACGGGTATTAAACCCATTTTATTTTTCATATTTTTAAAAGTGCTGGCAGGAGATCTGCACTCCTCCGCCATAGCGGAGGAGTCACCGATGCTCCCAACGTGTTATGCCTTTCCCCAGTTTTTGGTGATCCCAAGGATACTGGCTCACTTACGCAGTCAATGAGCAGAACTGGTGTTGCCGACACCCGTTTAGAGAGTGCAGAATTGGTTTCCGATTCTCCTGGAGCTAACTTGTGCTTGTCCTATTCCGTTTAGTTGGAATCGCCTCTTAGATCCAGGGGGGTTCCCCTTATCAGTTGAGCTTGTCTCAGTATGAGGAGAGTACTGCAGAGTTTCGTACTGATATTAGAGGCCAATTGTTTTGCAGAAGTCTTTTTTCGTCCAGCGGCCTCTGCCACTCGTGAAATGGGGGTGCTGGCTTTTGATTGAAGATGGTATTTATATTTCCTTGTTTGGGGTCCCACTCTGCATGTGGCGCAATGGCTTCTCAATTATTTGCACTGGGTTCTAGTTAAACTGAAATTCTGAAAGCAGCCGATTGGACAGCAGAATCTACATTTAAATCATTTTATTGTAAACCCATTGTGTATGTTGCTTCAGTTGTAATGGTTCAGCTTTTAAACAAGCCTAATCTGAGCCTCCGGTCTGTACATAGACTTCAACATTTTCCAACATTAGTGACAAGAATTTTCCATTCTATTAATGACACAGACATTTATGGATTTACTGCATTTCTTTGTAATCCACCTTCTACTGCATAATTTGCTTATTTTAACCAAAAGAAAGGTTTCCGGCTCAAACAGATCAAAGGTTACTGAAAATGCAGCGAAATATGCTGCTACACAGTGGTAGACCACTCGCAAAGGTTGGCTGATCACCTTTCTATTACTTTTTGCGGTAGCTGGGTGTTACATGGGTACTAGACAGACAACACCTTTTGCATAGACCATGTCAATACGCAAAAATGACAAAATATTGAATGGTTACAAAATGTGGTGCGTTATGCAGCATAATTTGCCTTTTCATGCTAGATAATTTTATCATCTCCATCGCATAATTTTGCCCCCGTTGCATAATTCCTTAGACCCTGCAGCTACACCTTTGCACAAAGAGCCTTAGTGGACCCCTTATCATGAGGTGGTAAGGTTTAAAAGGTGAGGGGGGCAGATGGCAAGGTTCCACTAGTTCCTTATGTGCATATGGAGGAGGAGGAGGGAGGGGGGTCTAGGTACATGTGCCATTAATTTATTATTTCCATACATGCACTCATGGATCACCTAATTTCCCATGCATTTGATGAAGAGGTTATAAAGAGCTATGGGAAGGCGGAGAAATTTTACTCCCAGGATGAGGGAGCATGCTCTTCCTAAAACATGATATAGAAAATGTGAGTTCAGAAGCTTCTAGCAAGGGAGCATTCAGCACTTTTAGCAATTAGGTGTGGAGTACTATCTCCTACGTCCCTTAACCTCTATCTCAGTAAGAATCCGATGGGATGGCTGGAAAGAAGCAATGCCCCTTCATTGTACTCTACAAGCATGTGGTTCCTGAATCATGTAGCCAGACAATTATAAGGAGGTGGAAGCTCCACACCTGGGATTATAGGTAATTGATCTCTACCCATCTGACTGAAGGGCTCCCCCACTCCGATAAGGGACACCACTGTATTGGAATGAGTGAATTTGATGTCAATGAATGCCATAACATGTGCAGGCCCTACAGCAGCAATACCAATAAATACAATATCAACGTATGCCATAACCTGTGCCCACTTAATGTCAATACCCATAAATGGAATGTCAATGTATGCCATAATCTATGCCCACGCAACAGTGTTGATACCGGCAGTAACAATGTCAATATAAGCAATAATCCATGCATGCATAACAAAGTTGTTGCCAGGGGAAAAATGTTGAAGTACGCCATGATCTAGGCACGTATAACTATGTCAATATTAGTATAGACAGCGTTGAAGTACGCCATGACAACTGTTCACACAATATTGAGAATGTAAATAAAAATGCCAGTGACTGCCATATTATTTTCGGGAGTTCTAATGAACTCATATCATTGCTGTTGGATGCACCCAAGGTGACCTCCCCATCAACCCTGAGTTTGAGATACACGGTCAGGAAGGTCCTGCGACCAACACCTATCGAATAACAGATCACAGGTGGGATCTCACCTAACCCAAAGACAAAAGCGTACCCAGGGAAAACCCTGATCGATCACACAGATAGATAGTTGCACCACAAACAGGTCTGAGGAAACTGGCCCCAATAAAACATGTTTGGACAAAGGCTTGAGTTCCCCAAAAAATGCCACAAAGCTAGATACCACATTTAGATATGAACACTCAGCCAATCAGGACATGACATGCATACAACACGTACTGAGCATGCGTTTCCCACACCAGCCAACAGGACATCTAAAAACCTGCCCACACTAGCCGCCTCCAACGTCAAGAGCCTTTGGTGTCCTTCTCAGATTCCAAAATTTGTTTAAGACTGAAATGCTTTTTCAAGAATGCTAAAATTGCTTTACTGAATCTCAGGAGATGTATATAATGTCAGGCTAAACTTTGAACACAGAGAGACTTTCCTCATATGCATTCGGCTGAGACTATTCCTGCTGCTGCATTTAATTAAACCAACTTGTTCCTGTTTTGTCAAACACCTCTTGTCTTTTCTTTAAGGTAAATTCATATCCGAACTAAAGCAGTGAATGGAAATATAGAAGATCCAGTAATCATATTTACAGTACGCCTGATAAGTGCTGGTACTCTCCCATTAAATGCACTGCAGCAGTGGTGAAATTCAGGTACTCTACCTAACAAATTAAAGAAGTGCAGGTACTCAGTACTTGACAGTACCTACCCAACTTAAAGCACTGTGAGGCACTTATCTGCTACAGCGGGCATGCATTAAGAAGGTTGTAGGGTGGGAGGGTGGACTCTGTGTCCTTGATCAGATATACTTTGATTGCCCTATCTGAAGGAAGTCCTTCCATTATAGGAAATTCTATTCTCCATGACTATGGAAGTGCCTTCCCAGTGTGTTCTTGTGGTTTAAGCGTCTGTCATTTATTGCAGTATTATCCTTCTACCTGTATTCTGTACTCTTTTGTAACATGCACACGTCACTTTTCTCTTGTAACATATTGTTTGCTACCTCATGCATTTTGTTTGCTTTTGATACTTGCACAAGTGCCACCATTGCCTTCGTAACGTTTGTTCTTGTGTTTGAGTGTCTGCCATTTATTGCAGTATTATACCTCGACCTGTACTTTGTACGCTTTTGTAACGCACACGTCACTTTTTTTTCTCCTGTAATGTACCTTTTGCTACCTCTTGTATTTTGTTTGCTAACAATTGTCACTAATGCCTCATGTAACGTTACGTTTGCTTTTGTAATGTGTTCACTTGTAATGTTCTCATGTATCAGTTCTGTTCCTATTGTGAAGCGCTCCGACACCTTCGGGTAAAGTCCGCGCTATATAAAAACGCATACATAAATCTACTTATATGGGGCTCACAGTAGGTGGGCAGAGATCCACCAGCTCACCTAGTATTCGATAGACTGTACATGGGGATCCCCACAGGTGCATGGGTGTTCCACATGCCACTGCAGGGGTGCGAATGCGAACCTCACCTGTGCGCAGGTATTCTCTGGCTCCCCATGCCTTTCCCCACCAGGAAGTGCACGTCACTCAGCACCTCGTTATTGAACAGGAAGGCGAAGCGCTCCTTGACGGTGGTCTTCGTGGCCTGCCAGTTATACACGGGCTCCCGGTAGACCAGCACCGCGGCGCTCTGAGGGGCCGCTGCGGCGGCGGCAGCTCCTCCTCCTGCCCCCGCGGGGCCCGCCCCCGCTTGGACAGCTGTTGCCTGCTGCAGCTGGGCCTGCGCGGCCGACGAGGCGGCGGCAGCAGGGTTCCCGGGACCTCCGCTGCGGCTCAGGCCGGGGCCCCCGCCGTGGTTGGCGCTGGTGACGCCGTTGCCGCTGTTTCCAAGGCCCGGGCAGGGGGGCTGCGCGCTGCCACCGGCCGCCATCTTGTTTGCAGGAGCGCGAGACGCCGCGGTGTTTACAAACAGCGCCGGGCAGCAGCGGCGCATCAGGAGGGGGCGCGCGGGGGTGGGCCGCGCCAGCCAGAACCTCAGGGGGCGTGGCACAAAGAGGAGGGGGGAGTGGCGGGAGCGTGGAAATGACAGGGGGAGGGGCACGAGGGTGAGCCCAACGAGAAACGGAAGGGGGCGTGGTTGGATGGACTGCTGGGACTTGACACTCCGCGAACACTAGGCCGCGCGTGAAAGAGTCCTACACGGTGGCTGCCATGTTAGGAGTCCACCTACACTTCTACATGTATTTTATTTATTTATTTAATACCTGCTAAGGTTAAGAAAGCAGCAGGTGTGAATGACATAAAGTTATCTACAGTGAGTGATTTAGACGGTAGGAAACAGACGCTTATAAATCTTTCAGCGTTGCCTGGAAACCATGATGGCACTGACGTTTTGCAAACGCTAGAACGTACACGCGAAGATGCGGATAGCTGACTGACATGTTAGGTGTACACGTAATGCCTCAAGGTGGTACAAACGTTATTTATTTTGGCTATTTTTTTTTAAGAGAAAACATGTCCCGAAGACATCAGCGCTAAACAAGAGAAGAAGGTAAAAAGTAACCCATATAACGCATAAAAGTAACCCACCTCAATCAACTCTAAGAGGCTTTAAGGATAGATACAAGAGGTTTTGAATTGAGCTCTAGCCTCGAAGAGGAGTGGTGGTCAGTCTGAACAGAACTGAGGCTTATGGAGCTGATTTTAAGTAATGCTCTGGGAGCAACTGTCTGATGGCTAGGATCAGGACACAAGTCCTAAACAAGCATTGGAAATGCAATAAGTCTCGCATTAGAAAAGTTGGAGCTATTGGTTTTGTAAATGACATTTTTTTTTAATGTGTTGGTCTTGAAAATAGCCAAATTAATAGCTTTGTCATTTACAATGCCAATACTTTAATCCTTTTCAAATGTGACACCTTTAGCATTTGTAATGCAACATGTTTTGTATGTATGTAATTAAATGCAAAAAAAACGAGAGACACAGCCCGCAAAAAAATTGGCGCGAAATGAAGACAAGGCACATGTAAGTGAGGGCAAGTTTGACCTTTCAGTGCGTCTAAACACTAAAACACACGATACTTTAGAGACCAAATGTGTTCTAAATTTGCAAGGGGCGATGTGTTTGGTTTCATGGTGACAGGCTTGAATGCTAGTGGGTCCACTTGACCATTATCCTTCAGAGGTCGGACAAACATAATGCATTGAGTTGGGTAATTGCAAACGTCTGTTATTTAATTGAACGCCAAGACACCCGAAGCTGAACATGCGCCTTACGTTAACTGGTGCTGGGCTTTGTAAGACACGTTATTATAAAACGGGAGTCCACTGAGTTTGAGAATGCTAGAATTGTGTGCTAAAGCCGTTGTATACCAGTCTCAACAAAACGATTGCACGTGAATCTCCGATATATGAAATGCATCTAATTGGTTTGTTCACACTTGGGGCCATTGTGTCATGCTGCCCTCCCGATATACACAAAATCAGTGGCAGATCGGCAATCAACACACTGTGTGGAATGGAAGTGTGGAGAATAGGGGAGAGTGGGTAATGTAAAACAAAAACACCCATTAAAGCCAATTCTAAGCATGGGGGATGCAGGGAAGCTAATTTCTGTTTGCTGAACTGTGTTGTCACGGGGAGCGCTTGGAGGGAGGATCAGGAGGCAGGATAGAGGGAACTGATAGGGTTTAGACTGAGGCAAAAGCGCGGCAGGGGGAGCGGTGGGCAGTAATTTAGGCAGCTAAAGAGATAACGAGGGGTCTGTTTACAGGGTGAATGGGGGGCGAGGCCATCTAAATGAAGGATTTTTTTCCAGATAAGGAGAGCAGGGTGGGTGATGACTATAAACCAATAGGCGCCCCCTCACATCGGGTCTGTAAAAATACGGGGTTGGCACAATTCCGACAATACACGGTCTAATTTAATGTTACAAACATAAGGAGAATACAGTTTAAGAAATGGACATAGCAGCCAAGGTTTTGGTTTGCTAAGTGTGACATTTTCAGTGGGGTGAGTGACGTGTTAGCCGCTGTGAGTGCTGCTGTCCGACGGCAGGGGTTGGGTAGTGAAGTGGGTTTGTGAAGCGCTCTCACACCTTCGGGAAAAGTCTGCTCTATATAAACAAGTTGTGAGGAGCCTGGAAATAATAAATAAAAGGAGACACGGCCTGGCGGCCGTGAAACTTAAAGTACTGAGTCGGAGCGTGTGTGCAGGGAGAGAGAGGGGAGGTGCTGGCGGCTGGGGAGGGGGAGGAGAAATGCGAGTGGAATGGAAGTGTGGAGAATAGGGGAGAGTGGGTAATGTAAAACAACTAGGCTCGGGGTGTTTAAAAGCTCTGCCCTAGGAATAGCAGGCTTCAGGCGTTAGTAGAGTTTGCCAACCTGCTGACACATCCAGGCCCGATACACGAACAAAGCGACAGTTCAGAGAGAGTGCTCACCAAATTTGCCTATCAACAACCTCCCACCCACCCCTGAAAATGTTATCCTTTCATACTTTTCATAGAGCGTGCATGATAGGTGTTTGCGGAAATCAAATTTCAAAAGAAATATATCAAAACAAGATTTGCTATGCAAAGCAGGTGCCTGTAATCTGCACTGACACGAAACGCCAGGACTTGCTTCCTGCTGCTCGTGTTTCAGCTGCTGTGGTGTTTTTTTAGCTGATAAAATAGCTGAGTGCGGAGCGTCGGCTACAAAGATGTGTGGGATCCAAACGTCACAGATTCAGATCTTGGCAGGGCACATTCGGGATTTCATCCTTCTGGTGATCGCTCAGCCAAATAACTTGCAGTATAAAAAGCTCTAGAGGCCCGACTCGCAGATATCTTGTCTGTGAATATATCAGACTTGTTCTTCACATACTCCTCGATTTCGAGGTTTAAGTCATATAAACAGAGCAAGGAGTAGTGAATCGATATTGAATGTTTAACTGTTGTGCTTGCCGTACAAACTTCCAACACCCGCCAATTGAAAAATCTCACATGAACGTTTTATTGGAAATTAAACATATATATTTTGTAATTGTTTAAAGTTCCTCTTTATGACCGAAGCCAGAGGCCACGATTGCTTGGCCCATATGGAATGAACAGCAACACATGAAACAAGCAAAGGACGAATGACTCTCAATCCAAACAAGAAAAGTAAAATAAAGGGAGACACGGCCTGGCGGCCGTGAAACTGCAGGGAGAGAGAGGGGAGGTGCTGGCGGCTGGGGAGGGGGAGGAGAAATGCGAGCCTGGCTGTGTGCGGGGAGAAAGAGGGGAGGTGCTGACGGCACCAAGCTGTGGAACAGATGGCGAAGACTGGCGATTTGATGCTGTGCACGCGCATTTTAACTCATTGCGCTTGCTCATTGAGCTAAAAGCGCACATGCACTGCATCAAATCGCCAGTAAATAGCCAGTCTAGTTAAACTTCTGTTTAAGCCCCTATGGTCTCGCTCCGCTCAATGCGCATGCGCATTGACAGGCGAGACCTAAAAAAAGATGTGGGAGGACTAACCTAATTAATCAGTATGCAAGTGGTATCACGGCACGTGACATTGCAGAACGTGACATTGCAGCGCGTGACATCACTGGAAGTGGCATCACAAGAAATGACATCAGATCTTAAGCCCTCACATATATATTTAGCAGGTCTATCATGAGTACATTTGAGCACATTTCGAGTATACTTGCAAACCCTTCTGATTTAGGTAGAAGATTCACACTTTTGTAAGCTACACATAAACCAATGTTGACTTTTGTCAGCGTAAAGCTTCCTCTACCCATAGTGCTTTAAAAGAATAAATAGTAATATTTCAATTATGTACCCCCGACTCGAGCCCTGGCTAGGGCTGCCACTAGGATTGCCACCAGACATGTTTTCTACCAGCACCACTGGAATTTTAATGTCCCGGACGGTAAAAATATAAACAAAATCATCTAAAACCTTTATTTTTACCCTCACCTGTGCATACTTCAAACAGTTTATATAGATTGAAAGCCCTTTAAAATCTGTTCTAGAGCTATTTATTTATTTATTTATAAAGCTTTGAATGGTGGCAACTCTATTTGCCACCTAGCAGGTTTTAAAACGGCATGACCAGTATTTTAATGCCCCTGCCAGTACAAAACTGAGGAAAATCACATAAAGCCAGTATTCTTCCCATTATCAGTACATACTTTAAACAGTATATGTAAGAAGACATCATTTTGAAGTGTGTTCAATAGCTGCATGAATGACCTCTAATAACTAATGCATACAAAGACAGAAATCCCATGTAAAAAATTATAGACTATTTTCTATAAAGTTGTACTTAAAATTCATGTTCGGATCCTTACAGATTCTTAAAATATGAAAAGATGGCTGGTATTTATTTCTTTGAAGAGTGACAACTCTTAGTTGGTAAAACACAACCTTGGCTATGGCAGAGATTCGCATTTGGAGATTAGGCTTCTTATGAGGGGTAAAGCCAGAAGACTTGACATTTACAGACCAAGGTAGAGAGGGATTTCATTCGCTCATGTATAGGATGGTTCAATCTATAAGGGGAGATTAGAAGTAAATTATTTTTGCCAGTGTTTAGTTTAAGATGGCAAGTTGACATCCGGAACGAGTTTCTTTCTAAGGTGCCAGAGAGAAGAAGAATGCAGTGGAGAATGAGTCTTTCAGGTAGATCACTGTATTGTCGGCATACGGGTGGAAGAAAACCTGTGAACTCTTACGGATCTCACAGAGTGGTTCACAATAAAGGTTAAACAGAGTTGGAGAAAGGATCAAGCTTTGAGCTACCCCTTGTTTTAGGTTGAGGTATTTGAAGCCATAGTTTCCAATTTTCACTACTTGTCAACGCTGTATGCATAGGAGATAAACAGGTCTAGAACAAATTCTTCGAGGCCCATACGATTCCTCACTATGCAGATCAGTGTATGGTGGTTCACCATATTAAAGTCAGCCAAAAGGGCGAGAACAACAATTAAAACATTGGAATGTTGGGAGCTCCATTGAAAACAATGGAGTGCTCCTGGCTTCTAATAGTTGGTAGCAGCCAGTAGCTCCAACATTCCAATGTTGTCGATCACAGCTGTTGCTGTGAACAAAAGACCTCACAGACCAAGGGGATTTCAATCCCCTTACGATCTGTGAGGCCTTGGTTTTATTTGTTAGAACATTCTGCCCTGTACTGGAGTAATGTTTTGTTTGAGGCTGGTTTAGTATATGGTGCACACTAGTGAATCACCTTGCACTAATCCAGGCAACCCTTATGGTTATTTTAGTGGTCTTGGACAACCATAGAAAGCTCTCTAAGTGGTAGCTGTGGAGAGCAGGCTTCAGGCTAATCTTGAAGGAGTGTTCAGCAGCTTGTTTTACCAGATCTATTCATGTAGTGTTGGTTAAACAAAAAAGACCACACAGTGTATATATAAAAATAAGTCTATTTATTCCACAACACTCACTAACACATTGGTATATCTCCTACCCAGAGACATCAACACAAATACACCATAATACTTCAATTGCAACTATGTAAGTAAGCACTATAGACAGTGGTGTCTGGGGGGGACCAAACCATATACTAAACAAGCTTTTGCAATGCAATAGGGCTCGCATTAGGAACGTTTGATGTTTTGGTATTGTAAATGATATTAATTTTTATTTATGTTTTTTAATAGTGAAAATATAGGAATTAATAGTTTTGTATTTTACAATGCCAATAGTTTTAATTTTTTAAATGTGACACCTTTTGCAATTGTAATACAAAATGTGTTGTTTGTATGTGACTTATATGTATTGATATTACAAATAACAATTGCTTCTAATGAAATGTGTGAATTAATTTTTAAATAAAAGTTATTGTAATGTATAATGGTAATTGGTAAAAATGTTGCAAATAACTTGGACTTGTATTTGGAGGGTGGAGTTTGATTGTGGTTTTGTTTTTTGAGTCTGTTGATTGATGGTGGATTTGGAGGGTGGCGGGTGTAGTTGGTGTTGGAGGGTGGATTTGGAGGGTAGATTTTGAGGGTGGATTTGGAGGGTGGAGTACTGAGTGTTGCTGCTGTGGTGCTGAGTAGTTTTGTAGTGGCTCTGAGTTGTGCTGTGGTGGTGCTGACTGATGCGGTGTGATGCTTAGTGGTGCTGTGGTGGTGCTGAGTGATACTGTGGTGGTTCTGAGTGATAATGGGGTGGTGGTGAGTGGTGCTGTGGTGGTGCTGGATGGTGTTGATTGAATTTGTGGTGGTTGTGAGAAGGTGGCCTGATATGCAGTGCTCACTATTCTAGTGAACACTATGTATCAGTCCAGCAACCCTTATTGATGATTGGTTGTAAGTCAACCTTATAGACCAGCTATCCTAGTAGCATGGATACGAGCAGTCTAAGGCTAAAGACTCGAGAGGGCGTGTTAAGCCAGCTGTTTACCACACATATACCCCTTGAATACCCAGTGAAAGGACACCACACAAGTGTTATGAAAATAAACAAGATATTTATTAAGAATCACAACAGCCCTGTACTCTTTATGAGGACAGGGTACTAAGCACAAACCAAAACTCTTACGAAAATACTTAAGTTAGCACAGTATATACAAATGCCCGAGGGGCACGGAAAACCATATACTCTGAAAGTGGAATGCGAAATTACTAGCAGGTAAGTACAGTACTAATAGGCTTAGGAATCGCTAGGACTTGACTATAGAATCTTCAGATTACTTCTAGGAGGCTTAGGGGACTCGGGTGCAGAGTGTGCACTCTCACGCGTGATGCGGGACAAAGTCTATGGTAGCTAGTAATGACAAAGTTAGTGTTCTCGGGCGAACCCGACCTGGTAGGAGGAAAACGAAAGTGGATCCTGACCCTTGGATAGTGAGGCTATGCTGGGGCACCGAAATGCCGAAGTTACCTAGCCCAGGGGCTGCAGCTGCATAGGTCTCAAAAGACGTCGGGAATCCTCGTAGACGGACCAGGAGCCTGGAAGAAAGAAGTTGCTGGCAGGCGACCAGTGAAGAAAGTTCGATGGATCCAAGCCTGGATCGAAGGAAGATGACACCTGAAAGCAGAGGGGACCAAGTTCGAGACTACTAGCCAGTAGTCAGTGGGCACCAGGAGGGCACCGGATGGTAGCCACCTCGACTAGGTGAGTGGGTGACGCTGTGCTCGCAGATCTCACGGACCAGGAGGCGTTGTCGGCGACCAGGATGGAGGAGCGAGCTGTCCCACGATGGATGAAGCTGTCGGCGTCGCTGGACCGAGGATTGGGCAACAAAGCCTTGGCAAATTCAAGCCCACGCGGTGGACTCAAAATGGCGTCTGGAGTGGACCAGGAGGGTCTGGGGTGCCTCTCTTGAAGAAGGAAGCAAGGGCCAGTCTGGAGCAACCAGACCAGCAGCAGTGATGTCGTCGGGCGTCGTGAAGAAGGCCACAAGCCAGCCGGCTAGTAGCCACACAGCGCGGTGAGCACGCAAAAGCAGAAGGGCCCCACGCAGATCGTGGAGATGCTGGAGGGCTGATCTTCGGTGCTGGAGCTGCTCAGGGTTGGTGCTTCTCGGACCCCAAAGCACTCACCAGTGGAGCACACGGTGGGCTTGTTACAAAGAAGTCGTGCAGTCTTGGCGATCGTCGGTCCCTCGAGGTCTCGTCGCACTCACGGTTCTCAGCTTTGCTGTAGAGGTGAGTAGAGGTCAGAGGTGCCAGGGAAGCCGGGTCTCGTCGAGCTGGGTCGTCGGATTCGTGAAGAAGGACTTGCAGCAGACCGCAGTGTTCTTAGGATGGTGCCTGCGGATGCAGGGTGACTACTCCTTAGCCACAAGGGAGAATCTTGAAGAAGAAATCTTGATGTCCTTTCGCAGAAAGTCGAGCCTTGATTCCAAAGATGATCTAATTTGAACAGGGGGCCCGCTCCTATCTTTATACTAAAAAAGGGGGCTGACCCGGTGACTAGGTCCTGCCTATGGGTGGGACTAGGAGGGGGGTGGTTACACCCCTCTGCCATGCCAGACTTTCCCCAGGCCAGGGGCTGGTGTGCCCCTGGAACTGGTTCTGACCGGCCTATGCGTAGTGAGCACCGGGGTGCCACTCAGCAGTCACCTTCCTGTAAAGCCCTGCCTACCCAGGATACACAAAACCATGTCTGGGACGGTGCTAGCACCGCCCCTGACAGGAAACCCTTTGTCCAGGCTCCCCTCGCTGGAAGGACTCCCAGCTGCAGGGGGTCAGACTCGTGTCTGTGGTGGCAGCATCCATTTTGTGGAGCTGAGGCTTTGTTTAACTTTAACCGGGGTTCACAGTTACATACATGTCGTGTCCCTCTAGAAGGGTGGAATGCTAACCCCGTCGCCAGAATTGGCGAGGGGTTAGTATTCCAATTCGTATGACACCTTACTCGACATGTTTTGATAAAGCAATACCAAAGATAGCATTTAACCGCGAGGATTATAATGCATTTAAGAGTATATGGTATGCGATATCATGGAACAGCTATTAGGACTTGGTTCCGCAAGCTGCAGACAGGCTCAGCTCATGCCAGAGCACCATCTCACACGATTCCAAGCACTCTGCCTTCAGGATTGTCAAGGCCTGCCATAGGAGTGACTGATAGGAATATGTGTGTCCATTTTAGAGTTAGATATAGGTATACTATATCTACAGCAAAGGGTGATTACACGACTTTGCCCCAGCTGTCATGCAGCCAGTTGTGTCAAATTTAGGAGGCCAGCCAGGGGTGGCATAATACATGCTTCAGCCCCTGGTAGGCCCTGGGTACACCTATGCCCTGAGTTACAGGGTCTGATAAGGTGGCCCAGTACCAATTGGAAATGTACCTAAGGTACATGGAATCCATTTTACAGAGAGAGCAGTAGGCCTGGGGTCCTGATTGGCAGGATCCCAGGTCGACTATGTCAAAAACCAGCTAAAACACAGGGCAAAAAGTTGGGGGCAACCATAGTCAGGAGGTACCTTCCTACAGTGGTTGTGCGTGGTGCTGTGGTGGTCCTGAGTGATGCTGTGGTGGTGCTGAGTGGTGTTGTGGTGGTTTTGAGTGAAGCTGTGGTGATTTTGAGTGGTGCTGTGGTGGTCCTGAGTGATGCTGTGGTGGTGCTGAGTGTTGCTGTGGTGGTTTAGAGTGAAGCTGTGGTGGTTATGAGTGATGCAGTGGTGGTGTTGTGGTGGTTCTGGGTTGTTTTGAGTGGTGCTGGGCTTGTGCTGAGTGGTGCTGTGGTATTGCAGAGTGATAATGTGGTGGTACAGAGTGGTGCTGTGGTGTTGCTGAGTGGTGCTGTGGTGGTGCTGATTGATAATGTGGTTGTGCTGATTGATGCTGGGGTTGCGCTAAGTGATGCTGGGGTTGTGCCGAGTGATGCTGGGGTTGCGCAGAGTGATGCTGGGGTTGCGCTGAGTGATGCAGGGGTTGCGCTGAGTGATGCAGGGGTTGCGCTGAGTGATGCATGGGTTGCGCTGAGTGATGAAGGGGCTGCGCTGAGTGATGCAGGGGCTGCGCTGAGTAATGCAGGGGCTGCACTGAGTGATGCTGGGGTTGCGCTGAGTGATGCTGGGGTTGCGCTGAGTGATGCTGGGGTTGCAAGGGGAAAAAAACAAGTCTACAGAGAGAAGGGCACAAAAGCGAGTCTAACAGAGGGCAGAAAAACAAGGGAAAAAACGAGTCTAATAGGGGCAGAAAGGCACAAAAAACGAGTCTAACAGGGGCAGAAGGACACAACAAGCACTGGCGTTGCCAATAGGTCTTGCAGTAGGAAAGTTGGAGCTATTGGTTTTGTAAATGACAAAGCCCTTTATGTTTTTAAAATGAAAACAAAATTAAAAGGCATTGTTATTTGCAATTGTAATAGCTCCAACATTCCTACTGTGAGACCTATTGGCAACGCCAGTGCTTGTTTAAACCAAATCAGTTGTCCCTTGAAAATGTTAATTGTCAGGCATTAATGTAGAAATTGTGTTAAGCACTGAATACACTGCCGAACTTTTGTGAGCTAACCACAAAGTCCCAGGGCTACCTGGTATGTACCATATTTCTGCTTTAAAAATGGAACTGGCCCCTATTGCTTCCTGGGTTGCACCTTGGTACCACTGGAACACCTAATGGTTATAAGGGTTCCCGAGGCCACACCCCAGTCCATTGTGTTTTTTTCTGCCCATGATGCCACCTCAGATTAGACCAAATTAACCTTGGTCCTGGCCCAGTGGGAAAGTCCAAACGAACTGCCAAGCCAGGTCCTCTCTGCAGCAGGACACATGCAACCCATGGCCGGTTTCAGCCGATTCGGGTCTCTTAAGTCGGATGGCAACTTTGTTTCAGTGGCACGGGTAGCCTGGGGCCCATGTCTGGGTATACCTGTTGTACTTAGAACGTTATGATAAGGACTACAAAACATTGCTGCCCAGTTGCATTGCTTGTAGACTTCCCCGGTTCATGGTGCCACCACAAGTCATTGTGTTGTACCATGCCACTCTGTGAAGACCGCGCTGCCATCGGTAGCAGTACTTGACTTTGAGGGTGTTATGATGTGAATGTGAGAGAGTGTGAGTGTGAGTCAGTTTGAAAAGGGTGATTGATTGTGATATGATGTGTGATGCTGATAGTGTGTGTGAGTGTGTTAGTGTGTGTGATTTTTGAGAATGTTATTGAGGGTGTGTAAGGGTCTTTCAGTGTAATTGTGTGTGAGGGTGAGTGTGTGTGAGGTGGTGTGAGGGGGAAGGTGTGTGTATTCCGATGGTGTGTGGTGTTGTGAGGATGAAGGTGTGTGCGTGTGCCTTTGTATGATGTAGAGGGTGTTATGGTGACTGTCTTTCGGAGTGATTAGATGGACCAGAAACTTCAGAGGAACTTTTGCAAGCAGCTCAGGCTGGGCCTACTGCTGAACCATCCAACTTTCATGCTATACTTGTGCGTGTCTTTCTGGTGGGACCCTTACCAGGCAGGGGTACTTAATAAAGTTCTACAACATGCGCTGCACAGTGGCAACCTTCCAGGAAGCATTATCCTCCTCCGCGTGCTCTCTTGCACGGTTAGCTCACACTTCCAGAGTATTCAGGCTTCTACTTACCTGCTCTGTACATGCTGGCATCGAGGCCCTGTGCGAATAGTTCATGTATCCACTCTCCTGTGTCTAGGGGGCACCTCCTTTTATCTTATTCCCTCCAGGACTTCGCATCACTGCCGCCTATGGACTTACAGTAGCATGTACACAGAACAGGTTCACTCTCCTTACCGAGAGCTTTTCTCCCGTGATTCAGTCACACCTTTCACGTGCTCAGTTGGTATGTAGAAGAGTACAAGACTTGCACAACACAGCATTTCAAGGTGTGGATTGTGCGCTCACATATATAAGAAAACCTTGCTGTTGTGATATGTATATTTTTTTTATGTTATGGTGTTGTTGTTCAATTATTTTTATATAGGATGGCCGTTGTGAGGTAATTGTAAGTAGTTGACTGGCATGTCCAAATGGTAACACCGTACTAAGGAATGATTAGAATGTGGTGAGGTAGGATGGAATATAGCACGAGGGCGGCATGCGTAGGGGGCGGTTGATGGATGGATGCTGGGCTAATATTACAATAAACTTCACTTCAAGTGCACTGAAGTGGGGTGATTTACTATACTTGCTCAGAGACGACCATAGCCCAGTCACCTGGTATCTCTGTACCACACTACGTTTGAAACTCCAAACTATCCTGCGACGGCGTTATGCCTCACACCTGGCCCCGAGTTTCGTAAAACCGAATGTTACACTAGAAACGTTTGACAAAACATCCGCTCTTTAAATCTGCCGTTCAGCAGTTTCTTTTATTTCCTGCGCTCGTGTCTGAGCTCATCTCCCTGATTTAGAAGTGTTGAAAGAAATGCAGAAAGACAAAAAGCGAAGCTAACTTCTCACTGCTGCTCGGCGGATAACATGATTCAGACAGATTTTTATATGCTGCACTGTCGTTCCTTTGAAGTGCACAAAGGTTTTAGAATGAGACTTCTGTGCTTGTGGCTTGTATGGTTTCATGCCACGTTGTAGCTGTGGGCACTTCATTCAGTGCACACACAGCCACATGTAATCGGCGGAAGTGGGTGGGAAGTTGCGAGGAAAGTCTGACTAAAGGATCAGAAGAAAGGATGTCAAATGTGCAGGAATGGAATGCGTGCAGTGGAGAGGACTCTGGCCTACGAATAGTAGGCGACAGCCACTCTCTCTGGTTCAAAATCAGAATGCCCTGATGAAAACGAAATAGCGTGTGGTACGAAACTGATAAGTGTCTCTCTAGCTTTAATGCAGCTAATTATGAAATGGCTAGCCTGCCTCCCGTTACCATTGAGGAGAGGGTGGCTGTCACTTCAAAGCAACGAGATTTGTGGGCGGAAGCCTGCACCGAAGCTCCCATTTGTCCACATGGTATTTGTTTTCTCCTACGCTGTGTGTTGTCTGTCGGTGGCAGATTGTTGGTGTCTGTTGCATTGCATCTCCTGGTGTGACAGACGGGTCTTTCTGGTGGCGGTGGGGTAGTCTTGTGTGTGATGCGTGTATTTCTAATTTTGATTGACACCGATATCGAAACAACATTTTTTGCGCCTGATCTGCCATAGCTACAAATGTGTTTTTTGACCTAATGCAGCTGGGAAGGAAGGAAGCTGGGAGCTGGAAACACAGCGAGAGACAGGCAGAGATCTATAGCCACTGGAATGGCCGGGAAACTGAAAGTACGGCCGGCCAGCGGCCAGCCATGAATAATTAGGGGAGGAGAAGCCGCACAGCACACGCTGGGAGAAGCCCTTTGATGTGCTGTAGGGAGGGAGGGAGGGAGGCTGAAGCGCATGCTTGTTTGGTCACGTGATTCACGTGAACTTAAAGAAAACCGCACGAACAAAACCCTTGGTTTCACGAGCATTTTGAGCACTTGAATTCTCGCTCCGCTCCATGCGCTTGCGCGCATTGATAGGTCGCGAGACCTAAAAAACGGGTCTAACAGAGGGCAGAAGTGCAGAAAAACAAGGTAAAAAACAAGTCTAATAGGGGCAGAAAGGCACAAAAAACAAGTCTAACAGGGGCAGAAGGGCACAAAAAACGGTTTAGAGTGAAGCTGTGGTGGTTATGAGTGATGCAGTAGTGGTGTTGTGGTGGTTCTGGGTGGTTTTGAGTGGTGTTGGGCTTGTGATGAGTGGTGCTGTGGTGTTGCAGAGTGATAATGTGGTGGTACAGAGTGATGCTGTGGTGGTGCTGTGGTGGTGCTGATTGATAATGTGGTGGTGCTGATTGATGCTGGGGTTGGGCCGAGTGATGCTGGGGTTGCGCTGAGTGATGTAGGGGTTTCACTGAGTGATGCAGGGGTTGCGCTGAGTGATGCTGGGGTTGTGCTGAGTAATGCAGGGGTTGCGCTGAGTGATGCAGGGGCTGCGCTGAGTGATGCAGGGGCTGCGCTGAGTGATGCAGGGGCTGCGCTGAGTGATGCAGGGGTTGCGCTGAGTGATGCAGGGGCTGCGCTGAGTGATGCAGGGGCTGCGCTGAGTGATGCAGGGGCTGCGCTGAGTGAAGCTGGGGTTGCGCTGAGTGATGCTGGGGTTGCGCTGAGTGATGCTGGGGTTGCGCTGAGTGATGCTGGGTTTGCGCTGAGTGATGCTGGGGTTGCGCTGAATGATGTAGGGGTTGTGCTGAGTGATGCAGGGGTTGCGCTGAGTGATGCAGGGGTTGCACTGAGTGATGCATGGGTTGCGCTGAGTGATGCAGGGGTTGCGCTGAGTGATGCAGGGGTTGCGCTAAGTGATGCTGGGTTTGCGCTGACTGATGCTGGGGTTGCCCTGAGTGGTGCTGAGGTTGCAAGGGGAAAAAAACGAGTCTAACAGAGGGCAGAAGGGCACAAAAAGCGAGTCTAACAGACGGCAGAAGGGCAGAAAAACACGGGAAAAAACGAGTCTAATAGGGGCAGAAAGGCACAAAAAACGAGTCTAACAGGGGCAGAAGGGTACAAAAAACGGGTCTAACAGAGGGCAGAAGAGCAGAAAAACAAGGTAAAAAACAAGTCTAATAGGGGCAGAAAGGCACAAAAAAAGAGTCTAACGGGCAGAAAGGCAAAAAACGAGTCTAACAGGGGCAGAAGGGCACAAAAAACGGTTTAGAGTGAAGCTGTGGTGGTTATGAGTGATGCAGTGGTGGTGTTGTGGTGGTTCTGGGTGGTTTTGAGTGGTGCTAGGCTTGTGCTGAGTGGTGCTGTGGTGTTGCAGAGTGATAATGTGGTGGTACAGAGTGGTGCTGTGGTGGTGCTGAGTGGTGCTGTGGTGGTGCTGATTGATAATGTGGTGGTGCTGATTGATGCTGGGGTTGGGCCGAGTGATGCTGGGGTTGCGCTGAGTGATGCAGAGGTTGCGCTGAGTGATGCAGGGGTTGCGCTGAGTGATGCAGGGGTTGTGCTGAGTGATGCAGGGGTTGCGCTGAGTGATGCAGGGGCTGCGTTGAGTGATGCAGGGGCTGCGCTGAGTGATGCAGGGGCTGCGCTGAGTGATGCAGGGGCTGCGCTGAGTGATGCAAGGTTGCGCTGAGTGATGCTGGGGTTGCGCTGAGTGATGCTGGGGTTGCGCTGAGGGATGCAGGGGTTGCGCTGAGTGATGCAGGGGTTGCGCTGAGTGATGCAGGGGTTGCGCTGAGTGATGCAGGGGTTGCGCTAAATGATGCAGAGGATAACAGAGGGCAGAAGGGCAGAAAAACAAGGGAAAAAACGAGTCTAATAGGGGCAGAAAGGCACAAAAAACGAGTCTAACAGGGGCAGAAGGGCACAAAAAACGGGTCTAACAGAGGGCAGAAGGGCAGAAAAACAAGGTAAAAAACAAGTCTAATAGGGGCAGAAAGGCACAAAAAACGAGTCTAACAGGGGCAGAAGGGCACAAAAAACGGGTCTAGCAGAGGGCAGAAGGGCAGAAAAACAAGGTAAAAAACAAGTCTAATAGGGGCAGAAAGGCACAAAAAACGAGTCTAACAGGGGCAGAAAGGCACAAAAAACGAGTCTAACAGGGGCAGAAGGGCAGAAAAACAAGTGAAACAAGCATTTGCAATGCAATAGGTCTCGCATTAGGAAAGTTTGAGCTGTTGGTATTGTAAATGACACATTTATTATTACGTGTTGGTTTTGAAAATAGCGAAATTAATATCTTTGTCATTTACAATGCCTATAGCTATAACTTTCGCAAATGTGACACCTATAGCAATGGCTTTTATAATAATTAATACTTAAATATTATTGTTATTGTTATTTATAATAGGCTTTCCAATTTTGCCCTCACACTCAGGGTGAAAAAAAAATGAACTCTGCAGCAGTTCCACCCTCCACTGCCTTTGATCGAACTACAAAGAGACTTGTTATAGTACCTTCACAGTCTCATCATTTTATAATTGAAGCATTTCCAATATTCTATACAAAGAAGCCACATTTGTTGCCTATTTATCTTATGCAACTAATACCCATCGATAAAGCCATTAGTCCAGGCTTATTGTAGGTGTAATGATACCTGTATTATATGTCTGGATGCAATGACAGAGCAGCAAAATACCAGTAGAGTGGTAAACTATGCTAAGCATAGATTTTTAGCTTAGGTGTTTCTAATCTATCACCTGCATTATATCGAACACGCCTCTTTGATACCCGCCCCCCAGGTTTTTCATCCCACTTAAAGCTCTGTCAATAGGGAAATGTCACATAAGCAAACTATGTTCTTTTATAGACCATGTTTTCCTGTTATTTAGGTCAGTTATATGAACCGCAATGCCTTTGCACTGTTACTCCCAGAATGCACTGGATTGTAACACAACATCCTTGGTGCCCATCCGCTCCACGTCTCCCCTTAGAAATAAATACCCTCCATCCATTGGTCCAAAATACCCGTAGTTTGTAGTTCTGTGAAAAAATATTTATTGACATAACATAAACTTTAAAACTAACCCTGTAATATAGTTAAAACCTGGGAGCGGCCCATTCATTTGAATTTTATGTCTGAAATATGCACGGTCCGTGCGTGGTCACCGCTTTTCAAAAGTGAAGACCTAATTAATTGCTAACTTTATCTCGAAAATGAGCTTTGCAAATGAGACCTGCCGGGCCGGTCAGGGCAGCTCGTGGTATTTTGGAAGGGGTGACAAGCAGAGGGTTGTGGTGATGAGGCGAACGAGGGAAGGAAGACGTGTTGAGAGGGGGAGGGAAGGAAGAACAAAGGTTAAAAGAGAGCGTGTGATCAGAGGAGGAAGATCAGGGTGAGAATGAAGAAAGCGTAGATGAGAATTTGAGGCGGGGGGGCAGAAGGAACAGCACCATGGAAGAAGGACGGGATTTAGAGCCATAAAAGTAGTCATCATTGCCAGATTCCGTGGGGATATATTCAAAAGTGGAAGGAAGGAATTTTGGTTGACATTATAGTGGGATGAGCATATAGTTTGCTCAAGTAAAAGAAACAAAGTTAACCTGGGTTCAGCTTCAGCACGAAACCTCTGCTAGTTGTGAGATATCGACTTTGCGAGTTAGTGAGAGCGCCTCTTATTACATACTATAACCTATTTGATTGGGTGCTAACGTGTTCTTATTCCAGCCCGATGCCACTGCAAACACGCTTCTTCCCCTCAAATTCTCAAAACACACATTTACAAAAATAATTCAGCACACTGTTATGACTTAAGCAAAACCCCTGAAAGCGTTTCTGAATTCCAAGTGTATATGATGTATTGTCGATGTTTTGCAGCTTACCCAGCAGGGTAGCTGCATTGGCTGAAGCCCAAGAGGCTGCCTTTCTTACAATACTGTCGGGGGAGGATCATGTAGCCTGCCAAAGACAGCCGGCTGTAGAGAAGACCGATAGGGGGGCAAGAGAAGCAGGGAGACGTAGCATCGCCGAGAGACCGAGGAGAGGGGGTGGTTCAGCAGCAAGAGAGAAGGGAGAGGAAAAGCAAGGGGAGACAGAGGGAGAGAAAGGGAGAAGGTACAGAGAGATAGAGAGAGGATAGAGACAGAGCGCCGACGAGAGGGAGAGTGCAAGAGAGAGGGACGAGAGAGACAGGGACGAAGGAGACAGCGGGAGGGAGGGGGAAGAAGGCAGAGAGAACAAGCTTAAACTTGTTAGCAAGCACCTCATCTGCCAATTCATGGCACTTGGATTGGGCCAGCTGAAACGAAGAGCCCCTGCCAACCACTGAGACCCGGTGCATACTCTGGAAACTGCATGAGGTGCGGTCTGTCCCCTCTATAAAGAAGTGTGGCCGGATTCTGTCTGGGTGACCGCCCCGCCGACAGCTGTGTAGGAGATTATGGTCACACACCAATTACTCAGCGATGTATAATCATGAGGCACGAACTGTGTAATGTTTAGAGTATGCAGGGCCAGCTTCGGACACGTTTCATGTGGTGATGGCAGAGCAATTGCAATGCTGGTGGTGCTCATTATTCAGAGAGCGCAATCAATATTCTTTAAAGACAGAATCCATTTTTTACATTTGCGGTGGCACGAAGCCAGCAACAGTGCAACTCAATTATTTTGCTTCTGCAAACGGCAATATGCAAATCGCCTCAAAAAGCCAGCTGCAGAGAGGAGCCGCGGCCAAAGATCCGTTTTCTAATATAGCTCAAACTGGACCCGAAGCACCAACTTCACATTCATTTGTGTTGTTGTTGGGCACAGGGATTTGGTCAGAATCACAGGATGTTGAGCGTCCTCGCCGAGACTTAAAACTGGTCCTCCAGCTTCAAGTTCGACTGCTCTAGCCGTTCGGCCACATCCTCTTCCCTACTGGACTGCTTACCGGATTTTAGACTGTCTTGTGGAAAGTAAATAGTGAACCATTGAGGCATAAAAAGCGGACAATGAATGAAAGAATGATTATACAGACGCCGACTGGGGAGAAAGGGCGAGCAGGGAGTAGCAGAGAGTGGACAGTGAGGTGTGGTTGCTTCTGGTTTGTCTTCACAGAGGCCTGCGCGTGCTCGAGTGCAGTGATTCCTAGGGGTTGGGGGAGATGTCACTCCTCCCACCTCTGGTATCCCGACAGGGAGAAAGAGGTAAAAAAAACACATTCTGCAAGTGAATCAGGACGTATTGTCAGAGAACCTGAATAAAGTGGGCACCGGGCAGTGGTCCCGAGCGGAGAAGAACTCCATGTGTGCAACGCGGCGCAGCGTTACATGATAATAATAAAAGGGAGCCATAAATGAACACAGGGAAGAAAAAGGACTGGCGTGCACATTTTGAAACTGCAGGGGGGGATATAGGTGAGAAAGAAACTGAACAGGAGGCTGTGATGCTCCTGTATGGCCTAGTATGGTGTCACGTTCAATATCAAAGGACCCCTTGGAGCTCTGAAAGTGTGTGCTGGAGCACGGGCGAAAGCGATGTGTTGATGACCATTTACCCCATGTATGATGGTCCGTTGGGCAAAGATAGAAGCAGATCCTGTGTGAAACAGGAGCAGATAGATGCCTCGGGATAGTGAGGGTCCTGTAAGTAGGGACAGGAGGGTGGGGGAGTAAAAGTAAATAGCCTGCATGCTAGAGATGTGGCATCGCCAGCTCTTGTATTACCGGCAGGAACGTGTGTGGGGTCATTGTGCACAGGTTACCATGGAGTCTTATGTGAATCTGTGTGATGCCAAGTACTGGTGGAATGAGGGCCGGTGGTGTCAGAAAATCTCTTGGCAGCTGCATACCTAGGCTGAAAGGTTGGATGATTGACAGTGTACAGCATACAGTTGCTATAGTTGCCCTAAGTTGGCAGGGTATATCCAGACGCGGGTCCCATGCTC
Source organism: Lissotriton vulgaris (assembly GCF_964263255.1). Lineage (NCBI taxonomy): Eukaryota > Metazoa > Chordata > Amphibia > Caudata > Salamandridae > Lissotriton > Lissotriton vulgaris. The sequence goes on from NC_141700.1 coordinate 72,155,612, forward strand.
ACTGCGCCTATGGATTCAAGCTAGCCTGGTTGATATGGGGCATTACCGGGAAACCGTCCCAGAATACTTGTTTACAATCCAGGGAGAACCTGGCTTGGTAGTTAGGGCCGCACTGCTCCCATGAAGAGGGTCACAACTGATTTCCATATGACTGAGTCCATATTGGAGTGGCATGGTGGGCAAAAAAAAACGATGGATTTTACCCAGATCCGTGACTGGAGGTTTATGTTTGACAATGTTGAGTATTTCTGTTCATCTTTTTGTGAAAGGCTGGACAGCAAGCATTGGCCAATGTAGAGCATGAAAAGAGATAATTACTAGGAGTAAGTAGATGCAGATTTGTCTGCCTTCATTAAGATAGGATTTAAAACACTTTAATGCCGACCCCAACGAACTATGCTGCACTCGCCTGATCACTTCTATAAGTGATCCCTTTGGTTCACGGCCGTGAGGGATGTTAATTAGGGGGGAGGAGAAGTAAGTGAGGCCGAGCCCTCTGGGGGAAGCAACAGATGGCTTTGGTGTGGACGCGCTTCGCACGCTGGATGGAAAGTGTGTGCAGCAGGGGGCAGAGCCGATCCCTTTGAAGTGACGGTTAGAGTTGCATCAGGAAAGCTAAACCAGAAAGCGGATGCACGTTCACGATCACATGCACTTGTGGAAATCCGCCGGCTGGTTTAGCTTTCCTGATGCAACCCTATAATTCTCTCTATTCATTCCTTGCGGAATGGAATAGCGAGACCTAAAAAGTGGAATGCAAACTGCAACCGAAGTCAGGACACGGACCAGGAGACCCAGAGGAGCTAGGGACACAAGAAACCACCAATGTAAGTACCAAGGAACCCCACAGAGGCTGTGTGCTGAGTGGAAACACAGCCGCGTACTCAATAGAAGACAACAGGAAAGTTGCGGTTGCAGTTTTGAGGAAGAAGGATCCTTCCCAGTGAACCCTAAAGAAACCCTGTGGAAGACAAAAGGTTGGAGAGCCACCCCACCTGTGGATACCCCAGGAACCCAGACACCTACACTAGGGAGGCCGGGTGCATAGGTGCTAAGTGACATCGGAAACCGCCGTAGACCACAATGGAGGACTTCAGAAAAGATGCAGCTGAAAAAGACTGTGCAAGAGTCCGTGGAATCCAAGGGTGGATTCTTGAAGAGGAGAAACAGAAAAGCAGAGGGCACAGAGTCCATGCTACTCGGAGGTGACCAGGAGGCACAGAAGTGCAATGCCAACCGATGTCGGAAGGTTCAGGAGTGATGACGGTGACCTTGTCGCTGCAGCTGTGAGGACCAGGCGACACTGAGGAAGACCAGGAGCCATGCACAAGCTGTCCCACGTCAGCAGTCGAGAACCAGGGGGTCAGTGTCCGGCAGGAGCGCCAACAAGCCTTGGCAGCAGCAACAGGCATGGAAAGCGAAGAATGTGCAACGTTGGGACCAATAAGGTTCAAGTGTCTCACCAGAAGCAGGAGAGTCAGAGCAGGTCCTGAGCAAGCAGGGGAGCCCACTGAAGCAGGAGAAGACCCTCAAGAGGACCCACAGGCCGAAGGCACAGGAGTCGCAAGAGGACTTCGAGCAGCTCACCAAAGATGAAGGCCCACAGTGCAGAGGATGCAGTGAGGACAGGAAGAGATGCTGTAGCCTGGAGGTTCATGTAGCTTGAAGATCTATGGAGTGCAGTGTTAACAAGCCTAGGCAACAGCAAGTTGATGCGGTGCACAGGCGTTTGGTCCCAGTGGTTCCGACGAGGAATACGAGCCTCAAAATTGCAGAGAGGACAGATCAGGCCTCAAATGAGTTGAAGAATCACCACTAGTTTGCTGAGATTTTCGAAGTCCATGGGTCGTCTGGAGCAGCAGACCGGTCAGCTTCATTGCAGGGCCTGCAGATGCAGGGGATTGACTCCTTCACTCCAAGGGAGATTACTACGGGTGCCCTTGATGCCCACAGGTCTGGTGAAGATCCTGGAGGAGCACAGACACAGACAACGAAGAAAAATTGCAGAACAGCGAGACCAGGACCAGAGCAGCAGGAGTCCTCAGTGATGCAGTCTCGGTTCCAGGCGAAGTCCAAGTGTCCAGACGGTCAAAGAGTGACAGGTTTTTAGGCTTGAATCTTGCCCCACAATGACTCTGAAGTCCCACCCACAGGTAAGCCCTTAAATACCCTAGGAAAGGGGTTAGGATGACTCAGGTGTCCCTCACAGAGGTGGGGCTAGACAGGGGGAGGATACTCCCATGTCCTTTGTCCAGTTTCCACCAGAGTGGAAGCCATGAGCTCCCTGTACTGGCTCAAACCGGAGTGTGCATGGAGGGCACCAAATGTGCCATTCAAAGCAGTCTGGTGGAGCTGGCAGGCACCCTCCACCCCAGTCAAATACAACTCTTGTGTGGGAGGTGGTTCACCTTCCTGGCACCGGAAACCTATTGTTCTACCTTACTCTGCTCAAGCGTGGCACAGCAGCGGGAGGGCAGAATCGTGTCTGTGATCTGCAGCAGCACTTGCTTACCAGCAGACCCTGAAAGACTGTTACCGGGAGCACTGGGGGCTGCCCGGAGGAGCCCCCCAGTGCATGGAATCATACCTCCAACACAGACAATGGTGTTGGGGTATGATTCCAACAGGTTTGATAACAAAGATGTCAAGGTTCAGCACATCCACTATATAGTTGGCCACTGCGTAATGATCTATGTTCTAATAGCCTTATAGCCCTCTGTAGCTGGAATATACCGGCATTAATGTCCAGCTCCCTTGTTAGAGGCCCTCGCCTTCGGCTCGGGCGTTTAACACTGTAGCAAGCCTTTAATGGCTGGTATAGCATGCTACGGTGGGCTATAAGGCTATAATAGATAGGTGTTTCTAGATTCAAGGATGCAAATGGAGTCATCAACAATTTGCAAAACTGCAGTGTCGCTGCTCGGCATTCCTAATTTTTCATCTTCAGCAGAGCCCTCAGTGCAACCCTTGCTGGCAATACTAATTTAAAAGTTTCAACTTTTTTTCCTGGCAATTTGTTCCCTTTTGCCAAAATGTTCTAAGACTGGAATTAGAATTGTAAATTAGCCTTTTCAGTGTCTTCAAAAGCTTCTGGTGACCTAAGGTGCCACAGTGGACAAAAAACATGGGTCTGTGATATAAACACCAGTTTTTTATATATACATACTACTGGCTTAGGAACCAGGTCCAGACAAAATCCCAGGAGATCTTTTTAAACTTGAGCCTCAAATGTGTTCGATTTATTTGAATATGCTATCAAATGCCATTTCTACAGGGGGAGAATTACCTGAATCATGGAGAGGAGCTGTGATCATAACCATATTTAAAAAGGGTGATTCAAGCAACCCCGCTAACTACAGGCCAATAAGCGTGATTGGTAACACGCAGAATTTTTTTTTCTAGGCAATTCTTGAATAAATTGAATGAGTGGCCGGATGCCAAGAAAATAATGACGCTTTTTCAAGCTGGTTTTAGGCCAAAGGTTAGCACTATTGATCAGATTTTTAGATTTTCAATCTTATATTGGAAAGCAGTTTTATTACAGCAATAAAAGCTCTATGTGGCTTTTATAGATCTAAGAGCTGCTTATTCCACACCCAAAGTTATGGTATGTTCAAACAAACATAGGAGTCCCCTGCAACCTAGTACAATTTTTAAGTAAAGTACAGAAGAACAACTTTGCCCAGGTTCACTGGGGCCCAAATGGTGAGATGACTGATCGTATCCCGATTGAACGTGGGGTGCGTCAAGGTTGTGTCCTTGCACCCACGCTGTGTTCCCTGTATATGAATGATATTGTTGAAGTTCTAGAAAGTTGTAGGAATTACTCCCCTACTCTGAACTCATTTTATTATTCACTGATGACTCCCTCCTTATCTCAAAGACACCCATTGGCCTCCACATTCTAGGTAACAGATTTTTAGATTTCTGTAAGTCCAAGGGACTTGAGTTAAATGTTAATAAGACTAGATTTATGGTGCTGGGTAAGGGGGTGAGAAGGAAAAAAACGTCCATCCGAGTAGACAATGAGGTACTAGAAAGGGTAGATAACTTTGATTATCTAGGAGTGTGACTTATGGAGAACTACAAGTGGCTGGGGCAGTTAACTAAGAGCAGCCTCTTAATCAACCATAGGTTGAACGCTATCATTAGGATGCATTCGCGAACAGTGTCACATGTAGTATCGCCAGCTTTGGAAATATATTGTGCTGAGGCACAAGGGGCAGCGCTCTATGGCGCAGAAATAGAGGACTATGTGGATGTCCAGACCCTAGCCATTGCTGAAAACAACTTTGCAAGGAAAGTGGACTGCCTCCCACCCAGCTCACCTCTGATCCCATTGTATTTTGAACTGGGGTTAAAAAGAATAGCAGATGTGGCTGTATTAAAAATATTATTCTATTGGGTTCGACTCTGGAGCATGCTCGGGTTAGCTGATTATAAGGACTCGCTTGCAGAACTACTAAAGATGCCAGTTGCTAGGTCACTCCCTTGCGTCAAATTTGAATGCATGTGGTTGGGGAAGTTGGGTCTACAGAGGTATTGGGCTGACCCTACAGGAATTAATCAGACATATTTGAACGTACTGAAGGCTACTTACTGGGCTCATATCAATGAAGAACATATAAATAGAAGCTCAATAGGTTCCTTAACTAATGCATTTCTTGACCACAAACTTATACCATGTTTTGAGCAATATTTGGACTTAATAACCTCTTCCCTAGCCAAGATTCTGTATTTACGATTTCGTTTTGGAACTCTTCTTTTAAGATCGTTTATCAATAAATGGGGTAAAGAACATGAACCCATGGCTTGTCCTATGTGTGAACCGGGTGATGAGTATGAATCAGATTTTTTGTTTTCTTGCCCAGAGTATACGATTTCTCATCGTATGTGGATCCTCCTCATTTGTCGTGACCTGGGAATAACTCAATATTTGGTAGTTGTAAGGATCTTAAAAAAACACCTTTTAATTGTTTTAGCTGTAAGCAAATTTCTGAGGCATCCTGGCACTACCGAAGAACAACTTTAAAAGTTGCTAGATACCAAACTATGACTTAACATTTTTTGGGGGGAATATGTTTCATATATTTACCTTGACATTTGATTACGCGATGTGTTTTCCATCTTTTCATTGCACCCTTGGCTATGTGCCCATAGCTGTGACTTACAATTGCACTGTCTCTAGGCTTCATGATGCAAGGAGGGTTCCCCATGACGAAGCAGGACACCTTTGCTATGTGAGGGAAACCGTCCTTAAAAGGGAAACCCCCTCCCCCACAAGTCAGTCTGTTCCCTTATTTGAAGGACGCCCTGTTACTTTGGACTCAAGGCTCCTTGTGTAATTGAGTCCTGTACTCGGGAGTGTGCCCTCGCTGGTCCATTAAATCTCCTCAGCCCCCCCTTTTGTGTGTATACTCAGCTTAATTTGATAAACATGAAAGGCAGAAAAAGTGTAAGTGTATGTTTATCAGTTAAATAAATGTGGAAATATACCATTTTACCACACCATTTATTTTCAAAACAAAAAGTAAATATGGATAACTACTAATAGGATGGCCAAAAAAAAAAAATATGTATCAATACAGACTGAAATGTTAAACAAGCACTGGCGTTGCCAATAGGTCTCGCAGTAGGAAAGTTGGAGCTATTGGTTGTGTAAATGACAAAGCCCTTTATGTGTTAAAAATGATAACAACAGTGAAAGGCATTGTTATTTGTAATGGCTCCAACTGTCGTACTGCGAGATCTATTGGCAACGTGAGTCCTTTTCGTGTGTGAGTGGCGTTGTGTGTGTGAGTGGCGTTGCGTGTGTGAGTGGCGTTGCGTGTGTGAGTGGCGTTGCGTGTGTGAATGGCGTTGCGTGTGTGAGTGGCGTTGCGTGTGTGAGTGGCGTTGCCTGTGTGAGAGGTGTTGCCTGTGTGAGAGGCGTTGCCTGTGTGAGTGGTGTTGCCTGTGTGAGTGGCGTTGCCTGTGTGAGGGGCGTTGGCTGTGTGAGTGGCGTTGGCTGTGTGAGTGGCGTTGCATGTGTGAGTGGCGTTGCATGTGTGAGTGGCGTTGCGTGTGTGAGTGGCGTTGCCTGTGTGAGAGGTGTTGCCTGTGTGAGAGGCGTTGCCTGTGTGAGTGGTGTTGCCTGTGTGAGTGGCGTTGCCTGTGTGAGTGGCGTTGGCTGTGTGAGTGGCGTTGGCTGTGTGAGTGGCGTTGCATGTGTGAGTGGCGTTGCATGTGTGAGTGGCGTTGCATGTGTGCGTAGTTGAGTGGGGTTGCGTAGTTGAGTGGCGTTGCGTTGTTGAGTGGCGTTGCATGTGTGAGTGGCGTTGCATGGGTGAGTGTCGTTGCGTAGTTGAGTGGCGTTGCGTAGTTGAGTGGCATTGCGTAGTTGAGTGGCGTTGCGTAGTTGAGTGGCGTTTTGTAGATGAGTGGCGTTGCGTAGATGAGTGGCGTTGCGTAGGTACGTGGCGTTGCGTAGGTGAGTGGTGTTGCGTAGGTGAGTGGTGTTGCGTAGTTGAGTGGCGTTGCGTAGTTGAGTAGGCAGCGTTGCGTAGTTGAGTGGCGTTGCGTATTTGAGTGGCGTTGCGTATTTGAGTGGCGTTGCGTAGTTGAGTGGCGTTGCGTAGTTGAGTGGCGTTGCGTAGTTGAGTGGCGTTGCGTAGTTGAGTGGCGTTGCGTAGTTGCGTGGCGTTGCGTAGTTGCGTTGAGTAGTTGCGTTGCGTAGTTGCGCTGCGTAGTTGACAGTGGCGTTGCATGTGTGAGTGGTGTTGCATGTGTGAGTGGCGTTGCATGTGTGAGTGGCGTTGCATGTGTGAGTGGCGTTGCGTAGAGTGGCGTTGCGTAGTTGAGTGGCGTTGCGTAGTTGAGTGGCGTTGCGTAGTTGAGTGGCGTTGTGTAGATGAGTGGCGTTGCGTAGTTGAGTGGCGTTGCGTAGTTGAGTGGCGTTGCGTAGTTGAGTGGTGTTGCGTAGTTGAGTTGCGTTGCGTAGTGTCGTGTATTTGCGTGGCGTTGAGTAGTGACGTTGCGTAGTTGAGTGGCGTTGCGTAGTTGACTGGCGTTGTGTAGGTGAGTGGCATTGCGTAGTTGAGTGGCGTTGCGTGTGCGTAGTTGAGTGGCGTTGCGTGGTTGAGTGGCGTTGCATGTGTGAGTGGCGTTGCATGTGTGAGTGGCGTTGCATGTGTGAGTGGGGTTGCATGTGTGAGCGTTGCGTAGTTGTTTAGTTGTGTGGTGGTGTTATTTATTGATTCTTTGTTGGTGCTGTCTGAGTGTATTTTCGTGTTGCTATGTTTATAGTGTGATGTGTATATTTGTAGATGTGATGTTGTGTAACTATTTTTTAGCATTATGTAATAAATGGAATGTGTATGTAATATTTTTGTATTTTTTTGTGTGTAGTAATATGTTGACTGCGTTTGTTGATGCATATGTATGTATTTGAAATAAAAAATGGCGGACGCAATGCGTCCCCTTCACGCAACCTACATTTAGTAGGTCATCGGTCTAGTTTTTTTTTGCTTTCCTTTTGGAAGTGTCCAATTTTTGATTGACGTTTTAGTTCAGCCAATCGGAGCGCTACGTTTTTGACGTTTGCCAGTCTAAACTAGAGCTAATTCAATTGTTCCGCAAGATGCGCCTAAAAATATTCTTCCAAAACCAAGAGATGACGACCTCTCGCAACTACTCAGGGTTAAAAAATGTATCCACATTCTTCCCTCAAACCAACATGATGCCAATAGAACTTCTAACGTTCGAAAAAAACGTAATGCGAGATATGGATAATCTCGACAACAAAAAGAAGTACTATACCAAATGGAACTTACAAAAGGAAGAAAAACAAGCCCTGGACAAACTGAAGGAAAACAGCAACCTTATAATAAAGCCGGCCGATAAAGGCGGCGGAATCGTGATTCTACCACGCGACTGGAAAGGGGCGACCACTCGGTCCCCCCGAACGTATGGCAGAGTGCCTCGATCCCCCCGGGAAGCCATTTTGGGCGGGAGGCGCGTCTCGGCTGGTATGCCCGAAGCGGCGTAGCCGGGGCGCGCTTTTTCCCGCCCTAGAGTGGGCTGGCCTAGACACTGACGCGGCCGGCCACGCCCTCGGGGCAGGCAGGGGCGGGTTTACGCCCGCCCTGAAGATGGATAAAAAGGGACGCAAGACCAGAAGACATCCTCTTGTTCCTGTGCTCTGAAGCTGCACCTCCTCGCTGCACGTGAGCTCGAGACGGAACGAAGAGCCAATTTTGAGCGTTTTAATCGTTCTTGTTTGTTTTGCAGTTACTTTGTTGGAGAATGCCGAAGAAGGTGGGGAAGCGCATGACTACCGACCAGATGCTGCGTGTTCTCATGAAGGAGATGTCCGAGCTAAAGAAGCGGGTGGACAAGAATGAGGAAAGGGGTCCAAAACGTCCTTTGGCGGGAGCAGCCCCGGGAGGGAGAAACAAGAGGCCCAGGAGGGGGGCAGCGGGTGAAGACATCCCGGGTCCCAGTGCCCCGCTCGAGGCTCCAACTCCCGTGCCGGAGGAAGGGAATCCGATTCCCGTGGTGGTCACCCCCGTGTCCGAGGATGATATGCCGCCCGAGCTGGCAGCACAATTGGCAGCGTGGTTGGGTAAAGGTAACGAGGGCGCCACGGCTGTCGATGCGCAGGCGCTGATAAAGCAATTGCGTGAGAAACGGGAAGCAGCCAAGGTGCCCGTGCCGGCTGCAGTAGGGGACAAGACACCAGGGACGATTGCGACCACAGAGGCAGCGTCAGGTGCAGGTAAGCGGCCATTGCCGATCGCGAGGGATGAGTCAACACCCTCTCGGAGAGAAAAGTTGGGGCAACATGTTCCTTTGGCAATTAAGGAAAAGATTTGGGCGGGGGAGTATGTGAACATTTTTTCATTGCTTGTTGATCATTATGAGGTAGAGCATGTAAAGAGTCAGAAGGATCTCATGCATCCGAGTGTTTGGCGCGCAAAAATGGCCGCCTTTAAAGTGAATGAGAATATCGGCAATTGGGGCAATGCTTGGGGAATCTTTACATCAATCTTGGGGGAACGTAGACCTGAGTTGCTTTCCGAGTTCCCAATCTATCAATCACGAATCATGGGGTACTCGACATCGCACCAGGGTAATCATTGGTTCTGTTACGATAATCTGTTCAGAAAGGAAAAGGAGCATAATAAAAGTTTAACCTGGGATTGTTATGATGCCTTGACTTGGGATAAAATGAAGGAGTCAGGAATGTTGAAAATGCCGTTGGTGGGAAGTAATGTTGGCGAATCCTCCCGGCAATATGCGGGGACGCCCTTTCGATCAGGTACGGGTGCCGACGATCACTCGAAACCTACCGGCAATACCGGAAAAAGGGGTTTCTGCTTTAATTACAACAGAGGTAAATGTACTAGACCCCAGGGATCGTGTAAATTCAAACATGAATGTAGTGGTTGTGGGTCGTCCCATCCTGAGGCCTCGTGCAGAGCCAGAACGGGTGATAACGGGGGGAGAGGAGGTGCCAAACAGGTCTAATATAGTCCGAGGGGCGCCTTTACCCACTCCGATTGATACCCTGGCGATGATTCCTTGGCTCAGTGACTACCCGGATCGTACTTCTGCTGGGGTGCTGCGGAACGGTTTTTCGTATGGTTTCCGCATCCCGGTAGGGGACTTTCAGGGTGTGGATAAGTGTAAAAATCAACTTTCCGTCCTGCAGCATACGACCGTAGTTCAGGATAAGATCCGGAAAGAGGTAACTCGAGGTCGGGTCGCCGGCCCGTTTAGTGTACCCCCGGTCCAGAATTTTGTTTGTTCTCCCTTAGGGGTAGTCCCCAAGAAAGACCCCGGTGAGTTCCGACTGATTCACAATTTATCAGCTCCACGAGGTCTTTCCGTAAATGAGGCAATCGATCCAGAAGTGTGTTCGGTGCGGTACGCATCCTTCGATGAGGCCGTAGCCATTTTGAATCGCCTGGGGCCCGGGGCGCTGATGGCGAAGTCAGATATCGAGTCAGCGTTCCGATTGCTCCCGGTACACCCAGACGACCAGCGTCTCCTAGGATTCATGTTTCAGGGTTGTTATTACATGGATAGGTGTATGCCAATGGGGTGCTCTATATCCTGTGCTTATTTCGAGAAATTCAGTAGTTTTCTACAATGGGTCTTCACAAAGAAAACGGGTTTCCAAGATGTAATGCACTACCTTGATGATTTTCTGTTTCTTGGGGCAGCCGGGGGTCTTGAATGTGGCCGGGCCTTGGCCGAATTTCGTGTGTTGATGAAACAGTTTGGTGTGCCATTGGCGCCGGGTAAAACAGTGGGTCCTACGACTTGCCTCGAGTTTCTGGGGATCGAGTTGGACTCCATTGAGGGGTGTTTCCGTTTGCCAGCTGAGAAAGTGTTGAAGTTCAGGGCTGCGCTACAAATGTGTATAAATGCATCAAAAGTTACGCTGCAACAATTACAGCAGGTGGTGGGACAGTTGAATTTTGCCTTGAGGGTAATACCAATGGCCCGCCCCTTTTCCCGTTCAATTGCCCAAGCGATGGTCGGCCTTAAAGAGGGTCATCATCGCACGAGACTATCGGCCGAGATCCGCCAGGACATGCGTATTTGGTTAGCATTTTTGGCGGATTTCAATGGTAGAATCGTCTGGAATGAACCAGCCGTGTCTTCTGAAGAGCTTGGGCTATGGACAGATTCGGCAGGAAGCATAGGTTTTGGCGCCATCTTCGGCACGAAATGGTCGGCACAAAGATGGCCGACATGGTGGCATGAGAATGGTCTGACGAGTAATATTGCTTTCCTGGAACTGTTTCCCATCTTGGTGGCCTTGAGAACATGGCCCGATGGGTTCAAAGATCACTCTGTCATATTTTGGTCTGACAATATGACCGTGGTCGAGTGCATCAATAGTCAGGCAGCACGTTGTAAACTGATTTTAAGACTGCTTAAGGAAATTGTTTTACTGTGTATGCAATTGAACGTGCTATTCAGAGCAAAACATGTTCCAGGGGTGATGAATCAGGCGGCTGACGCACTGTCTCGTTTTCAAATGCAGGCTTTTTCGGGTTTCCTCCCCTCAGCGGACCCAGAGCCGGCACCCTTTCCCGAAGCTCTCTGGTCTCTCGGTGCCCCGAACTTCGTCACCTCGTGGGAGAGAGTCTAGCACCAAGGACGAGGAAGGCATACGAAGGGGCGTTTCGGGCCTATTTAGCCTTTTTGGGGAGTGATAGAGAGCGACTTTGGGGTCACGAGGAATGGGTAGTGAATTTCCTGATGTCCTTACGTAGGGCTGGGAAATCGGTGGCTACGGCCCAGAGGCATCGTGCTGCCATTTCCTTTGTTGCCAGAGCACACGCTATTCAGGACCCAACAGCGTCTTTCGTTGTACAGAAAGCGCTGCGTGGGTGGCAACGCCTTGAGGGTCGCAGAGTAGATGAAAGGCGCCCGATAGGTTTGGATAGATTGTCCCAGTTGTTGGCCACACTCCCGGCCACATGTTCATCTCAGTTTGAGGCGGTGCTGTTCCGAGCCGCTTTTACGCTAGCATTTCACGGAGCAATGCGGGTAAGCGAACTAGTTGCAAGGAACAAACTGGATGTGGCGGGGGGTTTGTGCCAAGAACACGTTCAGATCAGGGGAGAAACAATGACTGTCTCCTTTGTAAAGTCCAAGACTGACCAAGATGGGATGGGTGACTGCGTCATCATACGCAGGATTCCTGGGTCCTCCATATGTCCGGTAAAGTGTTTAGAGGATTACCTAGCACGAAGGGTGGCATCATGGGGGGGGACTTTGTTAAGACACGCTGACGCCACCCCACTGACGAAATTTCAGTTTCAGCGGGTGCTTGCGATGTCAATTGCCGCTGCGGGCTTGAACCCGGGCGAATTTGGGACCCATTCCTTTCGGATAGGGGCTGCTACGGAAGCTACAGCCAGGGGTCTTAATGTTGAGCAAGTGAAACGAGTGGGGCGTTGGTCCTCCAATTGTTATAAAAGATATGTGCGGTTGCACATGTTGTGAAGCTGTAATAATGTACTCACGCTTCTTGTTTTTTGTTTGGTTTTCAGTTACGCAAGCCTACGAGGCGGGGCGGACTATGCAGTCGACCCTACACCGGGCCAGCGGTCAGACATCACCGGCTGTGAAAAAGGAGGTGTGGGTCGTGGGCCACTCATACGTGAGGTGTGCCGCAGACGTATTCAAAGCAGGTGACATGATTCACGTAGCTGGGGAATACGGGTACAGGATGTCCTTCTACGGAAGGGGCGGTCTCTGTATTGACCAGTTTCAAACATTTTTCGAGGGTTTGTTAGGGCGGACAAGGTCACCGCCGTCTATAGTTATAGTGCATGTTGGGGGCAATGATTTGGTCACCATCGGTAGACGACTACTCCTGGAGGCAATGCTTTCCACTGTAAGTTGGTTGGCGAGGAGAGTTCCGGGGTGCACGATTGCATGGTCCCATTTGATTCCACGAAAGGTGTGGCGGGGGCTATCTCTATTCCTGCTTTGAACCATTCTGTTAGAAAGCTTAACAATAAAGTGAGTAGGTTGTTCCGTTCCAGGACATTGCATTCTATTTCTCATAGCTGTATTAATGATGACAGTATGTATTTGGGGGATGGTGTGCATTTGTCTTGGGTGGGGAATGAGTTACTCTTAGGAGACTTCTTAGCATGGTTAAAATCGTTGAAACATGACCTTTAGGTAGGAGTTTTGTGGGGGGTCCGGATAGCCGGTCAACTATCCGGCCTGTGGCGGTAAGGTCATGATCGGTGAGCACTAATTGGAAGATCCCTATGAGTGGGCGTCACCCAACACGGATGGGAGCGCTCGGGGGAGGTGGCCTTTGGCCCCTCAACGGGGAGGCGGTCCCTTCTAAGGATGGGTCGCCGAAAGAAGAGGAAAGGCGGTCAAGGCCCCTTCCTGTGTAGGAGGGATTACAGCCCCCTCCTGGGGAATTTCCCGGGGCCAGTGACATCTGCGACGGCAGATGCGGTAAGTTGTGTGGGGTTGGGGGGAGGTCTACGATACCTTCTAGATACCTCACACGAGTCTTCGAACGACCTTTAACTGGCGTCGAGTTGATAAGTGCCCCCGTCAAGTCAAGGGAAATTGGTAGTAGTTGCACTTGAGTACGCCTCAGTGCTGTCGCCCCTCCCAAGTGGGGGGGGTATGTCTGGTTAGGGATCTTGACACCGGTTACGACCTTGCCGTTGGCCCTTAAACGTTAGGATGTACAATTTCAATATTTCAAGTAAATGTTTTGTAGGATGTTAGTTCGGCTAGGAGAACCTCTGTATTAGAGAATCTGTTAAGGTTAGCCAAACATCGCAATGTGGTATGAAATTGTACATTAATGTTTAAATGTTTTAATTTTTTGTTTTAATAAATACGGCCGGGAGGGTCACTCCCTCCCACTTCCAAAAACTTCAAGAACTGTTTCCGGTTTCCCTCCTTTGGGGATTGTGTTGAGAGGGGGTGGCGGGTATCTCAGCCATATGGAAAGGGGCGACCACTCGGTCCCCCCGAACGTATGGCAGAGTGCCTCGATCCCCCCGGGAAGCCATTTTGGGCGGGAGGCGCGTCTCGGCTGGTATGCCCGAAGCGGCGTAGCCGGGGCGCGCTTTTTCCCGCCCTAGAGTGGGCTGGCCTAGACACTGACGCGGCCGGCCACGCCCTCGGGGCAGGCAGGGGCGGGTTTACGCCCGCCCTGAAGATGGATAAAAAGGGACGCAAGACCAGAAGACATCCTCTTGTTCCTGTGCTCTGAAGCTGCACCTCCTCGCTGCACGTGAGCTCGAGACGGAACGAAGAGCCAATTTTGACCCACCCACCAGCCCCTGAGGACAGCCAGTTGTTTTAATAAAGTTGATCAATTATTCTATTTCGTTACAGGTTGTTTTAGTGTTATGTGGATATTGAATGTGTAATAAAGATTGGTCTAATTTTACAAGTTTGTGATTAAAGAACTTCGGATTTAAGGTCCATTTATAAACAGGCTTTTTCGGTCATAGTGGCCAATGTAGTTTCGTTTGGTTAGCATTTGTCGTATTTATTTTGGTCGGGCGGTAAGGTCATGATCGGTGAGCACTAATTGGAAGATCCCTATGAGTGGGCGTCACCCAACACGGATGGGAGCGCTCGGGGGAGGTGGCCTTTGGCCCCTCAACGGGGAGGCGGTCCCTTCTAAGGATGGGTCGCCGAAAGAAGAGGAAAGGCGGTCAAGGCCCCTTCCTGTGTAGGAGGGGTTACAGCCCCCTCCTGGGGAATTTCCCGGGGCCAGTGACATCTGCGACGGCAGATGCGGTAAGTTGTGTGGGGTTGGGGGGAGGTCTACGATACCTTCTAGATACCTCACACGAGTCTTCGAACGACCTTTAACTGGCGTCGAGTTGATAAGTGCCCCCGTCAAGTCAAGGGAAATTGGTAGTAGTTGCACTTGAGTACGCCTCAGTGCTGTCGCCCCTCCCAAGTGGGGGGGGTATGTCTGGTTAGGGATCTTGACACCGGTTACGACCTTGCCGTTGGCCCTTAAACGTTAGGATGTACAATTTCAATATTTCAAGTAAATGTTTTGTAGGATGTTAGTTCGGCTAGGAGAACCTCTGTATTAGAGAATCTGTTAAGGTTAGCCAAACATCGCAATGTGGTATGAAATTGTACATTAATGTTTAAATGTTTTAATTTTTTGTTTTAATAAATACGGCCGGGAGGGCCACTCCCTCCCACTTCCAAAAACTTCAAGAACTGTTTCCGGTTTCCCTCCTTTGGGGATTGTGTTGAGAGGGGGTGGCGGGTATCTCAGCCATAATGTATGAAACTGAGGTCTTAAGACAACTAGCGGACGAAAGATACTATCGGAAAACAAAAGAAGATTGGAACAAGAACATAAAAGAAAAACTGACCAAGCTTAAAGATCTGGGAGAAGAGGAAGGATGGCTATCCAAAAAAGAGGGAGACTATCTTATAAACCAAACACCAAGAACACCGATACTATATGTTCTCCCCAAGGTTCACAAAGACCCAAGAAATCCGCCAGGACGCCCCATTATTTCGGGAGTGAACTCAATACTAGAGCGGCCAGCAAAATACGTAGACACGTTTCTAAAACCTCTGGTGAGCTCCACGTCAAGTTACATCAAAGACACCACGCAAGCAATAAACTTCCTTGAAAAACATCCATTCGATGAGGAGTGTGAAATACTGGTAACTATGGATATTGTCAGCCTCTATTCGAACATTCCCCAAGAAGAAGGCCTAGAAGCATTAGAATTCTTCTTAGAAACAAGAGAAAGACCACACAATGTCCCATCCAATTTTCTGCTTAAACTAGCAGAAATATGCCTCAAGTACAACTTCTTTACCTTCAATAATGTACAGTATTTACAAACAATGGGTACCGCGATGGGTTGTCCCTTCGCGCCGGAGATGGCGATTATGTACATGGCGCTATATGAAGAACAGTGGATCTATAACAACAACCCCTACGACGCCCATATCAAAATATGGCGTTGTTACATAGATGACGTGTTCATGCTATGGAGAGGAAGTGAGGAACAATTACATGAATTTGCAACCTGGCTGAACGATAGGAATCCGAATATCAAATTCACAACATCTCACAACAAAAGAGAAATTAACTTCTTAGACCTAATGATAAAACAAGAAAACGGTGAAATCTACACATCGCTATATACGAAGGAAACTGACAGAAATACTTTCCTCCACTTTAATAGCTTTCATCAACGCAACTTGAGAGAAAACCTGCCATTAAGTCAGTTCTTCAGACTCAGGAGAAACTGCTCCAAAAAAGAAGATTATTTCTCCAAAGCCAAAGAGCTCTCAATAAAGTTGGAAGAAAGAAAGTACCCAAAGAAGCTACTAAAGCGAGCCATGAAAAGGGCATGGTTTTCCCCACGGGAGTCTCTCCTCACCCCAAAAGCAAGAAACAAAGAAACACCCTTGGTATGTGTCACGACGTTCTCCGGGGCCACTAATGATATCCAGAAAATTGTTCGCAAGAACTGGAACACAGTAAAGGGTTTGGAACCCTTTGAAAGTGTACCAATATTTGCCCTAAAGAGAAACAACAACATCAAAAACATGCTGGTGAGAGCAGACACCTATATGCCAAGACAAGAGACGTCCCTCAGGTCCATGTTGAGCTTACCACCAATCCAAGGCCACCGTAAATGTGGCAATTGCGTATCGTGTGACAGCACCTTAGAAGGAACAAAATTCGAATATGGTAACAAATATATTCTCCATGAAGAATTTACCAACTGTAATACGCACAACGTCATATACGGCATTATATGCCCATGCGCTATGGCATACATTGGAAAAACAAGCCAACCGGTTAAAGCCCGAATCTCACAACACCGTTCCAGAATTCGACGTAAGACCCCCAATGCACCAATGGTAACACACTGCTCAGAGAAGGGCCACAGACCAGAAGACTTAAAATGGACAGTGTTGAGACACATTTTTGGAAAAGGTGATGGACAGAGTTTCTGAATGATGCAGAATACTCCTACCCAGTCAAGAGATCAGGGCTTGATCCATCACCGTTTTTTAGCTCACTGCACCATCCCAGCTTCAGAACCTGGCTATATGCAAATTAGTCTGTTCCTGTCCCAGTGCATGATGGGAACAGGGCAAACCAAACTACACAAGCCAATTCTTATACTGGGAAGGAGACAAGCTACCGGGGACCGGTTTCTGGCATTTCAGCCTCGTCGGCCCGGCTTGCTTGAATCCTGATGGTGCAATGAGCTAGGGACTCACGTCTGAGTATACCCTCCCACACATAGTGTGGATAAAATCAATTTTGGAAAAGGTGATGGACAGAGTTTCTGAATGATGCAGAATACTCCTACCCAGTCAAGAGATCAGGGCTTGATCCATCACCGTTTTTTAGCTCACTGCACCATCCCAGCTTCAGAACCTGGCTATATGCAAATTAGTCTGTTCCTGTCCCAGTGCATGATGGGAACAGGGCAAACCAAACTACACAAGCCAATTCTTATACTGGGAAGGAGACAAGCTACCGGGGACCGGTTTCTGGCATTTCAGCCTCGTCGGCCCGGCTTGCTTGAATCCTGATGGTGCAATGAGCTAGGGACTCACGTCTGAGTATACCCTCCCACACATAGTGTGGATAAAATCAATTTTGGAAAAGGTGATGGACAGAGTTTCTGAATGATGCAGAATACTCCTACCCAGTCAAGAGATCAGGGCTTGATCCATCACCGTTTTTTAGCTCACTGCACCATCCCAGCTTCAGAACCTGGCTATATGCAAATTAGTCTGTTCCTGTCCCAGTGCATGATGGGAACAGGGCAAACCAAACTACACAAGCCAATTCTTATACTGGGAAGGAGACAAGCTACCGGGGACCGGTTTCTGGCATTTCAGCCTCGTCGGCCCGGCTTGCTTGAATCCTGATGGTGCAATGAGCTAGGGACTCACGTCTGAGTATACCCTCCCACACATAGTGTGGATAAAATCAATTTTGGAAAAGGTGATGGACAGAGTTTCTGAATGATGCAGAATACTCCTACCCAGTCAAGAGATCAGGGCTTGATCCATCACCGTTTTTTAGCTCACTGCACCATCCCAGCTTCAGAACCTGGCTATATGCAAATTAGTCTGTTCCTGTCCCAGTGCATGATGGGAACAGGGCAAACCAAACTACACAAGCCAATTCTTATACTGGGAAGGAGACAAGCTACCGGGGACCGGTTTCTGGCATTTCAGCCTCGTCGGCCCGGCTTGCTTGAATCCTGATGGTGCAATGAGCTAGGGACTCACGTCTGAGTATACCCTCCCACACATAGTGTGGATAAAATCAATTTTGGAAAAGGTGATGGACAGAGTTTCTGAATGATGCAGAATACTCCTACCCAGTCAAGAGATCAGGGCTTGATCCATCACCGTTTTTTAGCTCACTGCACCATCCCAGCTTCAGAACCTGGCTATATGCAAATTAGTCTGTTCCTGTCCCAGTGCATGATGGGAACAGGGCAAACCAAACTACACAAGCCAATTCTTATACTGGGAAGGAGACAAGCTACCGGGGACCGGTTTCTGGCATTTCAGCCTCGTCGGCCCGGCTTGCTTGAATCCTGATGGTGCAATGAGCTAGGGACTCACGTCTGAGTATACCCTCCCACACATAGTGTGGATAAAATCAATTTTGGAAAAGGTGATGGACAGAGTTTCTGAATGATGCAGAATACTCCTACCCAGTCAAGAGATCAGGGCTTGATCCATCACCGTTTTTTAGCTCACTGCACCATCCCAGCTTCAGAACCTGGCTATATGCAAATTAGTCTGTTCCTGTCCCAGTGCATGATGGGAACAGGGCAAACCAAACTACACAAGCCAATTCTTATACTGGGAAGGAGACAAGCTACCGGGGACCGGTTTCTGGCATTTCAGCCTCGTCGGCCCGGCTTGCTTGAATCCTGATGGTGCAATGAGCTAGGGACTCACGTCTGAGTATACCCTCCCACACATAGTGTGGATAAAATCAATTTTGGAAAAGGTGATGGACAGAGTTTCTGAATGATGCAGAATACTCCTACCCAGTCAAGAGATCAGGGCTTGATCCATCACCGTTTTTTAGCTCACTGCACCATCCCAGCTTCAGAACCTGGCTATATGCAAATTAGTCTGTTCCTGTCCCAGTGCATGATGGGAACAGGGCAAACCAAACTACACAAGCCAATTCTTATACTGGGAAGGAGACAAGCTACCGGGGACCGGTTTCTGGCATTTCAGCCTCGTCGGCCCGGCTTGCTTGAATCCTGATGGTGCAATGAGCTAGGGACTCACGTCTGAGTATACCCTCCCACACATAGTGTGGATAAAATCAATTTTGGAAAAGGTGATGGACAGAGTTTCTGAATGATGCAGAATACTCCTACCCAGTCAAGAGATCAGGGCTTGATCCATCACCGTTTTTTAGCTCACTGCACCATCCCAGCTTCAGAACCTGGCTATATGCAAATTAGTCTGTTCCTGTCCCAGTGCATGATGGGAACAGGGCAAACCAAACTACACAAGCCAATTCTTATACTGGGAAGGAGACAAGCTACCGGGGACCGGTTTCTGGCATTTCAGCCTCGTCGGCCCGGCTTGCTTGAATCCTGATGGTGCAATGAGCTAGGGACTCACGTCTGAGTATACCCTCCCACACATAGTGTGGATAAAATCAATTTTGGAAAAGGTGATGGACAGAGTTTCTGAATGATGCAGAATACTCCTACCCAGTCAAGAGATCAGGGCTTGATCCATCACCGTTTTTTAGCTCACTGCACCATCCCAGCTTCAGAACCTGGCTATATGCAAATTAGTCTGTTCCTGTCCCAGTGCATGATGGGAACAGGGCAAACCAAACTACACAAGCCAATTCTTATACTGGGAAGGAGACAAGCTACCGGGGACCGGTTTCTGGCATTTCAGCCTCGTCGGCCCGGCTTGCTTGAATCCTGATGGTGCAATGAGCTAGGGACTCACGTCTGAGTATACCCTCCCACACATAGTGTGGATAAAATCAATTTTGGAAAAGGTGATGGACAGAGTTTCTGAATGATGCAGAATACTCCTACCCAGTCAAGAGATCAGGGCTTGATCCATCACCGTTTTTTAGCTCACTGCACCATCCCAGCTTCAGAACCTGGCTATATGCAAATTAGTCTGTTCCTGTCCCAGTGCATGATGGGAACAGGGCAAACCAAACTACACAAGCCAATTCTTATACTGGGAAGGAGACAAGCTACCGGGGACCGTTTTCTGGCATTTCAGCCTCGTCGGCCCGGCTTGCTTGAATCCTGATGGTGCAATGAGCTAGGGACTCACGTCTGAGTATACCCTCCCACACATAGTGTGGATAAAATCAATTTTGGAAAAGGTGATGGACAGAGTTTCTGAATGATGCAGAATACTCCTACCCAGTCAAGAGATCAGGGCTTGATCCATCACCGTTTTTTAGCTCACTGCACCATCCCAGCTTCAGAACCTGGCTATATGCAAATTAGTCTGTTCCTGTCCCAGTGCATGATGGGAACAGGGCAAACCAAACTACACAAGCCAATTCTTATACTGGGAAGGAGACAAGCTACCGGGGACCGGTTTCTGGCATTTCAGCCTCGTCGGCCCGGCTTGCTTGAATCCTGATGGTGCAATGAGCTAGGGACTCACGTCTGAGTATACCCTCCCACACATAGTGTGGATAAAATCAATTTTGGAAAAGGTGATGGACAGAGTTTCTGAATGATGCAGAATACTCCTACCCAGTCAAGAGATCAGGGCTTGATCCATCACCGTTTTTTAGCTCACTGCACCATCCCAGCTTCAGAACCTGGCTATATGCAAATTAGTCTGTTCCTGTCCCAGTGCATGATGGGAACAGGGCAAACCAAACTACACAAGCCAATTCTTATACTGGGAAGGAGACAAGCTACCGGGGACCGGTTTCTGGCATTTCAGCCTCGTCGGCCCGGCTTGCTTGAATCCTGATGGTGCAGTGAGCTAAAAAACGGTGATGGATCAAGCCCTGATCTCTTGACTGGGTAGGAGTATTCTGCATCATTCAGAAACTCTGTCCATCACCTTTTCCAAAATTGATTTTATCCACACTATGTGTGGGAGGGTATACTCAGACGTGAGTCCCTAGCTCATTGCACCATCAGGATTCAAGCAAGCCGGGCCGACGAGGCTGAAATGCCAGAAACCGGTCCCCGGTAGCTTGTCTCCTTACCAGTATAAGAATTGGCTTGGTAGTTTGGTCTGCCCTGTTCCCATCATGCACTGGGACAGGAACAGACTAATTTGCATATGGCAAGGTTCTGAAGCTGGGATGGTGCAGTGAGCTAAAAAACGGTGATGGATCAAGCCCTGATCTCTTGACTGGGTAGGAGTATTCTGCATCATTCAGAAACTCTGTCCATCACCTTTTCCAAAATTGATTTTATCCACACTATGTGTGGGAGGGTATACTCAGACGTGAGTCCCTAGCTCATTGCACCATCAGGATTCAAGCAAGCCGGGCCGACGAGGCTGAAATGCCAGAAACCGGTCCCCGGTAGCTTGTCTCCTTACCAGTATAAGAATTGGCTTGGTAGTTTGGTCTGCCCTGTTCCCATCATGCACTGGGACAGGAACAGACTAATTTGCATATGGCCAGGTTCTGAAGCTGGGATGGTGCAGTGAGCTAAAAAACGGTGATGGATCAAGCCCTGATCTCTTGACTGGGTAGGAGTATTCTGCATCATTCAGAAACTCTGTCCATCACCTTTTCCAAAATTGATTTTATCCACACTATGTGTGGGAGGGTATACTCAGACGTGAGTCCCTAGCTCATTGCACCATCAGGATTCAAGCAAGCCGGGCCGACGAGGCTGAAATGCCAGAAACCGGTCCCCGGTAGCTTGTCTCCTTACCAGTATAAGAATTGGCTTGGTAGTTTGGTCTGCCCTGTTCCCATCATGCACTGGGACAGGAACAGACTAATTTGCATATGGCCAGGTTCTGAAGCTGGGATGGTGCAGTGAGCTAAAAAACGGTGATGGATCAAGCCCTGATCTCTTGACTGGGTAGGAGTATTCTGCATCATTCAGAAACTCTGTCCATCACCTTTTCCAAAATTGATTTTATCCACACTATGTGTGGGAGGGTATACTCAGACGTGAGTCCCTAGCTCATTGCACCATCAGGATTCAAGCAAGCCGGGCCGACGAGGCTGAAATGCCAGAAACCGGTCCCCGGTAGCTTGTCTCCTTACCAGTATAAGAATTGGCTTGGTAGTTTGGTCTGCCCTGTTCCCATCATGCACTGGGACAGGAACAGACTAATTTGCATATGGCCAGGTTCTGAAGCTGGGATGGTGCAGTGAGCTAAAAAACGGTGATGGATCAAGCCCTGATCTCTTGACTGGGTAGGAGTATTCTGCATCATTCAGAAACTCTGTCCATCACCTTTTCCAAAATTGATTTTATCCACACTATGTGTGGGAGGGTATACTCAGACGTGAGTCCCTAGCTCATTGCACCATCAGGATTCAAGCAAGCCGGGCCGACGAGGCTGAAATGCCAGAAACCGGTCCCCGGTAGCTTGTCTCCTTACCAGTATAAGAATTGGCTTGGTAGTTTGGTCTGCCCTGTTCCCATCATGCACTGGGACAGGAACAGACTAATTTGCATATGGCCAGGTTCTGAAGCTGGGATGGTGCAGTGAGCTAAAAAACGGTGATGGATCAAGCCCTGATCTCTTGACTGGGTAGGAGTATTCTGCATCATTCAGAAACTCTGTCCATCACCTTTTCCAAAATTGATTTTATCCACACTATGTGTGGGAGGGTATACTCAGACGTGAGTCCCTAGCTCATTGCACCATCAGGATTCAAGCAAGCCGGGCCGACGAGGCTGAAATGCCAGAAACCGGTCCCCGGTAGCTTGTCTCCTTACCAGTATAAGAATTGGCTTGGTAGTTTGGTCTGCCCTGTTCCCATCATGCACTGGGACAGGAACAGACTAATTTGCATATGGCCAGGTTCTGAAGCTGGGATGGTGCAGTGAGCTAAAAAACGGTGATGGATCAAGCCCTGATCTCTTGACTGGGTAGGAGTATTCTGCATCATTCAGAAACTCTGTCCATCACCTTTTCCAAAATTGATTTTATCCACACTATGTGTGGGAGGGTATACTCAGACGTGAGTCCCTAGCTCATTGCACCATCAGGATTCAAGCAAGCCGGGCCGACGAGGCTGAAATGCCAGAAACCGGTCCCCGGTAGCTTGTCTCCTTACCAGTATAAGAATTGGCTTGGTAGTTTGGTCTGCCCTGTTCCCATCATGCACTGGGACAGGAACAGACTAATTTGCATATGGCCAGGTTCTGAAGCTGGGATGGTGCAGTGAGCTAAAAAACGGTGATGGATCAAGCCCTGATCTCTTGACTGGGTAGGAGTATTCTGCATCATTCAGAAACTCTGTCCATCACCTTTTCCAAAATTGATTTTATCCACACTATGTGTGGGAGGGTATACTCAGACGTGAGTCCCTAGCTCATTGCACCATCAGGATTCAAGCAAGCCGGGCCGACGAGGCTGAAATGCCAGAAACCGGTCCCCGGTAGCTTGTCTCCTTACCAGTATAAGAATTGGCTTGGTAGTTTGGTCTGCCCTGTTCCCATCATGCACTGGGACAGGAACAGACTAATTTGCATATGGCCAGGTTCTGAAGCTGGGATGGTGCAGTGAGCTAAAAAACGGTGATGGATCAAGCCCTGATCTCTTGACTGGGTAGGAGTATTCTGCATCATTCAGAAACTCTGTCCATCACCTTTTCCAAAATTGATTTTATCCACACTATGTGTGGGAGGGTATACTCAGACGTGAGTCCCTAGCTCATTGCACCATCAGGATTCAAGCAAGCCGGGCCGACGAGGCTGAAATGCCAGAAACCGGTCCCCGGTAGCTTGTCTCCTTACCAGTATAAGAATTGGCTTGGTAGTTTGGTCTGCCCTGTTCCCATCATGCACTGGGACAGGAACAGACTAATTTGCATATGGCCAGGTTCTGAAGCTGGGATGGTGCAGTGAGCTAAAAAACGGTGATGGATCAAGCCCTGATCTCTTGACTGGGTAGGAGTATTCTGCATCATTCAGAAACTCTGTCCATCACCTTTTCCAAAATTGATTTTATCCACACTATGTGTGGGAGGGTATACTCAGACGTGAGTCCCTAGCTCATTGCACCATCAGGATTCAAGCAAGCCGGGCCGACGAGGCTGAAATGCCAGAAACCGGTCCCCGGTAGCTTGTCTCCTTACCAGTATAAGAATTGGCTTGGTAGTTTGGTCTGCCCTGTTCCCATCATGCACTGGGACAGGAACAGACTAATTTGCATATGGCCAGGTTCTGAAGCTGGGATGGTGCAGTGAGCTAAAAAACGGTGATGGATCAAGCCCTGATCTCTTGACTGGGTAGGAGTATTCTGCATCATTCAGAAACTCTGTCCATCACCTTTTCCAAAATTGATTTTATCCACACTATGTGTGGGAGGGTATACTCAGACGTGAGTCCCTAGCTCATTGCACCATCAGGATTCAAGCAAGCCGGGCCGACGAGGCTGAAATGCCAGAAACCGGTCCCCGGTAGCTTGTCTCCTTACCAGTATAAGAATTGGCTTGGTAGTTTGGTCTGCCCTGTTCCCATCATGCACTGGGACAGGAACAGACTAATTTGCATATGGCCAGGTTCTGAAGCTGGGATGGTGCAGTGAGCTAAAAAACGGTGATGGATCAAGCCCTGATCTCTTGACTGGGTAGGAGTATTCTGCATCATTCAGAAACTCTGTCCATCACCTTTTCCAAAATTGATTTTATCCACACTATGTGTGGGAGGGTATACTCAGACGTGAGTCCCTAGCTCATTGCACCATCAGGATTCAAGCAAGCCGGGCCGACGAGGCTGAAATGCCAGAAACCGGTCCCCGGTAGCTTGTCTCCTTACCAGTATAAGAATTGGCTTGGTAGTTTGGTCTGCCCTGTTCCCATCATGCACTGGGACAGGAACAGACTAATTTGCATATGGCCAGGTTCTGAAGCTGGGATGGTGCAGTGAGCTAAAAAACGGTGATGGATCAAGCCCTGATCTCTTGACTGGGTAGGAGTATTCTGCATCATTCAGAAACTCTGTCCATCACCTTTTCCAAAATTCAGTGTTGAGACACATTACAGGAAAAAACAGGGAAAACACCCTTTCGAGATTGGAAGCTAAAACTATACTATACCTGGGAACAATGAACAATGGATTAAATGAAATGTCGGAGCTCTCTAATTATAACTAATAAAACCAACTTCTCCACACAATTTCACCCCCTTACAAAATGGAATACAGCAGCTGCAAACCACGAGCGAGATAACCCCGCTCTTTAACAAAAGGAGGATTCAAAAAAACATTCAAAAAAGGATTCATAATTTCAGATCCCCACCGCATTGATATCCACCCGAGAGAAGTAAAACAACGTCCAGTCACCTAGCAACCACGGCCAAACAACCAAGCACGCACCACGTGACTCCACCCAATCCCCATGCAGTTAACTGGAGCCAATCAAATCACTTTTGCCTCCGGAAAAACAAATCACAGCGGAACGGCGCACGGAGAAGAATATCGAGCAGGAAGCACGAAAGAGATTAACAGCGGAACGTGAAGAAAACCTAGCAGGTATGAACTCAGACCGGTCACAAAACCGAGTTCCGCCCTTTCAAAATAGAGCGCAACGCGAGCACAGGCTTGTTTTGAACACAAAAACGCGCCCTTACAAAACAAAGCACAACGCGAGCACAGGCTGCGTTAGGCTCCAGCGCCACAGCAAACACACGAGCGCCAACGCCAAGGGATTCTCAGATAATTCTTACAAGCTTTCCATAAACCGCAAAAGGGGTGACACAATAAAGATGAAGAACAAGATAAGATAAGAGCCCGAACAAGACAGACTTTCACGCAGATAGCATTAGCGCTACCAGATAGCGCACAAGCTTCAGCGCCACTGCTTTTTCCAACGAATTTTTAGGGGTTGACCAGCCCTCAAATCACCACAGAAAGCATGGACACAGCATACAGCTCCCATGAGACAGGTCACTATAAGAGCAAGACTATACCAGCCACTCACAGAGACAGTGAACTTCAGGCGATATAGTGAAACAAAAACCAACATGCTTGTTTTTTCGCTCTTTCCACACAGAACAGACGTTGATACTTGCAACAAAGATACAGAGTTGGGAGAACTGAGCCCATCACTATGGATTAAGAAAACCAAGGGTACGTGATCATAAAGCTCCATAAGCATATTCAGTTGGTTCTAAGTTAAGTGCATACACATACTGAAAACATATTATTATAATTTTCAGGTGACGTCCTACAGCCCAAGCACACAGCCCTGATGAAGACCGCACACAGAATATTTACTTTGTCCTAACCTTAAGACGGTCGAAACGCGTTGGCATCTAATAGTGGATTGGAGATATTGATGCTCTCTTGACCTTATTCACATGAGGAACACTGGACAATTGAACTATCTTTCAGTAGAGCACCATTGTATACAGTAATACCCTCCTACACTACCTAGGACCAGAGACACAGCTTCTAAATGAGGGACTAAATATCTAATCTCCCCAGTGAGCGAACCCCTGACTATATTAAGTAGGACCTATTGAATACCATTATTGCTTCTTGGAATGATCAGAACTAACTAAAATGAACATGCACATAATGAAATAATTAGTAGCATGTACAGTGTATATATGTTTTGTGTATAGTTAAATGTACTGTGAATTTAAATGTATTTTGTTACAGCTTAATGTATTGTGAATTTAAATGTATTTTGCCTTTTAATAGCAATATATGATTTGTATAATGGAGAGCTATGAAATGAATGCAGATACCAATATACAATAAGAAACATAAAGAAAAAGTCAAAACGCAAGACAGCACATAGTCAATAAAAGGGACTTATGTGTCAAAAATAACAAGCGTAATTTATGGTGTCAGAGGTATCCTTTGTGTTATAATAGCGTTTCGATTGGCGTGCGTCAACGGTGGAATTCCCCAGAAGATCGAGATTCGCGGGTCGCAGAAGGCGTGTTCTTGTTCCTGTGCTGTTGTTGCGTCGTTAGACAGGTAAGACTTTATTTCTAACTGTTTTATTTATGTATTCGAATTTAGTATTGATAGTATGTATAAAGTAACGAATATTATATTTTTTATAAAAATGTAAATCTTTTGTTCGCGGCTATATGACTTTTTTGTTATTTACTTAAAATGTAGTTAATTAACTGTTTATAAAGTTGATATATAATGTCTGTTTCTGTCAATTTTAACGTTTTAATTGGTTCTATTTGTATTTTTACGTACATGATCTGTATTTTAACTTAGAAGAAGTATGTACTTTGTATTTATGTAATAACTGGATGTGATAAGTTTTAATCATTTAAAATGTTTATTTTTACAATGACAATGTTTGTAAATGTTTCGGAGGCACAGCGTTTAATTGAAGATGTGTAAATGTATACTTTTGCGAATGTTATTTATGTTTTTAATTTTTATTAACGAAATATGCGAATAATGTAAGGCAACTGCAAATGTGGATGTTTCTTTGTGTTATAATTTGCAAATGTATGTTGACGTTATTTCCATTATTCCTTCGTTTATCTGTGTTGATTGTTTCGCTTTTAAATTTGTAGTTTTGTGATTGTTACCTAAAGGTGTTAATAATGTACGTATTATGAGTTAGTTATGTGGTTGTTAGCTAGTGTCGTTTTTATTTACTTGGTGCGTAACAGATCTTGTGCATTTTATTTTTTTTTTTGTTTTTTTTTTTGCTTTTTCGTTTTGTTGTTTGGCCTTAGTTTTGTAGTTGATTGTCTAGGTCTCAAAAGGATATCGTACATGATTTTTTTTAAGTAGTTGATGTGAAACGTTAATAATAGTGTGTAAAAAACTTGCTGTATAGTACTCGAATAAAAAGAGCATGCTAGTTTAATAATGATGTGAATTTTTTAAACGCCGGAAGTTGTCTGTAGGTGTTAATTGGAGGTGAAGATAATTCTAGACAATGTACCCTTCAGAGTGAAGGCATCTTCTTTCAGCATAGCATTATTGTTAGGTTGATAAGTTGGCAGAAACCTTTTTTTTTGATGTTTCCTATTTGTGGGTAGGCGGACATTTTCAGAATGTTCTGAATCCGTGACCTGGGGGACTCCTGTGTAGTGCCTTGTGGACGAAGCAACGATCCACAGTCTGAGCATGTGGTGTAAAGGGTGCTACCTGTAGCTTTGTTGTTTGATGATGAACAAGTTGTGTGTGATAGTAATGTGTTAATCCCGTCTAGGAGTGTTCACCGCAGGAGCAGGGTGCCCTTGTGTGGGAGAACAAGAATTTGCAAGAGTCCCCAAAGTAAGCTTAGGTGATAAAAGACACAATAGATTACGTCTTTGACATTATGAATGAAAGTGAAGCATAATATTGTGTGTGTGAGGATGAGGGCGTGAGGGTAAATGTTGCCTAACGCTATTTATGTGTTTTACGGTGTAGTTGGAGGGTGGACTTGGACGGTGTGAGTGTGAGTGTGAGTGGATGTGAGTGTCTGGGCATTTGATGTTGTGAGTGAGGCTGAGCGTGTGTTTGTGAGTGATGGTGTGTGAGGGTATGAGTGTGATTGAGGGTGTGAGGTTGTGAGAGTGTGAGAGTGTGATGTAGGGTGAGGATGAGTGAGGGTGTGTTCTGCTGAGGGTGAGTGTGTTATTCATAGTGATGATGCCTATAAGTGATCATTTTTTCTTTGTGAATATTGTACACTTCAAATGTATTAATGTTGTGAAGCGTTTTTTCAGAAAGCTAATCCTGCCCTATGTAATGTTGATTGATGCTGTTGTTAAGGCAGAATCAAAAAACAAACACATCAGTAACGTTTGTTATATAATGCATGTCAAAAGTAATCATTTTTTTGTACGGTACACATCAATTTGCACTGCAAAAGCTTGGCTTGCATTAACATAGATGCGCATTGTTTTTGTCTGTGTTTGCTTATTCGAGACAATGTTTACCTCCTTATAAAGTTCCGACAACAGATGTGCATTAATTGTGGCAAACTATAAGTATGAAGCCACCTTTAAAAATAGTTTTGTTGTTGTTGTTTAGTTTGAGTGAAATTCTTTCTTGTACTTATTAGTGAATTGCAAGTAGGATGTGAGGTCTAGTGTTCTTGTGATGACGCACTTTATTGTTTTGGTGGATTATTTCCAACATTGTTTAATTGTTCATTTACTTCCCCTTACTTTAGTGACTGCTTTATGTTGTGAATTTTTGTCCTTTAGAGGTCTTTGTCCCCTTTTAAATAGGTGTATTACTCGCTGTGTATTCAGATGTTTCCCTTTTTTCTTCGTATTTTTTTTGTTTCTAGAAAAAATGTTATATTGAACATTCCTTTACTGCGTTTTTATGTATTAATTTGTGCACTGTCCTTGCGATGCATTAAGTTTTAATTTTTGAATACCTACAAGTGTGTAATCTGATGTTTTGTTATTGAATTAAATTTTGCCTAATGCTATTTACTTTTGGAGTTGGAGGGTGGATTAGTAGTTGGAGGGTGCATTAGTAGTTGGACGGTGGATTAGTAGTTGTAGGGTGGAGTTGTAGGGTGGTGTTGTAGGGTGGAGTTGGAGGGTGGACTTGGACGGTGTGAGTTTGAGGGTGAGTGGATGTGAGGGTCAGGGGGTGTGAGGGTGTGTGATGGTGTGTAAGGGCGATTGAGGGTGACTGTGTGAGTATGAGTGAGGGTGTGAGAGTTGTGAGGGTGAGGGGGGTGAGGGTGTCTGAAGGTGAGGGGGTGAGGGTGTCTGAAGATGAGGGGGTGAGGGTAATGGGGTGTGAGTGTGTGTGATGGTAGGTGTGGGTGAGTTAGGGCGAGTGTTATGAGGGTGTGAGTGTGTGAAGGTGAGTGAGGGTGTGCAAGTTTTAAGGTTGAGTGTGTGACTGTGGGTGAGGGTGGGTGAGGGTGTGTGAGGAGGTGTGAGGGTGAGGTTGTTGAGGGTGAGGGTGTGTGAGGAGGTGTGAGGGTGAGGGGGGATGTAGAGTGATGGTGTGTGAGGGTGAGTGGGGGAGGGTGAGTGGGGGTGTGTGAGGGTGAGGTTGTTGAGGGTGAGGGTGTGTTGTTGAGTGATGGTGTTTGAGGTTGTGAGGGATTTTGAGGATGAGTGATGGTGTGTGAGGCTGTGTGTGAGGGTGTGAGTGGGTGTGAGTGAGAGTTGTTGTGATGATGGCTGTAAGTGTTTATATTTTTGCCGTGAATATTGTCCACTTCAAATGTATTAATGTTGTGAAGCGTTGTTTCTGAAGCTAAGAGACCTATGTAATGTTTCTTGATGGTGTTGTTAGCGCTGAATCCAAAATCACAGACATCAGTAATTGTTTTTATATGGTACATGTATTTGTTTTTCATTATTTGTTTAGGTAAGGTACACATCAAGCCGCACTGCAAAAGCTTTGCTTGCATTAACATAGATGCGCAGTCATTTTGGAGGGTGGAGTTGTAGGGTGGTGTTGTAGGGTGGATTAGGAGGGTGGCCTTGGACGGTGTGAGTGTGATGGTTATTGGATGTGAAGTTCAGGGGGTGTGAGGGTGTTGATGGTGTGTGAGTGTGAGTGAGGGTGACGGTGTGAGCATGAGTGAGGGTTGTGAGGGTGGACTTTGAAGGTGTGAGGGTGATTGGATGTGATGTTCAGGGGGTGTGAGGGTGTGTGATGGTGTGTGAGGGTGAGTGAGGGTGACAGTGTGAGTATGAGTGTGGGTGATGGGATGAGGGTGTGTGAAGATGAGGGGGTGAGGGTAATAGGATGTGAGAGTGTGTGATGATAGGTGTGGGTGAGTGAAGGTGAGAGTTTGAGCGTGAGTGAGGGTGAGTGTTGTGAGGGTGTGAAGGTGAGTGAGGGTGTGGGAGTTTGAATGTTGAGTGTGTGACTGTGGATGAGGGTGAGGGTGTGTGAGGGTGAGGGTGAGTGAGGTGGTTTGTGGCTGAGAGTGTGTGATGTATAGTGAGTGTGAGAGTGTTGTGATGGGTTTGAGGAGATCGTGGGTGTGTGAGTGTAAGTTGTTTGAGGGTGAGGGGGTGTGTGAGTGGAGTTGCATGCGTGAGTGGCGTTGCATGGATGAGTGGCGTTGCAAGCGTGAGTGGCGTTGCGTGGGTGAGTGGGGTTGCGTGGGTGAGTGGGGTTGCGTGGGTGAGTGGCGTTGCGTGGGTGAGTGGCGTTGCGTGTTTGAGTGGGGTTGCGTGGGTGAGTTGCATTGCATGTGTGAGTGGCGTTGCGTGGTGAGTGGCGTTGCGTGGGTGAGTGGCGTTTCGTGGGTGAGTGGCGTTGCGTGGGTGAGTGGCGTTGTGTGGGTGAGTGGGGTTGCGTGGGTGAGTGGCGTCGCGTGGGTGAGTGGCGTTGCGTGGATGAGTGGCATTACGTGGATGAGTGGCGTTGCGTGGATGAGTGGCGTTGCGTGGATGAGTGGGGTTGCGTGGATGAGTGGGGTTGCGTGGATGAGCAGCGTTGCGTGGATGAGTTGCGTAGATGTGGGAGTGGTGTTTCTTGGATGAGTGGCGTTGCGTTGGTGAGTGGTTTTGCGTGGATGAGTGGCGTTGCGTGGATGAGTGGCATTGCGTGGATGAGTGGCGTTGCGTGGATGAGTGGCGTTGCGTGGATGAGTGGTGTTGCGTGGCTGACTGGGGTTGCGTGGATGAGTTGCGTTGCGTGGATGATTTGCGTTGATGTGGGAGTGGTGTTGCTTGGATGAGGGTGTGAAGGTGAGTGAGGGTGTTCGAGTTTGAATGTTGAGTGTGTGACTGTGGGTGAGGGTGTGTGAGGGTGAGGGTGTGTGAGGGTGAGGGTGAGTGAGGTCGTTTGTGGCTGAGAGTGTGTGATGTATAGTGAGTGTGAGAGTGTTGTGATGGGTGTGAGGAGTTCGTGGGTGTGTGAGTGCAAGTTGTGTGTATTTGTGCATGTGTGTGTGGCGTTGCATGTGTGTTTGGCGTTGCATGTGTGTTTGGCGGTGGATGTGTGATTGGTGTTGCATGTGTGATTGGCGTTGCATGTGTGAGTGGAGTTGCATGTGTTATTGGCATCTGTGAGTGTTTTGCATGTGTTAATTTATATTTTTAATGTAATGTGTGTGTGTATTTGTGTATTTATATAGTGATTATAAGTGTTGAGTAATTATTTTTAAACTGTGTTTTATTTTTAGTATGTAAAAATGACGTACGCTATTTTTTCCCTTTACGTTAGTTACGTAAGGGATTTTATCGTTGTAGTCTTTTTTTTATTTTGCTGTTGTGTTTAGTGTGACGTAATTTCTAGCCAATCGCAGCGCTATGTTTTGTGACGTAGCGTTGCGTTTGACGTGCGTCAACGTGGAATGTTCCAGATTGGTGTGAATGTTTGTGCGGGAAAGGCGTGTTCTTCTTCCGTTCTTGTTGCTGCGTCGTTTGACAGGTAAGATTAAATTTTAATAACTTTTAGTACATGAAGCTGAATCTATTATTACTTGTGTTTATATTTTTATTAAAGTAATTAATTAATATGATGTATTATTGATGTTTTTGTATTGCGACTTGTGTATTTTCTCCCGTTTGTACTTAGAATAGAGTGTTGTAGTGTTCTAAACGCTAGATGTTCTTTTAATTGTAATGTTTATAAATGTTATATATAGCAATGTATATTTTTGTATGTGTTCGTTTTTTTTTAATTGAGAACGTTGTTATATTTTGTGTATGTACTTGCTTATTATGTTTTGAAGTACTCGAATTTCTTGAATGGCAAAGTTTTGATTATGTATTTATGTCGAATATGGTTATGTTATGTCCTTTTATTCTGAATTTGTGTGATGTATTGTTATTCTTCCCTTAGCGTATGTGCGAGTTGGTGCAATATACAGTTATTATTTTCAAGAAAGCATTTTTTTTACAGATGTTCAATGTATTGTGTTTGACGTGGTATTTTCCTTTATATTAGTTATTGTAATTATTATAAATGTTGCATGAATCTTGAATTTTTTTATTGCTCGAAAGTGCTTATCCCAAAAATTTTATTCGAATATTTGAATGGAATACGTTGTTTTTGTGGGACGTTTTTGACGTTAACGTCAGTTACGTATATCTTCCGTGTTTGTTGTGCAGGTAAGACCAATGATGTCTTTTGGGCGTAATGTGTTAATTGATATTGTTCTCTATATATATATATATATATATATATATATATATATATATATATATATATATATATATTGATTCTATCGAAAGTGTTGTTCGGCTTTTACTATGTAGGCAATATCAGCGCAAAGTTTGGTGACGTAGCGTTGTGTTTTCTGTGCGTTAAATGAAATTTCCAGCATCACTGTGCACCACCACAGTTGTATTTAGCACACCAACAGTTTCATTCATACATACATCAGTAGTGAACAGCAAAAAAACAGGCTTTTATACCTGTAATTGTGTCTGCTAAGTTAGAATGTGTGTTGAAAGCGTGCACTTACGGCCGGTGCTGTGTATGCCTGTTGAAAGTGTGGACTGCTGTCTGTGTGTGTGTGTGTGTATGACTGCTGAAAGCCTGCACTGATGACTGTTGTTGTGTGTGCACGCCTGTTGAAAGCGTCCATTGATAGCTGTTGGTGTGGGTGCCTGTTGAAAGCGTGCATGTTATGTTTGTGTGACGTTTCTTTGCTGAGTAATGCTGTAGTGGTGATGAGTGTTGCTGTGGTGGTGATAGTGCTGCTGTATCGTTGTAGTGTGATAGTGTGTTGTTGGTGAATGATGCTGTTGTGGTGGTGTAGAGTGATGCTGGTGTGTTGGTGAGTGTTGTTATTGTGGTGCTTAGTAATGCTGTTGTTGTGATGAGTGTTGCTGTGCTGGTGATGAGTGGTGGTGTGTTGGTGTTCAATGATTACCACCACAGCATAGCTCTGCACCACAACAGTAGCACTTCTGACAACACCTGCATGACTGAGCACCACCAATGCAACACGCAGCAACACCACATTATCACTCAGCACCCCCATGGTACCATTGAGCAACAACACAGCATCACCCTGCACCGATACAGTTGTATTTAGCAGACCAACAGTTTCATTCATACATACAGCAGTAGTGAACAGCAAAAAAGCAGGCTTTTATACCTGTAATTGTGTCTGCTATGTTAGAATGTGTGTTGAAAGCGTGCACTTACGGCCGGTGCTGTGTATGCCTGTTGAAAGTGTGAACTGCTGTCTGTGTGTGTGTGTGTGTATGCCTGTTGAAAGCCTGCACTGATGACTGTTGGTGTGTGTGTACGCCTGGTGAAAGCGTCCATTGATAGCTGTTGGTGTGGGTGCCTGTTGAAAGCGTGCATGTTATGTTTGTGTGACGTTTCTTTGCTGAGTAATGCTGTAGTAGTGATGAGTGTTGCTGTGGTGGGGATAGTGCTGCTGTATCGTTGTAGTGTGATAGTGTGTTGTTGGTGAATGATGCTGTTGTGGTGGTGTAGAGTGATGCTGGTGTGTTGCTGAGTATTGTTATTGTGGTTCTTAGTAATGCTGTTGTTGTGATGAGTGTTGCTGTGCTGGTGATGAGTGGTGCTGTGTTGGTGTTCAATGATTACCACCACAGCATAACTCAGCACCACAACAGTAGCACTTCTGACAACAACTGCATCACTGAGCACCACCAATGCAACACGCAGCAATACCACATTATCATTGTGCCCCCCCACAGTACCATTGAGCCACAACACAACATCACTCTGTACCACCACAGCCGTATTTTACACATCAACAGTGTCATTCATACATAGTACTGCAGTACTGTACAGCACCAAAGCATTGTTTTATAGCTGTAATTGTGTGTGGTCCGTTAAAAAATGTGTAGAAAGCGTGCACTTACGGGCGGTGGTGTGTGTGACTGTTGAATGCGTGGACTGATGGCTGTTAGTGTGGGTGTATGCCTATTGAAAGCGTGCATTGATAGCTGTTGGTGTGTGTGCCTGGTGAAAGCGTACATGTTCTGTTTGTGTGACGTTTGTCTGCTGAATAATGGTGTTGTGGTTATGAGTGGTGCTGTGTCGTTGTAGAGTGATAGTTTGTTGATGGTGAATGATGCTGTTGTGGTGGTGGAGAGTGATGCTGGTGTGTTGCTGAGTGATGTTAGTGTGGTGCTGATTAATGCATTTGTGATGATGAGTGGTGCTGCGTTGTTGATGAGTGGTGCTGTGTTGGTGTTAACTTATTACCACCACAGCATAACTCAGGCCCACAACAGTAGCACTTCTGACAACAACAGCATCACTGAGCACCACCAATGCAACACGCAGCAACACCACATTATCACTCTGCCCCCCCACAGTACTATTGAGCAACCACACAGCATCACTCTTGTATAGTTATTCTCTTTTTAAAAATGTAACAGCAACAGCTATTGTTCTGTATGTTGTATTGGCACATTGAACATTGTTTGAAAAAAATATACCCACCCAGAACGAAAATGACCATGCTACTGGATATGTTAAAAATATTATATTTATTTTCAGTAAACACAAAACAATAATTATTTATTTTACTTTATAAAAAAATTGTAATTGTGAGGATTGTTACTTAATCACTTAAATCTTCCTCCGACTTTTCTTTAACAATTTTAGTAATTTTGCCATTGCAAAATATAACCTCACATGTTTGAGGCAAATAATGAATTAGTGCTTCACCAATGTCATCCACCTCTTCGTCCAACATAAACCATTGTATAAGTGTTTGATTTTGTACATCCATCGATTGGTAAATATCTGTGTTGGTTATTTTTGTTGTTAAGGTGCTCCAATCTCCGTTTGTGCTTTCCACGCCATATATTTCGACGTCAATATTATCTTGTGGTGGTGTTGTTACCTGTTGTAGTAAATAAAAACATAGTTATTTTTTTTTCCCCAAAAATGTTACAGTGTGTCTCAGAGAGAGTGTTGTACAGAGGCAGTTGTAGAGAGAGGCAGTTGTAGAGAGAGGCAGTTGTAGAGAGAGGCAGTTGGAGAGAGAGGCTGCTGTAGAGAGGCAGTTGTAGAGAGAGGCAGATGTAGAGAGAGGCTGCTGTAGAGAGAGGCTGCTGTAGAGAGAGGCTGCTGTAGAGAGAGGCTGCTGTACAGAGAGGCTGCTGTACAGAGAGGCTGCTGTAGAGAGAGGCAGTTGTAGAGAGTGGCAGTTGTAGAGAGAGGCAGTTGTAGAGAGAGGCAGTTGTAGAGAGAGGCAGTTGTAGAGAGAGGCAGTTGTAGAGAGAGGCAGTTGTAGAGAGAGGCAGTTGTAGAGAGAGGCATTTGTAGAGAGAGGCAGTTGTAGAGAGAGGCAGTTGTAGAGAGAGGCAGTTGTAGAGAGAGGCAGTTGTAGAGAGAGTCAGTTGTAGAGAGAGTCAGTTGTAGAGAGAGGCAGTTGTAGAGAGAGGCAGTTGTAGAGAGAGGCAGTTGTAGAGAGAGCGTGTTGTTGAGAGAGCGTGTTGTAGAGAGAGCGTGTTGTAGAGAGAGCGTGTTGTAGAGAGAGCGTGTTGTAGAGAGAGCGTGTTGTAGAGAGAGGGTGTTGTAGAGAGAGCGTGTTGTAGAGAGAGGGTGTTGTAGAGAGAGGGTGTTGTAGAGAGAGCGTGTTGTAGAGAGAGCGTGTTGTAGAGAGAGCGTGTTGTAGAGAGAGCGTGTTGTAGAGAGAGGGTGTTGTAGAGAGAGGGTGTTGTAGAGAGAGGGTGTTGTAGAGAGAGGGTGTTATAGAGAGAGGGTGTTGATGAGAGAGCGTGTTGTAGAGAGAGTGTGTTGTAGAGATAGGCTCTTTTTAGAGAGAGGCTATTTTAGAGAGAGGCGGGAGAGGCTGTTTTAGAGAGAGAGTGGAGAGAGTGTTGTAGAGAGAGCGTGAGTGTGTGTGTGTGTGTGTGTTGAAGTGATAGAGTAAGGGGTGCGTGAGAGAGCGTGTGTTCCTTACTTTTAATTTGCTGTGCCTTGTCGTGTTCAATATTTTCTGTCCATTAAATTCATGTACTGTGACATGAGTTAACATGACATATTCTCCAATGTTTATTGAGAATAGAGTAGCCTCTCTCCATAATGTGACTTTTATGTCATCAGTGGCATCTTTTAATGTAATAGATTTTATTGCCGTATTTTGTCCATTAATGAGTACAAGTTTACTTTCCTCTTCCTAAAAAGAAATAATAGTGTTAAAAATGTAAAAGCACTGAAGTAATACATAATAATTGTCCAAGCATTGAAGACATAATTATTAAGGGCTATTGCTCTTTTCCAATGTACGGTGTTGTTCCCAACTATGTTAAAAAAACTGGAACTCTGATGTCTCAGTTTGGCGCTCTTCTTTAAACACCTATCAACGTTACTTTTATAAATGCAGTGTAGCTTTAGCTCACCTATTTACACATTGTTAATTGTTCTTATTTGGCTGCTGTACAGATCATTTATGATGGATAGAACCCCTCATAAACATACCACCATATGTAATGTGTTACAGAGACCACACACAGAACTGCAGCCACTCTAAATTAAAGAACATCTAAGCATCAAATAGTACACATACACACAAAGACACACACACTGATAAAGGGAAAATAAATATTGTCAATGGCATAGACAACACCACAGACACAAACGGACAACTCAAGCAGCGAGACCAACAGTATAAATCACCACAACTTACTTCTGAAATGGTCCCACACACTGTCATAAGACTTCTCAAAGATGCCCGCTTTATTTCTTTTATTGGCGAAGCAGATGGTGCAGGAGGCTGCAAAATGTTTTCCGCTTCTTGAATTAGCGCTTGAGTTATAGTCATTGCTGGAAATTTTGTTACTTTTGTTTGCTTAGTAATC
The DNA here is from genome assembly GCF_964263255.1 of Lissotriton vulgaris. Classification (NCBI taxonomy): domain Eukaryota; kingdom Metazoa; phylum Chordata; class Amphibia; order Caudata; family Salamandridae; genus Lissotriton; species Lissotriton vulgaris. Next base: position 72,193,011 of record NC_141700.1, read on the forward strand.
AGAATTGTGTTGTTTTTAATTATAAAATTGCGTATAAGTAGTCCACAAGTTTTTTGAGTCTGCTGATATAAACTTTCCTGGTAGCACGTAGCTTTAATTGTTCCAGTTTTGTCTGCCAGAGCCAAATGAAAAAGTACTTTATTTTCTTGTTTTGCGTTTTTGTAATTTGTTTTACTTGAGCACTTGATCACATTAACTCTTATGGGTTTTTCATACGGCTTGTTGTCATTTGTGGTAATGTTAGCGATTTCTTCAATAGTCAACATCTGAAATAGAAATATAGGTTACAACAAATGTTAAATACAAATCCATAGTGCTTTATGATCACTGTAATAGCATTCTAATATACCATAACTTTGAAGTATGTAATTGGTATATATATGATCCAAGATAGATTGGTAGTCTGTTGTGTAAGTATCTATAAGTTGTGTACATTGCAACTTACTCTCAAAGAACCCAATGAGTTTGTTAGTTTGTGAATTGCTTTGATAGACATCCACATTGAAATCTCCCATAATGATGAATTTGTGTGCTGGGTAAAAATTAGTGATTCTGGTAATAATTTCTAAAAGATCTGTAATAAGTTTATGTGGTGGTTTGTAGACTATAATAATAAGGTAATCTGTGTACTGAATCTGTAATGTAAAATGTAAAATGTCTATCCCTTGGTGTGTTTCATAAATAGGTAATATCCTAAGCTCTTTCTTGTAGTAGAGTATCATCCCATGGTTAGTGTTGTATGTATGAAATTTATCAAATATCATGTGATCATATTGTTCTACATTAAAATCATTTGCAGTTGAGTTCCTTGTTGTGTTGATCTCAGTTAAGCAAATAATGTCTGCTTGCATTATGTTACTATCAGCTATCATTGATGTGAAATGCTTCTGAAGTGATCGTATATTGTGTGTTATAATATTGAAATGTGTTTTGTATGTATCTAATTGTGGGATAGTGATTTCAAGTTGCATTTCGGTCCTTAATCTTTCCATTTCCTCATTTACTTTAGGGTGTATTAGAATTTTAGTTTCATCAAAATTCTTCACGTATATGTTCTGTATACATTTAGCTCTGCTTATAGCAACATAATGTAAATGATGAATTTTGCTGTTATTAAAGTGTATATAAAGTGGTTCTATATTGTCCCCTTGTGTGCGATGTATAGTACGTGCTGATGCTTGTCGTAAAGGAAATTGTTTGCGTATAACAGTAATAAATTTCTTAGTGTATTGAAAATGTCTAGCTATAGCATGTATTGGTGTCCATGACTTTTCTATTTGTGAATGATATAAATGCTTATATTCTTGCCTTGCTTTTTGCCCAACACTAATATTGTCAAATGATACCCAGACTAGAAATGGAGTATTGTTAATAATGTCAACAAATTGGACTATACCAGTTGCGCCATTTGTTAAACCATCATTTACATCCACATTGCAAGTTAAATCATAACGGAGCTGTAAAGCAATGTGTAATGTATGTGCAAGTACCATAGTTTTTGTTGGATCCTTAGGCAATTGCTTTAGTATAGTTTTTTTGACATTTTCTGAAACATCTGAACTCACGGTATCGTTAGCTACTGTTATATACACTGGATAAACCTTGCTATGTTTATCCAAAACAATTCTGTTAATTTCATTAACTTCAACATTTGTAGACATAATGTATGGGATTGTTTCTAAGAGACTCTCATCAGGTGGCATTTGTCTTTGCTTAATTATTAGAATATCTTCTTTAGTATGCTTCCCTTCTCTTAATCTGTTTAGTAGTTCTGCAAATTGTAGATCTTCTTTTTGACGCATAATCTTCGTTAATTCAAAGAGTTTAAAATGTTCTTTCCATAAGTTAATACTTAAAGGGCCATACAAATTATTAGAATCCTGAAAAATGTATCTGTCACAAACAGGTTTCAATTGGTAGAAGTCACCAATAGCTATAATAGAAAGTCCTCCAAATGGTTCATTTGACGACTTTATTTCTTGTAGTCTGTTATGTATAAAATTAAACATTTTTTGACCCACCATCGAAATTTCATCTATAATCAGAACTTTAACATGCATCATTTGCATTTGAAGTGAAGTTCTATTTTCATGACTTAGTGGTTTATAATCAAAACTTTGTGAGACTGGAATTTTGAAAGTACTATGCAATGTTTGCCCTTGAATATTATGTGCTGCTTTGCCTGTTGGAGCAGTAAGTAAGACATGTATATTATCAGGATTTTCACCTGCCTTTGTATTATAGTAGCGTAGTAATGTTTGATGTAGTGCAGTTATTAGAAAGCTTTTACCAACACCAGCCCCTCCAGTGCAGAAAGTATAGCATGGAGTACTTTTCGTTTTTAACAAATTCAAGTGATGGTAAACAAAATTGAGTTGTTGAGCAGTTAAGTTGTGCATTATCTGTTGGTATTTATCATCAGGTAGAATGGAGTTAGTTAAGCTTGTTTCTTCAGTTATTGTTCTAATTCCTAAATCTAATGACAAATCATATAGATGTTGATTTTCTTTATTATTCCCTTCATCACATACATTTTCTGTTGGTATTAATTGAGGTGATAGAGATAGGGGATATAATATTTTCATTCCACTCTTCATTCGTAATGTTTCTAACTTCACCGTGATTATGGTTATATATTTTAACTTGTGAATCAACAACCTTTTTTTACTTGTAGATACCTTTCAAAGTAAGTGTCCTTGTTAGCGATAATTTTATGTTCTTCTCTCCATGGATAGTGCAACATTAATAGTTCTCTATAATATTCTTCTGGCTCTTTGTCTTTGTTAAATCTGCAAAAGCGTATAATTTTTCTCCGTTTGCGCTTACTTAAAGCATACTTGCTATTTATATTCTGCATACCTACATCCTCCTCAGTACATTCTATTTCAATTTCTTCCTCATCTGAGCTGTAAAAGTTTCTTTCAGCAAGTAAATCTTCCGAGTCATTTATTTCTCTGGTATATTTTTTTTTGCTGGAGTAATTAAAATTTGAGGCATAATCAGCTAAAGTACACATTTCTAATGTTTTGGGTCTCTTGCAGTACTTAGCAATAATATTTTCACATTGAATGTCAGTCGAATTTTCTGGCAATGAATTAATAGTTTCCATATCGCGCATTAAATAAGTTCTTTTTTCTGGAGGGCTAGTATTAATAAATACAAATGCCCGTGAACTTTTCCGTAATGGTATCTGAAGAATGAGATATGCTGCTTCTTGAGCACTAATTTCTGTGCAATTGAGGAATTTGTTCCCTATGTGTTTAAGTTGTTCTTTGACATTACTATTGTTTTTCACTTCTTTAGCAGCTTGTGCAATAAGTTTGCTAATTCCTCTTTGCGATTTGCTGATACATGAAATAATATAGACTGCACAAGCATAAGCATCTAGTACAAACTGCAAGTCTATGTTTGCTCGCCAAGCTTTTAAAATCGTACTATTGTAGTTATTAATGAAGCATTCATCTGGTGTTCTTTTTAAAAAAATTGTTGGCTTTTCTAAACTAGTTTGTATCGAAGTGATATATTCTTTATTATCCATCTTAATAACACCTAAGAAATCATCAAAAGAAAGTGTGCTAAAAGTTGCATTATTCATAGCTTCATGGATACGTTTTAGATTATCTTTCCATTGCCTATCTGTGCCTTCAAGTGTCAATGGCTCTAATATGAGAGTTTTTGACATAGGATATTTTGGGTATTGATATTTACATGTTCTTTTTTGTTTCCGGCGGCAATTTTTAGTGTGCCCATGCCTTTGTAAATTTATTAAAGGCTGTAAAACAGTGTCATGTGACTTATTACATTGAATATATTGCTCAATAAAAACATTGACATCTTCTAATGGCGACACACCATAGAGGGGTGCATTTTTTACCCATAGTAATGCATGTATATGTGGAGAACCTCTCTGTTGGAATTCTACTCTGTAAAAGTAGTCAACTATTTCCCCAATTGGATTTGTCCCGTTCATCAAAACACAATTAAACAATTTCCTCACTTGATAGTCAAACTGTCTAGCACATGTAATAGGATCTTCTTGTATTAATCGACATTTTGTTTCCCAAGACATGTTATTGAATTCCTCTTCTGTGCATTCATTTAAGTTTTTAACTCTCAATAATATATTTATTAAATGGTGCCATTTTGTTTCAGCAGCAGATAAAGTCAAGAAAAAAGTTGGTATTCCAAGTTGTCTTATCATAGCAAAAAGATCTCTTTTACAACTTTCCCAATAAGGAGGTGAACTGCGTATAGTTTTCAAAACTTTATAACCTTCATTAAACTGGAACAAATTTTCAATATTATATTTTATATCTTTAGCAGTAATATTCTTACCATCTGTATATTTTTTCCGTATCGAAATATTAATTTTCCCTTGAATTTGCTTAATATGTAATTTTTTAAGTTTAAAGAAAACATTAGTCATACTTTTAGCTACTCTTCTATCATGACTTCTTAATTCCCATTGGCAAATAGTACTATAATGTACCGGTATATGTCTTTCCTTATTGTTTGGCCTTCGTTCTCCACAATAAATTGTAGGGAAAGCCAAAAATTCTGAATCTTTATCCTCATATAAACCTCTTGGTGTATTATATTCAGCTGGAGCTAAACTTAAAACATTTACCCTATTAGAGGTAATTGTTTCATTTGTTAACATAGTATCTAAATTTCCAGCTTCCATGTTCTCAGATGTATCTGAAGAATAGCTTGTGTCCGAATTATCATTTACATTGTTGATTTCTGGAGGTATATACTGCCATTCGGGGTTAATTGTCACACCATATTCATTAAACATGACACTATTGGTTGCTAGCCATGTAGCTGCCTTTTTAACGGTGTTTGGGCGAATATTTTCATAATGCGTGTGCGATCTATACATTAGTTTCCTTTTTAATTTTACTGGGATGGTCATGGCATCATTCATTTGCCTTGGTAAAATTGTAACTGTTGTCATTACATCTGCAGGTAAATTAACAACAGCACCTGATAATGATTTTTGAAATCCGCGTGGTAAACTACGAATTTGTAAAAAAGGTATCCTAGGAGAAACTAATCTTTCTTCTAAATCGTATAATTCTAATTCAATTGGTACATTTGGAAATGACATGCCATTTAGGACTGAACATGGTGGTATTTTATCTTTTCTGATGTAAGCATAGCAAGTCATACAAATTAAATTTGTTTTCTTGCTACTAATGTTACACCTTTTAAACATTTCTGTTTCACAAACAGTGCGAGTATTTTTAATTGTTTGTTTATGCCACAACTGGTTGCAAATAGTACAAACATACTCTGGTCCATGCAATATTTCACGATGGAATTTATTAATAATTAAATGGATTTGTTTATTACCTTTGCGTTTTTCTCCCACCGTTAACATTACATTTGGTGGGTTTTTTTCAACACCTTTATTTCCAAGATTGTCAATGGCTCCTTGTGCATCACTTTTTTTTTTTTTTTTCAGACTATGTTCTGAAAGGCTAAAGTAATCGAAGTTGATTTGACAGTGTTTATTTGTCTCCAGAATAGAAGTACTTGTTTGTGGCAAATGAGTTTCCTTACTAGTATTGCTATTAGTCACCTTACTTTGAGTTGCTAAAGCGTCCATAGAAAGTAAACTCGCTTTATTTGCTTTTCTTTTTCGTCCCAGAGGTAAACTTACAGTTGGTCTGTTTTGTTCAAGTACTTTATTTCCAACATTGTCAAGGGTTCCTAGTGCAACAGTAGTATTTTCACTATTTTTTGCACTATGTTCAGAAAGTCTCAAGTTAGCTTTGTTTATTAGAGACTGTTTGTTTGTCCCCATAATAGAAATACTTGTTCCTGCCAAATGAATTTTCTTACTCGTATTTCTAATACTGCAATTACTTACAGTACCTAAAGCCTCCGAAGAAAGCAAACTCCCTTCAAAAATCGAATTGTCAATCACTTGAGTAGTATGTACAAAGATTTTAGTAACTGGAGTTAAATGACTATTTTTCTTGTGCACTCGAAGTGCTCTTTGGAATGTTTGCTTCAAGATTTCTTTTACATCTATTGGTGTTAATTCAAATGGTATGCAATCCTGCGAAGAATTTCTAAATTTTTTGGCTAGATTCATTACATATTCCAAAAGTGCTTCAAAATTTGGAAATTCTAGAGTTACACAGGTTCCATTTGAATGAGGCATGCCTTCATTGTCCCTGCTATGTGAATCAAATACATAGTATGTTTGCCTATTTCTAAAAATAGAAATGACATATACACTCATACAAAGTAGTACCCCACAGTACTTAGAAATCCCTAAAGGCAATGCACTGGTAATATCTGGATAGTTTTCATCAAAACGTTTAAGGACATTACCATAGAAAGGGTTGCGTAGGGTAAGTGAATAAAACCTATTATTGTGCTCTATATATTTTGGCAAATCATCAGGATGCATAAGTGTTTCTTTGTTAAAAGAATGCATTTGTAGATATAAAGCATCTCCAAGGTCCATGATATAATGTAGATCGTTGGAGTTCCATGTATTAACTGGTTTGCATACATTGTGCAAAACAGCAAAAGTACTATTTGGTAAGCATTGCTTCCCTGTAGATGTACTATTAAATCTTGTATTGCCTTGATGGTAACTGGCTTTTAAACATCTATGCATGTTTTTTTTAACTCCCTTTACTTTATTCCTCTAAAGTCTATTCACTGAAGTAAGTCAAATTACTTATGTAATAACTATTTATAGTTGTTTCCAACCAAGAATATTATTTACCTTGATTTGTGGGTGATTGTACCTCAATGGATGAATCTTAAATAAGAGTAATATGAATTGTCAGAATATTATTTACATGAAATGACACGTCAAATCCCAAACAAAAACAGGAAATGCAATAGTAGTTTGGAAAGTTTGTATACTTTTGTGTCAGAGTGTGACAGAGGGCATGATAATAGATTGTGTGTGTGTGTGCCTGCTTTTAGTTTTATGAGCAACTTTGTAGTGTGAAAGTGTGTGATGTGTAGAGTGTATGCTTGTTGCCCTGCATACTGAGTACAGTTTGTGAAGTAGAGAAAGAATGAATGAAGTGAGATACACATTTCTATTTTTGGTATGAAATGAGTGATAGAAAATACGGAGAAGTAGGAAGAAAAATATTTGAAGCATGAAAGTGAGTGAGCCAGTTAAAGTAATGCAAATGCTACTTACCAGTATGCATCTGTTCTTGGCATGTAGGGCTGCTGACATTCATATCTGTGCATAGATCGCCACCTAGTGTTGGGTCCGGATGATTGCACATTGTTGTCCAGGAAGAGACTTCGAAGTATCACGAGATAGGTGGCTCCTCCCCTGGACTACAGTGCGCATTGGCATCGCCTCCATCCCCAGATTGTTTTTAGCCATTGGCAGAGATGGAGTGAAGAATGTGAGTGATGACCATGCTATGAGCATATGTATATATATGAATGAATACTGCAGCTGCTACAGGCGCCGGGGAGGAGGGTGGGCGATATGAATGTCAGCAGCCCTACATGCCAAGAACAGATGCATACTGGTAAGTAGCATTTGCAGTTCGAGGCATGTGGGCTGCTGAAATCATATCTGTGCATAGAATACATAGCAGTCCCTCCATTAACGGCGGCCGCCCGTGCCAGCTGCAGCGGTCTGAAAAAGTGTTTTTAGAACAGCTTGACCAACAGCTGCCTGCTGTTTGGAATGCACGTCTACACAGTAGTGCTTAGTGAAAGTATGTGTGGTAGACCATGTGGCTGCTCTACAGATATCTTCTAAGGGAATGTTACCTAGGAAAGCCATAGAGGCCCCCAACTTCCTGGTGGAGTGGGCCCTCGGTGGGATAGTGAGGGTGCGCTTAGCTTTAGCGTAACAGATCTGAATGCACTTTACTATCCACCTAGCAATCCCTGCTTTTGAGATAGCGTTTCCCTTGTGGTGTGTGGCAAAAGCAACAAAAAGCTGCTTGGTTTTGCGAAAATCTTTTGTCCTGTCTACATAATACATCAAGGCCCTCTTAACATCAAGGGTGTGGAGCATGCGCTCCGCCAGCGTCTCCGGGTTTTGGAAAAACACCGGCAATTCAATTGTCTGGTTTAAGTGGAATTGGGATACCACTTTGGGTAGGAATTTAGGGTTAGTGCGGAGCACCACCCTGTTAGCATGTACCTGGAAGAAAGGTTCTTGGATGGTGAGCGCCTGCAGCTCGCTAACCCTCCGTAGCGATGTGATTGCTACTAAGAACGCAACCTTCCAAGTCAGAAACTGAAGCTCACAAGAGTGCAGTGGCTCAAAGGGAGGACCCATCAGCCTCGTAAGAACCACATTTAGGTTCCATTCTGGAGCTGGTGGGGTCCTTGGTGGAATGACCCTTTTGAGTCCTTCCAGAAAGGCCTTGATAGCAGGGACCTTGAAGAGTGACAGGTGTTGCCTATTCTGGAGGTATGCTGCCATAGCAGACAGGTAAATGCGGATGGAAGAGTATGCCAGATTGCATTGATACAGGTGGAAAAGATAGCAAATGATGTTTTGAATGGAAGCATCTAGAGGGTCAATATTGTGGTTAGCACAGTAGATGACAAACCTCTTCCATTTAGCCGCATAACAAGCTCTGGTAGTGGGCTTCCTTGCCTCCTGAATGATGTTCATGCAATCGGGAGGAAGATTGAGGTAGCCAAACTCTAGGACTTCAGGAGCCAGATCGCCAGGTTGAGCTGTTGCGGATCTGGGTGCTGAATGTCGCCATGGCTCTGCGTCAGAAGGCTGGGAGTGAGATGAAGCCTTTGATGCGGCACCACGGACAGTTCTAGAAACGTGGTGTACCATGGTTGGCGAGCCCACGTTGGAGCAACCAGGATGAGAGTCATCGAGTGCTGCCTGAGCTTGCGTGCCACCAGCGGTATCAGAGGTGCTGGGGGAAAAGCGTACGCAAATCTGCCTGACCAGTTCATCCACATCGCATTGCCCTGTGACTGTGGGTGTGGGAATCTGGCGGCGAAGCTTTGGCATTTTGCGTTCTCCCTTGTTGCGAACAGGTCTATCTCTGGATGACCCCACCTTTGGAAGTACGGTTGGAGTACTGATGGATGTATCTCCCACTCGTGCATCTGATGGCTGTGCCTGCTGAGCAGATCCGCCATTTGATTGTCCTTGCCCGGGAGATGCTCTGCCATGAGGAAGATGTTCCTCTGAATGGCCCACTTCCACATGCTCTGAGCCAGATGAGACAGCTGTGGAGAGTGTGTGCCTCCCTGCTTCTGAATGTAGTACATGGCCGTCATGTTGTCCGTCCGGATCAACACGACTCTGTTGCACAGATGTACTTTGAACGCCTTCAAGGCCATGAAGATTGCCATCAGTTCCAACACATTGATGTGCATCTTCCTTTGCTGTAGTGTCCATAGTCCCTGCACTGTGTACTGGAGTACATGCGCTCCCCATCCCTGGAGAGAGGCGTCCGTCGTCAGGATAATCTGTGGGACAGGCTCTTGGAATGGTCGGCCCTTGCAAAGGTTGTGTGGATTCCACCAATGCAGAGAGTTGTATGCCCGACCGCTCACCAACACTAGGTCTGTCAGTTGCCCATGAGCCTGAGTCCACTGACGTGCAAGGCACTCCTGAAGCGGACGCATATGTAGTCTCGCGTGCGGGACAATGGAGATGCAGGAGGCCATCATGCCTATCAACTGCATGAACACCTTCGCTGGAAGCGAGTGTTGGGGTCTGAATCGTTGGATCAGCGCCTGGATACTGGCGATTCTCACTGAATTTGGCTGCGCGGTGGCTGCCAGAGTGTTGATCGTCGCGCCCAGGTACTGTCGCACGTGGGCGGGCTGGAGATGGGACTTTGAGTAGTTCAGAGAGAATCCCAGATCGTGCAGGAGATGAATGGTGCGTGACACGTGGTCGACGCACTGCTGTTCTGTCCTCGCTTGAATGAGCCAGTCGTCCAGGTAGGGAAAGACGTGGACGTGCTGGCGACGGAGATGCGCTGCCACAGTCGCTAGGCACTTGGTAAACACTCTCGGTGCCGTGGTGACCCCGAACGGCAGAACCTTGAACTGGTAATGCTGGTCTAAGATCGTGAATCTGAGATACTTCCTGTGGGAAGGATGCAGGGGGATATGAAAATAGGCATCTTTCAGATCCAGCGTAGCCAGGAAGTCCCCCTGTTGAAGCAGGGGAAGCACCTGCTGCAACGTGAGCATATGGAAGTGCTCCGAGAGGATGTACCAGTTCAGGGGCCTGAGGTCCAGGATCGGCCTGAGGGACCCGTCCTTCTTGGGAATCAGAAAATACAGGGAGTAAACCCCTGTTCCCCGCTCTTGCAATGGAACGAGCTCTATTGCCCCTTTTTGCAGCATGACAAGAACTTCTTGCTGCAACAAGGTCAAGTGCTCGCCTGACATAGGACGGCTCCTTGGGGGTATGTCCGGTGGAATGGACGTAAGCTCTAGACAGTACCCGTACTGGATAATAGACCTCACCCACCTGTCCGTGGTGATGGATTTCCACGCCGGCAGGAACTGCTGGAGTCTCCCCCCGACCGGTGTTGCATGGTCGGGGGGCAGTGACAAGACGTCACTGTTTGTTGGTGGTGGTGGACCTGGAACTATTGTTTCCACGTCCCCTGCCCTTGACATTATTGCCTCTGTAACCACCTCGACCCTTGTTGTTATACGAGGCTTGGGTGTTACTTTTGTAATATTGGGTTGACTGGGACGCCTGTCCCCTTGAGGTGCCTCTGGAGTTTGAGCGGCGAAAGGAACCACTCCGAAACTGCTGACTTTGTAGAGCCCCCATAGACTTGGCAGTTTCCGTATCTTTTTTCATTTTCTCCAGTGTGGCATCCACCTCAGGGCCAAACAGGTGGTCAGGATTCACTGTTTGATTGAGGATCGTAGTTTGGATGTCGGGTTTGAACCCCGAAATTCTAAGCCAGGCATGGCGTCGAAGCAGCACACTGGTATTGATAGCCCTGGAGGCTGTGTCTGCCACATCCAGTGCACATTTGATGGATGCATTCGTAATGAGTTTACCCTCCTGAATGAGCATCTCCCCCGCCTCCTTGTATTGGTCAGGCAAGTGTTGCAGTATGGCCTCTAATGTGTCATAATGGGCCCTATCATAACGTGCAAGTAATGCTTGGGTGTTAGATATTCTCCAGATATTAGCTGCCTGTGCAGCAATTCGTTTGCCTGAGGCCTCAAAGATCTTGGACTCTTTGTCCGGGGGAGGAGCGTCACCAATAGTTTGAGAGTTCGCCCTCTTCCGAGCGTTGGAAACAACCAAGGAGTCCAATGGCAAGTGTCCCTTGATATATGTAGGATCCGTGGGCGCTGCCTTATATTTCCTGTCGATGCGAGGGTTGACCACACGCGCTCGGGTGGGCTCCTTGAAAACCTCCGTTGCATGTTTCAGCACCCCCTTAAGCATCGGTAGCGTTTTGACAGACTTTTCGGCTACCGAGAAGGTGTCGAACAAGAAGTCCACATCCACGGGGTCCGAGTGCAGCTCGACGTCCTGGTTAGCAGCAGCTCTCTCTATCAGAGCATTGAAGGCCGCCGAGTCCTCAGACGGGGACGTCTTGGCCGCGAAAAGTTGAGTGTCCTGAACCGACTGTGGGTCCTCCGTGTCGCCTCCGGCGGACCACGGTACTTGCTCCTCCTCCGGATCCGAGTACGCCGGATAGTTGTACTCGTCACCTTCCTCGTCCGCATCGGCTGCAGCGGAATGCGTCGGCGAGTGCCCTAGGGTTTGCGGGGACACAGGTTCCACCAAAGCCGGAGAGTCCTCGGAGTCCCTTTTGTTTTTGAGAGGAATCTTAAAGGGTTCCAACGTCGGCTCCGTCGTGATCTTCCGTTTGAGGAGCGACAGCTTTCCGGTGTTGGCGTCGATAATTACCGCACGACGTTCCTCTTCCGCAAGCGGCTGGAGACGCAGCTTCGACACCGCCAAGGCAGCCTTCGGCGTTAACACCTCCCTCGAGGGTCCGCCCTGTTTCGGTGTGAAGGCCTTCGGCGCCGACTTGGGCGGCAGGGTGAAACGGATAGGCGTTTGCTCCCTCGCAGGCTTAGGCGTCGGCTTAGGCGCACTGGTGTCCTGTGCGGGAACCACACTGGCCTTTCGAATCCGCTGCAAGGATTCCGCTACCTTCTTTGTCCAGGCCGGTGAGGGCTGGGCCGGTTCGAGCGACCCCTCATCTTCGAGAGCCTGTGCTCCGGCAGGCACCGTCTTCGGGGCCGACGCCGCCTGCCTAAGCGCGTCGTCGCCCTGACGCTTCTTCGAAGCAGTCTTCGGGTCCGCGACCCCTTTCGGCGCCGACGCAGCCGCGTCGGAGGACTTCGCCTTCGGCGCCGACCCCGAGGGCTTCGGGTCGGCCATTTTGGCGTGGCTCTTCAAGTCGGCCATTTTGGTTTTCTTGGAAGTTGACACCTCCAGAACCTTCTTCACCTGCGCCACTTTCACTTTCGGTTTCGCATCCGAGGATGCGTGACCAGTTGGCTTCACTTTCGTTTTCTTCGACGTAAGTGATGGTTCATAAGTGTCCGTGACCGGGCCCGGAGGCGGGGACGTAGGACTCATAGTTAGATCTTGGGTAAGGCCCGAAGGCGATCCCTCGACCTGGGCCGTATGAAGGGGAACAACCCCTGAGTCAGGTTGGGGATGCTCTTCCTCCGAGCTATCTCCCATCGTGGTAAAAGTTTGTTCGTCGTCCCCTACCTCGTCGGTGACTTCGTCAAAGTTCTCCTCACCCGCGTCGTAGGCCTCTCCCTCGGATGCGGGATTAGAGTCCGAACCTTGCACGTCGTCTTCTCCCTCGACATATTCTTGGAAAATGTCGTCAGGCGGGGGCGCCGTGGCCGATAACCTAGCCTGGAGCCTATTGGCCCGACGAATCTTTAAAGTCTTCTTGCTTCTGAATTTCGAACACGCCATGCAGGTGTCCTCGCGGTGATCCGGCGACAAGCAGGTATTGCACACCGGGTGCACGTCGAGGTGCGAGTATTTAGAGTGACACAACGGGCACTTCTTAAACGGAGTTCGCTCCATAGCAAGAGTGTAGTACAGGCCCGACCGCGCCGAAAGCACGTGGAAGGGCAGCAAGAGATCGGAGCTGAGAGTCAGAAAGAAACCCGTACGCAACTATACCGACGCCCAGCCTAAAGACCTTTTGGTCTCGAGTAGAAGTTGAACAACTATCGGTTCCGACAGAGGGAACCGAAACACATCCGAACCCAATGGCGGAAAAAAACAATCTGGGGATGGAGGCGATGCCCATGCGCACTGTAGTCCAGGGGAGGAGACACCTATCTCGTGATACTTCGAAGACTCTTCCAGGACAACAATGTGCAATCATCCGGACCCAACACTAGGTGGCGATCTATGCACAGATATGAATTCAGCAGCCCACATGCCTCGAACTTGGTATTTTTTTTTGTAATGTATTATTATGAACACATCATTCTGACAAAGGAAAGTTGTGAGGTAGGATAGTAAGCGGCAAAGTGTGTGCGCTTTGGCATGCGAGAGAAATGCTTAATGTGAAAGTCAAATTGCTAACTCAGTTTCCCTATAAAATTGTCACTATGAGCATCCTCCACCCCCCAAAAGTAAAGAGTGACAGTATTTAACGTTGTTAGTCCGAATCCCTGAGTAGCATAATGCATGCTAAAAGTGGGAGTCAACTGTTGTAAGAAAGTAGATGAAAGCATCTGCTATTTTAAATAACAATTAGCATGAGGCTTGTTATAGTTGGAAAATAGCACGAAAAAAACAGTAATGTTAATGTAATAAACGTTCCTGATAAGTAGCAAAGTGTTGTAAGCTTTGTGTGCCAAAGGATGGAGCAGTGGAGTAGCAACGAAATGTTGTGCAGGGAGGGGACAATATGTATAATTAGTGTGAGCTACATATGCAGAGGTAGGAGCTGACTTTGATTGAGATTCTGTGCATTTATGGGACCTGTGCTGTGTTTGAGTAACATATTGTTCGAATTAGTGTCCCCTGTGTGTTACCATAAGGAGGGCTCATCATAGTTGGAACGGTAGGCTGTGCAGGCATGGCCTTATTATTTGTACAAAGCATTGGCACTTTAGTATTGAATTAGCAGGTCAAATAGTTCAAGAGATGTGGCAAAGTGGTGTGAGATGCCCATGCCCGAACAAAATGCGTGAGCAGCAGAGTTGGATCACGAGTGTGCATGCATTTGACTGTGTGTTGATATGTAGTGTAAATTTGTAGTGATGTGTGGCCAATTTGTGTATGTAGTGTTTTTGTTAGTAATGTTCATGCAACTGTGCTTTATAGATGTGGCAAAGTAGTTCGATCTGTGTGTGCCTTAGGAGGGACCAGCGGAATAGGCTCAAGATGTTGTTAAAAAATTTGTTGGAACGAAGGGTGTGCTGGATAATAATAGGTATAGCTGTAGGAATTATAGTATAAAAAGCCGTGTGTTCAAAAGAATTTTTTTAGCTCTAAAAATTCTTAATGTAAATGTTGTGAATTGGTGCAAACTGTATTTTTAACTTAAAAAAAGGATGGAATAGCGTAGTATGAAAGATGGGCTGGGCATGTAATGTACAAATGTGCTTAAAATCCCCGTTTGCCATGTTTGTTGTGTAAATTAGCACGACCCAACGTTAGAATGTCCAAATACCAATTGACAGTTGAAAGTGTATTTTTCCAAGAGAGTCTGTGGGCTGCTTGTGCGTGTTGACGTGCGTAACTAAAAGTCGAAGGTGTGTTTGAAGAACGTGGCGATGAATGAGAGCAAAGCTATGGTGTGCGTGTTTCCGTGCGAAAGACTGTGAGTGTGGGGGTGGGTTTGGGATAGAGAATTTGTGTGTTGCTTGTGTTTTAGTGTTTATTTACGCTACTGAAACACATAAAAATGCAGATAAGTGAATGAGACAGAAGGTAAGGCAGGGTGGATGGCTATGCTTGCAAGATGCACGTCTAAATGTTGTCAACGTGTGCGTGTTTCCGTGCGTGTATGGAAAAGAGAGAGTCTGTAAGCTGTTTGTGCATGTTACCGGGCATGCGTGTAATAAGATAAGGAAGAGGCACTCACGTGTGCGTGTTGGCGTGCGTGTGAATTTTTGTGGGGGGGGGGTGTTGGGAGAGAGAATTTGTGGGTTTGTTGTGTTTTTGGGCGTATTTACGCAAGTGAAACGCAGAAACATGTCGATGAGTGAATGAGACAAAAGGTAAGGCAGGGTGGTTGGGTATGCTTGCAAGATGGACGTGTAAACGTTGTGAAAGTATGCGTGTTTCCGTGGATGAATGGAAAAGAGATAGAGTCTGAGGGCTGTGTGTTACTGTCGTGCGTGTGGACGTGCCTGATTGGGATAGGATAAGCAAGAGCCACGACCAGAAAGATAATTTTGGTGGACTGTTTGTGCATGTTGCCTTGCGTGCTGAATGGAACTGAGAGATGATTAGGTGTAATAGTTCCAGCAATTGAAAGACAGGGTGGTATGCTTAAAAGTAGGAAAAAAGTGCACGTCTGAATATGAAAGGCAGAAAAGTGGAGATGAATTAATGAGACACAAGGCAGGGGGGGTTTGCTTGGAATAAGCACGTCTAAATGTGTTCAAAGTGTGCGTGTTCCTGTGCCTGAATGCAAAAGAGAAAGTCTGTGGTCTGTTTGTGCGTGTTGGCGGTCGTGATTGGGATAGGATAAGAAAGATACACGAACAGAGATGTTTTTTTCGTGTATGTGTCCCAGCTAGTGAAAAACTGGAAATTTATTTGATTGTATGCATTCATGATGCCGGTGTGACTGCACCTGCTGCACGAACGGAAATCGTGCCTCTGAAAGAGTGTGTGCAAGGGAGAGGGGAGAGGCATGGTGAGCTGTGCTTGGTGTTTACTGAGAAGGACCCTGTAGGGCGTTGTAGGTGACAGGGCAAGTCACCACAATAAATATATTGAAAAGAAATGAGCGCCCATTATTTCCTGTTAAAAGAAAGACAAACATGTATCTGAAACGTGCTGGAGGGAGAGGTGGGGATAGGAAGCGACAGTAGCAGGGGGAGTTTGCTTGCAAGATGCACGTTTGAATGTGGTCAACGTGTGCGTGTTTGAGTGCGTGAATGGAAAAGAGAGAAAGTCTGTGGGCTGTTAGTGCGTGTTGGTGTGCGTGATTGGGATATGATAACGAACAGACACGAACATCGTCCAAATGTTTGAAAAATGCCAGTTAATATTAACCCAAAATTTGCATGCTAACCCCCTTTTGAAGATATTGCGAACTTGTGTGAGATAAGTTTCCTAAATGAGTGACCAGCAGAGTAGTAAAAAAAGTGTGTGCAAGCGTGTGTCGCGTAGGTGTTATGTCATGTTGAGCACACAGACAGCTAGAGGGAGTCTATAGTGCCATTGTTAAATACCATTTGTTGACAAAGTGTTTACGGAAGACAGTTAATTCTATGACAACATTAACATCCACATGTACTTACCTAAATTAATATGTTTTTTCCAGATCACAAGTGGTACAGAATGAATTGAAAACAGTCTGTGTTGTATCTGTAAAAGAAAAGTATAATTTACTAACATGTATTACCTCCGTCTTTGATGCTCAGTAGAGTACGATTGATCGATTTTGGGTGAAGTAAATAAAAAAAATGAGTTGATTAACATTATTGTGGATCGGGCAATGCAGTTATAGGAACAACATGATCTCGAGTGACAGAAGGAAATCGGAAAATTCATGTTGAGTGTGCTGTTAAAGGGACCGAAAATAGTGAACGATGACAAAAGATATGTTTAGAAAGTGGAGAGATAGAGGGGAGAATGTGTAGAGGTAGCAAGCTTGAAGCCCGCAGACGTTTTGCTGTGGCACCCTACCCACCTTACAGAGGTGAAAATAAAGACGAAAATAAAAGTTGTGGTGGATGGATGCAAAAGAGTCTAGAGTGTTTTTGTTATTTTACTGCGTATTTGCGCGAGTAAAAGCCTGAAAGGTGCAAATGAATGAATGAATGAGACAGAAGTGAAGACAGGGGGCGATAAGGTAAGGCAGGGTGGGTATGCTTGCAAAATGCACGTCTAAATGTTGTGAACGTGTGCGTTTTTCCGTGGATGAATGGAAATGAGATGTAGTCTAAGGGCTGTTAGTGACTGTCGTGCGTGTGGACGTGATTGATTGGCATAGGATAAGCAAGAGACACGAACATGGTGCAAATGATGTCAAAATGGCATTTTATATGAACCGTTAATTGTAATGAAGGCCACAAACGTTTTGCTGTGGCCCCCTCCCCACCTTACAGAGGTGAAAATAAAGAAGAAAATAAAAGTTGTCGTGCATGGATGTGAACGAGTGTAGAGTGTTAGTTCTTTTACTGCGTATTTGCGCGAGTAAAAGCCTGAAAGGTGCAAATGAATGAATGAGACAGAAGTGAAGATAGGGGGCGATAAGGTAAGGCAGGCTGGGTATGCTTGCAAGATGCACGTCTAAATGTTGTCAACGTGTGCGTTTTTCCGTGGATGAATGGAAAAGAGATGTAGTCTAAGGGCTGTTATTGACTGTCGTGCGTGAGGACGTGATTGATTGGCATAGGATAAGCAAGAGACACGAACATGGTCCAAATGATTTAAAAATGGCAGTTAATATGAACCATTAATTTTACTGCTAAACACATTTGTAAGATATTGCGAAGTGGTGTGAGATACGTGTCCTAAATGAGTGAGCAGCGGAGTAGTAAAAAAAGTGTGTGCAATCGTGTGACGCTTAGGTGGTATGTCATGTTGAGCATACAGACAGCTAGAGGGAGTCTATAGTGGCCTTTAAAAATACCATTATTTCACTAAGCGTTTCCGTAAGACAGATAATTCTATGACAACAGTAACATGCAGATGTACTCACCTAAATTATTGTTTGTTCAAGATCACAAGTGGTACAGAATGATTAGCAAACAGTCTGTGTTGTATCTGTAAAATAAAAAGTATAATTTAGTCACATGTATTACCTCCGTCTTTAATGCTCATTAGAGTACGATTGATCGTTTTTGGGTGAGGTCAATGAAACAAATTTGTTGGTTAATATTATTGTGGATCTGGCAATGTAGTTATAGGAACCATAAGAAGGAGGGTAAGATCGAATAATAAAGTATTCATGAGCTGAAGTGAGCGAAGTAAAGCAGAAAATGAATGTTAAGAGTGTGCTGTTAAAGGGACCGAAAAGAGTGAACGATGAAAATATATCTGTTTAGAAAGTGGAGAGATACAGGGGAGAATGTGTAGAGGTAGAAAGCTTGAAGATGAGAGGAGAAAGAGATAAGGAAATGTAGAGACGAACAAGTAATTGAAACTTGTAAGGAAAAGTCAAGTGTAGTACGAAAAAAAGTACAAATGCACTTACATTCAAAAGTAGTCGCGTAGTGTCTTTGAATCTGTAGTCTTCGTTGCAAATACAGCGTCGTTCCGTCGGTCACTGTTGTCTTTCTGGACACGAAAAAGGCTATGGCTCACAATGAGCCTTTCGTGATCTTAAATAGGCCGAAGTGGAGAAGTTTCCCGGTAAGGTGTTTGGAAGTGGACAAAGGATGAAAGGTACATCCCCTTCCCTTGGCCCCAGGAGATGTCTCCAGAGATAATGTGTGTAACTCCCAAGTGTGAAAATTTGAATGTGTATGTAGATGTAGGTTCGATTGTGGCGCCACTAGCGACTTTCGTGTCTCCTTGACGCACCACTTGTTAATGTACGTGTCTTCCCGCACGCAGCAAGGAAGAAGCATTCAGAAAAAAGTAACGTAAATCCGACTAAAGCTTATATTTATCCATATTTTTTTTAAATAAACAAAGTATAAAGCAATGAAGGGTGTAAAAGGTACGTGGGTATAAAGATAATGTAAAAATATCGCGGCGTTGGAGTCCTAAATGTGACGTTAAGAATTCGAGCTCATTATTTCACAATAAATGGTAGTGAAGTAAAAGAGCACTTGCCACACTAAGATGTCAAAGATATTGTAACTGTCTAATCTATCCATCAGTTGTGTGTGATACAAAAGGATGTATAGTGTTTGTGTGTATGCATGGGCTAAGCATATACTGAGGGCTAGTGTTCTGTGTAGATTGTTAGGAACTGCTCAAAAAGTTGCAGACTGAGGCCTGTGTGCACTGACAGTGAGGGCTGTGTGGACTGAATGATGGTTGTGTGCACTGTGAGTTATGTCTGTGTGCAGATAGTGTCTGCAGTAGGAACGGATAGCGTACTGTATGCAGTGTGTTTGAAGGATGTGTGCATTGTTAGTGAGGCCTGTGTGCAGTGTGAGTGACGCCTGTGTGCAGGTGGATTTAGAGTTGATAAAAGTATCAGAATGAGTTCTGTGTGCACTGACAGTGAGGTCTGTGTGGACTGAGTGATGGTTGTGTGCACTGTACGTTATGTCTGTGTGCAGATATTGTTTGCAGTACGCACTGATAGCGTACTGTATGCAGTGTGTTTGAAGGATGTGTGCATTGTTAGTGAGGCCTGTCTGGAGTGTGAGTGACGCTTGTGTGCAGGTTGATTTACAGTTGTGTGCACTGAGTGAGTGCTGGGTGCACTGTAAGTTGTGTCTGTGTGCAGTAAGTATGTGCAGTACGCACTGATAGCGTACTGTATGCAGTGTGTTTGAAGTCTGTGTAAAGTCTTAGTGAGGGCTGTGTGCAGTTTGAGTGAGGCCTGTGTGCAGTGTGAGTAAGTGCTGTGAGCAGTGACTGAGAGGTGCTTGCACTGAGTAACGCACTTGCTTACAGTTTTCTTTTGATGGAAATGCGTTAGTGATATGTTTAGAATTAGTGTGCCCTGTGTGTTTGCAAAAGGAGTGAGCTGCGGAGTCTGAAAGCTAGTGTGTGCAGGCATGGCCTTATTATATGTACAAAGCATAGGCACTTTAGTTTCGTATTTGCAGGTCAAATCCTTCAAGAGATGTGGCAAAGTGGTATGAGCTCCCTGTGCCTAATGAGTGAGTAGCCGAATAGGATCACGATTGTGTACATGCATGTCACTAATGTGTGTTGATAAGTAGTGTACATTTAGTGTGATGTGTGGGCAAGTTGTGTCTTGTTTGTCAAACATTGTCAATTCCGATGACACAGACTTTTATATATGTGTCGCAGTGTTGTGATCTGTGCGTGCATTAGGAGGGAGCAGCAGAATTGGCTCAATATACTGTGTGGATAAAAGGTAGTGACGAAGGGTGTGCTATTTAAGAGCACGTACAGCTGTAGTTAGTATATAGTATTGAAGATGCATGTTATAAATAATGTGTTTGTCGTCAAATGTGTCACTTATTTAAAGTGTTGTGAGTTCTATGTAAAAAGAAAGGATGGAAGAGCGTAGTAGGAAGGATGGCCTATGGAGTCATGGGACAAATGTGTCAAAAATGCAGTGTAATATTTTCTGAAAATTTTCACTCCAAATAATTATCAAGATGTGGCGAAGTGGTGTGATCTGCCTGTGCAAACTGAGTGAGCAGCAGTGTTGTTTTTCGAGGGTGTGCATTTATGTGACGAATGTGTGTTGTGAATGAGACTGAAGTTAAGACAAGGTGGGATAAGGTAAGTAAGGGTGGATATGCTTGCAAGATGCACGTGTAAATGTTGTGAACGTGTGCGTGTTTCCGTGTATGAATGGGAAAGACATAGAGTCTGAGGGCTGTGTGTTAGTTACTGTGGAGCGTGTGGACGGGCCTGATTGGGATAGAAGAAGCAAGAGGCACGACCAGAAAGTTGATTTTGGTGGACTGTTTGTGCATGTTGCCTTGCGTGCTGAATGGAAGTGAGAGATGATTTGGTGTAATTGTTTCAGCAATTGAAAGTCAGGGTGTTATGCTTAAAAGGAACAAAATAACTGCACGCCTGAATAAGAAATGGAGAAAGGTGTAGATGAATGAATGAGACAAAAGGCAGGGGGGTTTGCTTGCAAGATGCACGTTTAAATGTGGTCAACGTGTACGTATTTCCGTGCGTCAATGGAAAAGAGAGAAAGTCTGTGAGCTAGTTGTTGTGCATGTTTGCGTGCGTGATTGGGATAGGATAACAAAGAGAGACGAACCGAGAGGTTTCTTTTTTCGTGTATGTGTTCCAGCAATTGAAAGACAGGGAAATTATTGGATTTTCTGGATTTATGAGGCCGGTTCCAATGCCCATGCTGCACGAAAGGAAAGCGTGACTGTGAGATGGTCGGTTTGTTGTGGGTGAATGGCCGAAGCAGGCCCTTAGGGATGTTGCTATGCATGTTTTGTGTGTAACTTTGCACTATGAAACGTAAGTATAAAAAAAACAACAATAAGACCATTGTACGTGCATGTCATCGAATGTGTAAAAGAACGTGCCGCTTGACACATTGTTTCTAAAGTTGCTTCCCTTGCTGTATGGTTTGGCGGAAAAAAACCGCGCCTTTCGGTCTCTTTACTTAACATTTGCATTTCCCCGCGGATGGCCGACAACAGATTACAATCTTTACGACTCTGATGAAAGCAATTCAGTCTCCTGGGGTGGTTAGGCCCCAGACGTTTGACTCTGGCCCCCTCCCCACCTTACAGAGGGGAAAAGAAAGAAGAAAAAAAGTTGTTGTGCATGAAAGTGAAAGAGTCTAGACTGTTTGTTCTTTTAGTGCGTATTTGCGCGAGTAAAAGGCCGAAAGGTGCAGATGAATGAATAACACTGAAGTTAAGACAGGGAGGGATAAGCTAAGGCAGGGTGTGTATGCTTGCAAGATGCACGTGTAAATGTTGTGAACGTGTGCATGTTTCCGTGGATTAATGGAAAAGAGATAGAGTGTGATGGCTGTGTGTTACTGTCGTGCGTGTAGACGGGCCTGATTGGGATAGAATAAGCAAGAGCCACGACCCGAAAGCTGATTTTGGTGGACTGTTTGTGCATGTTGCCTTGCGTGCTGAATGCAACAGAGAGATGTTTTGATGTTATTGTTTCAGCAATTGAAAGACAGGGTGTTATGCTTAAAATGAAAAAAAAGTGCACGTCTGAATAGGAAAGGCAGAAAGGTGTAGATGAATGAATGAGACAGAAGGAAGGGGGTGTTTGTTTGCAAGAAGCACGTGTAAATGTGGTCAACGTGTACGTGTTTCTGTGCGTGAATGGAAAAGAGAAAGTCTGTTGTCTGTTTGTGCATGTTGGCGGCCGTGATTGGGATAGGATAACAAAGAGACACGAACAGAGATGTTTTTTTCGTGTATGTGTCCCAGCCATTGAGATAGTGTAAAATAATTTGATAGTATGGATTGCTGAGTCCGGTGTCACTGCACCTGCTGCACGAACGGAAAGCGTGTCTCTGAAAGAGTGTGTGCAAGGGAGAGGGGAGAGGCATGGTGAGTTGTGCTTGGTGTTTACTCAGAAGGAACCTGTAGGGCGTTGTAGGTGACAGGCCAAGTCACCACAAGATCTATATTCAAAAGAAATGCGCGTCCAACATTATTTACTGTGAAAATAAAGACAAAGATGTGTCAGAAATGTGCTGGAGGTAGAGGTTTTGTTCGGAAGAGACAGTAGCAGGGGGATTTTGTTTACAAGATCCACGTGTAAATGTCGATGCTACAGACTTTTATATATGTGTCGGCGTGTTGTGATCTGTGCGTGCATTAGGAGGGAGCAGCAGAATTGGATCAATATACTGTGTAGATAAAAGGTAGTGACGAAGGGTGTGCTATTTAAGAACACATACAGCTGTAGTTAGTATATAGTATTGAAGACGTGTGTCGTTCTTTTGAGTGAGTGCTGGGTGCACTGTAAGTTCTGTCTGTGTGCAGTAAGTGTGTGCAGTACGCACTGATAGCGTACTGTATGCAGTGTGTTTTCTGAAGTCTGTGTAAAGTCTTAGTGAGGGCTGTGTGCACTTTGAGTGAGGCCTGTGTGCAGTGTGAGTAAGTGCTGTGATCAGTGACTGAGAGGTGCTTGCACTGAGTAACGCACTTGCTTACAGTTTTCTTTTGATGGAAATGCGTTAGTGATATGTTTAGAATTAGTGTGCCCTGTGTGTTTGCAAAAGGAGTGAGCTGCGTAGTCTGAAAGCTAGTGTGTGCAGGCATGACCTTATTATATGTACAAAGCATAGGCACTTTCGTTTCGTATTTGCAGGTCAAATCCTTCAAGAGATGTGGCAAAGTGGTATGAGCTCCCTGTGCCTAATGAGTGAGTAGGCCAATAGGATGACGATTGTGTAGATGCATGTCACTAATGTGTGTTGATAAGTAGTGTACATTTAGTGTGATGTGTGGCCAAGTTGTGTATTGTTTGTCAAACATTGTCAATTCCGATGACACAGACTTTTATATATGTGTCGCAGTGTTGTGATCTGTGCGTGCATTAGGAGGGAGCAGCAGAATTGGCTCAATATACTGTGTGGATAAAAGGTAGTGACGAAGGGTGTGCTATTTAAGAGCACGTACAGCTGTAGTTGGTATATAGTATTGAAGATGCATGTTATAAATAATTTGTTTGTCGTCAAGTGCCTCACTTACTTAAAGTGTTGTGAGTTCTATGTAAAACGAAAGGATGGAATAGCGTAGTAGGAAGGATGGCCTATGGAGTCATGGGACAAATGTGTCTAAAATGCCATGTAATATTTTTTGTTAATTTTCACGCAAAATATTTTTCAAGATGTGGCGAAGTGGTGTGATCTGCCTGTGCAAACTGAGTGAGCAGCAGTGTTGTTTTTCGAGGGTGTGCATTTATGTGACGAATGTGTGTTGTGAATGAGACTGAAGTTAAGACAGGGTGGAATAAGGTAAGGAAAGGTGGGTATGCTTGCAAGATGCACGTGTAAATGTTGTGAACGTGAAACTTTGCACTATGAAACGTAAGTATAAAAACGAAAATAATGAACAACAATAAGACCATTGTACGTGCATGTCATCGACAGTGTAAAAGAACGTGCCGCTTGTTTCTAAAGTTGCTTCCCTTGCTTTATGGTTTGGAGGAAAAAAAAGGCGCCTTTCGGTCTCTTTAGTTAACATTTGCATTTCCCCGCGGATGGCCGACAACAGATTACAATCTTTACGACTCTGATGAAAGCAATTCAGTCTCCTGGGGTGGTTAGGCCCCAAACGTTTGACTCTGGCCCCCTCCCCACCTTACAGAGGGGAAAAGAAAGGTCGTGCACGAAAGTGAAAGAGTCTAGCCTGTTTGTTCTTTTAGTGCGTATTTGCGCGAGTAAAAGGCCGAAAGGTGCAGATGAATGAATAAAACTGAAGTTAAGACAGTGGGGGATAAGCTAAGGCAGGGTGGGTATGCTTGCAAGATGCACGTGTAAATGTTGTGAACGGGTGCATGTTTCCGTGGATGAATAGAAAAGAGATAGAGTGTGAGGGCTGTGTGTTACTGTCGTGCGTGTGGACGGGCCTGATTAAGATAGAATAAGCAAGAGCCACGACCAGAAAGCTGATTTTGGGGGACTGTTTGTGCATGTTGCCTTGCGTGCTGAATGGAACAGAGAGATGTTTTGGTGTTATTGTTTCAGCAATTGAAAGACAGGGTGTTATGCTTAAAATGAAAATAAAAAACAGGGTGTTATGCTTAAAATGAAAATAAAGTACACGTCTGAATAAGAAAGGCAGAAACGTGTAGATGAATGAATGACACACAAGGAAGGGGGTGTTTGTTTGCAAGAAGCACGTGTAAATGTGGTCAACGTGTACGTGTTTCTGTGCGTGAATGGAAAAGAGAAAGTCTGTTGTCTGTTTGTGCATGTTGGCGGCCGTGATAACAAAGAGACACGAACAGAGATGTTTTTCGTGTATGTGTCCCATCCATTGAAATCGTGGAAATTAATTTGATAGTATGGATTGCTGAGGCCGGTGTCACTGCACCTGCTGCACGAACGGAAAGCGTGTCTCTGAAAGAGTTTGGGCAAGGGACAGAGGAGAGCAGTGACGAAGGGTGTGCTATTTAAGAACACATACAGCTGTAGTTAGTATATAGTATTGAAGACGCATGTTATAAATATTTATTTATTGTCGGAAAATAGGTCACTTAAAACTTTGAAAGTGTTGTGAGTTCTATGTAAAAAGAAAGGATGGAAGAGCGTAGTAGGAAGGATAGGCTATGGAGTCTTTGGACAAATGTAAATTATTTGATTTTATGTATTTTCTGCGTCCGGTTCCACTGCACGTGCTGCACGAACGGAAAGCGTGTCTATGAAACAGTGTGTGCAAGGGAGATTGAAGACGCATGGGGAGAGGGTACACCGAGCAAGAGGAAGGGAAGGCAAAGAAAGGAAGGTGGGTGAAGAAAGGTGGAGAAAAGAGCGCTGGGACGTGGAAAGGCAAGGAGGGGGGTATGGCAGAGATGTAAACAAACTACATGCGCGGCCGCCATTTTATTTTCCTGGGAGGTGCTGGTGTGGCAGGAGTGCTGATACGGCAAGGCTGTGTTGGCAGGGAGAAAGAGAGGAGGTGCTGATGTGGGAGGGGGAAGTCGCGGAGAGAGAGGGGAGGTGCTGTTGTGGGAGGGGGGAGTTGCCGGTGTGGGAGACACAAGGAAGGGGGTGTTTGTTTGCAAGAAGCACGTGTAAATGTGGTCAACGTGTATGTGTTTCTGTGCGTGAATGGAAAAGAGAAAGTCTGTTGTCTGTTTGTGCATGTTGGCGGCCGTGATAACAAAGAGACACGAACAGAGATGTTTTTCGTGTATGTGTCCCATCCATTGAAATCGTGGAAATTAATTTGATAGTATGGATTGCTGAGGCCGGTGTCACTGCACCTGCTGCACGAACGGGAAGCGTGTCTCTGAAAGAGTTTGGGCAAGGGACAGGGGAGAGCAGTGTCAGAGATGTAAACAAACTACATGCGCGGCCGCCATTTTATTTTCCTGGGAGGTGCTGGTGTGGCAGGAGTGCTGATACGGCAAGGCTGTGTTGGCGGGGAGAAAGAGAGGAGGTGCTGATGTGGGAGGGGGAAGTCGCGGAGAGAGAGGGGAGGTGCTGTTGTGGGAGGGGGGAGTTGCCGGTGTGGGAGGAGTGCTGCTAGGGCAAGGCTGTGTTTGCGGAGAGAGAGAGAGGGGAGGTGCTGGTGTGGGAGGGGGAAGTTGCTGGTGTGGGAGGAGTGCTGCTAGGGCAAGGCTGTGTTTGCGGGGGAGAGAGAGGGGAGGTGCTGGTGTGGGAGGGGGAAGTTGCTGGTGTGGGAGGAGTGCTGCTAGGGCAAGGCTGTGTTTGCGGGGAGAGAGAGGGGAGGTGCTGGTGTGGGAGGGGAGAGTTGCTGGTGTGGGAGGAGTGCTGCTAGGGGAGGAGAAGCCCTGGACGTGAATGCTCGTGCATGTTTGATCACGTGATTCACATGAACTGCAAGAAAACCGCGGCTGAAAGCCCTTTGGTTTGAAGAGAAAATAGCCGACTTGAATTCTCCCCATTTCCCATTCCTGCGGAATGGTAAAGGCGAGACCTAAAAAACACAAATTCCATAAAACCAGGAGCCCTAATCATATTGCATCTTAATGTTTGGAGTTTGCTTTGTAGGACTGTAACAGTTTAAAGGAACATTACTGCTGCTATGAATGTATTGGGCCTGTATTGGGTTGCTATAGTTTAAGACCAGGAATGCTCACCCAAAGGTGAGCCGTCAGAGTAGCCCAAATTACACCTTTGTCTTAGTTGATACATGGTCAGATTATGCCTAGGTTGCAATCCTTAAAGTGTTGCTGCGTTTTTCAGATAAAAATACTTTCCATTTCTGGAAGGGCATTACCCGGTCCTTAAGAAGTCCTGGTCTAAAATCCCCTACACTCTTTTAATTTTTTTTAAATTCTTTCTCTGTTTGGTTTACGACTATCTACAAACAGTTTGCACAGGTCTAAACAACAGTTGAGTGTTTTCTTGTATATGTTTTTAAGTTTGTAGTTCAAATGAGAGCTTTTTATATTCTTCCCAATTATCTCTGCAACACCCACCAAGGAATCCTAATTGTTATGTGGTTGTGATCTGTAGGTAACATTCAGAGCTTTGCAGCAGGAAGATTAACCATTTAACTGTGTTATGACAATTCAAACCTGCGCCCAACAGATTACACACACATCTCTGTAATAAGTGCATTAAATCCACATGAAATAGGCTGGTTTACCAGTACAAAACTCAGAGACTGTGAGTACTCATACATCCATACAAGTACATCAAACTCCTAATCTATTTTCAATGTGGTTTAATTTGGAATAATGAAGTAAGCCAGAATCATTATAAGATTGAAGTAGAGGGTGTTACGTGCAACAGCACAGCAAGCTACCAAAAAACGAGTACCCAAGTCTAACACATAGTTTATCCAAATTCCCACTCTTCATCATAGCTCATTAACATTGAGGTGATTGACTGCATTACAGATCTCTTTATTAGTTCACAAACCACCAAACTAAGCCCCTCACCAGGGAGGGAGGGGATAAATATATCTTCCTCTCCTTGAGTCAGGTCCTGCATTTGTTCTGTTCTCGCCACCAGCCTGGCAGACTTTTCGCTTCCAGAATTTTGGCAAGCGTGTTTAATTTTGTTTGGAAATAATATAGGTTGCTCTGAGCAGCATGTACGACCCACATCGAGAAACACCGGTGGATGCTAATACTGCTGTTGTGTGGCCTCACTAAAATGATTGAAATGAGGGAGAGAAGGCTTTCTTGGTATATTATATGAGCAACTATTATAACCAGAGATGTTTGCTTACATACATAGACATGGGACACTGCATTAGAAGGTTCACTGGTAGGCTCTGACTTCATTTGACCTCATCCGAGCTCCATTTTATTGGCTTTGTAGGTTTAACCTTGGGTCACAGCCAATTCCATTCTATATAACTTTCACAGGGATGCTTAGCTGACTGGCACGGCAGCTCACTCTAACAATCATGGAAAATCTGGCAGTGGGTATAGTGATTTGGTTGCTGCTACAGAAACAGAAGCTCAAGAGGAAAACACAGAGGGCCTGATTCACAAAGGGCCTCTGCACTTCGATATGAGAATTCTCATGGTGGAGATTCCGTCCCGAGTGCGGAGGCTTCCCCACGACTGCGTGCCCGCCGCCAAGAGTGCCGAGGACCTTTGTGAATCAGGCCCCAAAACTCTTGTCCTTGTGCTAATCCTAAACTGGTATTTTCCCAAGCATCTTCTACTCTACAGCTTCAGACTCCTGTTTCTCCTGGATCTGTAGCAGATATGGCTCCCAGGTTCCAGCTCATGCAGAGTGTCACTGTGAATGTTATACAGCCATACTTCCATTTCATAAAAGTCTAACCACCTTTTTAGGTCCAGCCTGGGCAGCGTATGCACTGCTCTGCAAGACATGCTGTATCCAGTCTAGCGGCTTACAGCAAGCCCAGCGCTTCGGGTTGCTTGGCCTGCCTTTGATCTGGTTCGTCAGTAGAGTCCATCTGTTCTGCCTTTGTGTACTTG
Source organism: Lissotriton vulgaris (assembly GCF_964263255.1). Classification (NCBI taxonomy): domain Eukaryota; kingdom Metazoa; phylum Chordata; class Amphibia; order Caudata; family Salamandridae; genus Lissotriton; species Lissotriton vulgaris. The sequence goes on from NC_141700.1 coordinate 72,221,365, forward strand.
GTTCCCTCCCACAGGACATCACCGATTGTTTCTTTTGGTTGGCCATTTGTTTTATTGTAGCAGCGCAGCCTCCGTGGCCATCTCTGGCCATCTGTTTTACTTTAGCAATGCTGCCTCCGCGAGCCGCGCTTCAGGTTCCATAGGTGTCAGTATTTCACTTTATTTATCCAAAGACGCATTCATGAAAACTGATGCTTGACGCAAACAAAAATCTCCTGAGAATAGTGTCTAGAACAGAACCAGCTGGGCTTGTGGAGCGCGAGCGCGGTGCTGTGCATACATTAAATCCATGGGCTGGGGTCGATTGGTCATTGCAAGGCTATAGATAGAAAGCTTGCCAACATTATGTGCTTCTACTCTAGGACTTCAAAACCAAGGAATGGCAAGGAGTAATTAACATTCATTATATTTATGTATTATAATTCAGACAGTGACAACAATTGTAAATTTGCAGAAAGAAAGTGAGCTCCCACCAAAGAGTCATCTTAACACTTAATGTAGAAAAAAATTGAGATAATCGCTTTAATGTAGTAACTTCAGTTGTCGCAGGCATGTTTCTCCCTACTATATAAACCATTGATTTGCTGGCATCTAGAGTTCTATCTAGCTAAAACACCGGAAAATAAACCAAGGGTTTTCAGATCCGGTCATATCGCGCTTTCTGTGGTACAGTCAGCAACTATTTTCCGTAGCTTTAACAGAAGTTTAACTTGCTCCAGTTCTCTGAAGACATGTTTTCCTTATTTTAATTTCTTTTATTTTTATAAATGAACATTGGTTAAAATACACTGGTAAGCATCTTTACAGCATATGTCCTGCCTTAAGGTGTACACTTTAAAAAGTTGCCACTGATCGGCTTGCCACTTTCAAGTTTTGGCACCAATGTTCGATCAGCACTCCTCCTTCGTTGGACGAACTGCTTATGATATGTGTACACTGCAGAATTTACTGTTCCAAAGATGGAGCAGTGAAGCACTCTGTTTATGACTACCTCGAATTCTACTTGTAAAGGGCACAGTGGGACTCACGCTTGAGGCATTTTGCTTTTATGTGAAATGTAAAAGTGCTTAATTTGTAAAAAAAAAAAAAAAAATCCTACATGGCTAAATACTTATAGCTATACGTATTTCTGCTTCTCTAGTCTCATCAGTAATTCCTCATTCTAAGTCCTTTAGACAGTGCTGCAGCTGCTTCTCCGGTCCCAGTGGTGTTTCCTCATTTTAAGTTCTCTAGGCAGTGCTGCAGCTATTTCTCTGTTCGTACATCCACTACACTCCAAACCAAAACACATGGATAAAAGACATTGTCATTTACAACTCAAATATCTCTAACCCTAACAAATGCGAGACCTATTGCATTGCAAATGCTTGTTCTAATATTTCAGTTGGGGCAAAAGGGGACTTAAGCATTGCCCAAAACACTAGTCTATTGGTTTTTACAAACCATAATCGTGCCATATGTAGACTGAGTAACTCCACCTCACACCTTCTTGAGGGAACCCAGTCATATGGGTAGATTTTAGAGGGGTATTACACAAAGATATCTTTGTTGATGTATCTTGGGCCGCCCCTTACACACCTTCATGATGTATTACTGGTTGAGAGAGTGATGGGTTCTACAGAACTGCTCAGCTCCGTTACTACTTAGTGCTAAAATGTGTTATTCAGACTTATTTATTGCCTTCTGAATGAACAAAGATGTGAAACAATCAATACGTTACAGTGTCAGTCACCTCCGGATCATTTGCTTGTCCAACTCTATATGAGAGGACAAGAAAGAGGAACGATGAGCTAATATTCCTAATACCTACAAGTAACATTAATTCCAGGAAGACATTTCGCCCCTTCTCCACCATCTGTCATTTTTTAAAAACATATTTTATTGGGGTTTCAAATAATACTTTTGATATCCATCATATTACATTTATAAATCATTTTCAACAATTAGTTACATTGTATTGATCCTTTTTGCAACTGATATAGGGCTATGGAGATTTTACAAGGTAATGGAACTAATGCACAAGTTACTTCTTGTGTAACGATATATGTAAGAGACATTAGTAAGTGATAGATTCCTTAACTTAGAAGATCCCCAGGCGTCAGACTGGATCTGGAAAGTTTTTTGTCAGCATTATCCCTGCGCGTCGGTAGGTGGCGTCGTGCAGCTCCGCGTTCGTCGCTGGCATTGTAAGCGCCAAGATGATGTCACGGAGACTACTTAGGCGCCACCCATGCGTGCTGACGTCAGTTCTGTACACAAGTTTCTGTGCAGGAACGCAGAGCCATGCAAGAGACTGCCCACTGGTGCCATGAAACTAGGGCTCTGAAAGGGATGACCTTAACGCTAGAAATCAGTTCGCAGAACGGGGAGGATGGGTGGGGTGGTAAGGAATCTATCACTAACTAATGTCTCTTACAGATATATTGTTATACAAGTAGTAACTTGTGCATCTGAAAGGGACACGTTAGTTATCTGAGAATAGATACCCCAGCAAAACCAACCCCGGTGGTGGGTCTGCAAGGGAACGCTGTGTCCCAAGGAAGTAGTGGCTGCCGTTGCCCTGGTGGAATGGGCACGCAGCCCCAAAGGAGGTTCCTTTTTAGCCAACGAGTAACATGCTTTGATGCACAGACAGGGGTGTAACAAACGCCCCCGCAGACCCCGCAGTGCGGGGGGGCCTCACTCTCTACAGTTAATGAAGGGGGCCCCCAGGGGGCCCGCCCCCCTCAGCTCTTCTGAGGGCTGTGAGAGAGGCCTGCGCTGAAGCAAGCCTCTCTCCCTCTGTTTCTGAAGCAGGTGCAGCCTGCTCCGTTCCCCTCACCCCCTCCCTCTGACTAAAGAGAAACACAGTATCAACATTGTTTCTCTTCAGTCAGAGCCGGAGGCAGGCCCGACAAGGACGGGCCCCAGAGACAGCAGTCCACTGCTCCTCTGAGGCAGCACAGAGCCCGGCCCCCCACTCTCTCCTCTCGATAAGCAAAGCCCACCCCACAAGAGAAGAGACAGGGACACGGAGGGGGTGGGGGCCCCACCCCACAAGAGAAGAGAAGAGACAAGGACAAGGATTGGGTGGGGGCCCGGCCCACCCCACAATAGAAGAGAAGAGACAGGGACAAGATGGGGTGGGTGCCCCATCCCACAAGAGAAGAGACAGGGACAGGCCCCCACCGAGAAGAGACAGGGACAAGGATTGGGTGGGGGCCCCACCCCACAAGAGAAGAGAAGAGACAGGGACAAGGATGGGGTGGGGGCCCCATCCCACAAGAGAAGAGACAGAGACAGGCCCCCACCGAGAAGAGACAGGGACAAGGATTGGGTGGGGGACCCACCCCACAAGAGAAGAGAAGAGACAGGGACAAGGATCGGGTGGGTGCCCCATCCCACAAGAGAAGAGACAGGGACAGGCCCCACCCGAGAAGAGACAGGGACAAGGATTGGGTGGGGGCCCCATCCCACAAGAGAAGAGAAGAGACAGGGACAAGGATGGGTGGGGGCCCCATCCCACAAGAGAAGAGACAGGGACAGGCCCCACCCGAGAAGAGACAGGGACAGGGATGGGCTAGGGGCCCCATCGCACAAGAGAAGAGAAGAGACAGGGACAAGGATGGGGTGGGGTGGGGGCCCCAGAGACAGCACTCTCCACTTCCCCTCTGAGGCAGCTCAGAGCCCGGCCCCAACGCTCTCCCCTCCATAAGCAAAGCCCACCCCACAAGAGAAGAGAAGAGACAGGGACAAGGATGGGGTGGGGGCCTCAGAGAGCAAGAGCAGGAGACAGCACAGAGCAGTGCTCGGGACCCTGACAAGGGTGGGAGTGGGGGCCCCCAGAGAGAGCATTCTCCGTGGCAAAGCTCACATGAGAAGGGACGAGGCAGCAAAATGGTGCCCTCAGGTAAGCCCTCTTGTTAGAACACACCATGGGCATCCGCAGGAGGGGAGGAGGGGGGCCGAGAAGGGTGCAAGGTAGAGGGGGAAAAGGGTGCAAGGCAGAGGGGGAGGGGGATGCAAGGTAGAGAAGGGTGCAAGGCGGAGGGGAGAAGGGTATAAGGCAGAGGGGAGAAGGGTGCAAGGCAGAGGGGAGAAGGGTGCAAGGTGGAGGGGAGAAGGGTGCAAGGTAGAGGGGTGAAGTGTGCAAGGCAGAGAAGAGAAGGGTGCAAGGCAAAGAGGAGAAGGGTGCAAGGAAGAGAGGAGAAGGGTGCAAGGTAGAGAAGGGTGCAAGGCGGAGGGGGAGAAGGGTGCAGGGTAGAGGGGAGAAGGGTGCAAGGCAGAGAAGAGAAGGGTGCAAGGCGGAGGGGAGAAGGGTGCAAGGTGGAGGGGAGAAGGGTGCAAGGCAGAGGGGAGAAGGGTGCAAGGCAGAGAGGAGAAGGGTGCAAGGAAGAGAGGAGAAGGGTGCAAGATAGAGAAGGGTGCAAGGCGGAGGGGGAGAAGGGTGCAAGGTGGAGGGGGAGAAGGGTGCAAGGCAGAGGGGAGAAGGGTGCAAGGCAGAGGGGAGAAGGGTGCAAGGCAGAGGGGAGAAGGGTGCAAGGCAGAGGGGAGAAGGGTGCAAGGCAGAGAGGAGAAGGGTGCAAGGAAGAGATGAGAAGGGTGCAAGGTAGAGAAGGGTGCAAGGCGGAGGGGGAGAAGAGTGCATGGCAGAGGGGAGAAGGGTGCAAGGCAGAGGGGAGAAGGGTGCAAGGAAGAGAGGAGAAGGGTGCAAGGTAGAGAAGGGTGCAAGGCAGAGGGTGAGACGGGTGCAAGGCAGAGGGGAGACGGGTGCAAGGCAGAGGGGAGAAGGGTGCAAGGCAGAGGGGAGAAGGGTGCAAGGCAAAGGGGAGAAGGGTGCAAGGCAAAGGGGAGAAGGGTGCAAGGCAAAGGGGAGAAGGGTGCAAGACAGAGGGGAGAAGGGTGCAAGGCAGAGAGGAGAAGGGTGCAAGGCGGAGGGGGAGAAGGGTGCAAGGCAGAGAGGAAAAGGATGCAAGGTAGAGAAGGGTGCAAGGCGGAGGGGGAGAAGGGTGCAAGGTGGAGGGGGAGAAGGGTGCAAGGCAGAGGGAGAATGGTTCAAGGTAGAAAAGGGTTCAAGGTGGAGGTGGACTAGGGTACAAGGGGAGGGGGAGAAGGATACAAGGGGGAGGGGGAAAAGGTGCAAGAGGGAGGGCAAGAAGGGTGCAAGGCAGAGGAGAGAAGGGTGCAAGGGGGATGGTGATGAAGTTAAAAATGTGCCCCCCCTGGAAACATTTCTGCGGACACCCATGGAATGCACACTATTTTGTGAGGGAGAGTGGGAGAGAGTGGAGAGAGAGAGAGTGGAGAGAAACAGTGGAGAGAAACAGTGGAGAGAGAGTAGACAGTGGAGAGAGAGTGGAGATAGACAGTGGAGAGAAAGAGAGTGGAGAGAGAATGGAGAGAGCATGGAGAGACACTGGAGAGAGTGGAGAAAGAGAATGGAGAGAGAGAGAGAGTGGAGAGAGAGAGAGAGAGAGTGGAGAGAGAGAGAGAGAGTGGAGAGAGAGAGTGGAGAGAGAGAGAGTGGAGAGAAAGATAGAGTGGAGAGAGAGTGGAGAGAGAGTGGAGAGAGAGACAGTGGAGAGAGACAGTGGAGAGAGACAGTGGAGGGAGCGAGTGGAGGGAGCGAGTGGAGGGAGCGAGTGGAGGGAGCGAGTGGAGAGAGCGAGTGGAGAGAGCGAGTGGAGAGAGAGAGAGAGGGGAGAGAGAGAGTGGAGAGAGATAGAGTGGAGAGTGGAGAGAGATAGAGTGGAGAGTGGAGAGAGAGAGAGAGAGTGGAGAGAGAGAGAGAGTGGAGAGAGAGAGAGAGAGAGAGTGGAGAGAGAGAGTGTGGAGAGAGAGAGAGAGAGTGTGGAGAGAGAGAGTGTGGAGAGAGAGAGAGAGAGAGAGAGAGAGAGAGAGAGTGGAGAGAGAGACAGAGAGTGGAGAGAGAGTGGAGAGAGAGTGGAGAGTAGAGAGAGACAGTGGAGAGAGAGAGACAGTGGAGAGAGAGACAGTGGAGGGAGACAGCAGAGAGAGAGTGGGTGGAGAGAGAGTGAGTGGAGAGAGAGTGAGTGGAGAGAGAGTGAGTGGAGAGAGAGTGAGTGGAGAGAGAGTGAGTGGAGAGAGTGAGTGGAGAGAGTGAGTCGAGAGAGTGAGTGGAGAGAGTGAGTGGAGAGTGAGTGGAGAGTGAGTGGAGAGAGAGAGTGGAGAGAGAGAGTGGAGAGAGAGTGGAGAGAGAGTGGAGAGAAAGTAGAGAGAGAGAAGGGGGAGAGGGTGGAGAGAGAGGGAGTAGAGGGAGACAGTGGAAGGAGACAGTGGAGGGAGACAGTGGAGGGAGACAGTGGAGGGAGACAGTGGAGAGAGAGATAGTGAGAGAGTGGAGAGAGAAAGTGGAGAGAGAGACAGAGGAGAGACCGTGGAGAGAGAGACAGTAGAGATAGAGTGGACAGAGTTGAGAGAGAGAATGGAGAGAGAGTAGAGACTGACTGACTGAAAAACTGACTAAGAGAGAGAGTGACTGACTGACAGAGAGAGACTGATTGAGAGTGAGACTGACTGACTGACAGAGACTGACTAAGGTAGAGAGAAACTGACTGAGAAAGAGAGACTGAGAGAGAGAGGCAGAGACTGGCTGACAGAGAGATAGACTGATTGACTGTCAGAGAGACTGACGGAGAGAGACTGACTTGGAGAGAGATTGACTGAGAGAGAGACTGACTGAGAGAGAGACTGACTGGGGTAAAGAGAGAATGACTGACTGAGAGAGACTGACTGACTGGGAGAGAGAGAGACTGACTGGGAGATAGAGAGACTGGCTGACAGAGAGAGATTGACTGACAGAGAGGGAGACTGACTGACAAAGACTGACAGAGAGAGAAAGAGACTGAGAGACTGACAGAGAAAGAGAGACTGACTAACAGAGAGAGAGAGACTGACTGACAGAGAGAGAGAGAGACTGACTGACAGAGAGAGAGACTGACTAAGAGAGAGAAACTGACAGACTGAGAGAGACTGATTGAGAGAGACTGACTGACAGAGAGAGACTGACTGACAGAGAGAGAGACTGAGACTGACAGAGAGAGAGAGACTGACTGACAGAGAGAGAGACTGACTAAGAGAGACTGACAGAGAGAGAGACTGACTAAGAGAGACTGACTGAGAGAGACTGACTGAGAGAGACTGACTAAGAGAGACTGACAGAGAGAGACTGACTGACAGACAGATAGAGAGCGAGAGACTGACTGACTGACTGAGAGAGACTGACTGAGAGAGACTGAATGACAGAGAGTGATAGACTGACTGACAGAGAGAGAGACTGACTGACAGAGAGGGACTGACTGACAGACTGACAGAGAGAGACAGAGAGAGAGAGAGAGAGAGAGAGAGACTGACTGACTGAGAGTGACTGACTAAGAGAGACTGAATGACAGAGAGAGATAGACTGACTGACTGAAAGAGAGATACTGACTGACAGAGAGAGAGAGACTGTGATGGAATTGGGGTCAAAGTGTGTATGAAGCTATGCAATGCCTCTTAAGATTGCTATTGTCTAATAAAAATAAAAATGTATTATCAAAATGTGCTCTTTGTAGTTATATCTGCTTTTGAAATACTGCATTGTCGCTTTGTCCAATGTTTTAAAACGGAAACGGGAAGGAGCAGTGAATGCACTTTTGTCAAAACTAAACGATGAGTGGGCCCGATGTTGTATATCATGACAGGAGTCTGCATCAGGAAACCCACCTAAAATTGGGCAAACTTCCCCGGCCTACTGATGGCAGGGACCCTGTAATGAATGGACCACCACCTATGATAGCCTGCTGGCAGACTAAGCCCAACCTTTAACTCCACCATCCAGTGTTACTATTAACGGCTGCATTGGTGACAGTGGTGTAACAATAGCCCCGCATCCCCTGCAGTATGGCGGGTCACTGGCCTGAGAGCTCTAGACAGGCATGGAGGATGGGAGGGGGGCCCCCTCCATGTAGTTTGCAGGGGGGCCCCCTCATGTTTCGTTACGCCACTGTGCACAGAACGACCCACAGAGAGATGGTTCTTTTGTGCACGGCGCCCACGTAGCCAACAAAGAGCTGGTCATCCACCCGGAACTGTTGTGTGCACTTCAGATAGAACGAGAGCGCACGTTTTTGGTCCAGGCGGTGGAGCCTCTCTTCCTCCTTAGAAGGATGCGGAGGCGGAAAAAAGGTGGGCAAAGTGAAGGTCTGCCCGATGTGGAAATGCGTGACAACCTTGGGCAGGAAAGGACAACGGGTCCTTAAAACCACCTTGTCCAGATGAACAGAAAAGAAAGGAGGTTTAGAAGAAAGAGCCTGGAGCTCACTCACTCTTCTGGCAGAGGTGATAGCTATCAGGAAAGCTGTCTTGAGAGTGAGAAGACGTAAGAGACAGTTATGAAGGGGCTCAAAGGGAGCGCACATCAGATAGGTCAGGACAAGATTTAAGTCCCATTGAGGCCTTCTGAAAGGAACGGGAGGAAACGTGTGTGTAAGGCTTTTGAGGAAGCGATTAACAACTGGGGACTTAAAAAGAGAAGGCTGATCTGGAAGCTGTAGAAAAGCGGAGATGGCCGAAAAATAACCTTTGATAGTGCCCAGAGCAGAGCCCTGCTAGGCCGGCCAAAGAGAGAAGGAACAGAACAACCTCGGAAAGAGGGGCAGAAAGGGGATTCACAGCCTTTGCTGTGCACCATGCCACAAATTTGTTCCACGTTTTAGTGGAGGGACGCCTGGCTGCCAGAATGACATCACAGACTTTGGGAGGAAGATCGAAAGCTGTGAACTATCACCGCTCAATCTCCACGAATGGAGGTGGAAGCTGGACAGGTTCAGATGGAGGACCGTCCCCTGCTGCTGCGACAGAAGATCCTCCCGAAGAGGCAGTTAAATTGGGGGATCGATCGCCATGCTGAGTAGCTCGGGATACCAGTATCTTCGTGCCCAATCCGGAGCCACAAGGATGACTTGGGCCCGGTTGCGCAGAATCTTCTTTAGCACTCTGGGCAGAAGTGGTATAGGCGGAAAGGCGTACAACAGACCGCAGCTCCACTCGCAACTAAAAGCGTCGCAGAGCGAGTGGCGCCGTGGATATTCTAACACGCAGAGCTGATGGCATTGCGCGTTCTCTTCGGTGGCGAATAGTTCTAACCCAGGCTCTCCCCACTGCAGAAAGAGACCTTGCGCCACGTCAGAGTTCAGACGCCATTCATGATCCATCAAGCACAGGCGGCTGAGTTTGTCCGCCCTGTCGTTCAGAGAACCTTCCAGGTGTTGAACCACCAAGGTAATGCTTTGATGTTCCAGCCATGTCCAGAGGCGCAGAGCCTCCTGACATAAGGTCCACGACCCCACCACGCCCTGTTAGTTGCAATACCACATGGCAGTGGTATTGTCCATGAACACCTGCACCACACTTCCCCGGACAGATAGAAGGAATGCCTTCAGTGCAAGTCGGATCGCCCGAAGCTCTAAAAGATTGATATGGAGCCGGGACACTGCTGGAGACCAGAGGCCTCTGATCTCCGCCTCTCCCAAGTGACCGCCCCATCCCAGGAGGGATGCATCCGTCACCACTGTGTGCTCCGGTTGGGTAAGGGAGAGGGATCTGCCATTGACCCAATCGCGATTTGTGAGCCACCACTGCAATTGCCGTGCAGTGCCCTCCGAGATCTGGACGTGATAGGACGGGTTGCCCTGATGCTGCACCCACTGAAACTTCAGGTCCCACTGCAGAGCCTGCATATGCCATCTGGCATGTTGCACTAGCAGGATGCAGGAGGCTATCAGGCCCAGGAGCCGGAGGGTCATCCTTACTGAAACCCGGGATAGAGGCTGAAAGATTGGAATAATAGCCTGAATATCCTGGACTCGTTGCTCGGGAGGATAAACCCGAAACCGCGTCGAATCCAGAACCGCTTCGATGAAGGGGATCTTCTGAGAGGGACTCAGGTGTGACTTCGGCACATTGATGGAGAACCCCAGCAAATGCAGGAGGTCGGACGTAGTCTGGAGGTGGGAGACGACTGCCTGGGGCGAGCCCGCCTTCAACAACCAGTCATCGAGATAGGGGAAGACTGAAACCCCTGATCTGCGCAGATGAGCTGCGACCACCGCCATCACTTGAGTGAACACCCTAGGGGCACTGGTAAGGCCGAAGGGGAGCACGGCAAACTGAAAATACTCCTGGCCTACCGTGTACAGCAGGTAGCGCCAGTGGACCGGCAGGACGGGGATATGAAAATATGCGTCCTGCAAGTCCAACGCTACCATCCAGTCTCCAGGGTCGAGGGCAGCCAAGACCTGAGCCAGAGTCAACATCTTGAACTTCTCCTTCAGGAGGAAGCGATTGACGTTCCTGAGGTCCAAGATGGGGTGCAGGCTCCCTTTCTCCTTCTTAGGGACCAGAAAGTAGTGGGAATAATAACAACGTCCTACTTCTGGCCCAGGAACGCACTCAATGGCCCCCTTGGCCTAGAGGTAAGCATGGGCGAATTTTGCGAATCTCGCGTTCGCGAATTTTGCGGATTTGCGAACTCGCAATCCGCAAAATTCGCGAATTCCCGCGAATTTGCGGATTTTTTTTTTTTGTGTTCGCCCGTGTTTCTGCCAGTTCGCGAGGGTGTTTACAATTTCGCAATTTGCGAACTTACCTGTCGGGTCGCAAGTTTTGCGAACTTGTTGTTTCTACGTGTCCAGCCTGTTTGGGACACTCTTCTTCATCACTGCCACTCTCTGTCACCACTGCCACTCTCTGACTACTCATGCCACCCTCTGGCCCACCCATGCCACCCTCTGTTTCATCACCACACCCTCTGGTTGTCCAGTGTACATTATTTTCGGCAAAGCAAAGCACACCTTCCCTGCCTCAAGTGACCTGAATTAATTTGGGGCTGATTAATGTGTCACAGAATATTTTTTTAGCTGGCACCTGCTTCCTTAGTGCGCCCGGATTAGTGATCTTTTGCACTTGCTAAGTGCTTTCATTGTTGCAAAATTAGTTACAACACCTGCCCTGCCCCAACTGACAATAATGAATTAGGGGCTGATTAATGGATTTTAACTTCCAGCCTGGCTCCTGCTTGTCTCCCTTAGCTGTAATTCAGGACCTTTGTGGCATATGTGTAACTATTCTGAGGTTCAGAGCAGGGTCACATAATAGTTGCAACTGGCAACTGAACTCTGGAGGGGCCCCTCAGGAAGCACTACAGGAAATGGCTACTAATGATGAGCCTGAACTTTTGAACCTGGTAAGTAGTTTCAGTTTTGCTAAGATCGTATTTCTGCAATTTAGCACTTATTCGCGGGGCGCAAAGTTGTACTGGGAAGCCGCGAACTCACGCGAACAGTGCGAGCAGTGCGAGCAAAATCCGCTGCTCGCGGATTTGCGGATTTTGCGGGAGATTCGCGAATCTCGCGGATTGCGAATTTCCCGAAAATCCGCAAAATCCGCGAGCGAAACGGATTTTCCGCCCATGCTTACCTAGAGGTCAATGACTTCCTGTTGGAGAAGCGCAAAGTGATCCCTCAACATGCGGTGGAGCTGAGGTGGCATGGCTGGCCGGGCAGACTTGACGGGGAGGGAGTAGCCCCTTTGGACAATTTGCAGCACCCACCTGTCCAAAGTGATAGAACGCCAGTGGGAGAGGTGATGTTGAATTCTGCCACCCACCGGCGTGGGGTGCACCCCAGAGCTCGGACTAGGAAGGCTTTGAGGCGGATGCTGCGGGAGTGGAGGTGGACTGACCCGCACGCTGGCACCCTGTACCGCCATGTAGGCCACCACGCTCGCGTCCGCTCTGAGGTTGGTTCTGCGGAGGCTTCTGACTGAACGAACGTGTAGGGGTGCCCCTTCCACGGCCACAAAAGGAACGAAAGGCAGATATGGCCGGGCGCGTGGTAGAGAAACCCAAGGACTTGGCCGTAGCCCAAGAGTCCTTAAAACGCTCCAGCGCACAGTCTGCCTTATCCCCAAATAGGCGAGTACCATCAAAAGGCATGTCCATGAGGGAACTCTGAACATCCCCTGAAAACCCCGTGGACCGCAGCCAGGTGTGGCGATGTAGGGCCACTTTCGTAGAGATCACCCTACCCAAAGAGTCTGCGGTGTCCAGCCCACACCGGATGGCGAATTTTGCGGCGTATTTCCCTTCTGCAACTGCTTGGGAAAGTAAAGCCCAAACCTCCTCCGCACACTGGAGCAGTATCTGCGCTGCTGTGTCCCACTCAGCGTGCGAGTAGCGGCCCAAGAGGCATATGGTTTTGACTGACCGCAGCCCCAAGCTGGCAGAGGAAAACAATTTCTTGCCAAACTGCTCCAGCTTCTTGATTACTTATCTGGCGGGACGGTAGGGAATGCGCTTTGGGAAGTGGAGGCCTGGATGGCCAGGCTCTCCAGAGTTGGAGGGTTTGTTAAAAAGGCAGGGTCACCCGATGCTGGGCGATGATGCCTGGCCACGTTCTTATCCACAAGAACCCCTGTGGCTGGTCTAGACCAGGTGCCCATCAAAACATCCGTTAAGGCCTCATTGAACGGAAGCAGAGGCTCCATAGAACTTGCCGCCGGCTGAAGAACTTCAGTGAGGAGGTTGGTTTTGAGAGTGACAGTAGGCAGATCAAGGTCAAGGGCCTCAGCTGCTCGACGGAGCACCACTCCTCCATGACAGCAGCAGGAGACAGAAAACCGGGCTCAGAGGGATGTCAAGGCCACCTGCATCCTCCAATTCCTTCGCCCACTCCTGTTCAGACTCGCACTGCCATGCAAGAGGGTCCTCAGACCCTTCCCAGTTGTCCCCCTCCTCCACCGTCCGAGGCACAGGCTTCTGCGGTGGGGGAGTGACAGGGGATTTCAAATGGCCCAATGGCACCGGAAACGGCGCCGGTCAGCGCCAAGTCCCAATTAGGGTCCCAATCCAAAATTGTCCGGAAACCCGGGCAAGGGCAGAAGTGGGACAAACGGGACCCATTGCGGCGCCGGGAACGGAGCCGCGGGAGACGCTGTGGCTGGAGCCGCCGGCGGAGGACCCTGCGCGGCCGGAGCCACGGGTGGAGGAGCCACCGGCGGCGGAGCCAGCGGCAAGCAAGGGCCCTCAACTGGGACCGCATGGCCCGAAGGCGCGCCTGCGGGATCCCGAGGCCTGAAAAGGCAGTCCATGGCGGCAAGAAATTCTTGCACCTGGGCCGGAGTTGCCGACGGATCCGGATAAGGTGGGTAGGCCACGGGACTCTCAGGCTCCAATGGAGCTGTGGTAGAAGTACCCCTGGCCCCCTCGTCCGCGGGACACGGATAGAGCAAACGCTTCTTCGACATTTTCTTATGACGTCTCTTACCCGATTCCGAGTGGGAAGACTTCAACCCCAAGGAGCGTTGATGATGGCTCCGCAGTCGGTCCCTCGAGCGACCCCTGGACCTCGAACGGCACGGAGACGACTGCCGGGCCTCCAGCAGCTTTCGGGACAACTCCTGCAAAGCATTCGGAGCAATGGCCAGACAGTCGGAACGTGATCGGGAGTCATGGTTGCGCTCCAGACAGTAGAGACGGATGCCATGGGGGTCGGCCATTGACATCGTACGGTGAAAGGCCCCGCAGGATTTAAACCCAGGCATCCCTACGCGGCACCAGGAGTCAAAGACTCAAAAGAAGTAGAGACAAAAGTCTCAAAAAGTTAGTCAAAAAGTGACTAGGGTACGTGCTCTAACCAGATCTGCGCTTGCTGGCACGGAAAAAGTCTCTGTGACGTAATCTCTGTGCTTACGAGGCCAGCGACGGACACTGAGCCGTACGACGCCACCTACTGACTCGCTGGGGTACTGCTGATGAAAAACATTCCGGATCCAGTTTGACGCCTGGGGATAGTCTAAGGTAAGGAAGCTATCACTAACGTGTCTCTTTCAGATACACATCCCCTTATCTACCAGAACGCCGACCTCTCCTCTTCCCTCCCCCCCAGCAGATCTCCAGCAGTCGTCCTGTATCAATAAGAGTAGTGAGCCTTAAGATTGAATACAAGCCTCGTGTTTTGCTCTCCCGCTCCCTCCCACTCAGCAGTTCCCCCTCCGCCATCTTCTAATCAGAATCCCCCTCTCTAAATCCCCGTTTCCTCCTCCCTCCCTGCACACGACTCGGGCGTACCTCGTGGGGGTACTCCTATCAGAGTTGTCTCCCCCAATGCTAATTCAGGGTCCTTCAGGCTATTGACCAGGGCTTCCCAGGCCCAAGCTCGCTCCAATTTCCCAATCCTTGTTTTGGCATTTGAAGGAGTACCCTCCCCTCACAGGCCACACATTTCTCTAGCTCAGCCCTCCAAGTGAGACTTTTTGCCCCCCCCAGGGATTCTCAAATGTCATGTAATCTCCCGCTTTGCCAGAGCCTGTTCTTGAAATCCACTAGTGGCCCAGTTCTTAGCATTGTGTGAGAACAGCCCCAATAAACAGTGAGCAGGAGTGGGTGGGATTGGGCGGTCTACAACCCTCAAATGGTGGTTGCTACTGCTTCCCAAAAGGTCTGTAGCCCAGGGCATGTCCATAGCATATGTAGTCGCTCCGCACCCACCTCTCCTCCAACTCCTGTCTTGTGCCATCCTTTGCCTAAATGGATGTTACTTCTTGGGTGGCGGTACAGGATAACATGTACAGAAGGTGTGGTGCTTACCCCCTTTCTTGCTGTGAGGGATTCAGTTTGCTGGTGTGTGAAATTATAAAGATTGGGTTATGAGGTAGATTAGCTCACTGTTAAACGACTTGCTGAGGAGAGAGGACTCATTGGAATGAATATTACCAGGAAGGAACCACAGCAGTGCTATCACTCAAAATACATGAGGGGCCCACCATTTTCTCTTTTGATCTTCAGCGCACACTTGTGCACCAAGATGGATGCGAGACATTGTGCTGCTGACTCAATATCTTGTGTCACCACTGGATGTGGGTTTAAGGCTTTCCCACCTCCCCAAATTGTGAGATCTGATCCAGGCTATCACTTATTCTTAATGTCCAAAAGTTGTCTTATGTGCCAAATCACATTTTTATTCACTTATTATTGTATTATTTATTATTCATATATGTGTGTGTGTGTGAGAGAGAGAGATTCTTACAATATATTCATTATATACATTATATATTATATAATCTATCTATACTACTATTATAAAGAGAGAGCTGAAACATTTGAGGCAGGTAAGCTCAAGATGTACAGCACCAATCACAACACCCAATACAGCATTGTAAAGGGGAGTTGCAGCAGATGGACATAGGCTATACAGTAGCCCAACATGTACTTTGTAAGGGAAAAAAACATTGTGGGGCAAAGTAGTCCGTAGGAGTGGCACCAGCTCAGAGGTGGGCGTGTGAAAAGCCATTATACAGCGTGCGAATAGCGTTGTGGGCGTGTGCGGTCTGATACTCACGCCTGCAGCATCGGCATCAGGATAGCGTTCTATCATATTGGGGCGTCGGCGGGAACGGACACTGACGCGGTGTGTGGCGTGTAAGTGCCCCGTGTGTTTGGGTGCGTCTAGCGTCGGCGGGAGCGGACACTGACATGGTGTGTGCCGTGTAAGTGCCCGGACAACGTCGGGAAGGGCTGCTAGTACGTATATATTAGTGTAATACGTTTATTTGTTTTAGAGTATAATATGTTATTATTTATCCATACTAATATAATAAAGAGAGAGCCCAAACCTTTGAGGCGGGTAATCTCCGGAACCACAGCACCAATCACAACACCCTATACAGCGTTGGAAAGGGCAGTTGTAGCAGAAGGACATAGGATATGCAGACGCCCACCATATACATTTAAAAGGTAAAAGAACGGTGCCATCCAAGTAGTCCCTTGTGGGCGTGTCTGCGTTGTGCTGTGGGCGTGTGCTGGGGGCGTGATAAACGCTGGGGGCGTGTGGTACGTTCCGCCCTTCATGCCATGTCTCATATCGTGTGCTAATCCCACCTTGCTCCCTTTAAATACCCCTGCACCCCATAATCATAACCCACCCTTACTCCTTAAAATACCCCAACACCCTTAAACACTAACCCATCTTAACCCTATAAATATACCCTGTACCCCAAAACCCTAAACTATCCCTAAACCCTAAAAATACCCACGTACCCCAAAACCCAAACCCAAACCTAGCCCTGGACCCTATAAATACCCTGCACCTCAAAACCCAAACCTACCCCTGAACCCTAAAAATACCCCTGTACCCCAAACCTAGCCCTGAACCCTAAAAATACCACTGTACCCCAAAACCCAAACCTAGCTCTGACCCCTAAAATACCCCTGTACCCCAAAACCTATCCCTGAACCCTAAAAATACCCCTGAACCCCAAAACCCAAACCTAGCCCTGAACCCTAAAAATACCCCTGTACCCCAAACCTATCCCTGAACTCTTAAAATACCCCTGTACCCCAAAACCCAAACCTACCCCTGAACTCTAAAAATACCCCTATACCCCAAAACCCAAACCTAGCCCTGAACCCTAAAAATACCCCTGTACCCCAAAACCAATACCTATCCCTAAACCCTAAAACTACCCCTGTATCCCATAACCCAAAACTATATCTGATCCCTTAAAATACCCAAACACCCTAAAACATATACCTCAGTACCCCAAAACATATACCCCTATACCCATACTTACCTTATCCAAACATTAAAAAAAACATGCTTTTACCATTCATGCATTTACAACAAATTTCGTTTTAAATGTATGTGTGGTAAAAGCATATAAAATGTAATGCCATACGTTATAATGGCATTGCGGAGTCATGGTACTTTCGTAATGAAAGTATGCGGAGTGATGGTATGCGGAAAGAAAGTTGCGGAATAATGGTTTACCCTCCCCCGGTAAGTACATTGGTGGCACGGCAGCCCACATCTCCAGCAACATACTCATATTTTTTCACCACCCATTTGAAAAATGCACAGGTCTCTCTCATTGATGGCCAGCACCGACATACTCTTTTAGACACCCCTCCCGCCACAAGTTCTAGAATTGCAAACTTTAGAGCTGGGGAGCTACGTTCGAATCTCGGCATCAGCTCAACATCCTGTGATTCCAGGGAAATCGCTTTGTCTCCCCGTGCCTACCACAAAGGAATGTGTTCTTCTGTAATGTAAATTGTGCTCATGCCATGTTGTCTAGTTCGCGCTCTATAATATTGCAAGGAAAAATAAAGTAGGGAAACTCGAGTTCACACACTACTGAACGGGCACTCTTAAGTGCATCAACAATGCACTGTTAATCGGAGCGTTTCACAGGCCTGTCACAGATAAGAAATGCTATCAAAACGAAATCCTACAAAACAATATACTACTGACCGGCAGCAATTCATACCCGGACAACGTCGGGACGGGCTGCTAGTTTATTATAATATATTATTTGAAACTGATAACCAATAGACGTTTTAGATGTTACATAAACATGAAATCACCTCACATTTACATTGCACTGAAATGAGTCCTGGGCACGTTTGAATTTCTTGCATTGTTCTGGCCTCTTTTGCAACTGTTGGGACTCAACGTCCAGGCCCTGATTCTAGGACACCCCTAGGTGGCGGTAGAGACCATGTAATAAATCCGAGCTGCCCTGTGCGCCAGCCAATAATAACAACTCTTACATATTGGTTTAAGCAGGAAAACACATCTACTGTAATGCGCAGTAGGAGGCATTAGTTCCTCCAATCCACGCTCTGCTGCTTCGCCTAAAAGTATTTAACTAGAATCAACCCACAAGCTAAAGCCGTGGGATGGGGGGGTTGTTACTGAAACGCTGCCTCGAGGCATAATTACAAATTCAGTTATATTGTATTATTATTGCAATTATATAGTGCCTAGTAACCCCGACGAAAAGCTTTATGGGGTAGCATGCTACTCTGCACCCAAAAGTTTGGGATTAATTCATATGTTATTAATTATTGTTGTCCATTTCTTGGTTATTGGGTTAGTTTTGTGCTCTTACGAACCTGAAGCTTTCCCTCTAGTTCCTGGAAGTGGAGTAAATTAATAGGTTTTGGGTGTAGTTTATTGCGTCAGTTCATAAAAGTGGAATAAAATGGGGTGAGCAAATAGGGTGGAGGAGGTTAGATATTGTGAGGTTGAAAGGAGAGGTTAAACCAGAGAAATTGCAATTAATGGAAGCGGGTGAGTAGCCAGGCTGGAAAGGGTTAGACATTGCAGGAATGGTTACTCAGAAGGAGAGTTCATGAGTGTCAGAGAGGTACAGGTAGTTTTGCTGAAGTATAGGTGAGAACCAGCAGGCGGCTACGTGATGGAGTAGGGTACACCTGGAGGCAATAAGGCAGGCAGAGGGTGGAGTGTAAAGAGAGTATCGTTCACGTAGAAAGCTAGGAGAGAGAACGACCCCTAGCTATAAATCGGGCAAATTTTCATTCAGGGTTTAAAAAAAACCAAAAACAGCTAGGATACAATCTGGTGAGGTATAGAGAGTAGAAAAGAAAGATTGTAGGGTGAATGCCTGTGGGCAGGTGATGTAAGTTGTTGCGTCTTTGGTTTTCCCATTTGGCTGTTGATGTGTCTGGATAGCTGACTCATTAGTTTTGTCTGGTGAGATTATGAGAAGTGGACAATCCCTAGGGTTTGGATCAATTATGCTGCTATGTGTTTGTCTGAGACAGATCACGTTATGTTGCACAGGTTTTTTTAGAGCACGTAATTAGGCAATTACTGAATGTCATGGCTTGCGACAGTGTGTCTTGTTTTTAAATTGAGCAAACACACAGCAGTGATTAAAAATTGATGGTTGTGCCAGTGATTGTTTAGCTCGTTTTTATTTTGTAAAAGCAAAAAGAGTGGGAATTTTTTGCTTTGTTAGTAGGGGGTCAGGACTGGTGGGCACATGAATGCTTTTCGTGGTGCGTGTTTTAGCTTTTCACACTTTTAATTCATTTGTGCACGTTTTTTTCACACTATTTCTTTATGGTTGTGGAGGCTGCCAATGATGAAAATCGGAGCACACTGATGAGAACCTATCAGTAGCTCCCAAAATGGTGTTTCCGTGAGGTGCCTCCACTACCCTCACACATTTTTTGTTTATCATAATGTGCAAAAATCGATGAGTACTGAATACTGGGGTCAGACACATGAGAATTTTTAAATTAGGGATAGGAGCACCCAGTGTGTACAGCATTGAATAACTTGGCCTCATCTAATTCTAGCCATGTACATTTTGCATGCCTCTGATTCTGACCATGTGCGTTTTAGCCACATCTGACCACAGCTGCTTTGGACACCTCTGATATTTGGCAAAGTACATGTTTCATGTACTCTATAATTTGAATGTCATGCTCCTCAAATGGATGGAGTTCTGTGATGAGTTAGGAAACGTGTTCATGGACTTGTTGGTGTCCTTTTGGAGATTGTAGTGAAGATGCTGCGAGTTATCTTTCTCCTTGCTGTCTAGTGCTCTAAGTATTGACTGTTTGTTTTCAACTGAAGATGTTACTTAAATAGACCAGTAAGAAGTCCCTCCTCAACTTAAAGTGTATATGAAAAATAAATATTGTCTACGCCTCTTCAGCACTGTCCCTACAGACTTCTCTGTACATACATCCACCATGCCCAAGAGGGAAACTGTGCTTTCTCTTTGCCTCAGAACAATGTTACTACTTTAGTTGCGATTGTTTGCCCTGATTTTGGATTTGATTTAAACATGTATCTACTAACCCTTTCATTTCTGAAGTTAACCTGATTTAGTTCTTTGTTGAAGCAAGAACCTAAATCCTGATGTTGAGTTCCTGGGTCCAGTAATTCCCTATTGAGATTGTCCCAACTTAAAAAGATTGACAGAGATCAGCCATTTCTTATCTACTGGCCCCAGACGTTTCTTATACCAAGGAGATGTTGTTGTGGATAACCTCGGTTTATTGTCCCAAGTCTCTTTGCAGAGACTTGAAGACTAGTTGAGTTTCTAACATATATCCACTCCGTCCTTGTGCACAATGCTCTGTGACCTCTGGCTGCAAGATCTCTGGCAGCCATGTTAATTGAACATCTATCTCCTTGAATTTAACTGCTATGCATATGTCATATCTCTAGCACCTTCTGTTTTTATTTAGTTTGTGTGTCTTAGACGTAACAGACCTACAGTCCCTGTCTGTATCTAAGATCCTATTCTTAATGGGAGTTCTAGCACTGTTTGTCCTCTGAAGTTCTTGAGTGTTGTTTTACTCTGTCATATTATACCTCCAGTTTGTAACCCGTCCCGCCTCGTAGAGTAAGCCATGACTGCTTGCCCTCGCTACCCCAAGTGAGTCGAGTGCTTAAAAGTAGAAACCTTACTTATCAAAATACAGTGAACCTGGGGCACCAGTGATAAATGACAGTGAGATCGCGATCAGTGCATTGACATAGCTCACCGAAAGTGGGGATTTGTCAATGGATTTAAGATTTAAACCATCATGTCGCTTCAACTAAAGCTCTTCGGGTAAATGTTTGTGTTTTTTCTTTTTATTGGTGGGTATTTACTGACTTTATGAGACAACCATAAACACCCCCTAATGCACGTTTTTAGTGATTATTTGTGATATGTGTTTATATATGCATTCTATTTGTCGTTTTTAAAAACAAAATGACATTGGATGACATTTATGCACACATACATTTACATAATGTATTTAGCAAGTACTGCCTATGGATAAAAATGTATATCTATAAAGTAGGTCAAAATATGTTACAAAAGATTACTTATAACGTAGATATGCCAACAGGTATTTCTCATTCTTTTCAGCCTTTGGCCATCAAGGCTTCACAAAGAAAAATATTAGAACACATCAAGGTTTGGTTAATTCTGGTTTGCGTGCCTCATAAATGGGTACTGGGTCCCATTCAATACTTGCCACACCTTTAATAGATGGCTAGAAGTTTTCACAATAAGTTAAGTCAAACAATCAATGTATCTAGATTATGCTGCTGTCTGCAAACACACCGAAGACATTAGCATCTCCTAGCAAGGTAGCAGCAGGCAGGGCTGCCGATCTCTTGTGAGGGGTGGCATTTATTATATTTTGGCAGAATCCATGCATTCCAGAGGATAAGCAGTTAAGTGCCACCATGTGTTGTCTTTCATCCTCTTTTTTTGGTGTGCTAGAGTTCTTATAGCATCCCGCTATGCATGACAGCCAACTAAATAACCATTGGAGGCATGATGTGTTTCTATGTGATAACCAGTGTTGAAGCACATTTGTTTTGATGTGTGTCCTATATAAATGTACACTAACTCACTAACTTCCCCCTAGACCGGTTGGATATTCTGGCCTTCCTCCAACCCTCTTAAGGATTTAGCCCTTAAAGTGAACCATGATTTGTGTCACTTGTAATGCAATTGACCTCTTGATGAACTCAGTCAGAAACAATTGGATTGCTGCAAGATCCCATTTCTTGGATATACAGCCAATATTTGTTAAGCAAATTTCTGGTTATAAACTGGATGACCCAGAACCTCCTCGTTATATAGTGCCCTGCATCCAACCATTTTGACTAATGAAATGAAGATTTGCCATTTAGGCCTTTGATATCACACATTGTCCTTGACAACGGATTGCGGTCATCATCTACTGAAAATTAAGAAAGGAATCGACCTCCTGGAACTAGTCGCACCCTGTGCCACGATTGATGTACAGACTCAGAAAAACAAATATATGCCTCATCCGAAGCATGTATACGCAGACCATGTCATCCTTGGAAGGAAGCCTGTATCTATTGGTACGTGCAACCGCCAAATAAAGCCACCAAGCCTGGCCCGCTTACCATTCTGTATTGAGAGGTTTTGGACCACCTACTTCCTAACACCACATAGCTGCCAAATTTCCTACCTGCATGTGTGATACTTTGGTGTTTTAAGTGTGTCAATGTGTTACTTGTGTGTAACTCGTGTGACACACTGAGTGACATTTTATTGCATAGTAGCGCAATGCGCAGTTCACCAGCCCTCTTTTTCTTTTACATTCAAAGACCTTTTTGTTGTTGTTTTGTAAATAATAAATATTTCCAAACTGCAAGTACTAGACTGCAAAAGAAAAAAATTATTGCATCAACTACTAACACCTGACCTGGGATAATGAACTGATCAAGGTGAAATCTAGCAAGTCGTCCATTGTTTGGTCGCTGCCTACGTTCTTGTTTGTGCCTTAGACGGTTAGTTCTTTGGAACAGGGGATAATGTGCTGTAATCAAACGCGCAACTTGATGTTATGTACTCCATCCTCACAAGGAGGAGCTCAACTTACCCTGTGAAAAGTGTGAGTATGTCAACCAGTGCTGTTTTGTCTTACTGTATTCTGAGCTTTAGTGTGTTTTATTCTGTTGAAAATGCTTAGCCACAAGTGCGTCTGTTTGGAAAAAAACTCCTGCGCGGGCACCGTAGCAAGGGTTGTCACCAAACAAATATGATGTCAACGTTTTCCATTTCAAAGTAACTAACACCATTCTTGCATGAAGCAAAAACCTTTATAAACAAGAACTAATTTCGCTTTTTCTATAGTACCCTGTAAGTTGAGAATGTTATGCCGCCTAATACCTGCAGAGTTTTGTTCTTTGAGGCTCTGCCTTTAAATATCAGCTGACCTGTAACAAAACTGCACATGAACAACAAGAATGGCCAAAGCCAATGGATGGTAAAGAATGCAAGCACAGGGATACACAAATGCGTTTGTGGTGGTTGTAGTGACAATGGTATTAAGGTGGTAGGGTGGTAATAACTCACACTCTACTCCAGCCATAAGCCTAAAAAAAACACAGCAGTTAAAAAAAGAATTATTTCCTGTATGCAGTACAGGTGTGAGATAAAACATTGAATGTGTGATAACTGTGGCGTTTTTCAGACGTACGTTAGTCCCTCGTGGATTGAAATGCAAGCACTCTATAGGAGGTGGAATGATACACTTAGAAGAGGCTAGCTTGAGATGAGAGAGCAAACCGACTCTGGGAAGAGCCAAAGCCCACAATACGTCTATTCCAAATAGTTTCTCATTTTCTTGAGCAAGCCAAACTGAACAGATTAAGAGTACAGTAACAGAAAGTGCAGTTTAAGAACATTCGTTTGCAGATGTGTTCTTTCCTTGGTCTGGCAGATTCATTCCTTCAGTGCTCTATAAAGATTACTTAAATCTCCCCGAGACCTTTAGCTATAAACATATTGAAAGTATGTGCCTAAATCACTGCTCTGTATGGTTGCCAGGAACAGTACAGATTGTGTTAGTGTCACATGGTCTGTGTGACGCCTGGCAGGCCTGCAACGGAGTTCATGTGTAGGATAAATCTAAATTGTAGCTGTATGTGGGTCCTGAAACTGCCTGATCTCCTTGGACATCTGCATCTAACCACCACATCTTCTTTCAAATTGCTTTTGGTTAGGCATGTTCTTTAAAAGAAGACATTTAATAATAGACTTAACCTCACCACCAATGCAAACTGCAAGTGATATCAAGGCCTGGCTACTAAAAGCTGCAAGGAGGGTGGCTGTCCAGCATTCCCTGCCCTTTCTTCTGTCCACCATGGCAGCTCACCTTACAGGGTACATACATCAGACACACAGGACAATCATGCCCAGTATACATTTACAGTATGTATACGAGTATACATAGACCCAGGGCTCACTGGGACCAGGACTGTCCCCTTTTTCAAGTTCATCCCTGAGGACCAGCAATATAGGTAGATTTACCCGTGTTTTATTTCGTGCTGTTACCATATGTAGGGATGGGTGTGCCCAGCTCGCAGACTGACATCACACCAGGCTTCCAGAATTGATACAGCAACTTCTAAAAAAAAAATCTGTTAAGGAGAGAGAATAAAACGTATAAAATGACCTGTTTAGATCTTTGCTACACAGAGATCGCTTTGTGGAGCTAGGAAGGACTTGTTAGAAGATATAACCTCTGTTATGCTGAAGAGTGATGAATCTACCACTGCAAAGGTAAAGCCTGTCTACAGTTTATTTGAAGTGCAAGGGTTCCATAACATCCCCTGCCATCCCCAGTCAACATGGGGGTTCCCCAAGGGTCCTCCCTAGCTCCCTAGCTCCCATTCTCTTCATTTTTTTCCTTGAACCCTTAGCTAATGTTCTAAAATCCTTGAACATTCGCTTCCACATATATGCAGATGACACCCAACTCTATCTAAAAATCTCCTCCCCGGATGTCATCACTTCACTCAACTCCACCCTACTGACTACCCAAAACTGGTTAACGGAGAACCACCTCCTGTTAAATACATCCAAAACAGAATTCCACCTCATTTTTCCCCCGAAACACACTCCTAAAATAGACCTCTGTATGAACCAACTCACCGCTTTTAACTGCTCCCCCCGCATAATTGAATCTCTAGGAATCACCCTGGACAAGCATCTGAATATGAAGACCCATATTAGCAACGTGTGCAAGGGTGCTAACCACGTGTTGAGAACACTCCGGAATCTCAAACCCTTCCTACCTCAATCTGACTTCAAGCAAGTGGTCTAAGCGCTCGTTCTACGGAAGTTGGACTATGGCAGTGCTACATTATGTGGCCTCCCCAAATTCACTCTGGCCCCCCTAAAGGCTTCACTGAACGCGGCGGCCAGATTGATCACGAACACCAAGCAAAATACCCACTTCTCCCCGGTCATAAAATCTCTAAACTGGCAGCCCTTTGAAGCTAGAATTCAACTGAAGATTGCCTGACTATCCCACAAAGCCCTCCACTTCAAAACCCCCAACTACCTTGCGCAAAAACTAGTACTATCAGGAGGGGCTAGACCGTCTAGGAGTGCTAACTCCCTCCTCTACCTCAGATCTTCCGCAAAAAGAGAACATGATAGCCTTCTCTGGCGCTGCACCAAAAATTTGGAACTCTTCCACCCGAAATTCGTTGAATCTCCTCCAAGGTTGCCTTCAAAGTGGAAGCAAAAAGATTCCTCATGAATAAGTTCTTACCTTAAAACCATGGACCCCAATCGCTCTGTAAATAATACAGCATTGGCTAATAATTCTGTTTGTTACAATTGTATTCGCCCCCTTACATCATTATGTTTCATCACTCCCTTGATGTCATCTCATCATTGACTAGCCCACTCTGCGTTAATCCTGAATTAGATAGGATCTGTCATGTTTGCACCATATGTTTCTATGCATATTGTTTCACCATTTTAGTCTTGTTGTGATCTTTTTCCTTCCTCTCCCTCTAACTGTAAAGCGCTCTGATATCCTTCGGGATCAAGTTTGCGCTATATAAAACTTTATAAATGAAAATGAAATTAGAAAAACGATATGGTTTGGGATATGCTCGTGATGTTTGTCCCGGTTTAGAGCAGGTCCCGAGATTGTGATGATATGTGTTTGTTTGAGACAGATCCACGTTATGTTGCGCAGGTTTTTTTAGAGCACGTAATTTGGAGTGTAGGGGTCTTGGTTGCAGCAGTTACTGTCCAAGCAGATTCTATCAGCATGAATTGTTTTGGAGCCTTTCGTGTAGCCTGCGTTGTGTTCGGTCATTTGTGCATTGTAGGTAGTTATCCACACTCGAGTGTTTGAAGGATTTGCGTGTGAATAGGTCTTCAGACCTTCTGCTAAGCCCACATGTGTGGAAGGCTTGGAGATGTTCAGTATGGTCCCTACGTCTCCAATTGGTCCACACATGCTTGGGTGTAATGCATGTGTGTATGCTGAGGATGGTCTGTGGGGGAGAGTTCCACGGTTGTGGTGGGGCAACAGAGTGAGTCAGTGCTGTGGTGACAGAGACTACCTTTCATCTGATGTGTGTGTGTGTGTATTATAGGTGGGCATGCCAGAGAATTTATGGAAAGAGCTTTGACAGGGGTCATCGTTAGGATTGGCTCACTCCAGCACCAAGGAAACTATAGTTGCGGGCTTAACTACCCTGTTCAGCGCTTTCCCATGCCCAGTTAAAAGAGGTTTAACACGCCATGTGCGCCATATTTGGGTGGCCTGACCCTGCTGGCGCGCCTTCGGGCCCTGCAGGCTCAACAGCCTAGCATTGCGGTCGGTAAACACTGCATGCCCCTTGGGCATTTACTCCCATTCGTTATGGGAGACGGTTGAACATGTGCTGCCACAAGTCCGGGAGGAGCCCAGGGCTGTACTATCCCAAGCTGTTGCAGACGGGAGAGATGCAGCAAAGTTTACCATCCGCTATGGCCTTGACACAACAGACTCACTGGGCAGAGTTATTTCCTCAATAGTGGCCTTTAGGTGCCATGTCAGGCTGAGATCGTCTGGCTTCTCTGGGGATGTCCAAGCTAACCTTATGGAGATGCTCTTTGATGGCCTTTGTCTCTTCGCAGATAGAACGGACGCAATGGCTCTAGAGTCGCAGGCTACTGCCAAGTACTTGGGCCTTTCTGTATCATCCCATGCAGCATCCGCCTTTCGCTCCTTTCGTGGCTACGGAAGGGGCTTCCAGCCGAGCCAGCTCTATCCTTGCCAGAAGACCACACAAGTTCAACAACCACTGCACGTTCATGGGCGCGGCTCCCCCGACCTCGGGTCAGGTCCGGCCACAAACCCCCACCCTCCGCCGCCTCCAAGCCCTCCTAGTTCGACCCTCCCAGAACATGGGTGTCCAGTTAGTGGCAGGATACGCCATCACCTCCACCACTGGTGGGACATTACCTCAGACAGGTAGGGAAAGCTGTGCCTTGTTTCAGAGCGCGCGTTAGTGCTAGCGTGTGACTAGGTGTGCAGCACTATTACTATTTTAAATATTCCGCTTTTGCTATTTTTGTTATATTTTTAGTTCTTAACCCCTGTTTTTAAAACGCATCATCGCGCCCACATACTTGCATTTTAAATTGTGCCCCCACCGCTTGTAGAGCGGTTTACATCGTTTACATCGTCTACTTCACTGTCACTCGAGGCGCCTTGCCGCCATCTTGGGGGTGTTTGGGATTTGGATCGTGCCACTTGCCTGAGCGCTCTAGTGCTCAGTTTGGACACCAGGTGAGCCTGTACTTAAGGCGAGCACCTTGAGTTGCCCGACCTTAGGGAAAGCTGTGCCTTGTTTCAGAGCGCGCGTTAGTGCTAGCGTGTGACTAGGTGTGCAGCGCTATTACTATTTTAAATATTCCGCTTTTGCTATTTTTGTTATATTTTTAGTTCTTAACCCCTGTTTTTAAAACGCATCATCGCGCCCACATACTTGCATTTTAAATTGTGCCCCCACCGCTTGTAGAGCGGTTTACATCGTTTACATCGTCTACTTCACTGTCACTCGAGGCGCCTTGCCGCCATCTTGGGGGTGTTTGGGACTTGGATCGTGCCACTTGCCTGAGCGCTCTAGTGTTCAGTTTGGACACCAGGTGAGCCTGTACTTAAGGCGAGCACCTTGAGTTGCCCGACCTTAGGGAAAACTGTGCCTTGTTTCAGAGCGCGCGTTAGTGCTAGCGTGTGACTAGGTGTGCAGCGCTATTACTATTTTAAATATTCCGCTTTTGCTATTTTTGTTATATTTTTAGTTCTTAACCCCTGTTTTTAAAACGCATCATCGCGCCCACATACTTGCATTTTAAATTGTGCCCCCACCGCTTGTAGAGCGGTTTACATCGTTTACATCGTCTACTTCACTGTCACTCTAGGCGCCTTGCCGCCATCTTGGGGGTGTTTGGGACTTGGATCGTGCCACTTGACTGAGCGCTCTAGTGCTCAGTTTGGACACCAGGTGAGCCTGTACTTAAGGCGAGCACCTTGAGTTGTCCGACCTTAGGGAAAGCTGTGCCTTGTTTCAGAGCGCGCGTTAGTGCTAGCGTGTGACTAGGTGTGCAGCGCTATTACTATTTTAAATATTCTGCTTTTGCTATTTTTGTTATATTTTTAGTTCTTAACCCCTGTTTTTAAAACGCATCCTCGCGCCCACATACTTGCATTTTAAATTGTGCCCCCACCGCTTGTAGAGCGGTTTACATCGTTTACATCGTCTACTTCACTGTCACTCGAGGCGCCTTGCCGCCATCTTGGGGGTGTTTGGGACTTGGATCGTGCCACTTGCCTGAGCGCTCTAGTGCTCAGTTTGGACACCAGGTGAGCCTGTACTTAATGCTCACACCCCCCCGCGCAGCGGTGATGCGCAGCGGGAGCGCCTGACTTGCGCCTGAGTCAAGCCAGAGTCTGCCCGTCTGCGCCCGTCAGCGCTAAGGAGGCGTGAGAGGCGGGAGACTCTGAGCAATTTATCCACTGCCTGTTTGTGTTTCCCCGATCCAGGTATGTCACGTGACTTTTTACTATCATTTCAAAGGCCTCAAGTACATTGTAATTGCTCCATAGTCCCTCAAAGCTGGCATGGCCCTGTCAGCTGTGCCCACTGTCATAAGACTTTAAGCCCGGAACCGTCAATAGAGACACCCACTGACGTTATTTTAGTTCGGGCGGTCTAATTAATGCACGCTCCTTAGCGAAAAATGCCCAGAACATTTATGATCTTATTACTGAATCACAGTTGGACTGTCTCTTGGTCACCGAGACGTGGCTAAAGCCGTGGTGTAATCCCGCCTTAGCTATAGCCCTGCCTCATGACTTCCTCATCCAGCGCTTGGACAGACATGAACAACGGGGAGGGGGTCTCGCAATTATCTACCGAAATACCTTTAAATGTTCTATTGAAGAACTGACGGAAATAAAAGAGGCAGAAGCACTAGCATTCTCCTTGGCAATCCATGATTCCTTTGTCTTCTCTGGGGTTCTTATTTATGGCCCCTGGCCCTCCCAATAAATTCGTGGACTCTGTAGGTGACGTCATGAGTGATCTAACACTCAGGTTCTCTAATTTTTCTGTACTGGGTGATCTCAACCTGCATCTTGAGTCCCCAAATGACCCTGGGGTTAGCTGTTTCCTGGACACAATTGAAGTGTTGGGCCTTACTCTTGTGAACCGGGAACCCACCCACCAGGCAGGACATCTATTAGATTGTATCTGTTCCAATTTTCCCGGCCTGACAGCTAAACCCCCTTGTCCCCAGGTATGGACAGATCATTTTTTAATTCCTTTCAATATAACTGGGATTTCGAAACCCACTATAAACCCCTCAAAGTGTAGTGATAAACTTTACACTAAAACCATTCCGGACTGGAAGTCACTAGCCAGCAGACCTGACATTGTTGAGAAACTTAAGAATAGTATACCAGCCCTAGTCGATTGTACCTCCACAGACAATCAGACCTTCTGTGACTGGATTGCTGGAGCGGGCACGCTGCTAAAATCATCCAGAAAAGAGAATCTCAAACCTAGGAAGGCCAAAAAGAATGCCCCCTGGTTTTCAACAAACCTTAAGCTTGAACTAGGCGAAGTGAAAATACTTGAACGGAGGTGGCGTCGTAACTACGACACCACCGCACGCAACATCTACATAGCAGCGAGACGGAAGTACCATGCTGGAATAAAATCAGCAAAAAAAACACACTATCTACAGGCCATATCCACGGCAGGCCAGGAACAAAAAGCAATCTTTAAGATTGTTAAGGATTTTATGAATCCTTTAGCTCTATCGCAAGAGATTCCTCCATCGCAAGACCTCTGTAATGCGATATCTGATTATTTTGATAACAAAATCCTGGCCATCACAAAGACCTTTCCATCGGGAGCCACTGTAACGATGGATGTTGAAGAGATAGTGAAGACGACATCTTCCCCCTGCTTTGATGATTTCACCCCAGTATCCCTGGAGGAAACTGCCAAAGCGATCTTAGCCAGCAAATCGGGTTCCCCTTTTGATTCCTGTCCCCCCCGGTGCTGCATCTTCTAATAGAGATGGTTAATCCAATGATTAACAAAATCATCAATTCCTCTCTAGCAACGGCAAGTATCCCTAACGATTGGAAATTGGCAGCTGTTAAGCCACTCCAAAAAAAGGCCCTTGCCGATCCTACCACCCTTTCCACCCTACGCCCGATCTCCTTGTTACCCATTCTATTCAAGCTGACTGAAAAGTTTGTCAACAGTCAACTGACTAACTTTTTGGAGAAGAATAACGTTCTCCATCCCAATCAGTCAGGATTTCGGTCAGAACACTCTACCGAATCAGCCCTATTATACACTGCAGAAACCTTAAGGGCAGCAATGGATCAAGGAAAGAAGGCCGTCCTTATCCTACTTGACCTGTCGGCAGCCTTTGATACCGTCTCCCATAACATCCTAGTAGACCGGTTGGCTGCCGCAGGGGTAGGAGGACAGGTGTTGGCCTGGTTCAGGAACTTCCTGACCGAAAGACGCCAAATAACAGTGCTAGGCCCATTTCAATCTGAGGCTAAAAACGTCAGCTTGGGGGTGCTACATGGCTCTAGTTTGAGCCCTGTTCTTTTCAACCTATATATGGCACCACTGATGAATCTGATCGCGTCATTCAGGATCAGTTCTATTTCATACGCTGACGACACCCAACTGATATTGGTGTTGGATAGGGAGCGGCCAGGTGCAGAGGAAGATTTTAAGGACTGCCTTGCAGCAACTTTTAAATGGATGACCGACAACCATTTAAAGTGCAACGCCGGAAAAACCGAAATTCTACCTATAGGGAATCACAATTTCTTTTCCCCTACGGCATGCTGGCCATCGGATGCTGAAGTGCCCCCCAATACAATTGCATCCGCCCGCAATTTGGGCATCAAATTTGACAACCACTTATCCTTTAAACCCCAGGCTGTAGCAGTAGCAGGCATGTGCTTTCAAATTATAAAAGCACTTAGGAAGTTCTTTGATCTTCTCCCACTATCGGCGAGGAAAACAGTCGCAGTGGCTTTAATAAGTTCTAGGCTGGACTATTGTAATGGACTATATGTCGGAGCTAATAAAACCGTTCTCCACAAATTACAGATGGTCCAAAATGCGGCAGCCCGCCTTGTACTGCGTCTGCCCCGTAAGTCGTCAGCCTCAGCAGCCTTAAACACTCTCCATTGGCTGCCAATAGGTAAAAGAATTTTGTTTAAACTTCTTTTAATCACTTTTAGGGCTTTTCACCAACGAGGCCCAACCTATTTACGAAACGGGTTTAAAAGATACCATCCAGCGCGTTGTCTGAGATCTGCAAGCCAGAACTTACTTACTCCACCTCATTTCAAGCTGGCCACAAAGGGTGGCAAATCCCTCTTTGTACTGGGAACTAAAGCCTGGAACAAACTTCCTCTCTCCTTGCGGTCTTTTTCCCAAGAAGCCCCCTTCAGGAAGGCATTAAAAACTTGGATCTTCTCTTTGCCTGATGCCACTTGCAGGACCCTAGTGTAATGTGTGTGCAGAAATCAGGACATCCTTTTCCCTTCCAACTCCTCCATCTGAGTTGTGTGAGCGCCAAGATACTCCTTGGAGTGGAAGTTGCGCGGTAGAAAAGTCCCTTACATTTACATTTACATTTACATTCTACAGATAGTCAGAAGGGGCTAGTCCCTTCCCTTTGAGACTACTCCCTCCATGCCTCCTACATACGATCGACTGACAGAGGAACACCTTACTTTACTTCGAGAGGAAGTCACCACTCTCTTCGCTAAGGGAGCAATAGAGAGGGTTCCGGTGCCAGTAGTAGGCTGTGGTTCCTATTACTGCTACTTTCTGGTACCCAAAAAGGCCTTCCTCCTATCCTCGACCTCAGAGCCCTCAACTACATCCTCAAAAAAGAGAAGTTCAAGATGCTCACTCTTGCTCAGGTTCTGTCTGCCCTGAAGCCGGAAGACTGGATGGTAGCGTCGGACTTGCAGGGTAATTACTTCCATATTTTTGTCCTGCCTGCCCATCATCGCTCCTGCAGTTTATGGCGGGCCACAAACACCTTTTAGCTTGCTGTGTTCCCCTTCAGCCTTACCAGTGTCCCTCAGCGGTTCAACTAGGTGATGGCGGTGGTCGCAGTTTATCTGCAGAGATCAGGGATTCCAGGCGTCCCACACCTTTATGACTCACTGTTGAACGTAGGCTTGTCCCAGGCAGTCGTCCTCCACCTCCAGGCTATGGCGAACCTCCTGCATTCGCTGGGGTTCACAATCAACATGCCAAAGTCACATCTGACTCCTTACCAGACGCTCCCTTTCATCGGAGCTGTTCTGGACACTGCGCAGTTTCTGGCCTAGCCTCCCGAACAGCGAGTCCAGGATATTCATACTACGATACTGACTGACTCGGAGGCTGCTGGTCCTTCTGGCCTCCTGAATCCTGCTAGATAATCATGCCAAATGGCACATGCACGCTCTGCAGTGGGACCTGAAGTTTCAATGGGTGCAGCATTGGGGACATCTCACCAACCTGGTCCAGATTTTGGAGGGAACGGCACAAGATCTGCAGTGGTGGCTGACTAACCGCAAATAGGTCACAGGCAGACCCCTCTCCCTTACCCATACAGATCTCACAGTGGTGATAGATGCGTCACTCCTAGGCTGGAGCGACCATCTGGTGCTTCATGCAATCCAATTGGCACTAAAAGCCTTCTTACTATCTCTCAAGGGAAGGCTGGTTCAGGTGTTCACGGACAACACCACCGCCATGTAGCACTGCAACAAACAAGGCAGGGTGGGATCGTGGACCCCCTGTCAGGAGTCTTTGCATTTCTGGACTTGGCTGGAATAACAGGGCATATCCCTGGTGGCAGTCGCGGCCACTCCAGCCCCTGCATGACTTGGGGGCTGGAGGGGGAGGTTTAATTTAAAAAAATACATAAAAAGTTAACTTACCTTCGCCAGCCGCATCATCTCTGCTCCTCTCCTGAAAGCCAATCACAACCCTGAATGTCAGCAGTGGGCAAGCCACTCTTCGCCTGCCCTAGAGCAGACCCACCCACCCGTCTGCCCCCAATCAAACCCTTCTGCTTTCTCGCAGTGCGAGAAGCAGAAACATAAAACCGCATTTGTAATACCATTTTATGTTTCTGCTTCTCGCACTGCGAGAAAGCAGTGGGGTAACGCTCCTCCGCCCACATGGAGGAGCCGCGCCTGCCTGGTGGTTCAACACTTGGCCGGTTCCCTGAATGCTGGAGCGGACAAACTCTGCCGTCAGTGGTTAGCAGATCATGAGTGGCATCTCCATCTGGAGGTGGTGAAAGGACTCTTTCAGCAGTGGGGAGAGCCTTGGTTAGATCTGTTCGCCTCCGCCGAGAACGCCCAATGTCAGCAATTTTGCGCCTTGGAGTTTCCAAGGCGGCTCTTGCTCAACAACACTTTTCGTCTCAAGTGGAGCTCAGGACTCCATTCCGCCTTTCCGCCCATACTACTCCTGTCCAGAGTGCTCAAGAAGATCAGGAGCGACCGGGCATATGCTAACTTCCATATGTGACCAGGAGGATGCAGGAAGCATGCATACGTAGTGGGCATAAGACAACCAGGAATGGTACTCTAGTTCCTTTCTGAAATATCAGAATCATCACCTAAATATCCCAGGACATCAAGTAGCAAATAGGCAAGTCTCAGTACTGGCACCTCAGTTTTGAATAAGCTGTAGATTTTTTCTTAGG
Organism: Lissotriton vulgaris; assembly: GCF_964263255.1. NCBI lineage: Eukaryota > Metazoa > Chordata > Amphibia > Caudata > Salamandridae > Lissotriton > Lissotriton vulgaris. Next base: position 72,254,758 of record NC_141700.1, read on the forward strand.
GAGTGTTCATTGGTTCTAACAGAAACAGTGGTCAGGAGCAGACCCTGTGTAAGCCTCCAGTGACTGTTTAACAAGACTACCTAAGTTACACCTATTGAAGCAAGGAACACAGGATGCCGGCTAAACTAAACAAAAAAATACACAAATATGGAAGCAACAAAATAACTGAGGTTTAGAATATAAAAGCAGTTCCTTGTGCCATATATGGAAAGGTATGAGAAACAGATCTCAGGTGGTGTGACAGTTAAATTATGAGAATGAATAAGGTTGCAGTTTATTTTGTGCGGTAGAGAAGATCTATGTTCAGGGCCCATTAGCAAAGTGAAAACGGTTCATGGCCCCTTTGTCCTTCGACTTCATTTGAAGCCAACGGACCATACAGTTTTTGGTTGATTTCTACAATTTGACATGACATGGTACTGAGTGCTTATTCTTAAATGAAATGGCTGCTTTTTTTCAGTATTACTAAAATCAAGACACGTGCCAAACCTGCAGCTATGGGAGACAGGAGTGTGACAGCAATGCAGGCTAGACAATGGCAGTAGCTATACCTGGCAGAGCAAGGACAGAAAATGATGTTGACAGGCAGTCTTTCTTATTCTGCATCTACAGCAGACTCTGTAGAATTCAAATGGGTTCCTTTCCTGCAATGCTGATTGTCAAGTCATCTGACGCCAATGAGGCCTCTGTGCTATAGAATGCATTAAATAAATTAATTTGGTAAACACTGCATTGCAGGACTACCAAATAGGTTTTCAGCCCTGCCACATATCTTTGTATCGGTACCTTTACACCTGTTCACAGGAGATGTGGATATCAGCCTGTTATTCTCTCGGTGTAGTTTTACATCTTTTAGAATGAAAGATTAGAGTATACAGATTCAAAACTTAAAGGGTAAAGATTTTCAAGGAGAACTACCGTTGGTAAAAAAATAACCTTTATTACACCTATCATTTCCGATTTACATGACAAGTCTACTTTCAAAGGACATAGTTGGCCATTTTATGGCCCCAGCCGTAGGATATGCACGTAATGTCCTACATTCTTCTTATTACAAGCATGTACTCTTATACATCTTTATCGTTTGAAGTCTTTGCTAAGGCTCTGAGTCCTTGATGCCCGTGATATGGAAACAATCTTTGTTGCATTATTGTGTGGTAGATCTACTTATTTTCACTGTGCAGACCCGAGTGTTGCAGCTCTGCTAGATGTCAAAGTCTTGCTGGTGTTGGCCGTGTCCACTTTCCTGGTAACTTTGCTACTTGCATCCCATCTTAAAGTTCTGGTTTCCACAGTACAAATCTATTGGAGCCGGTTCCTTAGTATGGAAGGAGAAAAGGAGATGGTAAACATGTGATTCTCATTCAAAATAAACATCTCCACTGTCATCACTCCTCGTATTAATAAGACACTTACCTGTAACATACTTGCTAACATTCTGTGACCAAAAAAGGTAGGATTTTTTATGTTTTCAAAACCACTAATTAGCATTATTATGACATCACTTAAAAATGATCACTCACCCTGTGGCCTGGTGAGCATTGTAAAGCCCATGAACTGGTGAGAAGTCTTACTAGGATATCATTTTGTGACTAGTAGATTATAACAGTACTTTACAGAAAGCACATTAACCCTCTAAACAATTTTATACTGATTTGTTTGTATGGCTAGTGTATTACACAACAACATTCCTACTCGAAGTACTCAGCTATCTTACTATTTAAATCTTAAGATCCAAAGAGGTTGGTGTGAAGGGCACAACTCTCAGTTGGATCTCTTCCTTCTTACATAATAGTGATCCATACGCCTCATTTTCCATCAAAATCATCCATTTAAAAAGCTGTGGCAGCTCAAGGTGCTACCATCTCACCTCTCATTCTAATGTCCGCATTAAATCATAATCAGAAATAATCAACAGTTTTTACTTCACTTTGCTATAATTATGCCGACAATAAAAAAATAATTCTCAAATTGGAAAACCCCAAATGAATTTGAAACTCTCAACTTCTTGGTCATTAAACAGAGGCTGACAAACCTGGCCAGAAGAGCTAGGACCACCATCATAAAAATCCAAGGAGGCACGTTATCCTGTAATCACCATGGACCCCAAACTGCCCATGAATGCTCAAGTGAACATACTATCCAGATCAAACTTTCTTAACATGAAAATATTGCAATACATCTTTCCACACCTAGGACTCCCTCATGGGATTCAAGGAACAATATCTCCCATCCTATCTAAACTAGACTATGATAATATCCTATACTGTCGCTCATGCCTATCAACTATGAGAAGATTACAGAGCATTCACAACTCTGCTTAAAAGGATCAAACCTGTATCTCCTCTGCTGTGAAGGCCCTGGTTACCAGGTGTCAGATCTACTTTTAAGCTGCTTTGTACGACCCACAAGACATTAAATGGTAATGGCCCAGTCTTTATCCGAAAGGACATCACCAAATACATCCAACCCAGAAACCTGCAGTCTAGACCTTGTTCACAATACAAACGTACAAGGAAAACACATATTAGCAACACATCTTCCTCTGTACAAGCAGCCAAACTTGTTACCAGCAAAAATGAGGGCTACTGAGAACCATATGACATTCAGAAGGCTAGTTAACATCTGGCTCCTTCCTACGTGATCATAAGGCTCACCAACTAACTACTTGGGAAATTGCAAGAACAAGATAAGAAAGGCGTAACCTTGTAGCTTAGATAGCCCAGAAGATGCAATTCAAGTTGTAGAAGACCAAATCAATCTCAGAGGAATACATCAACCCAAATACCTAGACTGCCATGGACCCAGTTTTATGGAAAGAACACACAGAGTTCCCTCTATAGAAATGCATGTGTTTGTTTGTGTAGTCATTGCATGGGTCTACTCGTGCCATAAATGTATACTTATGCTTTATGTATATATGTATGTCTTGCTTCTATAAGTGTAGGAACCCCTACCACTTCACAAGGGCTATCTCCGCATTTGCAGGGTTCCAAGAGAATTGCCCATCCCCATATCTGTCTTGATAGTTTTAAGAGCATAGTCGAACAACGCTTCACCGTCAAACGTCATATCCAGGATTTTGCTCTGGATCGCTGATCTGAAAGATGTTACCTTCAGCCACCCTTGTCGTCTAAGTACAGCTGCTCCCGCTAGTTGTCTAAATCCAGTTGAGGAAATGTCAATTGCACAATCAGTTATCTCCACAGAAGCCCCCCTCTCTCTACTGGAGACTTTTAATAGCTTCAGATTTAGTACCTCTGGTAAGAGGTCGAGGTATTAAGCAAAATCAGACAACAGTTGTCTCTCATATCATCCTAAAATTGCAAGAGAGTTGGCCGCTCCTACAGTGGTGGCTATCATGGTGGAAAAGCATTTGCCAATGTCATCTTGCCAATGCCATCCCTATCTGGTGGTGTTGCAATAGGTATTGACTGATTCTTTGAGCATTGCTGGGTCGCTTGCATAATGACGTAATCCGGCTTGGGATGACCAACTAAACATGCTGGTGAATCATCGGGTGTTTTGTACTTTTTATCCAGTCTAGGCAGTACAGCTGACACAGTGGCACCAGAACAAACTTTCAAAATGCCACAATGAGCATCGCTGACTGGATGAGGACCAACTGCCTGAAGCGCAACACGTAAAAGATGGAAGTGCTGATCTTCAAGAAGAACACCTCACTGTGGGATAGCAGCTGGTGGCCCCCAGAACTCAGTCCCACACCTGCACCCCACTGACCACACCCGCAACCTCGGCATCATCCTGGACAGCAAGCTCACCATGAAACGCCAGGTCAATGCATTCTCCGCCGCCTGCTTCCAAACCCTCTGCAAGCTTCGAAAAATCTTTAGGTGCATCCCCATCAACACTAGAAAAACGATTATTCAAGCCCTCGTCACCAGCTGGCTGGACTACAGAAATACACTCTAAGCCAGCACCACCACCAAAGTCTTCAAAAGACTCCAGACTATACAGAATACAGCAGCCAGACTCATCCTCAACCTCCCCGAACGGACACGCATCACCCCCCACCTCAGTAACCTCTACTGGTTTCCCGTCAGTAAGAGATGCTAATTTAAGAAGCTGACTCACGCCTACAAAGCCTTCCACAACGAGGGTCCAGCTTACATCAACCACTGCCTGAACTTCCACCACCCCACCAGACAACTGTACTCCACCTCCCTCGCACACGTTCCCCACATCTGTCAAAGCCGCAGTCGGGGTCGGTGCTTCTCTTACCTTGCCGTTGAGTCCTGGTACAACCTCCCCCCCCCACCTGATAATATCACCTTCAATCGATTTAGGAAAAGGGGGGTGGTGATGGACAGAGTTTCTGAATGATGCAGAATACTCTTACCCAGTCAAGAGATCAGGGCTTGATCCATCACCGTTTTTTAGCTCACTGCACCATCCCAGCTCAGAACCTGGCTACATGCAAATTAGTCTGTTCCTGTCCCAGTGCATGATGGGAACAGGGCAAACCAAACTACCAAGCCAATTCTTATACTGGGAAGGAAACAAGCTTCCGGGGACCGGTTTCTGGCATTTCAGCCGTCGTCGGCCCGGCTTGCTTGAATCCTGATGGTGCAATGAGCAAGGGACTCACGTCTGAGTATACCCTCCCACACTTAGTGTGGACAAAATCGATTTAGGAAAAGGGGGGTGGTGATGGACAGAGTTTCTGAATGATGCAGAATACTCTTACCCAGTCAAGAGATCAGGGCTTGATCCATCACCGTTTTTTAGCTCACTGCACCATCCCAGCTCAGAACCTGGCTACATGCAAATTAGTCTGTTCCTGTCCCAGTGCATGATGGGAACAGGGCAAACCAAACTACCAAGCCAATTCTTATACTGGGAAGGAAACAAGCTTCCGGGGACCGGTTTCTGGCATTTCAGCCGTCGTCGGCCCGGCTTGCTTGAATCCTGATGGTGCAATGAGCAAGGGACTCACGTCCGAGTATACCCTCCCACACTTAGTGTGGACAAAATCGATTTAGGAAAAGGGGGGTGGTGATGGACAGAGTTTCTGAATGATGCAGAATACTCTTACCCAGTCAAGAGATCAGGGCTTGATCCATCACCGTTTTTTAGCTCACTGCACCATCCCAGCTCAGAACCTGGCTACATGCAAATTAGTCTGTTCCTGTCCCAGTGCATGATGGGAACAGGGCAAACCAAACTACCAAGCCAATTCTTATACTGGGAAGGAAACAAGCTTCCGGGGACCGGTTTCTGGCATTTCAGCCGTCGTCGGCCCGGCTTGCTTGAATCCTGATGGTGCAATGAGCAAGGGACTCACGTCTGAGTATACCCTCCCACACTTAGTGTGGACAAAATCGATTTAGGAAAAGGGGGGTGGTGATGGACAGAGTTTCTGAATGATGCAGAATACTCTTACCCAGTCAAGAGATCAGGGCTTGATCCATCACCGTTTTTTAGCTCACTGCACCATCCCAGCTCAGAACCTGGCTACATGCAAATTAGTCTGTTCCTTTCCCAGTGCATGATGGGAACAGGGCAAACCAAACTACCAAGCCAATTCTTATACTGGGAAGGAAACAAGCTTCCGGGGACCGGTTTCTGGCATTTCAGCCGTCGTCGGACCGGCTTGCTTGAATCCTGATGGTGCAATGAGCAAGGGACTCACGTCTGAGTATACCCTCCCACACTTAGTGTGGACAAAATCGATTTAGGAAAAGGGGGGTGGTGATGGACAGAGTTTCTGAATGATGCAGAATACTCTTACCCAGTCAAGAGATCAGGGCTTGATCCATCACCGTTTTTTAGCTCACTGCACCATCCCAGCTCAGAACCTGGCTACATGCAAATTAGTCTATTCCTGTCCCAGTGCATGATGGGAACAGGGCAAACCAAACTACCAAGCCAATTCTTATACTGGGAAGGAAACAAGCTTCCGGGGACCGGTTTCTGGCATTTCAGCCGTCGTCGGCCCGGCTTGCTTGAATCCTGATGGTGCAATGAGCAAGGGACTCACGTCTGAGTATACCCTCCCACACTTAGTGTGGACAAAATCGATTTAGGAAAAGGGGGGTGGTGATGGACAGAGTTTCTGAATGATGCAGAATACTCTTACCCAGTCAAGAGATCAGGGCTTGATCCATCACCGTTTTTTAGCTCACTGCACCATCCCAGCTGAGAACCTGGCTACATGCAAATTAGTCTGTTCCTGTCCCAGTGCATGATGGGAACAGGGCAAACCAAACTACCAAGCCAATTCTTATACTGGGAAGGAAACAAGCTTCCGGGGACCGGTTTCTGGCATTTCAGCCGTCGTCGGCCCGGCTTGCTTGAATCCTGATGGTGCAATGAGCAAGGGACTCACGTCTGAGTATACCCTCCCACACTCAGACATGAGGGTATACTCAGACGTGAGTCCCTAGCTCATTGCACCATCAGGATTCAAGCAAGCCGGGCCGATGACGGCTGAAATGCCAGAAACCGGTCCCCGGTATCTTGTCTCCTTCCCAGTATAAGAATTGGCTTGGTAGTTTGGTTTGCCCTGTTCCCATCATGCACTGGGACAGGAACAGACTAATTTGCATATAGCCAGGTTCTGAGCTGGGATGGTGCAGTGAGCTAAAAAACGGTGATGGATCAAGCCCTGATCTCTTGACTGGGTAGGAGTATTCTGCATCATTCAGAAACTCTGTCCATCACCTTTTCCAAAATTAATATCACCTTCAATCACAGACTTCACAAAGGGACTCAATACATGGCTCTTCAAATAGAGACCTGCAAGACCTCAGTACCTGCCTACCCCCAGAGGCCATTAACCGCGCTATATAAATTAGGCTTGATTGATTGATTTCTCATTGTCTTGATGGATAAGTTACTTACCTGTAATCCTAGTTCTCTTCCAGGGGTATCCTCATCAAAGTCATAAGCACTGAATATTCCCACCCATGTGCGGGACCCCGGAAACAATATAAAAAATATATATGTAAAAAACACATATATCTCATACCAAATAAATGTAAATACATATATCATTTTTCTCACACAAAAGAAGCTCTAAAACCAAGGCTAGACAATGTAAACACTTGTATATGTACAGCAATTAGAAAAGGAAACAAAAAATACATTAGGTCAAATAGTCCTTGAACTTTGTGTTGTATTGAGTAAAAACACTCATAAGTCTTGTAAATTGCTCATAAAAGACATTGTCAGCCATAAGCTGCATTGAAAAGTGAATAACACAGAAACTGAAAGCATTTTCAGTTAAAAACTGGCACAGTGCCTTTAAGGCAGCCATGACCCCAGGCTTCCCATCATGCCTCAGGGGTGACAGTTAGGTCAGTTGTTCTTTGCATAACCCTGAAGTCAGGGCTAAACCACAAGTCTGAAACGTGCATCTCTCAATTACCTGAGGAGGCAGGTAGGTGTGATTATGACTTTGATGAGGATACCCCTGGATGAGAACTAGGATTACAGGTAAGTAACGTATCCTTCTCTTCCAGGGGATCCTCATAAATAGTCATAAGCACTGAATAGAATAGCAAGCCCATCAACCACCTGCAGGTAAATGAGAAGTACATGACCCAACTTAAAAAGACCGATCATAACAGCCCAAATTAGCTGTTAAACAGATTCCTCAAGGAGGCCTGGCCTACTTGGGTATCCGTTCTCGTGTCAGAATCAAGACAGTAATGTCTGGTAAATGTATGGACGGACCTCCAGGTCGCCGCCTTACAAATCTCAGACATGGGCACATTATTGAGGAAAGCCGCAGTCGCAGCTCTTCCTCTGGTGGAATGCGCTCTGGGAGAAACCCCCAGGGGCTTCTGCGCCAGCTGGTAAGCAAGTTTAATACATGAAACGATCCATCTTGAGATAGAACGCTTTGAGGCAGCATGACCTGTTCTGATCGATCCAAAGTTAACAAAGAGATGATCAGAGTGACAAATAATCTTAGACCTATCTAGATAGAACTTTAAAACTCTTTTCAGGTCTAAAGAATGCAGAGCCCTCTAAGCTGGTGTAGAGGGATTGGGAAAGAAAGTGGGCAGAGAAATGGTCTGATTTACATGAAAATCTGACACCACTTTAGGCAGAAAAGATGGATGCGTCCGTAGTACCACTCTATTCAAATGGAACACCGTATAGGGTTCAGAGGAACAGAGAGCTTGAATCTCGCTCACTCTGCGAGCTGACGTGATTGCTACCAAAAAAGCTGCTTTCCACGAAAGACGTTGTAAAGTAGCTTTATGAATGGGTTCAAAAGGTGGACCCATTAACTTCGATAGCACCAGGTTCAACTCTAATGGAGGAGAAGGAGGACGCACTGGAGGGTACACTTTTTTCAACCCTTGTAGGAAGTCTTTGACAGATGGTAAAAAAGATGTTTGGGAAGGTGACCGCCTATAAGCTGTTATAGCAGCTAAGTGCACTTTGATGGAATTAAACTTTAAACCTGCTTTAGCCAGATATAACAAATAAGGAAGAACTGCTTCTTCCTGACATTGAACATGATTATGATCATTCTGTATACACCACATATAGAATCGCTTCCACTTGCATGCATAAGAATGCCTTGTGGAGGGCCGCCTTGCCTCTTTTAGGATGAACATGCAGTCCTCTGGCAGCCCTAGATGTCCGTACTGTATGACCTCAGGAGCCATGCTGCCAAGTTCAGTGACGGAAGGTTGGGGTGGTGAATCCTCCCGTTCATCTTGGACAACAGGTCCGGCCTGCATGGTAGCCTCTTGTGCGGAGTCACTGACAGGTGAAGCAGGTCCATGTACCACCATTGCCTCGGCCAGTTCGGGGTGATGAGGATCATTGTTGTGCACAAGTGTGTTAACTTGCTCACCACTTTCGGGATCAGCGGAAGGGGTGGAAAAGCGTACACAAATTCCCCTGATCAGTCGATCAAAAGAGCATTCCCTCTCGTCCCTGGCCGGTAGAACCTGGAGGCGAAGTCTTGGCATTTTGTGTTTTGGTCGTCCACGAACAGGTCTATGGTGGGACGACCCCAGGATTGGAAAATTTCCTCTACCACTGCGTCGTGTAGTACCCAATCCTCCTTGTCGTCGAAATGACGGCTTAGAGCATCTGCGCTCACATTCTGCTCTCCTGGTAGGTGGACTGCTGTGATGGCAGCTTGCTAGCCAGAAGCCAATGCCAGATTCGTTGTGCTTCCAGCGACAGAGTTTGTGAGCGTGTTCCCCCCTGCTTGTTCAAATAGTACATTGTGGTGGTGTTGTCCGTCTGCACTAGAACTGAAGCTTCGTGAATCTTGGGAAGGAACGCCTTGAGCGCTAGGTGGACTGCTCTCAACTCTAGCATGTTGATGTGGTAGGTACTTTCCTTTTGCGACCACAGACCTTGCACCTGTAGTTGACCCATGTGCGCTCCCCAACCTAAAAGGAATGGAATGGAATGGAATGAGGATTTATAAAGCGCGATGGCTACCCGAAGGCGCCCCAGCGCTGTAGACAGACTGAGGGGTTGTGCTATAGGGATGGGAGTGCGGGAGGCAGAGGAGCAGGTTAAGTGTGGGATTTATTAAAGAGCCAAGTTTTTAAGAGTTTTCGAAAGGTAAGCAGGTTGGGTTCTGACCTAATTGCAAGGGGAAGAGAGTTCCAGATCCTGGCCAGGTTGTAGGCAAGCGAGCGGCCTCCACATCTGGCTCTTCTGATGCGTGGTACGGAGGTTAGGTAGGAGGTCGCGGATATGAGGGCCCGGGAAGGACGGTAGGCTTCCACCAAGCGGTGATTTATGGCGGGGCCTGTTCCCCAGTAGGAGCAGTGCGCGACGCACATGCTCTTGAATTCTATTCTGGCTTTCACAGGGAGCCAGTGAAGGTCCTTCAATCTGGCTATGACTGGGGATCGGCGAGGAAGGTTCAAGAGGATTCTTGCCACGCAGTTTTGGATGACTTGTAGTTTGGACAGTGTGGAGCGCCTAGATATAGGGCATTACCGCAGTCGAGGCGCGACAGGATTAGTCCTTGGACCATGATCTGTCTAGAGTGAAACGGGAGAAGGGGAAGAATCTTGCGGAGCAATCTCATCAGTCCAAAGCAGATAGCGGCTAGTTTGGTGACTTGGTAGTTGAAGGTGAGATTGTGATCGAGCCAGATCCCAAGGCTCTTAATTTGATCCTTAGGTTGTGGGGGGCTACCTAGACAGAGGGGCCAGATGGTGTCGATGGATTTCGAGATGTTATTTCCAAGGAGCATTACCTCTGTTTTGTCCCCGTTAAGTTTTAGATGGGAGGCCGACATCCAGGACGCAACAGCTTTCAAGCAATTGTGTAAGCTGTGGTTAGGGTTGAGAGGAGGGTCCAGAGCTACCACCAGCTGAGTGTCGTCCGCGTAGGTGACAATTTTCACCCCAAAAGGGCGGACGACATCAGCTAGGGGGCTAAGGTAAACATTAAAAAGGGTAGGACTCAGGGAGGAGCCCTGAGGCACTCCACAATTAAGAGGTTTACTAGAGGAGGTAAACTCCTTTTCGAATACCTGGAAGGATCTGTCTGTAAGGAATGATTCCATCCAGGTGAGTGCTATGCCTGACACTCCAATCATACTAAGGCGATGAAGTAAGATGCTGTGATTTACGGTGTCGAAGGCGGCACTCAGGTCAAGTAGGACGATGGCCGTAGAACCGCCACCGTCCAAGATCCTTCTTGCCTCCTCCGTCACTGCAATAAGGGCAGTCTCAGTTCCGTGACGGGGCCTAAAACCAGTCTGGGTGGGGTCCAGTGTGTTATTGGATTCTAGAAAGTCTGTCAGGACTGAGTTGACATGTTTTTCCAGAATTTTACTGAGCCAAGGTAGAAGGGATATAAGTCGGTAGTTAGAGGGGTTGGATTGGTCGAGGGTAGGTTTCTTTAATAGCGCTTTGACCATGGCTCTCTTCCATAAGGGTGGGACAATGCCAGTGTCAAGGGAGGAATTGAGCAGGTCTTGAATGGTGGGTGATATCTGGCTGGTTATTTGGGTGAGAGCCCTAGGAGGAGCTGGGTCAGTCGGGGATCCAGATTTGACCATTTTCATGAACTTTTCCAGATTGGTTTTGTCCAGAGCTGGAAAGTTGTTGAGAACACTGAATGGGGCTACCATAGGGTCAGTGTTGGTGGGGTCTCTGGGCGTGGTAGCTGTGTGAGGGAAGGAGGAGTTGATCAATTCAATTTTGTGATGGAAAAATTCCGCTATTTCCTCGCAATGGATCTGGGTGTTATTGTGGACTTTAGGAGTCTCAGGGAGTTGCAGGAGGGATTTGGCTAAACGGTAAATCTCCTTGGGTTTGGACGCAGCATTGTCAATTTTTTGTTCATAGAATGTGGCCTGAGCTCGTTGGATATCTGCTTTATAATTTTTATTAGCTGCTCTGTAACTGACTTTGTCTGCTGGGCAGTAGTCAAGGCGCCATTTTCTTTCCAATTGCTTGCAGGCGCGTTTGGCCTTCCGTAGGTCGTCTGTGTACCATGGGGCTGTTGGGTTGCCCTGCTTGGGACGGAGACTTTTCATAGGGAGTACCAGGTTTAAAGAGTTGGTGATCCACCTGTTGTAGTTATCGTTCCCCTGGATAGGATTCAATGCGTAAGAGGATTTTGTACCTTGTAAGGTAGTTTGCCATTCGGATAGAGGGATTTTTTGCCAATTCCGTGGCAGCAAAGTCGTCGGGGGCTTTAGAGGAGGGAGATGGGGGGGGTCCAGGTGAAAGGAATAAGAAAATGGTCAGACCATGGTAGTGGGGAGGGGTTTTCAGTAAGAAGATTGGAACAGTTACTGAAAATGGGGTCTAAGAGATGCCCTTTTTGATGTGTGGGCCCAAGGACAAGTTGATGTAAATCCAGGGCTTGTAAGCTCGATATAAGTTCTCTGGCAGAGGGGTCAGTCAGATTATCCAGATCGGTGTTGATATCACCCAGGATTGTATAGTTAGCAGAGCTGAGTGCCAAATTTGCAACAGCCGGTGCAAGATATGCAAGGAAAGGTCTATGGGGTCCTGGCGGGCGGTATATGAGTATACCAGGGAAGCATCCGTGATCAGCGTCTGCACAGGAGGAGGTTGATGGAACAGAACTCCCACCTGCATATTTTGTCTTTTGGTCCACCATGGAATGGAAGCTCGAGCTGCGTCTGAGAGAATGATGTGATCGTCGCAGCGAGCCGATTGCTGGTCCCACTTGTCCTCCAGATCCCGCTGAAGAGGACGCATTCGAAGTCTGGCATTCGGGACCTGGAAGATGCAGGATGCCATCGACCCTAGCAGGGAGGCAATCCGGCGCACTTTCTGAGCCTTGTTGCGAAGCACCAGCTGACATTTCTGGGTTATCGAAAACTGTCTCTCCTCTGAAGGAAACACTTTTCCTACTTCGGAGTGTAGCAGAGCTCCTAGGAAGTGACTCTTCTGGGTGGGTTGAGAGACTGATTTTCCGAAGTTGACATGTAGCCCTAGTCGCTGGCAGAGCTCTATGCAAGTCTGGAACTGACTTCTTACGCTGTCTGGGGAGGGACCTTCCAACAGCCAATCGTCCAGGTATGGGTATACGAAGACCCCTTTGCGGCGTAGAGCAGCTGCTACCACTGCAACACACTTCGTGAACACTCGGGGAGCCGACTTCAACCCAAACGGCAGGACTTTGAACTGATAGTGGGAGGTCCCCACCCAGAACCGAAGAAATCTTCGCTGACTGGTGTGTATTGGAACATGAAAGTAGGCATCTTGGAGGTCCAGCGAACACATCCAATCTCCCCCCCTGAGATGTGGATATATTTGGTGAAGCGCCAACATGCGAAATGTTTCCTTTTTGACGCACAGATTGAGAGATTGCAAGTCCAGAATGGGTCTGAATTCTTCCTTTTGCCCCTTTTTTCTGACCAGAAAACATCGGGAGTACACTCCTTTTCCCCTTTGAGACACTGGTACTCTCTCGATGGCTGACTTCTCGAGAAGAGTGGCCACTTCTTTTTGCAGAAGATGTAACTGATGATTCGATGTTGCCATCAGGGGAACAGGTGGAGACTGTTGACTGAAACAAAGACAGTATCCATTCTGAAGTGTAGATAACACCCATCTGTCGTTTGTGATGTTGTGCCACTCTTCCAAAGACCCGCAAGGCTTCCCCCCACTGGAGTGGTCCACGGCGCTGAGGGAAGGAAAGACTCATTGCTTTGACTGAGCTTTGCCAGTATTGTTGCCCTGGCGTTGATTCCCTCCTCCTCTGGAATTACGCTTTATTCTATACTGGGACTTTTGTTGACCCTGCTGGTTTTGACTCTTCTGCCAGTTAGGGGTTTGGACCCGCTGCTTTGAAGAGCCCTTGTTGTAAGAGCGGTATTTCTTTTTGAATTCTTTTTTCTTTTCGAGCCCTACCGCTTTGAGAGTGTCCAGCTCTGTTTTCATGCGCTGCATCTCTTCGTCCGTGCTCGCCCCAAACAATGAAGTCCCTGAAAAGGGCAAGTTCAGAATACGCGCTTGGGCTCCTGGTTTCAAAGCCGTTAGGAGCAACCAGGATGATCTCCTTGCCGATATTCCATGAGCATATCCATGTGCCGCCAGGGTAGCCCCATCCGCTGCGGCACCTATTATTTGGTTGGAGACTTGACTGCCCTCCAGAAGGATCTCCTCAAAGTCTTTACGGTCTTCTTGAGGGAGCTTGTCCACAAAACGCTATAGAGAATCCCACAGGGACCTATCGTAACGCCCCAAAGGGCCTATGCTTAGAAACCTTAAGAAAAGACGCTGAAGTACTACAGACTCGTCTCCCCCACGAATCTTGCTGTCCTTGTCCGGCGGTACAGTAGCGGAAGAAGAAACCGCACTGGACTTGTTCGCTGCTGCAATGATTACTGAGTCCGGGGGCGGATCAGCTCCGAGAAACAGAGGGTCCTCCTCTGGAGATTTGCATTTCTTCAGGATCCTCGCTGGAGCCGCTTTGACCGTTGCTGGAGTGAGGAATACCCCCATCACCGGATCTATAATGCCAGGCACTAACGGCAAAAGGGGTTTAGGTGCCGACCTGTGATGCCGCGTTTCAAAAATCACTGAGGTCTTGAACTGCGGAGTTGTTAAGGGAACTCGCAGTTTTAGAGCTCCTCTACCCAGTATGTCCTGAAAGGTGACGATATCATCGATCGGAGATACCCTTGATGGCGGGGAATTCGTCAAAGTGGGCGAGTAGTCTCTATGGGAACGTGTAGGAGAAGAAGAGGTAGTAGGTGATCTTTGTTCTCTCCTCCTGCTCCTAGATCTTGATCTACGCCTGGAGGTTCGAACCCTGGAGCGTGATCTTTCCCTACGGCGAACCGGGGAGCGTGATCTTCCCTTGGATCTCACCGGAGAACGGGACCGTTCTCTAGGCCTAGAGATAGACTGCTGCAATTGAGACGCCGTCTCTTTGCTGCAGCGGTGCATACCATCGTGGAAACAGTCTGACGGTAGGAGCCTGCTGTGCGACGTCCCTCACTGGAGAGTGTGCAGGTGTTGCATCCTTTCGCTCCTGTGGAGTAGGTGAAAGAGAATGCCTTGATCCTTTGCCGCCCGACGTGTAAATGATCACATCAGGGCCGGAAGATGACCTTGATGAGGAAGACAGGCTCACAGGAGAAGCAGTGCGACTGTGAGAACCACGATGCTCTGGAGTTCTCTTCCTCTTGGCAGCGTGACTGGTAGGAGAGCCCTGGTCCCCTTCCGCAGCTGAAGCTGTTCTGGAGGACCTCTGAGATGTAGGCCCATGACTCAAAGACAGAACCGGCCGGCTCGACGTCTCGGTGTGTTGCGCCACTACTGGCTGATGAATCTGAAGAGACTGCACTAGAGTCCCATGTCTCGACGTTGAACGCCGGTGAGGCGACGTCGACGGAGGCCTTCTCGACGCCGAGCGCCTGTGCGACGATGAACGCCGATGTCCTGTCGATGATGTTGAATGCCTCGACGTCTAGCGTCAGTGGCTAGACGCCGACGGAGGATGCTTCGACGTCGACGATGGGACAGCGACGGAGGGTGCCTCGATGTCGATCGCCGATGGCCTGGCGACGACGGAGGATGCCTCGACGTCGAGCGTCGATGATGTGACGCCGACGGAGGGTGACTCGACGTCGAGCGCCGATGACTAGGCGTCGACGGAGGCTTCGACGTCGAAGACTAGACCTGAGGCTTCGACCGAGGCCTCGACGTAGATCTTCTACGCTCCAACGTCGACCTCTCCCTCGACGCTGCATGTCGCCCGGTTGACGGCAGTGGAGTTACCTTGACTCTCGACGCTGAAGTCTTCACCGTCAAGGGGAGTTGACTCGTCCTCGGCGGAACCTTCTACGCCAATCCCGACGCCGAAGGAGAGCAAACAGGGAAATCTCTCGACGTCGACCGCGCCCTCAGCTTTTTCTGTCTCTTTGGAGACCTACCTCTCTCAGAAAGTCCATAAATTCTGATTTTTTCTCTGTCCTTGAGAGTTCTACTTGACAAGGACTTGCAGTGATCACAGCTTTCTGGAGAATGAGAGTCAGGAAGACAGAGGATACACACAGGATGTGTATCAGTCTTAGCTTTCTTCTTCCCAACGGAAGGGCAGGGAGCAAAAAGCGAAGGCATTTTTGACCAAAAATTAACCTTTTTTGAGCCCAAAAAAGGTATCACTAGCTCTCTAAGGCTAAAAGCCGTTGAGTGAACATAAAAATTGAAGGAAAACACCAAATAATTTTGACAGAAAGTCAGAAAAAGGTGGGAGCTGTTTAACCAGGGTCCTGACTGAAAGAGCCGGAAAGAACAACTGACCTAACCGTCACCCCTGAGGCATGATGGGAAGCCTGGGGTCATGGCTGCCTTAAAGGCACGGTGCCAGTTTTTAACTGAAAATGCTTTCAGTTTCTGTGTTATTCACTTTTCAATGCAGCTTATGGCTGACAATGTCTTTTATGAGCAATTTACAAGATTTATGAGTGTTTTTACTCATTAAAACACAAAGTTCAAGGACTATTTGACCTAATGTGTTTTTTGTTTCTTTTTCAAATTGCTGTACATATACAAGTATTTACATTGTCTAGCCTTGGTTTTGGGGCTGCATTGGTGTGAGAAAAATTATATATGTATTTACATATATTTGGTACGAGATATATGTGTTTTTTACATATATATTTTTATATTGTTTCCGGGGTCCCGCACATGGGCGGGAATATTCAGTGCTTATGACTATTGATGAGGATCCCCTGGAAGAGAAACCTTCCTCCCAAATGAATTCTATAATAGGGATGGCCCTTATAGATTTTTCCACGTGCTCCTTAAAATCATAGAGGAAGCAATCGAACTGCTTGGTGGTAAGCGGAAGCTGGAATCTTTATGATGTGCTCTCCATGAGGTTGAGGAAACCTCCAATGTCATCTGTTTGGTGAGGGGACGGCGTTGGGATAAACAAGTCATCCCACTCGTTGGGTATTGAAGCTGAATCCCTGATTTCTCCTTCATCTCTATCCTCACCCGAGGAAGGTGAATCATCCAGTGTCCATTCTAGTGTAGATGGACGAGGTCACTGTTATTGTTAAATTACGCAGTGAAGTGACCGGTGTCCGAATGCGTGGAGACTGGATGGGTGTCACTAGTTGTTGCAGAGGAGCAGATGTTGCCAAATCTGGGAAACATTTGCAATTGTCCTGGAGTATATGCTGAAGATTGTTTACAAATTCTAATGGCATTTGTACTGTCTGCTCCTGCTGCTGACCATAGCAAGCGCCGATGGGTCACCTGCATAAAATTGGTCCCCACAGTATTGGTCTTCATCATCTTCCTGGTACTTTAAATGGAGTTCAAAGGGACTATGTGCTACACCAAAGGGGGCGTCATCCTCTGAATCGTCCTCATCTAGTAAATGTGCTGCAGGGTAAGGCAAAACTTTACTAGGCAAGGAACGAATAGGAAGAATTGTTGAGACAGGTCTCAGCGGTATTAGCCTTCGCCGATGGTGCTACTGTTGCCAATGTCATTAAGATCTGTAATGGAGGTGTCTTTGACGAGGGAACTCTCATCAGCATGGTCGCCAATGCGGATTTTGTTGGCGTTCCTGCCATCAGCGGTGTCTTAGTCAATGGGGCCTCTGACAGTGTTGCTTTCATGGGCGGTGTCTTCGTTGACTGGGCTTCCATCTTCGTTGGCGGTGTCGTCAACGGTGTCTTAGAGGTTGTCACTGGTGCCTGTGTCTTGGATATTTTTTGTACCTTGTTAGTTGACGGCGACGTTGTCAAAACTTACCCTGATGTTGTTATCGCCATTTACGCCAATGGCGACGATGTAAGTATCATTGGTGACACCGCAGACGTGAATGTCAACATCATGGTAGAGGTAGTCAACTATGCCTTCGTCTTTTATTACTGACTTCTATGTAGGTCTTTGATTACTGCTTTCTATGGTACCATGGGACTCCCACTTCGACAACAGGGAATGATTCAAGCATATGAAGGTATAAAATATCCAATGCCGGTGAAAGAAGACCTACAAGAGACTAGAATTATACTTTCGATTTCATACGCTTTATAGGGATCCTCACAAATAATCTATGCTAGATATGTAAAAGATTTATCTCCAGATGATATTCTAAAACTTTGCTCATTGTTATCAGCATTGGGATACAAAATCAATAGCACTATTAATAGACCATCCTTTTAGTAAAATCTCCCTACAATATCTGAAACCTTTGCAGCTCTGCCTTCGGCCAATTAAAGCCCTATGCTGTGGCAAATTATTATGTCAGTTGGCTACTTGCAACCCCTCTAATAATATTAATGATGATAGCACAGGCTTGCAAAGAGCACTACAGCCCAGAGGAGTCATGGCGCTTTAAGGACTCAACAACTGAAAGACAATCACTCAAACAGCATTAGTAGAGGAAAAATTATGAGTTTTAATTCACTTGTATTAGAGAAAATGATTAGATTCAAGGCGCAAAGACAGTTCCAACCTCTTGAAGCAAGAAAAAAATGGTCTACCACTGATCGATTTTATGGAATGTTTGGAGTATGACCAATGGAGAAAGTAAGGGGCATGAAAGAAGAGTGAAGAGTACAAGAGGCACACCAGGAGTGAAATAAGAATGCAGGTAAGTATGGCCCTTCACATAGATGTCCCTGTGGTAGTAATAGAGAGCCTTAAAAATACAGTGCTTCTCAACAAGTAGCCATTGAAGTTGATGTAAGCCACTGGAGATGAGCTAAACAAGGAAAAGAGAAAAAAGGCTGTATGTTAATTAAGCGCACTTACCAGTATACCAGTATGTTTCAGCGCGAGGTGTTTGAGTTCTTAGTGTGAATAGTGGAAACCTAATGCAAGAGAACCAATGTTCTGGGCCCTAAACCGGACTTGAAGCAAACAGGCGTGCATTTGGCAAGTCTTCAGCCAGCCACTGGGGCATTCTCCCAACTGGGATCCATCTGTGAGTGGCTATATATAAGCAGGTTTGGGGTAGCACATCAGAGATTTTTCAGCCACTACACTGCTGACCGATCTAAACTCAAAAATGGCAGCCAGTACATTGGTCGGGGTAGGGATCCAACAAGCCCATCACTTACACCCACCAAAGAGGTACAACACCCAAGAAATCTCAGGAGAAGAAGGAGGCTAAAACCAAAACAGGTTAAATATACAAATACTTCACTACTTTTTCAGTAGTGCCTGTTTGCCTCACAGTTGACAGGCCCAATATGGCATGTGTCAGGGCATTTTCAAGATGACCAAAGTCTTCAAACAAACTAAACTTGGACTCTGGAGGCTGGGGGTGTACTATGGTAATCCTAGTGTCTACTACCCACATCTAACACTAAAATCCAGTTTGAAGCAGGCACAGTACCACAACAAACCCAGAGGCAAATGTCTGATTGCACAAAAGTATGGTCCTTCAGCAACCAGACAGGGGATCCACACGTCTTGGCATCCTTTTCCCCCCCTTTCAAGCGCACCCCAATTGTTATATGTGGCTTAACAGAATGTCAAGCAGCCCCCACTCTGAATATTCTGTTGAGCTCAGAAGGATAATTTCTACCCGTACAGGTCAGCCTATTGTTTACTCTTGGAAGGCATTTCACACCTACTTAAGGCTTATCACTGTCTGGACTACTGCTGGAGAGCCAATCCGAATTAGCCTACAGGATGTTCAGGCAGGGAAAAGGTAACTTTCTAAAAGTCACTGTCCGTAATTTCCATTAGAATTCTGACTTTCATTGAATTTGATTGTTAATGTCCATAAAAAATAACTGTTTAATAATGTTTCCAACTGGTTCTGAGTTAGTAGTATTAGTATTTTAATCTGCTCTCTGTTTTTCTACATTGGGCAGCTAGGCCTGCCATAATGAAAATAGTTTTTGGGCCTTGTTACTGTGAGGACATAGTAATATTAATTTTCTGCATGTCCCACTTTTAAATACCATGCACTCTACCTTGTAGGCTACAATGCTTAGGATTGACTTATTAATATTTACAATGGAAGTTTTACGGAATTGACCAAATTGCGCGCTTTAGAGCTGGCTTTGATGCAAACTACGAATTCCAATCAAGAATACGAACAGAAACTGCCTGACCTTGCTGTTCAAAAAATTAAAATATACGAATGTTTTGCTGAGAAATTAGCCGCCCAAATAGCGATCTACTGTGCTGATATGTGCTGATATGTATGAGGTTGGGGAAAATTCAGGACGATTATTAGCTAAACGGTAAAGACAGAAAGCATTGGCTAGGAAAGTAGATGCTATACAGGATGCCAATGGCTTAATACATATCGAGCCCGAAAAAATCATGGAAACATTTAGAGAATTTTATAGTAATCTTTATTTAAATGAGGATTCCCCCCACAATGTAGATGAGTTAGCTGAGTTTTTGAGTGACCAAGAATTCCCTAAACTTACAGTCATCCAGAGGGAAGCTCTAGAGGAGGACTATACAGTACAGGAATTTGAATTGGCGATTTCATTCTTAGCGGTCGGGAAAGCGGTAGGCCCTGACGGGATTCCTTTGGAATTTTTTCGAACTTTTTTCTCAATCCTGAAGGAACACTTGTTGGAAGTCTGTGTTATTGCACAAAGAGGTAAACTTCCGGCTTCCTGGCAGAAGTCAATAATAACGATGTTTTTAAAGAAAGATAAACCTTCTCTGCTGCCATCTTCATACAGGCCAATATCTTTAATCAACGCTGACAGTAAGCTTTATTCCAAAATTTTAGCCACTCTACTTTCTTCTATGATTTCCTCTCTAGTATCAAACTTACAACATGGTTTCATCCCTGGTCGCGATACGACAGATCACGTGCGGCGAATCATTGCCTTAATGGATTGGGCAGAGGTGACTAAAACACCTATAGGCGTGACCCTGTTGGATGCCGAGAAGGCATTCGAAAGGGTTGCCTGGCCTTACCTCTGGGAGTTGCTACGCTTGAGGGGGTTTGGGCCACGAATTCTCCAGGCAATTAGGACCCTCTATTTGGCCACAAAGGCATCTATCCGCCTAGCTGGAAAAGAATCGGACCTCTTTCCGATCTTACGCGGCACTAGGCAAGGATGTCCCACGTCTCCTTTATTATTTGCGTTGTATATAGACTTTTTTTTGGTTAAATTAACTGAATGTATACATATCAAACCAGTTAGTATAGGTGAGGTTGAATACAGAGCCCTAGCCTATGCAGATGATATTGTCGTTATAACCACTGATCTGCAGCTTGCATTATCAACCGTAGAAGCTTTGGCGAAGCAATTTGGTCACTTCTCTGGGTATAAATTAAACATAAATAAGACTCAGATTTTGTATGTGGGGGGTGACTCTCCGAGAGATGTAACGGTGGTAACAGAGGCAACATATCTAGGGATTAAATTTACCTCACCATTTAGTAAAATCCCTGAGATTACCATTAATCCAGTCTTAGATAAAGTTAATTATGAGAAATATTCTTGCACTGTGGAACCATATCTTTCCCATCCAAATCTGTGATTCTTTGCACTCTTCCTTAGAATGGAATTGTGTTCCCATTTCTGGGAAAGAGCCAGCATTAAGGACTACAGCTAGACTAGTTTTATGTAATTTGCTGAATTCTTAACCATAGTTTATGCTACAGCTCTGAGAAAACATACCTGTATTATTTGGCCACCTAAGTAAAGAGAAAAAGAAAATACAAGAGAAAAATAGTGAGCACTATAGCACATGTATATATATATAATGCACAAAGATTCTTTTGTATATAAAACATTTGTCTTCACATTCAGGGATAATTCACTAAGCAACCTCTAGCTTTGAAGCAGTGTAAAAGGCTAGTTAACTTCATAATTCTTGCATTGCACAAAATAGCTGACTCACACATTCATGGAAGCCCAATCTTTATCATTTCAGTTTTCCTACGGACCATCACCCTTTACATTCTGTGTCACAATTGTATTTTGTTTGGATATTTAAGTTCTACAACACACTGTTAAAGTAGCATTTATAAATAATCCACTACATTAGTTTTGTTTGCTTCTCTATGGCAATAAGATTCCAGCTCATTACCTTAAAGACCTCACATTTTCACATTTTCTGTCTTTACAGAATTGTCTACATACTATGAGGCTCTCACCACGCCATGATGATTTTCTTTACTTCTTTATTTGTGATTATGGGTCCCACTCAAAAGTCTTTCCCATCAGCTATTGCAGAATGTTTGAGGTCAACTGGGGGCAATATGGCTCAAGCCAAGTGGAGAAGGGCCGACTCGTCCCCATTCTTGTAGCGCTGGTTGCACTAGTTTAGTCAGAGGTCAAGATTGTTAGATAACTTTGGCTGAACTGTGTGCGAGGAAAAATGGAGAGTGGCAACAGTGTAAAATGCCTACTTGTCTGAGTAAATCATTCAGATGTTTGCAATTACTTTTCTACTCACTTTGAGTTATCATGTTACTCACATCACATCTCAGTTTCCTCCACATCTAAAGCTCATCTTTTTAAGCATGTTAAGGTATGTGCTAGTGGTCTGCCAGCTCTCTGTATAGTCTGCTTAGGGGAGTTTAGCTATAGACAATTAATGTATGTTCCCTCCTTTATGAGGGGTGAGGCAGGAGTTCTTCAGTAAGTAGTTCTGCACCTCAGGACTCTAACAACTTTCTTGGCTAATTTGTTTTGCAATCACTAGACAGTTGCTTCGGTATTCTCAAAAGAATGTCAGTTACATTAAGATATCTTGACTAAAACAGAGAGTATAACTTGGGGATAAACATTGCAATCAAGCCTTGAAAAGGGGTGGAAACCATTATTTACGTGTAGTTGAACATTTGGTGTGTGGTATGCTCTTTCCCATGGGTTGTTTTTACAGGTTTATTCAATTTATCAAATATGGCAGTGATGACTTGTCATAAGTGTCATTACTGTCAGGGTATATTAAGTAAAATTCACTAAAAAATAACACGTGTGTTTAAAGTGGCACTTCCTTTTGATGGCATTATTCAGAACTTTGGAATCTTTAACGCTGAAACGTGGATTGTGGTTCAGTGACAGTTCACACATTTCAATCTTTTGTTGTCCTCCTATTTGAAGGTTAAAGCCTTTGCAGGTGATCCTTACTAATCTTTATCTAAAATCAACTACACTGACTCTTCTAAAATTACCTGGTGCTTTTAATTGAGTTGAGGTGAGCCGATACTATTTACATAGTGGGCTATATGTAGCATGTCGCTTTGTATTGTATTGTAATTGCATTTATATAGCGCTTACTACCCCTGACGAGGCGTCAAAGTGCCTTTTCGGCAAGTAGCACGCTACTCCCGGACCCATGGAGGATTAGTGTTGAATTAGTATAGAGAAACATGCAAGTACATTTTAAGTGGTGGATAGGTTAGTCAGTAATTTGATTAGGAATGCTAGCAGAAGGATAGAGGAGGACAAAGGTTTGTATTTATATAGCGCTTGTTGACGCACGCTATTCAGGAAGCCTACAAAGGATTAGTGATGAATTAATATGCTGAAATATGAAGTAATTTCAGTGGTGTATATTAGTCAGTTACTTGGAGTGCAAATGGTAGAGGAGGGATAAAAGGGGAAGAAAGATTTGCATTCATATAGCACTTGTTACCCCTGATGGATGTTGAAGCGCTTCTTTGGCGAGTAGCACGCCACTCCGGAACCCATAAAGGATTACTGTTGAAAATTAGTAAAGTAAAAAAAATATGAAGTAATTTGAGTAGTGGATATGTTATTCAGTTATTTGGGTAGTATATTAGTATAGTTTAATATGGAATTTGAGAAGTGAACATGTTAGTCTGTTAATTTTGATTGAAAAGGATAATGGAGGGATAAAATAGTGAAGGATTTGTTTTAGGTCTTAGCAGTAGGAGGAGGCTTTTGGATGAGTAAAAAGGAGTTTTGGAGGGGAGGACACAGAGGGAAGAGTTTAGAAAGGTTTGTTTTAGGGGATCGGTATAGTAAAAGAGGTGTCAGATGATGCAAGGAGGGGTAGAGTAGGAGAGAGTCTAGAAATGGTTATTTTGGCAATCATAGTAGTGGTATGGGGTTTGGGATAAATGAGAGAGTGGATCTAGAAGATATATTGATAGATGTATAGGATGAGAGATAGGGTAGTGCATTGGAAGGAGTAGTAGAAGAAGTTTGAGATGAGTCAGAAGGTTGGGCTAGAAGATATATTGAGCGAAGTATAGGCTGAGAAATAGGGTAGTGCATTGGAAATGCCAAATTAGAAGAAAGTGATAAATATATAGATCCATAATTACATTGAAAGTGTATAGATACATTAAGGAGGTAAGTATATGTAGATTAAAGATATTGATAGAGGCACAGGATGAGAAATAGGGTAGTGCATTGGATATATTTTTTCAGGAGAAAAGTAACAGACACACAGATCCAAGTACATGGAAGGTACATAGATGCACAATAGAAGTATGTACATGTAGACCAAAGATGATTTTTATTTATTTATTTATTATTATTTTTTCTCTCAACATAATTATTTTACATGTTTAAACAAAGTAATACACAAAGATAGGTACATATCTATAGCGAAAAAAATGCTTGTATACAGAGGGATATGCTGTAAATTTTTGTTTGTGTATGGTGCTTATGTGGGGAAGAGCCAAATCTTGAGTAGTTTTCTGAAGATAAGGTGGTTGTTGGTGGACCTTTTGTTGGGGGGTAAAGAGTTCCATAGTTTGGCTGCTTGAACAGAGAAGGATGTGCCACCCATGTTTTTTTTCTTGTATGGTGGTATTTAGAGCGGAGGTTCCTTTGTTGAATGTGTTTGGTGATTTTATTCCTGATGAAGAGTGGTCCCATTTCAAGTATTACTTTGTGGGTGATATAAAGCAGCTTGAACGTGGATCTTCTGGCAACCGGTAACCAATGCAGGGTCTTTCAAGGCAGGGGAGATGTGGTCTCGCGGTTTGATATGCAAGAGTAGTTTGGCAGCCAAGTTCTGAATCAGTTGTAGTCTTTTCATGGTCGTTAAAGGTGATCCGTGGTAGAGGCTATTGGAGTAATCAAGTTTGGACAGAACAAGGGAGATGGTAGCTTGGACCTTGTGTGGAAATCGCAAATGAGGGAAAATTAGTTGCAGCGTTTCTATAGTAGCAAAGCTTGATCTTGCTAGTTTAACCACTTGGGCAGTCATCGACAGCTTGGAGTCCATGGTCATTCTGAGGTTTCTTACTTCCTTCGATACTTTAGGCAGTGATCCCAGTTCATCAGGCCATGCGGCAAGCGGGTTGTAATGTTTTCAATCGCCACACATGAGTATTTTAGTTTTTGAAGCATTCAATTTGAGATGGCTCCAGGTCATCCACTGATCCACGGCTCTGAGACAGCTGAAAATTGGTGATTTTCCAATGTCTTTGGGGCATTCCAGTTGAAGGAGTATTTGCTTGTCATCTGCATAGTCATAGCATGTGAGGTGACACTTATTGATCAGTACTGGTAATGACTTCATGTAGATGTTGAAAAGCGAGATGGTAGAACCTTGAGGGACCCCTGCTGTTGTGGAGTACGGTTTGGACGAGAAAGGTGGGGTATGGATGACATTAGTTCTGTTTTGAAGGTAGGACGCGATCCAGTCTAGAGTAGTTCCTATGTTCATATGACGACCAGTGATGAGAAAGGGGCCCAGTCTGGTGATTACGTGCCAGTTGCCCCGAGGGTGGTGTTTCCTGGAGGTGTCATTCTGTTCTTCACACATTTTTTTGCAGATATCTGTCTGCTTTCAATCCTGTGTGGTGGATTTTCTGTATTGATTAAGGTTTCAGACAGCTTGTTGTTGTTCTATGTAACTGTCAAGAGTTGTTGGCAAATATGTCTTCTTTTTAACTTTCTAAAGAATACTGGACGTATTGCAGTAAATACCCCCAAAGAAAGAACGGTGGATAGGGGAGTGTAACAGAGATCATGAACATGTGACTGGTCTGTTACAAAACATACTGACATTATTTACGCCCAAAGGACAGGGTTTATTGATTGTTGATGGTTTTGAGTCGTATCAGGATGTCAAAAGCTTCCTGTAGCCACTCATATAGATTTTGAACAGAATTTATGGTTTCCAGATTTTTACGGGATGTTATTTGTGTTTCCAAGTTTTCCAAATTGAGTATGTTCCACGGCCGATAGGTGGATGGATGTAAGGTAGTTTTGGGTGAGTCGCTTAGCGTTGTTTTATGTTGGAAGGCAAGCAAGTGGTGGTCTGACCATGTGACTGGAGTTATATTTTAAAAGGGAACTAGTTCAGTATTAGCAAAAATGACATCTAGGATATGTCCAGCGGTGTGTGTCGGATTGTGGACAATCTGATGCAGGTTCAATGCGTCTAGGCCTGTGATTATAGTTTTTGGATGAGTCATATTGGGTTTATCAAACCAAATGTTAAGGTCACCCAGAACGCATAGGTTGGAGTGTATTGTTATCAGGTTTGAAACTGTGTCTAGAAGTGTGTCTGGGAATGTTGCCTTGCTAGGTGGAGGTCTGTAAAGGAGCAGGAAAGTTACAGGAGGAAGACGGTGTAGGATTGCATCTTGTTAGAAGAGCCCCACAATTCACCATGGAGATGTTGTCAATTTTAGTGATATGTATTGTTTGCCTGAATACAACAGCTAGACCACCTCCTTTTTTGGTTATACAATTTTGGGTGATTATTTGATAGCCTAGTGGAATGGCTTCATGCAGGACTGGAGCCATATATTCTCCCAACCATGATTTGGTTATGAATAGTATGTCTGGTTTTGCATTGGTGAGAAGGTCGTAGATGTGATGTTTGTTTTTAGAGAGGGATCGAGCATTTATTAGTAGACAGTTTAGTGATTGGCCTTTGGTGACAGTTGGACTTAGGGGGCCCCGGTAGAGGGGGTCCGGGCGGGGCAGAGCGCAGAGGCCAGTGAAGAGGGGGGGGCCAGGGTGTTTGGAAGTGGAACAGAGACAGAGGCCGCCAAATCTCTGCCAGGGGCCGCCACGCAAATATGTATCCATCCTCAGAGGATGATTATATTAAGGATATATATTGGCGTGGTGGCCCCTGGGGGTTGGTGGCCCTGTGCAGATGCACAGCTTGCACATGCCTAAGGCCGCCCCTGGGGATGGTGATGTGTTTATGAGTAGAGTGTGTTTTGTGTGTAGGAGGGAATGAAGTGGAGGTGAGAGTGTTTATCTTAGACTGGTTTGTTGTTGCAAGAGTTACAAAGAGTGGTGGTGTGCAGTGTGTGTGTTGTGCGTTTGTGTTATTATGGTAGAAGGGAGAGGAGGGTGTTTGTTGGACAACTGATGGAAGGATGATTATATGTTTGTTAGAGATAAAAGGTGGTCTGTTAGGTGTAATTACAGCAGGGAGAGTGTGTCTGAATGGGCTGTAGTTATGTATGGTGCTGATTGGCGTTGTGTTAGTGATGAGTGTATTGGTTAGTGGTATAGGATAGAGTTGTGTACTGTTTGTAGGTGATGGTGGATATGTGTGGTAGTTGGGATAGTAGGGTGTGTAGATGTGGTTTGGTTGGGTTTGTAGTGCATGCTGGTACATTAATCTGTGCATAGTGTTGTGCGTGGTGTACATTTGGTGTGAGTGTGTTGCTCTGTTTGTGGATGTGGCTGCTGTGGGCTGGGTATTGGTAAATGAGAAAAAGGGCAGCATTTCTGGCCCTAGTCCCGACCAGTCTCAAAAAGGCAACTGCCCTTTTCCTCTTTGCCCTTAACAGGCTCAAACAGGCAACTGCCCTTGTCCTCTCTGCCCTTAACAGGCTCAAACAGGCAACTGACCTTGTCCTCTCTGCCGTTAGTCTCGTTGCCCGTGCTGACACACCCTAAGCCTGGCTTTTCATAACCCTAGTAATCAGGACACCCCTTCAGCCAATGAGAACCCTAGCCCTAACACTATCCAATCACAACACTAGCCCTAAACTCTAGAACCAATAGGAGACCAGGACCTTACAGCCAATCTTAGCCCTAGTCCAAGCACCCAATCAGTTCAAAAACCCTGATCTCTACCTCCAATGAAGGCCCTAGCCCTATCAGTAGTCCCAAACCAAGTCCATGCAACCAATGGCACAGGTAGCCCTAGTTCCTACTTCCAATAAAAAGCCTAACCCTACTCTAAGTCCTACACCTAGTCCAGCAACCAATCACACCAGAAGCCCTAATCGCTACTTCCAATTAAAGGTCTAACCCTAGCCCTAGTCCCACCCTACTCCCAACAACCAATAACATAGGAAGCCCTAGTCCCTACTTCCAATAGAAATCCTTAATCTAGGACTAGTCCCAACCCTACAATGATTGAATCACAGACCCACAAACCAATCAGAACCCTCAAATACCCAACCAATGAGGACAGTAACCCTAATCCAATAGAAACACCAGATACAACCACCAGTCAGTGTAGACATGTACCAACCACTAGAAGACCATATAAGGTCCCAGCGACCTCAGACAAGGTTTGCTGGCCAGGGAGTTGGAAGCTGCTTCTCCTGTTCAGAATCTCCTAGGAAACAGACAGGCTCAATCCACACTTTGGACTGCAGCAGGTAAGGCCCTCACTTACTTGAAATCTAACAATACTGTTTGAATAAAACTTAACTCCCTCTGCTGGCCAAAAAACGAAGTGCACAGGCCCTATTAAACACAGTTTAAACAGCTCACAGAAGCACCCTCTGATGTAGAAAATCCCTGTTGCTGGGGGGGGGGGGGGGGGGGGGGGGGTGGGGGGGGGGGGGAGAGGAGGCAGGGGGGCTAGCTTCACTGGCTTGTGAACACAAAATGGTGGCTGAGAGTGCACTGTTTTAACATACAGGTCTTAGCACAGAGCAAAGGAGAAATTTGGAGGGAAAACAGAATTGTCACCAAGGAATGAGCGGGACCAACTACAGAGGTTGGACTACAACTCCCACAATTCAACACGCTAAATGGAGGCAATCATGGGCAGGGAAAACCACAAGTTTAAAACACAACACAGGTGATAAAATATGCAATTACAGGCAGGCTAAAACTACAATTTTTAACTGTAACAACCACAGGCAAAGACAGTAAACACAAAAAGTGAAAATCGTTTTTTAAACAACTTTTTGTCTTGGGAAGAGACAGCACTATTCTGTCTCCTTACCACTTCCTGGACTCTGCTCACTGCAATCTGGGGCACAGGTAGGCTGCATAATCATGGAATAACTTTAGCATATGAATGGCTAACTACATTACGCGAGTAATGAGATCTATGTTTGTACCATAGAATATTGTATCAAACATTTCAACATTGATGAGATATACTTACTTGTGAAAATTCCGCCTATCACTGCAAAGCAAAAGAAAGACGGTCAATATGTTTTCTGTTGAGCTGTGCAATAATTCAGAGGAAAGATAAGGAGAAATACAGCAAGGATAAAAAAGGTTAATTGAGCCAGATTGTGACGCAGCATCAGGGATGATGATAATTAGGAAGAGCAGTGGACAGAAGAATTAAAAAAGATGAGCTAAGGGTGCTTATTACAAAGTTAGAGAGACAGAATCGAAAGAGATGGTAGGAAGACTGAGTTAGGAAGAGAGAATAAGTGGATGGGGGAACTCGGATCTAGGAATATCTAAACTAGGATTTCTCCTCAGTGGCGGTCAAACTGCCTTTGCAATGGTCTGCTGTAGCACATTTTGAATGGCTTCAGAGGTGGAACAGTAGTTTGGAGGTATACTCCACTATATGGCATGTAATGTAACGCTTGACAATAATACTGCATCCACAACATCAACTTAACCCTACTTTACATGATAAGTGTAGGAGGTAGATATACAGTGAAGGAAAAAACTTACCTGTAACTACTGTTTCCCAGTGATGCCATCTTTCATAGATTTACAATGCATGGTTATAACCTGCACTCCTAACTGTGTACACTTGTGCACAATAAACAATTTTATACAAATATGTATGACAAATATTATCAACGGTGCTACCTTGTAATCCTGACCAGCTCCTGTAAGGTATTAAATAATCTCCTTAAATGTGTACAGATCCTGTCACATATCAACAAGGTGCACTATACTTGTGCACCGATGGTGCTTCAAATTAAATAAACCTACTCAATTTTTCTTCAGAGATAAGAATTGTACAAACTAGTTTTCTGTGTTGATTCATAACAGTTCAATAAACATGGAGATAATCCATAAACTGATGTCACATAAATAAATCGCCAAAACTACCATAGATGATCAATGTTCATATGATATCAAATTTATTATACAATATGATCAAAACTCAAATTCCACGATTCTTGTACAGTGTTGCTGTTCCCAATGCATTTCGGGAGACCCTTCGTCAGGGGAACACTATCCGGTCCAATGCTTAGACAGAATACTGCGGAATGAGTTAAAAAAACGCTAACTTCACCATCTTCAATGATGAGACTTTAAGTGCGTGAAACACTTTGGCTAGAAACGCCAACCGACCGAATACATCTCCAATATACGCCGACGTAAGAATTAGAGGCATTGAAGTGATATCGTTCAGAAGCTATACACTATATCACAAGAGTTAATGACTCGTGTACAAATAGATTTGAACGACAGCGCTGGGCGCCGATAATGAGTGTGCTCTCCGTTTTGCCGTAATAATGAACACAACAGAGTCTGCCTGAATAGACATAAATGATCGTGCCAGGCCTCGTTAGAGAATATTCTCTTTGCTTTGTCGCAATATAAGAATATAATGGACATTACTTATAATAGACTTGAACAACAGCGCCAGGCGCTGATAGTGTGCTCACTGTTTCACCGCAATAATGTACATAACGGAGTCTGCCTTAATAGACGTAAATGATAGTGCTACCTAGGCCTTGTTAGAGAATGTGCTCTTTACTTCATCGCCATATAAAAATATAACGGATATTATTTATAAAAGCTACACTTTTAAGTTGTGGGCTGATATACACATGACGGCCTGCACTTATAGATGGTATTGAATGAAGTACTCGACTATTTCTGTGCTTTCTTGTTTGTTTGCAAGACAGTTTTTTCCTCTTCAACTTCGTCCGTTCTGACCTTTTCTCTCAGTATTCACGCACTCTACCCCCTTTTTAGGTCTCGCCTAGCAACGCCTTGGCGAGACCTATTGTTGTCGGTTTTGTGTCCGAAGGGAGACAGGAGATGTGCACTCCCAGACAGCAGATTGTGCACGCGCACGTCGTCTCGCCGCGTCTTTTCCTCCTTGTTTCAGCTGTGACTGTGCGAAATCGGCAAGGCGCTCTGTGTCTTTCCCGGTAGCATGTCACTGTGATAAATGACCTCTTTAAGGCACCAGCTGCCTCCTGGGTCTCTTCCTCGAGCTGATACAAGCTTGCGTCCTATGACGATTGTATCCAATGGAAATAATGCATTAACAATTGTCTGCTGTACGACGTTTAAGCGGTTTTCATTCCATTTAAATACCTAACTCGCAAATCTAGAAAAGAACTCCAGCAGGTTTCAAAAATGCTTGTTCACAGGGGAAATCAATGTAAAGTATGTCGCCGGGCCATCCAAATATGCACTATACCTGCCACCACTTAAAACTACAAAAAAGGAGTGTGTGATCATGATGTAGGCTTCAATTGTTACAAATGAAAATAGGAAACACAAGATCCAGTGACAACCATGTGTTTTATTTAAAAATAGAGCGACTGAGAAAAAAGTCGATCTTCTGCCTCCCTGTCTTCGAGCAGGGCACCTTCTGTTGCCCTGTCATAGAGCCCATTGCACGCAGCTGTAGGCTGGCCAGGATATGAACCAGATCACCCCCACACAATTTGTTAGTTAGCTGCAGCGTGGAGCCTTGCTGAATGTTTGAAGGCTTTTCGGGATGCTTTGGTGTGGGTTCATCAAGCCTCTCGTCAAAGGGCACATAACTCACATAACTTAAATAATGTTTAATTCCTGAGTGTGAACTGCACTTTACGAAGAAGGCATATTTTACATAGTTTGTGTTTCTCTGCACAGAGATTTCAAATTTGCTCACCCTTGCTTCTTAAAGTAAAACAATGCTGTTTAATATTACACAGTGTTTTTTATAGCAAGGAAGGTAAGAAATGCGTTACTTACCTGTAACTGCAGTTATCCAGTATTAGTGTCTTTCATAGATTCACATGCCTGAATCATTCCCCGTCGTCGAGACGGGAGCCTCCGGTATATAAAAAAGTAATGTCCTAAGACATACACATAAAGGAATAGGCCTAAGGGTCTCACCTTAGTGTCCTATCCAGGTCCTTATGCAGGAAGGACCAAACAGAGTAGGCCCAAGGGTCCCACCTTGGTAGCCTATCTGTGTCCTTTTGTAAAAAGGACCAAAGTAAAGAGAAACAACCAATCAGCTACTACCTTCTTCCAGAACCTTCCTGTCAGGAGCCTCAGTCTCTCAGATTTTCGTACGCACCAAGCTAGTTAGGCGTAAACTTGTTAGAGAGATAGGTGAGTCTTTCCAGGGGAGGCGGGAGGGTGCATGTGAATCTATGAAAGACACTAATACTGGATAACTGCAGTTACAGGTAAGTAACGCATTTCTTATCCAGTATTTGGGTGTCTTTCATAGATTCACATGCCTGAATCAGAGTAGCAAGCAATACAATATGCACATTCTGTGATGGTACAGCATATATAAGTCTGAAGATAATACATATCTGCGACTGTAAATCAACAACATACAATGTCATGTAGTATCTAGGAATAAAGAGATGTGCATACCAGTAAAGGATGGTGGGATGTAAGAAGGCTCACCTTACTGGAATAGATGGCGAAGCACTGCTCTGCCCACTGCTGCATCTTTCGTCAGCTCAGTATCCAAGCAGTAGTGCCTGGTGAAGGTATGCTGGGACTTCCAGGTCGCCGCTCTACAGATGTCCAGGAGTGGCACTCCAGCAAATAGTGCCGCAGACGTGGACATGGCTCTCGTGGAATGGGCTTTGACTCGCGAGTCTAAAGGCCTCCCAGCCTTGTCATGGCAGAAAGTTATCGCTGAAGAGATCCACCTTGATATACTTTGTTTCGTCAGGGGCATGCCCTTTCTTGGTCTGCTAAATGCAACAAAGAGTTGGGATGATTTTCTGAAGTGTCTTGTTCTGTCGATGTAGAATTTGAGACATCTCTTCAGATCTAATGAATGCAGGGTTCTTTCAGCCGTAGTAGTTGGGTTTGGAAAGAACGATTTTAGTACCACTGGCTCATTAAGGTGGAAGTCCGAGGGGACTTTAGGTATGAATCGTGGGTTAGTTCGCAGGATGACTCTGTCCTCTCCGAATTGTAGAAAAGGGTCTTGGATGGAGAGAGCCTGCAATTCACCGACCCTTCTGGCAGAGGTTAGAGCCAGGAGGAGGACCGTCTTCCATGAAAGGAATTTGATATCCGTTTTGTGGATAGGCTCGAAGGGGTGCTTCATCAGTTGGTGAAGGACCACGTTGAGGTGCCACGATGGAGGGATAGGTCTTGGCCTTGGAAAGGACCTGAATAGGCCTTTCAGGAATTGTTTGATAAGCCTGTCCGCCCACAGGGAAGGACCCTTAGAAGTTCTTGTGAACCTGGATATTGCTGCTAGATGTACCTTGATGGACGCATGACTGCGCCAGATGCAGTAGATATGGTAGCAGTTGCTGTGGGGTGACATGGAAAGGGTGTAGGCCTTCAGTCGCACACCAAACACAGAAGCGCTTCCATTTGAGAGAATAGGTCTTTTTAGTGCTGTCAGCTCTAGCGTTAGCGAGGACATCTCTACACTCCTGCGGAATGTTCAGGTGGCTGACTTCGAGGTATTCAGGAGCCAGGCTGATAACTTCAGAGGGCTCAGGTTCGGGTGGAGAACCTGTCCTTGGGACATTGTGAGCAGGGCCGGATGTCTGTGTAGGCGAAGAAGTGGATGGATAGACAGGCGATGAAGTTCCGTGTACCAATGCTGCCTCGGCCAGGATGGGGCGATGAGGATCAGGGTGCAGGGCTCCGCCTTCATCTTCCTGAGGACCCTGGGTATCAGTGGAAATGGTGGAAAGGCGTAAGCAAACACGTTCCGCCAAGCTATGGAAAATGCATTCCCGAGGGTTCCTGGTTGGGGAAGCCTGCTTGCGAAGCTTGGGCATTTGGCGTTCTCCCTGGTGGCAAAGAGGTCTATCTGCGGGGTTCCCCACTCCGCAAAGATGTAGTTCAGCGCCTCCATATCCAGCTCCCATTCGTGGGATAGAGACTGTTACCTGCTTAGAGCGTCCGCTAGGACGTTGTCTTTGCCCGGAACGTATTCGGCTTTGAGTGTTATTCCATGCTCTAGGAGCCAATTCCAGACTCTCTGAGATTCTTGAGAGAGTGAAAGCGAACGCGTCCCTCCCTGTTTGTTCAGGTAGTGCATCGTCGTGGTGTTGTCTGTCCGGACGAGCACTGGGGAGTTTCGGATGCGTGGGAGAGCTAGAAAGACTGCCCTTAGCTCCAGAATGTTGATATGGAGTTTGGATTCCTGCGGCGTCCATTTGCCGTTGATCTGGAGTTCTTGCAGGACCGCCCCCCAGCCCTCTAGGGATGCGTCCGTTGTGACCACATGTGGTTCCGCCGGAAGCAGGAATGGCAGTCCCTGCGACAGGTGTTTGGGCGACCTCCACCATTGTAGATGATTGACTATAGTTCGTGTGACTTGTATGCAGTCTTCGAAAGATCCCGCAGCTTGTGTCCACTGTCTCGTCAGCCCTTCCTGGAGGGGGCGCATTTTGAGACGGCAGTGTGGAATGAGCAGAATGCATGAAGACATCATGCCGAGGAGAGACTTGAAGGTACGGACAGTCAGAGTCTTTTTGGAAGCCACCAACGTGGCTAAGGAGATGAGTTTTGTCTTTCTCTCCTGCGAGGGGAAGGCTCTCGCGCGTTCCGTGTCCAGGGTCGCTCCAATGAAAGTGATGACTTTGCTTGGTTTCAGTGATGACTTCTCTCTGTTGAGGGTCAGGCCGAGTTGGCGGAAAAGATGCAGACAGGCGCTGGAAGACGCGGCTGCGGCTGTCGCCGACGGCGCCTTTACCAGCCAGTCGTCCAGGTATGGGAAAACCTGGTGTCCCTGTTGACGAAGGAAGGCTGCCACAGGAGAGAGGCATTTTGTAAATATCCGTGGGGCAGATTTGAGGCCTAACGGGAGAACACAGAATTGGTACTGGGTTCCTGCTACTGCGAACCTGAGGTACTTCCTGTGTCCCTTGAGGATAGGGATGTGATAGTAGGCGTCCTGCAGATCTAGTGACGTCATGTAGTCGCCTTCTTCCAGGAGTCCCAGGATCTCTTGTAGTGTGACCATACGGAACGACTGTTTCTTTAGGAACACATTGAGCGCTCTCAGGTCGAGGATCGGTCTCCATTTCTTGCCTTTTTTGTGAATTAGGAAGAAATGGGAGTAGAATCCTTCTCCCTTTTGGGCGTGTGGAACTTTCTCTATTGCTCCCTTTTGAAGCATGGAAGTTATTTCCTGAAGAAGCAGCCGTAGGTGTCTGTGGGGCTGCTTGGCTGGTGGTGTTGTTGGGGGGTTCGAAAGAAATTCCAGTGAGTGACCGAATTGGATAAGTTGTAAAACCCACCGGTCCGTCGTTATTTGTCGCCAGTTCTGTAGGAAGAAGGAGAGTTTTCCTCCAAGTCTCAAAGAATGCAATGGTGGATGGGCTGGCCAATGGGAAGAGTCATTGGCGATTGCCAGCAGGTCTCTTTTGGTTTTTTCCCCTGTAGGACGATTTGTTGTAGGAAGTTTGACGTCCCGTCTGGTTTTGACGCTGTTGTAACTGCGTCTTGCCCTGGGAGTACGGGTAGGAGGACCTATTTTGGTAGGAACCTCTGTACGTAGATTGTCCTCTTCCTCTGTTGCCACGAAAGGACTGATTTCTAAATTGTAGAGTTCCCAGAGCTCTGGCCGTATCGGTGTCCTTTTTGATTGTGGTGAGGGCGTCATCGATCTTTTCGCCGAATAGATGTTCGCCATCATAAGGCATATCAATGATTTTAGTTTGAACTTCCTGACGGAAGGAGGTGGCCTTAAGCCAACCCTGACGTCTTAGAACAGCGGCGCCCGCCAGCTGTCTGAAGCCAGTCATGGCTACGTCAATGGCACAGTCAATCAATTCAGAAGCCGATGTTTGGCCCTCTAGGAGTAGTGAGTGTGCCTCCTCTTTCAAATCCTCTGGTAGGTTAGCGAGGTAGGGCGCGATGTCCGCCCAGAGTTGACGGTTGTAGCGGCCCAGGAGTGCAATCGAATTTGCGATCTTCACCGTCGTTGCAGATGTGGTGGAAAAGCGTTTTCCAATGGCATCTAGCTTCCTGCCTTCCTTATCGGGTGGCGTTGATAAGGGAGACGCAGGGTTGCGCGAATTCTTCTGCGCTGCTTGAGTAACCACGGAGTCTGCCTTGGGGTGACCCGTGAGACATGCTGGTGCCGAAGATGTAGCTTTGTATTTTTTATCCAGCCTGGGCACTACCACCTGCAGAGAAGCTGGCGTCTGCATGAGTTGTTTGCCCTGTTTCCATAGGTAGTCAATAATCGGGTTCGATCTTGTCGTCTTTTTCGTAGGTTCCTTAAAATCATAGAGGAAACATTCAGTCTCCTGTGTTTCCATAGACATGTGAAACCTTTTGGCTGCCCTCTCAATGAGGTTATGGAAGCCACCAATGTCCGCGGGTGGAGACTCCGAAGACTGTGGCTCTGGAGAGGCCGGAGAGTGAGCGACGTAGTCCTGGTCTGCGTCAGGGTCTGAGTCATCATCGCGGACTTCCCCCTCTTCATGGTCTCTCTCCTCATCGTCGGACGAGATGGTGTCTTGTGCTGGATCCTGATTTCTAGGAAGTACCAGCGGAGGGGGCTTATGTCGAGGTACAGGAGCAGGTACCTGTGGAGCTGGAGGTGCAACAGTAGTGTTTTTTTCTGGAAACCGCTCTTTATAGTCTTTGATGAGGAATTGTAGGTCCGAATCGATGGACGCTGGCAGGCACACCATTGGTGTCACTTGTGTGTGTACCTGAGTATGGGCAGTTTGTTCCACATATTCCTCTACTTCTTGTTCCTCATCTGTACTCTGGCACTTAAGCACCAGTTCCGAAGGGCTAGTGGCCTGAGTAAACAGTTCCTCATCTAGTTCTTGG
The DNA here is from genome assembly GCF_964263255.1 of Lissotriton vulgaris. NCBI lineage: Eukaryota > Metazoa > Chordata > Amphibia > Caudata > Salamandridae > Lissotriton > Lissotriton vulgaris. The sequence goes on from NC_141700.1 coordinate 72,291,293, forward strand.
TCTTGTAAGAAACAGGATGGGGTTAGTTGTTGCACCTTACTAGGTGATGTCATGTCCGGTGTGATTGGCTTTTTAGTTATTTTGATCGTGACATGAGACGTCTGGGCATCCATGGCATGCGAGAGCAGTTCAGACTCTTTCCAGGTAATAGTAGTCGTCGACGCCTGTGTCGGCGGTGCCACCATAGAGATCTCCGTCGTCGGCGGAAATTTACTCTTCGTCGACGGTATGTCCGTCGACGATGCTCTCGTCGACGTTGTCCTCGTCGACGATAACTTTTCCGTCGTCGACGGCTTTGTCGCCGTCGACGGGGGAGACTTCGTCGACGTTGTGGCTTTCGTCGACGGTGCCGTCGTCGATGTCTTCGGCGTCGAACGCGTCGTCGACGACATAGTCCTAGTCGTCGAAGGAACGGTAGATGGCACAGGTCTACTCGTCGACGATGAAGGTGTCGACGAGGAAGATGCCGACGAGGACGTCATCGTCGACACTGTTGTCGTCGACGTAGAGACGGTTTTCAGCGCTGAGGAGACCATCGACGTTGTTGTCGTCGCCGGAATCAGCGGCTGCTTCCTGGGGACAGGAAGGTCCTTGTCAGACACAGGTGGCCTGCCCTCTGAAGACTTTCTGGCCTTCTTAGGAGGGGTGTCTGAGGGGCCAGGGGAGGAAACCCTAGGCCTCTTCAAGGAGAACTGCGAGGCGCCAGACATGCTCTCACCTTCTGAAACCAGGTCGCTCTCAGGTTTGTTCTTAAGCCTGTTCAGCCATATCAGAAGACGTCCTTCCCGGTCCTTCTGGGTTTTATGGGAGAATGTCCTACATATTTTGCAGTCCTTGGCCTGGTGTTGGGGGTAGAGGCAGTATAAACAGGTCTCATGTTTATCCTCCACATGCAGCCTTTTCTTACCACATGAGGTACAGGCTCGAAATAATCCTTTTTTCTGGCTATCAGCCATAGCAAAGAAGTTGTGAAAATATCGAGTTTTGATGAAAAAATAAGTTTCCTGAGGAGAACTCAGGTGGAGACTCCCTAGCACAACGTGCAGTAGAAAATCTGAGAGACTGAGGCTCCTGACAGGAAGGTTCTGGAAGGAGGTAGTAGCTGATTGGTTGTTTCTCTTTACTTTGGTCCTTTTTACAAAAGGACACAGATAGGCTACCAAGGTCGGACCCTTGGGCCTACTCTGTTTGGTCCTTCCTGCATAAGGACGTGGATAGGATACTAAGGTGAGACCCTTAGGCCTATTCCTTTATGTGTATGTCTTAGGACATTACTTTTTTATATACCGGAGGCTCCCGTCTCAACGACGGGGAATGATTCAGGCATGTGAATCTATGAAAGACACCCAAATACTGGATAAAAATAATGTTGCCCTCAAATGAGCTCTCCCTTCTTTGCACAGACATATCGGGAAGGATGGTCGATTCTGGTTCATACTTTTGGATAAGGGCTGCTGTCCATCCTATAAGCTCTGTTAAACACCACTGCAAGGAGTATTCCTCTCTCTGAGTGATGATAATCATGTTCTCCCCACTCCACACCAGCCACTTGAGCCACAATTCAAGGACTCTCCAGAAGAGGTCCTCATAAAAGACGAGGAAAAATCAGGATGCCACAGATGCTAACATTGATTGCACAAATCTGAAACATAAACGGATTCTTGTGGAACAGTGTACACTTATGTAGAAAAGTGCAGAAATTCTCCCTAAAGAATCTTTCCCAGCATTTTTGTTGTATTCTACTCCTAAAAAATTAATTGTCCCGCTAGAACAACAGAACAAGTATTTGCAATGCAATAGGTTGTGCCTTTGCGATAATTTAAGCTATTGGCATTGTAAATGACAATACCTTTTATTTATCTGTTTTGATAATTAACACATAAATAAAAGGCATTGTCATTTACAATGCCAATAGCTCAAACTCGCGTAAATGCGAGACCTATTGCATTGGAAATTCTGTTTTTCATTTTTAGGTCTCGCATAGCGAGGGCCTTTTGGAATCAATACGATTCCGATGTGCACGTGGTGGGACAGAAGATGTGCACGCGCAGAATGGAGGCTTAACTGGCGGCGTGACACTAGGCACTTTTTGGGGGGACTTTTTTCGGGAGAAAGCACAGCGTTTCTTGTTCTGTTTTACTTTGGTTTGTTTATCTTGCTTGTTTTAGTGGGCACTAAGAAAACAGAGTCTGGCGCTTTATGGAATGTTTTTGAGCGAGTTTCGTTTTTCTTTATTTAACCTTTTTAACACTTTGTTGCTGCATTGGTGTACTGAAACTAAAAAAGCACGTTGATGGCATTTGAAATATGTATTTTTCGTTTTTCTTTAATAAAACTTAGTAGCTGCATTGGTACATTGAAACTATACATGCACGCTGAAGGCATTTACACTTTATTGCATTCAAACAAAGCCCATATGTTGTGTGGAAGAACGATAGCGAGCTTTAGAGCTATGCTTTCAGTTCTTAACCAGAGCAAATTCAGTTCTCCTCAGTAACCCCTCCCTCCTTGTTGCGCCCTCTTCACTGCCTAGACAACAAGGTGTCAGTGCTTACCAAACAGCTTTAATGCTGGCAGCCTATCTCTTTTCACAGAATGCGACAATTACAATATAAATACACAGCAACAAAATCACAAGCACACTCTCCATAATATGCCGCATAAGAAGGAAAACACGAAGCAAATGTGCATTTTTTCAAGCGCACATAATTCTATACCAAACGCAAAGTTACAGAAAAAGATACAGATACTGTCCTGTTAACAGCACGTCAAACAAGTGCTGCATCTTGGATACATTACTTATCAGGTGTATGTTTTAAAGACTACTTCTCTGTTTAGATGTGGGGGATGCTCCGAAAGCAAAGCGGGTATTTAATAACGTAACCACATGCAAACTCTACACCATACAAATGCATAAATAATCACTATGCCATCTTAATTTTAGTAATTAGAAAATAGTTAAGGTGCATTAAAACAGTCTGCCCTTACCCTCACTATTTCACACAAACTGCATGCACACCATTTTGTCACCCTAACCTGCCACATGTTTTTTTTAAAAACAATTCAGACAATGTGTGCATATAAGATACTCATGTTTTTTCAAACCTATTGAATTATGACTTCATTAGCCTTTTACATCGTATATCTTTACATATTTTAGGGCTATTACTTTGCTAGGGGAGGGAGGTGAACGTATATGCCAGAAAAGAACATAAGTTACTTACCTGTAAATTGTGGTTCTCCAGTATTGGTGTCTTTCATAGATTCACATGCTGTCGAAGTGGGAGTCCCACGGTACATAAAATAGCAGTAATATATGCATATATAAGTAAAATTACCATAATTATATAAATATATATACATGTATAAAATACAGTAAAGTATCCAGAAAAAAACTAAACTCAAAAGTACCATAGAACAGAATAGGCCCATAGAAAGCCTAAGGGAGAAACTCAACTTAGTAACATGTAAATGTAAATGTAAATGTACAGGAATTTATATAGCGCAAATCACCGAGCGGTTTCTAAGCGCTTGCTTAGGGAACCCATCCTGGTATTCCCCTGTGAGATAACCCCGGCAGGGTATTCGCAAGGTGAAAGCCAGGCATCCCGCCACGAGGGGCCGTTGTGGAGACTAAGCAAGCTATTGCCCAGAATCTCAGAGTGTGAACCCGTGAATCGAGTAGGCACCGGAGCGAGAATTGTCGAGTCCATGGACATTTTAGGACTCAAGACCCCGCCGAGCCGGGAATTGAACCCTGGTCCCGGGCTGACCTCTGCTTCCAGGTCTGCCTCCTCTAACCAATGAGCCACACTTCTCCACATATCAGTGTCATTATGTTTTGGTCCACATTCCAGCCAATCAGGCTGTAGCTCCGTCTAGAACCTTCTCCTCGGAAGCCCAAGTCCTCAGATTTTCATAGCACAAAGTAACCAAAAGTGCCTGCGGAGAAGAGAGCTTCTGAGGGGAGGATGGGAAGGTCGCATGTGAATCTATTGAAGACACCAATACTGGAGAACCACAGTTACAGGTAAGTAACTTATGTTCTTCTCCAGTATTAGGTGTGTCTTTCATAGATTCACATGCTTGAATAAGAGTAGAAAGCAGTAAATCATCATTTAAGTCATAAAGGTAACATTAATTTCAAGCATATAAGAACATATCATAAACATGTAATCTATCAATATTAAAGAGAAAAAACCTTTATGACTGGAGAAAATATCTGCAGCACCGCTTGTCCTACTGCTGCATCTGTGGCATCTGTTGACTGCAGACAGTAGTGCTTCGTAAACGTATGGCTGCTCGACCACGTAGCAGCTCTGCAAATGTGCCGCAGAGGTACCCCCCCAAAGAGGGCAGTAGAAGCTGACACAGCTCTAGTTGAATTAGCACGTACTGGAGCTGGAAGAGGTGTGCCAGCCCGTTGATGACAAAAAGTAATGGCAGAAGAAATCCACCTAGTAATAGTTTGTTTGGTAACAGGTTGTCCTTTGCAGATCCATGAATAGTTGATCAGATTTCCTGAAGGATGCAGTGCGCTGAATGTAAAACTTGAAACAACGCTTCAAATCCAGGGAATGTAATGAACGGAGCAGGAGTTTGTGGATCAGGAAAGAAAGTCTTTAAAATGACCGGTTCATTGAGATGGAAATTACTGGGGGCTTTCGAAATAAATTTAGGATTAGTACGTAGCGTAACAGCCTCTTTTGAGAACTGGAGAAAAGGAGGCTGAATTGTGAATGCCTGAATGTCACTGACACGCCTAGATGAGGTCAAGGCGAGCATTAGGGCAATTTTCCACGTGAGGAATTTTAAGCTTGCTAAATGGATGGGTTCGAAAGGAGGTAGGAGGAGCTGGGACAAAACCAGGTTTAGGCGCCAAGCAGGCGGAGGACGACGAATGGGTGGAAACATACGGAAGAGGCCTTTGAAAAACTGTTGGATGATTCTAGATGAATACAGCGAGGTGGAACCATCATGACGGAAGCGGGAGAGAGCTGCCAAAAATACCTTCAGAGTGGAGTGGGAAAGTCCTGACTTTGCAAGGGATAGGAAGAAAGGCAGGATCTGTTCTGGTTTGGCGGTCATCGGATCCAAGGCTTTGGTGTGGCACCAGACACAGAAAAGCTTCCACTTCAACTGATAGGTTTTAATGCTGGAAGGAGCACGGGCGTGCGCTAACACCTCTCTGCAGTCAGCGTCGATGGTCAGACGCGCAAATTCATGGTGTAAAGGTTCCAGGCATGGAGCTGGAGGTATGCTGGATTCAGATGGCAAATTGGCCCCCGCTGCATCGTGAGGAGGTGAGGCAGAGGATGAAGCGATATTGGCTCGTTCTTGGAGAACAAGAGCAGGTCCGAGAACCATGGGCGCCGCGGCCACTTGGGTGCGATCAGGATGATATGGCAGGGTTGAAGCCTCATCCTGTGCAACAAGCGCCGAATCAGAGGAAGCGGAGGGAAAGCGTAGCTGAATTCGTTCAACCAGCTGATCGAAAAAGCATTTCCACTTGACTCTCTGTGGGGATGAAGACTTGCAAAGCGTTGGCATTTTCTGTTGGTGATAGTCGCAAAGAGATCCATCTGCGGCTGGCCCCACTGGCGGAAAATGAACTCGAGAGTTGGTTGATTGAGTTCCCACTCGTGGTTGTCCGAGAGAGACCTGCTGAGCGAATCCGCCAGAACATTGGAAACACCCGGCACATGGATGGCTGTAAGATGAATTTGATGACGAATCGCCCATTTCCATATCTCCTGTGCCTGTTTGGAAAGCAAAAGGGACCTTGTGCCGCCCTGCTTGTTCAGGTATTGCATGCTGGTGGTGTTGTCTGTCCTCACCAGCACAGATTGACCTTGAACAATCCATTGAAAAGACTTCAGGGCAAGGAAGATCGCCAGAAGCTCTAGGCGGTTTATATGCCAAGTGCGTTGGATTGCAGTCCACTTCCCTTGTACTGACAGTCCTTCGAGATGCGCTCCCAGCCCTCCAGGGACGCATCGGTTGTAAGCGTCCGAGTCGGAGCAGCGTCTTGAAAAGACCGACCGTTGGAAATGTTCGGAGGGTGAGCCCACCACTCCAGAGCCTCCTGAATGCGGGGCGTGAGAAGGATCCTGTCGTTGAATGATCCTGAAATCTGTTCCCACTGCTTGTCTAACTCCTTTTGGACGACCCTCATATGTAGCCTGCAGTGGGGAATCAACTGTATAGCGGAGGAAGCCATGCCTAGGAATGATTTCAACATCCGGACTGAAACGTACAGTTTTGACTGCAGGGATCGTACCATCTTGAGCATGCGGTCTTGTCTTTCCTGGGAAACAAAAACTTTTACCAGCTGAGAATCTAGTTAGGCTCCTAGAAAATCTCGCCGCTGAGACGGGCGAAAGTGTGACTTCTCGCAATTGATGGAAAGGCCCAAGTCCCGAAAAAGGGAGATGCAAGACTGAGTATGCTGGATTGCCAGTTGGAGGTTCGGAGCCTTTATGAGACAATCGTCCAGGTATGGATAAAACTGTATGCCTTGTAGGCGCAGAAAAGCAGCTACCGGGGCCATGATCTTGGTAAAGACCCTTGGTGCTGAACGGAGGACGAACGGCAGGACTCTGAATTGGAAGTGTAGGTGTCCGACTGTAAAACGAAGATATTTTCTGTGCCTGGGGTGGATCGGCACATGAAAATATGTGTCCTGGAGGTCGATCGTGGAGAAGAACTCTCCGGGATTGAGGTAATGTAGAATCTGGAGCAGGGTCAACATTTGAAAAGTTTTGGACGTGATGAATTTGTTTAGAGCTCGTAGATCCAAAATTGGGCGCCATTCCCCCGATTTTTTTCTTGACTAGAAAAAAGCGGGAGTAAAACCCTTTGCCCTGCTGACCTTGTGGTACTACCTCGATAGCACCTTTTCTGATCATTAATTTGACTTGAGTCAAAAGGTCTTTGAAATGGGGAGGAGGCGGGCCAGTAGGAAGGTGATTTGGAGGAAATGTTGTGAATTCCAAGGTGTGTCCTTTTGAAATCAGATCTAGGACCCACTGATCGGAAGTAATGTTGGACCAATTCAAGATCTAATTTGAGATTCGACCTCCAATTCTTACAGTCGGTGGAAAATTGACGCTGGGACTGTCACTGTTTCTTTGCATTTGAACCACCTCTGTAGGTAGTTTTTCTTTGGTATGGTCTGGAGGAGGTCTGACGACTCTGGGATTGGTAAGTTTGTCTTTGCCGGTTGTCATTGTAGGAGCGATATTGGTTTGATCCACGAAAAGCGGAAAAGTTGCCACCTCTACCACGTGCTCCTCGAAAAGGCCTTTTTTATATTGGAGGGACCCCAACGCCTTGGCCGTATCCGTGTGCTTTTTGATTGATTCGAGGACCTCGTCCACATGTTTTCCGAAAAGCGTTTCACCATCATAAGGTAGATCGAGGACTTTAGCTTGGACTTCAGGGCGAAATGCTGTTGATTTTAACCAGCCTCGACACCTTAAAACAGCAGCTCCCGCCAACTGTCTAAACCCCGTAGAGGAGATATCAATGGCGCAGTCAATGATCTCTGAGGAGATTTTTTCACCCTCCTGAATGATGGCTTGTGACTCTGCGCGAATAGCATCCGGAAGTTGTGGAAGCAATGCTGCAATCTCGGACCACATTTGGCGGTCATACCGCCCAAGAATAGCCAAGGAATTAGCTGCCCTTACAGTGGTGGCTGTCATGGTAGTAAACTTTTTCCCTATGGAATCCAGCTTCGGCCTTCCTGATCTGGAGGAGAAGTAAGGGGTGTGGAAGGATTGCAAGACCTCTTTTGAGCCGCCTGAGTAATGACGGAGTCCGCCTTTGGTTGAGACACCAAACATGTTGGAGAATCTGCTGGTGCTTTATATTTTTTATCGAGTCTTGGCAGGACAGCTGGGATCGAATTTGGTCGCTCCATTGATTTGAGACCTTCATCACAAATGTGGTCAATTATTGGAATAGTGTGAGCTTAGAAGAGAAGAGAAACTACAAAAAGATAGACGGAGGGTCCCAGGGAATATTTAGCGACCACACAGTTACAGCCCCCTTACAAAGTCTATGAATACAAAACAGAGTAACTGTGGGTCGGGAAATGTGACAAGTGAAATGTGTCTAGATGAGTCAGTGTGTGCTAAAAAGTTGTTAGAAAAGCACACAACCAGATATCGCACTGTATGGGAAGAAATCAATCAGTTACTCGTCCTTTGCCGCCCTTTCATCCTTTGAACCACTTCCCAAAGTGGAGAGTCTAAGTTGTTGCCAACATAATCAGGGAAAGGCTGATGTTGTCCAATTGGGCGCTACAGGAAGTGCTGTATAGTAACTGAGGAGCAGTGCAGAAATGAGTTGTGAAAAACCAAAAAAGGAAAGAATGTGCTCTAAGATAAAATTGAATAATGAACGCAAAAACACTTTATTCTGGTGCCGTTCATTTCCTATACTAAAAACAATTCAGTGTGAAATTGCCAGTGATTAACCCTAATAGTCACTGGCCCAATGTGGTGGTCGACATGTTTCTGCGGTAGTTTAAAGATCACTAAGTATCTCCCGCTTCTTCAGGACCTATAACATTTGCTACTGCTCAAAGGTGCGATATAAAAAGGATTTCTGATACAGATCTCACCTGTTCAAACCTGGTGGTCCTCTATAGGGTAGGAGGAACGTGCCACTCCTCGCCTGGCCACAGCTCAGGAGGACAGTGCACCGCTCTGCCCGTCAGTACACTCAGCAGCCGTCTGGCTGTCTGGGGAAGTGTGAGCTTGCCTTTGAGGTAGGTCTTTAAAATCGTAGAGAAAACAGTCAGTCTGTTGGACGTCCAAAGTGAGATGAAACCTTTTAGCAGCGCGGACCATCAAGTTGTGGAAGCTGCCAATGTCCACAGGAGGCGAAGCTAATGGCGACGTTGGTGGAGTTGAAGGTGTGTGAGCCCTGTAATCATCCCACTCTTGAAGGGCATTGTCGTTATCATCATTTGGATCCGTATTTTGAGGGTCAGGATCGTCATTGTCCGTATCAGGCTGGGCATGCACCGGTGACCGTGACGGAACTGGTGCAGAGGCTTGTGGTTGCGGAGGAGGTTGCGGGACTGGAGAAACAGGCCGAGATGGAGGAAATCCGCGGTTATAATCGTCCAGCATGTGTTGCAGATTCCTTACCAAAGACAGTGGTATCTGTGTCGTTTGGTCTGACATAGGTGCTTCCGACCTATCTACTGGAAAAAGTTCTGTCCCATCTTCGACGTACTCTTCCTCCTCCTCATCATAATCCTGGCACTTGATGTGCAGCTCGGATGGACTAGTCGCTTGTCCAAAGGCATTATCGTGCTCTGAATCATCATTGGAGTCCTCCTCCGCAGACTGAAATAATTTGTCAGGAAGAGTAGAACCACTCTTAATAGGACTCAATTGAATTAGAGGTATTCGTTTGAGCGTAGAAGCAGTGACCACTGTGAAGGTGGTAGCTGTGGCCTAAGAATGGTGCAGCTTCGAGGAGCCCGTCGACGTGGCGATGGAGAGTCAACAGCCGGTTGAGGCGTCTGCACTGCGTCCACAGGCAAGGAATCCGTTGACGGATGTGACTTAGGCTTCGTCGACGAAGATTTTTTTGCCGTTGACGAGGGAAAGGACTTGCTCGTCGACGAAGATGGTACCGTCGACGAAGGGTGGACCGTCAAAGAGGTGGTAGCCATCGACTGAGCCGTCGTCGACGGAGTAGCCGTCGACGAGGCAGGTCCTGTCGACGGGCAGCCACCCTTCGACGATGCTGTAGTCTTGGTCGACGACGAGGAGTGCGTCGACGAAAGGCGCGTCAACTGATGTTTCTTCGTCGACGAGGTGGATTTAGCAGCCGTCGACGAGATCTTTAAAACAGAGGTAATGGGCCTCACCTCATGTGATGTCGTCGACGAGGTGGACGTCGTCGACGTAGTTCTCGAATACATAGAGCAAGTAGTCGTCGACGTGGAGACAGCATCCACGGATTTCGTCGTTGTTGATGTCGTCGACGGACGCGTCGGCGAGCCCGTCGACGAGCCAATGCCCGTTTTAGAGGAAGAAGGCATGGCTTTGGACAATGGCGCCACAGAACCAGGTCTCGTAGGCGCAATTGGAGGTAAATCCTGTGGGGAGGCAACCTTAGAGATATCAACAAGTCTCTTTTTCTTTAGAAAAGGAGAAGGCATCTCAGACTCCGACCCACGTTTTTGAGAGGTCTTTGACTGAAAAGAAGAGACACTCTCATCCTCCGAGACCGCAGTGTCCGTTGTCTTCAACTTCTGAAGCCACAGAAGGAGACGGGCCTCTCTGTCCCTTAAAGTTTTAGGTGGAAAAGTACGACAGTACTTACAGGTCTTCACTTCATGGTCTGGGTAGAGACAGTAAATACATTTACTGTGTGGATCCTCATGAAAGAGACGCAGTTTTCCACAGGATGGACAAGATCTGAACAAAGATTTCCTTGAAGAAGACATTTTGAGAAGAAAAAACAGCTAAGTAAGTAGAAAACTGAGCAGAGCTCAGGGAGACTCCCTTCACACGACGTGCGGTAGAAAATCTGGGGACTTGGGCTTCTGAGGAGAAGGTTCAAGAGGGAGCTACAGCCTGATTGGCTGGAATGTGGACCAAAACATAATGACACTGATATGTTACTAAGTTGAGTTGCTCCCTTAGGCTTTCTATGGGCCTATTCTGTTCTATGGTACTTTTGAGTTTTTTTCAGGATACTTTACTGTAGTTTATATATCTATATATATTTATATAATTATGGTAATTTTACTTATATAGGCATATATTACTGCTATTTTATATACCGTGGGACTCCCATTTCCACGACGGGGAATATTCAAGCATGTGAATCTATGAAAGACACCCCTAATACTGGGGAATATTTGTAACCTTATTACCCACGCAATCAAAGTAGCTGCTGTCTGGGAATTCCGTGCATGCCATGTAAAACAAGAGACCTACATACTCCCCAAGGCTTCCCAAACACGTAAAGCAGATGCCAGCAGAGGGTGTTTAATCAGTCAGCCATCTTGTTATGTCTCCTATGGCATTTGCGATACCATGCCATTTTTGGGGGATTTCTGATTTTTCACATTATGGCAGGTTGTGGGTGCTTGTGACATTTCTGAAAGAAGGACTTCTCTAAGTACAGTGCACAGTGGTGCCTGAGACTTGTCTGACTGCAGTACGCTGGTTGTACATGTGAGATCTCAGAGTGAAGTGTGTGGTGGCACCTGCAACACCTCTGACTGAAGTGCACTGGTGGTACATGAGAAATCTCAAACTGAAGTGCACTGGTGAGTGGTGAATGTGTCAATAACTGTTTCCTGAGACAAGCTTGTATTCCTGAATCAGACTACATAATTCAGTGTGCAGCAATTGTATAGCTCTTCAGTCCCTGGTTGCACAGCAGCCAGGATAATGTGATGCATAGTTAAACACTTATAAGGTCTCAAAGGCGAGACCTAATGGTTATGCTAATGCTTGTTTTCTTTTGTTGCTTTATTCATAGCTCGCACTGGTGATACAGACCACTCCAAATTCAAATATTAGGTGTGCGCAGCTATTACAGGTTGCACAGGTATGTAAAGAATGTGCCTAATCACCAACAGAGTTGGCTTAAATGATGAAATAAAAAACGTGTTTCTTAATAAAATAAAGCTACTTGATGACATTTTTTAATCGCACTTCAGAGGACAATTTTTTCTGAGGGCCAGTACTAACGCACATGTGAGGCACTTTATAAGCATCTAGTATTGATATCTAGACAAAGTATTGTCCCTGAGCAGCCAAAACCTAATTATATAGATCAGTTAAGTCATCAGTCCCAATAAGTATCATCAAAATTTCCTTTATTTTCTTGCTTCCTTGTTTCTTTTATCACAAGTTCAGGAATTTTGAAGCACTTGTTCTCAGTACAAATCCTGTGTCAAAAACATCATAAGAATGTAGCCAAGGCAGCCGACACGTGTTTCGTCTCGGGAAGATTCACCCAACGACTTCATCAGGGTATTAACATGTTCTTTAAGAAATATCGTCACCACATTCCAGGTAAAACCTGTGTGTGGTCCCCATAAAATGGGTCTAATAAATAGAGAATATGTATTCCATTAGCGACAATCCAACTTCTACAGATAATAGCATTGGATATCTTAATAGGAGGACTAGAAATCTCTGGTCCAGAAGTATAGGGTCATATAAGGTCAGAAACAGGAGAGTACTCCGCCGTCGTCAGTACTATCAGTATTAAGTAAAGGTTTAGTATTGATATCTATCGAGTTATTTAACACCTTGGCTGCTGTGACTTTTCCCCTCCTGTGCTGACATTTTATGAATCCTCATTGTTCATGACGAGCTCAGCTCGTCATAAGCACAGCTCAACCGGGCCTCATGACGAGCTGAGCTCGTCATGAGCATCGAAGGGGTTAATATGGGCGTGGTCTATGTTTAGACCCCTTTTTTCGTGATACTTGCATAGATGAAATGGACATTTTGGAATTTGCTTGTTATGAGAGTCTCATGCCCCCTTCCAGCTTCTTGTTATTTCTTCTCTTCTGCTCTGCTTATAGCTCGCGCCGAGGATACTGACTATCTTGAACTTAAACATTAGATGTGTGGAGTAAATGCAGGTCGCACAGGTATGTAAATTATTAGTCATACCCTGCTATGGTGCTGAGTAAAATGATGAAGTAAGAAACGTGTCTCTTGTAATAACTAAGTCAATGACAATCCTGATAGCTTATCAGATAAAACCTTTCTGATGGCATGCAGAGAGTGCACCTTAATAGCACACAGCATTGGTGTCTATTTGGTTATCTAATGTGGGCTTGGCCTTTGTTTAGCATTTTACCTGTGACATTGGCTTAAACAAAATGGTGTTATTGAAATCTGTCTTCTACACAAGGGTCATGCCATCTTTCCTCTCTAGTTCTCTATTGCTATACGGGACTTAAAGGAGTTTATGTGATGGCTGATATGACATTTTTGTTGTTTTTGCCGCTATTGATTTATTTAATACAATCCGTACCGGGAGTAGCCAAGGAAGATGGTAAGTGAAACTCAATTACCTGAACTGAAAAATGGAATTGTTGTTAAAGTGCGATAACGTATTTGACTAGAACAAGAAAATGCTGTGGTATTCTCTATCTACTCAGCACTACTATATCTGTGAAATTTGAACAATGCTGTTTATTGCTTAGATCACTATTCACAATTCTATGTCTAGTCTTTTTAATCAAGTTTCCCTGTGTGTATTTGGTTTTTGATAAAGTTGCACATGTACAAAATGATGGAAGTTTAGCTTTAATTATCGCTAAACAAATTAGCCGATTAGTATGAGATCTCCTTTCTAATAATATATGTACTGAAAGGAACAGCCATTGTAAACAATCATGATTTTTTAATCTTCATTCATTATTATCTGCTATTATTTATTGTTAATTAATGGATTGTACACACATGTTTTTCTAAATGATGTCATGACTTGCCAGAATAAATGGATTAATGCAAGTCATATTTGTATATATTGTAGCCCTGAAGAAGCCCGGATACGGGCGAAACGCTTTGGCTGTACAGAAGTTCCCTCTTTTAAATGGAAACTGAATAAAGGATCAAATATTTCAAGACACAACATATCTCAATTAATCTTTTTGTGCTTAGCAATTTTGCTTGGAATCTATTGTATTTTGTGATCATCTGTTATATGGTATGCTGATAAATATCAGTTTTGTGGTACCCACGAATGACTATTAAAATGTTTCTGTTTTTTTCATATTGTCAGATCAGGTACAACCTGTCTGATGCATAATTCCATGAAAATTAATGGCAGGTCCCTGGCTGTTTTTTCCAGCTTTATTTCATTCTTTTAATGAAGTAGTCCAGTCTACCACCTCTCCACCACTCAGTATGATTTCTTATTATCGAGTCTCATCTTCACCTGCCCCATGCACTTACTGGTACCCTCATGCATGTCCTTCTATTCTCCTGTTTGAATACCACTATCACTTACCTGCAGCTCTTCATACTACTCCCTTCTTCGTCCCTCTGGTAAGTAATACACATAAAATAGAGACTAACATGACCTTTTCCCTTTTTTTAAACCCAAAACCCTCATTTGTGCTTTTCTTTTTAAAAGTTAATTATTCTTAATCTGCCGCATATAATTTGCAATTTAAGACACTTTTACCTGTTTATTTCTCCCCATTACTGGAGATTCCAGAGTTTATATGTGATAATTGATATACTATTTATTTTTAATTCTAGTTTCTCTTCGATGGAACCTCCACTTGACCTTTCCTCAAGATACCCTTGAGATTAATTATACTATAAGCCATTTTTTACTTATACCTGGGTGAAAGAGACCAGAAAACTAGATAGTTCTTTGACTTTGAGAAGCCAATAACATCTAAGACCACAAGATACAGAAACCGTACTGGATGAGGAGAAAACACTCAGATCACTTTGTAAAGTAATGACATTCTTTAGGCAAGAGTGTGGGAAAAGATGTGTTGTGTTAGTGTCTAGGGCTTTATTGTTAAAGAAATCATAAACTGTGAACTAACTTACATGTTCAAGGAAAGCTGTTTCCTGAAAATGAAACAAAAGAAAAATCAACACGCTTTGCAAGTGATCACAAAGTAAATCAAGAATGCTTTAAATACTCAAATGAATTGCAATATTGTATTCTGTCATGCTGTAAATTTCACAGTGGAACTGTGGAAGGGGTAGTAATAAGAACAATAGTTACTTACCTGTAATCTGTGGTTCTCCAGTATTGGTGTCTTTCATAGATTCACATGCCTGAATCATTCCCCGTCGTCGGAGTGGGAGTCCCACGGTACATAAAAAAGCAATAAATGCTATAAATATACAGTAATACCAATAGAAATGAACCAGGAAGTAAAACAGCCAATGGTACAGTAGGCAAAATAAAACTTCCCCTCTATGACTATCATAGTCATTTTGTATAGTCCAAACTACAGCCAATCAGGCGCCAGCACCCACCAGAATGCTCTCCCCAGAGGCTCAGGCTCTCAGATTTTCTCGCAAGGAGTGAAGGTAAACCATAATAGCCTAGAAAAGCCTCTGAGGGGAGGTGGGCGGGTTGCATGTGAATCTATGAAAGACACCAATACTGGAGAACCACAGATTACAGGTAAGTAACTATTGTTCTTCTCCAGTATTAGGGGTGTCTTTCATAGATTCACATGCCTGAATCAGAGTAGCTAGCAGTACATATATATTTGCTGAACAGACGCTCTTAACACTCTGCTTGTCAGTTAGTCATGTAAATAATAATGCAAAGTGAATAAACACATATCATAAAAAGCATAACATAATGCAATCAAGAAAATATGTGAACACATAACCTAAGAATCGTCTGACAGCATAAAACAAGGAGGTGGGAAACAGAGGCTCACCTTAATGAAACAGGTTCCGTAGAACAGCTCGACCCACAGAAGTATCAGCCTCGCTGATGGACTCTAGACAGTAATGTCTGGTAAAGGTATGGCGACTCGCCCAGGTTGCCGCCTTGCAGATCTGCTGAAGTGGGACTCCAGCGAATAAGGCCGTAGAGGAGGAGACTGCTCTTGTAGAGTGCGCTCTGGGCGCAGATGATAAAGGTCTCCCAGCCTGTGTATGGCAAAAGGCAATGGCAGCAGATATCCATCTTGCAATAGTCTGTTTTGATACTGCCTGCCCCTTACGAATCGCACCGTAGGTAATAAACAACTGGTCAGAGGTGCGTACAGCAGAAGTTCTTTGTAGATAGAATTTAAGACATCTTCTAATGTCAAGCGAATGTAAAGCTCTTTCCGCAGGAGTTTGCGGATCTGGAAAAAATGATTTAAGAACAACAGGTTCGTTCAGATGAAAATCCGAAGGTACCTTAGGAATGTATTTGGGATTCGTGCGAAGTATAACAGAATCGCTAGTGAATTGGAGGAAAGGATGATGAATAGTGAAAGCTTGGATATCACTAACTCTCTTGGCGGATGTTAAGGCTAAAAGCAGTGATACCTTCCATGAAAGATACTTCAAGTCAGCTCGATGGATGGGTTCAAATGGGTGACGCATGAGTTGACCCAGGACCACATTCAGATGCCACAAAGGAGGTGGACGACGTACTGGAGGGAACATTCTAAAGAGGCCCTTGAAGAACTGTTGGATAATTCTTGATGAATACAGAGAATTGGACCCATCCTGTCGATATCTGGATATTGCAGCCAGAAAAACTTTCAAAGTAGCATGGGACAGACCTGTTCGTGCCAACTGCAAGAAAAAAGGAAGAATTTCCTCAGGCTTTGCCAAAAAAGGGTGAACACCTGCTGAACGGCACCAGATACAGAAGCGTTTCCATTTGAGACTGTAAGTCTTAATGGTTGCGGGTGCTCTAGCTTTGGCCAACACCTCTTTACAATCTGCTGGGATGTTCAAGTGTGCGAACTCATGGTGTTCAGGAGCCAAGCCGCTAATCTCAGCGATGCTGGGTCCGGATGGAAGACTTGACCTTCCTGAACACTGAGCAAGTTCGGGATTGGATGTAACTGAATTGGTTTGCTCTCTGATAGTAGGAGGAGCTCCGTAAACCAATACTGGCGCGGCCATCTGGGCGCGATCAGGATCAGTCGGCAAGGTTCCTTCCTCATCTTCCGCAGAACCCTGGGGACCAACGGAATCGGTGGGAAAGCGTACGCAAACCTCAGGGACCAATCGAGGGAGAATGCGTTCCCCAGAGAATTCTTGTGGGGGTGCCAGCTGGCGAAGCTCAGGCACTTGCTGTTGGTACTTGTCGCAAATAGGTCCATGTCTGGCCAACCCCACCGATGAAAGATGTGGTTCACCGTGTCTTGGTGAAGCTCCCATTCGTGGTTGGTAATTGTGGTCCTGCTGAGTGCATCCGCAAGGACGTTTTCCGTTCCCGGAACATGCACCGCCTGCAACTGTACATTGTGGTGAAGAGCCCATGTCCATAATTCCTGCGCCTCTTGAGATAGGAGAAGAGATCGAGTTCCTCCCTGTTTGTTGACGTAGTGCATACTTGTTGTGTTGTCTGTTCTTATCAACACACTTGTGTTCTGAATGATGGCACAAAACGCCTTGAGGGCAAGAAAAATGGCTCTCAGTTCCAGACGATTGATGTGCCACCGTCTCTGTTGCACAGTCCATTTGCCACTGATCGTGAGGCCCTGCAGATGAGCCCCCCAGCCCTCGAGGGATGCATCTGTAGTGATGGTGAGACTTGGTGATTCTTGAAGGAATGAATGGCCTTGACTGAGATGACACCTCTGTGTCCACCACAGAAGAGACTCCTTCATGAGCGGTGTGATTTGAATGAGGTCCTTGAAAGTGCCTGAAACCTGTTGCCACTGCAGGGCTAGTTCCTCCTGGAGCGGCCTCATTTGAAACCGGCAATTTGGAAGTAATGGTATACAAGCCGATGCCATCCCCAGAAAAGATTTGTATAGTCGGACAGAAACTGACTTTCTTTGCCTGAGATTTTGCGCTAACCGACTTATTTTCATTTTTCTCTCCTTGGAGACGAAGGCTTTGCATTTGTGAGTGTCCAAAATTGCTCCTAAGAATGCTATTCTTTGAGACGATTGCATTTGGGATTTGGAGAAATTTATTGTCAGGCCTAGAGACTGAAACAGGTGGAGACACTGGTGAAGGTGACGTTGAACGGTGCCATGAGAATTGGCCTTTATAAGGCAATCGTCCAGATATGGGAAAATTTGTATTCCCTCCAGCCGGAGGTGCGCAGCTACTGGAGCTAAAACCTTCGTAAAAACTCTTGGAGCTGACCGTAGTCCAAAAGGAAGGACCTTGAATTGGTAGTCCCTGCCAGCCACCCTGAAGCGAAGGAATTTCCTGTGGCGAGGTAGGATGGGGATGTGGAAATATGCATCTTGGAGATCTAGGGTGACCATGCAATCTCCTGGTGATAAAAGATGCAAAATTTCTTGAAGAGAGAGCATCCGGAACGTTAATTTCCTTAGGTATTTGTTTAATGCTCGAAGATCGAGGATCGGGCGCCACTCCCCGTTCTTCTTTCTGATCAGGAAGAACCTGGAGTAAAATCCCAATCCTTTCATCCTCTGAGGAACGCTCTCGATAGCTCCTTTTTGTATCATCAGCTTGATTTGGGTAAGCAGCTCCTTCAGGTGAGCTGGAGGCGGGCCCTTTGGCGGTACATTTGGGGGAAATTGTTCGAATTCTAGGGCATGGCCCCTGGTGACAATATCCAGGACCCATTTGTCCGTTGTTATCAACTGCCAATTGGAGTAAAATTTGGAGATTCTTCCGCCAAGTCTTTTGATGTGGTGAAAAGACGGTGGTGGCTGGTGAAAAATATCATTGTCGCTTGTCCTTGCCGCGGTATGTAGCTCTACCCCTGTTTGGGGTGTATTGAGATCTTTTCTGTCCATAAGACTGGTAGCGCTGATTTTGGTAGCGCTGATTACCCTGACGGTATGAGGATTGTTGATGTTGTTGCTGGTATCCACCTCTATTGAAGGACGTTCCTCGTCCTCTCGCTCCTTGAAAGGGCGGCTTGTGAAATTGTAGAGTGCCTAAAGATTTGGCCGTTTCGGTATCCTTCTTGCTAGTCTGTAAGGCTTCCTCTACCTTGGGGCCGAATAAATATTCGCCATCAAATGGCATGTCTAAAACACGGTTTTGTACTTCCTGTCTAAAGGCAGTGGAACGTAACCACCCCTGTCTACGGAGAACCGCAGCCCCTGCTAATTGGCGAAAACCTGTAGATGCCACATCAATAGCTGAATCAATTATCTCTTCAGAGGTCCTTTGACCTTCATTGAGAATCTGGAGTGCCTCTGCCTTGGATGGTTCAGGTAGTAGATTGATAAATGGTGAGATGTCAGACCACATTTGACGGTCGTAACGACCTAAGATGGCTAATGCGTTGGCAGCACGGACAGTTGTTGCAGCCATGGTAGAAACTCGTTTTCCTATTGAGTCTAGGCGTCTGCCATCTCTATCCGGCGGCGCCGCAACTGCAGAGGACGGATTTCTGGCTCTTTTCTGAGCCGCCTGGACAATTACCGAGTCAAGTTTTGCTTGTCCAATGAGACAGGCAGGCGTCTTGTCTGGAGCTTTATATTTCTTATCAATTCTTGGTAAGACTGGAGGAACGGAAGCCGGCGTTGACATCACCTTAACACCTTCCTTCCAGATGAAATCCACAATGGGTATTGACCTAATTTGCCGTCTGGGCTGATCTTTAAAATCGTAAAGGAAACATTCTTGTTGAGTATGCTCCATCTTCATATGAAAACGTGCGGTTGCACGCTCCATCAGCAAGTGAAAACTTGCTACATCAACAGGAGGGGAGGCCGACGCAGTCTGAGGAGATGTAGAAGGAGATTGGACCTGATAGTCCTCCCACTCCGATAAATCATCCACTTCTCCTTCTTCCCGTTGGTCGTCATCTTCCGAGGATTGCGGGTCCTCCTCGTGAGCAGGTTGTGGGTGTGAAGGTGGGCACCCCGATGGAAGCACGGGTGGAGGCGTTTCCGAAATTGGAGTTGCTTGTCTAGAACCTGCCGATTCCGAAGGTGGAAACCTCCGATAGTAATCATCCAGCATAAATTGTAAGTTGGATATTAAATCCAAAGGCATTTGAGCAACAGGAGTAGCGACAGGCATGGACACCTCATCAGAAGAGTGAGGATCTTCATATTCCTCATCTTGAAGTTTAATATGTAACTCCGATGGACTAGTGGCTTGTCCAAAAGCATTCTGGACCATCTCATTGTCACTGTCAGAATCCAGTAGTTGGTCTGGGACTTCAGAGGACACCTTGTGTGGTGAAACACGCAGGGGTGAAAGCCTCATTACAGTTTTGCCCAGCTGTTCTGCTGCTTGACGTGGTGTTAAAAACACCGTTGACGGAGACCACACCTGTAGTGCCGTGCATGAGGAGAACTGCGGCGTCGTCGGAGGGTTAACTTCCGATGGATTTGTCGTCGACGGATCACCTCTCGCCAACGGAACACTTTTCGGCAACGAAATAGTCGTCGTCGACGGGATACTCGTCGTCGACGGGAGACCTTTCGTCGACGGGACACTCATCGTCGACGGGACACTCGTCGTCGACGGGACACTCTTCGTCGACGGGACACTCTTCGTCGACGGGGCACTCTTCGTCGACGAGGCACTCTTCGTCGACGGGACACTCTTCGTCGACGGGATACCCTTCGTCGACGGAACACTCCTCGTCGACGGGACCGTCTTCGTGGACGAGTCACTCTTCGTCGACGGTGGTATTTTCGTCGACGGCGTAGAACCTGACGACGAGCTCGTCGACGGAGTCTTTTTCGTCGGCGGTAAAGCCTTTAAAGACGTCGACGACGAAGTGTCGACGACGGACGTCGACGAAATAGGCCTCACAGAAACAAAAACCATCGTTGGAGATGCCGTAGACGAGGACATAACCATACCAGGTTTAGGAGATGAAAATGTCACCGTAGATGTCACTGAAGTCGTCGTTCTCGTCGACGAGGAAGCGGAAGAAGACTTCACAGGAGGCGGAGATGAATTCTGTGGCAAAATCCTGTCAGAAGACAGGGGAAGCTTGAGTTTTTTCACCTTTGAGGAAGCAGAAGCGCCTTCCATGCCCCTGGAGGTGGGGACAGCCTGAGAAGTGGATGGTTGATCCAGTCCTTTAGCAGGTGGTTGTTTTTTAGGCAGTTTAGCCTTGGGAGATGACATCCCCTCAGGCGCAGATCTCTTCCTGGAGGCTGAAGTGGAAGCAGAGGCGACACTGCTTACTTCGGAAACAGGATTAGAAGAATCCTTTAGCCTCTTCAACCACAGCAGTAAACGACCCTCTCTATCTCTGAGAGTCTTCTGAGGCATGGTTCTGCAGATTTTACAAGCAGAGGCCTGGTGGTCTGGGTAGAGACAATAAATACACTTTTTGTGTGGATCCTTCTCAAAAAGCCGAGGCTTACCACAGCAGTCACAGACCCTGAAGAGAGATTTCTTTGAAGACATCCTGGAGAAGACACAGATGAAGTAGAAGACAGAAAAAACTGAGCAGAGCTCAGGGAGACTCCCTTCACACGACGTGCGGTAGAAAATCTGAGAGCCTGAGCCTCTGGGGAGAGCATTCTGGTGGGTGCTGGCGCCTGATTGGCTGTAGTTTGGACTATACAAAATGACTATGATAGTCATAGAGGGGAAGTTTTATTTTGCCTACTGTACCATTGGCTGTTTTACTTCCTGGTTCATTTCTATTGGTATTACTGTATATTTATAGCATTTATTGCTTTTTTATGTACCGTGGGACTCCCACTCCGACGACGGGGAATGATTCAGGCATGTGAATCTATGAAAGACACCCCTAATACTGGAGAATACTGAGTTACAAGGCCCAAAGTAGAGAACATGACTTAGACCCATACAGCGTACTGAGTTGGTAGAACTTGTGAATTTCAGGTAGTCAGTAGACAAATTCCTTAGTCCATGACTGCCTTTGGGCTCACTGTCAATGGCAGGATATCTTATCACAACAGGGATGAAAACCGAGAGTCAAAAAAGAGTGGCAAAAGGAGAGAAGAACAAGTTACTTACCTAGGGTAATGCCTTATCTGGTAGAGACTATCTAGCTGCAGATTCCTTACCTAAATTATCCCCAGGCGTCAGACTGGATCCAGACTTTTTTCATAGGCAGTACCCCTGTGCGCCAGTAGGTGGCATAGTTCGGCTATACGTGTCTTTGTCCACGCCCAAAGTGACATTCACTGTGCCTATTTAGGCACCACCTAGGTGCCCTGACCTCAGGTACATTTCATGACTTTCCATGCCAGAAGTGTGGAGCCACGAAGTACACGGACCACTGGTGTGGAAAACTAGGGCCTTGAAAGGCAGAAGGTGGAAACAAATGCTATAAATATTTCAGAAACCTGTTTACAATGGGGGTTTTGAAAAGGGATGGCTGAGGAAACCGCAGTAAAGCTGAAATGGCGGAGAGATAGCCCTTCAGATGCCCCGAGCCTTGCTGGGCAAGGGAAAGGATGAATAGGAGAACGTGAGAAAGGAGGGCAGAAAGGGGATCAGTTTGTCTTTCTGTACACAATGCTACAAATGTTGGCCAAAGGCTTGCATAAATTGTTTTGGTGGAGGGAGGTCTGGCAGCCAAAATAACATCCCAGACTTCGGGAGAAGGTAGAAACCTGTCAACTGCCGCCGCTCAATCTCCATGCAAGAAGGCGAGTTGAAAACAGTCCGCTGCTGTTGCGACCAAGATCCTCCCAAAGGGGCAGCCTGATCAGAAGACCGATTACCATTCTCAACAGTTCGAGATACCAGACTCTCGATGCCCAATCTGGAGCCACAAGAATGACTTGGGCCTAGTTGTTCCTAATCTTTTCGAGAATTCTGGGCAGTAGTTGTATGGGCGGAAAGGCATCCAGGAGGCCGAGCTCCACTCGAGATGAAAAGCGCCTCGGAACTAGAGCCGCCTTGGAAACTGAAACGTGCAGAACTGTTGACATTGCACATTCTCATCAGTGGCAAACAGATCTAATCAAGGATTTCCACACTGCTGAAAGAGACCTTGCACCACCTCCGGATGGAGATGCCATTCATGATCCGCGAGGCATCTTCAGCCGAGTTCCTCCAGATGTTGAATCACCAGGGATATGCCCGCTGTTCTAACCATGTCTAGAGACACATGGCCTTTAGACAAAGGGTCCACGACCCCCCACCGCCCTGTTTGTTGCATTACCACATAGCGGTGTTGTTGTCCGTGAGCCTTCCCTAGATGGAGGGTAGGAAAGCTTTCAATGCTAATCAGGTCACTTGGAGCTCCAATAGGTTTATGTGGAGTCCGGATTCTGTCAGAGACCAGAGTCCTCTGATCTGCACCTCTCCCAAATGGCCGCCTCAACCCAGGACTGACCCTTCTGTCACTATTGTGAGATCTAGTTGGGGAAGGGAGATAGGTATGCTGCTGGCCCATTCGCAAATTGTTAACCACCACTGCAGATCTTGTGCAGTTCCAGCGAGATCTGGACCATGTCGGCAAAACTTCTGATGCTGCACCCACTGGAACTTCAGGTCCCACTGCAGATCCTGCATATGCCAATGGGCATGTGTTGTGCAGGATGCAGGAGGCCAGGATGCTCAGCAGTCTCAGTCTGTTTCACTGAAATTCAGGATAGAGGCTGAAACATCAGTATCATAGCCCAAATATCCTGGATTCGCCGTTGGGGAGAATAGTTCCAAAACTGCACCGTGTCCATTCTCAGATGAAAGGGAGCATCTGAGGAGAAGTCAGATGTGACTCCGGCACGTTGACAGTGAACCCTAGTGAACGCATGAAGTCTGCCATAATTCGGAGGTGAGAGATGACAGCTTGGGGTGAGCCTGCCTTCAACAGCCAGTTGTCAAGATAGGGATAAATTGACACCCCTGATCACCGCAGATGTGCTGCAACCACTGTCATCACCTTGGTGAACACTTGAGGGGCACTGATGAGGCTAAAGAGGAGCACAGCAAACTGAAAGTGCTCGTGACCCACTGGGAACCAGAGGCAGTAGGCAGGCAGGATGGGAATATGTAAATGTGCATCCTGCATGTCCAATGCTACCATCCAGTCTCCTGGGTCAGGGGCAGATAAGACCTGAGCAGAGGTGAGCATTTTGAACTTTTCCTTCTTAAGGAAGAATTTGAGACAGCACAGTTCTAGGATAGGATGAAGGCCTACGTCCTTCTTGGCACCAAAGAGTAGCGGGAATAACAACAATGACCCACTTCTGGCATTGGATCTCGTCCTATGGCTCCTTTGGCCGAAAGAGCTGTCACTTCCTGGTGGAGAAGAGATAGGTGGGCCTTCATCAATCTGTCCGGTCCGGAATTATGAGCACAGCATCAGCAGCACACGGTGAGAGCGCCTGACCCCTACGCCTGATGATGCAGTGCGTCCCAGCCTCTGTATAAGATGCTAACACACTTTTCCTAAGATAAGCGCAAAACTGAGGGACACCCTATGTGCGATGCAGAGGCTTTGAGAGATCCACTTTAGGATTGAAACTGCTCTCGTCTGGACTGCTTGCCCCTCATGCCTGACCCTAAGATGGCGCCCAGTACCCTTAACTGCTAAACAGGATGGCAAGCGAACTGCTCGGGGGCCTTACTCTGGCGCCATGCTCTGGGATTGCGTAATTGTTTTGCAAAGAGTCTACATTGAGCCCAGCAGGGAACCCAACCCACTTTGCTCCCTGCACCAAACACACAAAGAGGGGAGCCTTGCGACCGCCGAGAGAGCCTGAGCACAACCGGGAGCAGGAAGCCCTCATAAGCCCCTATGCCTCCCAGGAAATCACAACCAAACAAAGTCTCCTGCTTTAACATACAGATATCCCGGTACTAAAAAAATAAGGACTCTATTTGTGTTTATATATAACCAAAACAAGCTGCATTGAACAGTATCCATATAACACTGGAAACAGACAGATTTGGATTCATACAAAAATTTTGTTTTTAATTTAGAAAAACATTATGCGAGACATCACAATTTTCAAAGAAGACCAAGAAAGAACCATAGTCCCTAAAATACATGTAACATTGAAGAGACTGTTCATAAAAAGATGGTTTTAGCTTTATGATCTTGATCCAAATGCGCACCAGCCGACACGTGTTTCGTCACGTCAAGTGACTTCCTCAAGGCTTTTTCAAATTTCAAGGTTTCCGTGTCTATACATGTACTTGATTCCAAGTGGTTTGTAAACAAAGACCGATTGTAACCAGAAATTTCCTGATTTTTAGACATCGTCCACCTGTTTCCTTGCTCTGATTTGCCGGAGAACTGCCAGGTCAGGTAGTTTCAAGAATATGTAAAAAAAATCTTTTCTGTATTATGTCCCTGAAGATACGTATTATAACAATGTTCTACGTCCGAAAAAAGTATGATCTGAGTTGTGTTTGTCCCGGTTATGTTATGTTACTTAAGTCTTTTTTAGCGCTCGGCTACTCAAAAGAATGTCCCGGCGCTTTATTGACAGCCTGAAAAAGACAAACACAACACAGATATAAAAGAAACAGGGTCAGCAGGGAAGGGGAGTCTAAGAGGCAAAAAGCCAAGTTTTCAAGCCTTTCCTGAAGGCCAACAGATTTGAGGTACTACGCAGTGTCAGGGGCAGAGAATTCCAAAGCTGTGGAGCCCGAGACATAAAGGAGCGGCCTCCAATACGGGCCCTTTTCACGCGAGGGACAGTAGCAAGAAACAGCGCCTCTGATCTCAGAGATTGTGACGGACGGTAGAAGGCGAGCCTTCTTTGGAGGTATTTAGCCCCTGAGGCATAGAGGGACTTGTGTGCAAGAGTTAAGGCTTTAAAAACTATCCGCTTCCGGATAGGCAGCCAATGAAGAGACTGCTGCAGACCAGAGACTCTGACCCGCCTGTGCAGGCCGAAAATGGCTCGCGCTGCCGCATTCTGGACCACCTGCATCCTTTGCAGGAGATAATCCGGCAGGCCAAGATACAGGACGTTGGAATAGTCCAATCTTGAACCAATCAAGGCCTGTACCGTAGTCCTCCTATGGTCCTCTGATAGCAAAGGGAAAAACTTCCGAAGCATATGGAGGAGGCCAAAACAGGAGCCGGTAAGGGCAAGTATCTGAGATCTTAAAGTCAGGCAGTCAGGTTAGAAATATCTTCATTCCATCAAACGAGTTCTTTTTCCCCAAAGAGCAAAGATAATCTTTTAAAGTCTCTAGTGTGAGACACACATATATTTGGTTCACAACGGCTGTGATAGGCCCGCTACTTTGGAGCCTCCGGTGGCGCCGACAGTGCAGAACAAGGAAATCACCAGCCGGCAGAAAAAATGTTGCTCTCTCGTGAGGATCTCTTGGCAACTCTTTGAGATTTCAAAAATGAATTGCGGGCAGACATCAAGGCACATATTAATGCCTCGCTAGATGCCTTCAAATCAGAGATCAGTTTCAAGATCAGTGAACTGCGAAACAACGTGGACCCGGTTGGAACCCGCACCCTAGACTTAGAAACTAAATACCTGAACCTTGAGGAGCAACTACAGCCACTTGAAGAAGGAGCGGACACCATCACTGCCCAGCTGAACTCTGCATTGTCAAAATGTGAGGACTTAGAAAATCGCTCCAGATGGGAGAACATCAGGGTGCGTGGCCTTGAGGAGGGACGTGAGGGGACTAACCTGGAGCAATACATGGTGGGCCTCTTTACCAGCGTCGTGGAAGACGACAGTCCTTCGATTCTCTTGGAGAGAGTACATAGAGTGGGCTCCCCACAACAGGGCAAGCAGCAACGACCGAGAGATATCCTGGCAAAATTCACCTCTTTTAAAACTAAAGAACTTGTGCTACGAAAGGCCAGAGGGAACGACACGATCGAATATCAAGAAGCTCCTGCACCCTATGCCAGGACGTGGCACAGGCCACGCTGCTGAGACAGCAACAATTCTGCCTCATCACCACTACACTGCGCGACAAACAGATCAAATATAGATGGCATATCCATTCGGCCTGGCCGTTTCCTAGAATGGTAAACATCACCACTTTACTGAAGTTGAGGGGGTGGCTGAACTACTGGGGGTTGCCCACTCGTCACTGCGGAAAAGTCCGTCATCTGCAGAAGGCACCAGAAGGCACACAATGACTCCAGGCACTACAGGCGACTGGCAAACTGCATCACACTCCGGAAAGCCAATGCCCTGAGCGACCCGCTTCTCTCTCCTGTGCCAAACAGAAATATACAACGGCAAGGCGGTCGAGAAGATCCTATTTCTCAGTCCCTATCTGGGCTTGGCTTGGCCCTCCGGCTTTGAGCGAGGTCTACACTACTGAGTTGCTCCCACAGACCTTCCTCTGCAGAACCCCCGGCGTCTCCTGATGCCTGTGAACTGATGAGACGCTGATCTTGCAATGATTGGGTTGGACTCTCCAACAATCAGAAATCATATTATTGCTAGTTTGTAGAGGTGTCTCTAAATGTGTGTGTGCCCATAATATTTTCTTGCAGTTGAGATTTTAAAAAACTGCTGTCTTCCGCCATAACTGCTTTTAACTGCAAATTACTTTCTAACTATAAACAAACACAACATTCTCATATACACTGCAAACGAGCCGAAAGGATCAACAACGCATGCGTCCGTGTGCATGAAAGTCCTCCAAATCTGGACCATAATAAGCAAAGAGGTGTGAACGGTCACATGAAAACAGCCAGGCACATGGTACCAATTTAAAAGCATTAACAAAATCTGGTAAAGCAGTGCACTCAAACTGAACAGGTGGCATTGACAACACCGACCCGATTTGGTTCTACAATGAAAGTGCAAGTGTTCACAGCATCAAACACAATTCAATACACCAAATACAACATTTTAACTCAATCTGCTCAAAAACATAGGCCATGTGCCAACGCAGTGGTTGTCGCTATCTGAAATACCAGCTGAGAGTATGACTGAACTGATGGGAGATCTGACTTTGCTGCTGAAATTAGTTATTTCAATAATATCGCAATGGAACTTTGCAGGGGCGCCGTACCACCCTTTCTAGGGCCTCTAGGCATCAGCGCCGGGATAAAACACCTACTTAAAGGGACCTCCACCCTGGCGCTTGCAGGAAGGCCGTGGGGCGAGCCCCAGGGATCGGGGGCCCTTTCACAAACAAAAGCCCGCTTCAAAGCCAGCGCACCTGCAGCAGGAGACGGAAGAGACATGAAAAGGCCAACAAAGCTGCTGGATTCCGGGGATTTTCACCGCTCAAGGAAGCGGCTGCGGGATTGTCAGACACGGGCAGGAAAAGCCTTTCAGCAGCCTGCTTGCCTGCGCGGCGTCTGAAGCCGGCTCAGCGCGGCGCTTGTAAACAAATTGGGGAATTAGGGCCCGTGTTTACTTTAGCGGCCTGTTCCAAGCGGGGCGGGAAAGCGGCGACGGGTGTGCTACTCCTACTGGGACCTGTCTCGGAACGTGCACTGCCAACAGGGCTGCTGTGCAACACTACACCTTGCGTATGAAGATTTGGGGCGCACATGGCCATTAATCCCATTCTAAAAGTAAAAGGAGCTGCTCCTCTGGGCACCCAGGGCCCAGCCCCTTGAAGCATCGACTAATCCTTCTAACATGCAATGTATAGATAGCTGCCCCGGGGTGACTGTTCAAACCTGGGCTCCCGGATACCACTCGCTTTGCACGGATTGTTCCTCCTTGTCAGGGGCCAGCGGGGCCTGCGTGCTGCCCGGCTGGGTTTACTTCTGGACGACCCCGAACTGCACCGGAGGCCCAACTGAATGGGGAGGAAAGGAAAGCAGAGATGCGGACTCATCAACAGGGGTACCGAAATGGCGGCCACAAAGCTTCCGATTTTTTCGGAATCGGGGCGTGGTTTTGCTGTTTTGAGTGACAGACAACGTCACTGTCTAAAGAACAGCAAAACTTACGCCCCCAAATCCGAAAAAGACGGAGCTATTTGGAGGGACGGCTCTCTCCTCCAATGGCTGGCCTCCGTTTAGGAAGCCAGCCAATGGAGGAGAGACAAAAAGAGAGGCGGGCTAAAGCAGCCACTCTAAGAAACATTAATTCTCCGGACTTCCGGTCTTGGCCTACGGCCAAGCCCTACGGTCCCTCGACCTAACAACCTGAGAATCGGCAGGCTGCTCCTCGAGGGTCTGCTGTGAGCCAAACCAGAATGTACAAGATCACAGCAGTGGGGGCTTAGCCCACCGCGCTATCTTACACACGCTGAGGTTTATTTAAAGTCCATTGCCCCGAACTGCCGCACTGTTGTCTTTTCAGCTGCACATTTCTCAGGTCCAAGTTCTTAAGTAAGACTGTGAAGCTGATTCTGTTTCCAATGCAATTCCCTAAGCGCCCCCCCACTCAGGGGTGTATCTTCCATTAGTACAGCATGTACAGTTGCACCGGGACTCATTCATTTGCTACCAGTTCATTAACCATAACATTGCAGATGAGGCTTCTCTAATATTAAAGTAATTAGAAACATGGCTTGTCACTCGTCGCTAAAAACACTGTCTCAAAGAGGGCTATATAATCATCCTTCACACAGGCAGAATAATTGTAAAACCATGAAGCAAGTGTGCGATCACATTGCAACCAAATATTTTACTAAGATTTGAAAGTGTTGTATTGCATGTACATCAGATCATATGACGCTAATTGACTAGAACAATTTAAGAAAAATAGCAGATAAATGGAGTTTAGGAGCTGGGTCAACAAAACAGAAAGAGCTGCAGTGTCTTTATAAAGGAAAGATGAGATGTGATAGACATACCTTGGAAAGGCAATCCCACCTCCTAGGTAGGAGAGACCCAGTTTTGTGTGTGTGTGTGGGGGGGGGACTCTGTGTGTGTGGGTCTGTGTCTTTGTGTGTGGCATTTGCGAGAGATTAAGCTATTGGCATTGTAAATGACAATGCCATTTATTTATCTGTTTTCAAAACCAACACATAAATGAAAATGTTGTCATTTATAATGTCAATAGCTCTAACTTTTGCAAAGGCGAGACAGTTGCATTGTAAATGCTTGTTCTCACATGTGCACAGATCATATTCACAGATTGGCCAAGCTTTTTTAAGCCAATCACTCTTGCACACAGTCACGAATGCTCTTTTCCTACCCATAGCTCTCTCTGACCACGCAGCCCTGACTTGTCTGTTTAATTGGCCTACATTGTGGTGATCTTCGTAAGACGATTAAGGATTTCTTTTTACTCAATGACCCGGCAGACACATCCCCGTTGACTACCATGGATGCCTTTAAGGCACATATTAGGGGCCACTGCCTCTCATTAGCTTCCTCTCTCCGGAGGCTTCAAACGAAGGAGCGCCTGGAGCTAGAATGAGACCCATCTGAGGCTGAGAAATCTCATAAGCCCGCCCCCTCAGCCCCATCTCAATGAAAACTTACAGCCCTTAGAGGGAAGCTTAATGCCATATACACCAACGGAGCTGAGAAGACACTACTCCGGCTCCAAGCACGGGGCTACGAGGGGAAAGACAAAATGGGTACCCTCCTACCTAAACAACTGCGAGTCAAACAAGAGAAAGAATTTATTAAACAGATTACAGATGACCAGGGCATGACACATACTAGCGAACAGGATAAGGCGCGAGCATTCCTTGAATTTTATCAATCACTGTATCGAGCTGACTCTTACGAGATAGATGACCAGCAGCAATACCTGTCAGATCTAGATCTCGCACAAGTCCCTGCATCTGTCAATGAGAGTTTGGGTGCGCCATTTCCCAAAGAAGAGGTCCAGGCTGCGATCGACTCTCTTAAATTATACAAAGCGCCAGGACCTGACGGGTTCACGGGCCACTTTTACCGCACTTTTGCAGCAGATTTAAACCCCCACCTGACAGCACTGTTCAATGCTAATGCCGCCCAACAGACAGTCTCCGTTTTCTACAAGCAGGGGATAGATGCACAATTGTGTTCTTCATACCGACCCATTGCCCTCTTAAACCTTGATGCTAAGCTTTATCAAAAAAAGTTGGCCACCCGCCTCAAGAAAATACTACTCGACCTCATACACCCCGACCAATCGGGATTCATTAAAGGGCATCAGATGCATGATAACCTGAGGCGGATCTTCCATCTCATCGATAAGGCCCACAAGAAACAGATCCCGGCGACTCTACTCTCACTCGACGCAGAGAAAGCCTTTGATCGGGTTGATTGGACTTTTTTTGTGCTTTCTCTGCGCCGATTTGGATTTTGTGAGGCCTTTATACACATGGTCTGAGACAATTTTAGTGCACCTCGATCTCAGGTGATGGTGAATGGGGTGGCCGCCGATTTTTTTTATCTATCGAGAGGGACGAGGTAGGGCTGTCCCCTTTCCCCATTACTTTTTACCCTTAGCGTAGAACCCCTTGGGGCCAGAATACGGGCCAACCAGAATATCACAGGAATTACATTTGGGAAGGACAACCACAAAATAGCCCTCTATGCGGATGATGTTCTCTTGCCGGTTACTAATCCGGACATCTCCCTACCAGCACTCAACCAAGAATTAGCGCGCTTTGAATCGGTCTCAGGATTCAAAATACATCTGTCCAAGTCCTCCCTATTAAATCTTACGCTACCCACGTTCTACTGGGCAAGGAAAGCGATCACTTATCTAGGGGTCCAAATTACGCCTAAACTCTCTCACTTATATAAAGCTAACTACCCGCCCCTTCTCCGCCAACTAAAAACTGATTTAAAAAAATTGAATGCTGCATTTATCTTATAGATAGGCAGGATCAACACAATTAAAATGAACGTCCTGCAGCGTCTCCTATATCTCTTCCAGGGACTCCCCATCTTACTTGACAAAACCCTCCTCCCAGAACTGAAAACTATGCTCCTCAAATGTATCCCCTGTGGTTTTATGTGTATAGGCCAAACTACGCAGAAGGCAAAAACACGTATCCTGCAGCATTGCAGCAGAGTACGCTGTAAGGTACAGGGGGCACCGTTGGTGGACCATTTTACCAGGTTCAAACATCACCCAGAAATTCTTAAGTGGTGGATAGTCGAGAATGTGACACAGAATTCGCGGGGAGGTAATTTTACCAACATTATAAGCACCCGAGAATGTAGATCAGGGGTCTCCAACCAGTCGATCGCGAGCTACCGGTAGCTCGCCGACCCTCTGTGAGTAGCTCGTGCCTCCTATCTAATTATTAAGACGTGGTTTTGCCTTTTATTTTGTACTCCATCATTCTCTTTTATGGCAATCAGCCCTTGTCCGCCCTCACCCAAACCAGCTTCTCAGATTGGCTAAAGTGAGCTTTGCTGGGGCGGGGCGGACAGAAGAACGTGACGTTCTTCCTGCAGTCACAACTTCCTGAATTCACGCGCCACCTCTATTTTCCAGGCTGGCATCGCGCTTAGTATTTCCTATTTGATCCTCCCGGAGTAACTTCAAGGTAAGATGGCTGGTGGCCGAGCAGCAGCATAGTGACTTGTTAAAATGAACGCCATGCAAGCAAGGCCCTTTGGTTTGAACGTCGTCTCCCACCGCGCTTTAGATCTGCATTAAAAAATAAAGCGTGGTGGCAGGCGACGTTAAGATCAAAGGTCCTTGCAGGCACTGAGCTGCTACCGCCGTGGCAGCCGGTGCTAAAATACAAGTTCCTTGTATGCACGGAGCCGATTTCACTGACTTCACCAAGCTTTCCTTTGCCTGCACGTTGTAGTCAGTGAAAGTGGCTCCGTGCCTGCAAGGAACTTTGATTTTAACATGGGCTGCCACAGCTCTTTACGTCTGCTTTAAGTAATAGAGCGCAGTGGCTGCCCATATTCAAATTAGAAGTCCTTGCTTGTACTGGGCAGCTACGCTTTACATTTGCCTGCCTTCATTAGTAAAACAAGTTCGCAGACAGCAAAAAATCTTTGCCAGCACTAAAACTGTTTCACTGTCTACTTCAGGCAAATATATAGCGTGGTGTAATATTCAGTGAAAGTTTTCACTGATTACTACACCGCGCTATATATTTGCCTGAGGTAGACAGAGAAAGCTGCTCAGAGCATGCAAGGAACGTTGACAGCCACCGCGCTTTACATCTTTCTTCAATAGTAAAGTGCGGTGGCAGCGGATGTTGCAATCAAAAGGCCTCATATTCCCTGAACTTCATTTTTGTAATTTAACTGTGGGGCATTTGAAAATTAAGGTCAGATTGGGGCCAAGTATAACAGTACATCGAAAATATGTACTTGCACTGGCAACACTCAACATTAATGAATGTATATTTTTTTGAAACATGAAGGCTCTGTGCCTCTTGCTTTGCATATTTCCCTTATGCTACACAACATGTATCAACAAGCAGAAACAGGGCATTGCCACCAGTCAAAGACGGAGTCCCTTTTATGGGTTTTTGTCTTGTTCTTCTCTGCTGTTTAAAGTCCAGACTGCAAAATTCATGCCACACAATGTGAGAAGGAAAAATAAATGTTTACTTTGCAATCTCCTACTTTTGCAGTAAGGCACAGGCTCCAGATGAGTAGGGACCCATCAGACATTGTGTTAGCAGTGCACACACCCAAAAATTAACAGGCAGAGCAGAATGGTTTTTGAGATGAAAAAGTAGAATACATTCAAATATGCACTGGTAGCCCTCAACATTTTGAGCAGGTGAAGCACCATGGCTGGGATTGTACACAGAAAGATTGATGCCCTCACATTCAAAACCTTTTTTGAAGAGGTTTACACCTGTGTACCTGAGGGGTATGTGGCAATTGTGCGCAGAGGACAGCTGTACTGTTAGTGAATGGCTTTTGAGAAAATGGGGATGTGCTTAGTGTAGGATGCAGACAATGCTAGCATCTGAAATCTGTGAAGTGCAGGACTGTGTGAGAACATAATTGAGTTAGGGGTGAAAGCTAGACTGCAAAGTAAGCCCTTGTAAAATAGACTGCAAATTATGATTTTGAGTAAATAAAAGGCTGCCAAGAGATTGGAGTTGGATTTCTGGAAGTAGAAGACTGGGCAGAGAGTGCAAGGCTTAGCAGACAGTATGTTGCTGTGCTGAACAGAGTGAAAAACTATGGCAATGCATTTTCTGGACTTTGCAGAGTTGAAGTATGTGTTATAGAACTGAGTGAAATGCTTTATAGTGAAACTAGGGTGGTTGCCAAATACCGGCCATTTGACCTCTGTTTTAATAGTTTGCAAAGGCACAAGCATAAAACAAGCATTTACAATGCAATGGTCTCGGCATCATTAAAGGTAGAGCTATTGGCATTGCTCATGACATTTCTTTTTTTTTCTTTAAATCATAAATAAATGGCATTGTCATTTACATTGCCAATACACAGCACTCTGCACCTGCACTCACAGCTCTGCACTCAACAGCACACACCACTCTGCACCTGCACTCACAGCTCTGCACTCAACAGCACTCACCGCTCTGCACCTGCACTCACCGCTCTGCACCTGCACTCACTGCTCTGCACCTGCACTCACTGCTCTGCACCTGCACTCACTGCTCTGCACCTGCACTCACTGCTCTGCACCTGCACTCACTGCTCTGCACCTGCACTCACTGCTCTGCACCTGCACTCACTGCTCTGCACCTGCACTCACTGCTCTGCGCCTGCACTCACTGCTCTGCGCCTGCACTCACTGCTCTGCGCCTGCACTCACTGCTCTGCGCCTGCACTCACTGCTCTGCGCCTGCACTCACTGCTCTGCACCTGCACTCACTGCTCTGCACCTGCACTCACAGCTGTGCACCTGCACTCACAGCTCTGCACTCAACAGCACACACCACTCTGCACCTGCGCTCACAGCTCTGCACTCAACAGCACACACCACTCTGCACACACTCACAGCTCTGCACTCAACAGCACACACCACTCTGCACCTGCACTCACAGCTCTGCACTCAACAGCACACACCACTCTGCACCTGCGCTCACAGGTCTGCACTCAACAGCACACACCACGCTGCACACACCACTCTGCACACACTCACAGCTCTGCACTCAACAGCACACACCACTCTGCACCTGCGCTCACAACTCTGCACTCAACAGCACACACCACTCTGCACCTGCGCTCACAGCTCTGCACTCAACAGCACACACCACTCTGCACGTGCGCTCACAGCTCTGCACTCAACAGCACACACCACTCTGCACCTGCGCTCACAGCTCTGCACTCAACAGCACACACCACTCTGCACCTGCGCTCACAGCTCTGCACTCAACAGCACACACCACTCTGCACCTGCGCTCACAGCTCTGCACTCAACAGCACACACCACTCTGCACCTGCGCTCACAGCTCTGCACTCAACAGCACACACCACGCTGCACACACCACTCTGCACACACTCACAGCTCTGCACTCAACAGCACACACCACTCTGCACACACTCACAGCTCTGCACTCAACAGCACACACCACTCTGCACCTGCACTCACAGCTCTGCACTCAACAGCACACACCACTCTGCACCTGCGCTCACAGCTCTGCACTCAACATCACACACCACTCTGCACCTGCGCTCACAGGTCTGCACTCAACAGCACACACCACGCTGCACACACCACTCTGCACACACTCACAGCTCTGCACTCAACAGCACACACCACTCTGCACCTGCACTCACAGCTCTGCACACACCACTCTGCACCTGCACTCACAGCTCTGCACTCAACAGCACACACCATTTTGCACCTGCACTCACAGCTCTGCACACACCACTCTGCACCTGCACTCACAGCTCTGCACACACCACTCTGCACACACCACTCTGCACACACCACTCTGCACACACCACTCTGCACACACCACTCTGCACACACTCACAGCTCTGCACACACTCACAGCTCTGCACACACTCACAGCTCTGCACACACTCACAGCTCTGCACCTGCGCGCACTCACAGCTCTGCACCCTGCACTCACAGCTCTGCACCCTGCACTCCCTACTCTGAATTAACGCCTCCCTGCAGGTAATGTAAGTTTTCCCCGTTTTGTTGCCAACAAAACCCTTCAAATGTCCTAGGAGGCAGCGCACTACAAAAATAATAATGGCGTGATTACAAGTGCACATGCTTCTAAGGCACCCTACCAGCAGTGTGTCGCCCTGTCCGGCCTGGGGAGAGCCCTGCTATCTTATCGAGCCACTCACTCGGTCAGGTCTGTAAGAATGGTCCTGGAGGTGAGATATGCACACAAACTTTTTAAGGCATGGGCCAAGTGGGCTCTGGCCCAGTGCCCCTGCCTTTTAGGGGCCTCCCTGATAGAGGCATCCCTGTTCTACAGAGTCTGTACGACGCGTCACACTCAACTGTCCGTATCTTAGTATTCACTTTTCTATTTTGGTATTTAAACTAACTAGACACACACTTTACATGTCTAGGGAGAATATGGAATGACAAGATGTAAAATTGACTAGCACAGCTACCATCAGATAAGCCTAACCCGCACGCCCCTAAATAACAACTCTATGTCCGTGTTTACCATCAGTATAATTCCAGGGCTGAAGGCCTCATGATTGCTGTAAGAATTTGGCTCAAGTTGCAGAAACCAAGTCTTAAAACTTGCATATTGGGGTACCCAGATACAAAGAAGAGACGAAACCCTGTGAACTAATTCATGCCTCAGATCAACAACAAAGTAACGTGACTCAAAATTCCAATTCCATAATATTACGTGTAGCCCCAGTGACCTGCGAACATAATTGCGAAGCTGGTCACAATTTTTTTTTAAAACGAGACCCTGCTAAAAAACATAAGTCCGTTTGACCCAATGCATGGAAGCATTTAGGGTAACTCATTCAGTAACATTTTTACATGTAAAAGAAAAAAAGCAAAAGTACTACGGCAGTAAAGAGGCTGGCAATCGACAGATGGTGAAAAATAGACACGTTCTGTCATACATAATGTTTGTTCCGTTCGTACTGGTGATTGAGACCTTGGTGTTGCATCTAAGGCCATGGCTCCGGAGGTTTGTTTTCTAGACTTAACTCGCTGAGCAAACCGCACTCATCCTGTGCCTCGAATCCCTTAATAATAAATGTAAAGCACATGAAAGAGTTTTCTGCATCTAAGTATGTGACTGGTGCACAGCACACTCTGAACTTACCCAGGGGATGGGACTTCAAACTTGCGTTCACCGCTGCGCCTCCGGGTTCGGACCCTGATCCGGGGCAGGCCAGGCCAGACTCGACCCTGGCTCGGGGGGGGGGGGGGGGGGGGGGAGCTTCTCTGCGTCCTGGGCTGAGGTGTGTTCTCCACGGTGAGAGACGGAGAGCTGCGGGCAGAGGGAAGGGGGGGGGGGGGGGGAGAGAGACAGAAACACCTAAAAACCTCTGTCTGCTATCAACATGTTCCCCGGGTGCTCCAACTGGACCGGAGACCAATTTTGCAGAAGAAACTAAAAACGTGACTGAAAAACAAAGTTCTTACCAGCGCATAATTCACATCTACCACGGAGACAAACTCCTACTGATACAGATTTAAAAAAAGATTAAAGGGTGCACCCGTTTGTGTGTTGGGTGGTCTGGTGGCTGAATAGCTGCCTCTTGGTGTAAGAGGCCTGCTTTCTAATACCAGCTTCTCAATTGGAGGAGAGGCGTGTGATCCTCTCGGCAAATGTAACTGTCGCAGTGAGATCTTAGCAGCACTACACACACACCAGTGAAAAGCACAGCATAAAACGGGTCGAACTTGAAAGGGTTTTCGGTTCGTTGTCGCGCAACACACTCATCCATTCACTATTGTGTGCCTCAGAAAACACGTCTATTCCCCTGAAAGCACGGGGATCCGGGAATGGCTTGGGGTGACCTTGGGGCCACTCTGCTGCCCCTTGCCTTGGCATGGATGGCAGGGGGCGGAAGCTGCTAGGAAGCCCAGTGAAGTGCCCTTGCAGCTGTGGGGTGACCTGGCCCCCGACGGGCCCCGGTTCTGTAGTTGAGTGGTGACCTCGTCGCCGCCCCCCAGCCCTGGCAGCCGCTGCTGCGGCCTGGCAGGCTCTGGCCCCTGCAGCTGAGCGCTTTCATCCGCTCTCCTCGCTTGTTAACACCATTCAGCGCGAGGCCCCGTCCCGGGCCCGGCGGGGGCCTTTGCACTCGGATTGTTCCTAATTAGCCGCCTCGCTGTGCCCGCAAACATGGATACACGGTGCGGGGGCAGCGATCTGCAGGTGGGGGGCGCACAGGGTATCCCCGGAACAGGAGCCGCACAGACCCCCACCTGCCCCCTTCCTCGGGAGGGTTCCCGTTTAGCCCGTGTTCCTTGTAACACAAAGAGGTGAGAACAAGCACCAGGGCGCGCCTTCCAGGCCGTGCCTGGAATGGGTCTTTTCGGCCACAGGAAGTTACCGTGGATGCGCCAGCACCAAAGATAACGCAGTAGGTTCCGTGGTGCCTTGCACCAGTGACGGCACTCACAATGAGGTGACCAGGGGCAAGAGACTTCTCGACTGTAGAAAGGCGAGTTCCTGCACAGCACTCCGCAGACGAAGGGGGGCGGGGGGGTGCGACGAGAGACGAAGGAGAGCTGCGGGCAGAGGGAAGG
The DNA here is from genome assembly GCF_964263255.1 of Lissotriton vulgaris. NCBI lineage: Eukaryota > Metazoa > Chordata > Amphibia > Caudata > Salamandridae > Lissotriton > Lissotriton vulgaris. Next base: position 72,329,343 of record NC_141700.1, read on the forward strand.
TGGGGGGGGAAGACGGCACTCACCGGCTGTTCAGAGAGGCGGCGGTTCCTCCCTGCCACGGGCAGGGCTGCTGGGCTTCGGCTGGGGACGTGCTTCTTCTCCAAGATAAGAGCGGCAGGGCGGCTTTGCAGAGTGCGCTCCGCGGCTCCCTGTGGTGCCCCCAATGCCTGTCTGCCCACAAAAAACGAGACGGGCCGATGTGTACACACAGAGACTGCCAGGTGGAGGAGGCTGCGACTTCTTGGGGCGGCTGTTGTCGAGAAATGGCCTAAAGAAAAGCGCCGCCATTTTCCGATTCGGGGGCGTGTTTTTTGCGCCCTGAGTGACAGACGACGTCACAGGGCTAAAGAATGCAAAAAATCACGCCCCCGAATCCGAAAAAGACGGAGCTTATTTGGAGGGATGGCTCTCTCCTCCAATGGCTGGCCTCCTTTTAGGAAGCCAGCCAATTGAGGTGAGACGGCCGAGGGAGGCGGGTTCCAGATCCCTACTAAGTATCATACGATCTCCTCCCGGAAATGCTGGCAAGCCAGCATTTCCGGTCCTCGACCGAAAAAGTAATATGTATTCACTTGTAACATAACTTTTCTCCCTTTGTTTATTTTACTTTATTTGATAATGAAGTAAGGGGAGGCCTTCTGTTGCAGCATTCTATCTATTTTAGCGCTTACTAATCCAATGTGTGGCACTGAAGCACTTACTTCACTGAAGCACTTACCTACATGGTCAGCAAGCTATGGCATGTGTACCGTGAGTGGTTGGACATGTTTTCTTTGGTTTGTGATCCTATATGGGAAGTGTTACCTTGTCTTCCCTGATGAACACCAATAATTCGGCTTAAAGTCAATGAAGCCAGGTGTGGGGGGGATGTCTCAGAAAAATGCGTGAGTTGCTCGGCATTTAGTAGCTCACAACGATTTTTACTGATCAGAAGTAGCTCTCACTTCAGAAAAGGTTGGAGACCCCTGATGTAGATGGATGCACTTCTTTGATACTGTCAATAGGGGACTGAATGAGCATGAAGAAGTTACTAGACAAATGGCATCGATATATAATGGTTAATTTTACCATTTCCGAATAATGTATATGCTGACTGGATGATTGATGTTTACATTGGATAACCTTTCCCATTAGCTTATAAATGTGAAAGGTTTTTGAAATGTATTTGAACTATCCTGATGTATAACATATCAATCACAAGACTCTGTTTATTGACTCTGTGTACAATTGTATATATATGTATGTTTTTGTACAGTATTTACATTGAATGTGTGTTTTTATGTTTTTTATGTTTCCTCTACATTGATAAAACATTTGTTTCCTGAATATATCGCTTGGGTACTGAGCCTATAATACAACGGTTACATTTGGCACCGATAGTATCCCACAATTTATTTTAATTTTGACAATTGGAATTTGGTAATAATAAATGCCCCTTGCGATGTCATTGAACATTTATTAATGTGTACAACATCCTTTTAGACCTGGGATCGAGTAGCCGTATGCAATTTCCCTTGAATAAACAGTCGCGAAGAATGTCTTTCATCTTTATACGGGTCTTTTTATGCACCACGTGATCTCACGTTACGTGCTGAACAGACGTGCCTGATTGTGTTTGGAAGATGCTTTTCTCCCGTGGCTTGTTTACAACCTTGCAGTCACTTAAGTAAAATAGGAACGTTTCGCACCATCCCAACAGGTATTTACAAAAGCGGGGCCAGTTAATGAGCAATATATAGGGCGAACTCCTCTTACGAATTGTTTTTAAAAGTACAAGCAATTCTGATGCCGGTTCCGTTTTTCATGACAGGACGCTGGGGCTTTACACAGCACTGCCTCCTTTGACATTGCTCACGATTGGATAATAGCCGGGGTAAGGGAAGTTTGTGAACTTCAGCAATACTTTGCACTTACTGACTGACTTTTTAAGATATCGTGTACTCAGTCCTCCCCTTGTTTATGTTTAGAATAACATTGGAAACCGTTTCCCCCCTTTTTGAATGGAATATTCACCATGAGCCAAGTATTGGATGAACACTGGGCATACCACTGACGGGTGAGTGCTCAATTATTGATCTGTCAATAGTGATTGACAGGGAATGTATCATTGTGACATTTGGAGATGGGCACTTAGCCAGTCTTTCCTTTTGTGTCCCTTAGGTTGCCCTCACTCATTTATTGTCAGGACACGACCTTCTTTTCATTATTCTTGGTAAAGTACCCAACCATTAACCAATTTTAACAAGATTCTTCTAAGTATTTAGTCTAACTGAGTTATTTTAAATTGCCTTTTAGGTCCTTTCTGTTGCTTTCCACCTCCCTCCCTCCCCGTTCAGTCCTGTAGAAGACCCGCAGCAGAAACGTTAAACTTCCCCTTATTGCACCAGGGTCGAAACGTCGAGGTTGTCTCCCCCTTGTTTTGAGGCTTAGACCTTAGTACCCTTGTCCATGTCCCTTCCCTGTATGACCTATCTGTATGGGTAGGCCTCTGTGTTTGTTCAACTAGAACAGGGGTCTCCAACCTTTTCTGAAGTGAGAGCTACTTCTGATCAGTAAAAATCGTTGTGAGCTACTAAATGCCGAGCAACTCACGCATTTTTCTGAGACATCCCCCCCACACCTGGCTTCATTGACTTTAAGCCGAATTATTGGTGTTCATCAGGGAAGACAAGGTAACACTTCCCATATAGGATCACAAACCAAAGAAAACATGTCCAACCACTCACGGTACACATGCCATAGCTTGCTGACCATGTAGGTAAGTGCTTCAGTGAAGTAAGTGCTTCAGTGCCACACATTGGATTAGTAAGCGCTAAAATAGATAGAATGCTGCAACAGAAGGCCTCCCCTTACTTCATTATCAAATAAAGTAAAATAAACAAAGGGAGAAAAGTTATGTTACAAGTGAATACATATTACTTTTTCGGTCGAGGACCGGAAATGCTGGCTTGCCAGCATTTCCGGGAGGAGATCGTATGATACTTAGTAGGGATCTGGAACCCGCCTCCCTCGGCCGTCTCACCTCAATTGGCTGGCTTCCTAAAAGGAGGCCAGCCATTGGAGGAGAGAGCCGTCCCTCCAAATAAGCTCCGTCTTTTTCGGATTCGGGGGCGTGATTTTTTGCATTCTTTAGCCCTGTGACGTCGTCTGTCACTCAGGGCGCAAAAAACACGCCCCCGAATCGGAAAATGGCGGCGCTTTTCTTTAGGCCATTTCTCGACAACAGCCGCCCCAAGAAGTCGCAGCCTCCTCCACCTGGCAGCCTCTGTGTGTACACATCGGCCCGTCTCGTTTTTTGTGGGCAGACAGGCATTGGGGGCACCACAGGGAGCCGCGGAGCGCACTCTGCAAAGCCGCCCTGCCGCTCTTATCTTGGAGAAGAAGCACGTCCCCAGCCGAAGCCCAGCAGCCCTGCCCGTGGCAGGGAGGAACCGCCGCCTCTCTGAACAGCCGGTGAGTGCCGTCTTCCCCCCCCACCTTCCCTCTGCCCGCAGCTCTCCTTCGTCTCTCGTCGCACCCCCCCACCCCCTTCGTCTGCGGAGTGCTGTGCAGGAACTCGCCTTTCTACAGTCGAGAAGTCTCTTGCCCCTGGTCACCTCATTGTGAGTGCCGTCACTGGTGCAAGGCACCACGGAACCTACTGCGTTATCTTTGGTGCTGGCGCATCCACGGTAACTTCCTGCGGCCGAAAAGACCCATTCCAGGCACGGCCTGGAAGGCGCGCCCTGGTGCTTGTTCTCACCTCTTTGTGTTACAAGGAACACGGGCTAAACGGGAACCCTCCCGAGGAAGGGGGCAGGTGGGGGTCTGTGCGGCTCCTGTTCCGGGGATACCCTGTGCGCCCCCCACCTGCAGATCGCTGCCCCCGCACCGTGTATCCATGTTTGCGGGCACAGCGAGGCGGCTAATTAGGAACAATCCGAGTGCAAAGGCCCCCGCCGGGCCCGGGACGGGGCCTCGCGCTGAATGGTGTTAACAAGCGAGGAGAGCGGATGAAAGCGCTCAGCTGCAGGGGCCAGAGCCTGCCAGGCCGCAGCAGCGGCTGCCAGGGCTGGGGGGCGGCGACGAGGTCACCCCTCAACTACAGAACCGGGGCCCGTCGGGGGCCATGTCACCCCACAGCTGCAAGGGCACTTCACTGGGCTTCCTAGCAGCTTCCGCCCCCTGCCATCCATGCCAAGGCAAGGGGCAGCAGAGTGGCCCCAAGGTCACCCCAAGCCATTCCCGGATCCCCGTGCTTTCAGGGGAATAGACGTGTTTTCTGAGGCACACAATAGTGAATGGATGAGTGTGTTGCGCGACAACGAACCGAAAACCCTTTCAAGTTCGACCCGTTTTATGCTGTGCTTTTCACTGGTGTGTGTGTAGTGCTGCTAAGATCTCACTGCGACAGTTACATTTGCCGAGGATCACACGCCTCTCCTCCAATTGAGAAGCTGGTATTAGAAAGCAGGCCTCTTACACCAAGAGGCAGCTATTCAGCCACCAGACCACCCAACACACAAACGGGTGCACCCTTTAATCTTTTTTTAAATCTGTATCAGTAGGAGTTTGTCTCCGTGGTAGATGTGAATTATGCGCTGGTAAGAACTTTGTTTTTCTGTCACGTTTTTAGTTTCTTCTGCAAAATTGGTCTCCGGTCCAGTTGGAGCACCCGGGGAACATGTTGATAGCAGACAGAGGTTTTTAGGTGTTTCTGTCTCTCTCCCCCCCCCCCCCCCCCTTCCCTCTGCCCGCAGCTCTCCTTCGTCTCTCGCCGTGGAGAACACACCTCAGCCCAGGACGCAGAGAAGCCCCCCCCCCCCCCCCCGAGCCAGGGTCGAGTCTGGCCTGGCCTGCCCCGGATCAGGGTCCGAACCCGGAGGCGCAGCGGTGAACGCAAGTTTGAAGTCCCATCCCCTGGGTAAGTTCAGAGTGTGCTGTGCACCAGTCACATACTTAGATGCAGAAAACTCTTTCATGTGCTTTACATTTATTATTAAGGGATTCGAGGCACAGGATGAGTGCGGTTTGCTCAGCGAGTTAAGTCTAGAAAACAAACCTCCGGAGCCATGGCCTTAGATGCAACACCAAGGTCTCAATCACCAGTACGAACGGAACAAACATTATGTATGACAGAACGTGTCTATTTTTCACCATCTGTCGATTGCCAGCCTCTTTACTGCCGTAGTACTTTTGCTTTTTTTCTTTTACATGTAAAAATGTTACTGAATGAGTTACCCTAAATGCTTCCATGCATTGGGTCAAACGGACTTATGTTTTTTAGCAGGGTCTCGTTTTAAAAAAAAATTGTGACCAGCTTCGCAATTATGTTCGCAGGTCACTGGGGCTACACGTAATATTATGGAATTGGAATTTTGAGTCACGTTACTTTGTTGTTGATCTGAGGCATGAATTAGTTCACAGGGTTTCGTCTCTTCTTTGTATCTGGGTACCCCAATATGCAAGTTTTAAGACTTGGTTTCTGCAACTTGAGCCAAATTCTTACAGCAATCATGAGGCCTTCAGCCCTGGAATTATACTGATGGTAAACACGGACATAGAGTTGTTATTTAGGGGCGTGCGGGTTAGGCTTATCTGATGGTAGCTGTGCTAGTCAATTTTACATCTTGTCATTCCATATTCTCCCTAGACATGTAAAGTGTGTGTCTAGTTAGTTTAAATACCAAAATAGAAAAGTGAATACTAAGATACGGACAGTTGAGTGTGACGCGTCGTACAGACTCTGTAGAACAGGGATGCCTCTATCAGGGAGGCCCCTAAAAGGCAGGGGCACTGGGCCAGAGCCCACTTGGCCCATGCCTTAAAAAGTTTGTGTGCATATCTCACCTCCAGGACCATTCTTACAGACCTGACCGAGTGAGTGGCTCGATAAGATAGCAGGGCTCTCCCCAGGCCGGACAGGGCGACACACTGCTGGTAGGGTGCCTTAGAAGCATGTGCACTTGTAATCACGCCATTATTATTTTTGTAGTGCGCTGCCTCCTAGGACATTTGAAGGGTTTTGTTGGCAACAAAACGGGGAAAACGTACATTACCTGCAGGGAGGCGTTAATTCAGAGTAGGGAGTGCAGGGTGCAGAGCTGTGAGTGCAGGGTGCAGAGCTGTGAGTGCGCGCAGGTGCAGAGCTGTGAGTGTGTGCAGAGCTGTGAGTGTGTGCAGAGCTGTGAGTGTGTGCAGAGCTGTGAGTGTGTGCAGAGCTGTGAGTGTGTGCAGAGCTGTGAGTGTGTGCAGAGTGGTGTGTGCAGAGTGGTGTGTGCAGAGTGGTGTGTGCAGAGTGGTGTGTGCAGAGTGGTGTGTGCAGAGTGGTGTGTGCAGAGTGGTGTGTGCAGAGCTGTGAGTGCAGGTGCAGAGTGGTGTGTGCAGAGCTGTGAGTGCAGGTGCAAAATGGTGTGTGCTGTTGAGTGCAGAGCTGTGAGTGCAGGTGCAGAGTGGTGTGTGCAGAGCTGTGAGTGCAGGTGCAGAGTGGTGTGTGCTGTTGAGTGCAGAGCTGTGAGTGTGTGCAGAGTGGTGTGTGCAGCGTGGTGTGTGCTGTTGAGTGCAGACCTGTGAGCGCAGGTGCAGAGTGGTGTGTGATGTTGAGTGCAGAGCTGTGAGCGCAGGTGCAGAGTGGTGTGTGCTGTTGAGTGCAGAGCTGTGAGCGCAGGTGCAGAGTGGTGTGTGCTGTTGAGTGCAGAGCTGTGAGCGCACGTGCAGAGTGGTGTGTGCTGTTGAGTGCAGAGTTGTGAGCGCAGGTGCAGAGTGGTGTGTGCTGTTGAGTGCAGAGCTGTGAGCGCAGGTGCAGAGTGGTGTGTGCTGTTGAGTGCAGAGCTGTGAGTGTGTGCAGAGTGGTGTGTGCAGCGTGGTGTGTGCTGTTGAGTGCAGAGCTGTGAGCGCAGGTGCAGAGTGGTGTGTGCTGTTGAGTGCAGAGCTGTGAGTGCAGGTGCAGAGTGGTGTGTGCTGTTGAGTGCAGAGCTGTGAGTGTGTGCAGAGTGGTGTGTGCTGTTGAGTGCAGAGCTGTGAGTGTGTGCAGAGTGGTGTGTGCAGCGTGGTGTGTGCTGTTGAGTGCAGAGCTGTGAGCGCAGGTGCAGAGTGGTGTGTGCTGTTGAGTGCAGAGCTGTGAGCGCAGGTGCAGAGTGGTGTGTGCTGTTGAGTGCAGAGCTGTGAGCGCAGGTGCAGAGTGGTGTGTGCTGTTGAGTGCAGAGCTGTGAGCGCACGTGCAGAGTGGTGTGTGCTGTTGAGTGCAGAGTTGTGAGCGCAGGTGCAGAGTGGTGTGTGCTGTTGAGTGCAGAGCTGTGAGCGCAGGTGCAGAGTGGTGTGTGCTGTTGAGTGCAGAGCTGTGAGTGCAGGTGCACAGCTGTGAGTGCAGGCGCAGAGCAGTGAGTGCAGGCGCAGAGCAGTGAGTGCAGGCGCAGAGCAGTGAGTGCAGGCGCAGAGCAGTGAGTGCAGGCGCAGAGCAGTGAGTGCAGGCGCAGAGCAGTGAGTGCAGGCGCAGAGCAGTGAGTGCAGGCGCAGAGCAGTGAGTGCAGGCGCAGAGCAGTGAGTGCAGGCGCAGAGCAGTGAGTGCAGGCGCAGAGCAGTGAGTGCAGGCGCAGAGCAGTGAGTGCAGGCGCAGAGCAGTGAGTGCAGGCGCAGAGCAGTGAGTGCAGGCGCAGAGCAGTGAGTGCAGGCGCAGAGCAGTGAGTGCAGGTGCAGAGCAGTGAGTGCAGGTGCAGAGCAGTGAGTGCAGGTGCAGAGCGGTGAGTGCAGGTGCAGAGCGGTGAGTGCAGGTGCAGAGCGGTGAGTGCAGGTGCAGAGCGGTGAGTGCTGTTGAGTGCAGAGCTGTGAGTGCAGGTGCACAGCTGTGAGTGCAGGTGCACAGCTGTGAGTGCAGGTGCAGAGCAGTGAGTGCAGGCGCAGAGCAGTGAGTGCAGGCGCAGAGCAGTGAGTGCAGGCGCAGAGCAGTGAGTGCAGGCGCAGAGCAGTGAGTGCAGGTGCAGAGCAGTGAGTGCAGGTGCAGAGCAGTGAGTGCAGGTGCAGAGCAGTGAGTGCAGGTGCAGAGCAGTGAGTGCAGGTGCAGAGCAGTGAGTGCAGGTGCAGAGCAGTGAGTGCAGGTGCAGAGCGGTGAGTGCAGGTGCAGAGCGGTGAGTGCTGTTGAGTGCAGAGCTGTGAGTGCAGGTGCAGAGTGGTGTGTATTGGCAATGTAAATGACAATGCCATTTATTTATGATTTAAAGAAAAAAAAAGAAATGTCATGAGCAATGCCAATAGCTCTACCTTTAATGATGCCGAGACCATTGCATTGTAAATGCTTGTTTTATGCTTGTGCCTTTGCAAACTATTAAAACAGAGGTCAAATGGCCGGTATTTGGCAACCACCCTAGTTTCACTATAAAGCATTTCACTCAGTTCTATAACACATACTTCAACTCTGCAAAGTCCAGAAAATGCATTGCCATAGTTCTTCACTCTGTTCAGCACAGCAACATACTGTCTGCTAAGCCTTGCACTCTCTGCCCAGTCTTCTACTTCCAGAAATCCAACTCCAATCTCTTGGCAGCCTTTTATTTACTCAAAATCATAATTTGCAGTCTATTTTACAAGGGCTTACTTTGCAGTCTAGCTTTCACCCCTAACTCAATTATGTTCTCACACAGTCCTGCACTTCACAGATTTCAGATGCTAGCATTGTCTGCATCCTACACTAAGCACATCCCCATTTTCTCAAAAGCCATTCACTAACAGTACAGCTGTCCTCTGCGCACAATTGCCACATACCCCTCAGGTACACAGGTGTAAACCTCTTCAAAAAAGGTTTTGAATGTGAGGGCATCAATCTTTCTGTGTACAATCCCAGCCATGGTGCTTCACCTGCTCAAAATGTTGAGGGCTACCAGTGCATATTTGAATGTATTCTACTTTTTCATCTCAAAAACCATTCTGCTCTGCCTGTTAATTTTTGGGTGTGTGCACTGCTAACACAATGTCTGATGGGTCCCTACTCATCTGGAGCCTGTGCCTTACTGCAAAAGTAGGAGATTGCAAAGTAAACATTTATTTTTCCTTCTCACATTGTGTGGCATGAATTTTGCAGTCTGGACTTTAAACAGCAGAGAAGAACAAGACAAAAACCCATAAAAGGGACTCCGTCTTTGACTAGTGGCAATGCCCTGTTTCTGCTTGTTGATACATGTTGTGTAGCATAAGGGAAATATGCAAAGCAAGAGGCACAGAGCCTTCATGTTTCAAAAAAATATACATTCATTAATGTTGAGTGTTGCCAGTGCAAGTACATATTTTCGATGTACTGTTATACTTGGCCCCAATCTGACCTTAATTTTCAAATGCCCCACAGTTAAATTACAAAAATGAAGTTCAGGGAATATGAGGCCTTTTGATTGCAACATCCGCTGCCACCGCACTTTACTATTGAAGAAAGATGTAAAGCGCGGTGGCTGTCAACGTTCCTTGCATGCTCTGAGCAGCTTTCTCTGTCTACCTCAGGCAAATATATAGCGCGGTGTAGTAATCAGTGAAAACTTTCACTGAATATTACACCACGCTATATATTTGCCTGAAGTAGACAGTGAAACAGTTTTAGTGCTGGCAAAGATTTTTTGCTGTCTGCGAACTTGTTTTACTAATGAAGGCAGGCAAATGTAAAGTGTAGCTGCCCAGTACAAGCAAGGACTTCTAATTTGAATATGGGCAGCCACTGCGCTCTATTACTTAAAGCAGACGTAAAGAGCTGTGGCAGCCCATGTTAAAATCAAAGTTCCTTGCAGGCACGGAGCCACTTTCACTGACTACAACGTGCAGGCAAAGGAAAGCTTGGTGAAGTCAGTGAAATCGGCTCCGTGCATACAAGGAACTTGTATTTTAGCACCGGCTGCCACGGCGGTAGCAGCTCAGTGCCTGCAAGGACCTTTGATCTTAACGTCGCCTGCCACCACGCTTTTTTTTTTAATGCAGATCTAAAGCGCGGTGGGAGCCGACGTTCAAACCAAAGGGCCTTGCTTGCATGGCGTTCATTTTAACAAGTCACTATGCTGCTGCTCGGCCACCAGCCATCTTACCTTGAAGTTACTCCGGGAGGATCAAATAGGAAATACTAAGCGCGATGCCAGCCTGGAAAACAGAGGTGGCGCGTGAATTCAGGAAGTTGTGACTGCAGGAAGAACGTCACGTTCTTCTGTCCGCCCCGCCCCAGCAAAGCTCACTTTAGCCAATCTGAGAAGCTGGTTTGGGTGAGGGCGGACAAGGGCTGATTGCCATAAAAGAGAATGATGGAGTACAAAATAAAAGGCAAAACCACGTCTTAATAATTAGATAGGAGGCACGAGCTACTCACAGAGGGTCGGCGAGCTACCGGTAGCTCGCGATCGACTGGTTGGAGACCCCTGAACTAGAAGAATTGCAATTTTAGTTGTACATACATTTTGAATTTGTTCTTTGAACTATTTTTCCCCTTTCAATTCACTTGAGCACCCTCTTTACACTCTTACTGCATTCTGCAGTTCCCTTTCCCCTTTTTTGTCATCGAATCTGTGTTGCAAATGTTGAAAATAAATTTGAAATACATTGACTGATCAGAAAGATTGGTTGTTTTTGATTAGTAGATGTTGGGTACGACACATTGATATTGAATTCTGGCTTTGTAAAGAATTATTTCTCCTTCTCTGTTTTGGATTAATCTCCTCAATATATAAAGAATAAGTGATACACCAATTGGTGCTGTAAGATATGTCTAGGACCATCTTTGTTGCTTTATACTAATAGATACCCAGGTCCTTTGACTTATTGGGTTAACCCCATTGAATTAATAGCCTCAAATTTATCTGGCAGGGAAAACGGACACCACTGTCCTACAATTTACTGACAATGTCGCGAACTGGGGGCGGCGTGGCCCTCCCGGACTTTCTAACTTATTATAGAGCAGTTCAACTACGAGTGCTCGGCGAGTGGTCATTGCGAGAGTCTGATAAATGATGGCTCCACATAGACAGACAGGTGACTGACAGGACTATCTGGGACCTACCTTGGAGACACAATTTGGATAGACCACTGAACGCATACTTAGGTGTCCCTACCTCCACCACCCTGCATGTGTGGGATGCAGTCACTAAATCACTACCTTTGACCACGTTTCCTTCCCCCTATACCCCCATCCACTTCGCCAACGACTTCCCTCCTGCGCTTCGAGAGGGGCCCTTGGATTTGTGGAGGGACGGCGGCTGCCTAACGATCTCAGACTTATTTCAAAGTGGCAAAATACGCTCCTTCCCAGACTGCATGGATCGCTTTCACCTCCGCACACTGAACGGTTCCACTACTCGCAACTAATTCACTGGGTACAGGAACCCCAGATGAGTCAAGCTGCCACTAGGGATTACCGCCCAAAAGAAAAATGTGTTCAGACCCGCAGTACGGGTAAAGGTTGTATATCCTTCCTATACAGGTTACTGCTGGCCCTCTCCCCACATCGAACACAATGACATAGAACACTTTGGGATGACAGACTTCGAACTCCGCCATCGGAGAAACAATGGGAGTCTCTCAATAAAGACATAGCGAAATTCAACAGATCCATGTACCTCCGAGAAGCCCACTACAAGATACTGCACTACTGGTACCTATACCCCCACAAGTTACACTCTATCTTCCCGGGCACCTCAGATCGCTGTTGGAGGGGTTGTGGCCTACTTGGGGATTTTAAACACAAATAGTGGGACTGCCCTATCATCCAAACTTTCTGGAAGGAAATCCTGGCCCAAATTAAGCTCATATTGGGATACCCTATAGGGGACTCTATAGAACATGTGTTACTAGGCCTTCGAGATCCGCTACTCAAATATCAGACTCCTGCTGACCGCTCGGCCCTTTGGATGTGCCTGGGGGCCGCCAAGGTGGCTATAACTGCAGCGTGGAAGAAACCTACGGCCCCCTCCCTCACCCAGTGGCACGCAAGCCTTTGGAGAGCGCTGGCGATGGAGCGTCTGACTAATACAGCTGATGATACCCGAAAGGGATTTGAATATATTTGGGGTCCCCTGGTAAGCTACCTTTCAGAGGGCCTTTCTATGTTTGCTTGTCATCCCCGACTCAGAGCCCTACACCTCTTCTTGATCTAGCAACCTACATGAGGGATGGCTCTCCTCCCCTTGATGCCTGTTCGACGCCTGCGCTGAGAGGGCATTCCGCACTGGCTGTGGGATGCCCTTGACTAACATTGACCTCCTCCCCATTACCTCTCCAACATTCCCGGGTGTCATCATTGTTTTTTTTAGTTTATTTTGTATTAACTGGTTATCTCCTTTTGCTTTTTCTTTCTTGATGAGATGATTACTGTTGTGCTGCGACCAGCAGCCAGAGAAGCCTCTTTCTAGAACTAGGAGTGCTTTTTTTGGCGTCTAAATGACATTTACCCCTAAGGGTGATATGAGGTGGTCCTCATAAGGGGGCCATAAAGGAGTTCAGTTTGGGTCCATAAGTTTTACTAATGCATTCACTCCTGGTTCAGCTAAACACTGGGTGTGATTACCCAGAGTATACGAAACTGTGTCTTATTTTCTTTGGCTATCTAATGACGATACTCGCATCCACTGAATGTATGTCTGCTGATTAAGCAATGTTTTGATATATTGTGAAAATACTTCAATAAAAAGAATTTGATATAAAAAGGCGACACTACTCTGCAAACAGATCCTCTCGAAGGTGCCGGGCTGGACCAAGCTGTGTGGAGAAGCAGTGTTCTCTCTTTCTCTTGTCCCATTCCCCTTCCCTTTTGGGACACCTGCTAGGACTCCTGTAGCGAGTTCAGTAGTGCCGAGAGGTGTTCTAGGAGGAGAGAGGACAGTTCATCGCTCCAGCAGACAACCTGCCCTTCAGGTAGGTGACTGAGCCACAGTCTTACTGTATTCACATACATTCATAATGATGATAGCACGCACATGTGTAATGACCTACTCACATGTCAGCATGCATGAACTGGTACGTCTGGAATAATGTGTGCGCCACTTACTTTTTTTTTATTGACTGATCCAAGATGGTGAACACCACTTACATCAGTATATTAAAAAATGACAATGTAAGCATGTGAAAGCATTTTTCTGTGTAGCAAATGATAGCTGCTGGGTCCACCAAATAAATTAAATGTTATTCAACGGGAGAAGAGGGAAGCTTGTCAGGGGGAGAAACACACTACAGAACAGTACACAAGGAGGAAAGCAAAACTGCCCAATAGCGGAGGAGCACTTGAGAGAGAGAGATGGATAACACAAGTACAATCATGAATTGCTTGACCAAAAAGAGAAAAATTGCTTTATAAGAGTAAGCTGTGGGGGATACAAGTCAGTCAATCAAAAGGATGGCCAGAAGGCTGTGCTTCAGGGAAGGGACAAGCACAAGAAGGAGAAAGCAAACCATCAAATATGAAACGATCAAATGACATTGCAATAACGCCACTGAGATCCCAAGCTTGTATAATGTCTGGGTTAAGGTTGCCTCCGTAGCCTCTGTGGTCTTGCTTAAATATGTAGTACAAAGTATTATTTCATTTTTTGAGTTTTATTACAGTGTGGCCTGTGTCAATGTCGACAAAACACTACTTTACAAAGAAGAAGCAGCCATGCAAAGAATCGCTTTAAAACAAATACTTCAATAAGCAATATATCTTCATAAACAAATTGAAGACAACAACAAAATCCTCCATTAAAATATAAATGAATTCAACATTCTTTTAGGTGTCAATTTAAGTTTTTAACTAAGTCTTAAGCTATAAAAGTATACGACTTCAGCAACAAACAGCAAACACGTTCTCAATTAATCATAAATATAGCTTTAGGATTATAAATCAATATATTTTAGTAGACGTAGGCGAGATTCATTCTAAATAACGAATTATATTGCTATGTTTATAAGTAGACATGTTTTAGGAGATATAGGCAAGGGATGCAATCTGAATCTATAGGAACATACAACCATCTTGGTCGACGTGTTTTGTCATCCTTATAAAGCTCACACATATAAACAACCACAGAAAGTGTTGCAAATTCATGGCTTCAAATGCTTCTTTCACACTTTTCAGCCTTAAACAATGTTTTTCAAGGCTCCTTTCCCAGCAACCCTAGACTTACACATATTCAGGGATAGTTTTCAGGGCCAGTTGCCACTCTTCTACCGTCCTTAAAGAATAAAAAAAAAGGTAAGAGTTGGTGGTGCAGAAATAACATGCAATAATGCAAAACTGTGTGTTACTATATAAAAAATGTTTGTGATTTGTGGCAATGTAGATATGCAATTGCTTTGTCAAGACCAGTCCATTCTAAGTCACATTTTATAACTGAACAAAACACTAAAACATAAGCCAAGCTGTGTGAATTTTTGGATTATAAATTAAGACTGCATGCCAACGCCTAACGCGTTGTGTTCAAACCTATTGCATTGCTATGATTTAAGGGACAACAACAAATTAAGAATGCTAACCGTACTTGTAACTGAAACTTGACTGCACTTTTTTTTTGTCAGATGCAGACTCCTTTGCTACTGTGCGCTTATGCACATTGTACGACAATAAAATAATTATTTTGTATCTCCCTGTTGATAGTGTGGTCTCAAGGTACACCCTACAGGAAACAGCTCCACAGAAAATAAGTTACTTACCAGTAACTGCAGTTCTCCAGTATTTGTATCTTTCTTATGCTTGAATCATTCCCAGTCGTAAAATTGGGAGTCCCACTGTAACATAATAAAGCAGTGTGTATCACTATCATAGGCTATAATGGCAATGGAAATGTCAGTTTGTTGGCCCATCTATGCCCTTTTGAAAAAAAGACTAAACTTGAAATATAACCAATCAGGCAACAGCACCCTCTAGAACACTTCCAACAGAGGCCGAGTCCCTCAGATTTGCAAGCAAAAGTGGGACTAAATAATCCCAAGCTATAAGGGGAGCCTATCCGGGGAGGAGGGTGGGTTGCATGGGAATCTATGAAAGTTACCTATACTGTAGAACTGCAGTTACAGGTAAGTAACTTAGTTTCTTCTCCAGTATTGGATCTTTCATAGATTCACATGCTTGAATCAGAATAGCAACATCACAAAATAATATGATGGACAGAGTGTTAAAACTATTCAAACACTCACCCCCAGTTACAAATCTGTGTTTAATCCATCGATATTTTGCTCGACACGTCACCCAAGTTTGGATCCAGCAATATACAAATCAGTCTTGAGCCTGCTCCCCATGGGAACAGTCCAGCCCGAACGGCCAAGCCAGGTCCTCCCTGGACAGGTAACAAGCATCCTGGGACCGGTTTCAGGGTATCACCCCTCATCAGCCAGGCTAACTTGAATCCAGGGAGCACGGGACTCACGTCTGGGCATACCCGTAGCCACTTAGGGCGCACATAGCAACATCACCAAATAAAAAGATGCAGGGTCAAGACTGATTTGCATATGGCTGGGTTTAAACTGGAATGGCGTGCAAAAAAATGATGGATTCAGGCACAGATCCCTGTACTGGGGGTGAATGTTTGCCATTGTTTTAGCATTCCATCCATCAATTGTTCTTTTTGCATTTCTTGCCCTAAGTGGGAAGGGTATGCTCAGACGTAGGTTCCGTGCACACCATGCCACTGGGGTCAAGCTAGCCTAGTTGATGAGGGGTGATACCCTGAAATCGGTCCCAGGATACTTGTTTCCGGTCCACGGAAGACCTGACCTAGAATTTCGGGCTGAACTGTTCCCATGGGGAGCACAGTCAAGACTGATTTGCATATGGCTGGGTCTAAATTGGAATGGCATGGTGTGCAAAAAAAGCAATGGATTTATGCCCAGATCTCTGTGCTAGGGGTAAATGTTAGACATTGTTTCAGCATTCTATCAATTATTCTTTTTTCATGAATCAGAATAGCAAGCAGTTACTGTATATTTGCATATCTTATAGAATTAGCACAAATAGCAAATGGTGGGTAGAAAATATATATACACATTCATATGCAATTTAATAAATTCATATATAAATATATATATCATAAGTTAAAATTTGCATAAATATATAAGCAAACACATGGAACCAAAAGAGGCTCCCCTTATTGAAATAAGTGGTGTAGTAAACCTGTCCAACTGCTGCATCAATGGCTGTGTCACTTCCTGGTAATAATTCTGCAAGAATTATATGCCAACTCTTCCAAGTTGCAGCACAACATATCTTCTCCAGAGGCACCGCAAACAAAGTAGTTGACGTGGAACAAGCGCTAGTTGAGTGCACCCTGGTTTGCCCTGTGAGGGGCTTGCCACCCTTTGAGTGGCAGAACTGGATTGCAGCTAAAATTCATTGAGCGACGGTTGCTATTGTGACTGGAGCACCCTTCTGAGTTTTTCTATCTAAGTTCAACAGTTGGTCAGTTCTCATGAGTTGTTTAGTGAGATGCAAGTAGAATTTTAGATATCATTTGATACCTAGCATATGAATAGACCTCTCAACTGGTGATGTTGGATTTTGGAAGAAAGTCCGAAATATTACAGGTTCATTGAGGTAATCCGAAGGAACCTTCGGAATACATCTTTGGATTGACTGTGAGAAGTAATAAACTGCTAAGGCACAAGAAGAATCTTAAGTTGAGAAAGCCTGAACCTCCTCTACCTTCCTGGTCGGAGTGAGAGCTAGTAACAAGGTGACCTCCATGTGATAAATATGAGGTGTGCTCTGTGAATGGGTTGGAACAAACTCTTCATGAGTTGAGATAGAACTACGTTCAGGTGCCGGTCTGGGGAAGAAGCCCTTACAGGAGGAAAAAAACTGAATAATTCTTTCATGAACTGTTTGATGATTCTGCAAGAGCAGAAAGAGAGAAAATGTGATGAGCATCCATATCTTGATGTTGCTGTAAGCCATACCTTAACAGACACATGTATCAACCATAACTGAGCTACGAGAGGAGATAGTTATCTGCCAGATTATGCTAGTAAGGGACGTAGGTTTAATTTCTGGTGCCATAGGCAGAAACATTTCCATTACGATTTACATGTCTATTGTGTCTTCCACCTTGACTTGGAGAGAATACACCTGCAGTCCTGAGGAACATTGAGATCTTTAAATTCATGGAATTTAGGAACTGTGTGCATAAGAGGAGAGAAGTCGGGTCAGGATGAATGACATGGCCTTAGTTCATCATCAAATGTTTATGGGATGTTGGAAGGTGAATGTGATAGTATTCCGATAGCAGGAGAAGCTCCGTGAACCAATGCTGCATGGGCCACCTGGGGGCTATCCGGATGAGACGACGCCTCTCCGCTTTCCTCTTGCTGAGAACCTTCTGTATTAAAGGCTTCAGGGGAAAAAAGGTAAGCAGAGATCCCAGACCATCTGCCGAAAGGCATTCCTCTACGATTCTGGATGTGGATGCCAACTTGAATAGAATTAGCATTTGCTGATTTTATTTGTTGCAAAGAGATCTAGACCTGTTTGCCACAGAACAAGAAGATCATATTTAGCACCCACTATTCATGGAGGCGGTTTCATTGCAAGCTGATGGTATAGTCCATGCAAACTAACACAGAGGACTAAGCTATCATTGGCAGGAAAGCTTGGAGACTGATTTAGATGGCTTTGAGATGCAGGCGATTGCTATATATGCCTTTTTGATGCGGAGACCACTTCCCTTGAATTTTCAGGTTCTGTAGATGACCGCCCCAGCTCTACAGGGTGGCATCCACAGTCATTATGAAGAGAGGTATTTGAGGTAAGAACGTGAGGTCCTCTGACAGGTAGGAGGTCTGGGACCACCAGGCTAGAGCTTTCATCATACTTGTGGGAAGATCACCAGGCCCTTGAATGATTCTTTTGTTTGAATCTATTGTTTTTGTTGCTGTTTCTGTAAGGCTCTTATTTTCAGGCATGCAAGAAGGGTCATATTGATCGCTGAGTAAATGATGCCCAGAAGCTAACTGAACAGACGGGCATATTTATTTGTTTTTAGTTCGAGAGCCAGTTCCTTGAGCTTTCGTAGCTTGTCTTGGGATACATAATCTTTGCCTTGGATAATATCTAGTGTTGCAGCCCAGGAACAGTATCTTCTTGGATGGAGGAGTTGATGATCTTTGATAATTCGCAAAGAGCCCTAGTTTGTGAAACAACTTTAGGCAAGCCTCTGGGGCCTTTGACACTTTAAATGCCAATGGTGCTTTTATCAACCAGTTGTTGAAGTAGGTGAATACCTGATCACCGTCCTTCCTGAAAAAAACTGTCACAGGACTAGGCATTAGATCAAAATGCAGGAAGCTGATTTGAAGCCAAATGGGAGAACTTTGATGTGTGGGTGGGAATATGGAAGTATGGATTACGTAAATTCAGAGCTGTCATGTGGTGTCGGAGAGAATGACCATGTAAAAGTATTGTTTCCATAAATACTTGTGTAATTTCCAGAGGTCTATGATGGATCGCCACTCCTCTGTTTTTGTGACTGAGGAAAAAACGAGAATAGAAGCCAGTTCCCGGCTGAGAATGTGGGCCTTTTTCTGTATGGAACCTTTAGTTAGCGTAGCTAGCATTCCATTCTGAAGCCGATGGAGATAAGGTGGGCCACCTCGTTTTGATGGAGTGGTGGGAGGAATTTGGGTGAACTCTAACATCTGACCATATGTGATGAGATCCAAGACTTATTAGTCCAAAGCTATTTTCTGCCATAAATGACATTTTGGAATTGTTTCTTCCACAGGATGGCGTAAGCAGCACCAAAAGGTTGTCATTGTAGATCCGCTAGCCTAAGGGCTACTGAGAGGGTTGCTAACTCTGATGCCTCTCGTTTCCTCCTTGATACAGAGAAGTGTCTCTTTTGCTGGTCTCTTTAACCCTTTCGATGCTCATGACGAGCTCAGCTCGTCATGATGCACGGTTGAGCTGTGCTCATGACGAGCTGAGCTCGTCATAAAACAATAATAATGAGAAAAAGTCAGCACAGGAGGGGAAAACACCTAGCAGCCAAGGTGTTAAAGGGTGCTTCTTTCAAAATTGTAATGTGCCAAAAGATCTTGCAGTGTCAGTCAGCCTTGACTGCTTGCAAGGCATCATCAACGTGCTTGCCAAACAGAGCGTCGCAATGGTAAAGTAAAACTATTAGATATATTTGCAGCTCAGGTTCTAAATGTTGTGGCCTAAGGACCACTGATCCTGCCAGTTGTGGGACACCTATTGAAGCTATATCTACAGCACAATTTATGGTTTTCTGATGAGAACGTTTTGCCTCCCCTGCAGAAACTTTTTTAATTTCTGCCCTTTCTGTCTACCCGAGTGGCAGGAAGATCAACGCGAACTACAGTTCGCGCCGTCCACCGCCGCTTGCGGAACTCCGCTTTGCAGACATACTCCGCCCAGGCCTAGTCTGGATCTCAAGCTGTTTCGGTCCGCCTGGTGGTTCGGTCAATAGTCCTTGATAGAAGGGTCCTTTTTAGGTCATGCTCACGCAGCGCGCATGCGCTGCATAGGCGGGGACCTTTAGCAATGGACCAGCACTTTGCCTAAAAGCGTGCACATTTTGCATTGCTTTCTATTGTAACGTGTGCACGTTTGCCGTTTCCCTTGCGAGAGCGAGCATCGGCGCTATCTGTTTGTAATTATCTTGAAAACAGATGGTGCCCCTGCTCGCACCGGAAGGGAAACGCTGTGGGTGGCTGGTCCCTGTCAACAGACGCCTTGTCTTTTTTTGCAGTGTTTAACAATGACAGACGGGCTACTTTTCTTGTGTTGTGTGTGGCTCGCCCAACTTGATTCTGGCAACATTGTATGTTTTTTTCCCCAACAAAGCACACGTGCTAGCAAACATGCGTTTTTTGTGCACAAGTACACTAATTTGTCACACCGTTCGCTCATGCGCATCGGAATGACAGACAATCAGTTTCAAAATGGCAAGAAAAATATAGGAACCACAGCGTATATACGGTTTAACAAAAAACTATGAGAAAACAACACAACCAGTTTCAGAGCAACTCTAGCGAGCTGCAAGAAAATATGTCACCATACAGGTAAGTGTGGGAGGAAAACGTTCACAGTTGGAAAAACTTGTGAATTTATTCATACTAGGAGAAAGTAAAGCACAAGTTACTTACCTTCGGTAACGATATATCTGTAGGTAACTGTAGTTAGTGTTAGATTCCTTACCTTAGAATATCCCCAGGCGTCAGACTGGATCCGGAAAGTTTTGCCTAGCAGTACCCTTGCGCGTCGGTAGGCGTCGTCCACGGCTCCGTGTCCGTCGTCGGCATTGTCGGAGTACTTAGACGCCGCACTCGCGTGCTGACGTCAGTTCTTATACATAGATTTTCCGTGCCAGAAACGCAGAGCCATGATACAAACCGACACTGGTGCCATGAAACTAGGGCCCCCAAAGGAACCTTAACCCTAGATATCAGTTCGCAGAACGGGGAGGATGGGTGGGGCTGTAAGGAATCTAACACTAACTACTGTTTCGTACAGATTTATCGTTACTGAAGGTAAGTAACTTGTGCATCTGAAAGAAACAGGTTAGTGTTAGATTCCTTACCTTAGAATAGATACCCCAGCAATACCAACCCTGGTGATGGGTCTGCGAACCAAGATCACACCAGAAAGTCCTGGAGCACGGATCAGCCATAGAAGCCTTCTCTCCGGACTTGACTGTCCAGGCAGTAGTGTCTAGTGAACGTGTGCAGCGAGGCCCACGTAGCTGCCTGACAGATCTCCTGCAAGGGGCTCCCCGACCCAGGTCAGTAGTAGCCGCCGTGGCCCGAGTGGAGTAGGCACGCAGCCCCACCGGAGGCTCCTTCTTAGCCAGAGACTAACAGGCCTTAATGCACAAGAAGGATGCAGGAGGCCATCAGCCCCAGAAGCTGGAACTGGCGTGTGCGGTCCAAATAAAATGAGAGCGCAAGTTTTGGGTCCAGACGGTGGAGCCTCTTCCTCTTTTGAGGGATGCGGAAAGAAGGTGGGCAAGGTGATGGACTGCCCGATGTGGAAGGCTGTAACAACCTTGGGCAGGAAAGAGGGACATGTTTTTAAGACAACTTTGTCCGGATGGACAGAAAGGAAAGGAGGCTGAGAAGAAAGAGCCTGGAGCTCGATCAACCTCCTGGCAGAGGTGATGGCAACCAGGAATGCAGTCTTAAGAGTAAGAAGACGGGGAGGATAATTGTAAAGTGGCTCAAAGGGAGCGCACATCAAATAAGTTAGAACAAGGTTCAAGTCCCACTGAGGTATCACGAAAGGAACAGGAGGAAACATGTGAGTGATGCCCTTCAAGAATCTATTTACAACAGGGGACTTGAAAAGAGAAGGCTGATCAGGAAGCCTTAAGAAGGCTGAAATGGCAGAGAGGTAGCCTTTGACAGTGCCCAGAGAAGAGCCCTGCTGGGCAAGTGAAAGAAGAAAGAGGAGAACCTCTGAAAGAGGGGAAGAAAGGGGATCAACAGTCTTTGCAGTGCACCATGCCACAAATCTGTCTTGACTTGGGCCCGGTCGCGCCTGATCTTCTTCAGCGCTCTGGGCAGAAATGGTATAGGCGGAAAGGCGTACAACAGACCGCAACTCCACTCGTGACAAAAAGCGTCGCCGAGCGAGTGCCACCTTGGAAATTCCAACGCGCAGAACTGATGACATTGCGCGTTCTCTTCTGTGGCGACCAGATCTAACCAAGGCTCTCCCCACTGCCGAAAGAGACCTTGTGCCACGTCCGAGTTCAGACGCTATTCGTGATCCATCATGCACCGACTGCTGAGTTCGTCCATCCTGGCGTTCAGGGAACCTGCCAGGTGTTGAACCACCAGGGTGACGCCCTGGAAATCCAGCCATTGCCAGAGGCGCAGAGCCTCCTGGCAAAGGGTCCACAACCCCACCCTGCCCTGTTTGTTGCAGTATCACATGGCGGTGGTGTTCGTGAACACCTGCACCACACTTCCCCGGACAGAGGGAAGGAATGCCTTCAGTGCAAGCCGGATCGCCTGCAGCTCCAGAAGTTTGATGTGGAACCGGGACTCTGCTGGAGACCAGAGGCCTCTGATCTCCGCCTCTCCCATGTGGCCCCCCCCAGCCCAGGAGGGACGCATCCGTCACAACTACGTGCTCCGGTTGGGGTAGGGAGAGAGATCTGCCGCTGACCCAATCGCGGACCGTGATCTACCACTGCAACTGTTTTGCAGTGCCCTCCGAGATCAGGACATGGT
This sequence comes from Lissotriton vulgaris, assembly GCF_964263255.1. NCBI lineage: Eukaryota > Metazoa > Chordata > Amphibia > Caudata > Salamandridae > Lissotriton > Lissotriton vulgaris. Next base: position 72,351,495 of record NC_141700.1, read on the forward strand.
CGGACAGGTTGCCCTGATGCTGGGCCCACTGAAACTTCAGGTCCCACTGCAGAGCCTGCATCCGCCACCTGGCGTGATGCACCAGAAGGATGCTCGAGGCCATCAGCCCAAGAAGCCGCAGCGTCAACCTGACCGAGACCCGGGATAAAGGCTGAAAGATCGGAATCAGAGCCTGAATATCCCGAACCTGCTGTTCGGGAGGATAAACCCGCAACTGCGCCGAATCCTGAACCGCTCCGATGAAGAAGAGCTTTTGAGAGGGACACAGGTGTGACTTCGGCACATTGATGGAAACCCTAGCAAGTGCAGGAGGTCGGCCATAGTCTGGAGGTGGCTGAGAGATGAGCTGCGACCACCGCCATCACTTTCGTGAACACCCATGGGGCGCTGGTAAGGCCAAAGGGGAGCACAGTGAACTGAAAGTGCTCGTGGCCTACCGTGAACTGCAGGTAATGCCGGTCGGTCGGCAGGACGGGGATGTGGAAATTAGCGTCCTGCAAGTCCAACGCTACAATCCAGTCTCCGGGGTCCAGGGCAGCTAAACCTGAGCCAAAGTCAGCATCTTGAACTTCTCCTTCCGGAGGAAGCCGTTGACATTACGCAGGTCCAAGATAGGGCGTAGGCCCCCTTTGCCCTTCTTGGGAACCAGAAAGTAGTGGGAATAGCAACCACACCCTACTTCTGGCCCAGGAATGCGCTCGATGGCCCCCTTGGCCAAGAGGGCCGATACTTCCTCTTGCAGAAGTTGCAAGTGATCCCTGACACGCGGTGGTACTGCCGTGGCATGGCTGGAGGGGTCGCCTCGAAGGGGAGGGAGTAGCCCCTTCGGACGATTTGCAGCACCCACCTGTCCGAAGTGATGTCGCGCCAGAGTAGGAGGTGATGGCTGACTCTGCCCCCCACCGGCGTCAAATGGGCCTGAAAGCTCGGACTAGGAGGGCTTTGAGGCATATGCTGCGGGGGTGGATGTGGACTGGCCTCGCCGTTGTCCCCTGGCACCGCCACGGCGGTTACCACGTGCCCCGCCGCGCTGGATGTTAGACTGCGGCCCGTGGCTGGCAGGACGTGAAGGGGCGCCCCTTCCTTGGCCACGAAAGGAGCGAAAGGCAGAAGATGGCTGACGCTGGCCCGACAGGCCCAAGGACTTGGCCGTAGCCCTGGAGCCTCTGAAGCATTCAAGCGCATGATCTGCCTTGCCACCAAAGAGGTGGCTGCCATCGAACGGCATGTCCATGAGGGTGTTCTGGACATCAGTCGAGAAGTTGGCGGACCTCAACCAGGCGTGGCGGCGAACCACCACCGTAGTTGACATCGTCCTGCCCAGCGAGTTTGTGGTATCCAGCCCACAATGAATGAAATACAGCGCTGCATCTCGTCCCTCCGCAAGGGCTTGAGCGAGCTTTGTCCGGGCCCCCTCCGGGCACTCCGGCAGCACGGACGCAAATGTATCCCACAGAGAGTGGGTGTAACAGCCCAAAAGGCAAGCGGTGTTGACTGACCGCAATCCCAAACTGAGGGAGGGGAACAGTTTCTTGCCAAACTGTTCATACCTTTTGGATTCCCGATCTGGAGGTGCAGTCGGGAATGCGGACTGGGAAGTAGAGGCCTGGATGATTAGGCTCTCGGGGTGGGGTGGGTGGACAGAAAACTAGGGTCGCCCGGAGCCGGGCTTTGGCGCCTGGCGACGTTCGTATCTAAGGGGAAACTGTAGCAGGCCTGGACCAGGTGCCCAACAGGACGTCCGTGAGAGCCTCATTAAACGGCAGTAGAGGCTCCGGAGAGCCTGCCTGCAGTTTAAGGACCACAGTGAGGATGTTGGACCTCAGTCGCGATAGGGAGCTCAAGAGCCAAGGCCTGATTTCCTGAAGCTTTTTGTTCTTTGAAGATAAAACTTCAAACATTGTTTAATGTCCAAAGAATGCAGTTTTCTTTCCGACGGGGTTGTAGGATTTGGGAAGAAAACTCGCAATTTCACTGGTTTGTTTAGATGGAACTGAGAAGGCAGTTTGGGTATGAAAGTTGGATTTGTTCGAAGAGTGGCATACTCTTGAGAGAAATGTAAGAAAGGTTCCTTTATAGTGAAAGCCTGAATTTCTCCCACTCTTCTGGTAGAAGTTAGGGCTAAAAGCAAGGCGACCTTCCATGTCAGGTACTTGAGGTCGGCTTTGTGAATCGGCTCGAACTGGTGCTTCATCAGTTGTGAGAGGACTGTGTTGAGTTCCCATTCCGGTGGAGAAGGTTTAACCGGAGGATAAGTTCAGAAAAGACCTCTCATGAACTGTTTTATCAGTGATGAAGAACATAGTGAGGGAATGTCAGCCACCTTCCTGAACCTGGATAGAGCCGCTAGATGGACCTTTATCGAAGAGAAAGAAAGACCAGAACGAGCCAAATGTAAGAGATAAGGAAGAATGTTTTCTGCTGGAGCTTCAATAAGGTGTAAAGCATTTGAAGTACACCAGGAGCAGAATCACTTCCATTTGAGACGATAAGTCTTTAATGTGCTTTGGCCTCGTGCTTTCTTTAAGATGTCCCCGGCAATCCTGAGGAATTTGGATGTGTTGAAATTCTAAGAAGTTAGGAGCAATGCGTGCAATTTCAGAGATTGAGGGTCTGGGTGATGTATCTGACCCCCGTTGCGTGACAGTAGTGTTGGAGCTGGGAGAAGTTTGATTGGAGGCTCCTGCGATAGCAACATGAGCTCCTGAAACCAATACTGAAGAGGCCATCTGGGAGCAATTAGGAGGAGACGGCAGCTCTCCAGTTTCATCTTGCGCAACACTCGTGGAATCAACAGGATCAGAGGAAAGGCGTAGGCATAAATCCCTGACCATCGCATGGACAAGGCATTCCCTGTTGAGGGTATCTGCTGGTGTAATACCGGCATTTCTTGTTCTGTTGGGTCGCAAACAAGTCCAACGTTGGCTGGCCCCAAGTCTGAAACACCTTGATCAATTGAGTGTTGTCCAGCTCCCACTCGTGGCAATCCGACAAGGATCTGCTGAGTTTTATCTGCTAGGGTATTGTGGAGGCCCTTGACATGTTCCGCCTTGAGAGTTATGTTGTGAAGTGTCAGCCGTTCCCATAACTCCTGAGCCTCCTTTGAGAGCGAAGCTGACTTTGTCCCTCCCTGCTTGTTTACATTAAACATGCTGGTGGTATTGTCCGTTCGGACCAGGAAGACCCTGCGATTCTGGGAAGGAACGCTTGTAGGGATAGAAAGATGGCTCTCCACTCTAGACTGTTGATGTGAATTTTTTGTATTTCTGGGACCATTTGCCCTGCACTTGCAAGTCCTGGAGATGACCTCCCCAGCCCTCCATGGACGCATCTGTCGTTAGAACGAAGTCCGGAGGAGTTTGCAAGAATGTGAGTCCTTGTTTTAGATTGCGTAGTTGCGTCCACCATTGAAGAGCATCTACCATGCGTGGGGTGACTTTGATGATGTCCTGGAAAGAACCTGTCGCTTGTTGTCACTGGAGATGTAGCTCCTCCTGTAGAGGCCGCATTTTGGGACGTGCCAGTGGATTGAGATTTATGGCCGAAGAACACATTCCCATAAGTGAGGGAAACAGGCGAACAGAAAGTGACTTTTCACTGTGGCTGGCGCCATTATCAGTTCAAAGTACTCGCATTTGGCCTCAAGTTGGCTCCAAGGATTTTTACGAAGTGCCTGGCCCCGGTAGCGGCAGCACTTCGCTCTTCAGGGATCCAGGTTTTCCCGTACTTGGACGACTGGCTAGTCAAAGGTCCATCAAAGTGCAGAGTACAGAACGACATAGCAGCGTGTCGCAATCTCTTTGCATCCCTAGTTCTCACTGTGAACGAAAACAAATCTCAATTGATTCCACGAAGAATTCTGCTTTTCCTAGGGGCTCGTCTGGACACAATACAATGCAAGGCATTCTTGTCTCAAGAAAGGCAGCTCCGTCTACAGACATTGGCCATAAAACTGTCAAAAAGAACGGAGATACTTTCGATGTTTTGGGTGAATTGGGATGTGGAAGTAAGAGTCTTCCATGTCCAAAGAAGCCAAAAAATCTCCCTCGTTTAGGCAACTTAGAATTTCCGAAAGAGTGACCATGCGGAAGCGCGCTTTTCTTTTAGATGAGGAGTATTGGTAGTGAGTGTTTTCTATCTTCAGTTGTAGGAAAGGTTTTCCATTTTCAGTTGTAGTAATGCTCAAACACGGTTTTTCGGGTCCGTCTGATACTTTTTAGACTTGGGCCGGTTTCTGTTATACAATGTAGCAGTCTGTGTTGCATACAGCACTGGTCACTGGGTAACATATGTTTGCCAATGGCATTAATATGATTGTAGTTTTCCCACTTGGGGCATTCATCTATCATAGATACTTAGGACTATATATTTCATTAGCATTTGGCACATATTTTTTTGTTATCTCAGGCCTCTCCTGTGGGGCTTTACTCTACCATCAACTGTGGCGGTTAAGTGACTGTAGGTGTTCCCTGGCGGGGTGGATAGGAGTCTATCACAATTCAACTGGGTTTAGTGTGTGTAGAGCGATTTGGCTGGACACAGAAGGATGGTGCACTAACTGTGTCCTTTTCTTTACACATCAGACCGGGGCCTCAATTTCCCGAGCAGTTGCCGGGCGAGGTGAGGTCTTCACCCACACAAAGCTGGGTGAGTATCACTATCAGGAAATGCCTCTTAGTGGTCAAGCTAATATGCTTAATTGTTGTGCAGAACGCAAATTGTTCTTGCAGGTGTTTTCTGTTTTGGTGGGGTGCGTGGTGCTATGTGGATACATGTGCATAAATGGATACATTGTATTTTTGTTTTTTGACAGGAAGAAGATTTTTCCTGTGATCAGTGGACACTGGGGTTCCAAGGTTTGAGGGGCAGATATGATTTTCTTAAGTATATCACATGATATTGATACAACTCATTCCCTCTTACATGTGTATGTACCCCTCACACTGTTTTGCAGTAGCTTATTATGTTTTACAAAGGTCCTGATGAAAGCTGGAGCAACATTCCTTCAAGCTGAAACTAGTCGACCACTTTGCACAGCGCCATAATGTAGTCTTACTCACCCACTACCAGGCGTGTTTTTAATCTTGTCACCTAGATTTATTTCTGCAAGCTGTTCCTTAATCTAGGTAGCCAATTTTAGCAAGCACTTTTTCAACAGCACTGCACTTTTTCTATCTTATTTTTAGAGCACTACTGTGGCTGAAATTGCCGCTCTCCATGTATGCAACGCCACTTGAAGGTTTAGGCGTTGTTTGGAGCGACCACTAATGCCCATATGATGATATGCCGCCAAATGGGTGGTCTGATGGGATTTTTCAGCCCAGCAGGACTCAATACTCTTTTTCACATCTGTGTCCATGTGACTCCCACGCACCTTTCAAATCAGTACACCACCTTGACCTGGTCTTCTCTCTTGTTGTTTCATGACCATGCGGAAACCCTGCTTCTTGAGATATCTGTTGAGATTGCGCAGGTCCAAGATCGGTTGCCATTCCCCTGATTTCTTCTTTATGAGGAAAAAACGAGAATAGAAGCCTGTCCGCCTCTGATGAACTGGAACTTTTTCTATAGCGTTCTTGAGGAGCATTGAGTGAACTTCCTTGAACAATAAGTGAAGACAAGGGGGAGGGAGACCCCTGGGCGGAGTCAATGGTGGTTTGGTGACAAACTCCAGTGTGTGTTTCCATGTTGAACTAGGTCCAGCACCCATTGATCGGATGTAATCTGCTGCTTCTGTTTTTGAAAGGCAGATATTTTCGTGCCCACAGGGAGGGAAGGAGATAAGGTTGGCGCCCAACTGATCTCACTGTTTTCTGTGAGTATCTTGCCCTTGATTGTTTGTGCGCTTTCGCCCGCCTTGGCGAGAGAAACTAGCTGTTCCAGACTGGCGATAAGAAGACTGATAATTGTGCCGGTATTGAGGCTGATATTGTTTGTCTTGTTGGTAATAGCTTCCTCTAGAGGAGTATTCACGTCCTCTAGCACCTCTAAAAGATCCCCGCTTGTACTGTTGTGAACCTAGGGATCTTGCGGTATCAGTGTCCGTTTTGATTGCCTGGAGAGCCTCGTCGATGTATTTCCCAAATAGAGACTCTCCATCATAAGCCTTGTCCAGGATCTTTAGTAGGACCTCGGGCTGAAAGGTGGTAGCCTTTAGCCAGCCCTGACGTCTGAGAACTGCAGCTCCTGCCAGTTGTCTAAAGTTCGTAGTTGCAATATCCAAAGCGCAGTCGATGGTTTCTGCAGCTGCACGTTCCCCTTACATTAAGATCTTGCTAGCCTCCTGCCTTTTATCTTCCGGGATTAGATTAATCATACCAGCCATGTCGGATCACATTTGGCGATCATAGCGCCCTATAATCGCCAAAGAATTTGCAGCTCTGATCGAGGCAGCAGCAATGGTGGAATTTTTTTCACCCGTCCTTATCTGGTGTTGTAGTAATGGGGGTGGCTGGGTTTTTCGATCTTTGTTGTGAGGCCTTCGAGATGACCGAATCTGGCCGCGGGTGTCCAGTGAGGCATGAAGGGCTATTGAGAGGAGCACGATATTTTTTGTCAATCCGTGGTAACATGGCCGGCACAGAAGCAGGATTTTTCATCACTTTGATGCCTTCTTTCCAGATATAATCTATAATAGGGATGGCTCTAGACACCTAACTAGTTTCATCTTTAAAATCATGAAGAAAACATTCTGTCTGTTCCACTGTTACCGGTAGTTGAAATCTAGTTGCAGCTAGCTGCATAAGATTATGGAACCCACCTATGTCTTCAGGTGGATCTAACGGAGGATTATCTGGTAACTCGCCAGGATCATATATGAGGGTTCTTTTAGTCACAATGGAGATCTTGGTAGACAGGACAGGATAGGAGAGGTGATGGCTGTGGTGGAAATCATAGCCGTCGACGAAGGAGCAGAAGAGGAGATGGTAGTCACAGGTGAGGAGACAGAAGAGGTCTTACTCACAGTTTTCTTTGTAGATTCCTTGAGAGCTGGGGCTTCAGGGAGAGAAGATGTAGATCTCTGAAGAGCCCGAAGTGGAGTGGGAGGTTTTAACATGTTTTCTCCCCTCACTTGGATAATCCTCTTGCGATCTTGCTCTCTTACTTGAAGTCGAAGCTCTGTCTTCATCATCAGTAGAAGAGGATTTGAGCCATAAAAGGACTCTGGCCTCCCTATCCCTTAAGGTCTTGGAAGGAAAGGTGTGGCAGATCTTACAATTTTTTGCCTCATGTTTTGGATAAAGGCAATAAATGCAGTCCTTATGTTGGTCATCAACATGGACCCTTTTCTTTTGACATGTTCTGCAAGGTCTAAATAAGGCCTTTTTGTCAGACATCCTGAAGTAGAGAAAAAAATGAGTAAAGACTCAGGAAGACTCCCTTACACACGACGTGCGGTGAAAATCTGAGGAGGACTGGCTCTGCAGAGAGGGTTCCAGAGGGTGCTGTGAGGTGATTGGTTGAAACAAAGACTTTGGTCTTTTTAGCATAATGAGGTAGATGAACAATAGTTACTTACCTGTAATCTGTGGTTCTCCAGTATTGGTGTCTTTCATAGATTCACATGCCTGAATCATTCCCCGTCGTCGGAGTGGGAGTCCCACGGTATATAAAAAGCAGTAATATGCAATAATATCCTTAAAAAAACTTGGTAATAATCAACCAGGAAGTAAAGTAGCCCAAGCTACAAGAGTAAAATCTTCCACACTCATGACTATCCTAGTCATTATGTATAGACCAAACTGCAGCCAATCAGGCGACAGCACCCACCAGAATGTTCTCCCCAGAGGCTCAGGCTCTCAGATTTTCTCGCACAGGAGTGAAGCTAAAAACATCCTAGCCTAAAGAGCCTCAGAGGGGAGGTGGGCGGGTTGCATGTGAATCTATGAAAGACACCAATACTGGAGAACCACAGATTACAGGTAAGTAACTATTGTTCTTCTCCAGTATTAGGGTGTCCTTCATAGATTCACATGCCTGAATCAGAGTAGATAGCAGTACCGAAATAATGCTTGGAAGACGCTATTTGTAACATAGGTTTGTACATAGCAAGTATATACATTCACATAATAAAATGCCAACATTCATATATGCATGAAAAAAAAAACTTGCAATCACATGAGAATGCACCCAAATTAGGCATGGAATAAGCGTCTGGAAAGCAGTACAGAGGAGGGAAAACAGAAGCTCATCTTATCTCAAAAGATTGCGTAGAACCGCTTGACCCACTGACGTATCAGCCTCGCTGGCAGCATCCAAACAATAATGCCTGGTGAAAGTATGTCTGCTGGACCTAGTCGCTGCTCTGCAGATTTGCTGAAGAGGATCTCCAGCGAAAAGAGCAGTCAAGGAAGAAACAGCTCTTGCAGAGTGAGCTCTTGGAATTTTCTGAAAAGGACTTCCAGCCTGAAGATGACAAAAGTCAATAGCTGCAGAAATCCATCTAGCTATGGTTTGTTTAGACACTGCTTGTCCTTGCCGTATCTTTCCATAGGCAATAAACAGTTGATCGGATTTGCGAATGGCAGAGGTCCTTTGCAAATAGAATTTTCAACTTCTTCTGATGTCAAGGGTATGTAATGCCCTCTAAATAACAACAAAGCCTGTAAGTCAATTGGTGCTGAGGTATGATAATTGACACTGGTGTAATTGCACAGGAGTGAATCCAACAAAAGACTATCAACTGTAGCTGATTAAGTCCTATCAGCCCACCAGATGGCGGAGCCTCATCATGTAGGACTCCAATACCAAGGTAAGTGTGCAGTCGCCTAGATGCAGTTTAGCGACGCATTACTAAACCATGGTATGGTCACCACAGTTGTTAGACCAGAGGGTGAGGCTGATATGTGCAGTGCAAAAATATAAACTAAAGTGGTGTGTGTTAAAATGGCTATCGAGGCAAACCAGGACCTTTATTAGCGTTTGCCTGGACGTCAGATTAAAAATAGTGAGAAAACAGTGTGAAAAAATCACTGTTTGACTTGCTTGGTAGAAAACTAAGTAAGATGTAAGAGGGCCAACATGTTTCTGCCTTAGATGTGAAAAAGTCACTGGCATTCGTCAGGGCCGAATTGATATCTGCTACTGCAAGGCTACCTTCGGCTCGTGATTCAGCCTCAAGGTACCGACGGACAGAGCGGTGCCTTATCCGTCCGAGCAGTTGCCGGGTGAGGTGAGGTCCACTTCCCACACACAGCTGGGAAAGACCTATCGCATCACCATAACTACAATGAGAAGATGTGGTAGGACGGTTTCGCTTTGTTCACTTTGTTGTATATTTTCTTTAGTTTAGCACATATCATAGTGCCTTGCAGTAGCAGATATCAATTCGGCCCTGACGAATGCCAGTGACTTTTTCACATCTAAGGCAGAAACATGTTGGCCCTCTTATATCTTACTTAGTTTTCTACCAAGCAAGTCAAACAGTGATTTTTTCACACTGTTTTCTCACTATTTTTAATCTGACGTCCAGGCAAATGCTAATAAAGGTCCTTGTTTGCCTCGATAGCCATTTTAACACACACCACTTTAGTTTATATTTTTGCACTGCACATATCAGCCTCACCCTCTGGTCTAACAACTGTGGTGACCATACCATGGTTTAGTAATGCGTCGCTAAACTGCATCTGGGCGACTGCACACTTACCTTGGTATTGGAGTCCTACATGATGAGGCTCCGCCATCTGGTGGGCTGATAGGACTTAATCAGCTACAGTTGATAGTCTTTTGTTGGATTCACTCCTGTGCAATTACACCAGTGTCAATTATCATACCTCAGCACCAATTGACTTACAGGCTTTGTTGTTATTTAGATAGTCTTACAGGGGGTATTAGCCTGTTTTGTCGTTAAACACTTCCCTCGGACCCTCTCTTACGAATTGTTTAGATTATGTAATGCCCTCTCCACAGGGGATTGCGGATTAGGAAAATACGTCTTTAAGATGACTGGTTTGTTCAGGTGAAAATCCGAAGGCACCTTAGGCATAAACCTTGGGTTTGTACGTAGCACCACAGAATTGGACGTGAATTGTAAGAAAGGTGAATTGACGATGAAAGTTTGAACATCACTGACTCTTCTAGATGATGTTAATGCTAGCAAAAGGGAAACGTTCCATGCTAGAGATTTGAACTACACCCTGTGAATTGGCTCAAATGGGTGGCGCATGAGCTGCGCTAATACTACATTAAAATGCCATGATGGAGGCAGACGACGTACAGGAGGAAACATTCTGAATAGTCCCTTAAAGAACTGTTGTATTCTTGAAGAATAAAGAGAGGTGGACCCATCCTGACATTACCTTGAAGTGGCTGCCAAAAAGACCTTCAACGTTGCATGAGATAAGCCTGATCTTGCCAAGTGCAAGAAAAAAGGTAATATCTGGTCCGGCGTTGCATGAAATGGGTGAACCCCAGCAGATTAATGCCAAATGCAGATTCTTTTCCAAGCTGCTAATTTTAGAGAAGCCAGATCCACATGGCAAATTTGACCATTCTGAATGGAGAGGAGATTCGGTATTGGTCGAAACTGTATTGGATCGCACTCTGAGAGGAGAAGAAAGTTCGGTAAACCAGTATAGGCAAGGCCACCTGGGGGCGATGAGAATCAAGCGACACGGCTCTTTCTTCATCTTCAGGATAACTCTCGGAACCAACGGTATCGGAGGAAAGGCGTAAGCATATATTTGAGACCAGTTTATCGAAAAAGCCTTCCCCTGCGAGTCCCTGTGGGGATGCCAGCTTGCAAAGAAATAGGCATTTGCTGTTCTTTTTTGTCACAAAGAGGTCCAGATTGGGATGACCCCACTGCTGGAAGATTCGATCTGCCATTGGCTGATGAAGTTCCTATTCATGGTTGGACACCGTTGACCTGCTGAGGGTGTCCGCCAGCACATTTGCAACTCACAGCACATAATCAGCCAAGAGATTGAACCTGTGTCGTATCACCCAAGCCCATATCTCATGGGCTTCCTGAGATAGAAGAACCAACCTCGTTCTTCCCCGTTTGTTTAAGTAATGCATACTTGAAGTATGGTCTGGGCGAACCAATACTGTGGCCCCTTGAATGATTGCACAAAAGGATTTGAGGGCTAAGAAGATGGCACCTAGCTCTATCAGATTGATGTGCCAAGCCTTTTGTTGAGGGTTCCATTTCCTGCTGACCTTCAGCCCTTGAAGATATGCTCCCCAACCCTCGAGGGATGCGTCTGTGGTGATTGTATAATTTGGCGCTTCTTGAAGGAAACGCACACACCTTCTACAAATTTCTTTCTTGGACCCACCAAACAAAAAGGCCTCTTGCATCCGAGGAGTGATTTGAATGAGATCTTCGATTGAACTGGAGACCTGCAAACACTGCTTGTCTAGCTCCTCTAGCAATTTGCTCATGTGTAATCTGTAGTTGGGAACCAACGGGATGCAGGTGGAGGCTGTGGCCAGGAATGTCTTTGAGGATCTACTGAAACAGACTTTTTTGTACGTAGAAGAAACACTAAGTGGGAGCTGCAGGCCCGTCGTTCGTGTGAGACAAACACCCTTGCTAGGTTTGTATTGATTGATGCTCCGAGAAACGTTCATATCGGAGCTAGTACTAGTTGGGACTTGTCATGATTTATTGAAAACCAGGTTTTGAAACAGTGACTGACAAGTCTGGGTGTGCTGGACTGCTTGTAAATAAGAGCGAGCCCTTATTATCACCATTGCTGCTAGCGATATTTTGCTCCTGTGCTGTAATTTTCAAAAGCCCATTGTTCATGACGAGCTGGGCTCGTCATCAGCCTGGTAGGAGGCTACTTTATGACGAGCCCAGCTCGTCATGAGCCTGGAAGGGGTTAAACAGTTGTCTCAGTAATGATAAATTTGTATGCCTTGCAGACGTAGATAGGCTGCCACTGGTGCCAGGATCTACGTAAAGACTCGTGAAGCGGACCTAAGTCCAAAAGGTAGGACTTTAATTGAAAAATGTTTTGTACCTATTGTAAAGCGTAGCCACTTCCTGTGCTTAGGAAGGATTGGCACATGAAAATAGATATCCTGGAGGTTTAGAGTAGTTATAAAGTCGTTCTGGCATAAGAACTTTAGGACTTTCTTGAGGTACGACATTTGTAAAGTTTGCGCAAAGATCTAAAATCATGCGCTACTTTCCTGATTTGCTTGTTGATGAGGAACTGAGAGTAAACCCTAATGCTGTTGGAGATTCGGAACCACTCCGACGGTCCCTGTTTTTATCCATATAGACACTTGTGCAAACGACTACCGTAGATGAGAAGGTGAAGGTCCCTTTAGAGGTGTAGAGTGTGCCCTTGGGCATGACGTTTAAAAACCCAACCTGTCACCCAACTGTCACCTTTGACCAATTGGAATAAAAGTGAGATATTAGACCTCCAACGTCTTTGGAGGGAATAAAGGTGGGTTCAAGGTAATCTATTGTTTCTTAAAAGAGTTGCCTCGGCTGTACGATGATTTTCTGTGTAGGACCTGTTGGTACTTTGCCCATGTGACTGCGTTTAATTTGAGTAACGCAGTTGGTTCTGATTGTAGGAGCCAATACTGGATTGAACTCCCTTGAAAAAAGGACTTGGATCTACGTCCTCGGCACCACGAAAAGGCTGTGAAGTATTGAAGTCTGAACCTCCTTGCGAAAGACGTAGCATTGAAGCAAAAAATGTCTTTGCCAGACTGCCCCTATTGCGAGCTGTCGAAAACCTGTACACGCAATGTCCGCTGCACAGTGTATTATTTCTGATGCACCTCTCTCTCTCTCTCTCTCTCTCCCTCTCTCCCTCCTGCAGGATCTTCAAAGCGTGAGGCTTGGAGGGTTCTGGAATAAGTTCTACTAGTGCCAACATGTCAGAGCACATCTGGCGGCATACCTGCCCAACTGGCTTGCAAGATAATCACTGTGCCTCCTGAGTAATGACTGAGTCAGGGTAGGCTGAGAGACTAGAAAAGCAGGTGAATAGTGGGGATCTTCACATTTCTTGTCGAGGCGTGGAAAAAATCGCCGGCACAGAGTTTGGCCCTGCATGAGTTTAACACCTTCTTTCTAAATAAAGTCTATGATAGGAACTGAACAAACTTGTTTCTGTGGTTTCCCCAGGATGAGGGGAAAGGGGAAAACGATTCGCCGCTCTCTTCATAAGGAGGGGAAAACTCCAATACTCACTGTCTACAGAGCTCACTGTCTACAGAGCACACCGTCTACAGAGCTCACCGTCTACAGAGCTCACCGTCTACAGAGCTCACCGTCTACAGAGCTCACCGTCTACAGAGCTCACCGTCTACGGAGCTCACCGTCTACGGAGCTCACCGTCTACGGAGCTCACCGTCTACGGAGCTCACCGTCTACGGAGCTCACCGTCTACAGAGCTCACCGTCTACAGAGCTCACCGTCGATGAGCCTACCGTCGACGAGCCTACCGTCGACGAGCCTACCGTCGACGAGGCCAACTGTCAAAGAAATTTACCATCGACGAAACTCCCAGTGGTCGACGAGCCTGCAGTCGACAAGAGGGCACTGTCCTCACTGTCGTCGACGAATGCCAGGAGGCGTTGTCGTTGCAGAGCACTAGTGACGGCAGAGATTGTCGTCAGAGAGTACATCGACCGTATCGTCGACAAGCAGGCACATTTTAGCGTAGAAAAGTGGGCCAAGTGAGTCTAGACGCCTGAGAGTAAATCTTGTGGGCGTGGATGTGGGAGGCACAGACTCAAAGAAGGCCAGAGACCCCTTCATTGTGGTTTTACTTCCGGCTGGTGAAGTAGAGGAGAAGCATCACTTAAAAACCTTAATGTGCAGGTCAAACGAAAAAATCCTCCCACATCAGAAGGGGGGGTATAGTCTAAGCACAAGAACAACCCCTTCTCCTCCTACCATGTCAGAGACAGGCAGAGTGCTGGTCCATATACTCTTCATGAGGGTTCACAGGAAAAGGTCTCCGCTTTCCACAAGTGACGCAGTGTCTAAAGGTAGACTTCATGTAAGAAGACATTACAAAACTGTAATATTATGAAGAAAGAGTTGAAGAAAAATTAAGAAAATTGAAGAAAACTGAGCAGAGCTCAGGGAGACTCCCTTCACACAACGTGCAGTAGAAAATCTGAGCGCCTGAGCCTCTGGGGAGAACATTCTGGTGGGTGCTGTCGCCTGATTGGCTGCAGTTTGGTCTATACATAATGACTAGGATAGTCATGAGTGTGGAAGTTTTTACTCTTGTAGCTTGGGCTACTTTACTTCCTGGTTGGTTATTACCAAGTTTTTCTAAGGATATTATTGCATATTACTGCTTTTTATATACCGTGGGACTCCCACTCGGACGACGGGGAATGATTCAGGCATGTGAATCTATGAAAGACACCCTAATACTGGAGATAGGCTACTACTATCTAGGCCTCAGACCTTTCTCATAGGGCCTACTACTGTAATTTACTTTTGGCACTGCTTTTTTATATACTGTGGGACTCCACCCTCGGCGACAGGGAATGATTCAGCATGTGAATCTATGAAAGATACCCCAATACTGGATAAGTGTCGAGACCACTGGCTTCCCCTAGCTTGTCTGTCCAGTCCTGAAATGACTGACACGCCCGTGTCAGAGGGTCCTCAGACCCCTGCAAGTCACCCTCGCCCTCCATCTCCTGAAAATCAGGTGCAAAGGATGGAGCCGGATCATAGAAGAATTGCTCTTCTGCCGGCGTCGAATGAGGCGTCGAGCGGTGCCGATCTGACACCAGATCCGGACCGAGGGAAGAACCAGGGACGGCGCCGTCTGGGGACAGTGCCGGGTGCGACACCCTAGGGGTCGCCGCCGGTGAGGTCGTAAGGTCGACCAGCGGCGACGCGGATCCAGAACCGGATCCAGCGCGGCCCTGCGGCACCGGGACTAAATTCGCCGACGGCGCCGAAGCACCCGACGGTGCCAGGGCCGAAGCACCTGGCCCGCTTGGGCTCCCACCCGGGACCGAGGGGCCCGAAGGCGCCGCAGAACCCGACGGAGGAGAGAGCGACCTCATGGCCATGAGGAAGGCATTGATCTCCTCCGGCGTCGCGTTCGGCCCAGGGACTGGCGGGTACGTAGCAGGCAGCAACGACTGCAGCTCTGGCAGAGCCGCGTGGGCGGGGTCGCCCGAACCCATCGCGCGAGCGTCGGGGGGAGTCGGAAGAGCGATGTCGCCTCTTCGACTTCTTGTGCCTCCTACCTGAGGACTTGGAGCCCGACGAATGGTGACGACTCGCCAAGCTTCGAAGACTGTGGCCCCACGACTGGTCCCTTGACCCCCTTCTGGACCGTGAGCGGCGCGGGGCCGACTGCCGGATCTCGAGGCGCTTACGGCAGTCGGGCACGACTTGTCGTCGTGGTCCGCCCCAAGGCAATAGAGGCACCGGCGGTGGGGATCGGTAACCGACATCAGTCGGTGGCAATCGGTACAGGGCTTGAACCCGGGCATCCCTACCCGCACCGAGAGTCGTAAAGACCCGAAGAGCGATCAAAAAGGATCCCCAAAAAAGTTTAGTCAATTAATGACTAAAGTACTTCTTTGTCCGGATCTGCGCTTGCCGGCGCGGAAAAAAGAAGAACTGACATCAGCGCGCAAGAGCGGCGTCTAAGTACTCCGACGATGTCATCACGGCGTCAATGACGGACGCGGAGCCGCGGAGACGCCTACCGATGCACAAGGGTACTGCTACGCAAAACATTCCGGATCCAGTCTGACGCCTGGGGATATTCTAAGTTAAGGAATCTAACACTAACCTGTTTCTTTCAGATTAACTGAGCAATTGGCAAAACTCTGCTTCTGTAAGAAAAATCGAACCCATCCATGTGACAGATTACTGATAAATATTCCTGGTGCCCGTTTTAAGAAAAAAAATGACAAAACTCTGCCCGGCGCGGCATCACGTCCAGTCTTAGATGCGCGCCATTGAATCAGTGCTTTGTTTCTCTTCCTTGTAGGGTGATGCGTCAGCAGCCCAAAAGATAAAGCGCAATGGCCCACTGCCCTTTTAATCGTGGAGGTGCAATCAAGACATACAGCAATGAGCAGCTCTCGACCCTTGGCCTGGCAGAGGAGGCGGGGGCATCTCTACCCCTCTGTTTGGAATGGAGAAGAATGCATTGAACTCTGCCCGGGTTCAATGTATGACGCAGAACTCTAGTGACACAACCCATTTGGCAATGGCAGAACACAAGGCCGAGAAACTGAGACACTTAATGATTCCAATGTTCGCCAACAGCTGAACCGGGTTCAAAAAGGTGATCTGCACACGATCACAGCAAGTGTCAGTGCTGGAATCAGTTTCTCCACCGTTCATATTTGCAAAAAGCACGTGCAGAGGCTGCTTTACAGACGGTTTACGCAGCCATTCTCCAGGAAAGCCAATGTTTCCATCACAGCAGTATTATTAGTTACCTTGTGCTGGTTACTATAAAGACAAAACAAATTCTGAGGTGGCGTGGACTTCTTTCCAGTTCAAGGAGTAGGGTGTGCATCAGCAGATGGGTGTACAAAAGTGAGCTGGTCCTGATGTCCTGACTGCTCAGTGTCACTAAATGGTTCTAGGGCTGGGGCCGAATCAGTCACACATGTGAGATTTTCTTTAGCTCCTGAAGGCACCGAAATAACTTGGCTGTCAATCTCGGCTGACTTGAATGTAATGTTATTTATTTTCTTAAAAGAAAATTTAAATAAAAAGATTTCATTTCATGAAGCTTTATTCGGTACATAAAAAACAATGACCATAAAAGCACACAAGCAAAATATATTACAATATAACAGTACAAATTAAAAAAGATGAATGTTTAAAATATCATACTTTTTCTAAACTGAATAGATTTACATATTAAAGTAGCAATATAAAAACATTTGTCCACAGAGTTCATGTTATAAATCAACTTCATTAAAAATACCATACTTTACAAACAATGGTTTTAAGTAAACAACCCTAACATTCAAAAATAGCGTACAGATTAGCATGAAGTGCAGGGTGCTTTGTTTTGAGTGCCCATCACATGGGCAAGGGCCAACAGGATACTTCTTTGGTTGGGGGAAGGCCACAAGAACGTGTGCCATTCCAAATCTAAGTCTAGTTAAGACAAATCTATGGGCTGGTCTAGTTACCAGGCTCAAGTACTGCTGGAAGCCTTCACTTTCAATGTATTTATTATAAAGATGGACTGTGGTAAGGCAACCATTAGCTGCTAGACGTTTTTGGGCTCTACACAACATAAACCTATTTTTCATATCCTGTATAGGGATATTTCCAGCAGAACATGGGTCTACAATATGTTGAGCCCATAGATAACCTGAAAACTGTCAACAACATACTTAAGCCAAGGTATCTTCGTGCAATTATCGAGGTCTAGACAGTCCTTGATGACAAGTTGATTAAAAACTGTCTCTTCCTTACGCCAAATAGCTCGCCAAAGCATCAGAGGCCTTAACAAAATAAGGTCACCCAAATAGGCAACCCCAACTTTCCTGTGGATCAAGGCAGTTGGGGCTGAAGTAGGTAAACAAAGACGTTTTTTAAGGAAGATATTTTCTTCTCTTTGCAAAGAACCTACATTGGTGTAGCCCCACAGCCCTGCCCCATATAATGCAATAGAGACACTCCTTGCCTTATAAATCTGCATCATATCCCTGGTACGCCTATCACCGATCTTAGAGGTGAATTTAAATATGCCATAGGCGCTTTTTGTCATCTTAGACCTAACACTTACTAAATCCTGAGACCAACTACCATCACACGAAAAAATAACACCCAAGTGACAGAATTTTTCCACCTGCTGCACTTTCACCCCTTCTAAAAAAAAAAGGCATGATTTTTATTAGTTCTAGCCCCACAAAGCATAATATGGGTTTTACTCTTATTGATCAGCAACTTCCTCTCCCCTAAAAAATCAGAAAACCGATCCATCAGGCGCTGTAAACCTATGGGGGTCCGTGATAGGAGCACAGCGTCATCTGCATAAAGCAGAACTGGCACACTAGACCCATCAACCTGGGGAGCATCAGCCTTAACTGTTTTCAAAACGGAATCTACGCCGTTAATAAATAGAGAAAACAACAACAGGGCGAGGACACAGTCCTGTCTTATTCCGCGCTTTACGCTAAAGTTTGGGGTACACTCCCCACTTACCCCATAGCGCACACAGGCCTGCATCTTATCATATAATCTAGCTAAGAAGAAGATAATTTCCTCTGGTGCTCCAAGCTCTAACAAAACTGGCCATAGAAGGGAGTGGTCGACCAGATCAAATGCACTACTTAAGTCGGCAAAGCAAAGATATAAATTACCAGGCTTAGCCTTGGTATACTTGCCAATTAATAGATCTAAATTCAGGCATTGATCTAGTGTCCCACAGCCCTTTCTAAAGCCATATTGGGAGTTCACAAGGATCCCCTTCTCGTCGGCCCAGTCTTCCAACCTGGACAGCAGCACTCTACTCATGATTTTCACTGATGAGTCGAGCAAACTAATTGGTCGATAATTACATGCTGCTGTCTTGTCCCCCTTCTTATAGATAGGGACAATAATCGAGTCTCCCCATGTAGGTGGAATCAGGACTGTTACTGCTGCATTGAGGACCAAGGTAAGTATAGGTCCCCACAGCAGCGGAAGGGCCTTGTAGACATTGATGGGAACTCCATCAGGCCCCTGTGCCTTTCCCCCCTTACTGGCCTTTATACTACACTCAACCTCTCCCAAGGTGATGTTTAATGGGGCTATAGGCCAATACCTTTGCTCTACATTGTTCGGGCCACTAGCTTGAAATATGGCTAAGAAATGGGAGACCCAGGTATCGCTACTGACATTGGATGAAAGTTGCGGGATTTTATCATCTTTAAGAAAGGTGGAGTTAACTGTGGACCAAAACAGGCAGCTATCAGAGGTTTCTGCCGCCCGCGTTAGACTGTCCCACGCTTCTTGCTGCAGTTCCCTCTTTCTTTTGGAAAGTGCCATTGTATAATCATGTCTCAGGAGTGTAACTTGATTTTTATCCCTATGTCTAAGGGCTAGAGCCTGTTTCAATTGGGAAAGGAGGGTTGTGCAGACATGGTCAAACCAACCCTTACCATGGGCGGTTCCGCCTGGCCTGTTTCATGTAAATATGGTATCAATAATTTTATTAATATTAACAAAATTATTCACAATAGAGACAGACACACTACCTGATGTCAAAATGGCATTAATATCTACCAAGGATTTAGATATAATTATATGGACTACTGTTGCAGATTTTTCCCCTTTCCACCTTAGCCTAGTTCCATTTCCCCTATGAGGCTCAATATTAACTAGGGTTCTTGACACCCGCTGATTTCTACACTTCCAAATTTCTATTCTCATTACAATGCAGTTATGATCACTTAAAGTGGGTACCTCTATTACCGTTGTCAAACAATGTGGTACAATGCTGGAAGAGACCATGATATGATCGATATAGGAATTCGTATTCCTCCCTGTAAAAGTAGGGATAATTAGGCCATTCGCGTCTTTTACAGGCTGCACCAATTCTAAATCATAAGTTGTCATAATACTATTAATTGCCTCCCCATAGGTATTATGAGGGAAGTGTGGTGTATTCTCATCACTATTGTTTTGCACCCCACATACCCAGGAAAATCACTATGGACAAATCGAAGAATTAAAATCGCCTAACCAAATATAGTTAAAAATACATTTTGCTTCTGCTACAAGCTTCATGAGGGCACTTTCCATTTCCTCTATAACTTTTGCCGTGAATTATTAAAAATGTTGTTATAGAAGTTTATTAAAAGCACTTTTGGGCCTTCCTTCATTTGTACCCATAAAATTTGAGAATGAGTTCCAACTGTTATATGTTTTACAATTGTCAGCGACAAATCCACAGATAAAAGAAAAAGCAGACCTCCCTTTGCTCTGCTGTGCCGGGACTCTGAGGCTTCTAAACTGTAACAAACAAATCCATCAAAGCTGGGTTTTGTGATGCACCAAGTTTCTTGGAGACATAAAATATCATGTGACCTAATCATGTCCTCCCATCCCAACTTATTCCCTTTGGAGGCCCAGCCGGCTATGTTCCAGCTGACAATAGAGGTGCCCTCTATAGTACAATTTTTGGGTTAATCTTGGACAATATTATAGTTAACACCATATACACAGGGTTCAACCTCAGTTAAACCAGCATTAGGGTCCTCAGCACATGTTGATTGCTGTTTATTCTCTATAGCAGAGACAGATTCCAGCCCGCTGTCAATAATCGCTGTAGAGGTAATATCCCAGGTTCGCTCCAAGTCTAAGCTTGTCCCACCTAGGTATTTTTCTTGGGCATTTAGGGTTATACTCAACTGAGGCCTATTAGCCTTTAGATGTAAATCATTCTGGTCCAGAGAGCTCAAAGCTTGATCTCTGTTCTGTATTGGTACCTCAAAAATTGGACAGTGGTTGGGAGTGAAGGGTCTGTCTCTTTTAATGGCAAGAGGTGTCTTACTAAGATGATTATAAAAATACCCCAATGGGCGCACAAGTACATCATTCTCATTCAGAGTTAGAGAGGCTGCTCTAAGTAAAACAGTTGCGACATGCTGAGGATATTTAAAATTAACAATGACACAATCGACCCTACAGGACTTTCTTGAGTTGCCAATCCAATTTACCTTTCTAGTTGTTAGAATTTGGTCGGAGTAATTGGTTGGGAACCCACAGTGCCTGTGCAACCATGAGACCGTTTTATTTTTGAGTGAATCATGTGATTCCTGAGGGGATTGAGCCTGACTAGGATCTAGAGGAGGAACATTGGAAAGAACAGCTACATAAGGCGCACTATCTGGTGGAATATTAATAAAACGACTTTTCTTGGGTGCAGATACTCCAATCATACTTACAGGTGCCGCTGATACCTGTACGGTTTGACAGCCCTCTGGCGGACCTGGTATAACTACTTTGTTTAAACTGGGCCTCCCAGCAAGCGGCTTCGGGACAGTGTCATTGAGTGGTACACCCCTCTCTTTGGACCTAGGGCTGTCAATCTTACCAATGTGCGCATCTAAAAGACTGCCCAGTCTAGACACTTCAGCTGTAAGTAGGTCTATTTTGTCCACCAATGGTTTGACAATAGTTTCAAGTTTTCCCTCTATAATACTAGCTAATAAATCAAATTGCTCAGTGTTTAAATTAGCAGCGCTGTTCTTAATCAAAGTCTCATTGTCGCAGACAGTACTCTTTGGTGTATTTTCAACTCTTCTCTTGTTATTGTTTCCCCCACGCTTAATTTTTAATTTTCTACAGGCCCTCATTGTTCTCCGGGCCGGAGAACGCCGTGGCGGGATATCATCAGATGCTTCAGGGGAATCCTGGTTAGGAGCCGGCGTTGCTGATATTTCTTTTAGTATAACGTCACAATCACAATTAAAGTCCACAGACACTACAGTATCGGCTATAGGAGATGTAGAAGGTAAGTCAGATGGGCTCTCCCGGCCCAATGACTTTCTCCCGTCATTGTAAATCTTATTCACAACTTTTACTAAATAAAAAGATATAAGATATATATATATAAGATTGAACAACATAGATGAGATGCACCATTTTCTGTAGTAAAAATGAGCTTCTTTCCATTTATATTTCCTGTTGACGGTCACAGACCCATGTTTACCAACAACTGTGATCTCCCTCTTAGTTAGGATCCCTATTTTGAGGTTGAGAGTGGGTCTGTTCACATTATATGCTAAAGGTGTAAATAAAGATGTATAGTATTTTCTAGTTGCTGTAATATTGAATGTATTGACTCTTTGATGATGTATGTGTGTATATATGTGTATATATGAATTTATTGTATATACATTTATACATATGTATATTTATATTTTGTACTTTTCTAATTTTCTACTTTTCTAGTTCTCTATTTTTCCACCATTTTTCTATTTTTCTACTGTTTTACACTGATAACTGGTTGATAAAATGATAAATATTATGGACATGAACACTATAAGAAAGTATACATAAATTGTTGTGGGTTGTAAATATGTAATATAGATTTGTATATATATGCCAGTGAAACTGAAATGTGGTTATATATGTATTATCAATTGATTATCACAAATCCGGGTGTATTTCGATGTTCAAGGATCCTTTTTAACTATTTATACTATTTATTATTATTAAAGTACGAAAAATACACACATGATATGTTGGGGTAATCAGAACCCACATATAATTTAAATGTGTTCTGATATATTCTTATCGTACTAGATATAATGACTGGTATTGCACTTTAGCTGATACAGCTTTCTCATCCTATGCACTTTTTGATAATTTTGCACTTTACCTTATTCACTAAGCACTTTATCATACTATCACTGGTACGTAGACAGAAACACCTATAGGCCTGAATTGTGGATATGAGAACTTTCCTGTCATTTACTACTTTTGAGTAGATGTACAATGGTATTTTAGATAAGTGATTTGATCACTAGTAAATAATTGACAGGTCTTTGATGGTACATGTGTATCAATGGATTTAACCGGTGAGGTCTTATGGTCTATGAATATCAATATCTGGATTTAACCAGTGATGTTTTTTCGTCTTTTTGGTAATTACCATTAGATGTACCAGCACTGACTGTGATAGTATGTTGTCTATATCTATTAAGTCACATGACTCACTACGTCACTGTGAGGGGGTGGTCACGATGTGTAATTTGCATTTAAAAAAGCATTGAGTTTGATGTACTTGTTGCAGCGTGAACAAGGGCATATCTTGCCAGAAACGCGTAGCTGCTTTCTGTTGTTCAATAAAAAACAACTCTGCTGATGTGACGTGGTCCGTCTACTTCCTGTTTGCTGGTGTGCTGCGTGGGTGCAAGAAACACCGAGAGATTTAGAGGAGTCACGTGGTTGATGTAAAAACGGAGGTGGATTTGTCTCCGTAACGGACCCCTTCCTCGTGTTGTGGAAGCCGCCTTCAAATCAACTCTGCCTGGAAACGTCCTGTTGGGAATTTTCGGCGGCTGCCCCCTGGTCGGCAAACTACAAGGAGTCACTGAGCGCGGCGGCGGTTGAACTGCGGTGTGGTCCATGTCGAAGGGCGCGGTTTACAGAGCGGATCCTGCCTTCGCTGTTCGGTGAGTAACAAGAGCCTGCACCAGGTGGGGTAGTGTACACAGCGCAATCTCACACGCACACGTTACGAGAACCCAGGTGGCCATCCGGTGTGAGACAGAGATAACGTGTGGCGTGTGCTTGAACAACGCCAGCAACAAAAAGGAATAACATTATGTCTGACGAGCTGGATAAACCGCGTGAGGAAGCTGCTATCAATCTATTTAGTGATCAAAGCAGTGAGAATGGCAATACCAGAGTGCCAAACAGAATCACTCAAACAGAACAAGTGAGAAACCTAAAAACGATTTTCAAGGAACTAGAAAAGTTAAAGAAACTTGAATGCACCAAGTGGTGGGAGCACAAATCTCTCAGCAAGTGTGAGGAGGTGGGCCGGGTCCCTCGTGGGCTGCGGATCCTTTTAGCCCCAAGTTTCGAGAAACCAGACCCCGCCATGCTACAGGAGTGGGGGGAGAGCAACCTGGCAGCTTCCATGAATCTGGTTTGCATTTTAATAAAGTATGCTGCCAAAGATAGAATCAGGTTGTTAGAACAAATCAAAGTATTGGAAAATGAACTATCTACATATGCTGAAGGGGAAGAAATGAAAAAGCTTTCGGACACCATGAATGAAAGGCTGAGAAAACATGAAGAAAAGATCAAAATTCGAAAAGCAACCAAGTTCACCCGAGATGCCAATGATTACCGTGATGGGAAAATATTCACATTTTCACGGAAATATGACTCTGCGAAGAGACAAGCCTTCAGCAAAAAGAAAAATGTCATTGGAAGTTCTACCACAGTGGATACACGTACTGCCAGGCAAACAAGTTCTAGTGCAGGCGCACATGGGATTAGTTCACAAACCACAAGTAGAGGTGAAAATGCATTAAATGAGGATGTTGTTGAAAGTAGCAGCTTGGACTCAGATGCAAGCTCCATAATAAGCAACTCGAGTGATAACTTAACTTCCTCTTCCTCTATGTGCTCGGATTTAAACTTGGAAGGACTAACCAAACTCACCTTGCAGGAGGAAATGGATTTTATAGTAGAGGAGAGGTTACAGACTTTGAGACCAGGGCCAAGGCAAAAATCATCGAGAACAGACAAAGAAGAAACAAGCGAAGAAAAGAAAGGCGCAAGCGGCAGCAACGGCGCCCAAGTGCAAACAAGAAAGAAGAAGCCATGGGTGAGACGCCGTTGAATGATAACACTATTATAAATCTTTCTAATGTCATACTAACAAAGGCAGAACAACAACTACTGTCATTAGGCTTGAACTTTTGTCCTGTTCAAAGTTTTAACCCCTTCGACACTCATGACGAGCTGGGCTCGTCATGGTGTAGCCTCCTCAAACACTGATGACGAGCCCAGCTCGTCAAAAAACAATGTAAAAAAAGAATTTTCAGCACAGAGGGGGAAAACGCATAGCAGCCATGGAGTTAATTATACTATGACCAGAGTAGATTTGTTCTTTTTCATTAGAAAATTAAAACTAAGAAAACATTTAGCACTTAAATCTATCAAAGACCCTACTAATAATATTGGTGAGGACATGTCCTCTGACAATTTAAACATGTTATCAGCTTCAGATGTACACACTTTTCTGGATGCTAACGACCTCAATACCTCTACTAATGACACTGAGGCGGATTTAGATGCTTCCACACAGGCAAGACTCAGCAGGATATCTGTCTTGCAGAAAGGAGCAGGCCTCAGCCCATTTAAGAGTAAATCCAAATTTGTTCCCGTAACACCCAAAGACGCCATCGACGTCTTCCATGACTGTGTGATAAATGATATCAAAAAATTGTACAAACAAACCAATTCTAAATCAAAGAAGAAAACAACATTCATGAGAAGAGAATATGGCAAACTAATAAAGAAACTTGGAGAAAATCATGAGATTGTAATAAAAAAATCAGACAAGGGTGGCAATCTAGTGATTTGGCCCAAACAAGACTACGTGCTAGAGGCCAAGCGACAACTTTCTGATCCCTTGTGTTACAAAGTCTCAAATCAGAAAGAATACCTCCATGCCAAATGTGAATTGCAACAACTACTTTCCCAATGGAAGAGAGAAGGTCTGATTTCCACCGAGGAATATAAATACATGAATATAGAATTTCCTAGAATGCCATCTCTGTATTTGATCCCAAAGGTGCATAAAGGCGTGACACCTGTGCCCGGCAGGCCAATAGTTTCCGCCATTAGAAGCATGGGCGAAAACGTTGGTCAGTACATAGACTTCTTTCTCCAGGACATAGTGAAAAATCTTGCAAGTTATGTCCGTGACACCAGCGATTTTTTTTGGACAAAATTGCCTGTATTAACTGGGAAGATGACATGTGGCTGATATCATTAGACGTTGAATCGTTATACACAAGCATCGACCACAAACAAGGCATAAATGCAATCAAGTACTTTTTGGACAAAAAACCCATGGCATTTTATGAGCATAACAAAGTAATTCTTGGGTTAATCAATTGGTGTCTTCATAATAACTTTTTCACATTTGGCAAAGACATCTATAGGCAAATGAGGGGTGTAGCGATGGGGGCCTGTTTCTCTCCCAGCTACGCGTGTTTACACGTGGGCTGGTGGGAGGAGCAGGTCCTCACCGCGAAGCACTCTGCCACCATGGGGGCGCATGTTGTTTGTTATCTAAGATATATAGATGACATTTTCATGGTGTGGAAAGGGCCTAAAAATGGAGCTATGTCATTTATAGATGATATGAATAACAATGCCGATTCCTTGCAGTGCCCGTGAAATTCAAGCTCAATGCGCATGCGCATGCGCATCGAGCTTGCGAGACTATGGGGGCTTAAACAGTCTTTAACCAACTTGCAAGGAATCGTGGCGATTCCTTGCAGTGCCCGTGAAATTCAAGCTCAATGCGCATGCGCATTGACATTAAAAGCGCGTGCACATGAAAGCGACAAGGCTCCCTCCCACGGCAATCCCCAACCCCATCCGCCAGCACCCCCCCTCTCTCTCGCACCCACCCCCAGCCGCCAGCACCTCCCCTCTCTCTCCCCGCACACAGAAAGGGTCGCATTCCTCCCGCCAGCACCTCCCCTCTCTCTCGCACCCACCCCCAGCCGCCAGCACCTCCCCTCTCTCTCCCCGCACACAGACCGGGTCGCATTCCTCCACAGACAGGCTGCCATTTCTCATCCACCTCCCCAGCCACCAGCTCCTCTGTCTCGTCTCCCTTAACCATGCACAACTCACACTGAAACACACTATTTTTAAAACAAAATTCGCCAGCCTTCGACATCTGTTCCCCAGCCCCCAGCCGCCAGAACCTCCCCTCTCTCTCCCCGGACACAGCCAGGATCGCAATTCACCTCCCCCTCCCCCTCTCTCTACCCGGACACAGCCAGGCTCGCAATTCTCCTCCCCCTCAAGGCTCCCTCCCACAGCAATCCCCAACCCCATCCGCCAGCACCTCCCCTCTCTCTCGCACCCACCCCCAGCCGACAGCACCTCCCCTCTCTCTCCCCGCACACAGACAGGGTCGCATTCCTCCACAGACAGGCTGCCATTTCTCATCCCCCTTTCAGCCACCAGCTCCTCTGTCTCGTCTCCCTTAACCATGCACAACTCACACACTGAAACACACTATTTTTAAAACAAAATTCGCCAGCCTTCGACATCTGTTCCCCAGCTGCCAGAACCTCCCCTCTCTCTCCCCGGACACAGCCAGGCTCGCAATTCTCCTCCCCCTCCCCCTCTCTCTCCCCGGACACAGCCACGCTCGCAATTCTCCTCCCCCTCACCAGACGCCAGCACCTCCCCTCTCTCTCCCTGGACACAGCCAGCCTCGCATTTCTCCTCCCCCTCCCCATCCGCCAGCACCTCCCCTCTCTCTCCCTGCAGTATCACGAACGTGTCTCGTTTTAAACACGCATTTCACAGCTTCGCATTGAGTACTAAAACATGTACATGTGTGGGAGTGAACGGCAGCGTTTAAATGCTGGTTGCAAGTTGCAGCCCGTTCCTTTCTGCTGATACTTACTTTGTATCGAGTGCCCAGCCTTCATACTTAAAACCAGGGCTTCAAACTGAGCCAGCAAAGGGAAGCCGCATTGAAAGCCCCCTCAGCCACCCACCCCATCAACCCACACGAAACAGATAGAGGGCTGCCATTGTTTTTGATTTGGGTGGGCTCAACAGCATTTGAACGCTGGCTATTGGCATTGTAATTTATTGTTCATTATCAGACTCGCAAGAAATGGTGCTCGTTTAGCAACGGGTCCTTTCGTACAACACACACTCCGTTCACACCACTTCGCCACACCACAACACATTTTTTCATACACACATACCCGGATCAAGGGGACTTTCACACACACCCTCTATTACGTCTCCTTGGGTTACATTTATACGCACACACAACACACAACACATACTACATTACACGCACAACTTATGGATTGCTAACACAGCTTATGCTTACTTAACACTACCAACCTGCTAGACAGTGGCCACAGCTTCTAATTACACTTGGGACACAAATCTGGCACACAATCTCTGATTCATATGCATAGTAACAGACATCCCTATATACCAGGCGTACCTCCTCACCCACTCGGCATCTATCACCCACACTGCATCTATCACCTCTGCAGACCCACTCTGCACCTTGCACCCACTCTGCACCTTGCACCCACTCTGCACCTTGCACCCACTCGGCAGCTTGCACCCACTCTGCAGCTTGCACCCACTCTGCAGCTTGCACCCACTCTGCATCTTGCATACATACACACAGGAAAACACAACTCACAGGCAATACTTTACTGCTGATCAGTATACATCCAGACTCGCTACAAATGTTGCTCGTTTAACAACGGATCCTTTCTTACAACACACACTCCGTTCACACCACTTCGCCACACCACAACAAAGTTTTCATACACACATTCACGGATCAAGGGGACTTTCACACACACACTCTATTACGTCTCCTTGGGTTGCATTTTGACGCACACACAACACACAAAACATACTAAATTACACGCACACCCAAAAAAGAAAAAATTACAGCAAGTTCGAGGCACAGGAGGGATGGCTAGCTTTACTTTCAAAAGACTTGTGTCAAAACGAATAAAAAAAATAAAAAAACACCCCATTCAGCTGGCCTACTATTTCCCCACATCCCTCTACAGCGTGATACGATCACACTCCCACAACCTCCATCACGCACCATCACTCAGCAACACACCCTCACACACAACCTCAACAGACTCCCCCTCACACACACTCAATCACCCTCACCCACTCACCATCACACACCATCACTCAACAACACCCCCAAACCCTCCCACCCCCTCACACCCCCTCACCCTCACAAACACTCACCCTCACCCACAGTCACACCCTCAACCTTCAAACTCGCACACCCTCACTCACCTTGACACCCTCACAACACTCAGCCTCACTCACGCTCAAACTATCACCTTCACTCACCCACACCTATCATCACACACTATCACATCCCATTACCCTCACCTTCACACACCCTCACACCATCACCCTCACACCCACACTCATACTCACACCGTCACCCTCACTCACCCTCACACAACATCACACACCCTCACACCCCCTAAAAATCACATCCAATCACCCTCACACCGTCCAGGTCCACCCTCACAACCCTCAAACCCTCACTCATACTCACATCGTCACCCTCACTCACCCTCACACACCATCACACACACTCACACCCCCTTACCCTCACATCCACTCACCCTCACACCATCAAAGACAACACTCCAACTACACCATAAAAGTACAATACCACACTACAACTCTACACTCCAACTACAACTCCACCCTCAAACTCCACACAAAAATAACGTTAGTCAACATTTACACTCACCCCCCACACACACTCACAACACTCACACCCTCACTCATACCAAAACAGTCACCCTCAATCACTCTCACACACCATCACGCACCCTCAAACACCCAAAGACTCACATCCAATCACCCTCACACTCACACAGTCCAAGTCCACCCTCCAACTACACCCTATACCTACAATACCACCCTACAACTCTACACTCCAACTACAACTCTACTCTCCAAATCCACACATAAATAACGTAAGGCAACATTTATTTTAATACGTACAATTCGGATTACACACTTGTAGCTATTAAAACATTAAAACTTAATGCAACGCAAGGACAGTGCAGCAATTAATACACAAAAATAAAGAAAGGGATTGTAAAATAAAACCGTTCTTTCACAAAGATCATAAATGCACACAAAATAGACAAACATATGAATACACAGCAAAAAATACAACAATTTTTAAGTGGACAAAGTGAGCTAAAGGAAAAAAATTCACAACAGAAAGCACTTACTAAAGTAAGGGGAAATAAACAAGTAAACAATGCCAGAAATAATCAAAAACACAAACAAAATGCGTCATCACAAAAGCACAAGACTCTGGTGTTGCTCTGACTGATGCTGCTGTTGCACGAAGTGTTTTGGTGGTGCTAAGTGCACAACCACAGGAACACCGTACACCAAAACAGCATCAAACAACATCAAAAGAGCACTACTCAACAACACAACAGCCAACGCCCCTTGCCCACGCAGCTGTTCACAAAAAATTAGGGAAGTACAGAAAATACAAAAACATCCTAAGACGTCTACCCTTATGCCCATAAATTAAAAGCAACACCCTTATTCTCACTGTTGCATACATCAAAGATAGTTCACATACACATTCTGATCTAACACATACTAAGCTAAAAAACACAGAACACGTTTGGGGAAGGAAATAGACTGCATACAATACTACAAATTTACACATACTGTGGCAAACTCCAAAAGGCTCACATGCACTCACCCTCACACTCACACCGTCAAAGTCCAGCCTCCAACTACACCCAATAACTACAATACAACTCTACAACTCTACACTCCAAATACAACTCCAGCCTCCAACTGTACACATAAATATTGTTAAGCAACTATTTGAATTATACGTAAAAAGAGGATTACACACTTGCAGCTAGTCCAAAATGCAAACTTAAAGCAACGCAAGGAGGGTGCAGCTATTAATACACAAATATGCAAACAGGGATTGGAAAATAAAACAATTCTTTCACAAAAAGCATAAAATACACACATTACATCACTGTGCATCCTCTTAATACGTTGCTAGGGAAAATAAATTCAGCAAATACACAAAGTTTCCTTTAATACATCGAGTACCTCAATAACATATAATCCGGCTACTTCAGCATCACAGGGAAAAAACAATGCAAACACAACATACATAAATATATTATAAACTAAATAGCACTTCAAAGTTCAAATAACAGCTCTTGTACGTCAAATAACAAACACCAGCTAAAAATACATTACATTACAGTTTTAGAAAACATATGCATTACATATCGACAATTGAAAACAAGACTTTAATTTACATTACATTACAAACATTTACAACACTCAGCCTCACTCACGCTCAAACTATCACCTTCACTCACCCACACCTATCATCACACACTATCACATCCCATTACCCTCACCTTCACACACCCTCACACCATCACCCTCACACCCACACTCATACTCACACCGTCACCCTCACTCACCCTCACACAACATCACACACCCTCACACCCCCTAAAAATCACATCCAATCACCCTCACACCGTCCAAGTCCACCCTCACAACCCTCAAACCCTCACTCATACTCACATCATCACCCTCACTCACCCTCACACACCATCACACACACTCACACCCCCTGACCCTCACATCCACTCACCCTCACACTCACACCGTCAAAGACAACACTCCAACTACACCATAAAAGTACAATACCACACTACAACTCTACACTCCAACTACAACTCCACCCTCAAACTCCACACAAAAATAATGTTAGTAAACATTTACACTCACCCCCTCATCCTCACACACACACTCACAACACTCACACCCTCACTCATACTAAAACAGTCACCCTCAATCACTCTCACACACCATCACGCACCCTCAAACACCCAAAGACTCACATCCACTCACCCTCACACTCACACAGTCCAAGTCCACCCTCCAACTACACCCTATACCTACAATACCGCCCTACAACTCTACACTCCAACTACAACTCTACTCTCCAAATCCACACATAAATAACGTAAGGCAACATTTATTTTAATACGTAAAATTCGGATTACACACTTGTAGCTATTAAAACATTAAAACTTAATGCAACGCAAGGACAGTGCAGCAATTAATACACAAAAATAAAGAAAGGGATTGTAAAATAAAAGCGTTCTTTCACAAAGATCATAAATGCACACAAAATAGACAAACATATGAATACACAGCAAAAAATACAACAATTTTTAAGTGGACAAAGTGAGCTAAAGGAAAAAAATTCACAACAGAAAGCACTTACTAAAGTAAGGGGAAATAAACAAGTAAACAATGCCAGAAATAATCAAAAACACAAACAAAATGCGTCATCACAAAAGCACAAGACTCTGGTGTTGCTCTGACTGATGCTGCTGTTGCACTAAGTGTTTTGGTGGTGCTAAGTGCACAACCACAGGAACACCGTACACCAAAACAGCATCAAACAACATCAAAAGAGCACTACTCAACAACACAACAGCCAACGCCCCTTGCCCACGCAGCTGTTCACAAAAAATTAGGGAAGTACAGAAAATACAAAAACATCCTAAGACGTCTACCCTTATGCCCATAAATTAAAAGCTACACCCTTATTCTCACTGTTGCATACATCAAAGATAGTTCACATACACATTCTGATCTAACACATACTCAATCAATCAATCAATCAATGGCATTTGTAGAGCGCGCTACATACCCGTAGGGTCTCAAGGCGCTGGGGGGGGGGGGGGGGGGGGGTGCCGCTACTGCTCGAACAGCCAGGTCTTCAGCTTCTTCCTGAAGGAGAGGTGGTCTTGGGTCAGGCGCAGGTCGGGAGGGAGGGAGTTCCAGGTCCTGGCGGCCAGGTAGGAGAAGGACCTTCCTCCTGTCGTCGCTCTTCGGATGCGGGGGACGGCGGCGAGGGCGTGGTTGGCTGATCGGAGGTGGCGTTTGGGAGCGTAGAAGTTGAGTCGGCTGTTGAGGTAGCTCGGGCCTTGGTCGTGTAGGGCTTTGTGTGCGTGGGTGAGGAGGCGGAAGGTGATTCTTTTGTTGACGGGGAGCCAGTGAAGGTCTCTCAGATGTCCGGAGATGTGGCTGGTTCGTGGGATGTCGAGGATGAGTCTGGCTGAGGCGTTCTGGATCCGCTGGAGTCTCTTCTGGAGCTTGGCGGTGGTACCGGCGTAGAGGGCGTTGCCGTAGTCCAGTCGGCTGGTGACGAGGGCCTGGGTGACGGTCTTCCTGGTCTCGGTGGGGATCCACCAGAAGATCTTCCGTAGCATGCGTAGGATGTTGAAGCACGCTGAGGAGACGTTGTTGACTTGCCGGGTCATGGTGAGGGAGGAGTCCAGGATGAAGCCCAGGTTGCGTGCGTGGTCTGTCGGTTTGGGTGCGGTGCCCAGGGCGGGAGGCCACCAGGAGTCGTCCCAGGCGGAGGGCGAGGAGCCCAGGATGAGGACCTCCGTCTTGTCCGAGTTCAGTTTCAGGCGGCTGGTCGTCATCCACTCAAGCTACAAAACACGTTTGGGGAAGAAAATAGACTGCATACAGTACTACAAATTTACACATACTATGGCAAACTCCAAAAGGCTCACATGCACTCACCCTCACACTCACACCGTCAAAGTCCAGCCTCCAACTACACCCTATAACTACAATACAACTCTACAACTCTACACTACAAATACAACTCCAGCCTCCAACTGTACACATAAATATCGTTAAGCAACTATTTGAATTATACGTAAAAAGAGGATTACACACTTGCAGCTAGTCCAAAATGCAAACTTAAAGCAACGCAAGGAGGGTGCAGCTATTAATACACAAATATGCAAACAGGGATTGGAAAATAAAACAATTCTTTCACAAAACGCATAAAATACACACATTACATCACTGTACATCCTCTTAATACATTGCTAGGGAAAATAAATTCAGCAAATACACAAAGTTTCCTTTAATACATCGAGTACCTCAATAACATATAATCCGGCTACTTCAGCATCACAGGAAAAAAACAATGCAAACACAACATACATAAATATATTATATAGCACTTCAAAGTTCAAATAACAGCTCTTGTACGTCAAATAACAAACACCAGCAAAAAATACATTACATTACAGTTTTAGAAAACATATGCATTACATATCGACAATTGAAAACAAGACTTTAATTTACATTACAAACATTTACAAATATTACGATCGAAAAAAAAAATTGTCAACAGTTATAAAAACACCCTCCTATTCAGTCGTTAACTTAAAGATAGTATAGATACTACATTACATTACATAAAAAAACACTTTGGAATACATTCTTACCTGTCAAACGACGCAGCAACAGCACAGGAACAAGAACACGCCTTCCGCGCACCAACATTCTCGATCTCTGGGGAATTCCACCGTTGACGTAAGCAAATCGGAACGCAACGTCAAAAACGTCGCGCTCCGATTGGCTAGAAATAAACGTCAAGGAAACGTAAACACTCACAACACAAAAATAAACTAGAACGCTAACGTAGGGAACGTCAAGGTGACGCATTGCGTCGGCCATTTTTAAAATAATAAAATTAATACGGGACTCCACAGACAACTAAAACACACACAACAACACACAGTAATTAAGAAACATACACAGTTCTATTACATACAAATATACACATAAGGCAGGACAATTACAAAGGGAAGATCTATCACGTTTTTTTTTACACGACACATATTAAATAATTAATATTAACATACACACACTCATAACATCACCCTCACACACCAAAACTCTCACACTCCTTCACACACCCTCAATCACCCTGACACAACATCTCACTCACACACCATCACACACCTTCAGCCTCACACCCACTCACTCACACTCACCCTCACACACACTCACACCCCCTCACACTCACACACACACCCTCACTCCCCTCAAAAAATAACACCCCTCACAACAAGCTCACACTCACTACACCGGACAGCCGCACCCACTCACACCCCTCACACTCTCTCACCATCAACACCCCTCAGCCTCACACAGCCTTACCCTCATCCCCTCACCCTCACACACCCTCAATCACCCTCACACCATCACCCTCACACACCCTAACTCTCACCCTCAACAACTCACACACACTCACACTCCCTCGCTCACCCTCACACACACACACCCCCTCACCCTCACACCCCATCACCCTCACACACCCTCACTCCCATCACAACATCACACCCCTCACAACACTCTCACACTCACTACACCTCACACACTCACCCTCAAAAACCCTCACACCCCCTCACTCACACTCACTCACTCACAATCACTCACACTCAGCCTCACACACCCTCACGCTCACACACCGTCACACACCCTCTGCCTAACAACACCTCTCTCACCCTCAATCACCCTCACACACCGTCACACACCCGAAACCTCACACCCCCTCACTCACCCTCACACACACACACCCTCTTCCTCAAACACCTTACCCTCACACACACACGCTCCCCTAAAACCCATCACAACACTCTCACACTCACTACACCTCACACACTCTCAGACGCAAACAACCTCACTCACCCTCACACACACTCACACCCCCTCACCCTCACACCCCATCACACTCACACACGCTCACTCCCCTCACCCTCACAACACCCTCACACCCCCTCACTCACACTCACTCACAATGACTCACACTCACCCTCACACACCCTCACCCTCACACACCGTCACACACCCTCTGCGTAACAACACCTCTCACACCCTCACTCACCCTCACACACACTCACGCACCGTCACACACCCGAAGCCTCACACCCCCTCACTCACACTCACAATGACTCACACTCACCCTCACACACCCTCACACACCGTCACACACCCTCTGCGTAACAACACCTCTCACACCCTCACTCACCCTCACTCACCCTCACACTCACACACACACCCCCTCACCCTCAAACACATGACATTCACACACACACCCTCCCCTGACACCCGTTACAACACTCTCACACTCACTACACCTCGCACACTCACCATCAAACACCCTCCCACACACTCACCCACGCTCATCCTTGCAACTTGTCACAATAAACACGCCTCACACTCACACACCCTTACCATCATCCCCTCAGCCTCATTCACATTCAATCAACATCACAACACCTAACTCTCAGACTCACCCACTCACACACAATCACACTCCCTAACTCACCCTCACACACCCTCAGCCTCACACCGTCACACACCCTCACTAAACATCAAAAACACTCACTCACCCTCACACACCCTCACCAACACACACTGTCACATACACTCAGCCTCACAAACACTCACTCAACTTCACCATCACACACACTCACACCCCCTCACACTCACACTCCCTCACACTCACAACACTCATGCTCCCACCCCTCACACTCACATTCCTCACTCTCACACCCCTCACCCTCACACCACTCAAGCCACAGATGGGTGTGCGATGGGAGGACGCTCAGCTTGCAGGGCTGTGCTTCTATCCCCTGCTGCACTCTCCTGCTCTCTAGAAATGTGGCATAACAACATAAGCTGCCATCAAAGTCACGTCAATACAAATCATGTGGCATTCCAAATGCTATAGGTGTCACATTCAAAAAAATTAAAACTATTGGCATTGTAAATGACTAATCTATCAATGTAGCTATTTGGAAAAACTACACACAAAAAAAAAAAAAATTACAATACCAATAGCTCCCACTTTTCTAATGCGAGACCTATTGCATTTCCAATGCTTGTTTAAGATATAGCTCGCTGACTGGAAATTAAGTTTATTTATTTGCTTAGTGACTGTTTATCTGTGCTTCTAACAACAACAAACATCTACAGGAAACCTTGACTGTATAATTTCACAAGCTGAGGAGAGTCAAGTGAGTAAAGGGAGAAAGCTCAATACTCAATCGAATATAATAGTATTGCTGGACTTAAAACCTCATTGGTCAACAACATTATCCACAGAGAATTGTTTTCAGTAACCACTGGTCCAGGACCCTCAGAAAAGTTCCCAAGGTTAATATACTAAGAACATGTTTCAGAGTAAAACAATAAATAATAATTGCATATGTCTAAATAGTTTTTAATTTGTATTCCTTTGTCCTTAGAATAGGTACGCTTGCAAACAATACAATTAGCCCATCAACCCTTCATACCTGCAGTGGTATCCAAAGCATGCGGTCACAGTAAGATTGCAGGTCCTGCAGGACACTGTCACGTACTCGTAGATCCCTAAAACACAAGCAGATAATATGTAAGGTTCAATGATGTTGCTGCGCATTGCTCGAACGGCCTTTCTCTAATTAGTAGTTCCTGTACTGTCATGATTAGGAGAGACTGAGGGCCAGATTTGTCAAAGGACTGTATTGCATTGTCCTTGCATCACACAAGGTGACAAAAGGGCAACACAATCCTAAAGTCCGATATACTGAGCCACACACCTTGCATGGCCTGGCAAGGCAGCACAGTCGCAGTCTTGCTTTACTTTGTGACGAGAAGACATTATATGGGTTGAAGTGTGGGTGTTCCCACACATTCACCCATGCTTTTTGAGGCATTCCATGATTTAATAAGACAAATAAACCTGGGAATACTTTATAGTTGTATGCCTTCCAGATAGAGGCGCAAAAAGGAGAAATATTCTTATTTCTCCTCATTTCCTCTTTCTAAGTGTGTTGCATTTTGCAGCAAACTGAGAACAAGCATTTACAATGCAATGGTCTCGTCCTTGTTAAAGTTAGAGCTATTGGCATTGCTCATGACATTATTTTTGTTTTTAAAACATATAAATAAGTGGCATTGTTATTTACAATGCCAATAGCTTAATCTCTCGCAAATGCGAGACCAATTGCATATGCACCCACACACACACAGAGCCACACACAGAGCCACACGCACCCACAGACACACACAGAGCCACTCGCACCCACACACAGACAGAGCCACACACACACACAGACAGAGCCCCACACACACACAGACAGGGCCCCACACACACACAGACAGAGCCACACACACACACAGACAGAGAGACACACACACACACAGAGCAACACACACACACAGACAGAGCCACATACACACACACAGACAGTCACACACACACACACAGAGCCACACACACAGACAGAGCCACACACACACACACACACTGTGGAGAAGTGTGGCTCACTGGTTAGAGGAGGCAGACCTGGAAGCAGAGGTCAGCCTGGGACCAGGGTTCAATTTCCGGCTTGGCGGGGTCTTGAGTCCTAAAATATTCATGGACTCGACAATTCTCGCTCCGGTGCCTACTCGATTCACAGGTTCACACTGCGACTCTGGGCAATAGCTTGCTTAATCTCCACAACGGCCCCTCGCGGCAGGATGCCTGGCTTTCACCTTGCGGATACCCTGCCGGGGTTATCTCACAGGGGAATACCAGGACGGGTTCCCTAAGCAAGCGCTTACAAACCGCTCGGTGATTTGCGCTATATAAATTCCTGTACATTCACATTTACATTTACACAGACAGAGCCACATACACATCTCTCTGCCCAGTAACGCCCTATGGAACAGAGGCATGAAAAATCGGATCACAAGCAGGGAACAGAGGCACAAGCAGGGAACAGCGGGACAAGCAGAGAACAGCGGCACAAGCAGGGAACAGAGGCACAAGCAGGGAACAGAGGCACAAGCAGGGAACAGAGGCATAAGCAGGGCACAGAGGCACGAGCAGGGCACAGAGGCACAAAAAACGGATCACGAACAGGGCACAGAGGCACAAAAACCGGATCACAAGCAGGGCCCAGAGGCACAAAAACCGGATCACAAGCAGGGCACAGAGGCACAACAAGCAACGAGGGGGCAGGGGCAGGGGAGCAAGCACAAGCAACGAGGGGGCAGCAAGCACAAGCAATGAGGGAGCAGGGGGCACAGAGGCACAAAAACCGGATCACAAGCAAGGCACAGAGGCACAAAAACCGGATCACAAGCAGTGCACAGAGGCACAAAAACCAGATCACAAGCAGGGTACAGAGGTACAAAAACCGGATCACAAGCAGGGCTTAGAGGCACAACAAGCAACGAGGGGGCAGGAGAGCAAGCACAAGCAACGAGGGGGCAGGGGGGCACAGAGGCACAAAAACCGGCTCACAAGCAGGGCACAGAGGCACAAAAACCGGATCACAAGCAGCGCAGGGCACAGAGGCACGAAAACCGGATCATAAGCAGGGCACAGAGGCACAACAAGCAACGCAGGGGCAGGAGAGCAAGCACAAGCAACGAGGGGGCAGCAAGCACAAGCAACGTGGGGGCAGGGGGGCACAGAGACACAAAAACCGGATCACAAGCAGGGCAGGGCACAGAGGCACGAAAACCGGATCGCAAGCAGGGCACAGAGAAACAAAAACCAGATCAGAAGCACAAAAACCGGATCACAAGCAGGGCACAGAGGCACAAAAACCGGATCACAAGCAGGGCACAGAGGCACAAAACCCGGATCACAAGCAGGTCACAGAGGCACAACAAGCAACGAGGGGGCAGGGGCAGGAGAGCAAGCACAAGCAACGAGGGGCAGGGGGCACAGAGGCACAAAAAACGGATCACAAGCAGGGCACAAAGGCACAACAAGCAACGAGGGGGCAGGGGCAGGAGAGCAAGCACAAGCAACGAGGGGGTAGCAAGCACAAGCAACGAGGGGGCAGGGGTGCACAGAGGCACAAAAACCGGATCACAAGCAGGGCACAGAGGCACAAAAACCGGATCACAAGCAGGGCACAGAGGCACGAACAGGGCACAGAGGCACAAAAACCGGATCACGAACAGGGCACAGAGGCACAAAAACCGGATCACAAGCAGGGCACAGAGGCACAACAAGCAACGAGGGGGCAATGGCAGGAGAACAAGCACAAGCAATGAGGGGCTGGAGGGCACAGAGGCACAAAAACCGCATCACAAGCAGGGCACAGAGGCACAACAAGCAACGAGGGGGCAGGGCCAGGAGAGCAAGCACAAGCTTGGAGGGTGCAGCAAGCGCAAGCAACGAGGGGGCAGGGGGGACCAGAGGCACAAAAAACGGTTCACAAGCAGGGCACAGAGGCATGAACAGGAAACAGAGGCACAAGCAGGGAACAGAGGCACAAGCAGGGCACAGAGGCACGAACAGGGCACAGAGGCACAAAAACCGGATCACAAGCAGGGCACAGAGGCACAAAAACCGGATCACAAGCAGGGCACAGAGGCACACCAAGCAATGAGGGGGCAGGACAGCAAGCACAAGCAACGAGGGGGCAGCAAGCACAAGCAACGAGGGGGCATGGGGGGCACAGAGGCACAAAAACCGGATCACAAGCAGGGCACAGAGGCACAAAAACCGGATCACAAGCAGGGCACAGAGACACAACAAGCAATGAGGGGGCAGGGGCAGGAGAGCAAGCACAAGCAACGAGGGGGCAGGGGAGCAAGCACAGCGAGGGGGGGCTGGAAAGCAAGCACAACGAGGGTACAGCCGCACAACAGAGAGGACAGAGGCAATAGGGCACAGAGGCACAAAAACCGGATCACAAGCATGGCACAGAGGCACAAAAACCGGATCACAAGCAGGGCACAGAGGCACAACAAGCAACGAGGGGGCAGGGGCAGGAGAGCAAGCACAAGCAACGAGGGGGCAGCAAGCACAAGCAACGAGGGAGCAGGGGGCACAGAGGCACAAAAACCGGATCACAAGCAGGGCACAGAGGCAAAAAAAAAACGGATCACAAGCAGGGCACAGAGGCACGAACAGGGAACAGAGGCACAGAGGCAGGGAACAGAGGCGCGAACAGGGCACAGAGGCAAGAACAAGGCACAGAGGCACAAAAACCGGATCACAAACAGGCCACAGAGGCACAAAAACCGGACCAAAAGCAGGGCACAGAGGCACAAAAACCGGATCACAAGCAGGGCACAGAGGCAAAAAACCCGGATCACAAGCAGGTCACAGAGGCACAACAAGCAACAAGGGGGCAGGGGCAGGAGAGCAAGCACAAGCAACGAGGGGGCAGCAAGCATAAGCAACAAGGGGCAGGGGGCACAGAGGCACAAAAAACGGATCACAAGCAAGGCACAAAGGCACAACAAGCAACGAGGGGGCAGGGGCAGGAGAGCAAGCACAAGCAACGAGGGGGCAGCAAGCACAAGCAACGAAGGGGCAGGGGTGCACAGAGGCACAAAAACCAGATCACAAGCAGGGCACAGAGGCACGAACAGGGCACAGAGGCACAAAAACCGGATCACGAACAGGGCACAGAGGCACAAAAACCGGATCACAAGCAGGGCACAGATGCACAACAAGCAACGAGGGGGCAATGGCAGGAGAGCAAGCAACAAGGGGCTGGAGGGCACAGAGGCACAAAAACCGCATCACAAGCAGGGCACAGAGGCACAACAAGCAACGAGGGGGCAGGGCCAGGAGAGCAAGCACAAGCTTGGAGGGTGCAGCAAGCGCAAGCAACGAGGGGGCAGGGGGGGCCAGAGGCACAAAAAACGGTTCACAAGCAGGGCACACAGGCACGAACAGGAAACAGAGGCACAAGCAGGGAACAGAGGCACAAGCAGGGCACAGAGGCACGAACAGGGCACAGAGGCACAAAAACTGGATCACAAGCAGGGCACAGAGGCACAAAAACCGGATCACAAGCAGGGCACAGAGGCACAACAAGCAATGAGGGGGCAGAAGCAGGACAGCAAGCACAAGCAACGAGGGGGCAGCAAGCACAAGCAACGAGGGGGCAGGGGGGGCACAGAGGCACAAAAACCGGATCACAAGCAGGGCACAGAGGCACAAAAACCGGATCACAAGCAGGGCACAGAGACACAACAAGCAATGAGGGGGCAGGGGCGGGAGAGCAAGCACAAGCAACGAGGGGGCAGGGGAGCAAGCACAGCGAGGGGGGGCCGGAAAGCAAGCACAACGAGGGTACAGCCGCACAACAGAGGGGACAGAGGCAATAGGGCACAGAGGCACAATAACCGGATCACAAGCAGGGCACAGAGGCACAACAAGCAACGAGGGGGCAGGGGCAGGAGAGCAAGCGTAAGCAACGAGGGGGCAGCAAGCACAAGCAACGAGGGGGCAGGGGGGCACAGAGGCACAAAAACCGGGTCACAAGCAGGGCACAGAGGCATGAACAGGAAACAGAGGCACAAGCAGGGAACAGAGGCACAAGCAGGGAACAGAGGCACGAACAGGGCACAGAGGCAAGAACAAGGCACAGAGGCACAAAAACCGGATCACAAACAGGCCACAGAGGCACAAAAACCGGACCAAAAGCAGGGCACAGAGGCACAAAAACCGGATCACAAGCAGGGCACAGAGGCACAACAAGCAACGAGGGGGCAGGGGCAGGAGAGCAAGCACACGCAACGAGGGGGCAGGGGGGCACGTAGGCACAAAAACTGCATCACAAGCAGGGCACAGAGGCACAAAAACCAGATCACAAGCAGGGCAGGGCACAGAGGCACGAAAACCGGATCACAAGCAGGGCACAGAGGCACAAAGACCGGATCACAAGCAGGGCACAGAGGCAAAACAAGCAACGAGGGGGCAGGGGCAGGAGAGCAAGCACAAGCAACGAGGGGGCAGGGGAGCAAGCACAGCGAGGGGGGGCCGGAAAGCAAGCACAACGGAGGGGCAGACGCACAACAGAGGGTACAGAGGCAATAACACGGGCACAATCAGGAAAGAGAGGCAAGAAAAGCGAGCACTCACCGGAGGACTCTGCAGCTTCTCGTCTTCTTCCGGCGGCGGTTGGGCAGAAATGGCATCAGAAAAGCACCGCCATTTTCGCATTCGGGCGTGGTTTTTGCTGTTGAGTGACGGATAACGTCACGGAGTTAAAAATTGCAAAAAACACGCCCCCGAATCTGAAAAAGACAGGGCTTGAACGGAGTGATGCTCCTCTCCTCCAATGGCTGGCCTCCGTTTAGGAAGCCAGCCAATGGAGAAGAGGGGCGGATTCATGCCCCCATACTTGTAAACATAAAGTCTCGGCTGCACGACACTGCTGCGCAGTGTACCCTAGTCCGAGACCTAAAAAGGAAACAATCCTCTAATTGTTTTTGTGCAGGAAGGTGTCCCTTTCTGCACAAAAACAATACTGCCAGCAACGCAGGCACCCTTGCACCATGCTGCAAGGGGCGTACGGTGCACTAGGCAGCACATAGTGCACCAGTGCAGTGAGAGAGCAGGAATGCACCATAGGAGTTGTCCACATTCTGGGCGTTTCACCAGAATTTTCCATCATCAGAAACTTTACTGATGGCCATAATGAATGTACTGCCACCTCCAAGCGAAGAATTTTAGAAACATTTATTCAAATTATCTAAATGATTGAATGGCCAACATCCTGTGGTTCTAGGCAAGTAACTTCATCTCTTTTTGCCTCAAAAAACGATCTGACCTTGCATAATGTCATCTGGTGCTCATGTAAAGAGTTCTAATGCTCTTGGGCCAAGCTTGTGCTATACAAAAAAAACACAAAATTAATTCTCTCTGCCCTTTTCACATTTGACAGGAAAACGTAAGAGTTTCAGCTATATTTTCAATTGACATATTTTGC
The DNA here is from genome assembly GCF_964263255.1 of Lissotriton vulgaris. Lineage (NCBI taxonomy): Eukaryota > Metazoa > Chordata > Amphibia > Caudata > Salamandridae > Lissotriton > Lissotriton vulgaris. The sequence goes on from NC_141700.1 coordinate 72,394,329, forward strand.
ATACAAGAACATTTGTCAGCTGTCATTAACTGAAATATTGTTCTAACATGAATGACTGTCAATAAAAGTCTTTTTCAGTATATCACAGAATACTGATCAAATTGAAATGTGAATAATTCCCCTCATCATTAGTTTTTCAGTAGCATCTGATTGCCTCCTTGCACACCAGTGTAGAAATTAAAACCTCAATATGTTTCATGCACAGGAACGTTGCGTTATCAAGTGTATCTGCTCTTTAGACCAACCCTTTGCGTTCACTCAAGCTCCTTTTTCCCTGAGAGTTAACCACCTTAGCTTTCTGATTGTATCTTTTTGTTCCTGTTGTTTCCTAATTCATTCTTGTGATAGTATTGGATTGAAATGTTTATTGAGTGCTTACTACCCCTATGTGGGATGCTGAGGCGCTTGCCTACATGGATAGCATGCTACATTATGTTGGATGTGTGGTTGGAAGGATGTTATCTTTGTTTTGATCGTATATGGGAAGTGTTACCATGTTGTGTGTGAAGACCACCACCGAGGTACCATTCTCATTTTTTGGGACGCAAGGTTAGCAGAGTGATGGATGAAGAAATGTGAGAGAGAGGTGCAGTTTGTGGTTTTTTATTCATGTCTGCGCACAGCTTGGCAGAGTCTGAAGCACATTTTCCTATTTGCAGGGGACCTGGCCAGATTTTTCAACCTGGACTCTTGCTATTAAAAGAGGACCAAGGGTTATTTGCCAATGGCCGGTAGTAGACTGGCATGCTGCCTCAGTAATTGCCAGTTATATCTGTTTGCAATACATAGGATGTGTCAAGTAATTTGCATTCACTGTCTTCAACTGGTGCTTGTTTGTTTGTTACATTTTCCAAACTTAAATCCATTAAAAAAAGTATACTAGAGACAAATGCATACTTACCGCACTGTTTTTCACAATCAATTCTGGCTAGAGAAAAGAAAGAAGAAAAACAGGAGATCGGTGTTTGCGATGTTCAGGAATTTGCACACTTGACAACATTAAGTCACTTCATGCGCTGATACAGTGCTAACGCGAGATCCCAACTACTGACAGATCTAAATATGTGAGATGGCTGAGGCCAGCTGACCACTAAGCACTAATGCTCCGTCAAGGGAGATAATGGTGTTTAGGGCACAGTCACTCGATTCCCTCTATCGTTTCCCATCCTTTCCTCTCCCCTGGTTTCTCTTTTCCTCCAACAATGATGATGCTGTGGAAGCACACTCTCAGGGTTCTGACTACAAATTGCAGAAGTGCTGAAATTACTGGATCAAAAAAACAATTGCAGGCGGCAATTGGACCCCTGCCCAGGCCAATTAAGAGTTTTTGTCTTTAGCTGTTATTTACCACCTGTTCTGAGCAATTCAGAAAAGGGGGTGGTGATGGACCGAGTTTCTGAATGAAGCAGAATACTCTTACCCTGTCAATAGATCAGGGCTTGATCCATCACCGTTTTTTAGCTCACTGCACCATCCCAGCTCAGAACCTGGCTACATGCAAATTAGTCTGTCCCTGGCCCAGTGCATCATGGGAACAGGGCAGACCAAACTACCAAGCCAATTCTTTTACCGGAAAGGAAACAAGCTTCCGGGGACCGGTTTCTGGCATTACAGCCGTCTTCGGCCCGGCTTGCTTGAATCCTGATGGTGCAGTGAGCAAGGGACTCATGTCTGAGTATACCCTTCCACGCTTACGGTGGACAAAACGATTCAGAAAAGGGGATGGTGATGGACAGTGTTTCTGAATGAAGTAGAATACTCTTACCCAGTCAAGAGATCAGGGCTTGATCCATCACCGATTTTTAGCTCACTGCACCATCCCAGCTCAGAACATGGCTACATGCAAATTAGTCTGTCCCTGGCCCAGTGCATCATGGGAACAGGGCAGACCAAACTACCAAGCCAATTCTTTTACCGGAAAGGAAATAAGCTTCCGGGGACCGGTTTCTGGCATTACAGCCGTCTTCGGCCCGGCTTGCTTGAATCCTGATGGTGCAGTGAGCAAGGGACTCATGTCTGAGTATACCCTTCCACGCTTAGGGTGGACAAAACGATTCAGAACAGGGGGTGGTGATGGACAGAGTTTCTGAATGAATCAGAATACTCTTACCCAGTCAAGAGATCAGGGCTTGATCCATCACCCTTTTTTAGCTCACTGCACCATCCCAGCTCAGAACCTGGCTACATGCAAATTAGTCTGTCCCTGGCCCAGTGCATCATGGGAACAGGGCAGACCAAACTACCAAGCCAATTCTTTTACCGGAAAGGAAACAAGCTTCCGGGGACCGGTTTCTGGCATTACAGCTGTCTTCGGCCCGGCTTGCTTGAATCCTGATGGTGAAGTGAGCAAGGGACTCATGTCTGAGTATACCCTTCCACGCTTAGGGTGGACAAAACGATTCAGAAAAGGGGGTGGTGATGGACAGTGTTTCTGAATGAAGCAGAATACTCTTACCCAGTCAAGAGATCAGGGCTTGATCCATCACCGTTTTTTAGCTCACTGCACCACCCCAGCTCAGAACCTGGCTACATGCAAATTAGTATGTCCCTGGCCCAGTGCATCACGGGAACAGGGCAGACCAAACTACCAAGCCAATTCTTTTACCGGAAAGGAAACAAGCTTCCGGGGACCGGTTTCTGGCATTACAGCAGTCTTCGGCCCGGCTTGCTTGAATCCTGATGGTGCAGTGAGCAAGGGACTCATGTCTGAGTATACCCTTCCAATCTTAGGGTGGACAAAACGATTCAGAACAGGGGGTGGTGATGGACAGAGTTTCTGAATGAAGCAGAATACTCTTACCCAGTCAAGAGATCAGGGCTTGATCCATCACCCTTTTTTAGCTCACTGCACCATCCCAGCTCAGAACCTGGCTACATGCAAATTAGTCTGTCCCTGGCCCAGTGCATCATGGGAACAGGGCAGACCAAACTACCAAGCCAATTCTTTTACCGGAAAGGAAACAAGCTTCCGGGGACCGGTTTCTGGCATTACAGCTGTCTTCGGCCCGGCTTGCTTGAATCCTGATGGTGAAGTGAGCAAGGGACTCATGTCTGAGTATACCCTTCCACGCTTAGGGTGGACAAAACGATTCAGAAAAGGGGGTGGTGATGGACAGTGTTTCTGAATGAAGCAGAATACTCTTACCCAGTCAAGAGATCAGGGCTTGATCCATCACCGATTTTTAGCTCACTGCACCATCCCAGCTCAGAACATGGCTACATGCAAATTAGTCTGTCCCTGGCCCAGTGCATCATGGGAACAGGGCAGACCAAACTACCAAGCCAATTCTTTTACCGGAAAGGAAATAAGCTTCCGGGGACCGGTTTCTGGCATTACAGCCGTCTTCGGCCCGGCTTGCTTGAATCCTGATGGTGCAGTGAGCAAGGGACTCATGTCTGAGTATACCCTTCCACGCTTAGGGTGGACAAAACGATTCAGAACAGGGGGTGGTGATGGACAGAGTTTCTGAATGAATCAGAATACTCTTACCCAGTCAAGAGATCAGGGCTTGATCCATCACCCTTTTTTAGCTCACTGCACCATCCCAGCTCAGAACCTGGCTACATGCAAATTAGTCTGTCCCTGGCCCAGTGCATCATGGGAACAGGGCAGACCAAACTACCAAGCCAATTCTTTTACCGGAAAGGAAACAAGCTTCGGGGGACCGGTTTCTGGCATTACAGCTGTCTTCGGCCCGGCTTGCTTGAATCCTGATGGTGAAGTGAGCAAGGGACTCATGTCTGAGTATACCCTTCCACGCTTAGGGTGGACAAAACGATTCAGAAAAGGGGGTGGTGATGGACAGTGTTTCTGAATGAAGCAGAATACTCTTACCCAGTCAAGAGATCAGGGCTTGATCCATCACCGTTTTTTAGCTCACTGCACCACCCCAGCTCAGAACCTGGCTACATGCAAATTAGTATGTCCCTGGCCCAGTGCATCACGGGAACAGGGCAGACCAAACTACCAAGCCAATTCTTTTACCGGAAAGGAAACAAGCTTCCGGGGACCGGTTTCTGGCATTACAGCAGTCTTCGGCCCGGCTTGCTTGAATCCTGATGGTGCAGTGAGCAAGGGACTCATGTCTGAGTATACCCTTCCAATCTTAGGGTGGACAAAACGATTCAGAACAGGGGGGGGTGATGGACAGAGTTTCTGAATGAAGCAGAATACTCTTACCCAGTCAAGAGATCAGGGCTTGATCCATCACCCTTTTTTAGCTCACTGCACCATCCCAGCTCAGAACCTGGCTACATGCAAATTAGTCTGTCCCTGGCCCAGTGCATCATGGGAACAGGGCAGACCAAACTACCAAGCCAATTCTTTTACCGGAAAGGAAACAAGCTTCCGGGGACCGGTTTCTGGCATTACAGCTGTCTTCGGCCCGGCTTGCTTGAATCCTGATGGTGAAGTGAGCAAGGGACTCATGTCTGAGTATACCCTTCCACGCTTAGGGTGGACAAAACGATTCAGAAAAGGGGGTGGTGATGGACAGTGTTTCTGAATGAAGCAGAATACTCTTACCCAGTCAAGAGATCAGGGCTTGATCCATCACCGTTTTTTAGCTCACTGCACCATCCCAGCTCAGAACCTGGCTACATGCAAATTAGTCTGTCCCTGGCCCAGTGCATCATGGGAACAGGGCAGACCAAACTACCAAGCCAATTATTTTACCGGAAAGGAAACAAGCTTCCGAGGACCGGTTTCTGGCATTACAGCCGTCTTCGGCCCGGCTTGCTTGAATCCTGATTGTGCAGTGAGCAAGGGACTCATGTCTGAGTATACCCTTCCACGCTTACGGTGGACAAAACGATTCAGAAAAGGGGGTGGTGATGGACAGTGTTTCTGAATTAAGTAGAATACTCTTACCCAGTCAAGAGATCAGGGCTTGATCCATCACCGTTTTTTAGTTCTCTGCACCATCCCAGCTCAGAACCTGGCTAACTCCAAATTAGTCTGTCCCTGGCCCAGTGCATCATGGGAACAGGGCAGACCAAACTACCAAGCCAATTCTTTTACCGGAAAGGAAACAAGCTTCCGGGGACCGGTTTCTGGCATTACAGCCGTCTTCGGCCCGGCTTGCTTGAATCCTGATGGTGCAGTGAGCAAGGGACTCATGTCTGAGTATACCCTTCCACGCTTAGGGTGGACAAAACGATTCAGAAAAGGGGGTGGTGATGGACAGAGTTTCTGAATGAAGCAGAATACTCTTACCCAGTCAACAGATCAGGGCTTGATCCATCACCGTTTTTTAGCTCACTGCACCATCCCAGCTCAGAACCTGGCTACATGCAAATTAGTCTGTCCCTGGCCCAGTGCATCATGGGAACAGGGCAGACCAAACTACCAAGCCAATTCTTTTACCGGAAAGGAAACAAGCTTCCGGGGACCGGTTTCTGGCATTACAGCCGTCTTCGGGCCGGCTTGCTTGAATCCTGATGGTGCAGTGAGCAAGGGACTCATGTCTGAGTATACCCTTCCACGCTTACGGTGGACAAAACGATTCAGAAAAGGGGGTGGTGATGGACAGTGTTTCTGAATGAAGTAGAATACTCTTACCCAGTCAAGAGATCAGGGCTTGATCCATCACCGTTTTTTAACTCACTGCACCATGCCAGCTCAGAACCTGGCTACATGCAAATTAGTCTGTCCCTGGCCCAGTGCATCATGGGAACAGGGCAGACCAAACTACCAAGCCAATTCTTTTACCGGAAAGGAAATAAGCTTCCGGGGACCGGTTTCTGGCATTACAGCAGTCTTCGGCCCGGCTTGCTTGAATCCTGATGGTGCAGTGAGCAAGGGACTCATGTCTGAGTATACCCTTCCACGCTTAGGGTGGACAAAACGATTCAGAACAGGGGGTGGTGATGGACAGAGTTTCTGAATGAAGCAGAATACTTTTACCCAGTCAAGAGATCAGGGCTTGATCCATCACCCTTTTTTAGCTCACTGCACCATCCCAGCTCAGAACCTGGCTACATGCAAATTAGTCTGTCCCTGGCCCAGTGCATCATGGGAACAGGGCAGACCAAACTACCAAGCCAATTCTTTTACCGGAAAGGAAACAAGCTTCCGGGGACCGGTTGCTGGCATTACAGCCGTCTTCGGCCGGGCTTGCTTGAATCCTGATGGTGCAGTGAGCAAGGGACTCATGTCAGAGTATACCCTTCCACGCTTAGGGTGGACAAAACGATTCAGAAAAGGGGGTGGTGATGGAAGTTTCTGAATGAAGCAGAATGCTGTTACCCAGTCAAGAGATCAGGGCTTGATCCATCACCGTTTTTTAGCTCGCTGCACCATCCCAGCTCAGAACCTGGCTACATGCAAATTAGTCTGTCCCTGGCCCAGTGCATCATGGGAACAGGGTAGACCAAACTACCAAGCCAATTATTTTACCGGAAAGGAAACAAGCTTCCGGGGACCGGTTTCTGGCATTACAGCTGTCTTCGGCCCGGCTTGCTTGAATCCTGATGGTGAAGTGAGCAAGGGACTCATGTCTGAGTATACCCTTCCACGCTTAGGGTCGACAAAACGATTCAGAAAAGGGGGTGGTGATGGACAGAGTTTCTGAATGAAGCAGAATACTCTTACCCAGTCAAGAGATCAGGGCTTGATCCATCACCGTTTTTTAGCTCACTGCACCATCCCAGCTCAGAACCTGGCTACATGCAAATTAGTCTGTCCCTGACCCAGTGCATCATGGGAACAGGGCAGACCAAACTACCATGCCAATTCTTTTACCGGAAAGGAAACAAGCTTCCGGGGACCGGTTTCTGGCATTACAGCCGTCTTCGGCCCGGCTTGCTTGGATCCTGATGGTGCAGTGAGCAAGGGACTCATGTCTGAGTATACCCTTCCACGCTTAGGGTGGACAAAACGATTCAGAAAAGGGGGTGGTGATGGACAGTGTTTCTGAATGAAGCAGAATACTCTTACCCAGTCAAGAGATCAGGGCTTGATCCATCACCGTTTTTTAGCTCACTGCACCACCCCAGCTCAGAACCTGGCTACATGCAAATTAGTATGTCCCTGGCCCAGTGCATCACGGGAACAGGGCAGACCAAACTACCAAGCCAATTCTTTTACCGGAAAGGAAACAAGCTTCCGTGGACCGGTTTCTGGCATTACAGCCGTCTTCGGCCCGGCTTGCTTGAATCCTGATGGTGCAGTGAGCAAGGGACTCATGTCTGAGTATAACCTTCCACGCTTAGGGTGGACAAAACGATTCAGAAAAGGGGGTGGTGATGGACAGAGTTTCTGAATGAAGCAGAATACTCTTACCCAGTCAAGAGATCAGGGCTTGATCCATCACCGTTTTTTAGCTCACTGCACCATCCCAGCTCAGAACCTGGCTACATGCCAATTAGTCTGTCCCTGGCCCAGTGCATCATGGGAACAGGGCAGACCAAACTACCAAGCCAATTCTTTTACCGGAAAGGAAACAAGCTTCCGGGGACCGGTTTCTGGCATTACAGCCGTCTTCGGCCCGGCTTGCTTGAATCCTGATGGTGCAGTGAGCAGGGACTCATGTCTGAGTATACCCTTCCACGCTTACAGTGGACAAAACGATTCAGAAAAGGGGGTGGTGATGGACAGTGTTTCTGAATGAAGTAGAATACTCTTACCCAGTCAAGAGATCAGGGCTTGATCCATCACCGTTTTTTAGCTCACTGCACCCTCCCAGCTCAGAACCTGGCTACATGCAAATTAGTCTGTCCCTGGCCCAGTGCATCATGGGAACAGGGCAGACCAAACTACCAAGCCAATTCTTTTACCGGAAAGGAAATAAGCTTCCGGGGACCGGTTTCTGGCATTACAGCTGTCTTCGGCCCGGCTTGCTTAAATCCTGATGGTGCAGTGAGCAAGGGACTCATGTCTGAGTATACCCTTCCACGCTTAGGGTGGACAAAACGATTCAGAACAGGGGGTGGTGATGGACAGAGTTTCTGAATGAAGCAGAATACTCTTACCCAGTCAAGAGATCAGGGCTTGATCCCTCACCCTTTTTTAGCTCACTGCACCATCCCAGCTCAGAACCTGGCTACATGCAAATTAGTCTGTCCCTGGCCCAGTGCATCATGGGAACAGGGCAGACCAAACTACCAAGCCAAATCTTTTACCGGAAAGGAAACAAGCTTCCGGGGACCGGTTTCTGGCATTACAGCCGTCTTCGGCCGGGCTTGCTTGAATCCTGATGGTGCAGTGAGCAAGGGATTCATGTCTGAGTATACCCTTCCACGCTTACGGTGGACAAAACGATTCAGAAAAGGGGGTGGTGATGGACAGTGTTTCTGAATGAAGTAGAATACTCTTACCCAGTCAAGAGATCAGGGCTTGATCCATCACCGTTTTTTAGCTCACTGCACCATCCCAGCTCAGAACCTGGCTACATGCAAATTAGTCTGTCCCTGGCCCAGTGCATCATGGGAACAGGGCAGACCAAACTACCAAGCCAATTCTTTTACCGGAAAGGAAACAAGCTTTCGGGGACCGGTTTCTGGCATTACAGCCGTCTTCGGCCCGGCTTGCTTGAATCCTGGTGGTGCAGTGAGCAAGGGACTCATGTCTGAGTATACCCTTCCACGCTTAGGGTGGACAAAACGATTCAGAAAACGGGGTGGGCATAGACAGAGTTTCTGAATGAAGGGTATACTCAGATGTGAGTCCCTTGCTCATTGCACCATCAGGATTCAAGCAAGCCGGGCCGACGACGGCTGAAATGCCAGAAACCGGTCCCCGGAAGCTTGTTTCCTTCCCAGTATAAGAATTGGCTTGGTAGTTTGGTTTGCCCTGTTCCCATCATGCACTGGGACAGGAACAGACTAATTTGCATGTAGCCAGGTTCTGAGCTGGGATGGTGCAGTGAGCTAAAAAACGGTGATGGATCAAGCCTTGATCTTTGGACTGGGTAAGAGTGGTCTGCTTAATTCAGACACTCTGTTCATCACCACCCCCTTTTCTGAATCACCTGTTCTGAGCAGAAAATAATCGAGAGTGAGTGGGGAAAATGTGTGTCATTGAATGGGGGTGTTGGGGGCATCTGGGCCAATCGTTACATGCACCCGGCCTGGTGTGGGTGATGCGTTACAGCTCTGTACCTGGACACCCACTCAATTTCACCTGGTTTGTTTCCACCTGGCAACTTGTTGTTGCCTCACCAGGTAATCCTAGGTGTTGGAATATTGAAGCAACTGTGATCAGCTGAGCAGTAGCCCTCCGGGGATACCGCTCCAGCTGGCTTGTAAATGGGGCCTTTATGACTCCCCGTCAGCACAGTCAACAAACATACCTGTTTTCTGGGTTCTTCCAAGTAGATCCCCTCACCCTTGTGGATGTTCACTCAAAAAACCAATGAGTCTTGGGGAAAAGTTTGGAAAAACGTGAAATCTCGCACTTGTTGTTACCTCCGTTTTCGCAGCCATTATGTAATGACTCCCTCAGTGTGAAAACATAGCCCTATATAGAGTAATGTGGCATCTACTTCAATAATCTCACGGTCCCAGTTCGGGTATGATGTACTTCAAAAAGGTTTGTGATGGAGTCCTGCTTACTTTGGCCAATCCCATACCACCGTTGTTAATGCCTGCGGCACTGCGCCAAGATAGGGACAAAGGAGAATCACACACAGCACCGGGTATGCCATGAACACCATCACCCGCTCCATGACACCCATCCATCCGCTTGATGGCTTACCATACAGTGCAAACGCAAACTCTGAGCCTTCTGTTTGAGACCTCACTGGTTCGTGGTCAACATCCTGGGCTTAATTACATGTCAGATTGGGCAAGCGGATCGGTCCATATCGATTCAGTAACAGGTTTCCGCATCTCTAAATCATCTCTGCAGGATGCTTCAGTTCCCTGACCAAGGGACCTGATCTGCATCTCCTCCGCGCCCTAAGTGACCACAGTAATCGAGCCGGCAGACGGAGTTCAGATGAGAGTGGCAACCTTCAACTGCAGCTTTCAATTCGCTTTAAAGAGTTTGGGTCAGAATTAGCTGCCTTGTATTATATTTCTAATTTTCCTTGCCTAGATAAGCAGAGTATGGTGTAAGGATGATATTTGGGTTGCTCTTGACTAGATGCACAAAGGGGAACTTAAGAAAAGTATGTATACAGGGTTTAAGAATGCTGAATATTAGAGACTTCAGCTGAAGATTCAGAGGTCAGAAGGGTCAGATTCCTGTGTCACCTTCACTTTCCTTTCTGGAGTGACTTACCCAGATGTTTGGACTGAATCTCCATAGGATGATTTTCCTTCCTAGTACTTTTTTGGGGGCTCTCTATGACATGTTTTCCTCTGACTAACCTCCATCAACTGCTTCTCGTTGCATCTATTGTCGTGTTTCTATGAGGCCTAACTGCCTTTGGCCATTTTGTAGTGCAGAAGGTCCACACAGGAGGTTGTAATTCAGGATGTTTTATTCAATGTAGGTAACAAGAAGTAAGGTTCAGAACATCAAGTAGATATGTTGTAAACCAGAGCCCCACCAGGAGCTGCCTGTCAGCTGCTCAGCCCATGACCAACTGTCCCTCTGCCTCTCTCAGTCTCAACATTCCGAGGCATCATCAGACTCCAACATTCTAATGAGTCAGAGCACAGGCACTGGCTGAGCAGGGCTGGTAACACACCTTACAATATATGCAGGATACTAAAGATTTGTGTAAATGTTTTCTGTGAATGTACATTTCTTCCTTTGGTGATAGGGGAGTAAAGTAAAGTAGAGTGACGCAGAGTAGAGTGGTGTGCTGTAGAGTGGCATAGTGTGGCGTAGATTGGAGTTGCATAGAGTAGATTGTTATAGAGCGAAGAGCGGTGGTGTAAAATACAGTGGCATAGAGTGGCGGTCTGGTAGAGTAGAGTGGCATACAGTAAAGTGGAGTAGCATAGAGTGTAGTGATGTGGAGTAGCATTGTGTGGAAAGAGTGGCGTAGAGTGAAGTGGTTTAGAATTGCGTTTTGTAGAGTGGAGTGCAGAAGCATGGAGTGGCATAGAGTGTCATTGTGTGGAGTGGCCAGGACTGGAGTGGCATACAGTGGAGTGGCATGAAGTGGAGTGCCACAGAGTGGAGTGCCATTGAGTGGCATAAAATGGCATGGAGTGGAGTAGAGTGGCATGGAGTGTCGTAGAGTGGTGTACAATGGAGTGCCATAGAGTGGCATTGTGGGAAGTAAAGTGGTGTAGAGTAGAGTGGCGTAGTATGGAATGGAATGGCACAAAGTGGAGTGGCGTAGAGTCTCTCACAATAGAATGACATAGCGTAGAGAAGAGTGGAGTGGCGTAGAGTGGAGTGGCATAGAGTCGAGTGATGTAGGGTGCCGTTGAGTGACATTGTGTGGAGTAGAGTGGTGTTGCACAGAGTACAGTGGCGTAGAGTACAATGGTGTGGAAAAGAGTGGCTTAGAGTAGGGTGGCATAGAGTACCGTTGAGTGGCACTGAGTGGAGTGGTGTAGAGTGGTATTGCGTAGAGTAGAGTGGCGTGGAGTAGTATCGCATGGCGTGGCATAGAGTAGAGTGGTGTGGAGTAGAAGGCCACTGAGTGGAGTGTCGTACAGTGGTGTTGCGCAGAGTAGAGTGGCATAGAGGAGAATGGCATGAAGTGGCATAGATTACAGTGGCATAGAGTAGTATTCAGTGGCATAGAGTGGAGTGGCATAGAGTAGAATGCCATCAAGTGGCATTGTGTGGAGTGAGGTGGCGCCAAGTAGAATGGCGTGGAGTAAAGCGGTTGGAGTAGAGTAGAGAGTCATACAGAGATGCTCAGTGGCATTGTGTGGAGTTGCTTAGAGTTGATTAGAGTGGCAAAGAGTAGTGTGGAGTGACTTAGAGTTGAGTGGAGTAGCACAGAGTAGTACAGTTGTGGGTGTAAGTAACTAAAGCGTCAATAGAGACAGCAGATTGGGTGAAGGCACCATAAATAAAAAAAAATACGCATGTATACCTGTGTTAAAAGTAGGTAAGCACATTGCAAGACGAGGAATAACAAAGATGAGGAAGTACACATGTAACAACTGGTCCAGGCTCTAGGGAGTAGCTAACACAACAAAGGAAAGGAAGCCCACAGAAGCTAAGCAATCAAAAGATTGCAAATGAGAGTGGTAACAAAAACCAATGGTATGCTGTGAGCGGGTGATAAACCCACTGAATTGTAAACAGTTTGTCTTGCAGAACAACTTATGCGCTGTGTAGGCGAGAACTAAAAAGAGGGGTATGAGGTATTCGGAGACCTCAGCATTCATCATCAGCAAGTTTGGGTTCCTAAGAAACATTTGCACTCTCCTGCAATTTGTTTTTATAAATTAAACACTGCTTTTCCAAACCATACAGCCTAGCAACAGAGCAATTAACATGGGATGAAATTGAATTCTAAAGTAACAATGTTGTCGACTGATATCCCCTCCAGTCAGGCAAAAGAGTGGAGCTTCCTCTGTATGTGAGCCCTGGCAGACATTCTTTTTGCAACACTTTAGAAATGCTACTTTATTTGTAATCGTTTCTGGAAGAACAAATGGTTCTCTGCTAGAAAGTGTAATAGAACCTCACTTTCGATGATAGCCCTCTGCAGCAAGTCATTCTGGGTGTCTAAAATGGAGCGCAGATGTTTTGGGAACGTACCTGTGGGAAGACAAACATCTTGTCAGTATTCGCAACAGTACAAACACTGAAAACCAATTGTAATCTCGTACACATGCAACCCTTCATTCCCTGTTAAACTATAGTAGAAGCCTCTTCTAAAGGATGTGCTAGCAACCTTCTTTCTTGCCTGTAAGGTGGCTGGTTTTTAAGAGGCTTCTTGCACTGCTTATAGTAGAGGTTCTGCACCATGCTTATATCACAGGCCTCTTGCCATACTTGCAGCACTACCGTTGCGTTTAGTGGGGAATGACAGTGACCAAATTGCTTAGACCCCACTGGTGATAACCTAAGGCAGCTGGCTCACCATGAAGTCAGCAAACGACCTGAAAAAAAATCAAATTCCACATATGGTGATGCTGGCACAGAATAAGCAAACATTGGCTGAAAATGCAAAACAGCTCTGAAAATCTTTTAGTACCAGCCCCTGTAAGGAATGTGAACGAATGAACGTAGAAAGTGAACTCTACATTCTCCAGTTGTTTCATTATCCATTTTATAGGACCATTTGTTAAATATATATGCAACGTTGTCGGTTATCTGTGGTTAAATATTTTATATCCTCCTAATAAATTGTTCAACACCGTGACTCATGAGTAAATGAGTATATCCAGCCCTTGGGAATGCTGCTTACCTGGCAAGAAATGTTACCTCTGTAGTCCCTTCGATTTCTACTTGCCATGGCAATGCCAGAGGGATGCATTGCTTTCAAGGCGGCTTCCAATTTTGACGGGCAATGAATGACTTCATCAAGTGATCTATGGCGCTGAGATGCAGAGGGGCTGTTGTGCATATGATGTTAGCAGGTGTGCGCCGTGTTAAAATGCAGAGAGGCTGTTGTACGTTCACAACATGCACAATCTTGGGAGTAGAGACTCAGATTGAATCCTCCTCTTTGTGATTATTTAAGGTTGTTAGGTATGTGTCACGGGTCCAACAAGCGGGAGTCCATTCCACCCGAGGACTGGTGGTCCGCCACCCCCCTTTCACCCTGCACCTTTTCCCCACAGCCACAAACCTGCACTTGGTACGAGGACACCGAGGACAACGAGAAAGACTGGCCAGACGAGGTTGCCGCGTTCGGCTCCTTTAAGGCAGCGGATCGGGATTACGAGACTCCGCCCCTGATGACGACAAAAGGCGGAAGTTCCTGCACGGAAGCGGACGGCGATTCCCCAGCGGAGAAGAACATCGAGGAGGAAGCAGGACGAGTTCCAGGACGCGGAGAGTACGAGAACGACAAGCCAGGAGGCCAGCGGTTGGACGCTTCGCCCTGCCACGTGCCCACGGGAGGAGCGTGGCTTCGAGAGGTACGGGGCCGGGTCGCGGGTTGGGTTGGGAGGCGGAGGCAGCCCCCGGTGTGAACCCAGTAAGCGAAGTCCTCTCCTTGAGCACGAGCACTCCTAGGCACGTCCCTTTGTAAATTTGAGCACTTTACACTAGTTGTGTACCCTCACTCCCGGCCCTTATCACACTTCCCCGAGTACTGGATGTGACTCGTGTTTCTCCTTTTCTTTTTACGGTCAAGGACGAGAGGACCTCTGTGCAGAGACGCCCCCTCCTGGAAGAAGACCCCCAAGACCCCAAAGCATCTTGAAGGAACCCCTATAAAGAGGCTGAGGTCCCCCTCTTTTGTTACATGAAAAAGACATACATTCCAATAAAGCCTTCACTGAAACCCTTATTGAAGGCACCGGTGTTTCTATTTGACCCACCAGCTCCCCTTCAGGTGGTCGACAACCCTTCCAACCGGCACCCCCGGGACAGTATGTATTTAAAACACAAGGCTTGTGTTCTTCAATGATGCGTAGAGTTGCTACCTGAGAGATACTAATATGCAATGCCTCCAGGCCCAATGACACGAGTAGTTGGTTGACTAAGTTGTACTCCAATTTCCTTACTAAGTTGACTTTGTATTTAGTATCTTTGAGGTAAGATGGCAATCTTCCGAACATAGGTAGTAGGAAGCAATCATAAAATTGTTCTTGGAGTTTTATGGCAATTTAATCCCTGGCACTATTGGTCTTGCACAAGACACTTTTTTATTCTCTTAAATATTTGGTAAACAATAGAATTATTGTGGTATTGGAATGACTGTGATCCGGAATACGCTTCGCTTCTTTTGAAATCCAGTCTTGGTGTGATAGCCTCATCCACCATGATTTAAATGTATTTCATGATTACACTAACTGGATTCCCTGAAAGTTTCCTATACTGTTGGGGTCCGATAATAACCTCTGGTAGGCGATGTTTGTCCTGTACTACTGTTAATACTCCCCCTTTGTCTGCTGGCTTTGTCATAATGTTTTCATTATTGGATAGCGAGATAAACGCTTTTCTTCTTTCACATCCCGGGAGGTTATCAAAGGTCTTTCTTCTTCAATTTTCTACACATTTGCAAGTGCTGCTTCCTCAAACGATGATGGTGGGATCATGTTAGATGGTGGGATAAACTGGGATCTGAGATAAGAAATTTAGTTACCTGTAAACTGTGGTTCTTCAGTATTGGTGTCTTTCATAGATTCACATGCTTGAATATTCCCCGTCGTCGAAGTGGGAGTAAGACGGCACATAAAATAGTAGTAAAATATATATATATATATATATATTTATGTAAATATAGAAAATTATATATATTATAAATATACATAAATGTAAGATATATAAAATATAACAAAGTTAAAAGTACCATAGAACTGAGAACAGGCCCATAGAAGCCTTAAAGGGAGAAATCACTTTAGTAACATATCACAGTCATTATAATGGTCCACACTCCAGCCAATCAGGCAACAGCAACCTCTAGAACCTTCTCCTCAGAAGCTCAAGCCCTCAGATTTTCGTAGCACCAAAGTAATCATGAGTGCATAAGGAGAAGAGAGCCTCTAAGGGGAGGAAGGGTGAGTCGCATGTGGATCTATGAAAGACACCAATACTGGAGAACCACAGTTTACAGGTAAGTAACTAATGTTCTTCTCCAGTATTAGGGGTGTCTTTCATAGACACCCCTAATACATGCTTGAATAAGAGTAGAAAGTAGTAAAATATTACATGAGTCATAAAAGGCAGTGCAAAACTAGAGAAGTAACACTATAGTATTATTCAAATAGCATACAGTGAAACACAATTCAAAAACCTTTGTGACAGGAGGCGGGAAGCAACAGAGGCTCACCTTAGTTAAAAAGAGTTCGTAGCACAGCTTGGCCCACAGCAGCATCCGAGGCGTCAGCTGATTCCAGACAATAGTGCCTCGTGAACGTGTGTCTGCTCAACCACGTTGCCGCTCTGCAAATCTGGTGTAGAGGCACCCCAGCAAAGTGGGCGGTAGATGAAGCCACAGCCCTTGTCGAATGTGCTCGTACTGGAGTAGAAAGAGGTTTTCCGGCTTGGCAATGGCAAAAGGAGATAGCAGATGAAATCCATCTAGTAATGGATTGTTTGGTCACTGGCTGTCGTTTGCATATTCGGCCATAGGCCACAAAGAGCTGGTCTGATTTACGAAAAGGTGCGGTGCGCTGAATGTAAAATTTCAGGCAGCGGTTTAAGTCCAGAGAATGTAAAGAACGCTCAGCCGGAGACTGAGGATTTGGGAAAAAAGTTCTGAGAACTACTGGCTCAGTCAGATGGAAATCCGAGGGCACCTTGGGAATAAATGTTGGATTCGTACGCAAGGTAACAGTGTCCCTGGAGAATTGGAGAAATGGAGGTTGGATCATAAATGCTTGGATATCACTTGCTTGCCTTGATGACGTCAGAGCGAGTAGAAGAGCAACCTTTCGCGTGAGAAATTTCAAATCTGCTGAATGGATCGGCTCAAAAGGAGGTAATAGGAGTTGGGATAAAACCAGATTCAAGGGCCAGGGAGGCGGAGGACGACGAATTGGTGGATACAGTCTAAAGAGGCCTTTAAAAACGGTCGGATGATCCGAGAGGAATACAGAGATGTGGTGCCATCATGACGAAAGCGGGAAATCGCTGCCAAAAAGACTTTAAGAGTGGAATGAGAAAGTCCTGACTTTGCTAAAGATAAGAAAAAAGGCAGGATTTGCTCTGGCTTAGTGTGCATTGGATCAAGAGCTTCTTTGTGGCGGTATACAGCCGTTACCATGCATCTTTTACCACGAAATACTGTTACAACGAAACTATTACAACGCAAGTGTATTTACAACGCATGTATTTACAACGCATTGCACTACAACGCAGATACTATTACAACGCATACCATTACAACGTAAGTATAGGTAAGTTTATCTTTTTTTAAAAACATTTATTAGGGGTATTGGGTTATGGGGTACAGGGGTATTTTAGGGTTCAGGGCTAGGTTTGGGTTATGGGGTAAAGGGGTATTTTGGGGTTCAGGGCTAGGTTTGGGTTATGGGGTAAAGGGGTATTTTAGGGTTCAGGGCTGGGTTTGGGTTATGGGGTACAGGGGTATTTTAGGGTTCAGGGCTAGGTTTGGGTTATGGGGTACAGGGGTATTTTAGGGTTCAGGGCTAGGTTTGGGTTATGGGGTACAGGGGTATTTTAGGGTTCAGGGCTAGGTTTGGGTTATGGGGTACAGGGATATTTTAGGGTTCAGGGCTAGGTTTGGGTTATGCGGTACAGGGGTATTTTAGGGTTCAGGTCTGGGTTTGGGTTATGGGGTATAGGGGTATTTTAGGGTTCAGGGCTGGGTTTGGGTTATGGGGTACAGGGGTATTTTAGGGTTCAGGGCTGGGTTTGGGTTATGGGGTACAGGGGTATTTTAGGGTTCAGGGCTGGGTTTGGGTTATGGGGTACAGGGGTATTTTTAGGGTTCAGGGCTGGGTTTGGGTTATGGGGTACAGGGGTATTTTAGGGTTCAGGGCTGGGTTTGGGTTATGGGGTACAGGGGTATTTTAGGGTTCAGGGCTAGGTTTGGGTTATGGGGTACAGGGGTATTTTAGGGTTCAGGGCTAGGTTTGGGTTATGGGGTACAGAGGTATTTTAGGGTTCAGGGCTGGGTTTGGGTTATGGGGTACAGGGGTATTTTTAGGGTTCAGGGCTGGGTTTAGATTATGGGGTACAGGGGTATTTTTAGGGTTCAGGGCTAGGTTTGGGATTTGGGGTATAGGGGTATTTTTAACATATATATTTACAAATTCTTAAATAAAAATTAATATAATTAATTAAAATATTTAAATAATTATTAGTTACATTATTTTAAAATATTATATACTTACCTATACTTACGTTGTAATGGTATGCGTTGTAATAGTATCTGCGTTGTAGTGTAATGCGTTGTAAAGCCATTCGTTGTAATGGGTCCTGCGTTGTAAGAAATGCGTGGTAATGGTATGCGTGGTAAATATATGCGTGCTAACATCATACATCCCTTTGTGGCACAAGACACAAAACCGTTTCCATTTCAGTTGATATGTTTTAATGGTGGAGGGGGCGCGTGCATGAGTCAGCACCTCTCTGCACTCCGGAGCAATATTTGAACTTGCAAATTCATTGTATTCAGGTTCCAGGCGTGTAGTTGAAGATATGCTGGATCCGGATGACAAATGCAGCCTTGGTTCATGGTGAGCAGGTGAGGCAGAGGATGAAGTGGTATTGGGTCGCACATGGAGAAAAGAAGGAGGTCCGAGAACCATGGGCGACGTGGCCACCTGGGCGCAATCAGAATGACATGACAAGGTTGAAGCTTCATCCTGTGCAGCAGACGCGGGATGAGAGGGAGCGGGGGGAAAGCGTAGACTAATTCGCTCGATCAGTTGATCGAAAACGCATTCCCGCTCGACTCTCTGTGGGGATTCCGACTTGCAAAGAATGACCCTGAAACCTGTCTCCATTGTTTGTCCAACTCCTCCTGTATGACTCTCATGTGAAGTCTGCAGTGTGGGATCAGATGTATGCAAGAGGAGGCCATGCCCAGAAAAGACTTTAGGGTCCGGACAGAAACAGACTTTTTTGGTTTGAGAAAAGCGACCATCCTGAGAATGCTAAGTTGTCGCTCCTGGGACACGAACACCTGTGCTAGACGAGAATCGATTAAGGGTCCTAAAAAGATTCTCTGTTGAGATGGACGAAGATGAGACTTTTCCTGATTCACTGAAAGGCCTAAGGCGTGAAATAGTGACAGACAGGTTTGGGTATGCTGTCTTGTTTTTTGACGTGTCTGAGCTTTTATTAGGCAATCGTCTAGATAAGGGTAAAATTGAATGCCTTGCAGGCGTAGGAAAGCCGCGACTGGAGCCATGATCTTCGTGAAGACTCTCGGCGCTGATCGAAGGCCGAAAGGCAACACCTTGAACTGGAAGTGCTTCAATCCGACAGTGAAACGAAGATATTTCCTGTGTTTGGGATGTATTGGTACATGGAAATATGCATCTTGGAGGTCGATAGTGAAGAGGAACTCTCCGGGATTGAGGTATTGCAAAATTTCCAGGAGGGTCAACATTCAGAATGTTTGTGATTTGATGAATTTGTTGAGGGCTCATAAGTCCAGAATGGGGCGCCATTCTCCCGATTTCTTCTTGATTAAAAAGAAGCGGGAATAAAAGCCCCTTCCCTGTTGTGCTCGAGGGACCACTTCAACAGCCCCTTTTTGTATCATGATCTTGACTTGAGCCAACAGATCTTTTAAATGAGGTGGTGGGGGACCAGAAGGTCGACGGCTGGGTGGAAATTTTGTAAACTCGAGAACATGTCCTTTCGAGATGACATTCAGGACCCAACGATCCAAGGTAATACGAGACCAGTTGGAGTAGTTTTGGGAGATTCGACCTCCAATTTTCAGAGTCTGAGAACACTTGGTGGGGAAGTCACTGTTTTTTGGAGGTGTTACCCCCTCTGTAAGTATTTTTTCTCCGATAAGGTCTTGAATCGGACTGGCGAGTCTGAGATTGATAGCTGTACCTTTGTTTGTTGTCGCCATAGGAGCGATACTGGGAGGAGCCACAAAAATTGGAAGAGCCACCTCTGCCACGTGCTCCTCGAAAATGCTGTTTCTGTACTGGAGGCTTTCTAAGGCACAAGCAGAATCTGTGCCCTTTTTAATGGATTCAAGGGCATCGTCAACATGCTTGCCGAAAAGTGAGTCCCCATCATATGGCAAGTCCCAGCTCCAGCAAGTTGTCTGAATCCTGTTGAGGAGATGTCAACAGCACAATCTATAATCTCTGCAGAGATTTTTTCCCCCCTCCTGGACTATCGTCTGGGCCTCGGTGCGGACAGAATCCGGGAGCTGGTGAATCAAAGCCGCAATCTCTGACCACATTTGGCGGTCATATCTCCCCAGGATGGCCAGGGAGTTAGCCGCTCTGACCGTTGTGGCAGCCATGGTGGTAAACTTCTTGCCGATGGAATCTAATCGGCGTCCCTCTTGGTCTGGAGGAGAGGTTAGAGGAGTGGCTGGATTCCTCAAACGTTTCTGGGCAGCCTGAGTTACAACGGAGTCCTCCTTGGGATGAGAGACAAGGCATACTGGAGAATCTGCAGGCACCTTGTATTTTTTGTCCAGACGTGGTAATACAGCTGCGATGGAGTTTGGCCGTGCCATAAGTTTAAGTCCTTCCTGCCAAATAAAATCAATGATAGGGATGGTATGAGTCTGTTTAAGAGGCTGATCTTTGAAGTCTTAGAGGAAGCAATCTGTTTGCTGTATCTCTAAAGTTAAATGGAAGCGCTTGGCAGCACGCACCATTAAGTTACGAAAACTTCCAATGTCCACCGGCGGAGAGGGCAAAGGCGATGTTGGTGGAGTAGATGGCGTTTGAGCTCTATAATCATCCCAATCCGCGAGAACGTCATCTTGATCAGTGTCCTGATGGACATCCGCGTCTTCATCAGTATCTGTGTGCGGAAGAGTTGGGGACTGCGGTATTTCCACACTTACAGGATTGGCGCCGCAGGGTGAGGAGTTGGTGAGGTAGTCGCAGATGGAGGGAACCTGCGATTGTAATTGTCCAACATGTTCTGCAAGTTGGTCACTAAAGAAGATGGTATTTGCGTCATACGCTGTTCATGTGGTGCTTCAAAGCGAGCATCCTGAACAGGAAAAAGAGCAGCTCCTTCTTCCTCATACTCCTCATCTTCCTCCTGGCACTTTATGTTAAGTTCAGATGGACTGTTAGCAGGACGAAATACTTAAGTAACATAGGAACCGTCATCAGAATCGTCTTCTGCAGACTCAAATAATTTAGTTGGCAGAGTTTCAGTCATCGGACTCAATGGAACAGGTCGTTTCACCACAGAAGCTGTAACCACCGTGAAAGTAGTTGCTGTAGCGAGTGAATGTTGCGCCGTCGGACAGATGGCAGCAGATGGCAATGGAGTCGTCGACGGAGGTAATATCTTCTCCTTAGTCGACGTAGATTTCCGTGCCGTCGACGGAGTCGTCGACGAAGATGAAGTCGTCGACACATGAGGAACCGTAGACGGCACCGTCAACGAGGATCTTGCCGTCAACGTAATCGTCGACGAGGGTGCAGCTGTCGATAAGGTCTTGGCCGTCGACGAGGTCTTGGCCGTCGACGAGGTCTTGGCCGTCGACGAGGTCTTGGCCATCGGCAGGGTCTTGGCTGTCGACGAGGATGTCGTCGTCGACGAAGAGGAGGCCGTCGACAAAGGACGTGTCAATGGTGTCTTCGATGATGGATGCTTTAGCCCAGGCGTCGACGAGGCAGGTTTAACCGCCGTCGACAAAATCTTTAAAATAGATGAAATAGGCCTCACTTCTGGAAGCGCCGAGGATGAGGTACGTTGTCGTGGTAGTCTTCGTAGACATAGAACATGTCGTCGTCAGTGTTGGCACAGCGTCGACGGATCTCGTCGTCGTCGACGGAACTCGTCGTCGTCGACGGACGCATCCACGGTCCCGTCGACGAGCTGGCGCCCGATTTCGATAACGAGGGCACAGCTTGGGATTGCGACGCCAGAGAACCAGGTCCCGTAGGCGTGGAAGCTTACAAATCCCGTGGGGAGACAGATTTAGAAGCGTCGACGAGCTTCTTTCTCTTCAGAAAAGGAGATGGCATCTCAGTCTCTGACCCACGCTTGAGAGAGGCTTTAGAATAGAAAGAAGACACGCTTTCCACATCAGAAACTGCACCTTCGGAAGTCTTCAACTTCTGTAGCCACAGAAGGAGACGGGCCTCTCCGTCCTTCAGTGTCTTTGAGGAGAAGGTCCTACAGAACTTGCAGTTCTTAACTTCATGGTCCGGATAAAGACAGTAAATACACTTACTGTGTGGATCCTCATGAAACAGGCAAACAAGGGTTGAAGAAACTGAGCAGAGCTCAGGGAGACTCCCTTCACACAACGTGCAGTAGAAAATCTGAGGGCTTGAGCTTCTGAGGAGAAGGTTCTAGAGGGTGCTGTTGCCTGATTGGCTGGAATGTGGACCATTATAATGACTGTGATATGTTACTAAAGAGATTTCTCCCTTTAAGGCTTCTATGGGCCTGTTCTCAGTTCTATGGTACTTTTAACTTTGTGTTATATTTATATATATTTTATATGTCTTACATTTATGTATATTTATAATATATATATAATTTTCTATATTTACATATATATATATATATTTTTTTTTTACTACTATTTTATGTACCGTGGGACTCCCACTTTGACGACGGGAAATATTCAAGCATGTGAATCTATGAAAGACACCCCTAATACTGGAGAATGTAAGCTCAGTTTTCAAAAAGAAAAAAACTGCTTTAGTCCTCTCCTATGATCAAATGGACAATGTTGATTGGGGAGTAAAAAGCGAAGATCTCTGTACTCTCCTTTCCATGGTGCTCATGATAAAGTTGGAGAAAATGACCGCTATATCTAGGCTAGGATCTCTAGCTGGGCTTTGCCTTTGCTCCTTGTAGTCTTATGTGTGGTTATGGTCCTCAGTATGACTTTTTGAATATTCCTCTTCCTCTGCTTCCCCACCACCGTTCGTTGCCTCTTCTTAAAAACAGTTCTGTTAAAGTTTAGGTAGAAAGGGAATAAAGGGGAGCCAATAGTTTTAGTCATGCTTCTCCGAGTAGCTCGCAAGCTACTGACAGCTCTCCAGCTACCTGTAAGTAGCTCTTCTGTGTGCAGTCCAATTTACAAAATAAAAGGCTTTTGCTTGGATAAATTATTAGATGTATACTAAAATTAAAGAGTGCACATAAAACAAAAATGTGTTTATTTTCAGAGCTCATAAGCCTGTTTGGAGAAAAGGGGTTGAATTTCCAAAATATATTTGAAGCTGATATTTAGGTGATGAATCATGTGGCACCGGGTGACACGTATTACTAAAATTACTTTGACCTTTGTGCTAGTGGTTATAGATATGCCTGTCTATGTATTACCCATGTAAAGGAATTCCAAATTGACAAAGTCTTTTTTACACTGCATGTGCCAAACCTGCCTGATGCACTGAAGTGATAAGTGATAATGTCTGTCATCCCTGCACGGAGGTGATAACTGCCAGTAATTTTGCATAAGGGCCACCAATTTAATCTTGTCTGATGTGGTCATTATTACAACTCTAATAATATTAATAGTTCAGTGTAGGAAAGTAGGATCTGCTTTCATGGTCACCCCCACTTTTTGCTGGTGTCATTATGTTTTACTGACTAGTCTGACTGGGATCCTACTAATCAGGACCCCAGTCTCTGTGCTTCTTCCCTAAATGGGATATGGTGAGTACTTAGGTACAACCCAGATTAGCTAATGGTGTACCTTTGTAAGTCCTTAGTTTATGGTACCAAGGTACCAAGGGCATAGGAACACCAAGGGTCACCCATGGGCTGAAGCATGTATTATGCCACCCATGGGAGACCACTCAAATTGTGACTACAGGCCTGCAATTACAGCCTGTGTAAGCTGGTGCTAGCACCACTTATGACAGATATAAGTTTCCTTATATCTGAGGTCACTGCACTTAAAACCTATAAGTCACCACTAAGGCAGGCCTTTCAATCCTGAAGGAAGGGTTCTCGGTTGTAATTGTGAGGGTGCCCCTGCATGAGCAGGACACCCCTTAAATCCACGGAGTCCATTCTCCCAGGTTGTAAGTGTATCAGCCATTACGATACATATAGTGGCCAATTCTCATTATGCAATGGCTATCTCTAAACTAGCTGGAACAAACCCTGTCGTGTTTGGGAGGTATGATTCCATGCACTGTCAAGCTCCTCTTGGGGGCCCTCAGTGCTCCTGGTACCAGTCTTCTAGACCTAGAGAGCAAACTATGGCTGCTACTGACCAGAGACACGATTCTACCCTCCTGCTGCTGAGCCAAGCTTGAGCAGGGAAAGGGAGAACAATAGGTTACCTATGTGACCACCTTCCAGACAGCATTTAGTGTATTGGGACAGGATGGAGGCGCTTGCCAGCGCCACTAGACTATTTGAAGGGCACATTTGGTGCCCTCCTTGCATACTCCAGTTGAAACCAGTTCAGGGAGCCGTTATCTCCCACTCTGGCACGAAAATGAACAAAGGACATGGGAGAATCCTTCCCACTGTCCAACCCATCCTCTGGGAGGAACTCCTGAATTGTCCCAACCCTTTCCTTAGGGTACTTAAGGGCGTACCTGTGGGTGGGTCCCTAGATTCATCGTGGGACAAGATTCAGATCCTAAACCACTTCATCTTCATCCATCTGGGCACTCTGGACTTCGGTGGACTTGCTTTTGGAACCGAGACTGCAACTGGGAGGACTCCTGCTGCTCCTGTTCTCGTCGTCCTGCAAGTCTTCTGCGTCGTCTGTGCCTGTACTCCATAGAGGTTCTTCTACAGGCCTGTGGATATCCAAGACACTCGAAGGAATCTCCCCTGAAGGGAAGGAGTCACTTCCCTGCATCTGCAGGCACAGCAACGAAGCTGACCGGTCTGCTATTCCTGAGCACCTACGAAGTACGAGAGGTTGAGCAACACAGTTGGTGGTTCTGCAACTCCCTCGAGGCCTGCACTGTCTTCACAGCAAGTTTGTAGCCAGTATCCCTCGTCAAAACCGCTGGAGCAGTACCCCTGTGCACTGCGTCAACTTGCCATTGCCAAGGCTTGTTGACTCTCTTTACCAGAGATCTTCAGGCTCCAAGAAGCTCCAGCTTCAATCATCTCCTGCAACCAAGATCTTCGCCTGCACCGCATCCTCTTCACCGCGGGTCTTCATCATTTGGTGAGCTGCTCAAGGTCCTCTGGCGACTCCTGTGCCTTCGGCCAGTCGGTCCTTTTGAGGGTCTACTTTGGCTCGAGTGGGCTCCCCTGCTTGCTCGGGGCCTGCTTTGCCCTACCTGCTCGTGGCAAGTCCCTTGGACCTTTCTGGTCCGACACTGCACTTTTTTTGACAGTTACTTTGGTTGCCTTTGCCAAGACTTGTTGGTGTCCCTGCCGGAAAGTGACCTCCCTGGCTCTTGACATCCGACTTAGGACAGCTTGTAAACAGCTTCTGGTCTTCCACAGCATCGCCTAGTCCGCATAGCTGCAACTTCAAGGGCACATCAAATTTCATGCATCCCGACATCGGTGGGCATTCGTCTTCTGTGCCACTTGGTCCCTCCTGAGTGGCATAAACTTTGTCCTCTCTGCTTGCAGATACCTCTTATCTTGAATCTACCTTTCGGTTGCAACGGACTCGTTTGGCCTCTTCGCCAGCGGCATCTTCACTGAAGTCCTCCATTGTGGTCTACGCGGTTTCCGACATCACTTCGCACCTATGCACCTGGGTTCCTTGGTGTAGGTATCCTGGTTCCTGGGGTATACACTGGTGGGGTGACTCTCCAACCTTTCATATTCCATAGGGTTTCTTCAGGGTCCAGTGGGAAGGGTCCTTCTTCTTTAAAACTGTAACCGCAACTTACCAATTGACTTGTATTGAGCACGCGCTCGTGTTCCCTCTCTGCACACGGCCTCTGTGGGGTTCCTGGGTATTTACCTTGGGTAGATCCTTGGGCCCCGACTCTTCTACATCTTCTGGGTCCAGTCCCGACTTAAGTCATGGTTGGTATGCCACTATTTTAGTATATGGTTTGGTCTCCTGCTGGAGACCACTGTCTATTTGTGGTACTTATGTGTTCTATTACCAAAGTATTGTGTTTTTTGTGGTTTTATCTCAGATTAGAAGATATTGCAATGTGTTACTGAGTGTTTATAATTAATACATATTTATATAACTACACTGTGTGGTTCTTTTTCACTTAACCTATACTATAAGATTAAGTACTGGTACAAAAGCTGCTTTACACTCCTTCTGGACTAAGTCTGAAGACTGCTCTCCACAGCTACCACTTAGAGAGCTTTCTAAGGTTGTCTAAGACCACTGAAATCACCATAAGGGTTTTCTGGATTAGTTCAGGGTGCTACACTTACATTAGTGAAACAAAAGGGGATGATGGACAGAGCGTTTGAGCAAATCAAACACTCACCCCCAGTCAAATGATCTGGGTTTAATCAATCACCATTCTTTAGCTCACTCAGCCCCCCCAGTTCAGACATGGCCATATGCAAATCAGTCTGACCCTTTGCCTCATGAGAACAGTCCAGCCCGAACAGCCAAGCCATGTCTTCCCTGGACCGGAAACAAGTATCCTGGGACCGGTTTCGGATTCATACTCCTCATCAGCCAGGCTATCTTGAATCCAGTGGCCAAGTGAGCAAGGGATTCACGTCTGAGCATACCCTGCTGACTTAGGGCGAACAAAGCGAAACAAAAGGGGATGATGGACGGAGCGTTTGAGCAAATCAAACACTCACCCCCAGTCAAATTATCTGGGTTTAATCCATGACCTTTCTTTAGCTCACTCATCCACCCCAGTTCAGACATGGCCATATGCAAATCAGTCTGACCCTGTGCCTCATGGGAGCAGTCCAGCCCGAACTGCCAAGCCATGTCTTCCCTGGACCAGAAACAAGTATCCTGGGACCGGTTTCGGATTCATAATCCTCATCAGCCAGGCTATCTTAAATCCAGTGGCCAAGTGAGCAAGGGACTTACGTCTGAGCATACAAAGCGAAACAAAAGGGGATGATGGACGGAGCGTTTGAGCAAATCAAACACTCACCCCCAGTCAAATGATCTGGGTTTAATCCATCACCATTCTTTAGCTCACTCAGCCACCCCAGTTCAGACATGGCCACATGGAAATCAGTCTGACCCTGTGCCTCAAGGGAACAGTCCAGCCTGAACTGCCAAGCCATGTCTTCCCTGGACCGGAAACAAGTATCCTGGGACCGGTTTTGGATTCATATCCTCATCAGCCAGGCTATCTTGAATCCAGTGGCCAAGTGAGCAAGGGACTCACGTCTGAGCATACCCTGCCAACTTAGGGCGAACAAAGCGAAACAAAAGGGGATGACGGACGGAGCGTTTGAGCAAATCAAACACTCACCCCCAGTCAAATGATCTGGGTTTAATCCATCATCATTCTTTAGCTCATTCAGCCACCCCAGTTCAGACATGGCCATATGCAAAACAGTCTGACCCTGTGCCTCATGGGAACAGTCCAGCCCAGACTGCCAAGCCATGTCTTCCCTGGACCGGGAACAAGTATCCTGGGACCGGTTTCGGATTCATAATCCTCATCAGCCAGGTTATCTGGAATCCAGTAGCCAAGTGAGCAAGGGACTCACGTCTGAGCATACCCTGCCAACTTAGGGCAAACAAAGCGAAACAAAAGGGGATGATGGACGGAGCGTTTGAGCAAATCAAACACTCACCCCCAGTCAAATGATCTGGGTTTAATCCATCACCATTCTTTAGCTCACTCAGCCACCCCAGTTCAGACATGGCCATATGCAAATCAGTCTGACCCTGTGCCTCATGGGAACATTCCAGCCCGAACTGCCAAGCCATGTCTTCCCTGGACCGGAAACAAGTATCCTGGGACAGGTTTCGGACTCATAATCCTCATCAGCCAGGCTATCTTGAATCCAGTGGCCAAGTGAGCAAGGGACTCACGTCTGAGCATACCCTGCCAACTTAGGGCATACCAGGCGAAACTAAAGGGGATGATGGACGGAGAGTTTGAGCAAATCAAACACTCACCCCCAGTCAAATGATCTGGGTTTAATCCATCACCATTCTTTAGCTCACTCAGCCACCCCAGTTCAGACATGGCTGTAGGAAGGTGGATATCTGACTATGGTTGCCCCCAACTGTTTTCCTAGTGTTTTGCTGGTTTTCGACATAGTTGGCCTGGGATCCTGCTATCCAGGACCCCAGGCTTCCTGCTCTCTCTTTTAAAATTGACTCCATGTACCTTAGGTACATTTCCAATTGGATACTGAGTCACCTTATCAGCCCCTGTACAGTGTACCTTAGGTACCCAGGGCATAGGTGCACCCAGCGCCTACCAGGGGCTGCAGCATGTATTATGCCACCCCTGGCTGGCCATCCAAAACTGACACATCTGGCTGCTAACACAGCTGGGGCAAGGTGGTGTAATCACCCTTTGCTTTATATATAGTATACCTATATCTAACCCTAAAATGGACAGATATACTCCTATAAGTCACTCCTATGGCAGGCCTTAACAATCCTGGAGGCAGAGTGCTTGGAATTATGTGAAATGGTGCTCTAGCATGAGCTGAGCCTGTCTACAGCTTTCGGAACCAAGTCCTTTAGCTGTTTCCATGATAACGCTATACCATATACTCTTAAGTGCATTATAACCTCGCGGTTATTGCTAACTTTGGCATAGCATTATCAAAAGATGTCGAGTAAGGTGTCATACGAAGAACAATAGTTACTTACCTGTAAACAGGTGGTTCTCCAGTATTGGTGTCTTTCATAGATTCACATGCCTGAATCATTCCCCGTCGTCGGAGTGGGAGTCCCACGGTACATAAAAAAGCAATAAAATGCCATAATACATATAGCAAATATCAGAAGTACCCAACCCGGAAGTAAAGTAGCACCAGCTACAGTAGAAAAAACCTTCACAATCGTGACTATCCTAGTCATTATGTATTAGTCCAAACTGCAGCCAATCAGGCGACAGCACCCACCAGAATGTTCTCCCCAGAAGCTCAGGCTCTCAGATTTTCTCGCACAAGAGTGAAACCCCATAATGCCTGAGTGAGTCTCTGGGGGAAGGCGGGCGGGTTGCATGTGAATCTATGAAAGACACCAATACTGGAGAACCACCTGTTTACAGGAAAGTAACTATTGTTCTTCTCCAGTATTAGGGGTGTCTTTCATAGATTCACATGCCTGAATCAGAATAGTAAGCAGTACTCCTAGCAGAACGCTCGTAGACGTCAGAGTATCAAATATATATACATATATATATATATACACAGTATAAATGAATAACAATAATCATCAACATCTGAATAACGTCTAAAGAGCATAGAGGAGGAGGTGGAAACTGAGGCTCACCTTATTTGAAAAGATTGCGCAGCACTGCTCTTCCAACCGAAGCATCTGCGTCGTCTGCTGAATCTAGACAGTAGTGTCTAGTAAAGGTGTGTCTGCTAGACCATGTAGCAGCTCTGCAGATCTGTCGAAGAGGCACACCAGCAAAAAGGGCAGTGGAAGAGCTAACCGGCCTTGTAGAATGTGCTCTTGGCAAGGCCTGTAAGGGTCTACCGGCCTGCTGATGACAAAGTCCAATTGTAGAGGAGACCCATCTAGCAATGGTCTGTTTTGAAACTGCACTGCCCTGGCGCTGCCGGCCATAAGCCACGAACAGTTGGTCTGTCTTGCGGATGGCAGAGGTTCTTGATAGGTAAAACTTAAGACATCTTCTAATATCCAACGAATGCAGTGCTCGTTCAGCCGGAGACTGTGGGGTTGGAAAGAATGTCTTGAGGACAACCGGCTCATTCAGATGAAAATCCAAAGGCACTTTTGGCATGTACGTTGGATTAGTACGTAGTACTACTGAGTCTGTGGTGAATTGGATGAAAGGCGATCTAGATGTAAATGCCTGAATATCGCTAACCCTTTTAGCAGATGTTAAAGCGAGTAACAATGACACTTTCCATGTTAAGAATTTCAGGTCCACCTTATGGATCAGCTCGAAAGGGTGACGCATGAGCTGAGTTAGTACGACATTCAGATGCCATGTAGGAGGAGGTTTCCGCACAGGCGGAAACATACGAAACAATCCTTTGAAAAATTGCTGTATGATCCGTACGGAAAACAAAGAATTTGATCCATCTTGACGAAATCTAGAAATGGCAGCCAGGAAGACCTTAAGAGTAGAATGCGCCAAACCCAATCTGGCCAAGTGCAAAAAGAAGGGAAGATTTTGCTCTGGTTTGGCATGAATGGGATGAAGACCATTAGACTGGCACCATGCACAGAAACGCCTCCACTTAAATTTGTAGGTCTTTTTTTTTTTTTTTTTTTTTTAAATATATTTTTATTGCAGGAATTAGTAAACCGTTACAAAATCGACCAGCATTATATCACAAGCAATATCAACTAAATACAACCCTCTGTCCCCACTCCCCGCACCTTAAGTTCCGTACACAGCCATCCAGCCCACAACCCTGGGGTCGGGCGGCGAAATTCAATGGGGGCTCAGAAGGATGTCAGAGCTGGTCCGGATGATCCACTGTCCGTCATCTGCTTTTCCAAACAAGTCTATAAACCCAAAAGAAAAACCCCCACCCTCAAAATACTACTAACCAAAGTAAACCCCACCCAACCCCGCCATCAGCGCCTGGGAACTACCGCAACAGGATCTGCTATGGGACCCACAGGGAAAGCAACAGGACTAATGGTGCAAATGTTTAACGGGACTCGGGGCGAGTCGCTTCTTCACCTTCAGAGTCGCTGGGGGCGCAATAATCCCTGAGGGCCTGTACTAACATTTCCCACTCCAACGCTGCCTCCTGCGCCTTCTCATTACGCTGCCTCCAGGCCAGTTGGTATCTCAGTGTGCTCTCCCCCGCCGCCCACTTCAAGAGCTCGCTGTGCCATCGGCTTCCTGTCGGACCAACTCGTGCCTTCCAGTTCCTGGTCACCTCTCGCTTAGCAAGGAGGAGCCCTAGGTCGATAAATTTGCTGGAAATTTTATTCTTGGGGGTATGAGGGAACCAGTGTAGGAGTCCCACCGCCGCATCAAATGATAAGGATCTCCCCGTCACCTCCTCCAGGGTCTTCCCCACTTCCACCCAGTAGGATGATAATCCCGGGCAGGCCCATAACATGTGGAGGAGGTCCGCCTCCTGAGCTGGGCACCTAGGGCAGTCCGCCGAATTCGTGGCAAAATATCGCTTAATTTTCACTGGGGTCAGATATGCTCTGTGGAGAACGTAATAATGGACCAGCTGAAAACGGGCGTGGCGTGTGCCCTTCCAGGCTCGCCGCACCAACTGGGACCAGGTCGTCTCCGGTATCTCCCTGCCAATGTCCTCCTCCCAGCGGTTTCTCGAAGTAGTGAGAGGAGCCAACCCTTCGTTGATCAATCTACCGTAAAGGCAAGTGACCGCCTTCACCGTGCCCGCAGACATCATCACGTATTGGCACACCGGAGATAAGGCGGGTTCCTCCTGCCCGCTCTTCCAGTGTGCCTGGATCGCTCGGACAATGGCCGAGTGCAACAGAAAGTCACCACGGGGGATCTCGAAGCGGTCAATAAGATCCTGGAAGGGCAAGAGCGCCCCGTCCTCATACAGATCCCCAACTAGCTGTAAGCCGGCGTCCTCCCAGGCCGCCAATCGTGACCAATCGCCTCCATGGGGGAGGGCCGTCAGCATCCCCAAAGGTATTTCGGGTGCATACGGTGTTCTCAGATGGCCTCGGGCGTGAGCCCGATTCCAACACAGGCGGGCGGTCCGCTCCTCCAGCGACAGATCCCGCAGGGCCAAACGTTGTCGCAGCGCTATGAAGGAGAGAACATGCCTGGCCATGCCCGTCCCCCTCCTGTCTTCCGGGCCCCGGAATTCTCGGGCGATCTCCTGGGTGAAGGTCTGGAGCTGCGCCGCCAGATAATATTTTTCAAAGTCCGGCACCGCAAGCCCCCCCTCATCTTTCGGCCTCATCAGGGTATTGAGGGCCACCCGACGGCGGCCCGAGCCCCAGAGGAAACCGACCATCATAGATCGTAACAGTCGAAACGTGGCCGGTGGGACCCAGATCGGTAGTGTCCGGAAATAATATAATAGCCGGGGAAGCGCCACCATTTTAAGCAGAGCGATCCGACCCGCCACCGAGAGCGGCAGCGTGGCCCAGAAGTCCATGCAGCCTCGAAGTGCTCGAGTGCTGCGGGCAATGTTCCCATCCAGGAGGTCGGATGGGTCGTGATAGACGAATACCCCCAGGTACTTAAAGCAGTCGGGTTCCCATCTAATCTCCCTACTTAAAGTAGGGGCGGGGGCACCCTTACGAACCGGGAAAAGACAGGTCTTGGACCAATTCACCCGGAGGCCCGAAACCTCCCCAAACTCCGTAAGTGCCGTCGCCGCTCCATGTAAAGCGTCGAGCGGGTCCTCTAGGAAGAGCAACAGATCGTCTGCATACAGCGAGACGTAGTGCGGGCCCGAAGGCGTCCATAGGCCCATATAGTGGGCTCCCGATCGAAGATGCAGCGCGAGTGGTTCCACCGCCAGCGCAAAGAGAAGTGGGGACAACGAACACCCCTGCCTCGTGCCGCGTTCTACCGGATATTGTGAGGAAATCAGTGGTCCCGCCCAGACCCTGGCCGATGCAGAGGCATAGAGAACCGCGGTCCATCTGATGAAGCCCTCACCGAGGCCGAATCTCCGCAGCACCGTGTAAAGGTAGTCCCACTCCAGGCTATCAAAGGCCTTCTCTAGGTCCACCGATAAGACAACCGGGGACGGGGCATCCACAAACGGTTCCCCTAGCAAACGGAGCAACCTGCGAATGTTCATAGTCGTGTTACGCCTCGGGATAAAACCCGCTTGGTCCTCATGCACCAGGGAACTCATGTGTCCCAGCAGCCTCGAGGCCAAGATACTGCTCAGTATTTTATAGTCCACCGTCAGCATCGATAAGGGACGGTAAGACCCCGGGTCGGACGAGTCCCTTCCTGGTTTGAGGAGAGGAACCACCAACGCCTCACACATCGAGCTCGGGAGCCGCCCCAGCCTCTTCGCCTCTCTGTAGACCACCAATAACCTAGGGGCTAGGAGGTCAGCATAAGCTGCATAAAACTCCACGGGCAGGCCGTCTAGGCCCGGGGTCTTATTTCTCGCCATCCGTTTAATGGCACCGCGGATCTCCCCCAATTCTATGTCAGATCCCAGGGCTTTTGCCACTTCTTGCTCCACTGTTCGGAGCTCCAGTGGGCGTAGATAAGTATCGAGCCGGTCAGGGTCTCGGGCGGAGCGACTGCGGTACAAACGTTCGTAATAATGCCGGAAGCAGCTGAGAATCTCCGGTTGAGTGTATACCTCGGTTCCGTCTGCCTTACGCATACTTGTCGTCAATGAGGACTGACGCGTAGGGTTGGCCAGCCACGCCAGCAACGCGCTCGATCTGTCCCCCTCCGCGATGGACCGGACCGTATAGGCCTTGTAGTCAAAACAGCGAAGCCGTTCGACCTCCGCCGCCACCTTCTCCCTCGCCTCCGCCGTGTGTACCTGTAATTCCGGGCGCCCGGGGCGGCGAAGTTCCAGCTCGCGGAGTTTCCGGTCCGCTGCATCCAGGTCAGCTAGGATAACTCGCCTCATGCCCACCTTTTTAGAAATGCAGTAGCCCCTCACCACTACCTTAAAAGCGTCCCACTCTAACGCTCTCGTACTCGCGGTGCCGCCGTTGGACGCAAAATATTCCGATACCTTATCCCCCAGGTCCGCCTTGAAAACACTGTCCTCAAGAATCTCGGGTCGTAACTTCCAGGTGGGCACCGCCGGCGCCCCGGGGAACCAGCGAAGGTCCAGCAGGAGGGGGTTATGGTCTGAAATGGTTCTGGACAAGTACTCAGATCGGACCGCTGCCGAAACCAGTTCGGGCGAGCCAAGAAATCCATCCAGTCTGACATGCAACTCATGGAGGCTCGAGAAGTATGAATAGTCCCTAGATGTGGGGTGGTGCGCCCTCCAGATATCCGTCAGACCCCAGTGGGTCTGCCAATCCTTACGCCCCTTAGCCGTGCGACGAACCGGAGAATCGGGAAGGGGCGGATGTGAGCGGTCAGTGTCTACGTCCACTACTGAGTTAAAATCTCCCCCGAGCAAAAGGGGCCCGGAGAAGAAGTGGGCCAACGAGCCCGATAACCTGGAAAGGAAGGCAGTCTGGTCTATATTAGGAGCGTACACACAGCAAACGTTCAAGTCCCTCCCTCCTAAAGTGCCCGAAATGGCCACGTAACGCCCCTCTGGATCTACCACTGTTTTCGTGACTTGGAAGGGGACCCCAGCTCTAATCCATATTAGCGCCCCTCTGGCATACGCGGAGTACGATGTGTGAAAGACCTGCCCCCTCCATCTACGCTGTAGCGCCGCCCCTTCCGCCCTGTTCAGATGAGTTTCCTGCAGCAGCGCCATTTGCACTCCCCTACGCACTAAATAAGCGTGGACTTTGTGGCGCCTGGACATAGTATGAAGCCCCCTCACGTTCCAAGTAACACATTTCAAGTTAGCAACATCAGCCATTGTCCCATATTGTTCTCGCACAGTCTCCCCATCCGGGGCCCCACAAAAAAAGGGCATCATTCATCCCAGCACTGATGGCGGCCATTTTCCCCAACCAAAACCAAACAACCCAAGAACGAACCAAACCCCCACCCACCCTCCCCAGAACAGGACCCAAACAGCACCATCCAGATCCCATCCAAACCTTGCCCTCCAACAACCCAATAACCCCTACTAATCCTGCGGTCGCCGCCGTAGGAAGGCCTTAAGGGCCAGGTGTGGGCCGGGCGGAGGCAGTGGGCCCTCGACGCTCAGGCTACCAGGACTAAAACAAGCCCAAAACAGTGCCGAAGACCTCCGGGGCAAAAACAGGGGCACCCCACCCTCCCCGCCCGCGTTGGCAGCATCAATTGACGGCAACCGCCTCCCCCCTGCCGGGCCCCCTCCCAAAATGAAGTAGCTCACCCCGTTACCCCTGTCCATCCAGAAGGTCTTCCACCGATTTCGGTGTGATCACCGGCGTATGGGCGCTATCAGTCACCGAGTCCTCGGAGTCCGATGGTGCCCCCTCGTCACCCGGGTCTGCTTCCTCTTCAATGGCATCGTCTCGTGCGCCAGATAACTCAGATAACGCCTCCAGCACTCCCTTCCGCTCCGTCGACGTCTCTGCAGTTGAGGGCCCCCCCGAGCGGCCGCGGCGATTCCTAATCCTCCTGGATCGCCGTCTCTGTTCCGGCTCCTCCGCCTGTTGGGATGAGGAGCCGAAGCCATCTTTCCCTGCTCTGTAAAGCTCAAGCCAGGCACAGACATCCTCCGGGGTGTCGAAGAATTGAGTCTTGTCATCGACAATGATGCGGAGCCTTGCAGGATAGAGGAGCGAGTACTGGATGCCCTCGCTCCTGAGCTCGCGCTTGACCGCCAGGAAGGAGAACCGCCTGCGTTGAGTTTCGTAGGTGTAATCCGGGAAGATGTTCACCTGACTGTTCGCCACTTTGAATGGACCATTATGTCTGGCGGCATTGAGGATTAAGTCTCTGTCCCGAAAGTGCAATAACCGCGCCACCACTGGTCTCGGGGCACGTCCCTGCTGCGGTGGCCGCGCCGGGACTCTGTGGGCACGCTCCAAGGTGTAGAAGGAGGATAGCCCCTCCGGGGCCACCGTGTCACGGAGCCAGGCCTCCAAGTATGCCACCATGTCGCCATCCTCGATCTTTTCCGGAAGGCCCACCACACGGATGTTGTTCCTCCTGTTGCGGCCTTCCGCATCCTCCGCTCTCTGCTCTAGGGTCGCAATCCGGGATAAGGCATCCTTCATAGTCGCAGCCAAGGTTCGCTGCGCTGGCTCCAAGATTTTCACCGAGCTCTCCACTTCCTTGACCCGGTCCGAAAGTTTGCCGTGGTCCGCTCTAAGGAGACCTAGGCTCGTCGCCACCTGGGCAATGTCCTGTTGGAGGGCCGATCGCGTGGTCGCTATCGCCTCCAGGACGCGGTCGAACTGCTGTTGCATCGATGCACCACCAGAACTCTTTGGGTCCCCATGTTCCTCTTTGTCCTGGGTCTCCGAGTCTGAGGCGGTTGGGGTGGTCCCCTTGGCTCCTCTAGGTTTCCCCATGTCGCCGGGGGCACTCCGTGATGGTCCAGGAGCAGGCGTCTCCGGGTGCAGATGCCGATCACGACCCTCCCGGTTGCTGGACCTCAAATCGAGTATCGGAGACCTCCTTCTCCAGGGCCTGTGGGAACTTCTCCGCTGCGGCTCGCGCCACCACCACGGCGTCCGAGGGCACCGATGAGGGGGCGGAGACAACCGCCGCCAGGTCGGGCAGGCCCGCACAGCCGCTAAAGTCCCGGGGTGAGGGTCACCAACTCCACCGGACGATTTGTGGCGCCAGAGTGTCGCGCCTCCCATGGAAGTGGACTGGCCAGGAAAATGTAGCTAAGTGCGGTGTCGTGAGTGGGGCCACCGCCTGGTTCACCAGACGTCCGCTCACGGGATCCACTATAACGTGGGCATCCGCCCAGTCACCCAACCGAGTGCATTCTCGTTGTAGAAAGTCCGATACAACCGATATCTAGTGCACAGATCAGCAAGGGATGGCGAAGCCGGGGGCGAGACGTTGCCGGCGACGCTCCTCCAGTTCAATGGATCCGGCCAGGGGGACAGTGAAGTCCGGGCGCCATGTTGGGTCGCACTCCGCAACTCCGCAAACTTCGGTTTTACGCCGGATCACCACTCGTCCGAGCCACACCAAGGGCCCTGGCAGGTCTTCGTCGGTCCGTCCAGCAGAATGCGGGGTCTGGGGTGCCCCGCAGCCTCCGATTTCCAGGATAATCACGGGCTCAGTCCCGGAGCCGAGCTCTCAGGCGACCATCGCCATCGGCGCCCAAGCCACGCCCCCTTAAATTTGTAGGTCTTGATCGTAGATGGAGCTCTGGCTTTCGCCAGTACCTCCTGGCAATCCTGTGGAATGTTTAAGTGTGCAAATTCCATGTGCTGAGGAGCCAAGCTGACAATTTCAGCGAGTTCGGGTCCGGATGGTACACCCTGCCCTTCTGGGTGGAGAGAAGATTCGGAATGTGAGGAAGTTGGATAGGGTTGCATTCTGAGAGAAGGAGTAGCTCGGTGAACCAGTATTGCCGGGGCCATCATGGAGCAATCAGTATCAACCGGCATGGCTGCTTCTTCATCTTCTTGATGACTTTCGGGATCAGAGGTATCGGTGGAAAAGCGTAAGGGAATATTTGATTCCAATTCATCGAAAGGGCATCCCCGCACGAGTCCTTGTGGGGAACCCAGCTTGCAAAGTATGGGCATTTCCGGTTCTGGTGCGTCGCAAACAAGTCCATATCCGGATGCCCCCATGTCTGAAAGATGCGGTCTAGAGATGGTTGATGTAGTTCCCACTCGTGAGTGCAGCCTGTGGATCTGCTGAGAGAGTCCGCTAACACATTCACGATTCCCGGGACATGGACAGCTGACAGATGGATATTGTGTCAGGGCCCAACTCCAAATCTCTTGTGCCTGTTGCGACAGCCGGGCTGATCTTGTGCCTCCCTGCTTGTTTAGATAATGCATGCAGGTGGTGTTGTCTGTCCGAATCAAGACTGTGGCGCCTTCTAGGGTCGCCTGAAAGGACTTCAGGGCTAGAAAGATGGCGTGCAATTCTAGCCTGTTTATGTGCCATCTCATTTGGATTTTGTTCCATTTTCCGCTGACCGTCATGCCTTGGAGGTGTGCACCCCAGCCTGTCATTGAAGCGTCTGTCGTCACTATGAACCTGGGCACTTCCGTGAGGAAAGAGCATCCCACTTGTATGTTGCAACCTTGACTCCACCATTGAATCGCTTCTCGCATTCGAGGTGTTATTTGTATGATATCCTCGAAGGACCCTGACACCTGTAACCACTGGCGACTGAGCTCCTCTTGCAAGGGCCTCATCCGAAGACGACAGTTGGGGGTGAGGAGAATACAAGAAGAAATCATCCCGATGAAGGACTTGAAAATGCCCACTGAAACGCACCTTTTAAACAACAGTGCCGCAGCCAACCGTTGTATCTTTTCCTGTCTCTCTTTTGAGATAATTATTTGGGCGAGCTTGGTGTCCAGTGTCGCTCCCAAGAAAGTCTTTCTCCTTGCTGGCGTTAGGTGCGATTTCTCGAAGTTCACTGAGAAACCCAGGCTTGGCATCAGTGACAAAGTTTTTAGGTCTCGCCTTTACCATTCCGCAGGAATGGGAAATGGGGAGAATTCAAGTCGGCTATTTTCTCTTCAAACCAAAGGGCTTTCAGCCGCGGTTTTCTTGCAGTTCACGTGAATCACGTGATCAAACATGCACGAGCATTCACGTCCAGGGCTTCTCCTCCCCTAGCAGCACTCCTCCCACACCAGCAACTCCCCCCTCCCACACCAGCACCTCCCCTCTCTCTCCCCGCAAACACAGCCTTGTCCTAGCAGCACTCCTCCCACACCAGCAACTTCCCCCTCCCACACCAGCACCTCCCCTCTCTCTCCCCCGCAAACACAGCCTTGCCCTAGCAGCACTCCTCCCACACCAGCAACTCCCCCCTCCCACACCAGCACCTCCCCTCTCTTTCCACGCAATCACAGCCTCCCCCTCCCACACCAGCACCTCCCCCCTCCCACACCAGCACCTCCCCTCTCTCTCCACGCAATCACAGCCTCCTCCTCCCACACCAGCACCTCCCCTCTCTCTCCACGCAATCACAGCCATGCTGCACTGCCGAGCCTGGGCTTTTCCAGCTCTTCCCTCCCACTCTCTCACTCTCCCGCCCCAACCCGACTTGTTCTTGTTCTGAACTGCAGATGTACGAAGCGCCGAGCCAACTGCACAGAAAGAGCCACTCTCTTTGAATAACAGTCAAAAAGAGCCACAAATGAAAAACAGATCCCTTGAGTCATCTGATCACCTGCACACGAATGACCGCTTTGGTTTCAATGACCTCTTTTTTTTTTTTTCTTTTTGGTTCTTGTTTGTGCGTAAATATTTGAAACAAAACAATGAAGCAATGGGAAATGGGGGAGAATTCATGTGCTCCATCGGATAGTCAAACCACCGCTTTTTTCCGTGGCGTTTTCTTCGAGTGCACGTACAGGCACGCGCATTTGGCCCATACACTTTCATGGCCATCTGTTCCTGTTCCTGTTCCTAATGGCCCTCCCCCCTCCCCCAGCACAGAGCGCGCATCGCGGCCGCACAGCACATCAAAGGGCTTCTCCCAGCGTGTGCTGTGCGGCTTCTCCTCGCCTAATTATGTGGCCGGCCGTACTTGTGTTTCCTGGCCGCTTCCCGGCCGATCAACTTGTATCAGTTTGCTTACATTACCATGGTTTAAGGCACACATAATTTCCTGTATCATGCCTTGCACTCCCGACATTCGGGACATTCTTTGCACTTGTAATCATAGCAAACAAGGCTACTTTCGGATCAGCTATGGTCAGACAGCTATCTTCTTCGCTGTCCTTGTTTTCGACGTTTTATGTTCTCTTCCTAAGCCTTACATCAGTGACGGCCCTTCGCTAGCCTTGCACACCAAAGCCTGTGATGTCACTTATATCACAGTTGCTTGAACTACATTACCTACCCATGCCACCTGAATTTGGCACACATTTTATATTCTCTTGCTGGGCATCTCATGCCGTATCGTTATTTTTACTCCTCAATTTCCACACCTGGCATTAGTTTCTTTTCATGCCTTGCACCATTTTGTCATGCTTTACTCTACTCATGCCTTGCAAGCCCTGAACCTATTATCTTCCCTACCCAATCTTTCCACCTGATATCTTCACATGCCATATACCTGTATTCTCCTCCTATGCATATGCACCCGTTATCGTCTCTCACATCAGGAAGGTTTTGTTTCCCATGCCTGCTCCTTGCATCAATCTCATGCTCTGCACCTGAAATGTCACATCAAAGGCTCTGTGCCACTTTCACCCACACAGCAACACTTACAGACACACAACGCCACTCACACCCACGCAAGCCCACTATCATCC
The DNA here is from genome assembly GCF_964263255.1 of Lissotriton vulgaris. Taxonomy (NCBI): domain Eukaryota; kingdom Metazoa; phylum Chordata; class Amphibia; order Caudata; family Salamandridae; genus Lissotriton; species Lissotriton vulgaris. Next base: position 72,433,982 of record NC_141700.1, read on the forward strand.
ACGCAACACCACACTCAACCACGCAACGCAACTCACCCAAGCAACACCACTCACACACGCAACGCCACTCATACTCATCCACGCAACCCCACTCATCCACGCAATGCCACTCATCCACGCAACGCCACTCATCCACGCAACGCCACTCATCCACGCAACGCCACTCATCCACGCAACGCCACTCACACACGCAACGCCACTCACACACGCAACGCCACTCACACACGCAACGCCACTCACACACACGCAACGCCACTCACACACGCAACACCACTCACACACGCAACGCCACTCACACACGCAACGCCACTCACACACACTACGCCACTCACACACGCAACGCCACTCACACACACAACGACACTCAACAACACAGCGCCACTCAACAACGCAACGCCACTCAACAACGCAACGCCACTCAACAATGCAACGCCACACACACATGCAACGCCACTCGTACATGTAACGCCACTCACACATGCAATGCCACTCACACATGCAATGCCACTCACACATGCAACGCCACTCACACATGCAACGCCACTCCACCATGCTACGCCAGTCAAACATGCAACAACACTCAACCATGCAACGACACTCAACAATGCAATGCCACTCAACAAGCCAACGCAACTCTACAACACAACGCCACTCAACCACGCAACGCCACTCAACCACGCAACGCCACTCAACTACGAAACGCCACTCAACTACGAAACGCCACTCAACTACGAAACGCCACTCAACTACGAAACGCCACTCTAAAACGCAACACCACTCTAACACGCAACGCCACTCTAACACGCAACAACACTCTAACATGCAACGCAACTAAAAAACACGCAACGCAAATCACACATGCAACGCCACTCAACCACGCAACGCCACTCACACATGCAACAACACTCAAACATGCAACGCCACTCACACATGCAACGCCACTCACACATGCAACGCCAGACACACATGCAACGCCAGTCACAAATGCAACGCCACTCACAAATGCAACGCCACTCAACCACGCAACGCCAATCACACATGCAACGACACTCAAGAACGCAACGACAGTCAACTACGCAACGCCACTCAACAACGCAACGCCACTCACCCACGCAACGCCACTCACCCACGCAACGCCACTCACCCACGCAACGCCACTCACCCACCCAACACCACTCACCCATGCAACGCCACTCACCCACGCAACGCCACTCACACACGCAACGCCACTCACACATGCAACGCAACTCACACATGCAACGCAACTCACCCACGCAACGCAACTCACCCACGCAACGCAACTCACCCACGCAACGCAACTCACCCACGCAACCCCACTCACCCACGCAACCCCACTCACCCATGCAACGCCACTCACGCATGCAACGCCACTCACCCACGCAACGCCACTCACGCATGCAACGCCACTCACGCATGCAACGCCACTCACGCATGCAACGCCACTCATGCATGCAACGCCACTGACGCATGCAACTCCACTCACACACCCCCTCACCCTCAAACAACTTACACTCACACACCCACGATCTCCTCACACCCATCACAACACTCTCACACTCACTATACATCACACACTCTCAGCCACAAACCACCTCACTCACCCTCACCCTCACACACCCTCACCCTCACACACCCTCACCCACAGTCACACACTCAACATTCAAACTCGCACACCCTCACTCACCTTCACACCCTCACAACACTCACCCTCACTCACCCTCAAACTCTCACCTTCACTCACCCACACCTATCATCACACACTCTCACATCCCATTACCCTCACCCCCTCATCTTCACACACCCTCATCCCATCACCCACACTCATACTCACACCGTCACCCTCACTCACCCTCACACACCATCACACACCCTCACACCCCCTGAACATCACATCCAATCACCCTCACACCTTCCAGCCTTGTCCTAGCAGCACTCCTCCCACACCAGCAACTTCCCCCTCCCACACCAGCACCTCCCCTCTCTCTCCCCCGCACACCTTCCAAGTCCACCCTCACAACCCTCACTCATGCTCACACCCACACCCTCACTCACCTTCACACACTCACAACACTCGCCCTCACTCACCCACACCTACCATCACACACACTCACACCCCATTACCCTCACCCCCTCATCTTCAGACACCCTCACCCCCTCACCTTCAGACACCCTCACCCCCCTCACCCTCACAACCCTCACACCCTCACTCATACTCACACAGTCACCCTCACTCGCCCTTACACACCATCACACACCCTCACACCCCCTGACCCTCACATCCACTCACCCTCACACTCACACCGTACAAGTCCACCCTCCGACTCCACCCTACAACTCCACCCTACAACTACTAATACACCCTCCAACTACTAATGCACCCTCCAACTACTAATGCACCCTCCAACTACTAATCCACCCTCCAACTCCAAAAGTAAATAGCATTAGGCAACATTTAATTCAATAACAAAACATCAAATTACACACTTGTAGGTATTCAAAAATGAAAACTTAATGCATCGCAAGGACAGTGCACAAATTAATACATAAAAACGCAGGAAAGGATGGTTAAATATAACATTTCTCACAGAAAAAAATAAATCCAAAGAAAAAAGGGAAACATCTGAATACACAGCGAGTAATACACCAATTTAAAAGGGGACAAAAACCTCTAAAGGACACAAATTCACAACATAAAGCAGTCACTAAAGTAAGGGGAAATAAATAAACCATTAAACAATGGTGGAAAGAATCCACAAAACAAAGAAAGTGCGTAATCACAAGAGCACTACACCTCACATCCTACTTGAAATTCACTAATAAGTACAAGAAAGTATTTCACTCAAACTAAACAACAACAACAATACAATTTTTAAAGGTGGCTTCATACTTATACTTTGCCACAATTAATGCACATCTGTACTCGGAAATTTATAAGGAGGTAAACATTGTCTCAAATAAGCAAACACATACAAAATCAATGCGCATCTATGTTAATGCAAGCCAAGCTTTTGCAGTGCAAATTGATGTGTACCTTACAAAAAAAAAAAAACGTTTGGCATGCATTATATAAAAAATGTTACTGATGTGTTTGTTTTTTTATTCAGCGTTAACAACAGCATCAATTCAACATTTCATTAAGGCATGATTAGCTTTCTCAAAAAACGCTTCACAACTTTAATACATTTGAAGTGTACAATATTCACGGAGAAAAAATGATCACTTATAGGCATCATCACAATGACTCACACCCTCACACACCCTCACCCTCAGCCAAACACACCCTCACTCATCCTCACCCTACATCACACCCTCACACTCTCACAACCTCACACCCTCAATCACACTCATACCCTCACACACCATCACTCACCAACACACGCTCAGCCTCACTCACAACATCAAACGCCCAAACACTCGCACCAACTCACAATCACACTCACACCGTCCAAGTCCTCCCGCCAACTACACCGTAAAAAACATAAATAGCGTTAGGCAACATTTACCCTCACCCCCTCATCCTCACACACACACTCACAACACTCACACCCTCACTCATACTAAAACAGTCACGCTCAATCACTCTCACACACTGTCACACACCCTCAAACACCCAAACACTCACATCCACTCACCCTCACACTCACACCGTCCAAGTCCATCCTCCAACTACACCCTATAACTACTATACCACCCTACAACTTTACCCTCCAACTACAACTCCACCCTCAAACTCCACACATAAATAACGTTAGGCAACATTTATTTTAATACGTACAAATCAGATTACACAATTGTAGCTATTCAAAGATGTAAAATTAATGCAACGCAAGGACAGTGCAGCAATTAATACACAATAATGAATAAAGGGATTGTCAAATAAAACATTTCTTTCACAATGATCATAAAGACACAAAATAATACAACAATTTAAAAGTGGACAAAGCGAGCTAAAGGAAACAAATTCACAACATAAAGCACTTACTAAAGTAAGGGAAAATAAACCATTAAACAATACCAGCAAAAATCAAAAACGCAAACAAAGTGCGCAATCACAAAAGCACGCAACTCTGGTGTTGCTCTAACTCATGCTGCTGTTGCACGAAGTGTTTTGGAGGTGCTAAGTGCACAACAACAGGAACAACCTACACCAAAACAGCATCAAACAGCATCAAAAGAGCACAACTCAACAACACAACAACACTACTAACAACCACCCCAACACCACGATTCAACACAACATTATCACTCCGCAACAACACATTAACACAATGCACCAACACAACAACACTCAGCACATTAACATTCTCACACTGCAACACTACAACATCGCTCAGCAACACCAGAACAACACCCAATAACACCACAACACCACTCTCAAGGACCACATGGACAAAACAACAACACCACAATGATACTAATGTTTAAAAATTAATGCGGCGGTGTTGCTAAGTGTTGCTAGGCTGCTGGAGAGTGATGCTGCATGTGTTGTTAGCTCTCACCCTCAATATACCTATCTAACTATCTATATAAATAACAAATTAACAACAACATCTATACAATAATAGCATTACACCACATTTCAATAAATAATAAACAATACAATGCATTCATGTAATAATGGACTAAATAACACAGCAAAAATAACACCTACACAATAAGATCTTGCTAACACATATAAAAAAACGCTTGTAAATTACAATTACAATACCATTCCTGTAGATACGCAAATAAACAAAAACAATTTAGACCCAAAATATGCACTTGGAAAAAGGGACAACAGTAATACACTCATGTTATTAACAATACAAGACCAATACTGTACATACGATACCTGAAATAATAACCCAACACCTAATTAATATATACCGATTCTATCGAAGCATGACAATACTTTAATACATTACATTATTAATAATTAACAACTCGGAAACAAAGGGAAATACTATTAGCAAAAACAAAAAGTACACAAAATCAATAAATGCATAAAATACACACTTTGACTATACCTTAAAACAATACATTGCTATACATTCCATAAAATTACATTACAACATTTCACATTCACAATTTAGAAAGTTCAATACATATTTAATAAGATACATACGATAACGTAAACAATGTTGCGATACACAAAAGTATAACATTAATAATAAACTGTAAAAAATAATCAAATACATCTCTACATAGTCTATAATACATTCACATCATACATTAAATAGTTGTAAAAAAAACCTACCTGTCAAACGACGCCGGAAGAAGACAGGAACAACAACACGCCTTTCCCCCACGAAAGTTCCCGAACATCTGGGGATTTCCCAATTAACGCACGTCAAACGCAACGCTACGTCACCAAAGGTAGCCCTGGCTAAGGATTACGTCATACATCAAACACATTCAGAATACACAAAAAAGACTAGAACGCTAAACACTTAACGTAATTCACGTAAAGGAAACACATAGCGCCCGCCATTTTTATTTCAATAACACTTCATACACAACGTTAAAAAAAAAACATTACAACACATAACACATACTTAAAAATAAATACATACAAAGACATGTTAAAATACAATACATACATGCAACACAATAACACTCACACATCACATCTTACAATTGCTATAAAACAACAAACACAAAGCATAACGCAACAACATATAATACACTACATAACAAACATAGATACAAAACTATTAATACACACCATCACAAAAACACAACTACTCAACTATGCAAAACACAAACACTCAGCACCAACACATCAACATCTCTGCAACAAGACAGCACCACTCACAAATAATCCAGCATTACATGCAACGCCACACACACATGCAACGCCACACACACATGCAACGCCACTCACACATGCAACGACACTCACACATGCAACGCCAGTCACACACACAACGCCAGTCACACACGCAACGCCAGTCACACACGCAACGCCACACACACGCGCAACGCCACGCACACACGCAACGCCACTCACACACGCAACGCCACTCACACACGCAACGCCACGCACACATGCAACGTAAGTCACACACGCAACGCAAGTCACACACGCAACGCAAGTCACACACGCAACGCAAGTCACACACGCAACGCAAGTCACACACACTACGTAAGTCACACACGCAACGCCACTCACACACGCTACGCCACTCACACACGCTACGCCACTCACACACGCTACGCCACTCACACACGCAACGCCACTCACACACGCAAGCCCACTCACACACGCAACTCCACTCACACACGCAACGCCACGCACACACGCAACGTAAGTCACACACGCAACGCAAGTCACACACGCAACGCAAGTCACACACGCAACGCAAGTCACACACGCAACGCAAGTCACACACACTACGTAAGTCACACACGCAATGCCACTCACACACGCTACGCCACTCACACACGCTACGCCACTCACACACGCTACGCCACTCACACACGCTACGCCACTCACACACGCAACGCCACTCACACACGCAAGCCCACTCACACACGCAACTCCACTCACACACGCAACTCCACTCACAGACGCAACTCCACTCACACACGCAACGCCATGCACACACGCAACGCCACTCACACAAGCAACGCCACTCACACACGCAACGCAACGCACCCACGCAACACCACTCACACATGCAACACCACTCTCACATAACGCCACTCTATGCAACGCCACTCTATGCAACGCCACTCTACGCAACGCCACTCTACGCAACGCCACTCTACGCAACGCCACTCTACGCAACGCAACGCCACTCTACGCAACGCCACTCTACGCAACGCCACTCAACTACGCAACGCCACTCAACTACGCAACGCCACTCAACTACGCAACGCCACTCAACTACGCAACGCCACTCAACTACGCAACGCCACTCACACATGCAACGCCACTCACACATGCAACGCCACTCACACATGCAACGCCACTCACACATGCAACGCCACTCACACATGCAACGCCACTCACACATGCAACGCCACTCAACTACGCAACGCCACTCAACTACGCAACGCCACTCAACTACGCAACGCCACTCACAATGCAACGCCACTCACAATGCAATGCCACTCAACTACACAACGCCACTCAACTACGCAACGCCACTCACAATGCAACGCCACTCACAATGCAACGCCACTCACAATGCAACGCCACTCACACATGCAATGCCACTCACACATGCAACGCCACTCACACATGCAACGCCACTCACACATGCAACGCCACTCACACATGCAACGCCACTCACACATGCTACGCCTCTCACACAGGCAACGCCACTCACACAGGCAACGCCACTCACACAGGCAATGCCACTCACACAGGCAACGCCACTCACACAGGCAACGCCACTCACACAGGCAACGCCACTCACACAGGCAACGCCACTCACACACGCAACCCCACTCACACACACAACGCCACTCACACACACAACGCCACTCACACACACAACGTCACTCACACACGAAAAACAACTCACGTTGCCAATAGGTCTCGCAGTACGACAGTTGGAGCCATTACAATTGCAAATAACAATGCCTTTCACTTTCGTTATCATTTTAAATACATAAAGGGCTTTGTCATTTACAAAACCAATAGCTCCAACTTTCCTACTGCGAGACCTATTGGCAACGCCAGTGCTTGTTTGAATGTGAGTTTTTACCATGTCGAAAGAACTGGCCTTGATAAGGCAATCTTCTAGATATGGATATATCTGTATCGACTGCAACCGAAGGTGGGCTGCCACCGGGGCCAGTATGTTCGTGAACACTCTGGGGGCTGAGCGCAGTCCAAAGGGAAGAACTTTGAACTGGAAGTCCCTGCCAGCCACTCTGAACCTTAGAAACTTCCGGTGCCTGGGAAAAATTGGAACATGGAAGTATGCATCCTGAAGGTCGAGTGTTGCCATATACTCTCCCGCCGAAAGAAATTGGAGGATTTCTTGAAGTGTCAGCATCCTGAATGACAGTTTGTTGAGGAATTTGTTGAGGGCACGCAGGTCGAGGATGGGTCGCCATTCCCCGACTTCTTGCGAATAAGGAAAAATCTTGAGTAGAAGCCTTTTCCTTTCTGATGATGAGGTACCCTTTCTATTGCTCCCTTCCGAATCATAGTGTTGATCTGGGCAAACAGCTCCTTGAGATGTGCTGGAGGCGGTCCTCTTGGGGGGAGTTTGGAGGAGTTTTTACGAATTCCAAAATGTGACCTCTGACTACCACATCCAAAACCCATTTGTCTGTGGTAATCTTGGACCAATTTAAGTAATTTTGGGATATTTTTCCTCCAATTTGGTTCGGGTTGGGACAAAGTGGTGGCAGGATGCGTTTCTCACTTCTTATTGTCTCTTCCGCGATAGTTGGATTTTCCTCGAGACTGAGAGAAATTTCCTTTTCTCTGTCCGTAAGTCTGTTGACGATATGGCTGTAATCTTTGGTTTCCCTGGGCGGAAGTATAGGAGCGCTGTTGGTTATAGCCTCCTCTATTAGAGAAATTCCCTCTTCCTCTTGCTCCACGAAAGGAAGACTTCCTGTATTGTAAAGTGCCCAGCGAACGTGCTGTCTCGGTATCCTTCTTGATGGCTTCCAGAGCATCGTCAACATGCTTTCCAAATAAATACTCTCCATCAAATGCCATATCTATAATCCTTGTTTGGACCTCCTCCCTGTGCCTTTTGTACCGCTTTTGGCCGCAATAAGTGTGGCAGGGTATGCTCAGACGTGAGTCCCTTCCTCACTTTGCCACTGGATTCAAGCAAGCCGGGCTGAAGACGGCTGGAATGCCAGAAACCGGTCCTCGGTAGCTTGTTTCCGGTCCAGGGAAGGCATTGCTTGGTAGTTCAGGCTGGATTGTTCCCATGAGGCACAGGGTCAGACTGATTTGCATATAGCCATGTCTGAACTGGGGTTGCAGAGTGGGCTAAAGAACGGTGATGGATTAAACCCAGATCTTTTGACTGGGTGTGAGTGTTTGATTGGTTCAGATGCTCCATCCATTACCACCCCCTTTTGTACCGCTTTTGGCCACCATAAGTGTGGCAGGGTATGCTCAGACGTGAGTCCCTTGCTCACTTTGCCACTGGATTCAAGCAAGCCGGGCTGAAGACGGCTGGAATGCCAGAAACCGGTCCTCTGTAGCTTGTTTCCGGTCCAGGGAAGGCATGGCTTGGCAGTTCGGGCTGGACTGTTCCCATGAGGCACAGGGTCAGACTGATTAGCATATAGCCATGTCTGAACTGGGGTGGCAGAGTGGGCTAAAGAACGGTGATGGATTAAACCCAGATCCTTTGACTGGGTGTGAGTGTTTGATTGGTTCAGATGCTCCGTCCATTACCACCCCCTTTTATACCGCTTTTGGCCGCCATAAGTGTGGCAGGGTATGCTCAGACGTGAGTCCCTTGCTCACTTTGCCACTGGATTCAAGCAAGCCGGGCTGAAGACGGCTGGAATGCCAGAAACCGGTCCTCTGTAGCTTGTTTCTGGTCCAGGGAAGGCATGGCTTGGCGGTTCGGGCTGGACTGTTCCCATGAGGCACAGGGTCAGACTGATTTGCATATAGCCATGTCTGAACTGGGGTGGTAGAGTGGGCTAAAGAACGGTGATGGAGTAAACCCAGATCTTTTGACTGGGTGTGAGTGTTTGATTGGTTCAGATGCTCCGTCCATTACCACCCCCTTTTGTACCTCTTTTGGCCGCCATAACTGTGGCAGGGTATGCTCAGACGTGAGTCCCTTGCTCACTTTGCCACTGGATTCAAGCAAGCCGGGCTGAAGACGGCTGGAATGCCAGAAACCGGTCCTCGGTAGCTTGTTTCTGGTCCAGGGAAAGCATGGCTTGGTAGTTCAGGCTGGATTGTTCCCATGAGGCACAGGGTCAGACTGATTTGCATATAGCCATGTCTGAAGTGGGGTGGCAGAGTGGGCTAAAGAACGGTGATGGATTAAACCCAGATCTTTTGACTGGGTGTGAGTGTTTGATTGGTTCAGATGCTCCGTCCATTACCACCCCCTTTTGTACCGCTTTTGGCCGCCATAAGTCTGGCAGGGTATGCTCAGACGTGAGTTCCTTGCTCACTTTGCCACTGGATTCAAGCAAGCCGGGCTGAAGACGGCTGGAATGCCAAAAACCGGTCCTCGGTAGCTTGTTTCCGGTCCAGGGAAGGCATGGCTTGGCAGTTCGGCTGGACTGTTCCCATGAGGCACAGGGTCAGACTGATTTGCATATAGCCTAGTCTGAACTGGGGTAGCAGAGTGGGCTAAAGAACGGTGATGGATTAAACCCAGATCTTTTTACTAGGTGTGAGTGTTTGATTGGTTCAGATGCTCCGTCCATTACCACTGTCAGGGTTTGCCTAAGGCGACTACAGAACTACATAATCCACAAGGCTCAGCGGCTGGGAGGAGCAGGAAAATCCATTTAGCTTGCTCTCTTGCATTGTGGGTCGTACGTGATTTGCTGCTCAAACCTGAACCTGTGTTTGAACCTTACGGACCCATTCTAGACTGAGCTGCTGCTCAGCTGAGTGCTACATCTGTTTGCTTTGGAGCGTTGTAGGCGTCTGCCGAACGCTATAGCCGGGAGTGTCTTGTTTTCGATCGACGAGACGCCCGGTATAATTGGAACCGCTAGCGTGTCGGCTGATACGCTGGTAAGGCTAATAGTTTGCTCAGCGATTTGTCTACGTGCGCGGCGTCTGCCGAGCACCTTCTTGGGACCCTTGTTGATTGGACTTCGATCAATATAGTCGGGGCCGGTGGAAGAGTTACTGAACATTCGTGAGTACACGCGTTCTCAGAGGAGACGTGCTTCGTTGCTTTACACTCCACCCCTCCCTCTGAACTGAATTTAAAGGATTTTCAGTGAATGTTTGTGGAACCTACAGGTCGAGACTTTGTTCATTAATCGGATATGTGGATATAAAAGGATTGCCAGTGACTGACTTTGGAACTTGTAAATCGTGACTTTGTTTAGTCCTTGGATTACAAAACAATCTTGGATTTGGTTCGTACTCAACTGGGTTATTCTGGAATCCTCTATTTCATTTATTGTTTGTTTTCTTTTTGCTCTAATACCGATATCTTCGGAGAAGGATTACTTATTTTGGTATTAGAATGGAAAGGCTGGAAGGTATGCAAGTGATACAGAGTGATTTGATCTAGGGTGATTGGTGGTTGGTATTGCTTTGACGATTGGTTGTTCTTGATTATGTATTGCAGAAGAACTAACAGGGTATAGAGGCGTTATCTGATACCTACCAAAAAGGGAGAAGAACAGCCTACAGCTAGTGAATTTGGTAGGTGGTGTTTTAGCGAGAAATTACTGAGAGTAGTTAGAGATTTCATGTACTCATCAGTGTGTTTTCTTTTTCTTCTCGTTTCAGCCTCCCTTTCCCGTTCCAGTCCCTTCCTTACCTTTTCCCTCGCTTAATTTCCTTTATACTCTGTGTTGCTATACAGTCAGAGTGTAGGGCAGTTGGGAGGTGGACCCCCTTTTAAGCATCTACCAGATCCTGAGGAAGCAAGGTTGTGACAACCACCCCCTTTTGTATCAGAATAAGGATGCACCATATATTATTGATGCACACTGCATGATTGCCTGAAAACATTTTTTTCACAAAATCAATGTTATATCAAGTATTAAATTATACTTCCTGCACTGGCTCGCGGAGAACTGATGCACAATGAATGGAGCAACTCATTCACAATGAAAAAGTATATAATTGTGCAACCTTGATGTTCTGCTCTATTCTTTCAGATTTTTCACTTACACAGAAGGCTGTAAGGGCGCTGAAACCATAAGTACACGGTCCGGCATTCTGTTGATTCAGAGAAGGGTGCGCCTTAGCGTGCGCAGACCTCTCGATTCAACTCACTTGGTCCTGACGAAAACCTTACAAATTTTTTGAGCAGGTTGAAACATGTTGACCATATCTTCACAACAACACTGATACTTTCTGGTCAAATCACGCCAGTAGAAGTATCTCACCTGATTTTAACCGTGTCACATGACTCTAGAATAAACTTTTTGGGGAGTACATGAAAGACACTTTTTAATTCACTCACTTACAGTACACTTTCACAAAATTCACAAAAACCAGCTCCGCTGTAGTTACAGGCGTCGAAGCACACCTGGGTGGCACTCGGTCACTCAGGTGGACCCCTATGATGAAGCATGTCACCAACTACGTTGGTGAGAGAGGGTTTTTAAAAAAAAGAAAAAATTCTTTCTTTTTCTGCATCTCTCTCCACCCATCTTTGATCACTAGGACACTGTGTCCTAGGGATACTCTCTCTTTGTTTCGTAAATAGAGTTATTCCTTTACCATGCAATGCATATAATGTATATTTATGCTTACAATTCCTCAGTTCCCTCTGTAGTTCTCTCTCGAGACTGTGCAGACGGAGCCCCACTCTGTGCGTACATAATATATGATTATTGGTGTATATTTTCTCCTGTTTCTCTGACTCTTCATTTAGCATGGAAGGCTGAGAGGTGGTCAGTGGTGACTGGGGTGGCCCTAGTTGGGTAATTTCCTTCAAGGAACAGCTAGTTCCTTGTGAGCTTTCAGAAGATATAGGACCATTACACTTATGTGGCTGCAGAGTTTCTCAGCTAAATATAGATTTGCTACATAAATTGCCACATAATTTGCAGATTTCACAAAAAAATGTGTTTTCAGATTAAGTGGAGGAAACGAATACTTCCAGAAACTATGCCACACAATTTGCCTTTTTGCTACATATTTAGATAATCTTGCCACATAGTCCTAGTGCCCAGTCAAAGGTAAAGCTCTGCAAAGTAGTTTGGGAGCTGTCATAATGATGATGAAACCCATATTTCACAGGGAAGTCTGAAATATTCCCAGCGTAATGAGTAAGGAAGTGTCACCCAAATTCACACCAAACTAATGCAAATCTGCACCAAAGTATCACACCCAATGAGTGAGACTATGATGCAAGATGTAAATCCCACACTCAGTATGAGACATTGCAAAACGTCCCTTTGCACCATGATGATTCGGAAAGGGAGAAGGCATTGCGTCATCCTACAAATGCTGCAACTAAATGTTTGGTGCTGTTTAATTTACTCAAATGGTTTATTTCAAAAGATCAAGGTGGCATTTGATGGGACAGCGCCATGGTACTATTTGCTTGATACACTATGGTGGAAGTACTTTCATAAATACCTTGTGAGATAGCAACAACTTGAAGCTTATGAGAGGATGTTGTTCGGATATTCTGAGAGGTCCTGTGTGCTACTAACAAACTGGAATGGCATGGTGAGCAAAAAATGATGGATTTAGGCCCAGATCTCTGTACTGGGGTGAATGTATGACATTTTTCTGCATTCTGTCCATCAATTGTTCTTTTTGCATTTGCCACCTCGAGTGGGACGGGTATGCCCAGACTTGGGTTCCGTGCTCTTCATGACACTGGAGTCAAGCTATCCTGGCTGATGAGAGGTGAAGCCCCGAAACTGGTCCTAGGATGCTGTTTCCAGTCACGAGAGGACCTGTCCCTGCAGTTAAGGCTAGACTGTTCCCATTGAGCGCAGGGTCAAGTCTGATTTGCATATGTCTGGGTCCAAACTGGAATGGCATGGTAAGCAGAAAAATTATGGATTTAGGCCCATATCTCTTTACTTGGGTGAGTGTATGACATTGTTCTGCATTCTTTCCATCAATTGATCTTTTTGCACGAATATTTTCCAGGCACAAAGCACTCCTGGTAATATTAAGGGAACAGACAACAGAAGAACATGATTAACCTAGGCGTGGTGGTCGAGTACTATTATAATGCACTGAGGTGGGTAGCATCCCCCACTTGAATTAGATGCCCGGCATAGAAATATAGATTAAGTAAAACGGTGGAGGTAATCTATGTCGTTAAGGGATGTCCTATAAAAGTTACCTGAATGTATGGCCAGAGGCAAGACAAGATTCAGCTGTATTCGGATCGCACAAATTTCAGTCTGGCCACAGGCTTGACGGGGTAGTCGAAGGAAGTGTATAAATTACTACTTATTTGACAATATACTTGAAGTTGATTTGTGATAGCATTCTATGTCAGGGTCAAGTGCAAGGGTTGAAAAATGTTTTAAAATTCCTAACAAAGAAATAGAAGAAGTTGGCACTACCTCCCACCCCGGCCGTACACTCATTTGCCCCACATTTACTTTTGGGCCGCACAGACAGTCTCAGTGAGACAGCTCTTGAACATATTTTATGGAGTGAGATCCTCTCTGAGACCTGTAAGAGTCAATTTGTGATCAGGTACTACCCATTGGCTGGAAAATAAGTGGAGCAGGACAGCCATGGCCCTGTGAGGCTATCCCCCGAACATTTTGACAACAAGATCCTTGAACATATTGCCTACAAGCTCTTTGATCTCTTTTGAGAAAACAGGTCTGCCTTCTCAAAATTTTCAAGGCATATATACTCTGAGAAATCAATCACATCCTCTCTGAGAGCATACGTACTGTTCTGTTTGTGAACCATTCCCATGTAGGAGCACACCAATCACCTTACTGCCAGGACTTTCAATCACTCAGGATGTGGCTCGATCACCTCATCCACCAGCCAGCGATAAAATACTCTAAAACTTTCCTGGTGAACTCATTCCTAGTGACTGCCCAGAGGCCCACAACAAAAGTGTACTTGCTGCATTTGCATGTTCAATCAATTCTTTATGCTCATAAGAGTGTAGATAGAACTATAAGGGTTTTATGCAAGAGAGCAAAATAACTTGCCTTTGCCACCTCTGTGAGAGTACCACAAAAAGGAGCAAACTATGTTTTTGCATTACAGATTTCAATGAAAGCCCTAATTTACAGAGTGAAAGAAATTGCAGACTGCACCCAGTCAAGTCAAGCATTCTTCTGAATCTTTATTTTACTGTGTTTACTCATGCAGCGATCATCTGTATTCAGGTTGCCACCCTTAATATTTCTACATTAGTTGCAACACTATGTCAATCCTGATCAGTACTTCTTTGATGGCTGTCCAATATTAATTCCTGGGGGACAGTATTCTTTTCAGATTATTAGATATCCACATAGTATAAAATTACATACAATGATCTGAATGGGAATCAATTACATACGTGGTTATCATCCTCAAAATGTACCATGGATTCAGCCATTGGGGATCATCCACAATAAAATAACTCTTTTTACAAAAAAGCAAACTTTACCCGGCGTGTATAGGAACTCCTTGTACATGTTGTCAAGCTTATCAAATACTTTCTTTGAGACTTCTTGTAGTTTATCTGGCGCTGGGAATGCAGAAAAGAAACAATGAGCGAGTGGACATGAAAAAAGAAAACAACTAACTGCTCAATTGTTTGCAAACAACTGTTAGTAGACTCAGACTTAAAATACAAGTTTATTTGTAATAATGAATAAGTCATAAAACCTATACAAAATTCAACCATTATATCTATTTCCTAAAATGCAATACATAAAATGATACTGTTTCTTTATTAAATCATAAAACACAACAGATAAGAAAAGAATAAATAATCTTAAAACCACAAAAATAAACTCTCAGAGGTTGTAGTGCCTTAAACACTTGCCCCAAAAATGTGCTATATTATGTTGCATACCAGTGCTTAATTGTACTATTCTTTATTTTGATTGGCACTTTCTGAAAATATTCTAAAACTATTGACACTGCTGTACGATTTGGTAATACATGTGTTAGACGGGAATCACAATACTTTTTTATACCATTAAAAGGGGGAAGTCAATATTTTTATAGGGAAATTTATAAGAGCAAAGTAATTGATACTGCATACTTATTCGGAATAATGCTTGATTTCTGGTATATCTCTGCACATTAGGGAAATGACCAGTCCCCGATCAGCCCCTTCTGTCCATTTTAATTTGGCACCCCTACTAACATACTTAGGAAGGAAAGCTAAGGAAACTGAAGGACTAATAACAAGATGTTTAGCAGTCGAATTAGATGTATGACATTCTTATTTAAATTTCTCTTGTATGCTTTTTTAAAATCTTATGTACTGTGTGAACTTGTTTATGGTTTTAATTGACTAATAAACTATATACATATGATATATCTAGCGTCTTCCAAGGTATGAACTATTCAATGTGCAGTCTATCTGCTCGAATGGCACTGACCCAATCTTACGTGAGGTATTTATTATTTGTGTTCTTCACTACTTTAAGATAATATTCAATCCATTTTCCATTTCTGACCACTAATTAAGCAACATAATGGGGACGGTATATCCAGGACCCAACTCCACTCCTATGTACAACTAGAGTGAGTTAAATAATAGAAGCACATTTGAACATGTATATTTATTGTCTATAGAAATGTTGCTCTGTAAAATTTATTTTAAAAAACTTAATTCAATGTTAATTATTTGAAGCATATTTTTAAAAGAAGTAACATAAATCAGACAGAAACGTTAGATTTATATATTTTTTTAAACTGTCATAGACTAAGCAATGTTCATAGACTCAGAACAACTTTGATATGTAATATAAACAAATTCTTTTCATTCATCCATTCTTCTCAGCACCCGTCCACATTTCTTTCTATCCATCTTTTTCTCCATCCACCCTCAGACAGCACAGAAGCCAGCACAAACCACAGCAAGGAGCTCTTCACCATCGTGAAGGAGTTCTCCAACCCCGCAGCTGCCAAGAACAACTTCATCCCCTCCCAAGAACTGTGTGACACATTGGCAAACTTCTTCCACTACAAGATCCCAGTTATCTATGAAGACTTCAAAGCCCCTCGCCACCAACAGTTTCAGCCTGCTCACACCCATGCTAACCCTGAACACCTGATCACCCATTAGGACCTTCTCACAACTCAAACCACTATCTCTATAATGAATTTGGGGCACTTGGGAGCTCCCACGGACCCCTGTCCCCACCACATTTTCAACCTCGGGAGCACAACGATTGGCAGCAAGCTCAAGAAAATCCTGAACACCTCCATCGTCTCAAACTACTTCTTTGAGGAATGGAAACATGTTAAAGTGAGGCCCCTCCTTAATAAAACATCCACCAACCCAGCAGAACCGAAGACCTACTGGCTCATCTGCCTGCCCCCTACTCCAGCAAAGGTTCCCGAGAAGAGTATCAACCAGCAACTCACCAGATAACTGGAACACAACACATCCTGGACTCCACTCAATTTGGATTCCCATCCAACCAATCAAGTGACTTGCAAATCTCAACCACTCACCCCTAGGGGTCACAAAGAGCTGGGGGCAATGGGGGAGGGACTGCTGATCCATCTAAGGCACTGTAGTTCTTGGCGACTGTGAATTCGTTGGTGAAGGAGGGGATCAGCTGGGTGTCGTCGGCATAGGAGACGATGTTGAGTTTGTGGTTCTTGACGATGGCTGAGAGCCGGGGCCATGTAGATGTTGAAGAGAGTCGGGCTCTGGGAGGAGCCCTGAGACACTCCGCAGCTGATCTTTGTGCGTTCAGAGTGGTACAGTGGTAGTCTGCCTTTAGTGTTTGGCCGGTAAGGAAGGAGCAGATCCATTCCAGGGCTTTGTCGCGGATGCCGGCGTCGTGGAGTCATGTGCATAGGGTGCAGTGGAAGACTGGCTCAAAGGGGGCCGAGAGGTCCAGGAGGATGAGGGCTGCAGTTTTGCCTCAGTTGAGGAGGGTGCGGAAGTCATCTGTGGCAGCGAGGAGAGAGGTTTTGGTCCTGTGGTTGCTTTGGAAGCTGGATTGGAAGAGGTCCAGGATATGGTTCGCTTCGATGAACTTGGAAAGTTGAGAGTTGATGGCCTTTTCGATGACCTTGGCTGGGAAGGTGAGCACACAGCACCTAAACAGCCATGATCGCAGCCACCGACATCAGGGTCCTACTGGACCACAGCAAAACTGCAGTCCTCATCCTGTCCTGTCAGCCGCCTTTGAAACCATCTCCCATCACATTTTGATCAAAAGACTCTACCACATCAGGCTCCAGGGAAACGCCCTCAAATGGATCGCTTCATACCTCACCGGAAGAACCCAGAGACTCCATCTCCCATTGTTCATCTTGGAGCCCAAGAAGATAATTTGTGGCGTAACTCAAGGATCATCCCTCAGTCCCACTCTCTTCAACACGTACATGACCCCCCTGACCAGCGCCGTCAGCTCGCATGAACTCAACATCATCTCCTACGCCAACTACACCCAGCTTGTTCTCTTGCGATCAGAAGATCCCTCCACCACCAGAATCAACTTTCACAGATGTATGATGAATGTCACTGTAACGGCGTGGGACCGCTGTATACTCCGGTTCATGACCGGGGGTCAGTTCATCAGCTCTCACCTACTTCCTCCCCTTCTTTCTGCTTCCCACAGAACGTCGATATTGACTTACGGGATCAAGAGAACGATATGGTACACTGGCCCTTTCACCTTGACACGGCTGACGAGTGGGCAGAGCTACCCCAGGACGTGGAGACGTCTTATACGGACAACAGCCAATCGAGAGTGTGCTTGTTCACCCGGAGGGAGAGAGTTGGCGAGTGGAGTGTAGCTGAGGAGAAAAGCGAAGCGGAGGACAACTTGGGAGAATTCGAGGAAGCTGAGACCGGAGGAGGAGAGGCGTGTACAGCGACGGTGAAGCCAGGAGGCCAACGTCTTCACGAGTCGCCCTGCCATACACCCGGGGGAGGTGTATGGCTTACCCAGGTACGGAACAAGATCAGGGGTTGGGTCGGGCGTAAGGGCGGTTCCACAGTGTGATCTTGGTATCCCCCTGTCCCCGGTTTACCCCTACCCTGAGCACTACCCCTCACATGGTCACTGTATATAGTCGTGTTGCACGGGTTTTTGCTTCCTCACTCCCTTTTCCCGATATCGATCTACACCTCAGAATACTACACTCACAAAGTGTTGTCTCATTCTGTTTGTTCCGAGAGCCAAGACGGAACCAGATGAAGCACTTCATCGACGGACTCCGGAAAGAACCCGTCGAGCTGATCCCATAAAGTCCTGCTCAAAGAGGTCCGAAAGGAGTCGTTCACTGCATCGGACATTGCCTGACAGGAAAACGTGTACTGACTTGCTGTATAGTAAAATAAAACCTACGGCAACAAAGACCCACTTGTTACCTATTCTTCCTGCGCCCGTCACAGTCACCGACTGGATGAAGGACAACTGTCGCTGGCTTAACACAGACAAGATGGAAGTCCTAATCTTTGGGAACAATACATCACCATGGAACTACGCTTGGTGGCCTGCAGAACTTGGCTAATTCCCTGTCCCGACAGACCATGGCCGCAACCTCGGCATCACCTTCAACAGCAAGCTATCTGTGAAGAAACAGGTAAAAGCAGTCTCATCCGCCTGCTTCCATAGTCTAAGCATGCTCCACAAAATCTTCAGGTGGCTCCTAGTCAATGCCAGAAGGACAGTCAGGCAGGCCCTCATCACCAGCAGGCTGCACTTCAGGAACACACTATATGTAGGAATCCCCACATGCCTCCTAAAGAGACTACAGACAATACAGAACTCGGCGGCAAGACTCATCCTCTACCTCCACAGACAGACCCACATCACACCCCACCTCAAGAAGTTACATTGGCTCCTGATGCAGAAGAGATGTCAAATCAAGATGCTGACCCATGCATACAAGGCCTTGCACAAAGAAGGCCAGGCATACATCAACAAGAGCATGAGCTTTCACCAACCGTCCAGACACCTACGATCCATCTCACTCTTCCTCGTAGAAGCCGCCGAAGCAACAGCAGAGGACGCTCCTTTTCGCATCTGGTGGCCAAAGCTCAGAATGACCTTCCCCTGCATCTCAGGACTACATCATCGCTCCGGCAATTCAGGAAAACTGAAGACCTAGCTGTTCGAATGAAGAAGTAAACCACAAAGCAGTTCGCAACTCAAGCGCCTCTAGACCCTCAAAGGTGATCTGCAGCCGCATTTCATAAATTGATTCATTGATTCATTCATCCATCCATCATTCTCTCTATCTATCCCTCATCTATGCTTAATCCCTCCATGTCTGTATCTTCCCAGGACTCTGTCTATCCATCTCACATTCATCCATCCTTTCCTTCTTCCACCATTCATTTTACATAAATCCTTCTCTCAGCCCTCATTCACTTTTTTCAAGCTTTGTTCCACTTGTTTCATCACTGCACTACTGCATCATACTATCTTCTTCTAGCGAAATTTATGAGCTTCTGTTTGTAGACCAGCAATCTACGATCACATCAGAGAGCTATAAACATAAATGTTGAGGTTTTATGTTAAACAACTTCCAGAGCAAACCAAGGCTCAAACTGCCTAAGTGGGGGGTTCATGAAGACCCAGGTTCTTAATATGGAATCCTAAAAGAACTATTCTCCACAGCTTGAATTATTTTCTGTGCCAATTATGGGACAGCAAAATGTAAGTTCTGTTCACATAGTTGTGTAACCTTTAAGGCTTGCACAGTGGTAAAAGTTTGCAGAATTTGCAAAACTGTGACCTTACTCCCAAAACTATTGTAAACAAGCATTGGCAAAGCAAATAGGCCTAGCCTTTTAGTTACGCCAACGCAGTCCTATTTGCTTTGCTAATTCTTTTTGACTGGGCTGTTCAATATGACAAAAAACATGATGATATATACGTACACATGCGTCAGCACACAAGCGCAGGTGGTCCTAGTTTAATGATGCAGGCATGTACATATGTCATGACACAGCTGCTATTGTTTTGTAATTGTATTGTAATTGCATACTACCCCTGACGAGGCATCAAAGCACTTTTTCGGCGAGTAGCACGCTACTCTGGAACCCATAGAGGATTAGTGTTGAATTAGTATAGTGAAACATGCGAGTACATTTTTAGTGGTGGATAGGTTAGTCAGTTATTTGGATTTGGAATGATAGCAGAAGGATAGAGGAGGACAAAGGTTTGTATTTTTATAGCGCTTGTTGACGCATGCTATTCAGGAAGCCTACAAAGGATTAGTGGTGAATTAATATGGTGAAATATGAAGTAATTTCAGTGGTGGATATTAGTCAGTTACTTGGAGTGAGAATGCTAGCGGAGGGATAAAAGGGGAAGAAAGATTTGCATTCATATAGCACTTGTTACCCCTGATGGGTGTTGAAGCGCTTTTCTGGCGAGTAGCACGCCACTCCGGAACCCATAAAGGATTACTGTTGAAAATTAGTATAGTAAAAAAATATTAAGTAATTTGAGTAGTGGATATGTTATTCAGTTATTTGGGTGGTATATTAGTATAGTTTAATATGGAATTTGAGAAGTGAACATGTTAGTCTGTTAATTTCGATTGAAAAGGATAGTGGAGGGATAAAAGAGTGAAAGATGTTTTATTTATTTTTAGCATTAGGAGGAGGCTTTTGGATGAGTAAAAAGAAGTTTTGGAGGAGAGGACTCAGAGGAAAGAATTTAGAAAGGTTTGTTTTAGGGGATCGGTATAGTAATAGAGGTGTCAGATGATGCAAGGAGGGGTAGAGTAGGAGAGAGTCTAGAAAGGGTTATTTTGGCAATCATAGTAGTGGTATGGGGTTTGGGATAAATGAGCGAGTGGGTGTAGAGGATATATTGATAGATGTATAGGATGAGAGATAGGGTAGTGCATTCGAAGGAGTAGAAGAAGAAGTTTGAGATGAGTCAAAAGGTTGGGCTAGAAGATATATTGAGCGAAGTATAGGCTGAGAAATAGATTCGTGCATTGAAAATGCTAAATTAGAAGAAAGTGATAAATATATAGATCCATAATTACATTGAAAGTATATAGATACATAAAGGAGGTAAGTATATGTAGATTAAAGATATTGATAGAGGCACAGGATGAGAAATAAGGTAATGCATTGGATATGCTTTTTCAGGAGAAAAGTAACAGACAAACAGATCCAACTACATGGAAGGTACATAGATGCACAATGGAAGTATGTACATGTAGACCAAAGAAGATTTTTATTTATTTATTATTATTATTTTTTCTCTCAACAACATAATTATTTTACATGCTTATACAAAGTAATACACAAAGATAGGTACATATCTATAGTGAAAAAAAATGCTTGTATATAGAGGGATATGCTGTAAATGTCTGTTAGCGTATGGTGCTTATGTGGGGAAGAGCCAAATCTTGAGTAGTTTTCTGAAGATAAGGTGGTTATTGGTGGACCTTATGTTGGGGGGTAAAGAGTTCCATAGTTTTGCTGCTTGAACAGAGAAGGATGTGCCACCCATGGTTTTTTTCTTGTATGGTGGGATTTTGAGGCGAGATGCTCCTTTAGAGCGGAAGTTCCTTTGTTGAATGTGTTTGGGGATTTTATTCCTGATGAAGAGCGGTCCCATTCCATGTATTGCTTTGTGGGTGATACAAAGCAGCTTGAACGTGGATCTTCTGGCAACCGCTAACCAATGCAGGGCTTCTGGCAGCCGAGTTCTTAATCCGTTGTAGTCTTTTCATGGTCGTTAAAGGTGATCCGTGGTAGAGGCTATTGGCGTAATCGAGTTTGGACAGAACAAGGGAGATGGTAGCTTGGACCTTGTGTGGAAATCCCAAATGAGGGAAAATTCGTGGCAGCGTTTTTATAGTAGCAAAGCTTGATCTTGCTAGTTTATCCACTTGGGCATTCATCGACGGACTCCGGAAAGAACCCGTCGAGCTGATCCCATAAAGTCCTGCTCAAAGAGGTCCGAAAGGAGTCGTTCACTGCATCGGACATTGCCTGACAGGAAAACGTGTACTGACTTGCTGTATAGTAAAATAAAACCTACGGCAACAAAGACCCACTTGTTACCTATTCTTCCTGCGCCCGTCACAGTCACCGACTGGATGAAGGACAACTGTCGCTGGCTTAACACAGACAAGATGGAAGTCCTAATCTTTGGGAACAATACATCACCATGGAACTACGCTTGGTGGCCTGCAGAACTTGGCTAATTTCCTGTCCCGACAGACCATGGCCGCAACCTCGGCATCACCTTCAACAGCAAGCTATCTGTGAAGAAACAGGTAAAAGCAGTCTCATCCGCCTGCTTCCATAGTCTAAGCATGCTCCACAAAATCTTCAGGTGGCTCCTAGTCAATGCCAGAAGGACAGTCAGGCAGGCCCTCATCACCAGCAGGCTGCACTTCAGGAACACACTATATGTAGGAATCCCCACATGCCTCCTAAAGAGACTACAGACAATACAGAACTCGGCGGCAAGACTCATCCTCTACCTCCACAGACAGACCCACATCACACCCCACCTCAAGAAGTTACATTGGCTCCTGATGCAGAAGAGATGTCAGATCAAGATGCTGACCCATGCATACAAGGCCTTGCACAAAGAAGGCCAGGCATACATCAACAAGAGCATGAGCTTTCACCAACCGTCCAGACACCTACGATCCATCTCACTCTTCCTCGTAGAAGCCGCCGAAGCAACAGCAGAGGACGCTCCTTTTCGCATCTGGTGGCCAAAGCTCAGAATGACCTTCCCCTGCATCTCAGGACTACATCATCGCTCCGGCAATTCAGGAAAACTGAAGACCTAGCTGTTCGAATGAAGAAGTAAACCACAAAGCAGTTCGCAACTCAAGCGCCTCTAGACCCTCAAAGGTGATCTGCAGCCGCATTTCATAAATTGATTCATTGATTCATTCATCCATCCATCATTCTCTCTATCTATCCCTCATCTATGCTTAATCCCTCCATGTCTGTATCTTCCCAGGACACTGTCTATCCATCTCACATTCATCCATCCTTTCCTTCTTCCACCATTCATTTTACATAAATCCTTCTCTCAGCCCTCATTCACTTTTTTCAAGCTTTGTTCCACTTGTTTCATCACTGCACTACTGCATCATACTATCTTCTTCTAGCGAAATTTATGAGCTTCTGTTTGTAGACCAGCAATCTACGATCACATCAGAGAGCTATAAACATAAATGTTGAGGTTTTATGTTAAACAACTTCCAGAGCAAACCAAGGCTCAAACTGCCTAAGTGGGGGGTTCATGAAGACCCAGGTTCTTAATATGGAATCCTAAAAGAACTATTCTCCACAGCTTGAATTATTTTCTGTGCCAATTATGGGACAGCAAAATGTAAGTTCTGTTCACATAGTTGTGTAACCTTTAAGGCTTGCACAGTGGTAAAAGTTTGCAGAATTTGCAAAACTGTGACCTTACTCCCAAAACTATTGTAAACAAGCATTGGCAAAGCAAATAGGCCTAGCCTTTTAGTTACGCCAACGCAGTCCTATTTGCTTTGCTAATTCTTTTTGACTGGGCTGTTCAATATGACAAAAAACATGATGATATATACGTACACATGCGTCAGCACACAAGCGCAGGTGGTCCTAGTTTAATGATGCAGGCATGTACATATGTCATGACACAGCTGCTATTGTTTTGTAATTGTATTGTAATTGCATACTACCCCTGACGAGGCATCAAAGCACTTTTTCGGCGAGTAGCACGCTACTCTGGAACCCATAGAGGATTAGTGTTGAATTAGTACAGTGAAACATGCGAGTACATTTTTAGTGGTGGATAGGTTAGTCAGTTATTTGGATTTGGAATGATAGCAGAAGGATAGAGGAGGACAAAGGTTTGTATTTTTATAGCGCTTGTTGACGCATGCTATTCAGGAAGCCTACAAAGGATTAGTGGTGAATTAATATGGTGAAATATGAAGTAATTTCAGTGGTGGATATTAGTCAGTTACTTGGAGTGAGAATGCTAGCGGAGGGATAAAAGGGGAAGAAAGATTTGCATTCATATAGCACTTGTTACCCCTGATGGGTGTTGAAGCGCTTTTCTGGCGAGTAGCACGCCACTCCGGAACCCATAAAGGATTACTGTTGAAAATTGGTATAGTAAAAAAATATTAAGTAATTTGAGTAGTGGATATGTTATTCAGTTATTTGGGTGGTATATTAGTATAGTTTAATATGGAATTTGAGAAGTGAACATGTTAGTCTGTTAATTTCGATTGAAAAGGATAGTGGAGGGATAAAAGAGTGAAAGATGTTTTATTTATTTTTAGCATTAGGAGGAGGCTTTTGGATGAGTAAAAAGAAGTTTTGGAGGAGAGGACTCAGAGGAAAGAATTTAGAAAGGTTTGTTTTAGGGGATCGGTATAGTAATAGAGGTGTCAGATGATGCAAGGAGGGGTAGAGTAGGAGAGAGTCTAGAAAGGGTTATTTTGGCAATCATAGTAGTGGTATGGGGTTTGGGATAAATGAGCGAGTGGGTGTAGAGGATATATTGATAGATGTATAGGATGAGAGATAGGGTAGTGCATTCGAAGGAGTAGAAGAAGAAGTTTGAGATGAGTCAAAAGGTTGGGCTAGAAGATATATTGAGCGAAGTATAGGCTGAGAAATAGATTCGTGCATTGAAAATGCTAAATTAGAAGAAAGTGATAAATATATAGATCCATAATTACATTGAAAGTATATAGATACATAAAGGAGGTAAGTATATGTAGATTAAAGATATTGATAGAGGCACAGGATGAGAAATAAGGTAATGCATTGGATATGCTTTTTCAGGAGAAAAGTAACAGACAAACAGATCCAACTACATGGAAGGTACATAGATGCACAATGGAAGTATATACATGTAGACCAAAGAAGATTTTTATTTATTTATTATTATTATTTTTTCTCTCAACAACATAATTATTTTACATGCTTATACAAAGTAATACACAAAGATAGGTACATATCTATAGTGAAAAAAATGCTTGTATATAGAGGGATATGCTGTAAATGTCTGTTAGCGTATGGTGCTTATGTGGGGAAGAGCCAAATCTTGAGTAGTTTTCTGAAGATAAGGTGGTTGTTGGTGGACCTTATGTTGGGGGGTAAAGAGTTCCATAGTTTTGCTGCTTGAACAGAGAAGGATGTGCCACACATGGTTTTTTTCTTGTATGGTGGGATTTTGAGGCGAGATGCTCCTTTAGAGCGGAAGTTCCTTTGTTGAATGTGTTTGGGGATTTTATTCCTGATGAAGAGCGGTCCCATTCCATGTATTGCTTTGTGGGTGATACAAAGCAGCTTGAACGTGGATCTTCTGGCAACCGCTAACCAATGCAGGGCTTCTGGCAGCCGAGTTCTTAATCCGTTGTAGTCTTTTCATGGTCGTTAAAGGTGATCCGTGGTAGAGGCTATTGGCGTAATCGAGTTTGGACAGAACAAGGGAGATGGTAGCTTGGACCTTGTGTGGAAATCCCAAATGAGGGAAAATTCGTGGCAGCGTTTTTATAGTAGCAAAGCTTGATCTTGCTAGTTTATCCACTTGGGCATTCATCGACAGCTTGGAGTCCATGGTCATTCCGAGGTTTCTTACTTCCTTCGATATTTTAGGCAGTGATCCCAGTTCATCAGGCCATGCGGCAAGCGGGTTGTAATGTTTCCAATCGCCACACGTGAGTATTTCAGTTTTTGAAGCATTCAATTTGAGATGGCTCCAGGTCATCCACCGATCCACAGCTCTAAAACAGCTGAAAATTGGTGATTTTCCAATGTCTTTGGGGCATTCCAGTTGAAGGAGTATTTGCGTGTCATCTGCATAGTTATAGCACGTGAGGTGACGGCAGCAACCCCGTTGCGGTCAACTGTATTCTTTAGGTCATCCCAGTTGGCAAGGAGGGCAGATTCAGTGCCTCTTCCTGGACGGAATCCTGTTTGGAAGTCTGAAAGTATGTCATTCTCTTCAATAAATTGTAACATCTGGGCAAACGCTGCTCTTTCTATGAGTTTGCCCAGGAACGGTTCATTTGTAATGGGTCAGTAGTTGTCAGGGTTCAGCGGGTCCAAGTTTGGTTTCTTCAGTAAAATTCGTATGTATGACTTTTTGAGTTCTTCTGGAAATATTCCAGTAGTTAAGGAATTGTTGATGATTCTTCTTACTGGAATGGCAGCAGAGGTTGTCTTGAAAGTTTGTGGCGGACAGGGGTCAGAAGGGCTGCCGGCAGGCCTGCTTGCTTTGACCAGGTCCAAAAATTCATCGTGTGAGATGTGTTGGAAAAAACGGAGAGGCTTGATTAGAGCATTCTTGGATTGTTGTTTTGTACAAGGGTTAGTGCTGGAGCTTTGTTTCTGTTTTAAGTATGATTCCAATGTGTCTGCTTTGTCCGTGTAATGATTTGCCAGTTTGTCTGTGAAATCTTGAGTAACAGGATGAGTTCCTTCTAGGCAATTTGGTTTGCGAAATTCATTTGAGTATTTTATAGAATTATTTATTTGCACATTTAGGGTTTTGAATTCTGTCTGAATAGTACCTTTTCTTAGCTTTTTTGATAGCCGACTTGTATAATCTGTTAACTTTCTGTAGGTAAAGTTTGTCTTGTTTGGCGTTTGTTTTGAGCCAGGTAAGTTGCAGCTTTCTAATTTGTTGTTTTATGTCTTTTATTTCTATGTTTCTCCAAGGCACTTTCTTTCTTTTGTTCTGTTGTGTGGTGTGGTTTTGAGTGGTCCAAACAATAGGAGCTATAGGGGGAAAAAAACGTGAACAGGCCGCCCCCCACTCAACGTATTACCAATCAACAATGGACCTGATCACTAGTAATTACACCAAGCTTTCACCGTCCAGCACTACAGGGGTTATTATACTCATTATACCTCCCTCACAGGCTTAACTACGTCCCTAGGCTGTGGTGTGTACAAGTTTCTAAAATGTTCATACCATCATAGTCCACCCAATGTGCAAGAAAAAGTGTGGAAAGGAAAGGAGGTACCTCACGGTCGTAACACCAAAGTGACTGCTAGCTGGTACTCATCAGCAAGTCCACTTATCATCATCTGTTACCACCTTTCCTGTTTAAAGAAACATGTGTGTTTGTGTTGTTTAACAAAAACCTTCACCCATGAAAACAAAGAAAACTCAAAACCTAAGTGTTATAGCAAGCTAATGTCATGTATGCCCAAAGGACCCCATGAGGATATAAGCAGATAATCCTCTCAATTAAAACTTGGTGAAGCTACCTAGCTGAAACTACCTTTATTTGGTGCTGCTAGCTTCCCACATTAAAAATGGTTCAAATCAAACCATAATCAATCACGCTGCCGACATGTTTCATTGCCCATATAGAATTTCAGGCAACTTCTTCAGGGCTTTTGGGGTTCCAGATTAAGCTTCTCATGGTAGGTTCACATCAAACCATCTGGTTGCGCCCATCATATATACCTGCAACCATAGATGCCAGTGGCGGGAAAAACTGTTATGCGTCAAATGATCGCGTTTCCCCTCAGTGAGTGCCCAAAGGTCCTTTCACCGCTACCGGTAGTATCCGGTCTTTGAATCAATGCAAAGACCGGATACTACCGGTAGCGGTGACAGGACCTTTGGACACTCACTGTGGGGAAACGCGATCATTTGACGCATAACAGTTTTCGCGCCCCTGGCATCTATGGTTTCAGGTATATATGATGGACGCAACCAGATGGTTTGATGTATATGTTTCATGGAATGGATTTGGTTTTGTAGTATTGTTTGTGAGAGGAGGTTGTGACGTAGAGGGGGTGGTGATGTGTTTATGAGTAGAGTGTATGTTGTGTGTAAGAGGGAATGAAGTAGAGGTGAGAGTGTTTATCTCAGACTGGGTTGTTGCAAGAGTTACAAAGTGTGGTGGTGTGCAGTGTGTGTGTTGTGTTTTAGTGTTATTATGGTAGAAGGGAGAGTAGGGTGTTTGTTGGACAACTGATGGAAGGATGATTATATGTTTGTTAGTGATAAAAGGTGGTCTGTTAGGTGTAATTCCAGCAGGGAGAGTGTGTATGAATGGGGTGTAATTATGTATGGTGTTGATTGGCCTTGTTTTAGCGATGAGTGTATTGGTTAGTGGTATAGGATAGAGTTGTGTACTGTTTGTCGGTAATGGTGGATATGTGTGGTAGTTGGGATGGTAGGGTTTGTAGATGTGGTTTGATTGGGTTTGTAGTGCAGGCTGGTACATTAATCTGTGCATAGTGTTGTGCATGGTGTGCATTTGGTGTGAGTGGGTTGCTCTGTTTGTGGATGGTGTGGGCTGGGTATAGCTAAATGAGAAAAAGGGCAGCATTTCTGGCCCTGGTCCCAACCAGTCTCAAACAGGCAACTGCCCTTGCCCTCTCTGCCCTTAACAGGCTCTAACAGGCAATTGCCCTTGGAACTGCCCTTGTCCTCTCTGCCCTTAGCCTCGACGCCCGGGCTGAGACACCCTAAGCCTGGCCCTTTATAGTCCTAGTAATCAGGTGACCCCTTTCAGCCAATGGGAACCCTAGACCTAACACTATCCAATCACAACACTAGCCCTAAAATCTAGAACCAATAGGAGACCAGGACCTTACAGCCAATCTTAGCCCTAATCCAAGAACCCAATCAGTTCAGAAACCCTGATCTCCACGTTCAATAAAGGCCCTAGCCATACCAGTAGTCCCGAAACAAGTCCATGCAACCAATGGCACAGGTAGCCCTAGTCCCTACTTCAAATTGAAAGCCTAACCCTACTCTAAGTCCCACACCTAGTCCAGCAACCAATCACACCAGAAGCCCTAATCGCTGCTTCCAATTAAAGGTCTAACCCTAGCCCTAGTCCCACCCTACTCCCAACAACCAATAACATAGGAAGCCCTAGTCCCTACTTCCAATAGAAATCCTAACTTTAGCCATAGTCCCAACCCTACAATGATTGAATCACAGACCCTGAAACCAATCAGGACCCTCAAATACCCAACCAATGAGGACATTAACCCTAATCCAATAGAAACACCAGATACAACCACCAATCAGTGTAGACATGTACCAACCACTAGCAGACCATATAAGGTCCCAGCGACCTCAGACAAGGTTTGCTGGCCAGGGAGTTGAAAGCTGCTTCTCCTGTTCAGAATCTCCTAGGAGACAGACAGGCTCAATCCATACTTTGGACTTCAGCAGGTAAGGGCCTCACTAACTTGAAATCTAACAATACTGTTTGAATAAAACTTTGCTCCCCATGCTGGCCCAAAACGAAGTGCACAACATGGAAGCAGTAAGATTAAAAAAAATATATAAGAAAAGTGTGTCACTCATCACTCAGAGCCATCTGACAGCAGATTGCAGCTGCAGAGCCCTGCAAAACAAAAAAGTGAAGAAGGTATGGGGGCACAGATTTGAGGGAAAAGGCGACAATTAAGAGATAGCAAGAAAGCACTCTTATTGAGTACAAAAAGCAAAATAAAAAAACATTAGTTCCCTCAATGTAAGTAGTGCATTGGTACTAATTATCCAATGTAAGTAGTGCATTGGTAC
This sequence comes from Lissotriton vulgaris, assembly GCF_964263255.1. Taxonomy (NCBI): domain Eukaryota; kingdom Metazoa; phylum Chordata; class Amphibia; order Caudata; family Salamandridae; genus Lissotriton; species Lissotriton vulgaris. Next base: position 72,464,261 of record NC_141700.1, read on the forward strand.
TAATTATCCAATCAAAAGGATGGTAAAGAAGCTACTGTCCACAAGAGGGGAAGCACAAGAGGAAGGAAAGCCATTGAAAAAGAGGCAAGCAGATGACATTGACTTAAAACCAAGCTATGGCAAGCAATGGACTGATCCAATGCACACTGTAAGCATTGGTATTGTCCACAACAAGTATTTTATAACAAACAGCTAAAGAACTAAAAAAAAATTGAAATAGAATTTTCTAACTTTAAAACCTTGCACACTCCTAACGATAATAAAGGTTTAAGTATGGTCCACATAGAGAAATGGAGTAACTTCTATTGTGAAGCATGATGGGATTCTATTGCTGCTGACTCCCTTCAAGGAGTAGTGCCTCCTCTTATTCTTTAAAACGCTGCTGAAACACTATGTGCTGTTGCATTCTTTTTCCATTTAAAATGCAGTAAACTATGTAACTGTCATTTAGTTTACACGAGTGATGCGGTCATTTTCTTTAAAAAGGAAAACTAAATTTGGCCAAAACAACCATTACATTGGCTATACATTTATTAATTCTATATTGTCTTTTAGATAAGTTGTTTTGCATACTCATTTGTCAAGCCCTACCTTCCAGGCAGAGAACTTCGCTCCTCTCATATGGCTCTTTTAGCTACCCCCCGTTTTAAAAAACAGAAGGCTGGTGGAGCGAAATTCGCTGTTCTTGCTCCAGTCTTCTGGAACTCCCTCCCTGCTGCCCTTCGCACATCGCCTTCCTATTTACAGTTCCGGAAGGATCTTAAAACCTTCCTATTTGTGCGAGCCTACACTGCCTAGCCTCTTCCAGCTGCCGCCGTCCACTGCATTACACATAGCGCCATGAAACCGCCTGGTAAAAGAGCGCTGAATAAATGTTTTTAAATTCAAATTCAAATTTGTATATTGATGAAATTAAATGTCCCTGAATCCTGCACAGGAGCCAGACTCTGCATTGCTTATGACTGTGAATAATGATCTCATGAAAGAAAAGTAACTATATCTGGATACTTTCAGTAGTATTAGAAACGGGTACAAAGGATGGTGGGGCAGTTGCACATTACAGGTTCAATTCACAATTCATTTTCTAGAAGTAGGTGTCAATTTCTTAAGAATTTTCAGATCTAAATCACACCTGCGAATAGTAAAATAACTTTCTGAATCAGGTCTTATTTGTGAGGCAGAAAGCAGCATGCCTAGCAGCACTGAGAAAGCAGAGGCATTCTGAATGTTTTTGAGAGCAATGAGATTGAAGTGAATTATAAGACACTGTAGCAGAGTGGAACATGGAAAAACAGCTTTTAAACCTATTTCTCAGATATAAAAAAATGGGGAACGTCAGCTACAGGAGCCTTACATTCCCTAGAACCACCAGGCTGCTTCGGCATCTTGAAGATTTTATATTATAGCCCATATTGAAACAGAACTCATTTAAATTTTAAAAAAGCAATTGCATAGGAGAGGCACCAACATCTAACCTCTTAAGTGCTGCTGACGGCCAACGGTCGTCACGAGCGCTACCTCCCCAGTGCTGCGCACGACCATTGGACGTCCATTCAGCACTAGTTCCAATGGACAGCGCAGCACTGGGGTGGGATATTTGCGAAGCAGCTAAGGTGTTAATATTGAAGTAAACAATAACATAAGGGTAATCAAAAAAAGAAATGCGTTACTTACCTGTAACTGCAGTTATCCAGTATTGGTGTCTTTCATAGATTCACATGCCTGAATCATTCCCCGTCGTTGAGACGGGAGTCTCCGGTACATAGAAAAGTAATGTCCTATAGACATATATAGAGAGAAGTAGGCCTAAGGGCCTCACCTTAGTAGCCTATCTATGTCCTTTTGTAAAAAGGACCCAACTCTAGAAGAGATCCAATCAACTAACACCTCCCTCTAGAAGCTTCCTGTCAGGAGCCTCAGTCTCTCAGATTTTCCTACGCACCAAGCTAAGTAGGCGTAGCACTGATAGAGAGATAGGTGAGTCCCTCCAAGGGAGGTGGGAGGGTTGCATGTGAATCTATGAAAGACACCAATACTGGATAACTGCAGTTATAGGTAAGTAACGCATTTCTTATCCAGTATTATGGGTGTCTTTCATAGATTCACATGCCTGAATCAGAGAAGAAAGCAATACCTTGTGCACATTTCTGATGGAACAGCATATACAAGTCATTAGATAATACATATCATGCGACTATGAACCATCAATAGACATCAACAAGAAGCATTAACAGAGAAATGTGCATACCAGAAAAGGATGGAGGAAGGCTGACCTTACTGGAATAGATGGCGTAGCACTGCTTGTCCCACTGATGCATCCTTCATCAGCTCTGTATCCAGGCAGTAGTGCCTGGTGAAGGTATGCGGCGACTTCCATGTTGCTGCCCTGCAGATGTCAATAACTGGCACTCCTGCAAATAGTGCCATAGAAGTCGACATGGCTCTTGTAGAGTGAACCCTGATTTTGGAGTGCAACGGCAGTCCGGCTCTGTCATGACAAAAGGCAATCGCCGAAGAGATCCATCTGGAGATGTATTGTTTGGTAAGCGGTAGACCCTTCCTAGGTCTACTGAAGGCTATGAAGAGCTGATTAGATTTTCTGAAATGTTTGGTTTTATCAATATAAAATTTTAGACATCTCTTAAGGTCCAATGAGTGCAGCGATCTCTCAGCTGCAGTGCTGGGATTTGGAAAGAATGATCTGAGAATCACAGGCTCATTTAAGTGGAAGTCCGACTGGACTTTAGGAATAAACCTAGGATTGGTCCTTAAAATCACTTTGTCATCCCTAAACTGCAGGAAGGGGTCTTGGATGGAAAGAGCCTGCAGATCACTGACCCTCCTTGCTGATGTAAGCGCCAGGAGGAGAGCTGTCTTCCACGAGATGTATTTAATGTCTGTCCTGTGAATGGGTTCAAAAGGGTGTTTCATTAGTTGGTTAAGAACCACATTTAGACGCCATGTTGGAGGGATCATCCGTGGCCGAGGAAAAGATCTATAGAGACCTTTAAGGAATTGTTTCATTAGTCTACTAGACCAGAGAGAGGGCCCATTCGATGTTCTTTTAAACCTTGATATCGCCGCCAAATGTAGCCTTATGGAAGAGTGGGCCAGGCCCGACTGTGCCAGATGTAGCAGGCAGGGTAATATTTGTTCTGGAGAGGTGGCAAAGGGACGTAGACCTTTATCCGCACACCAGATGCAAAGCGCTTCCACTTCAGGGAATAAGTCTTGTTAGTGCTTTCCGCTCTTGCATTGGCTAGGATATCTTTACAATCCTGCGGGATGTTTAAGTTGCTGAATTCTCGGTACTCAGGAGCCAAGCCGATAACCTGAGAGATTTCAGATCCGGATGTTGAACCTGCTTGTTGCTCATCGTGAGCAGAGATGGATGCTGACGTAGATGGATCAGCGGCTGCAGTGAGAGGCGATGAAGGTCTGTGAACCAGTGTTGCCTCGGCCAGAATGGGGCTATCAGAATTAAAGTGCAAGACTCCGCCTTCATCTTCCTGAGGACTCTGGGAATCATTGAAAATGGCGGAAATACGTACGCAAAGACGTTGCGCCATGCGATGGAAAATGCATTCCCGAGAGACCTTGATTGGGGATGCCAACTTGCGAAGTTTTGGCATTTGGTGTTCTCCCTGGTCGCAAACAGGTCAATTTGCGGAGTTCCCTACTTTGAGAACATTTGAACGGTGGTTGTCATGTCCAGCTCCCATTCATGCGACAAAGACCTCTGTCTGCTTAGTGTGTGTGCGATGACATTGTCCTTGCCTGGGACGTACTCTACCCTCAACAATACGTTGTGGAGAATAAGCCACTTCCAGATCTTTTGCGATTCGCGAGAGAGTGTTAGCGAACGCGTCCCTCCCTGTTTGTTCAGGTAGTGCATCGTCGTAGTGGTGTCGGTCCTGACGAGCACTGGAGAGTTCTTGATCCTTGGCAAGAAGGACTGCAAGGCTAGGAAGACCGCCCTCAGCTCCAGCAGGTTGATATGGAGCTGCGTCTCCGGTTCTGACCATCTGCCACTGATCCGTAATTCCTGTAGGACTGCTCCCCAACCCTCCAGGGAGGCGTCCGTCGTAATGATATGAGGAGCTGCTGGAAGCAGGAACGGCAATCCCTGCGGGAGGTTCTTGAGCGACCTCCACCACTGCAATGCCTTGGTGACTTGCATTGTGATCGTTAGGCAGTCTTCGAACGATCCTGTGCATTGCGTCCACTGTTTGGACAAAGCCTCTTGGAGCGGACGCATCCGGAGGCGACAGTGCGGTATGAGCAGGATGCACGAAGACATCATTCCCAAGAGGGATTTGAAGGTACGGACTGGTAAAGTTTTCTTCGAAGCCAGTGATGCGGCCAGAGAGACAAGCTTGCGTTTTCTCTCCTGAGATGGGAATGCCTTCGCAACTTTTGTATCCAGTGTTGTTCCGAGGAAGGTAATGACTCGAGAGGGATGTAAGGTGGATTTTTCTCGACTGAGTGTAAGACCCAAGTGCTTGAAGAGATTTGGACAGGCGTTGGAGGATTTGGTTGCGCCTGACAAGGATGGTGCCTTCGTCCAAATATGGGAAGACTTAATGTCCATGCTGCCTGAGGAATGCTGCCACCGGGGAGAGACACTTGGTGAAGATTCGGGGCGCAGACTTGAGGCCAAAAGGGAGGACACAGAACTGATAGTGCTGGCCCGCCACTGCAAATCTTAGGAATTTCCTGTGATTTTTGTGGACTGGGACGTGAAAGTATGCGTCTTGTAGGTCCAAAGACGTCATGAAATCTCCCTCCTCTAAGAGGCCCAAGATCTCCTGAATCGTGACCATGCGGAACAATTGCCTCTTTAAGAATGCGTTGAGCGCCCTGAGGTCTAGAATGGGCCTCCATTTTTTCTCCTTCTTTTGAATCAGGAAGAAGCGGGAGTAAAATCCTCTCCCCTTGTGAGCTGACGGTACTCGCTCTATTGCCCCTTTTTGTAGCATAATTGAGATTTCTTGAAGAAGCAATCGCAGGTTTTTGTGACGCATCAGGCGTGGAGGGGTTGTTGGTGGGATTTTTTCGAATTCTATAGAATGGCCAAATTAAATTAATCAAAGGACCCACCGGTCCGTTGTTATTCTCCTCCAATTGTTGAGGAATTGGGTCAGTTTTCCTCCAATTTTCAAAGAAAGAGATGAGGGATGGACTGGCTGTAGGAAAAGATCATTGGCGTCCGCCAGTGGTCTTCCTTTGGTTTTTTCCCTTAAAGTTGGACTTTCCAAAAGAGGACTGTCTGCCTTGTTGTTGATGGCGAGGTTGGTATTGTGACTTGCCTTGGTTGTAAGAATATGAGGATCTATTTTGATAATTGCTTCTGTAAGAGGATTGTCCTCTGCCTCTGTTCCCTCGAAAGGACTGGTTTCTAAATTGTAGTGTACCAAGTGCTCTCGCTGTGTCCGTGTCTTTTTTAATTGTTTGTAGCGCTTCGTCGATCTTGGCTCCAAAGAGGCCTACTTCTCTCTATATATGTCTATAGGACATTACTTTTCTATGTACCGTAGACTCCGGTCTCGACAACGGGGAATGATTCAGGCATGTGAATCTATGAAAGACACCCATAATACTGGATAAAAAGCTTTTTTCAATAAAGAAACACAGGAAAAACTTGGAAAAGCAAAATTCATGTTTTGTTCCAACTGAGCTTATCTATCCATCTGCAAAAATCTTTCTAGCACTGACTACTGGAACATCGATGTAGCCTTGAAATTTAGAGAAGATAGTCAGCAGAGGTAGAAGGGGTGAGAAGCAGACACTAACCAAAGGTCCAAGTAAGATACAACGTAAATGACACTCACATTAGTGTAATTTCGAATCTTTCTTCACAGAGGTAACAGCCAGATGGAAAAAGATGTGTTAGAAAGATATCTCAAAACATCAACTAAAGAAGACATTCCACTGGTGGATATCTGGCATTCCATGGTTGCTAAATGGATAACCGTGCTGTTTTGAAATCTGTGTTATCGATATTCTGGATTTTTTACAGAAGAAGCTCTCCAAGTAGAACCCAACAATGTTTCTCACTTTGAACAATTGTAGACATAGCTGCACACCAGACAGTATTGATAGCAAATGAAATGTGACATTGCATGCCCTTCCACTTCTAATATTACCTGTAGTAACATTACATGCTTACATCCCTTGCTTTTCATCTGTCCCCCTCCATTGTCCATCTTCTCAATCTTTCCCTGAAAGAGGGCCTTGTTCCTTTGGAATGGAAAGCAGCACAGGTCATGCCTATCCGCAAGAACACCAAGGCCCCGCTGACTGAGCTCTCTAATCTCAATCCTATTTCTCTCCTCCCTTGCCTGAGCAAGTTATTGGAGAAGTATATAAACACACATCTCTCCAATCATGTCGAACGGATGGGCTGTCCTGATTCCTCTCGATCAGGCTTTCGGCCTAAATACAGCACAGAATCTGCCCTACTAGCGGTCACCGATAACATCAGGATGACCCTAGACAGAGGCCATTCTACCATTCTTGTGCTGTTGGACTTATCCGCCGCGTTCTACACAATTTCCCATCAGGTACTGCTCAGGAGATTGGACTTAGAGATCTGGCTCTTCAATGGCTGACGAGTTTTCTATCCTCTCGGTTGCAGGCGATCAACCTCGGCCCATATAATTCTGCTCCAACAGAATTGACCACAGGAGTACCACAGGGTTCCTGCTTGAGCCCTCTTTTGTTTAATATTTATGTGGCACCCTTGGCCAATCTGTTAAGAGTTGTGGGTTTACCCCCATCTCCTATGTTGACGTTAATCAGTTGCTCTTTCCTTTTGCAAAGTTTACTCCATCAGTGCAGGCCACCTTTTCTTCAGGAATGAGAAGTATTTCACAATGGATGAGGAGCAATTTTCTTCAGTGCAATGTGGGAAAGACGGAGATCATTCTTTTTGGAGAGGCCCAACTATTATGGACCCCCAACTGGTGGCCAACTGATTTGAGTACTCCTCCTGTTCCGAAAAGTTGTGTAAAAAACCTAGGCGTCCGCCTTGACCAGGCTCTTACCATAAAGGAGCATGCTGCACAAAAAGCCAGCTCCTGGTTTCATGTGCTGGGTTTGCTGCGTCACATCCTCCCTTTGCTTCCGGATTAGACTCGGAAGACATTGACCAGGCACTTATTTTAAGTCGCCTGGATTATTGTAATGGTCTGTTGGTCTCTGCAAATGAGGCCGCCCTCACACACTACAGGTTGTCCAGAACACAGCGGCTTGCCTGATCCTTAATGCCCCCCCAGGACTGCTTCCCGCCCTTTGTATTATCAAATCCACTGGCTCCTCATACGGGAGCGAGTGCAGTTCAAGGTCTGTTGTACAATATTCAAGGTCCTGTCTAAATCCGGCCCTACTTACCTTGCTGGCAAATTCATTCCTTATACACCTCGGAGGCCTCTCCGCTCAGGATCCAAATCCCTACTTGAGGTACCTGGAATTAAAAGGGCCAGACAGGGTGGGAAGGCCCTATTCTATCTGGGCCCTTACCATTGGAATAAGCTTCCTTTGCAACTAAGACAGCGCACGGATTATCTTCATTTTAGGAAACAGCTCAAGACCTTTCTTTTTTGTTTTTGATCTTCAGCAGACAGCTTTTCACATGCTGCCCGTCCAAGCGCACAGATACCCCTTCGGGGGTCGATTCTGGCGATATATATATATATATGGAACCGTCATTCCAAATCTTCCTCCCACGGAAAGAAAACAACGCAGAGTAAGCCCTATAATTTGTGCAAATCTCAGTGCTTTATTGTGCAATCTTGCAGCCAGCCATCTGCCATGACGCGTTTCGCCTCTAAGCCGAGGCTTGATCACATGACCTATATATATATATATATATATATATATATATATATATATAATATAAATGCAATTTGATCCTGATAACTGATCAGTGTACAGCTTTCGTTATAGAAAAAAAAGAGTCTGTATGACATTAAAAAAGAAGAATTCACAAAAGGCACAGAGAAAAAAATCTCATCTAAAGGCCTACTAGCTACTAAATTGTCCTTAGGAGTGTTGCAAACTGCCGCATAGGCACAGGGATAACAACTGCTGCTCCTCCCTGAATTTGTACATGAACACCCAATAACATTGCTGAATAGACACTTTGCCTCACACTCAGGCCGTCAACAGTTCCTATTTGCTAAACATGCATAATTTCTATTATCAAACACCGATGGGTTGAGAGTTGCGGTTGGAATACAGTAGAAGAATCGACTCAAATGTGTTTGGTAATAGCAAGTCATTCATGTTTTGAAACCTGAAGTAAGGTCCAGGATTGTGACCTAAACAGTTGTATAATTCCTGCATGCCCACCCAGGTGGCATATATAAACTGGGATAATGGCTTCTAGATTCATTTGGGACTTGATTTGATAAATGGAATTAGGAGCTTTGGGCCCAGTCTTAGGCTACCTGAGCAAGGGTCAGTCTCCGCTTTCTGTAGGTTTCCCTATTAGCTCTTCTTCACTGTCCTGATGAAGACCTGCACGCAAGGATGTAAAAATCACTATATGCAACAGTTGGGTCCAAGCGTTAATATTTTTTTTCTACCCTGAATTGAATACGTTGATCCTCAAGAGTGGTGCATCAGAATTTAGTAACCACCGGATCTTAGTAATGGATTAGAATTTCTGAAATGAGAATTGTGCTTTCAAACAGGCTGTTTACAGTGGCTCAGAACAAGCATGTTAGCGATTGTTTCATACTAAAAGATAGAATTATTTCTAATTACACGATTTTACCTTCCTTTTCATCACCTTGCACATGAGCACCTCTATGATCAATTTCTTCTATGCACTTTTCGGAGCAACTGTTTTTCTGAATATATTTATATAGTTTTGAAAAAAAGATGCAAAATATCAATTAAATTGAATAATGTGTTGTATTATCTCCATTTTCTCTCACGCCATGACCATAATACATTATTCATTACGGCTTTGTAAAGAATTTGCCAGTAGACCTTCAGTGGAATGGTTGTTTATATTTGTGGTATTACGTAGGATGGGGTTCCCCGAAAACTTTCTCAGATGGATAGAGATTCTATATTATACCCCAACAGCTAGGATTAGACTGAATGGACAAGTATCTGCCCCGATAGAAGTGAACAGAGGGACGAGACAGGGTTGTCCGCTATCGCAGATCTTGTTCACCCTGATTCTGGAACCTCTTGCCTGTAGGATCCGTCAGTGTGATAGGGAATCTGCTTTACAGTTTAGCCTACGCCCCATCAGCATTTCCTTATACGCCAACGACATGGTGTTATTTACGCGGCACCCTAATATACACTTAAACAATCTTTTCAAAGAATACATTCGCTTTGAATGATACGCAGGGTTAAGGATTAACTGGGACAAATCAGTGGTTATACCACTAACGCCGGCCACGACCCAACCAGAACTAGATTATCCCTTGAAATGGCAAACTGACCCGGTGAAATACCTAGGCGTGTGGATACACAAAGACCCAGAACTGGTCATTAGGGAAAACTATGGTAGAGCAATGACTAAGTTAGATGAGCAAATAACTAGATGGATACGGATGCCCCTGACATTGGCAGATAGAACAGCACTACAAAAGATGATTATACTGCCCGTTTTATATACTTATTTATTAATATTCCAATCTGGCTGACACAGTCTTACTTTGCAGAGCTGCGGTCAGCATTACAGAAGCTGACCTGGGCAGGTAAACAGGTTAGGATTCGCTGGACTATACTGACAAAACCATATCATATGGGCGGGTTTGGAGCACCGGATCTGCAGCTATACTTCTGCTGCGCACAAGCGCAACATGCTCACTACTGGACTAAACCGCATTGCTGATTGGCTCCTGAGGCGGAAAGCCGGGAGCAGGGACGATTTTAAAAATTGTATTTTGTGTATAAATTCACTGTGCTTTTAAACTGCCATCCACTCTCACCTGCATCTTGGCATCTTAGAACAGCGCTTCTCGCTGCAACGACCTCTTCCCTTCAGTCGCCATTCCCGAGGGCGAGGCGAGACACGCCCCCTCGGCTGGCCACGCCCCCCCGCCACGACTACAAATAGCGCGCGCCAACCTAGGCGCTGCATTGCTGATTGGCTCCTGAGGCGGAAAGCCGGGAGCAGGGACGATTTTAAAAATTGTATTTTGTGTATAAATTCACTGTGCTTTTAAACTGCCATCCACTCTCACCTGCATCTTGGCATCTTAGAACAGCGCTTCTCGCTGCAACGACCTCTTCCCTTCAGTCGCCATTCCCGAGGGCGAGGCGAGACACGCCCCCTCGGCTGGCCACGCCCCCCCGCCACGACTACAAATAGCGCGCGCCAACCTAGGCGCTGCATTGCTGATTGGCTCCTGAGGCGGAAAGCCGGGAGCAGGGACGATTTTAAAAATTGTATTTTGTGTATAAATTCACTGTGCTTTTAAACTGCCATCCACTCTCACCTGCATCTTGGCATCTTAGAACAGCGCTTCTCGCTGCAACGACCTCTTCCCTTCAGTCGCCATTCCCGAGGGCGAGGCGAGACACGCCCCCTCGGCTGGCCACGCCCCCCCGCCACGACTACAAATAGCGCGCGCCAACCTAGGCGCTGCATTGCTGATTGGCTCCTGAGGCGGAAAGCCGGGAGCAGGGACGATTTTAAAAATTGTATTTTGTGTATAAATTCACTGTGCTTTTAAACTGCCATCCACTCTCACCTGCATCTTGGCATCTTAGAACAGCGCTTCTCGCTGCAACGACCTCTTCCCTTCAGTCGCCATTCCCGAGGGCGAGGCGAGACACGCCCCCTCGGCTGGCCACGCCCCCTCCAACCTCCTCACCCACCGGTATAAAGTATGTGTCTTGGTAGGAAGCGCAGCGGACGAGCGCAGCGGGCGCGACTTTTGCGCGCCGAAGGCGCGCCCAAGGCAAGCCCGTCTGCGCCCGTCCGCGACCGACCGGGACCAGGGGCCATACCCCCTACAGGCTCCAGTACACCTGAGGCAGCCATCATTCGCTACAATCGCATCGATCTACTAGCCCTGCGTAAACCTATTGAAACAACAAATTGCATCCAAACCGGCCCAGGTCTATCCTACGGTCCCATCTCATGCCGTTCCTGTCATTGGACCAGCCTAGGTCAATCCTCAACGGATCTTCACATGATCCCCACCAACCCCCAGCATGAACTAAAATGTCTATATTTTAATGCCAGATCACTACCCAAGCATGCACTTGACATATGGGACACCCTAACCTCCAAAACGCCAGATCTGGTTTTTGTCACCGAAACGTGGCTATCAGATGCCAGTGCCCCGGACTTAGCTAACGCTCTCCCCCCCAATTATAAAATAATAACACAAAACAGACAAAACAAGAAAAAAGGAGGCGGAGTCGCCGTAATTTTTAGGGACCACCTAACTTGCCTAACTGATACAACTAATGCGGAGCCTGAACATGAGCTACTACCATTTAGAATTCTCGTTGAGAATCATGTCATGCTAGCGGGCGCAGTCGTCTATAATCCACCTGGACAACAAATTAACCTCAGTGCAAAACTACTGAATCAAGTACTCCCTTTGTGCCTAAAACACAAAAACTACATGATCATTGGAGACTTTAATGTCCATTACGAAAACCCCAATGCCCCTGGAGTCGCTCAGCTTAAATACGACATGGAAATCCTCCAACTGAAACAACTGGTCGATAGCCCTACGCATATAGCAGGGCACACCCTGGATCTCCTTTTTACGAACATCGAGCTGACCACTCTCAAGGAAACTCTCCCCCTGTCATGGTCTGACCATTTCATGCTCTCATTCCTACTTGAACTTCCTGGCAAACCCGTGAAAATCAGATACTCCCCCCTCACCTCCAACAGAGCCTGGAAACTAATCAAAGACTCCAATTTCCAAAATCATTTTCACAAGACAGATGTCTCCCTACCAGATAACGAACCTATTGGTAACAATGCCATCCGGCTAGAAACCAGCATCCGCCAAACATTGGACAAAATTGCACCCCTGCGAGAAGTTAGGAAAAAAACAACCATTAACGAAAAATGGTACACCCCCTCCCTCAAGAGCCTTAAAAGGGAATGCCAAAAAACAGAACACCAATGGAGACAAGCGAAAAACCCCACAACCAGAGCCAACTACACTGCCAAAAGGAAACAATACATCCTTGCCATCCGAGAGGCAAAAAAGGCATTTTTCGTGCAACGAATCAACGAAAACCACAACTCGGCAAAAGAGTTGTTTAAAATTGTGAAGGAGCTCAGCAACCCATCCTGCACCTCGCAAAACCTCACCCCTTCGACAGAAGCATGCGAACGGATTAGCTCCTTCTTCTCTGAAAAAATCAATAAAATGTATTCAACCTTCACCCCCTCCCACACCGTCCCCCCCCATGATAACTCTGACGTACGCCCATCTACATCCGACAACGACAACGATCGCATAGACTTGGGCAACTCCCCTCGCCTATCCAACTTCCAACCACTCTCCGAAGAGGAAGTACTAACAGTCCTTAGAGCAATAAAATCCGGCTCCCCTGCAGACCCCTGCCCACACTTTGTATTCTCTGAAATTGCACCGACTCTATGCCCAATCATCACCAAACTTTTTAATCAATCTCTCACCTCTGCGTCTTTTCCAGATTGCTGGAAACACGCATCTGTAACCCCCCTCCTGAAGAAAGCTGGGGCCGATATTTTCAACCCAGAGAACTATAGGCCAATTTCACAACTCCCCTACCTCTCCAAAGCATTGGAGAAAATGGTTAACTCACAGTTATCCAAATATCTTGAGGACAACTCGCTTCTGGACCCTACCCAAACCGGATTCAGATCCAACAACAGCACCGAGTCTACGCTGCTGGCAGTGTCGGACAGTGTCAGATGCATCACTGACCAAGGGGGTTCGGTGGCTCTGATACTGTTGGACCTGTCGGCAGCGTTCGACACAGTGTCGCACAAATGCCTACTGAACATTCTCCGGTGCAAAGGTATACAAGACGCAGCGTTGCAATGGATTGAATCCTTCCTGTGCAACCGCACCCAAGCAGTGCATATGGGCCAATTCCATTCAGAACCCCGCCCCATCGGCTGTGGAGTCCCACAAGGGGCTTCCCTAAGCCCCACTCTCTTTAATGCCTACGTATCATCTCTGGCCGACATCGGAAGAAAGTGGGGCATCGGCATTTGCTCATACGCCGACGACACGCAGCTGATGGTGACCTTGGATGAAAGATCGGAAAAATTAGAAACAACTAAAAATAAACTCCACAGCTGCCTCTCCGAAATGGCGGACTGGATGCGTAACCACTGCCTCAAGCTCAATGCCGGAAAATCCGAAATTTTATTGTTCGGAGGAGCTAAACTATCGTGGAATGATTCTTGGTGGCCACCGGCTCTGGGAACAGCCCCCGCCCGAAACAACATGCCAGGAATCTGGGCATCATGATGGATGACGCACTATCCATGAAGGACCACGTGCGCACACTTTGGGGTAAGGGGTTTGCAATCCTGAAACTCCTCGCTAAGATCTTCACATGGATCCCACTTGACTGTCGTCGTACGATCACCCAGGCCCTCCTAGTCAGCCGCCTGGATTATGGCAATGCTCTATTCGAAGGAATGAACGAGCAGTTGTTCTCCCGCCTTCAGGTCCTGCAAAACCAGGCTGCCAAGCTGGTATGCAACAAAGGCAAACGAGACTCTGCATCGGCATGTCTAAAACAACTCCACTGGCTGCCGATGCGCCAGCGCGCCACATTCAAACTACTTTGTCATGCGCACAAAGCCCTCCATAAAACAGGCCCTACAATCCTGCAAGGGAAAATCGAATTTTACATTCCAAACAGGAACTTAAGATCCATTAACTCAGCCCTAGCAAAACCCAAGCGTATCTACAAAACAAGAACAGGAGGACGAGCCTTCTCGCATTTGGCGGCCAAACGATGGAATGAACTACCGATGGATCTGAGACACACTGTGAACCTTCTTTCATTCCGGCAAAAACTCAAAACACATCTCTTCCCCAAAAAATAACCCCCCTGCTCAACCTCAGCAGCCCTTTCTCATTTAGCGCCTTGATATCCCCTGGGATGAATGCTGCGCTCTACAAATACCACAAATAAATAAAAATGCGGATATTTTGCACGTCGCAGTGGAAACAGACAGTGCACAACCCACTCCACTGATGGCGTTTGAGTCGAACCCAAGGACTTACACATATAGGGACATAATACAACCTGTGTGCTGCACTTCACATACAAGGCATGCATTGGCACAAAGGGCCAATAAACTGCTTATATACGCCCCAGCGCTTCCCATTGCTAACCATCCGAAATTATCGGTAACCCAAGAAAATGGCATGATGGGATTGCTGGAAGATATGAAACTTTCCATTATGAAAGATGTTTTCCCACACGGCAGATTCATACAAAGAAATGACCCGGCACTAAGCACACACAACTCACCAATGAATGCGTTTGTTCACCTGCGGCTGCAAACAGCGGTTAGGGAATTATATGACACCTACCCAGAGGAACCGCTAACGTTACAAGCCTTACAGGCTCTACTCATAGCACCGTCACGCAAGAAGTTAGTTACCCGCTTATATAATACGTCACAATCGGAACAAAGCGAGACAGAAAATAGATCTTTGGCTAGATGCGAACCACTGCTAGGAGACAAGATAGAGGAACAGGATTAGGAATATAGCTGCACACAACTACAATTACTGACATCCAACTGTAATCTACAGATAATACATTTTACATTTCTCCACCAATTCTATTACACCCCAACCCAACTCCACAGATACGGCCTCAGAACACATGACCGATGTCAGAGATGCAACGCTTTGAATACAGATTTCCTACACTTGGCGTGGGCATGTCCACAGGTACACAAATACTGGCACAACGTCATAGGGGCGATAAATGAAATGTTAACCGAACAAGTGCCAAACACGCCTCTTGTGTGCTTATTGGGGATATATAAATTAACGCCAACAAGAAGGCAGAAGTTCCTGACTGTGGCACTGCCACTGGCGAAACAACAAGTAGCTATTAGATGGGGAAGTAAAAGCCCCCCTAGATTCAAAGACTGGCTAACGGACATGTCATTTTGCAGGGAAACCATGGAGATGTATGCGGAAGAACTACCGATTTCATTGAGGCACTGTGACTTCTGGGGACCACTAAAACAGTACCTTTTGGCACTCCAGGAGGCAGAGTAATATATGCTTATGGCTGACAAGGTAAAACATAAATGACGCTCAGTCATAACCTCTTCTCCCTTTCAGCAATTCAGGAAAAATGGAAGGACTCATGTCTCAACTTCATATGTACTGTGGTGTAATATCCATTGATGCCCGATGAGCTGTAACCTCAGATAATAAGTTGCTATTGCCGTATTGTGATATGATGTGATGTTCACTGTTGGTTATACCTGTACGAAATGACAAGTCTTGTTGTGGTAATACAAAAAAGCTAACATATGCTGTGAAGAATACCTCTGTAAATGAATATGCCTCGGTATGTGTAAACTATGATGATGACCAGACGAAATAAATAAAATAATAAAAAAATCCCCCAAAAATAATTTGCCAACGGACCACATGGTTATTTGTACTATACATTACCCAGGTCCTGTGGCATATCTTGGGTTGTCCCATTAGTTTATAATGGCTATTGTAAACATTTCAATTGAATAGATGAAAAATCCAGTTACTTTTTCAATGTGACAGCTAAGAACTCTAGTACTTGTTAAAAATTAAATACTGGAAAATCGAATCCCTGCATTCTGACAGAAAGGTCAGAAAATGTTGGCTGGTAATGTGGTTGATGACGAACTAGTAGGGGAGCACTAAACTGCAGAGATGGAGGCTTCTGTGTGGAGGGCATAAAGTAACACCATTACTTCGAGAAGATTTTCCAGATATGCCTGTTGGTGCAGATCAATCCGAACCAGATGCAGTAAAGGAGAAGCTGAACCTCATGAATAGGTTACTTACCCCATAAACCTCTGTCTGTGGCATGTTGTTCTGTAGATTCACATGCTCTGCATACTTCCACCATCTAGTGTTGGGTCTAGTTGTGTGCAAGTTGTTTTACTTTGAAGAAGTCTTTTGAGTTACTAGACAAAGTGACTCCTCCTCTTGGTGATAATGCGCATGAGCATCAACTCCATTGTCAGATTGTTTCCCGCAGACGTGTGAGAATGGGGTGAGAGTAAATATCAGTTAAGAGATATCCATGCAAATAAAACAGTGTGAAGAAACTGCAACAGTCACAGGTGTCTGGGGAGGAGGATGGGCGCAAGTGAATCTACAGCACTACATGCCACA
The DNA here is from genome assembly GCF_964263255.1 of Lissotriton vulgaris. Lineage (NCBI taxonomy): Eukaryota > Metazoa > Chordata > Amphibia > Caudata > Salamandridae > Lissotriton > Lissotriton vulgaris. The sequence goes on from NC_141700.1 coordinate 72,480,619, forward strand.
AAAAAATGCTTCCAGGCTAAGCAACATGTTCTGTTCGAGGCATGTGTGGCTGTAGAAACACATGCTCTGTATGGACTGTAAAGCAGTCCCTCTCCAAAAGCGGTGGCTAACAGTGGGTATTCCAGTTGTTTGAAAGAGAGTACGTAGAACTGCCTGACCTCCGTTGGCTTGTTGACGTGCTAAGACACTCACAAAATAGTGAAAGGGTGTAGTGTAGACCATGTAGCTGCCTTACAAATATCAGCTATTGGGATTTTGCCCAGGAAAGCCATTGAAGCCCCTATCTTTGGGTGGTCCCTCCTGTCATTATTTATTTTGTCCCCTTTTTGCCCCTCATAACCTTCATTTTTTTTAATGTCCACTGGGAATTTTTCAGGTTTTGACCAGGGGGTTCGGTGCTTCTTGACCCCATGGTTCCTCTCAGACCCAGAAATCCCTCCTTTTCTGAGGTAAAGCCTAGATGCCTAAAATGGTGGACAGTAACTGCCATAACGGACACCTTAGGAGAAAGACCCATAGGTTAGAATAGGGACATTCCAGAACCTTCTGGACCCTGCTGGACCTTTGGAGGGGAGCCTATAAAAGGCCAACTGCGGGGCAGCCATTTTGTCATACAGAGAGAGAATCAGCTGGAGTGCAGGCTGTGGCATAAGGCGGGCTAGGATATTCAGAGGGTTGACCTCCCACTCTAGGGTTGCCTCCTTACTGTTTCACCCCAGGTCCAACAAAATGACTGATTAAGAAGGAAACCACTTTCTGAAGGAATTTTGGGTTGGTTACAAGGACCACTCTATCTCTGTGTAGCTGGAAGAAAGGTTCTTCAAAGGGTAATGCGTGAAGCTCACTGGCATGACTGGCATGGGGTAATGGCTACCAAAAAAAGCAACCTTCCAAGATGAGAATTGGAGAGGACAGTTATGCAATGGTTCAAATGGTGGAACTATAAGTCTGGTAAGTACGCTATTGAGATTCCGTGTGGTTGTAGGTGAAACTCTAGGTGGAATTACTCTTAAGGCTTTCCATAAATGCATCAATGACTGCGACCTTGAACAAAGATAGGTGTTGCCTGATTTAGAGATAGGCTGTGACTGAAGCTAAATGTGGACATATTGAAGTGCATACGTTCCGGAAGGACCTCAAGACCTGGCTCTTTGGCTGATTCTGAGCCGCTCCTCCCCCTTCCCCTCAGCGCATTCAGACCCTCACAGGTGAGTAGCGCGCTATATAAATCCCCTGATTGATTGATTGATTGATTATCAAGCCAGGCCAGAGGTCTGCAAATGAAGGTAGCAAACAATCTTTCGCACACTTGCATCAAATGGATGAATTTGTTTACTGCGACAGAGAAGACAAATCTTTTCCACTTCGCAGCATAACATGCTCAAGTTGTAAGCCTATAAGTTTCTTTAAGAATGGTCATACATTCAGGTGAGAGATTAAGGTAACCGAATTCTATGACCTTGGGAGCCAAATCACAAGGTTAAGTTCCTTTGTATTTGGGTGCCTGATTTCCCCATGGTTTTGAGTGAGAAGGTCTGGATTGAGGGGAAGCTTTTCATGTGGAACTACAGAGAGTTTGAATAGTGTAGTGAACCATGGCTGTTGAGCCCAAGTGGAAGGTGAGAGATGTTTGCCTGGGTTTCCGACCCACAATCAGAAGAGAGAGAGGTGGAAAAGCATGGGCACATATACCTGACCAGTTCATCCATATGGCATTGCTTTTGGATAGTGGTTGTGAAAACCTGGAGGCGAAATTTCGGCATTTTGCAATGTCCGCAGTTGCAAACACCTCTATGTGGAAACCCCCAGATGTGAAAGAATGGGAGGAGGACTTGGGAGCGGAGTTACCACTCATGGACTTACAGCCGTATCCTGCTGAGGAGGTCGAGAAAGTGGCTGTCCATTCCTGGGAGGTATTTGACTAGCAACCGGATGTTATGACGTATGGCCCAATGCCAAATCATCTGAGATAGACGTGAAAACTGTAGTGTGTGCGTCTCCCCTCCCTTTTTCTGTAAACAGTAGATGGTTGTCATATTGTCCATCCGGACCACAACAACCTTGCCTGTTAGGTGAGTTAGAAATTATATCAATGCTAGGTGAACAGCTTGAAGCACAAGGCAGTTGATGTGGAGACCCTGGTGGTTGGTAACCCAGAGACCCTGAACTGTGAGATCCTGTAGGTGTGAACACCATCCTGCAAGGGATGCATCTGAGGTGAGAATGATCTGGGTAATACAGTCGAGAATTGTACTGGCTTTGATAAGCCAGTCGTCCAGATATGGGAAGACATGAATGTTCTGTCTGCTCAGATGTGCTGCTACCAGTGCTATTACGATTCAGAAAAGGGGGGGGGTGGTGATGAACAGAGTGTCTGAATTAAGCAGACCACTCTTACCCAGTCCAAAGATCAGGGCTTGATCCATCACCGTTATTTATCTCACTGCCCCATCCCAGCTCAGAACCTGGCTATATGCAAATCAGTCTGTCCCTGGCCCAGTGCATCATGGGAACAGGGCAGACTAAACTACCAAGCCAATTCTTCACCAGAAAGGAGACAAGCTACCGGGGACCGGTTTCTGGCATTTCAGCCGTCTTCGGCCCGGCTTGCTTGAATCCTGATGGAGCAGTGAGAAAGGGACTCATGTCTGAGTATACCCTGCCACACCTATAGTGGCCAAAAACGATTCCAGTGCTAGGCATTTGGTGAACACACTGGGATGCTGTAGTGACTCTGAATGGGAGTAGTTCGAACTGGTCATGCTTTCCAGCTATGACAAATCTGAGGTATTTGATATGAGCTGGATGTATTGGAATGTGGAAGTAGGAGTCCTTTAAGTTTAGCGCTGACATAAAGTCGCCCTTTTGAGGATGACATCTTGAATAGTGACCATATGGAAGTGTTCTGATAGTATGTAATGATTTAAATTCCTGAGATCTAGGATGAGCTGCAGTGATCCATCTTTCTTAGGAATTAGAAAGTATAGGGAGTACACTCCGGAACCTTAGTGTTGAAAAGGGACAGGCTCTATGGCTCCTTTGAGCAGGAGAGCCTGCACCTCTTGTTTGAGTAGATTCTGATGTTCTATGGAGAGATTGTGTCTGCGAGATGGAATGTTTGGAGGTGTGATTATGAGCTCCGGACAATAACAATGTTGGATAATGTCCAGCACCGACTGATCTGACGTTATAGTTTTCCAAGTGGGGAAGAAATGCAGTGGCGGCTCCTCCGCTATTGCGGAGGAATGTTGCCCCACTGCTCTGCGAGCAGTAGTTAAAAGAAAACTAAAATGATAATAATCAGCATTACTATCATTTTCGTTTTGTGTTCCCTGGTGTGGGGCGGGGCTAGACTGCCAGAGGAGGGACCAGAAGGAGGAGTGATTGCTCCACTCTAAAGTGCGCATAAATGTTTGGCCGGCCCTCTCGACCCGACCATAATAGTCATGAGCACTTTCCATGTTCTGCACCCAGGCTGCATTACAGCCTGGGTGCAGAAAATGCCCAGCCCCCCATTCGCCATCTGATCGTCGATCCATGGCGCTCAGACCAATCACAATGCTGCACTGCAGCATTGTGATTGGCTAGTGTAGTCAGGATCCTGGGTGCTTCCTGCTTCCAAGGAGCAAGAGGCGGCAGGAGCAGACCTGGAGGGAGTGGCCGACCTGACGGATAATTGTTTTTTCTGTTAATTTTTAAATTTACAAACCCCTTCATCCCCCCACCCCCCACTTCCGGTAAATAGCGGCCACCACTTAAGAAATGTTATAGTCGGTGCCTTACAAGTATTAAATAGTGGAAGGAAATGAATGAGAAGAGAATCACTGCTTCGAAGTGGAGGGTACAGAGCATGTTGAAGCACCCCTACTGACCCTTGGAATTATTTCCTCTATATGTGCCTTGTTAGTACATCCTTGTGGGGGAGGTTTGTTGCTGCCTTATGAGGTGGTAGAGGCATTAGGTGGTGTCGTTTTGGCACCCTGTTTGTATGAGGGACTTCGAAAGGAGCCACACGAAGCAGAGGTTTGGAGTGCCCCCATTGAATTAGCTACTTCGGTGTCCTTTATTTTCTCCAATGCTTGGTCCACCTGGGGACCAAAGAGATGCTCTTTACCAAATGGCACACTTAATAGGGTTTGTTGCACTTCTGCCTTGAACCAGATATACAAGTCAAGCATGTCTACGCAACAATACACTTGTATTGATGCCCCTGGCTGCTGTGTCCTATGAGTCTAGGGCACACCTGATTAAACTGTTGGAGATTAATCTGCCCGCATTTGCGATATCTCGTCTGCTTCTTTCATACTCCTTAGGGAGGTGTTGGAGGAGCTCCTCCATATCATCTCAATATGTCCTCTTGTATCTTGCCAAGAAAGCTTGTGTGTGTTGGAGATCCACCAATGACTAGAGGACTGTGCTGCCACACAAATCCCTGAATCGTCAATAAGTTTGGACTCTGTCAGGTGGAGGAGCATCTGCTAAGGATTGTGAATTGGCCCATTACGTGCATTTGGCACAACTAGTGAGTCGGGGGAAAGCGGACCCTTATTGTAAATAGGATCTGAGGGTGCTGGTTTATGTTTTTAGTTGACCCTGGGTGTAATAATACGTGCCCGTACTGGGTCCTTAAAAATTTCATCAGAATGTCGGAGCATGCCTTTGAGCATTGGAAAATATTGACATGATCTATGTGTGCTAGACAATATTTCAAAAAGAAAATCGCCCTCAAAAGGGTCCTTGTGTAAGGGGAACTAGTGATATGTTGTTTCCCTATCAATGAGGTCTTGAAAAGATCGAGCATCATCAGGGGGTGATAGTTTGGCTGGGTAGAGATCTGGGGCAGTATCACCCAGGGGGATCAATGTCAATTATCCCAAAGATCTGGGAACTGTGGTAACAATCATCTCCCCCCCTTGATCATCAGAGGAGACTGTGGGGACCCCTGTGGTGTAATGTCTTCTGGTTCATCATGTGAATTATGTGGTAAAGGTGGTGGTGAAGAGGGTGGAGGAGGGGGCTGAAGTGGTGGAGAAGGAGGAAGAGGAGGATGCAGAGGGTTGACTGCAATGTCCGTTCTTTCAGTAGGCACTGGTTCATCTATGGCCTTTTCAAAAGAAAGCTGGTGCTTAGATGGTTTGGACGCGGAGTGCACAAGCTAAAACATGTCTAGTGCGAGGCTGTGTATGTAGTTTTTTTCTGCTTTGGATCGAGCCAATCCTGCATGATTTGGAGGATTGGTTTCGGGGGCAATATGGATGCAGAAGTTGAAGGTTTCGGTGCCACAGAAGATTGCTTTTTAGGGCTCGGGCCTACGTCACACTGCGTAGCAGTGTTGGCAAAGCCCAAGAGTCCTGTAGTTAGCATCTCCAAAAAGCTACCTAAAAGATTCCTGGCTGCTTGTGATTTTTCGTCCTTCTTTTTGGCAGCTGCATGGCAATTGGGCCTCTCATGCGTGTTTTTTTAAAAGAGAGCACGCAATAGGCCATAGGCGGTAGAGTAGCTCCGCCTATGGCATATTGCATGCGGTCACGCACACCAGAAGGCCATATTTCTTCAATTATCGCAGCTGTCAGGGGCCGCGGTAATTGAAGACAGATGCTGCTGGTTTTTTTTTACTATCCTCTTCTTTTCTCTCTTATTTCTCTCTACCGTTTTTCTCTCTTTTTCGCTATTCTTGTCTGTTGCCTTTCGCTTTCTTGCTCAACCACACACGTTTGCCACTGAAGGAATAAGGGCTGGTACTTATTATAATATCATCATACTTGGCCAATGCTTGTTTCTCTCGTTGCTTTTGGCGCCTTTTCTCTTCTGAGACCTCCTGCTTAGTTCGCCATAGAAAACTCAAATTGAATTTTTCATGCCGGATTGTGATATTTTTCCTTGCAGCCAAAGGCATTTCAAAATGTGTTTATGTTTCCATCGAGTTCGCATGCCTAACAAGGAAATGGATGAATGGATTTGAACGGGCACCTGCCCGTGCCAGCTGGTTGAATGTGCACGTGTTTAATATCTCAAATTAAAGCATTGCAACCCTTTCAGGACGGGGTTGGGAGGGGAAAGAGGGAGTGATGGCTCAGTGACTTAAAACACGTACAGAAATCATCTGTGTTTGACACATCATGAGATCGAACGCAAGCAAATCAACTCAGGCGTCTATCCTTGCAAGGACGATAACAATAAACATGAACAATAGTTACTTACCTGTAATCTGTGGTTCTCCAGTATTGGTGTCTTTCATAGATTCACATGCCTGAATCATTCCCCGTCGTCGGAGTGGGAGTCCCACGGTATATAAAAAGCAATAATATGCCTGTAATAACCAAAAAACCTTGGTAATAACCAACCAGGAAGTAAAGTAGCCCTCAGCTACAGGAGCAAAAGCTCTCACACTCATGACTATCCTAGTCATTTTGTATAGACCAAACTGCAGCCAATCAGGCGACAGCACCCACCAGAATGTTCTCCCCAGAGGCTCAGGCTCTCAGATTTTCTCGCACAGGAGTGAAACCAACATAATTGCCTGAGGGAGCCTATGAGGGGAGGTGGGCGGGTTTCATGTGAATCTATGAAAGACACCAATACTGGAGAACCACAGATTACAGGTAAGTAACTATTGTTCTTCTCCAGTATTTGAGGTGTCTTTCATAGATTCACATGCCTGAATCAGAATAGATAGCAGTACTCATAACATAATGCTAATTGTAACATAGTATACATGCATAATGATAAAATGCAAAAGACATGGTAAAGCGTCTACAAAGAGCATAAAGGAGAGGGAGAACAGAGGCTCACCTTATTGGAAAAGATTGCGAAGAACTGCTCTTCCCACCGAAGCATCTGCATCACTTGCTGAGTCCAGAGTGTAGTGCCTCATAAAAGTGTGCCTGTTGGACCACGTTGCAGCTCTGCAGCTTTGTTGAAGAGGCACACCAGCGAACAGAGCAGTGGAAGAGGAAACTGCCCTTGTAGAATGCGCTCTTGGTAAGGCCTGTTGATGACAGAGTCCAATTGTTGACGAGATCCATCTGGCGATAGTCTGTTTGGATACTGCATAGCCTTGGCGCAGTCTGCCATAGGCCACAAACAACTGATCTGTCTTGCGCATAGCTACTGTTCTTGAAAGATAAAACCTGAGGCATCTCCTGATGTCCAAAGAGTGTAAAGCTCGCTCAGCCCGTGATTGTGGATTTGGAAAAAATGTCTTGAGGATTACCGGTTCATTTAAATGAAAGTCCGATGGGACCTTGGGCATGTACCTTGGATTGGTACGCAGCACCACCGAATCAGAGGTAAATTGTAAAAAAGGCGGTTTAGACGTGAATGCTTGAATGTCACTGACACATCTGGTAGAGGTTAAAGCCTATAACAAGGAGACTTTCCAAGTAATAAACTTAAGGTCAACCTTATGGATCGGCTCAAAGGGGTGACGCATGAGCTGGGCTAGCACCACATTCAAATGCCAAGCAGGAGTTGGTCGTCGAATCGGAGGAAACATACGAAATAGACCCTTGAAAAATTGCTGGATTATTCTTGAAGAAAACAGAGTTCGATCCATCTTGACGGAATCGGGAAATGGCTGCCAGAAATAACTTCAGGGTTGAATGCGCCAAACCCGATCTAGCCAGCTGCAGGAAGAAAGGCAAAATTTGTTCCGGTCTAGCATAAATGGGATGCAGATCAACTGTCTGGCACCAGGCACAGAAACGCTTCCACTTGAGTTTGTTGGTCTTAATCGTTGACAGTGCTCTGGCGTTAGCTAGAACCTCTTGACAATTGTGAGGAATGTCTAAGTGGGCGAATTCATTGTGCTGAGGAGCCAAGCTGATAATTTCAGAGAAACTGGGTCCGGATGGTACACTTTGCCCCTCTGAACTGTCAAGAGATTCGGTATTCGAGGCAGTTGTATTGGCCTGCACTCCGAGAGGAGGAGAAGCTCGGTGAACCAATATTGTCGGGGCCACCTTGGAGCAATTAGGATTAGACGACATGGTTGACTCCTCATCTTTCTGATGATCTTGGGAATTAACGGAATTGGCGGAAAAGCGTATGCAAATATTCGACACCAATTCATCGAAAGGGCATCCCCGCACGAGTCTTTGTGGGGAATCCAGCTGGCAAAGCGTTGGCATTTCCGGTTCTGATCTGTTGCAAACAAATCCAGGTCGGGATGACCCCTCTCTCGGAATATCTGATCCAGGGATGGTTGATGTGGCTCCCATTCGTGACTGCATCCGACGGACCTGCTGAGTGAGTCCGCTAGGACATTGGCAACCCCTGGGACATGGACCGCTGACAGATTGATGTTGTGATCCAGGGCCCAATTCCAAATCTCCTGCGCCTGATGGGACAATCGGGCCGATCTTGTGCCTCCCTGCTTGTTCAGGTAATGCATGCTGGTTGTGTTGTCCGTTCGTATTAACACCGTAGAGCCCTCCAAGATCGCTTGAAAGGATTTCATAGCGAGAAAAATGGCTCTTAATTCCAGCAGATTTATGTGCCATTTTTTCTGTTGCATGTTCCATTTGCCACTGACTGTTATCCCTTGGAGATGGGCGCCCCAGCCCTCCAGAGAAGCATCCGTGGTCATGATGAATCTGGGTCCTTCAGTCTGGAATGTACATCCCCCCTGCAGGTTGCCATCTTGCCCCCACTGGATGGAGTTTCTCATCCGAGGAGTTATGTTGATGACGTCCTCGAATGAGCCTGTTATTTGCACCCACTGACGACTGAGTTCCTCCTGTGGGTCTCATTCGCAGGCGACAGTTGGGGGTGAGAGGAATACAGGACGAGATCATCCCGAGGAAAGACTTGAACTTGCGAACAGAAACACACTTTCTTGTTAGTAGTGCTGAGGCCATCCTGTGAATCTTCACCTGCCTTTCTTTTGATATGAAAACTTGGGCGAGTTTTGTGTCCAGCGTGGCTCCCAAGAAAGACTTTCTCTTTGATGGAGTCAGGTGATATTTTTTGAAATTCACCGAAAAACCCAGGCTCTGGAATAGCGATAGACATCTCTGAACGTGAGTTTTTGCCAAGTCGATGGAACTGGCCTTGATAAGGCAGTCGTCCAAATATGGATACATTTGAACTCCCTCCAATCTCAGGTGGGTGGCCACCGGGGCTAACATTTTTGTGAAAACTCTGGGGGCTGAACGTAGTCCAAAGGGGAGTACTTTGAACTGGAAGTCCCTGCCAGCCACTGTGAACCGTAAGAACTTCCAGTGTCTGGGAAAAATGGGCACATGGAAGTATGCGTCCTGAAGGTCGAGTGTTGCGATGTGATCCCCTACTGAGAGAAACTGGAGGATTTCTTGAAGCGTCAACATTCTGAAAGATAACTTCTTGAGGTACTTGTGAGGGCACGCAGGTCGAGGATGGGGCGCCATTCCCCCGACTTTTTGTGGATCAGGAAAATTCTTGAATAAAATCCTGTTCCCCTCCGATGGTGAGGTACCTTTTCTATTGCTTCTTTCTGAATCATTGAATGTATTTGGGAAAACAGCTCTTTGAGATGAGCTGGAGGTGGTCCTTTTGGGGTAGAATTTGGAGGGGCTTTGACGAATTCGAGAATGTGACCTCTGGAAACCACGTCCAGGACCCATCTGTCCGTGGTAATCTTCGACCAATTTGAGTAGTATTCGGATATTCTTCCTCCAATTTGCTTCAGGCTGGGACAAAGTGGTGGCAGGATGTGTTTCTCACTTGCTCTTGTTGTTGTCTCTTCCTCCATAAGAGGTTTTTCCTCTTGATTGAGAGTAATTATTTCTCCTCTGGCCATATGTTTGTTGACGGTATGGCTGGTATCTTTGATTGATTTCCTTGGGTGTTATTGTAGGAACGTTGCTGTGAATAACTTCCTCTGTTAGAGAAATTGCCTCTTCCTCTTGCGCATTCGAAAGGAAGACTTTCGAAATTGGAGAGGCCAGCGACCGTGCCATCTCTGTGTCTTTCTTTATGGCTTATAATGCCTCGTAAACATGTTGTCCAAAAAGGAACTCCCCATCATAGGCTATGTCCATGATCTTTGTCTGGACCTCTAGACGAAAGGATGTAGATTTTAACCATCCTTGTCTCCTGAGGACAGCTGCTCCAGCCAGCTGTCTGAAACCTGTGGCTGCCACGTCCACTGCAGCATCAATTATTTCAGATGAAACGCACTCTCCCTCTAGTAGGATCTGTTTCGCTTCAGATCTATCTGGTTCTGCAAGCTTTTCGATGAAAGGCGATATGTCCGACCACATTTGCCTGTCATACCTCCCAAGTATTGCAAGTGAATTTGCGGCTCGGACCGTGGTTGCCGCAATAGTTGACACCTTCTTCCCTATTGAGTCAAGACATCTACCGTCTTTATCAGGGGAGCAGAGACCTGTACAGATGGATTCTTGGCCCTCCTTTGAGCTGCCTGCGTAAATACGGAATCCGTTTTAGCCTGACCAATAAGGCATGCCGGTGACGAACTAGGCGCTCTATACTTCTTATCTACCCGAGGTAGTACTGCGGGTAGAGAATTTGGTGCCATTATTTTCAGACCTTCCTTCCATATAAAGTCCATGACTGGAATAGACCAACTCTGTCTTTGCTGCAAATCCTTAAAATCATAAAGGAAGCATTTGTCTTGTTTATCTTCCATTGTAATGAGGAACCTTTTCGTAGCTCTATCCATAATCTTGTGAAAGCCGGCAATGTCCACCGGCGGAGAATCCGCCGTAGGCGGGCCCGCTGGAGAAGGGGTTTGTGCCCGATAGTCGTCCCACTCCGATGATACTGACTTGTCGTCCAATTCACCGTCTTCTCGTTCGTCTTCCGAAGAATTCTCACTCCCTGCCTGATGAGATGGTACTGGTGAAGAAGGTACTGTGGGCCGTGCTTCCTCAGTTGTCATATGTGAAACTGATTCTAAAGTTGCCGTAGATGTTCTTGGCCTAGGCGTAGAGACATGAGAATCACCCGATTCTAAAGGTGGAAACCGGCGATAATAATCGCTCAACATATATTGGAGATTCTGGAATAAATCCATAGGTATTTGCATATTAGGTGCAGACACAGTCTTCCGACTAGAGTGATCCAGGAAATGTTCCTCTTCCTCCTGATCCAAATCTTGAATCTTTATGAGCAAGTCAAAGGGCTCCTGGCCGCACGGAAAGTGCCGTCCTCATAGGATTCCTCTTCCTCAGAATCCAGTAATTTATCTGGCAGTTTTAATGGAGACAAAGTTGTGGAGGATGAACCACGCTTCTGTAGGAGCGAAGCAGTGGTAGCCGGTGATGGCAAAGGTATTGTGGATGTTTTAGCTGACCACACTTGCATTGCCGTACAGGTTGACAGTGGAGGCGTCAACGGAGCCGCGGGCGCTGATGACAAGCCTGATTCCCTCTGTGTCTCCAGATCCGTCGTCGACGGAGCGCCCGTCGACCGTAGCGGCTTCATCGACGATAAACTCGTCGGCGGGGTTGTCTTCTTCCTCGTCGACATTGTCGACGGAAATGTCTGCTTCGTCGACGGGATCATTTTCTTCGTCGACGGTGACTTCTTCGACGAGTGTGTCGTCGACGGTAACTTCGTCGACGAGGGTGTCGTCGACGGTAACTTTGTCGGCGAGAACGTCGTCGACGGAAACTTCGTCGACGAGAACGTCGTCGACGGAAACTTCGTCGACGAGGATGTAGTTGACGGTAAGGCCTTCTTCGTCGACGGCAAGATATTCGTTGACGCCTGAATCGAAGACGAAGTACTCGTCGACGGTACCTTCAGGATTCCCGTCGACGGTGGAGCGTCGACGATCGATGGAACTATTTTCGTCGAGGAGATGGGTCTAATTTGTACCTGAACCAACGTCGACGGTGAGGAGGCTGAAGACATCACCATAGCTGATCTTGGTGAAGAGAAAGTCATTGTAGAAGTGGAAGAAGTGGCCACATGAAGAGATGGCGATGATGAGGCTGTATTTGACTCTGCCCTGGCTAGAGGTGTAATCTGAGGTGAAATTTTTTGAGTAGCTGCTTTGGAAACTGTAGAATTTTCAGTTTTCCCTGAGGGCGCAGATTTCACAGGTGGAGACACCTTCTTAGAGGTAGTAGGCAAGCCAGAATCCTGGGAGGATTGGGCCTTCTTCAACACCTTTTCCCTAGGAGAAGCCACCTCAACCTCAGTTTTCCTCTTCCTAGAGGATACAGAAGACCCCGAGGCAATGCTCCCTACCTCAGAAACAGGGTTATCCTTGTCCTTTATCCTCTGAAGCCACAGGAGAAGACGACCCTCTCTGTCCCTGAGGGTAGGTTCTGCAGATCCTACATTCCTTCGCCTCATGATCCGGATACAGACAGTATATGCATTTTTTGTGAGGATCCTCCTTGAACAGCCTTAGCTTTCCACAGGAATCACAAGCCCTAAAAAGGGATTTAGAAGTAGACATCCTTTGAAGGTTAAAAAACCAACCAAAGTAAGAAGAAACTGAGCAGAGCTCAGAGAGACTCCCTTCACACGACGTGCGGTAGAAAATCTGAGAGCCTGAGCCTCTGGGAGAACATTCTGGTGGGTGCTGTCGCCTGATTGGCTGCAGTTTGGTCTATACAAAATGACTAGGATAGTCATGAGTGTGAGAACTTTTGCTCCTGTAGCTGAGGGCAACTTTACTTCCTGGTTGGTTATTACCAAGGTTTTTTGGTTATTACAGGCAAATTATTGCTTTTTTATATACTGTGGGACTCCCACTCCGACGACGGGGAATGATTCAGGCATGTGAATCTATGAAAGACACCCCAAATACTGGAGAACCGCGGTTTCTGCGGCACGAAACCCTTTGGGTCGATCATGGCTCTTAACAAATACACCAAAAGCGCAACCCCCTGCACGCCTCCTGGTTGGCGCTATGCAGACCTTGGTAGCTACCATTCCAGGGCGCACTGTCATCCGGGGCTTTGAGGCAGGGGGCAGCTGATGGTGTAATCTCTCCTCGAGGAGCGGGGGAGGCGCTCTCCCCGTCGCAGAATTAATGGCCGAGACCAGCAGCCTCCCATTACCAGGCGCAGAAGATGAGCCGAGCTAGCGGGGGACCCTCGGAGAACAGATGTTCGAGGGGAGCAGAATTAATTAATTCCATATTAGCTTGATTATGCCAAACAGAAATTTGGCTCCGAGATTGTAAGCACATTTACAACTATTTCCTCATATTTGCACTGGTATGAATTACTTTGTGAAAAATGGACAGGGGCATAAATATTTAGCAAAAAATGGTAGAAACTGATCCTGCGTCAAACATAGTTGCACCATTTACATATTATGACGTAAACACAGCATAAACGTGGTAATAGTTTGTGCCATGTTTTTACCCTTGTGCAAAAACTGCTTGCTTTAGTCCTTATTACACTAGCAGCATGAAGTGTAAATTAATTTGCCCTGCTTTATAGCAGTAATGCAAAGCTTTGAGGTTATAGGACTACAAGTGTCAAACAAAGAGAGCTACCAGGCATGCATTCATTCTATTAGACTCTGATCAGACGGACTCAATTCTGAATAGCTGATTTCCAAACGTCTGCATTATTGGTAGTGTAAGACACATACTGATTGAAACGCCATTTTGTCCAGCGCAGCCAATCAGCACAAATCATTTAGAGCCATATAAGGGAAAACACAGGCCTGTGTCTGGAGCAGTTGCTTTCTGCACTCCGAGGAAAGCCTGTAAACCCAGAGCTCACTTCAAGGCCTGCACGCGCATGGAAGTGGGAAAAAACCCTTCATCGAACAATCTTTCAGTCTTACGAAATATAAAACGACAAATTTCTGTTTCCAAATAACAGAATCGCATGCTTATGAAGTTGTCTTTAAATATAATCACTAGGATTTGTGAGTATTATGAGGAGAAATATAGCTTAAGTGTTTCGGGGAAAAAATCTCTGGAAACACTCTGCCATTTTACATCCACAGGTTTAAAGATGAAACGGTGCGAGTTAGCGGTATCAGTTCACCTTAAAAAGGTGCCTGAAAAACTGTTGCATGCTCTATGTACCACTCCAATATCAAAAGTACATGAGGGGGTTACTTTGGTACACAATTCCCAAATGAGACACTTTAGCCATAACTTATTACGGGAGACGAAGACGAAAAAGAATAAGGGTGTTTTCGTTTTATTTGTAGTTTGTCAAACTTAACTCGTCCAGGGATGATGGGCGAACATTAATTAGTGTGTCTGTTATGTTAATTAGTGCCGATCCTTTGTCTCGCTCTTAATAGGGGCAATGCAGACAGAGAGGTCTTTTACAGTCTACTTGTCGTTGGGGGTGGGTAGGTCTCCTAGTGTCTCGTATTGTTGGCCCATCCACTCCCTACCACGTTCGCAGAATCATTAGCCTGTTTGTGGGGGGCTGTTAATGATTTTACTTGGGCTCGGTGTGTGTTTTTTTCCCCTCGGTGTATGCCTGTGCGGTGCCTAAATCTTGCATGCAGTCAAAAGATATGTGGCCTAGTGGTGCAGTTTACTAAGATGGCTGCTTTCCCTCCAGCAGATCTCATATTGTGATATGTCATGTTCGCGTTTTGGAGTAGTGCAGCGTTCACTAACTAGTCACTTGTTTAGGGCTCGTGCAGAGTGAGTGCGAGAGCGACAGTGAGTGCAGAGTGAGTGCGAGAGCGACAGTGAGTGCAGAGTAGAGTGAGTGCGAGTGACAGTGAGTGCAGAGTGAATGCGAGAGTGACAGTGAGTGCGAGTGACAGTGAGTGCCAGAGTGACAGTGAGTGCAGAGTGACAGTGAGTGCAGAGTCACAGTGAGTGCAGAGTCACAGTGAGTGCAGAGTGACTGTGAGTGCAGAGTGAGTGCAGAGTGAGTGCGAGAGCGACAGTGAGTGCAGAGTGAGTGTGAGTGCAGAGTGAGTGCAAGAGCGACAGTGAGTGCAGAGTGAGTGCGAGAGTGACAATGAGTGCGAGAGTGACAGTGAGTGCAGAGTGAGTGCGAGAGTGAAAGGGAGTGCAGAGTGACTGCGAGAGTGACAGAGTGCAGAGTGAGTGCGAGAGTGACAGTGAGTGCCAGAGTGACAGTGAGTGCAGAGTGAGTGCGAGAGTGACAGTGAGTGCGGAGTCACTGCGAGAGTGACAGTGAGTGCAGAGTGAGTGCGAGAGTGACAGTGAGTGCAGAGTGAGTGCCAGAGTGACAGTGAGTGCAGAGTGAGTGCCAGAGTGACAGTAAGTGCAGAGTGACAGTGAGTGCAGAGTGAGTTCAGAGTGACAGTGAGTGCAGAGTGAGTGCAGAGTGACAGTGGGTGCAGAGTGAGTGCAGAGTGACAGTGAGTGCAGAGTGACAGTGAGTGCAGAGTGAGTGCCAGAGTGCCAGTGAGTGCCAGAGTGACTGTGAGTGCAGAGTGAGTGCGAGAGTGACAGTGAGTGCAGAGTGAGTGCGAGGGTGACAGCGAGTGCAGAGTGAGTGCCAGAGTGACTGTGAGTGCAGAGTGAGTGCAGAGTGACTGTGAGTGCAGAGTGAGTGCAAGAGTGACTGTGAGTGCAGAGTGAGTGTGAGAGTGACTGTGAGTGCAGAGTGAGTGCGAGAGTGACTGTGAGTGCAAAGTGAGAGTGAGTGCAGAGTCAGAGTGAGTGCAGAGAGAGCAGGGTATGCTTGTGCGCTTACACAGTGCACTGACACACAGGAGCTAAAACAAAGAACAGCTGAACACATGTCTTGGGAGCTTCATGGAGGCAATTAACTATTGTAGCAATCGCAATATGGTGCACTTTACTTTTAAACATATTCATCTAAAGTGCAGCATGCCACTATTGCTACAATTCGAATCCAACCCACATAATTCCACTACACACCATATTGCATACACTCCCTAACACATGGCTAAAAGACATTGCCATTTACAATGCCATTAGCTCAAACTCAAATAAATCTGAGACCTATTGCATTTCCAATGCTTGTTTGGAAAAGAGGTGGTTGGAGCCAAAGCTGCTGAGAGCGGGGTGCTTGGAAACAAAGAGGCTGCTGTTTGGCTCGGTAAGGGAGGAAGTTGTTGCGACGTTGCTTTCAGTGCTGAGCCCGAGGGCGGGGCGTCCGAAGCAGATGGTTGGTGCCTACCATGGCCTGCAGACAGTGGTGGCCGAGGAGCCGCATATTTGGTCGAAGCGAAGTGTTTTTGGCAGGTGTAATAGGGGCATGGGTACTCACGGTACGCTGGCACGAAGGAAAATCCTGTATCTGGAGAACGGTGTCAAGGTTGGGATGGGAGCCAGAACTGGAATCATGGATATAAAAAACCTCTTACTCAGTCGCAGAGGCCTCATGAAGCTCTCTCTGTTCCTGCTTGAAATCTTGTTGCCCGAAGGTAACAAGTGTTTCTTCTATCTCTCTGCAACGCACCCAATGGCCCTGCAATGTCTTTTTCGATCGAAAAGATCGACAAGCTTCACAGTCCACCTCCTCATTTTTAGGTCTCGCCTATTATATCCCGCAGGGATAAATTGGCGAGATTATAGTAAGGGGAAAAGAAAAAGTCTACCTAGCCTGCGGATCGCGTACAGTTCATGTGAGCTATGTGCGTGCACAGAGCTAACCACTTCATACACCACCATGTGCCTCGGCATCAGACTTCAAAGACTGTCACTCCCTCGCCCCCCGCGTGCACTACGCACTCCACCATTTGTCTGAACCTTGGCATTAGACTTCAAAGGAATGCGCTCCCGCTCACCCCCCCCCCCCCCCCCCCACAGCAATGCCGAGAGCTTGGTTTTATTTGCATCCATTTAGCGAGGAAGCCGTGTTCTGTTCGGCGTTTTCCGCACCTTTCTCGTTTTTTTTTCTAGACAAATGTGAAAGCCAACCGTGCTTGTTTACAGTAGCCTTGCTCCTCAAATGCTGTTGCTGTGTTGCCATCTCTCTAGGGACACTCAGCTTGAAAACACTCGACTTGCTAGCTGCAATGCTACATCCGCTATGCTTTGCCTCTAGACACGTTGATCCCTCGCAGACTGTGCTGACTCTGCCCCTCCTGATTCTGAAACTGACCAACACAGTCACAACGCAGTCTCTTCTCTCTGTCTTATGATGTCTGCCCTGCCACCATTTACTTCGGACCCTCACACCTCCTCACCCTCACACATCCTTACTCACCCTCACCCCTTCACCCTCACAACCCTCTCCCCCTCACATCCCTCACACCCCACACACCCACCTCCTCACCCTTACCCTTCTCACTCTCACACCCCATCACCCTCACACACCTCACACACCCTCACTCACCCCCAAACCCTCACATCCCCTCACCCACACACCCCCTCACCCTCACCCACCCTCTCACCCTCACCCACCCTTTCAACCTCACACACCCTCTCACCCTCACCCTACCTCTCACCCACCCTCACCCTCACACCCCCTCACCCCCTCACACACCCCCTCACCCTCACACCCCCACACATGCCCTCACCCTTACACCCCCTCACCCTCACACCCCCACACATGCCCTCACCCTCACACCCCCTCACCCTCACTCACCCTCTCACCAACCCTCACCCACCCTCTCACCCTCACCCACCCTCTCGCCCTCACACACCCTCTCACACTCACCCTCACACACATCCACCCTCACTAACTCACACCCCACACTCCCTCAACCTCACACCCCCTCACCCCCCCTCACCCCCTCACACACCCTCACCCTCTCACACACCTCCTCAGCCTCACACTCCTCCTCACCCTCACACCCCCTCACCCTCACTCACCCTCTCACCCCCCCTCACCCTCACACCCCCTCACCCTCACATCCCCTCACCCTCACACCCCCTACCCTCACACCCTCACACAGCCTCACCCTCACACCCCTTCACCCTCACACCCCTTCACCCTCACCCCTGTCACCTTCACCCTCCCTCAACCTCCCTCACCCTCACACCCTCACCCTCACACCCCCTCAAGCTCACAACCCCACCCCCTCATCCTCACAAGCCCACACCCTCCCTCTTACACCCCCTCACCCTCACACCCCCTCACCCTCACTCACCCTCACTCACCCTCACACCCCCTCACATCCCAACACCCTCACCTTCACACCCCCTCACTCACCCTCACCCTCTCACCCACCCTCACACCCCCTCACCCTCACACCCCCTCACACACCCTCACCCTCACACCCCCTCACCCTCACTCACCCTCATACTCACCAGCATAGCATAACAAAACATAGCATAGCATAACAAAACAAAGCATAGGATAGCAAAACAAAACATAGCATAACAAAACAAAACATAGCATAGCAAAACACAACAAAGGATAACATAGCATAACAAAACACAACAAAACATAGCATAGCATAACAAAACGTAGCATAACAAAACAAAGCATAGCATAACATAACAAAGCATAGCAAAACATAGCATAGTAGAACAAAATATAGCATAGCATACCAAAACACAACATAACATAGCAGAACAAAACATAGCATAACATAACAAAACATAGCATAACATAACATAAAACAGCGCATAGCATAACAAAACATAGCATAACAAAACACAACATATAGCACAGCATAACAAAACACAACAAAACATAGCATACATAACAAAACATAGCTTTGCAAAGCATAGCAAAACATAGCATAGCATAACAAAACATAGCATAGCATAACAAAACACAACATAGCATAACAAAACAAAGCTTAGCATAGCATAACAAAACATAGCATAACAAAGCATAGCATAGCATAACAAAACATAGCATAACAAAACATAGCATAGCAAAACAAAGTATAGCATAATAAAACACAACAAAACATAGCAAAACTAAACATAGCATAGCATAACAAAACAAAGCATAACATAACAAAACATAGCATAACAAAACACAACAAAACATAGCATAGCTTAACAAACCACCACAGCATCACTCAGGGGCACCACAACATCACTACGTGCTACCACAGCATCACTGAACGCCACAGCATCACTCGTTCACCATCACAACATCACTCAGCGCCACCACAGCATCAATCTGTGCAACCATTCAACAACACCTGGTTCAAATATGTTCTCTCAATGTTTCAAGCTTTATTACAAATGTAACAAAAAGATGTTAATATTTTACTTCTGTTCTTGGATTTTCGTCACAATAAAATACACAACATAATCTTCACAAAAGTTATTTACAAAACTTTAAGCTATTCCCATTATAAATTACAATAACTTTTATTTAAGTATTAATTATTGAAAAAAATTAAAAGCCATTGTTATTTGTAATATCAATACATGTAAGTCACGTAAATACAACACATATTGCATTACAAATGCTATAGGTGTCACATTTGCGAAAGTTATAATTATTGGCATTGTAAATGACAAAGCTATTAATTTTGCTATTTTCAAAAACAAAACATAAATAAAAAATTTGTCATTTACAATACCAATAGCTCAAACTTTCCTTCTGCGAGACCTATTGCATTGCAAATGCTTGTTTTTGAATATCTTTATTACATTTGTTTCCAGTTCTTCGGTACAAACAAATCAAGCATGGGTATATATTGCACTCATATACAAAATCAATACCACTGTGACATTACATATATAATTCCAGGTATTATCACTTGGTGAGCACAGCGTAATGTACATCTAGCTCGTAAAATATGAGGTGCATTGACAGTTTGATTTAAGTATACGATACCTACATATACCGTCACCTCTAATCGCAGTGTCCACCTCCTCATGGTCTGGAAACAGACATAAGTGACAAACCTGATGGAGATTGGTTCTCGGGTACTTCGCGTGGCACCTAGGATAGAAGCTAAATGGATTTTGTTCAATTAAAAGTGCATTCTCGGTTGAAGCCGGTGATATAAAAAGAAAGCTCCAACAGGTGTGGCCCAAAGGGCGCGATTGGAGCAAGTCAAATAGACAGGCGAAAGTTATCTGGTTTTCAGATCACAACAATGGAAAATACGACCAACCCAATACTGATGAGGGTAGAAATGAACAGCAAATCGAAGTGAGCCCGAGGCGGTATCGAACGGAGCGCTACACAACACGTCCGTATCCAACAGCGGAAAGAAAACAATAGAACAATGGAGTCAATGCCCATGCGCATTATCACGGAGAGGAGTCATTTTGTCTCGTGACTCAAAAGACTTCTTCGAAGAAAAACAATTTGCACATTTCCAGACCCAACACCAAATGGCGTAAGTATGCAGAGCATGTGTATCTACAGCCACACATGCCTCTAATATACATTTATCCACATAGCAGATTTGCTTTTGGCACTTGTAGCAGTAGGAATTCTATTGCTGTTGCTTACCCTGGCCCATAGCTCTTCTCCATCACTTCCAATATCACCACCTCAAATTGGCTATAGGAAAGGTCACTCCTGAAAATGCAATCAATTGATTCTCTGCTCGAATTTCCCGTTGGTTGTTGAAGCCAATAACTGTGCAAATATCTGAGGTGTTATCATACGTTCAGGGAGGAGAGAAGTGACATTACTCAAATGAGAAAATGTGTCAGTAATGGTCCAATGGGCTGAGATTTCAACACCCATCATCCATAGAGAATATGTTAAGACTGGCCCAGTGGGAAGATATGTCCAATAGGGTCGAGTGGGAAGGGATATCAAAATCATCCACTTGGAAGAGATGTGAGTACGCAAGACTGATTCATGTGAGAGATGTCCAAATTGGTCCAACAGGACAAAATGTCATTGGAGAACTGGTAGGGAGAGATGACAACACGGGTACAGTAAAAAGGGATGTACCTGTTGTAAATATGTCAGCGCTAATCAAATGGAAAGAGATGACAGCACTAATCAAGGGGAAACTGAAAAAATAATGACAAGTAATTTCAGTCAATACCAATAACTCAGTATTTTCCAATTCCCATCACACTAGGCCTATTTTATTTCCTACATGTGCCACACCACCTACTTTCATATCAATGTAGGGTAGCTTACTTGAAAACAAAGCCTGTTAAATTGACAAAACATGAAAATTAGAGTGGAAGCTTTAGTGAAGCTCAAATGTGTACAGATACGAATATATATATCATCATTATAAAACAATGTAATCTTTGTCAGTCCTTTAAATGGATTCCCGTTAGAGTGCCCAATGGAACAAAACAGAACACACACCACAGATGCAAGCAACCAAATGTAAATATAGATAAAAGACGCAGAAGGCAGACAGTAAT
The DNA here is from genome assembly GCF_964263255.1 of Lissotriton vulgaris. Lineage (NCBI taxonomy): Eukaryota > Metazoa > Chordata > Amphibia > Caudata > Salamandridae > Lissotriton > Lissotriton vulgaris. The sequence continues at coordinate 72,501,767 of NC_141700.1, forward strand.
CTTATGCTATGTTATGTTAATTAATTTTCTACCGTGCACAGCTACTCCAAGGAGTGTCCCAGCGCGAGCACAGGGGCCTGAAAACACAACCAGACTAATCAAAGAGATGAGTTTTAAGCTATTTTTTTAAAGCGGCAGGATCTTCAGTATTACGAAGCGCAGGCGGCAAATCGTTCCAGGCCTGGGCTGCCAAAACAGCAAGAGAGCAGCCACCCAGCCTATGCCAATGATAGCGGGGAACCTTTGCCAAACGAAGAGCGGAGGAGCATAACAGTCTCCCCGTAACATAAAAGGAAAACCGTTTCTGCTGGTATGTTTACCCGAGGCCATGCAGAGCGCGATGGGCAATAGTAATAGATTTACATTTCATACGGGCCGCCATGGGAAGCCAATGAAGGGAGAGGAGATAACATTGCACACTGCTTCTTAGAGAAATCTCCCCCAAAGGCTGTGCCGCTGCATTTTGCAACACTTGAAGTTTGTTAAGAGAGTATGCTGGAATCCCCACATAAAGTGCGTTAGCATAATCAAGGTGGGAGAGAACGAGCGCACGGACTACCGTCTCTTTCGCCACCTGTGGGAGAAGTGGAAGAAATCTTCTCAGGATTTTAAGAAGGCCAAAACAACACCCAGAGAGTCGCTTCACTTGGGTGGCAAAAGATAAGTTATCCTCAAACCAAACTCCCAAGTTCTTAGCAATACTACTGCTGGAAGATGGTGGTAGATACTCCGACGGCCAAATCAGATCACTGAAGTTCAAGGGAAAATTGCCGTACAAGACTATTTCCGACTTGTCTTCATTGCACTTTAATTGGGCACCCGCAAGCCACTTAAATACTGAAAACAGGCAGAATTGAACAGGAGACACGGAATCCTCATCCTTTTTCCAGGTAAAAAGTAACTGGGTATTGTCAGCATAGGCGATCACCTTAGCCCCCAAATCCTAAGCCAATAGGACTAGAGGAGTACGACAGATGTTAAACAAAAGGGTGCTAAGGGACGACCCCTGAGGGACCCCAGTAGTAACTGGCAGAGAGGCAGATGCGGCAGGTGGCAGCCAGACTTGTTGTACCCGGCCCTCCAAAAAGGACCTAATTTAGCCCCAGGCCGACCCAGAAACACCAATCTCCGCGAGACGGTCAAGCAACAAGGAATGAGAAACCGTATCAAAAGCAGCCAACAGGTCGAGCAGCACTAAGGCTGCTCTCCCGCCGGCATCAAGGCACTCTTGAATGGCCTCAGACACTTCCACCAGCGCCAATTCAGTATTGTGAGACGACCGAAAGTCTGACTGAGCTGGGTGCAGAATATCCGCTGTCTCCACAAACTCAGTCAACTGTCTATTTACTACCTTCTCACAGACCTTGGCGAGACTGGGAAGTAGAGAAATAGGTCTATAGTTCCCAGGAATCAAGGGATTGAGGGTCGGCTTATTTAATAAGGGAAGAATTTTAGCCTTCTTCCAATCATCCGGGACTCGAGCTTCTTGCAAAGAGTAGTTTATAATGATGTTAACCTCAGGATTAACAACCTCCGCTACAGCTGCCATTAGTCTGGCGGGACAGTGGTCTGCTGGAGAACCGGATTTTAGTCCCTTCAAAATTTTCAAAGTACTAGGCAAATCAACCGGGGCAAAATTAGCCAGAGAGTGCCTAGGGCAGATGAAAGCAGAGGCGGGTGGCAAAGAGTTAGATGGACATGATATAAAGCTTGCTTGAATGACTCGGATTTTGTCCAGAAAGAAATTAGCCAGCGTATCACACCAGGCATCTGTGGCTGGCAGAGTGCATGATTGTGCTATAGGTGACATAAAGCTCTGAACAATTGCAAAGATTTCCTTAGAGTTGTTTTGAGCTTGATCAATGCGAGCAGCATAATAGTCAATTATAGCTTGAGAGATGGCAGCATAGTAGATTTTCTGCTCTGTCTAAACATACCCTTTGCCACCGGGCAATACTCGCTGAGACGCCATGTACGTTCCAATTTTTTGTAGTCTTGTTTCAATAGGGCCAACTCAGCTGTATACCATGGTTTAGAAGGAGTTTTCCAGGTGCGCCTCGCTGATGTAGGAATAGCAATAGCCCTCTTAGTATGAGAGGGACACAAAGACCATACGCATGAGAAGGCATGCAGCTTCTGTATTATATTAAGTGATATTTATATATATCTAAATATGAGTTGAGATGATGATGTTTGTCATGTGAACCATATATCTTGCCTGAAGGCCATTAGCAGTATTGGTTACAAGGATGTTTAATATCATTCGTCATATAGATTAGCTTGGCAGCTTCATAAACACGGTTAGAAGTTATATACTTTAAGTTTTCTCAAACCTATGGTGACACTGTACACCTTTCAGTCAGTAAAGTTTTTAGATTTTTTAACGGAGTTCTATATAGCGCGAACTTGACCCAAAGGTATCGGGTATTAGAACACTTTACACGAGCACCAGTTGTGTTTCATGTGGACACATTCATTTTTGTTAGGCACGGGGAGATTACGTGATTTGCTTTCTACTGGTTTACGTAGGACAAACCAGTAGAAAGATCAAAACACGAATAGTGGAGCACAAGAGTCGCATTAGGAACCAGAATACTAACTCCTCACTAGCTAGACACTGGGTTGAGGCGAAACATACTATTCCCCAGTTAAGGTACACTATTCTAGAATGTATTGAACGAATTTCAGGAATGGATTTCAACACTCTCCTAGCCAGGAGGGAGACACACTGGATAAAGACCTTAGGAACTGTTATTCCAGGGGGTCTCAATGACCATTACGAATTATTATGCTTTCTATAAATGTAGAATGTCTTCATGCAGATTGTACGGGAGTACACTGGGATTCACCTCACATAGTTTAAGTGATGAAATCACATTTGTTTCACTTTTTATGGACACCTAGGTACCATTTACTTGGTCACAATTTGAAGAGTTTGATCCTTTGGGCTTAACACTAGTTTTTATGCATGTTTGTTAGCAGGTTCACATGCACTTATTTATTATCCTTTGACAGGAGGTTACACATTTTTTTTGGACCTTTGTCGCTAATCTCCACGATCCTTTGAGACACTTTTTCATTTACATGGTGATTTAACACGACAACTGTTTTTTATAGTGTTCCCCTCCGGAGCTTACGGTTTGTTTTCTATTTTTCTTTCTTTAATCCTAGCGAAGTTCCGCACCACGTGATTTGGTGGGTGAACTTACGTCTTTTCCAGTCTCCTCTATAGTATGGAGTCCGCTTTTTGTTTCTTGTTCTTCTTTCCTTAAAAACCGGCGAGTTCCGCACCACGAGACCAGATGGGCGGACTCGTGTTTTATGCTGGAACTAGGGTGACGACGCTGGCGGCTGCAGGTCTGTTTACGGACTTTTAGTCCGATATGTACTACGAAGTAGAATAGTTGTTGTACTCCAAGGTTTTCACAAAATACATTTGTGATATATATATATTTTTCAGCTCCTCTTGAATAGGCTTCTTGAAGCCGTTTGACAATGCGACAGTGTTGGCGGTAAGCCCCCCCCGACATCCCATTCCACGGTGTGTTGTTCTTAGTCTCTCATACATGGCTAACTGACCCTCATTCGTTCATTTTTAGGGAATGGACTGTCACTATTAACAGTGCCAGGAGCTAAATTGGAAGTCACGATTTTTGCGTACTTCCGTTACAGTAAGAGTATTTTCAATTGAGTACTGAGTTGCTTAATCAGCATGCTGTCTTTCCTTTTTTTGGCCACAGTCTTTATTAACATCGCTTGATCCTCTTCACCTGGAGCACCCTTGAAATTGTATGATACTCACATATTTATGTTTGGTATTTCACCGCATTGGTAATGAATTGCACGTTTTTCTTCACATGGTTGCATCATTATTTACAGCACGAGGCATGTTTCTTTTCACAAGGAGCTCTTTCTCAGTGGCACTCCCTAGATTTTCTGTGAATATTGTACAACTTATGTGTGAGTTGGATACAGATTTTCTATGTTGCTGTTTTATAGATCCCGTAGGGTCTTCACTACAGGACGCCGACATCTCAAGGATTTAGTGTATTCTTCTTTAAATTACATAACCCCTGACGAAGGGTTCATTTTGAAACCCGAAATGCATTGGGATTCTGGACATTATTATGTTTAATCGCACACGTGTATTTTTTCATCAATGTTTACAATATGCAACTTGAGAATGTGACTATTGAACATTTTCAGTTACCCACATATGAATAGTATATACATGCAAAGTAATGTACTCATATGTTATATGTGTTTTTGATGAATATGCAAATTACTGAGAATAAATGTTATTTGCTCATGCAGAAAAAGTAGGTATTTAACCTGTGTTCTGAATTTTAAAAGGCCTATGGCCCATCCGTTGTGCCTCTAGCAGTCCAGGGTTTTCCTTGGGCTCATATTTACACATTTGCCCAGAATCACAGCATGTTGAGGTTCCTTGCCGAGACTTGTACCCGGTTCCCTAGATTTGGCATTGACCGCCCTAGCCGTTAGGCTAACTTCTTTCTCCAGTTCGACAATGTTATGGCTTGTTCTCATTAGCTTTTATCTGACCCCACCAGTTTTGATGCCAGCAGAAACATCTTCCATCTCAGTCGAACATCTCACGTCCCCCCGGCTGGAGCTCTCTAAACTTAACCTCTAGAATACAATGCCTCTGTCCTAAACAGAGGATGTGACTGCTTTTTGGAATCATCCTTTGCCTGTTTAACAGTTAGCCCCACTTCAATAGGTTGAGGTTAGGAGGAAGCTGAAAGCATTTCTATTTTCAACAAACACATGCTCTGGAGGTAGCAGTAGATTGTCCTCTGCTGCCAGCGGTTAGTCTAAACATGTTCAATGGAAGTCTTGTTTCTGTAATTTATTATGAATCTTTTTCTGGGCAGTGTTTCTAGTACAGGCTTGCAAAGGAAACCATCAAAGTAAATAAATAAATGGATAACCCACCTTTTGGCGAAGCTGTGATTGCGCTTGATTTGGTAAGGAGTGGGGGGAGCCTAGTTCCGCATGGTCAGGTAGAGCTCCACGGCCTATGGCCTGGCTGAGTCTTCACCGAAAACTATAAACAGCTGCTGGCCATCGTTTCCAGCTCACATCAAAATCCAGTCACTTCTCATCCAAAAAGTATGCTGTCCATTTGAGTAAAGTGTACAGTCTCTCCACAAAAAGACAGGGATTTTCTTTTTATGTCTTTAGCGTCTAGATAGAACCACCACCACTTTCCTCTGAGCATTGTGTGTAGCAGGGTGTTTTCATAATACATACAAGTTACATACAACTCAGCCCTAATTACATGCCAGCTTGAAAGCCACTCTTTGGAATCTGTATGTGAAAGGCTTAGGGCCTAGAAAAGGAATACTCTTTACGTGTGTGTGAAACTGCAATATTATTTTATATTTTTTTTTTAGAGCTGTAAGTTAACATTAGTTGCACTGACAATGAGAGCTGCAGGGCTACGTGAAATAATTAATTTGACAAGGCTGTCCTGCTTAGTTTAAATCAGACTAAGAAGGAAATAGAAATGGCAACTGTTCCCTCTCCCATCGCCACAGAGAATTGGAGAAAGTATAAAGGGATCTGAGGCTATTGTAGGGATAGACACAGGGACTTATTGATATGGGGACACGCTGAGGTGCTGCTATCTAGCTAAATGCCATGGTAAAGATGATGGAGCGTCCATTCTAGAATCAGATTAAAGCTCAGTATTTGAAACTAAAGTTTCTGCGCCTTCAGGTCCTGCGATTGACAGTAAAGACTCTGTTGCTGAAGCCATGATCGTGAAGGAAATGAGACATGTGTAATATCAGTGAGTGAGTGAGTGGGTGTCGGTTATAGATGTATCTGTGCATAATCATCTATCTGCTGATTCTTTTTTTGAAAACCTTTATTGTGCAGATAGTAGCATACAAATACGGGCCTACAACCAATTAGGCCGGCCACAAAGCAATCCGAAAAGCACGTAAATCAATAAAGAGGTTTCACGGCAGCCACCCAGTATATTGCGAACTGGTAGTGCAATCGTAGAGGAGCTGAGTGTGACCGCTGGATATAGGATCAAAGAAGGTTAATTTTACAATAGAAATTATAGCAGGATCAGTTGCAGTTTAATCATCTGAGTGCCCATAGCGGGCCACGATTCAAGCAGCAAAACATTAAGGCATCAATAGAAACGGTTATCAACAATAGTCTACAACAATCAGAATATAGATGCCATATTACCAATCAGTACCCATCGTAGCCCGCCCCGTGCACCCAGACCACCAAATTGCTTATACATATACCTAACTGAGTAACCAGAACGGCAAAAGGAGTTACAGTCATTCTCTATACTGACCCAGAAGACAAGAAAAAAGGGGAACGCTAAAAAGGAAAGAAAAGAAGGAACGCCGTGCTGCTGTACGCTCCCCCCCCCAGCGATAAGGGCGAGCAAGGTGACTGGGGACCACGTTATTGGGGGTGGGGCGTTCAAGTCAGGATATCTGTGCAATCAATATCGTATAAAGTACTAATACCTCACCCCCACACCCCCCCGACAAGCATTCACACCGTGGGAAACACGCACAGCCATGGCGTCCTAAGAAAGGGACACAAAAGAGCCGTAGAAACTAAAAAACGGTCAGAAAAAGACCCCAACCCACCCACCCCACCCTGCACCCCTGCAGAAGGCTACGGCCTACCCCCTCCAGCAGCGTGCCTGTCGCCCTAAATAGGAGACCCGAAATATAGGAAAAGTTAGAGAGAGGGAAAGGAAACAAAAGGGACAAAAAGGAAAAAGAACCAGGGGGAGAGGAAAGCAATCAATCGAACCATTGGCCCCTACCCCCCGCCATCACACACAGTAATGCAACATCAAAACGAAATCGACATAGTCTCGGGTATCATAAACCTTCGAAGGAATCGTCCATAGTATCATGGTTGAGAGCACTCCTCGTCTCCATCCGCCAACCATTAGTCTTCCGGGTCCAGAACCGGCTCACCCCTGTCCTTTCCTAGCCATCGCTACCGCGCGTGGTAGAGTAGTGGGCAGCAAACAAATCAAAATGGAGAGGCCGTATGGTCGAAGCAGGACAGACCATGGGAGCAGACCAGAGGACGCCAGCAACCAGCGGCCAAGCAAGGACTTTGTGCGGCAGACTAGATGTTTCAGCAACGACAACGGAAACAACAAACAGTGTGGGTACAGTCTCACCGCCCGGGAAAGTAGAGTCGTCCCCGCAGGGTAACACTGGGGTCTCGCCGGGGCAGTTCGAATCGGTAATCTACGTTGTACTCCGATCAGTCGAGCAGGAACGGGCCCCGACGCGGTGCCCACGCCCGTGCCCGCCACGATGAAGGCGTCCCCGGGATCTGGGGCCGCTGGTGTACAGTCTTGCCGATGCACAGTGACAGCACTCCTCTCGGCCACCGAGGGGGACGAAGCAGCGCACACTCGGAGCCGAGCCGCGTCCATGAGGGACGGCACGACAGAAATGGTGGCCGTCCTTCTATCCAGCACAAGGGCGTCGAGGGCCAGGGTCGCGCGTAAAGTCTGTAAGGCGTCAAGAACATCACCAAGCGTGGGCTCCCGCTCACATGACCAGACCCCCGCACAGTTCAGCGACACAAATTCGCCGTCCTGGTTCAGTCCGTGACTCAGGGCGCCGGCCGCCATCTTGCAGATCCAGCCGCTTCCCCGTGCGCCTCAACTTCTGGAGCGGGCTCTCAAGCAAGGCCACCACGGGAGCCCCCTCGAGCCCCAGGAATGGCAATCTGGGTGCAGAAAGGAGAGCCACCAAAAGGGGGAGTGCCAGCGCCACCGCCCCGCGGGCGCCACACGCCGACTCCGGGCGCAGGGCTTCAAGATGGCCGGACAAGGCAACAAAGGGGGGAGCCTCCTACACGGTCTTCCCCCGTCCACGGCGTGCTGCACCTCACCACGGGGCCCTCCGGCCGCTGGACCGGGCCCGATCCGTTGCCCACGGCAAACCGCACCACGGCCTCTCCCAGCCGATCTCTCCTCTCCACCAGGGGCCGCCGTCGACACCATCTCGCCGGCTGACCTCCACATGCAAGTCCCCAGTCTCTACGCCGCGGAGGCCCCAGACCAAGCAGGGGTGTAACTTCGGATCCGCCGCTCACAGGAGCCCCCGGGACAGATGGTGAGTACAAGCTTTCATTCGTCTTTCCGTATCTTCCCGAGTATGTCGTCTCGGGGCAGGATGCATGTCAGGATATATGTGTTGGGCAGGAAGGCTAGCGGAGCCGAGCTACATTGCGGCCATCACGGTCGCGAGCTTGGCTCCTCCCCCTATCTGCTGATTCTTATGAGCAATTGGAGAAATTGGAAAGTCACAAGAATATTCATTAGTCATTCTGCGTTAGGGTGCTACCCCTGAGATATAAATAATTAGTGTTAGAATATGAGTGAGTGTTTATTGATGCACATATTTCTTTGTCTTTTCACATACTTTTTCCCTTTTTAGGTCTCGCTGAAGCAATGTGTAAGCATTGCGGCGAGATTCTAGTAAGCAGTACGAAAAGTCTGCCAGAACTGCGGAGTAGACACAGTTCATGTGATCTATGCGCGTGCACGCCAGCCACGTCACACACCACCATTTATCTGTGCCTCGCATCAGACTTCAAAGGCTGCCGCTCCCCCCCAAATCCGACTTCAAAGGCTGCCGCTCCCCTGCCCCTCCGCCCCCCGCATCGGACTACAAAGGAATGCGCTCCCGCTCCGGCTCCCCCGCCCCCCCGCCACAGCAATGCCGAGAGCTTGTTTCTGGACGAAAGTGAAAGACTACCGTGCTGGTTTACAGTAGCCTTGCTCCTCAAATGCTGTTGCTATGTTGCCATCTCTCTAGGGACACGGAGCTTGAAAACACTCGACTTGCTAGCTGCAATGCTGCATCCGCTATGCTTTGCCTCTAGACACGTTGATTCCTGGCAGACTGTGCTGACTCTGCCCCTCCTGATTCTGAAACTGACCAACGCAGTCACCACCAGTCTCTTCTCTCTGTCTTATGATGTCTGCCCTGCCACCATTTACTTCGGACCCTCGCCCTCACACCACCTCACCCTCACACACCCTCTCACCGTCACACACCCTCACTCACCCTCACACACCCTCACTCACCCTCACCCACCCTCACTCACCCTCACACACCCACTCACCCTCACCCCCTCACACCCCCTCACCCTCACACCCCCTCACTCACCCTCACACCCTCACCCTCCCTCACACACCCTCACCCCCCTCACAACCCTCTCACCCTCACTCACCCTCACCCTCACACCCCCCTCACCCTCACTCGCCCTCACTCACCCTCACACACACTCAATCACCCTCACCCTCACCCTCACACCCTCACCCTCACAACCCTCTCACCGTCACTCACCCTCACCCCCCCACACCCTCACCCTCACACCCCTCACCCTCACACCCCTCACCCTCACCCCCTCGCCCTCACATCCCACACCCTCACACGCCATCACTCACCCTCACACCCCTCACACACCCTCACTCACCCTCTCACCCACCCCCTCACACACCCTCTCACCCTCACACCCCCTCAACCTCACACACCCTCACCATCTCACACCCTCATCCTCTCACACCCTCACCCTCCCTCCCCTCACACCCCCTCACCCTCACACCCCCTCACCCTCACTCACCCTCACACACCCTCACCCTCACACCCCATCACCCTCACACACCCTCACCCTCACACCCCCTAACACCCACATCCCACACCCTCACACACCATCACTCACCCTCACTCACCCTCACACCCTCACCCCCCTCACACCCTCACCCTCCACACATCTGCTCACCCTCACACACCCTCACTCACCCTCTCACCCTCACCCCCTCACCCTCCACACATCTGCTCACCCTCACACCCCCTCACTCACCCTCACACACCCCCTCACCCTCACACCCCCTCACCCTCACATACTCCCTCACCCTCACACCCCCTCACCCTCACATACCCTCTCACCCTCACACCCCCTCACCCTCACACCCCCTCACCCTCTCACACCCTCACCCTCACTCCCCCTCACCCACCCTCACTACCCCTCACCCTCACACCCCCTCACCCTCACCCTCACACACCCTCACACCCACTCACCCTCACACCCCCTCACCCTCACACCCCTCACTCTCCCACCCCCTCACCCCCTCAACCTCACACCCCCTCACCCCCTCTCACACCCTCATTCACCCTCACATCCCCTCACCCTCACACCCCCTCACCCTCACATCCCCTCACACACCATCACCCTCACACACCCTCACCCTCACACCCCCTCACTCACCCTCACACACCCTCACCAGCATAGCATAACAAAACATGGCATAACAAAACACAGCATAGCATAACAAAAAAACATAGGATAGCAAAACATAGCATAACAAAACAAAGCATAGGATAGCAAAACAAAACATAGCATAGCAAAACACAACAAAGCATAGCTTAGCATAACAAAACACAACAAAACATAGCATAGCATAACAAAACATAGCATAACCAAACAAAGCATAGCATAACATAAAGCATAGCAAAACAAAACATAGCATAGTAAAACAAAACATAGCATAGCATAACATAACACGACAAAACATAGCAGAACAAAACATAGCATAACATTACAAAACATAGCATAACATAACATAAAAACAAAGCATAGCATAACAAAACATAGCATAACAAAACATAGCAAAACATAGCATAGCAAATCAAAGCATAGCATAATAAAACACAACAAAACATAGCATAGCATAACAAAACAAAGCATAGGATAGCAAAACTAAACATAGCATAACATAAAAAAACAAAGCATAGGATAGCAAAACAAAACATAGCATAGCATAACAAAGCATAGCATAACATAACAAAACATAGCATAACAAAATACAACAACACATAGCAGAACAACACATAGCATAACATAACAAAACATAGCATAACATAAAACAAAGCATAGCATAAAAAAATAGCATAACAAAACATAGCAAAACACAACAAAACATAGCATACATAACAAAACATAGCATTGCAAAGCATAGCAAAACATAGCATAGCATAACAAAACACAACATAGCATAGCATAACAAAACAAAGCATAGCAAAACAAAACAAAGCTTAGCATAGCATAACAAAACATAGCATAACAATGCATAGCATAACAAAGCATAACAAAACATAGCATAACAAAACATAGCATTACAAAACATAGCATAATAAAATATAGCATAGCAAAACAAAGCATAGCATAATAAAACACAACAAAGCATAGCATAGCATAAGAAAACATTGCATAACAAAGCATAGCATAGCAAAACACAAAAAAACATAGCATAGCATAACAAAACATAGCATAGCATAACAAAATAAAGCACAGGATAGCAAAACCATACATAGCATAGCATAACAAAACAAAGCATAGGATAGCAAAACAAAACATAGCATAGCATAACAAAACATAGCATAACATAACAAAACATAGCATAACAAAACACAACACACAGCATAACAAAACACAACAAGTAGCATACCAAAACATAGCAAAACACAATCAAAACAGCACAGCTTAACAAAACACAACAAAACATAGCATAGCAAAACAAAACATATAATAGCATAGCAAAACAGCATATCAAACACAAAACATAGCATAGCATAACAAAACATACCATAGCAAAACAAAGGATAGCATAATAAAACACAACAAAACATAGCATAGCATAACAAAACATAGCATAGCATAACAAACCATAGCATAGCAAAACATAGCATAGCATAACAAAACATAGCATAGCATAACAAAACACAGCATAGCATAACAAATCAAAGCATAGGACAGCAAAACATAGCATAGCATAACAAACCAAAACATAGGATAGCAAAACAAAACATAGCATAGCATACAGCATCACTCTGCACCACCACAGCATCACTCAGGGGCACCACAACATCACTATGTGCTACCACAGAATCACTGAACGCCACAGCATCACTTGTTCGCCATCACATCACTCAGGGCCACCACAGCACCAATCTGTGCAACCATTCAACAACACCTGGTTCAAATATGTTCTCTCAATGTTTCAAGCTTTATTACAAATGTAATGAAAAGATGTTAATATTTCACTTCTGTTCTTGGATTTTCGTCACAATAAAATACACTGAACATCATCTTCACAAAAGTTATTTAAAAAAGTTAAAAGCCATTGTTATTTGTAATATCAATACATCTAAGTCACGTAAATACAAAACATTTTTTCATTACAAATAAGTATTGGCATTGTAAATGACAAAGCTATTAATTTCGCTATTTTCAAAACCAACAGATAAATAAAAAAATTGTCATTTACAAGACCAATATCTCAAACTTTCCTGAAAGCGAGACCTATTGCATTGCAAATGCTTGTTATCTTTAGTTATAAGATGAGAGATGTGTTGTATTGTATAGGGTAAGTTCATCAACACCTCCTTCGACACCGCTACCTTCCCGGAGAGCTGGAAGCACACCGAACTCAGCGCCCTACTCAAGAAGCCATCAGCCGACCCCACCGACCTCAAGAACTACCGGCCCATCTCGCTGCTCCCGTTTCCTGCAAAAGTCATCGAGAAGACCGTCAACAAGCAGCTGGCCGCCTTCCTCGAGACGAACGGAACCCTCGACCCCTCGCAGTCTGGCTTCCGGGCCAACCACAGCACCGAGACCGCCCTGATCGCAGCCACCGATGACATCCGAGCTCTGCTCGACAACGGAGAAACAGCAGCCCTCATCCTCCTAGACCTCTCCGCGGCCTTCGACACTGTCTGCCACCGTACCCTAGTACAGCGCCTCAGCAACGTCGGAGTCCAGGAGAAGGCACTGGAGTGGATCATCTCCTTCCTCGCCGGAAGGACACAGAGAGTCCTCCTCCCTCCGTTCAGATCCGAAGCCACCGAAGTCATCTGCGGCGTTCCTCATGGCTCTTCGCTCAGTCCAACCCTCTTCAACGTCTACATGAGCCCCCTCGCAGACATCGCATGCCAGCACAGCCTCAACATCATCTCCTACGCCGACGACACCCAGCTGATCCTCTCCCTCACCAACGACCCCGCCACCGCCAGAGCCAACCTTCACGAAGGGATGAAAGAGGTTTCCGAATGGATGAAGAACAGCCGCCTGAAACTGAACTCGGACAAGACGGAAGTCCTCATCCTGGGATCCTCACCCTCCGCCTGGGACGACTCCTGGTGGCCCCCCGCCCTAGGCAGCGCACCCAAACCAACAGACCACGCACGCAACCTGGGCTTCATCCTGGACTCCTCCCTCTCCATGACCAGACAAGCCAACGCCGTCTCCTCGTCGTGCTTCAACATCCTGCGCATGCTACGTAAGATCTTCCGGTGGATCCCCACCGAGACCAGTAAGACGGTCACCCAGGCCCTCGCCACCAGCCGGCTGGACTACGGCAACTCCCTCTACGCCGGAACCACCGCCAAACTCCAGAAGAGACTCCAGCGGATCCAGAACGCCTCAGCACGACTCATCCTGGACATCCCCCGTCGCAGCCACATCTCCGGACACCTGAGTAACCTGCACTGGCTCCCGGTCAACAAAAGAATCACCTTCCGACTCCTCACCCACGCACACAAAGCCCTACACAACCAAGGCCCAGGATACCTCAACAGCCGTCTCAACTTCTACGCTCCCAAACGCCAGCTTCGATCGACCGGCCACGCCCTCGCCGCCGTCCCCCGCATCCGAAGAGCCACCACAGGGGGACGGTCCTTCTCCTACCTCGCCGCCAAGACATGGAACTCCCTCCCGACCCACCTCCGCCTGATCCAGGACCACCTCGCCTTCAGGAAGCAACTCAAGACCTGGCTGTTCGAGCAGTAGCGGACCCCCCTCCCCTAGCGCCTTGAGACCCTCTGGGTGAGTAGCGCGCTATATAAATGCTTTGATTGATTGATTGATTGAGCCTTGTGTAACACCACACCCAAACCACTGTATTGCAGGTGGGAGACTATCTTGAATTCCAGCTGCAGAGCTCTGCCAAACTCGGATTCCTATTTGAGGGGATCTTTCTGTTGTGTTGCCCGGTAGGACAGTAGCAGGGTGGACTCTGTCCTCAATAAATCTTCTGTTGTTGAAGATGTGTGAATTTTCATTCATAGCACACATGTTTAGAAACTATAAGTGAGAAGACTGCATATGCTTTCGAACCTGCAGACTGAATTGCAGATCGGAGGACTGACTGGTAACTTGTGAATTTGCAAGGCCTGGGGAGGGTTTTGTTCATCTCATGATTCTGGGAAATGGGTTGTGGGTGAGGTGGCCTTGAGTGGCCTGTAGGTTTTGATGTTAACAGGGAAGTCTATTCCTTGATATGTAAACCCAGCCATGTAAAAGAAGTCACAGTCCCAGGAATTTTCTGACATAACCGGCTTAATAGGCACATTTATCTCACCTTAGCTAGAAACAAATCAGTACATGGTGGCATAAACTGTGAGAGTGGGCAAGCAGGGTTTTGAACAGGTAGTACTAACTTATGATAAAGATTTTGAAAATAAGTATTTTGTGATCAGCAAGAATGGCTAATTTGTGATACAAGTGTTAAGAAGTGTGAACAATTTTAAGGCCATTATGGCTTAAGATTAAACATGTTTTTATTGGTTCGGATATGGTAACTGCTTTTCTATAGGGATGGGAGTGGGCTAGTGTGCATGGCAGTGCCTAATATACACAACTGCCGGCTCAACCAATGTCACGTATTTGATTTTGACTTGGTTTTTACGGACGACATCAATTGGCATTCTACGACTTTCCGTTTCAGTTCTCCTATTCTAAGTGTAAACTAAACTATTCGAGCATTTACGGCATTGCACTGCAGGCTCTGTAATGCCGGATTTTAAAAGGGAACCAAGTATAAATTAATTTAATTATATAAACAAAAAGTTGAGGGCTCCAATCACGGGCATTAGTGGATACATTGGATGGTTATTTAATCACTCAATTAATATGATTTGCAAAAACAGAAACAGAACGTTTAGCAGGAGAACATTTTTGGGAAGAAAAGGCAAACAACAGGGGAGACTGATTAGTTAAAATAGAATGAACAGAAAAGTATGAATTAAAAACTATTTTTTTGTTTGAAGGTTTTAATTTGTATTTGGGGACGTGTTAAGAAATAGTCACAAAACAGGCGGGAAACGTAAGCAAATCAACATTGCAAGTATAAGTAGAACTAATGTATATGTACATAATTCTTTTTTTCTTTTTTTTTTAACAAGGGTAGAGTTGTAAGTCATGTAGAAACAGCTCATCAGCCCAACCCATCAGACCCCTTGCCTGTACTCACGGATCTCGGGGGAAATGGTAAGCTTGAGCCTCTTTAGAGTCTCCTCGCGCCAGTTCTGGAAGAGCTGCTGAGCCGCTCCACGGTCGCCTGCCCACCAAGTCTTCCAGTTCATGTTCTTCTGGTAGTATGGGAACTTATCCTTGAAGGCCGGGTCACACTGCAGACAAGCCCCAGCCAGACTACCAGCAGCGAGAGCTAAGCAGAGCCAGAGCGGCCTGGCCAGGCAGGCAGTGCAGCCCGCTGCTCGCCGCCTCCTCATGCAGCGGGGCTGCCGTGCACCCTATGCCCGCCGCGGCCAGCGTGTCTGCTCCAGGACTTCGCAGTTTCATGGGCTGCCTCCAGCTTTCACTTCCTTGCAGCCCTTGCTTCTTCCACGGTGGGAAGGAGCGTGGAACCCCGCTGGTGTCACAGATGAAAGAAGGCGGCGAGTCACAAAGCCTGCCTGCAGGAGGATTCCAACAGATCAGACAGAAGCGCAGAGAGAGAAACATGTGTGCATCACCTACAGCAATACAACTTAAAGGACATGGAGGAAACCTACAGGACACCATGGGCCTAATTACCTCATGAACATGTACCAGATCAGGGAAGGAATATACATACTAATCCTTCAGATGGTGCACACCCAAACTGAGGAAGATTCCTGGTTACAACCACAATCTTACAGACACTACTGATGATCTTACTCAAATAGAAAACAGACTTCGATCTGTGTGGAATCCTCGGGATCAGGTTGTGACAATGACAGTCTTCAACTTGGGCATACTAATAGCAATATAGCATGGTTTCAAGGGGGCTGTCGGGTAGGGGAAATCTCCACATAGCATACTGGAGAGGGGAGAAAAGGTCCCCAGTATATCCAAGCCAGGGCTGGTTTTCACATACCCAACATAAGCATCTAAATATCACACATACACTAGTGAACTGCTCAGGCCTCTACTGCAAGCATTCATGCCTCTCACAGACATCCACTGACCCAATTTCTCTTCTTTCAGACATCAACATGCATGCCATCTCTCCCTATTTAGAAGCAAGACTTCAGATAAAATAACACTAATTCTGGTGCAATTCCACTCCCTTACACCCCATTCCAGAATATAGCGATAGGGTAAGATATGATGGTCTCTCAGTTCTTATTACAAGGATCTTCATGGCCGACTCCTTTGAAGTTATTTCATGTGAATTACCTTTTGTGAAAATTATAGTGAGGAACAATACACTGCAACATTCTTATGCCTCTTAAGCAGTATACGTGGTAAAAAGTACCAATGTACATCCAACCCTATGGATATACGGTCCTTGTTTTATCGTGTTCTTTCTCTGTTCAAAATGAAAAGCTGCAACAGCTTGCTGCAACCATTTAATTCATTCATATATATCCTAATATGGTTTACATCCATTAATACTCTTCTAGCACACCCATTAATGTGAAATCACAGCTATAAAATAGCAAACTACTACATTTAAAGTGTTGCATTGTTAGAAATTGGCCTGGTATATGCTGTCCACTAATTAAAGTATTTACAACAAGGGGTGGTGAGGGACAGAGTCTCTGAATTAAGCAGAAAGCTCTCACCCAGTCAAGAGATCAGGGCTAGATCCAACACCGTTTTTTAGCTCACTGCACCATTACAGTTTCAGAACCTGGCTGTATGCAAATTAGTCTGTTCCTGTCCCAGTGCATGATGGGAACAGGGCAAACCAAACTACAAAAGCCAATTCTTACACTGGGAAGGAAACAAGCTCCCGGGGACCGGTTTCTGGCATTACAGCCGTCTTCGGCCCGGTTTGCTTGAATCCTGATGGTGCAATGAGCAAGGGACTCATGTCTGAGTATACCCTTCCACGCTTAGGGTGGACAAAAATATTTACAACAAGGGGTGGTGAGGGACAGAGTCTCTGAATTAAGCAGAAAACTCTCACCCAGTCAAGAGGGATTAGTTACTTACCTGTAATCCTAGTTCTCTTCCAGGGGTATCCTCATCAAAGTCATAAGCATTAGAATATTCCCGCCCATGCGCGGGACCCCGGAAACAATATATTATATGTGCCCCACATATACATATACATATATATATAAATATATATATATAAAAATAAGCAATTGCAGCCAAATAAAACAGAAGAGCTGGAATATGCTGTGAAGAATTTCCACCATACATGTGTATTAGCATTAGAAACATGAGAAACAACACCAATGCTTGTTTAGAAACTGTTTTAATGCTTAGAAAGCAGTAGAAATTCTTATAACACACTGTAAGCATATACAGCTCCCAGGCTGCCTTGCAAATACCCAGTCTAAAAAGACTGAAAAGCTAACCCTGTAGCTGCATGTACCAAAACTGACGCTGTGCCTTTAAGGCACCTCTGCCCCTAGCTTCCCATCATGCCTCAGGGGTTACAGTTAGGTCAGTTGTTCTTTTCGGAGACTGAAAACAAAACCATGGTAGTAACAGGTTAAAACATCTCCTACTTAATAAACAAAGTCCTTTGCCCGGGGAGGCGGGAGGGTTGCTTATGACTTTGATGAGGATACCCCTGGAAGAGAACTAGGATTACAGGTAAGTAACTAATCCTTCTCTTCCAGGGGATCCTCATCAATAGTCATAAGCATTAGAATAGAGTAGCGAGCCTCACCTCATCCCTGCGGGCAAAGGAACCAACAGGTAACATTCACATTCGTAGGCCCAAAAAGTAGGCCTTATTCTACCCAAATAGGTTTCTCAAGGAGGCTTGCCCTACTTGGGAATCCGCTCTGGAATCAGACTCTAGGCAATAATGCCTTGTAAAGGTATGGACTGATTTCCATGTCGCAGCCTTGCAAATTTCTGACATGGGAATGTCATGTAAAAATGCTGTTGTGGCTGCCTTCCCTCTAGTGGAATGAGCTTTGGGTGATTGTAACAAAGGTTTGCCAGCCAGCTGGTATGCTAGTTTGATACATGAGACAATCCATCTGGAGATGGACCTTTTGGCTGCTGCAAACCCGGTCCTCATTGAACCATAATTGACAAAGAGTTGGTCTGTCTTTCTGGTGCCCTTCGTTCTTTCTAGGTAAAACTTTAGCACCCGTTTAAGATCTAACGAGTGCAACGACCTCTCAGCTGGGGTCGATGGGTTAGGAAAGAACGAAGGGAGGGTAATCGTTTGGTTTATATGAAAATCCGATACCACTTTTGGAAGGAAAGAAGGGTGAGCCCTCATTACCACTCTGTTGTGGTGAAACACAGTGTACGGTTCCTTGGTGCAGAGTGCTTGAATCTCGCTAACCCTGCGAGCAGAGGTTATTGCCACCAAGAAGGCCGCCTTCCAAGTGAGATGCTGCAAGGAGGCCTTGTGTATAGGTTCAAATGGTGCAGACATCAGCCTGGAGAGAACCAGGTTCAACTCCCAGGGAGGAGAAGGATTTCTCACAGGGGGATAGACCTTCTTCAATCCCTGAAGGAAATCCTTAACCACTGGGACCTGAAAAAACGACGTTTGTGTAGGTGATTTTCTGTACGCTACTATGGCAGATAGGTGAACCCTGACAGAAGCGTATTTCAACCCTGATGTCGCTAAGTAAAGGAGGTATGGGAGGACTACCTCTTCTTGTCCTTTGGTGGGATCAAAGCCATGGCCCTTACACCAAATGAAAAATCTCTTCCACTTGAACGCATAAGACGCCCTTGTGGAAGGCCTCTTTGCCTCTCTTAAAATATTCATACATTCTGGAGGCAGATTTAAGTGTCCGTATTGCAAGACCTCAGGAGCCATGCAGTCAGGTTCAGTGACGGGAGGTTGGGATGCAGGATCCTCCCGTTCATTTTGCTCAACAGGTCCGGCCTGCATGGTAGACGTCTGTGTGGACACAGCGACAGATGTAATAGGTCTGGATACCACCATTGTCGCGGCCAATCCGGAGCAACTAGGATCATGTCCATGCTCGATCTGATGAGCTTGGCCACCACCTTCGGAATCAGTGCCAGAGGAGGAAACGCATAGGCGAACATTCCTGTCCACTCCAGCAGGAGAGCGTTCCCTTGTGTCCCTGGTCGGTGGAACCTGGACGCGAAGGCGTGGCATTTGGCGTTTTCGTCGTCCGCGAATAAATCTATGTTTGGACGGCCCCAGCAACGGAAGAGTTCTTCGACTACTTCGTCGTTTAGCACCCAGTCTGGCTGATCTTCGAAGTGCCTGCTGAGTGCGTCCGCCTTTGTGTTTAGCTCGCCTGGAAGGTGTACTGCCACCACCGACAGTCCCCGAGCCAGAAGCCAGTGCCATATTGTCTGGGCCTCCTGAGACAGAGGGCGAGACCGGGTTCCTCCCTGCTTGTTCAGATAGAACATAGTTGTAGTGTTGTCCGTCTGAACCAAGATTTTGTCCGTTGTGATTGCTGGAAGGAACGCTTTGAGCGCCAGATGAACTGCTCGAAGTTCCAGCATGTTGATGTGGTATGTCTGGAGGTTGGTCGACCAGCGACCCTGAATCTGAAGATGACCCATGTGAGCACCCCAACCTTCCAGAGATGCGTCCGTTACCACAGACATCGAAGGAAGAGGCTGCTGAAAAGGGACTCCCTGCAAGACATTCCGAGGGCGAGTCCACCACTGTATTGAGGTCAGTGCTGCTTGAGATAGGATGATTCGATCCTCCCAATCTCCTGTCGCTTGGTCCCACTGATCTTCCACAGACTCTTGTAGAGGACGCATCCTCAACCTGGCGTTTGGAATTAGGAAGATGCAGGACGCCATGGAGCCCAGTAGAGACGCTACTTCTCGCACCTTTGGACGAGGAAATTGAAGCAACTTTCTGCATTTCTGCCCCATGGAAGATAGTCTCTCCTGCGAAGGAAACGCTCTTCCTAAATTTGTGTCTAGAACTGCTCCCAGATAGTGGATGGTTTGTGTGGGATGCAGGACTGACTTTTCTGTGTTCACGTGGAGCCCAAGCTTGTGTAGTTGTTGAAGACACAGACGACAGTCTTTGGTGGCTTGATGAGGGGACAGACTCTTCAGGAGCCAGTCGTCTAGATATGGGTACACAAAAAGACCTTTTTTTGTGTAGACATGCCGCTACCACTGCCATGCACTTGGTGAACACCCTTGGTGCGGATTTTAGACCGAACGGAAGTACTTTGTACTGGTAATGCTTGTTCCCTACCAGAAACCTCAAGTACTTCCGATGACCTGGTGTTATAGGAATGTGGAAGTACGCGTCCTGTAAATCCACCGAACACATCCAATCTCCACTCTGTAGATGAGGACATATCTGATGAAGTGCCAGCATGCGAAACTTCTCTTTGACCACCACCTTGTTGAGGGTCCGAAGATCTAAAATCGGTCTGAACTTGTCCTCTTGGTCTCTTTTGGGGACTAGAAAATACCTTGAGTACACTCCTCTCCCCCTTTGGGGTGGGGGTACCTCTTCGATTGCGTTTTTCTTCAAGAGGACGCTCACCTCCCTTTTGAGGAGGTTTAGATGGTACGAGCGAGTCTTTTTTGGAGGAATCGGTTGTGGTCTCTTCCGGAAACGTAGCGCATATCCATTGCGCAGTATATTCAGCACCCACTGATCTTTTGTGATGCTGACCCACTCTGCCAGGTGTTGCGAAGCACTTCCTCCCACTGGAGTGGGTAACGGCGCCAGAGGAAGCCACTGCTCAGGCTTTGCCTCCTCTAGGCGTGGCAGAGGACTGATGATGTCTGCCTCTGCCTCTACCCGATTTTCCTCCTCTGTATTGTGTCTTCCCTTGTGGCTTGTTCTGAGACCATTGAGGGGTTTGAACCCTCTGTTGGCCTCCCCGGTTCTTGTTGGTCTTGAAGCGTCGCTTGAACGGCTCTTTCTTCTTTTCCAGACCAACCGCCTTCACCGTGTCCAATTCGGTTTTCATGCGGGTCATTTCTTGATCGGCATGTTCCCCAAAGAGTGAAGATCCTGAGAAGGGCAGATTGAGGATGCGTTGCTGGGCATCTGGTTTGAGACCAGTTAAACGCAACCAAGAAGATCTTCTTGCGCATACCCCATGTGAGTAGGCATGTCCTGCTAGTAGGGCGTTATCTGCGGATGAACTGATCATTTGGTTTGCCACCAAACAGCCCTCCGTCACTGTTTCCTCAAAGTCCTTCTGGTCCTCCTTGGGCAATTTCTCTTTGAATCATTCCATGGAGTCCCACAGAGCTCTATCGTACCTGCCGAGAAGTGCTGAGGCACTAGAGACTTTCAGGGATGAAGCTGCTGTGCTGCACACTCTGCGTCCCCAAGAATCTTGGGTCTTGCTGTCCTTGTCCGGAGGAACTGAAGAAGAAGGAGCGACTGCGTGATTCTTCCTAGCAGAGGCTACGATAACTGAGTCCGCTGCAGGCTCCCCTTTAACAAAGATTGGATCCGAGTCGGCCGGCCTATACTTTTTCTGGATACGTGCCGGTACCGCCCTGATCGCTGCTGGCGTGAGAAAAACCTCCTTGATTGGGTCCATTATCCCTGGAACCAATGGGAGCAAAGGCCGTGAATATGATTTGTGACGAAGGGTCTCAAAAATCACAGTAGTGGAAACTTCTGGAACAGCCATTTCTATTTGAAGTTTTTGAGCGCCCCTTTGTAGAACGTCCAGATATGTGTTGACGTCGTCAAGCGGGGAAGCTCTGGAGCGAGGGCTGTCCGCCAGCGTTGGGGAGTAATCCCCTTTAGAAGATCTCGAAGAAGATGAGGAGGAGGATGATGGTGTTCTCCTTCTCTTGTGGTGAGATTTTTCCTTCCTCACTGGCGATCTTCTCGGTCGGTCTTCCCTTCGAGGAGAACGTGATTCTCTCCGATGCTCCCTTCGTGGAGATCTCGACCTCTCAGTTCGTACCTCCCTTCTCGGTGTTCGAGACCTGGGATGCTCTCTCCGTGGCGATCGGGAGACCCTGGGGGTATGCGACCTTTCCGCTCTTCTCTCCCGAGAGCGTGATCGGTGCCTGATAGGACTCTGTCTGTCTGTCTCTTCTATCAGTCTCTGAAGAGGTGACCTGTGGAGTGGGCTTACATATCTTTGCAGCCTCTCCGTCGCTCCAGAATCCTTCCAGTTGCTCAACGGAGCATACCATCTTGGCGAGAGTGTTATCTTTCGCTGAGGCAACGGACTTCTACTCCTGGAAGAGGACCTCGATGAGCTAGAGGCACTTGAGGAGGAATGGTGAGAAGCCGATTGAGTCACCAAAATAGTCGAAGGCACTGAAAGAGATTTTCGTCTCACTGGTGTTGGCAGACGTCTTAAAAGTCTTTCCCTTGACGTTGAACGCCTCTGCGGCGTCGACGGAGTGATAATCTTCGACGTTGAATGCCTCGCTGACGACCTGTGCTCTCTCGACGTCGACCTGTGATGTCGAGCCGATGACGGAGTCTTCTCCCTTGACGTCGAACGGCGTCGTCCTGCCTTCGACGGAGGTCTCGACGTCGAACGGTGTTGCCCTGCCGTCGACGGAGGTCTCGACGTCGAACGGCGTTGCCCTGCCGTCGACGGAGGTCTCGACGTCGAACGGCGTTGCCCTGCCGTCGACGGAGGTCTCGACGTCGACCGACGTTGGTCTGTCGGCGACGGAGATGGCATTCGACGTCCTGTCGTCGACGAAGCCCTTGATGTCGACCTGGCATGTGGCGACGGCGGAGGATCGGACATCCTCGACGTCGAGCGCCGACACGCCTTCGACGATGATCCCTTCCTCGACGACGATCGTCCGAGGGGGCTCTTGCTCCTCGACGCCGAGCGCCTCCGTGGAGACGTCGGCGGAGGCGTCACACTCTTCGAAGCCTGTCGACGTTGAGACGACGGCGAGTGTATTCTGTCTCTCGACGCCGACCGTCGCCTGGTTGACGGCGGCGGAGTTGACTTACGTCTCGACGCCGATCTCCTCGCCGACGGAGATCTCGTGGCTTCTCTCGACGCCGATCGTCGCCTAGTTGACGACGGCGGAGCTTTCTTCGTCGTCGGTGATTTTCTTTTCGACGACGATTTCCTCGTCGACGCCGGTCCCGACGTCGACGGAGCTTTTTCTTTCGAATTGTCCATCAGATGTCGTTTTTTCAGCGCCGAGCCCGGCGCTGAGGTTGATGGACGCTCTGACTTGCCTTTGGAGGGAGTTCTGGGTCTCTTTGAACTCTTCCTCTCTGTAGATCTTCCCCTCATGGATCTCTGGGCCAGACCATAGAGCCTGTTCCTCTCTCTGTCCTTTAAAGTTCTGTCAGACAGGTTTTGACAATGAGAACAGTCTTTTGGATTATGATCTTCTGGCAAGCATAAAATACAGACCTCATGAGAGTCCGTTTTTGCCTTCTTGTGGCCACAAGAAGGGCAATCATCAAATAATGAGGGCATCCTGACAGGAAAACCTCACAAAAAATCGACTGCTAAGCAGTTATTTACTTGACCCTGATGTTAAAAGTCAAAGTAAATCAAAAAATTGTTCTTTTGAAGATTTTCTGACTGAAAAAGGCAGAAAAATGTGGAGCTGTGTATCCAGGGTCCTTCCTGAAGGAGCCGGAAAGAACAGCTGACCTAACTGTAACCCCTGAGGCATGATGGGAAGCTAGGGGCAGAGGTGCCTTAAAGGCACAGCGTCAGTTTTGGTACATGCAGCTACAGGGTTAGCTTTTCAGTCTTTTTAGACTGGGTATTTGCAAGGCAGCCTGGGAGCTGTATATGCTTACAGTGTGTTATAAGAATTTCTACTGCTTTCTAAGCATTAAAACAGTTTCTAAACAAGCATTGGTGTTGTTTCTCATGTTTCTAATGCTAATACACATGTATGGTGGAAATTCTTCACAGCATATTCCAGCTCTTCTGTTTTATTTGGCTGCAATTGCTTATTTTTATATATATATATTTATATATATATGTATATGTATATGTGGGGCACATATAATATATTGTTTCCGGGGTCCCGCGCATGGGCGGGAATATTCTAATGCTTATGACTATTGATGAGGATCCCCTGGAAGAGAAATCAGGGCTAGATCCAACACCGTTTTTTAGCTCACTGCACCATCCCAGTTTCAGAACCTGGCTGTATGCAAATTAGTCTGTTCCTGTCCCAGTGCATGATGGGAACAGGGCAAACCAAACTACAAAAGCCAATTCTTACACTGGGAAGGAAACAAGCTCCCGGGGACCGGTTTCTGGCATTACAGCCGTCTTCGGCCCGGTTTGCTTGAATCCTGATGGTGCAATGAGCAAGGGACTCATGTCTGAGTATACCCTTCCACGCTTAGGGTGGACAAAAATATTTACAACAAGGGGTGGTGAGGGACAGAGTCTCTGAATTAAGCAGAAAACTCTCACCCAGTCAAGAGATCAGGGCTAGATCCAACACCGTTTTTTAGCTCACTGCACCATCCCAGTTTCAGAACCTGGCTGTATGCAAATTAGTCTGTTCCTGTCCCAGTGCATGATGGGAACAGGGCAAACCAAACTACAAAAGCCAATTCTTACACTGGGAAGGAAACAAGCTCCCGGGGACCGGTATCTGGCATTACAGCCGTCTTCGGCCCGGTTTGCTTGAATCCTGATGGTGCAATGAGCAAGGGACTCATGTCTGAGTATACCCTTCCACGCTTAGGGTGGACAAAAATATTTACAACAAGGGGTGGTGAGGGACAGAGTCTCTGAATTAAGCAGAAAACTCTCACCCAGTCAAGAGATCAGGGCTAGATCCAACACCGTTTTTTAGCTCACTGCACCATCCCAGTTTCAGAACCTGGCTGTATGCAAATTAGTCTGTTCCTGTCCCAGTGCATGATGGGAACAGGGCAAACCAAACTACAAAAGCCAATTCTTACACTGGGAAGGAAACAAGCTCCCGGGGACCGGTTTCTGGCATTACAGCCGTCTTCGGCCCGGTTTGCTTGAATACTGATGGTGCAATGAGCAAGGGACTCATGTCTGAGTATACCCTTCCACGCTTAGGGTGGACAAAAATATTTACAACAAGGGGTGGTGAGGGACAGAGTCTCTAATTCTGGTGCAATTCCACTCCCTTACACCCCATTCCAGAATATAGAGATAGGGTAAGATATTATGGTCTCTCAGTTCTTATTACAAGGATCTTCATGGCCGACTCCTTTGAAATTATTTCATGTGAATTACCTTTTGTGAAAATTATAGTGAGGAACAATACACTGCAACATTCTTATGCCTCTTAAGCAGTATACGTGGTAAAAAGTACCAATGTACATCCAACCCTATGGATATACGGTCCTTGTTTTATCGTGTTCTTTCTCTGTTCAAAATGAAAAGCTGCAACAGCTTGCTGCAACCATTTAATTCATTCATATATATCCTAATATGGTTTACATCCATTAATACTCTTCTAGCACACCCATTAATGTGAAATCACAGCTATAAAATAGCAAACTACTACATTTAAAGTGTTGCATTGTTAGAAATTGGCCTGGTATATGCTGTCCACTAATTAAAGTGGGCACCCTGTACCAGTCCAAAAGGCCCTTATTGATGATTAGGTCCAAGACAACCTTTATAGTTAGCTATCCTAGTGGTAGCTGTGGAGAGCAGCCTTCAGGCTAAGTCTCGAAGGAATGTAAAGCAGCTTGTTTTACCAGATCAGAACCTCAGGAATAACCAAATGAAAGGAGAACCACACAAGAGAAATATAAAATATATGTATTTATTACTAAACACTCTCTACTAACCTCTATACGAGATTAGAGCACAAGGCACACAATACTTAATCACTAGAACAACAGTAAGTAGCACAATACACAGCGGGCTCCACGGGTAGACCGAACCATATACAAAAAAAATGGTAGAACAACAACAACTTCACTCGACACAGTGCCAAGAGTATGTAGAATCGCTGGGACCCCAAGGAACCACCCAAAGGAGTGACACAGGGAGCCCGCGGAGCACGGTGCAGTGTGTGAACACAGATGCGAGTTCCGTACAACTCTATGGGAAAGTGGCGGTTGGAAAATTACAGTTTAAGGACACTTCGGAGAGAACTTCAAGCTAGCCCTTTGGAACATAAAAGGTTTTAAGGCCAGCACCCTTGTGAGTACGAAGGTACCCATGTTACCTATCCCAGGGGAGCCGGGTACATAGAGGTCAAGTGGCGTCGGAAACCTCTGTCGTTTTCAATGTCGTGACTCAAAGAAGTGCTGCTGCCAGGAAGATGAAAAGTGTCCGGTGGAATCCAAGCCTGGAATCCAAGCCAAGGTGAGAAGAACCTGAAAGCAGAGGGGACAGTGTCCGGGTCACTTCAGGGTGGCCAGGGGTTCGGTAGGCGAATGCCCACCGATGTTGGTTGCTTGGGGTGAGAAGACTGGGTGCTTGACTCTGCAGCCACGGGGACCAGGAGACGTCGACGAGACCAAAGTCTGGAGGTGAGCTGTCCCACGAAAGATGTCGAGGGCTGAGGGGTCAGTGTCCGGATCGAACACCAACAAGCCTTGGCAAATGCAACCCACAGACAGAGGAAACAAGTTACAGTGAGGACCACCAAGGTCCTGGAGACTCCAAGCTATGGGGAGTCAGAGCACTTCTGGAGCAACCAGGAAAGCCAGAGAGAAATCAAAGTTACCTTCACAGAGACCCACAGGCCAACAGGACAGGGATCGCAAAGGGACCTCAAGCTGAATCACGAAGTACAGGCCCATGGAGCACACATGGAGTGGAGGCCGGAAATCTTCGGTGGAAATACTGCTCGGGGTCAGGACTACACGTAGCACAAAGCACAGCCTCAGGGATCACCGAAAAGCATATGCGGCTGCAAATGTACACGGTGCACAAGGGTTTGGGTTGCACGGTCCCCACAAGGGATACTGGTCTCATGATTGCTGAGAGAGCAGAGCGACCTCAGAGACACTCGGGAACCCACCTCCTGCGTTGCAGAAATCTTCGGAGTCCTCAGGAGCTTGGGAGATGCAAACCGGTCAGATGCGTTAAGGTGCCTGCTTCAGCAGGGGAGTAACCTCTTTACTCCAAGGTAGATTCTTCTGTCGTCCAACGTAGTGTAGATCGTCTAAGTACTAGGTTTCTGCTTGCAGAATGTAGTCCAGGTAAAATCTAAAGTCCTGTAGTCAGGTTACCTACTTTATACCCAAGGACAAACTCTGGGGACCCTCCTAGGGGAGGGACAGGACAGAGGGGTGGTTACACCCATGTCCTTTCTCCAGTTTAGCACCAGAGCAGGAGCAAATGGCTCCTGCAAACGGTTTGAGCTGGACTATGCACAGGGACACCAAATGTGCCTCCAGTACAGACTTTCAGGCACTCTCAGAGTGCACTCACCCCGCCCCAATACACTAAAGCCTGTCTGGGAGGTGGTCACACCTCCCTGTGACAGGAAACCTATTATCAGGCCTTCCCCTGCTCGAGCTCAGCTCAGCAGCAGGACGGCAGACTCGTGTCTGTGGCTAGCAGCATCCATCTTGTGCTGCCCAGGTCGAGAAAGCTGGTACCGGGTAGACCGGTGACCCACAGTAGTGGTTCTACAAGGGAGGAATCATACCTCCCCCACCAGTTACTGGTGTGGAGGTATGATTCCAGGGTGTTTGACACCAAACACAACATGTTTCGAAGCAGCTGTTTTAAAGTTAGCATTTACCGCAAGGTTATAATGCACTTAAGAATATATGGTTTGGCTGCATCACAGACAACCCCCGGGGAATAGATTCCGAAGGCTGCAGAGAGGGGCTCTGCTCATGCAGAGGCACCCTCTCACACAAAACCCAGCACCCTGCCTTCAGGATTGATAAGGCCTGCCATAGGTGTGACTGAAAGGTTAATAGGTGTAGTGATTTAGAATAGATATAGGTAGCCTTTATCTAAGTAAGGGGTGCATGCACCACCTTACACAGGCTGCAGTAGCAGACCTGTGGTGTCAGTTTGAACGGTCTCTCAGGGGTGGCATAATATATGCTGCAGCCCCTGGGAGGCTTCTGGGGTACATATGCCCTGGGTACATGGTGTACCATATACTAGGGACTGATCAGGGTGTACCTAAAGTACATGCACAACCAATTTAGGGAGAAAGCAGACAAACTGGGGTCCTGATTAGCAGGATCCCAGTCCGACTAGTCGCAAACCAGCAAAACACCAGGAAAAAAGTGGGGGTAACCATGCAGTCAGATTCCACCTTCCTACATGCATTACCAGCAGTACATAATCCGTGATGTGATAATCTGTTTAAACTTTAACCGAAAACTGCCAAATCAAGCCTATGGCTTAGATGAAATAAACATTCAGGATCAAAATTTCTGCTCACCTTTTAACTACCTTACATACAGTGCAACAGCATTTAACTTTGAGAATATTACCTTGTCTACTCCAAAATTAAGCTATAATTTTGAGTCATGAAAGTTAGTAACATTTATGAGGGAATTGGACATACTACTCTATATTAATCTATTTTAGCATTAAGCAGCTGTAGTAAACAAAAAGTCAAATGTAACTTTATTCAGTTGTATATATCAACCATAAAAGTACGATAAGAACAGATAATAAAATCAAATTTATCAACAGTCATAAAATTAATGTATACAAAGGAGTATCGGTAAACTGAATCACGACATAATGAAACAATAAAAATTATCTTAGTGTTTCTTTAAATTAATAGCACACAGTGTAAAATTTCGCCGTAGCCCAACATACATACATTGATAGTAAGGATTGAATATAAACCATAGCTTCTTTACATTGCCTGAGCTTAACATCTTTCATCAAAGGAATCAAAAAACTAAGTCTAAAAAAAACATAACATTTACAAAAAAAACAGGAATCGCAATCTCCATTGAGTAGATAGATGGTCACAGGGGCAAGGTGGTAAAAACACATGATATGAAATCGGTATGGGAACAGCCACCATAAGTGCACACTATTAAATCTTAGGCGTGTTACCAAATACTTCCGATAGCTAACTGAAATCCAAACAAGATACAAGTCGGTCAGTGGAGAAGCGGAATATAATTTCTCACAGAAACCTTCTGAATTTCCTTACACATTCTCCAAGACCGATATGTGTCCAACCATTTTTCTTTTAAAACAAACTTAAAACAAGTGGGCTGACAACTGGGTTGTACAACAAATCAGGGATATGTAAGCTGCGACTTAATTCTTCTATGTATATTGGCCAAGGGATTTTTTTGACAAATCCAGGCGTAAATAGTCTTCCAATACTTGGCGCGTAAAACTGTTTTGAGGATTAGAACAAATTGACAACCACAATAAAACAGGGCAAAGTCTGATTATATCATTTATGTAGTCCAGCCCCAATTCAGTATGACATAGATAAGTAGACCTACACTGAGGGGCCGAAAGCAGGTGTTTTGTATGATATCGTACTCCAGCAGACCCCATAATTGGCGATAGTAAGACACTTGTACACCGTAATAAGTTCTCCAATATGTTTATTACCCAACTTTAAAGGAATTTTAAGGAGTGCCTCTAAACTACTCCCAAACATAGCAGCCCTACTGTGGCCTAAAGTAGACCTGTTGAAAGAATTGTGAAGAAAAATACCCAGATGAGAAGGTAGAGACAGGTTGTATCTTTGTATTAAATACAATGAATAACTTGTTCTTAAATTTCATAGGCCCACAGACCATTATATTTGTGTGTGCCTGATTTATAGTAAGGTCAAGATTTGCCATAAAGTTTTTTTTATTTTTCAAAACCTTTATTGAGGAAATTCAAGTCAGACAAATTACACTGTGCAACATAGCAGCTCAAATTGACACAGTAAAGACCAAGTCAAGCATTCGGAAACAAGTAGGCTGCACCCTGTAAGAAGCATGAACACGTTAAGGTTCAAAGCACAACTTCACTTTGCAGGGGTCCATCCCCTCATGGGGGGTCACACACAACAGCAATAACATCAGTGGTGAATGCCGCAGGGCGGGGGAGTCTATAAGGAGGGAGGAGGCAGTCACCGACCAGCACCGGCAGCTGCTGCGGGCGCAGGGCCGGCAGGGAGTGCGGGAGAGGCAGCGCCACTGGGATGGGAAAGGAAATGGAGGTAAGTCACCAGAGGGCCCCACATTTCAACAGGTAGGGACCTGGCCGGTAGTAAATCCCAGAACTCCGATAACAGGGTCTGACATCGAGAGGCGTCCTCCAGCCAGCTCTCAACTCTAGGAGCAGGTCTACGACCCCAGCACATGGCCACCCTACGCCTGGCCAGGACCAGCAGCATCGCAATCAGGGGCCGGGAAGCATCAGGACAGAATTTTACGAAACCAAGAAGGCACAGGGGAGGGTCAGGGTGAACTGTAGTACTAGTAATGTCAGAAATAGTGGAACACACCACCCTCCAGAATTCGGAGACCTTGGGGTATACCCACGCTAAGTGTGCGAAGTCCGAGGCGGGGGCAGCGCAATGCATGCAAGTGTCCCTTGGAATAAGCCCGAGCTTGTGGAGCTGAGCAGGGGTACGTGTACAGCCTGTGCAAATACTTAAAATGTATCAGACGGAGCAGGCAATTTGGTGACAGCTTCTTCGTCTGATTGTAGCAGTATAGCCAGTCAGCCTACGCAATGTCCATACCAAGATCAGCGCCCCACACCTCCCGCGCCCGATCCGAAGAAATGGAGGTGGACGTTAGAGTAAGAGCGTATAATTTGTGTGGGGACGGGGATGTATACATGAAGTCCAGAGCCGGCATTGTGGGTGAGGGCTGAGGGAATGTAGGGTGTAGGGTGTAGGTTCCGGCAAATAGCACGCAACTGGTAGAATAGAAGCGTGTCCAGCGGGCCCGACGAGTCAGGAAGGGAGTAGAAAGTGTTCCCTGGGTAAAGGTCTGCCACTGTCCGCAAACCCAAACGCGTCGCATGCTGAGACATGCCAGAAGGCTGGAGTGGGGAAAAATCTGCATGGTTCACTATTGGCACAGCGTTTGCAGGCAGTAAGGGAAGACTGGAGAGCTGGGAAAGGCCAGACCAGGCCCAGCGAAATGTCTCGACTGTGTCAACCTCCGCCCACGGGCGCACCGCCGGTGTGAACAAAGCTGTGGACACAGGCCAAGGGGATGCTATAGCCGTCTCAATGGCAACGTGAGGTTGATAAGGGGTAGGATGGATCCAAAAGTGCAGAAAGCTGGCCTGGGCGCACAAGGCATAGATCCTGAAGTCAGGAGCGCCCATACCTCCGACAGACATGGGGAGAGTGAGGGTGTCGTATTCGATTTGTGGCTGTTTACCCGCCCAGACGAGCGAAATGATCAGGGAGTGTAATTTGCAAAAGAAATGAGTAGTGAGAGGGATAGGGACATTCAGAAATAGGTAGAGAAATTTAGGCAAGACCACCATCTTAGCGATTGCGATACGGCCAGCCAGGGATAGCGGAAGCCGGCTCCAAGTCGGAATCCTGGATTCCAGCCAGTCAACGGCACAACCAAAGTTAGATCGCCACAGTTCGTCCAGGTCCCTACTCAACCAGATGGCTAGATAGCGCGTGGGGCCAGAGGCCCACACAAACAGAAAGTGCGGTGCGAACGGCGTGATGGCATCAGTTAAGAGAAACAGCACTGACTTGCTCCAATTAACCTGAATGCCGGGAAGTCCGCTGAAGCGTATGATTTCCCGGACCAAGGGGCTGAGGTTTTCCTGAGGATGACGGACGTAGAGGGTCACGTCATCCGCATACATGAAGACGAGAAGGGAGCAGGCCGAAAAACCTATCCTCTGTGAGTGTGGTGCTGCCGGAGCCTGGCAGCCAAGGGCTCCATTGCAATGGCGAAGAGCATGGACGATAAAGGGCACCCCTGCCGGGTGCCACGAGCAATACTAATGGGGTCAGAGACCTGGCCATTGATGCAGAGACGTGCTGAGGGATTGGTATAGAGGAGCTTGAACTTGTGCATAAACATCTCGCTGAAGCCCACGCGTGGCAAGAGGTAAAATAAAAAGGGCCACTCAAGCGTATCAAACACCTTTGTAGCATCCAGTAGAGCCGCCACCGGCGGAAGATTAGGATTAATTTGATGTAAAACTGAAAAGATTGTGCAGAGGTTGTGCGAGGTAGCTCTACTGGAAATAAAACCAGATTGGTCTGGGAGGGCAATGAGGGGCATAAGGAACAGAAGATGGGAGGCGATCAGTTTGGCGAAAATTTTGTTATCAATGTTTATTAGGAAAAGGGGACGGTAGGAATGGCGACAGTCAGCAGGCTTGTCGGGTTTGAGAAGCAAAGTTATTATAGCCTCACCAAGCGACAGTGTAAAGAGGCCAGTATCGAAGGATTCATTATACATAGCCGCCAAGTGTGGTTCTAGGAAATAAGCAAACGTTTTGTAAAATGAGGCCGGTAGGCCATCCAGGCCTGGGGCCTTGTCCCCGGGTAAGCCACTAATGGCTGCGAGTATTTCCTCCCTAGAAATGGTTCATCTAAAAATTTCCTGTGGTAGTCCTCCAGCCAGACCAGCGCAATAGGCTCGAAATATTGGTCAAAGGCCTTCCGTGACGGAGGGGTATCGGCAGAATATAGCTGTGAATAAAAGGCTAGGAAGCGGGACTTAATCTCCTCTGGGGAGGTGGTCCTGGATAAACCTCCGTCGCTAAGGGCCGTAATATAGCAAGTAGCTTGTGGCGGGCGAAGGAGATTGGCAAGAGTACGTCCTGGGTGATCGCCTTCATCGAAGCGACGAGCCCGACCCTCCCTACCCAAAAAGGAAAGCTTGGGGTCCGCCTCCTAAGAGAATTCAGTGTGTTTTTTACGTATTAATGCCAGCGTCTCAGGACTGGGGTGTGCAGCCTGGGCGGCATCAAGATCTTTAATTTCCACCTCGAGCTTAGCCAGAGTAGTGCGGATGGATCGGAGGACACCGGCCTGTTTGGAAATACATTCACCCCGAATGACGGCCTTAAACCCTTCCTAGAGTACTGAAGCCGAGTCCACGGAGCCAGAGTTTAAGTCAAAATAGTTACTAATAGCTGTTTGGACGTCCGCACAATAGACAGTATCTCGGAGGGTGTTTGGGAGGAGACGCCAGGTAAATGCACGTTGTGGGAAGTAGGGAAGACGGAGGCGAATCTGGACTAGCGCATGGTCGGAGAAGGTACGTGCCATGTGTGCTGCGTAGGTGGGTGGGAAGTATAGGAGCCAGACCAATCAAGGGCCGCTGATAGGGTGACGTTAAAATCCCCTCCCCAAATAACAGCCGCAGGGCCACAAGCGGAGATGAGGTGCCAGATATGATTGAAAAAGTCTGGATCGTCCGAGTTGGGACCGTAGAACGCAGCGATCGTCACGGGCGGAGCCAAAAGTGAGCCGTGGAGGATTACATACCTGCCCTCAGGATCAGTAAGCTCCTGGGCGGTGTGCCAAGGGAGACCCCTGTGAATCATAACAGAAACCCCCCTTGCATATGAAGAGTAGGTAGGTAAGTGTGATTCCCCCAAATAGTGCGCCTGGAGTCTGAAGAGGGATCCGGACAACAGGTGCATCTCCTGTAAGAGGCATATGTCCACCCTGTGTCGCTGTAGGTGTGAGTGGATCAGTCTGTCCTTGCGGTGGTCATTCAGGCCACGAACATTCCAGGTCCAGCAGACAGTGTCTGTCATGAGGAGGCGGGGTGAAGTGTGACGCAACGCAATGTAGGTGGGGAGAGCAACAGGCAGGCGCAATCAGTGCATCAGGGGCGGCAGCGTGCAGGACGGCATGGGGAGAGCACGCAGGCCCTGATCTGGCAAATTAGGAGCAAAGACACAGGCAAATGCAGCAAGCGAATAGGAGGGGGAACTAATGGAGCAGAGTGTGCATAGAAGGTGGATAACAATTGACTTGAGGCAAGGAGAGGCAGGGAGCACAGTGCAGTGTCACAGTCCAGACATATGAAACAGTACATAACAAAGAAATGGTGGCGAAGTAAAGCCACATCCCCAATAGGAGAACAAAAAGACCCCTTAAAAAATCTCCCACCCCATCCCAACCCAACCCCCACAAGCAAAAATGACCCACCAACCCCACAGCCACTCCAGCCCCCCAATTACACTGAGAAACCCACCGCCCCACCCCAAGATTTGCCATAAAGTTAGCTGATCTGTCCAACAGCTGCTTGAGGCAAAGCAGGGTCCGAACTATGAGCACAATATGATCTGCATATGAAAGTGCTGTAATAGGTCTTGAACAAGCATGTGGAACATCAACGGGGGAATTGACAAGATGTTTTGTTGAGGGAGCATAGCTCCTAGGATTAAGCTCAAGGCAAAGGGGGATCCAAGTTCGCACACAAGGTGCACCCAAAGCAGCACAGGGGGTGCAGGGTGGTGGATCGATCTCAGGAGCCCTGTTGGTATCAATGGGGAAGCTTCGGTCAGAACAAAGACTGCAGACTTGGGAATGAAGATCTTTTGGAGGCGACCCCTGGTTGGAGAGGGCAATTGGGATGTAGGGGCATGCCGGGACACTGTCAGTTGGGCCACCCAAGGCCCTGGGGCGTCAGGTGCAGGGGTGTCTTTTGGCGTTGGGTTTTCCTTGGGGGGGACCCTCCAGATAGAGTCTGCAGGCATCATCAGGAGGCTTGAGGTAGGCCAGGGCTCAACAGATCCCAGGTCAGGAACACCGGGGAGACCTCCTCGTGATGTTGGGCCACTCGAACTTGTGCCATAGGCGTCAATGCAGAGTGGTGCAGACTCACAGATTTATGCCAGAGTATGGTTTTTTAGCAAGTCCGGTAATCAAGGGAGACACATTTTTTGTAGGGAAGTCAGGGCAGGTCCTCTGGGGTTCTGGGGTGCTCCTGGCTGCAGGACACACCGGGATTACACAGGAGCAGGTCGAGGTCAGAACAGTTCAGTAGGGCTGGGGCCAAGGCATCTGGTGTCCTTCTCTTCTTCCTTCACCACGGCTCTTCGGTCCTTCTTCTTCTTGCTTGTCTGAAAAGGCAAGGTTCAGAATTGCTCCTAAATACTAAATTTAGGGGTGTTTTGGGTAGGTACAGGTAGGGACCAATGGGTCCCTTCATTGGGGTGGGTACACCCCCTATTATGCCACCCCCCAGTGGGAGGGGGCATAAGCCTCACACTGGTTGGCTGGGTCCCCCATCTTTGACATGTGTGCTTCGCCTGCCCTACTTGAGGGATGGGGTTGGCAAAGGTGGGTACACTTCTCCGCCTATCTTGGTTTTCCCGTTGATTCTCCTACCCAAAGTGGGAGTCAGAACCGATGGAGGCCAATTCCTGGGAGCAGCAAAAACGGCTTGGTCAACTCACAAAGGCAGCATGCCTTTAAAGCTTCACTTTCGTGGAACTTGCACAACCTGGGGAGGAGGTTTGGCACCTCTGCCCCGAAAGTTCTTTGTTTCAGGACCCAGAGAGTGGGAGGCTCTCGACCCAGGGGTCCAGAAACATGTCTGGGTGTGGCAGCTGGCGAGCAGCCAGTCAGCAAGGACACTAGAGGTAGGTCGTTTTTCAGGGGGCATCTCTAAGATGCCCTCTGAGTGCATTTGGCATTAAATCCCACTTTGGCATAATTGTTGGTTTAATATGCTGAGAAGGCAGATACCAAACTTCCCAGATTTCAGTAAAGACATTATGGTGCTGTGGTGTTCGTAATGACAAACTCCCAGACCATATACTCTTTATGGCTTTACTGCACTTACAATGTCTAAGAATTGGCTTAGACACTGTAGGGGTACAGGGGTCATGCACCTGTACTCTCACAAGTGGTATACTGCAGCCACCTAGAAGGGTGGCTTACCTATGCCATAGGCCGTGGATTGTAGGCATGGCCATGTTGACTCTTCACTTTGCTCTGCACCAAAACATGCGGCCTGCAATGGCAGTGTGTGTGTGTTGAGGTACAGGGCCTTTAAGGGTGGCACAATATGTGTTGCAGTCCCTAGAGGCCTTCCCTGGTCACAGTGCCCTTGGTACCCATGGTACCTTTTACTAGGGACTTACGTGTGGCCAGAGAGTTGCCAATTGGGTTTGCAACAGTACAGTTGTAGGGAACGAACATTGGCCCTGGGCACCTGGTTGGCAGGAACCCAGGGCACACTTAGTCAAAGGTCAACAAAATCAGGCAATACTTAGGGGTAACCACGGAAAAAAGGGGCACTTTCCTACAGTGGTGTAGAAGCATAATCAAAATAACCAGTGCACATATATCGCATTTCATAAATAAGTGATTCAAGTGTATAAAAGAAACTGCCCGCCCATTCTAAGTTGAAACTCAGATTCCAGTTCGACAGAGCTGTTTAAAATTCCGCACACATTATTAAACTTTATACTATATTTTCAAAAGAAGTGGTATTGTCTTTTTTGTTGTCTGATAAAAACACACCCACTCCTCCTAGCTGTATCCCACAATGGTCATCCTTCAAACCCGTATCTCAAACACTCCACTGACATGCTCAATTTCCTCAAAGCTCCAGCCTATGAATATGAAGAATTACCCTCATCCTTCATTACAATCCATGTAGTGGAAGCTCTGTCACGCCCACTCACCATCCTCAGTGTCTCCCTCACTCAAGACAGCTTCTCTGAAGCTTCCAACACACCCCAGATCCTCCCACTCCTGAAGAAAACATTAGACCCTGATTACCTTGCTCACTATTGCCAATCATTCAAAACCCATTTATCTTCAAGATCATCGAAAAGCAGTTGTATGCACAACTTCAAAATCACTTCAGCTCCCACCATCTCCAGTGTTTCTAGAAATTGGCTTTCTAATCTCACACCAGCATGGAGACAGCAACCTTACAAATTATGGATGACTCTTCTGACCAAGGATACAGATAAACCATGTCTTCTTGTATTAATGGACCT
Source organism: Lissotriton vulgaris (assembly GCF_964263255.1). Taxonomy (NCBI): domain Eukaryota; kingdom Metazoa; phylum Chordata; class Amphibia; order Caudata; family Salamandridae; genus Lissotriton; species Lissotriton vulgaris. The sequence continues at coordinate 72,538,855 of NC_141700.1, forward strand.
CTCACCTACAATCGACACCTTCACCCCACCATAAAACTCCTGAAGGAGTCTCACAAACTTTTGAAGCTCATGTTCCCAACATGTGAACCCCAAACCCACACCCTCAAGAGAAAGGCATCATTCACAACTGAGGTTTGTGGCAAAGGAGATTAAAATATTTGTCCTTGAAGCAGGTTCTGATATAATTGCAGGGGTTGCAACTTGATTTGCTGAACCATCTTGAAGAAGAAACACCCGCTCTGGTGGAGGTAAAAACCTGTAACAATTGAGTTTCTAGTAATGCACCAGTAAATCAAATACTTTGATACAGAACAAAGTTTGATTTCTGTGCATTTATTGAAAAGTCCAGCTATTTCAAAGTTGTGACTGCAGTCTCATGTGCTGAATAGTAAGGTCGCTAGAGGAGAATTTTACCAGCCAATTGTCCAAGCAAGGATAAAGATGGATAAGTTGTTGATGGAGGTGGTGACTGCAACCACCATTAGTTTGGTGAATAATCTCCGGACTGAAGATAGACCAAAGGGTAGCAAAATAAATGGATAGTGATTTCCATCACAGCGAATCACACACATTTCCTGTATGTGGCTACGATTATAATATGGAAGTACGCATTGTGTAAATTGAGGGATTCCATCCTATGTTTCAACTAGAGTGCCTGATGAATGCAAGCCAAAGATGTAATTTTGAAGTACTCTGGTATTTACAAATTTGTTCATGAAGCTGAGGTCTAAAATGGGCCGAAATCCACAATCCTTCTTTGGAGTTTTGGATTAATTGAAAAAAAATCCTAGACCTCTTTGTGAATTGGAATCTTTCAGAATCGTACCTTATGCTAGTAAGGGTGAAATCTTTTAAATCAAGATGCATGTATGGGGTAAGATAGGGCTGAGGTGGACTGGAGGAGAGAGGAAGTGTTTAACTACGAAGGACAATCTGCAGGGCCCATTAGTTTTAAATTATTGACTCCAGTCTCTATAAGAAGGCTCCTGTCAATTCTATACTCACACTTTTTGTAGCCTGCTGCTCTAAAACTCCTTGTGCTTGAGCTGACTGTACATCCTATTGCAGTCTCAATTACGTGTTGTCATGTCTCCTCATCACAACATTGTTCACACTGTAGTTTCTGTGATCCGGTTACAGCCATTCACCACATAAAGAAACACACAAATCTGTTCTATGTGAAGCATTTTGTGTTTGAGACGCTCCAGCTGCAACAAAGTGAAAACAATTAATTGGTAGGTAGTGAGGCAACATTTTGACCATTCTCCGCATTCAATTGTCCTTTGTGGTTGTCTCTTCCCCGATCTGATCAATTATTACATCTTGTACTGTTCTCAAGGAACAAGTTACTTACCTTCGGTAACGATATATCTGGAAGAAACAGTAGTTAGTATTAGATTCCTTACCTTATAATATCCCCAGGCGTCAGACTGGATCCGGAAACCTTTGCGTAGCAGTACCCCTGCGCGTCGGTAGTCGTCGTCTGTGGCTCCGCGTCCGTCGTCTGTGCCGGGATGACGTCGCCGGAGTACTTAGACGCCGCCCTCGCGTGCTGACGTCAGTTCTTATACACGGCTTTTCCGTGCCAGAAACGCAGAGCCATGATAAAAACCAACACTGGTGCCATGAAACTAGGGCCCTGAAAGGGGGTGACCTTAACCCTAGACAATATTTGCAGAACGGGGAGGATGGCTGGGGTGGTAAGGAATCTAATACTAACTACTATTTCTTCCAGATATATCGTTACCGAAGGTAAGTAACTTGTTCATCTGCAAGAAACAGGTTAGTATTAGATTCCTTACCTTAGAATAGATACCCCAGCAATGCCAACCCCGGTGGTGGGTCTGCAAACCAATAATCATACCAGAAAGTCCTGGAGGACGTAACGGCCAAAGAAGCCATCCCTCCGGACTTGACTGTCCAGGCAGTAGTGTCTTGCAAACGTGTGCAGCGAGGCCCACGTAGCTGCCTGACAAATTTCCTGCAAGGGGACTCCCCGACCCAGGGCAGTAGTAGCTGCCGTGGCCCGAGTGGAATGGGCCCTCAACCCAACAGGAGGTTCCTTCTTAGCCAAGGAGTAGCATGCCTTGTTACACAACACGACCCACCGAGAGATGGTCTGCTTGTGTACCGCCCGTCCTTTCTTAGCGCCCACGTAACCAACAAAGAGTTGGTCATCCACCCGGAACTGGTGTGTGCGATCCAGATAAAACGAGAGCGCACGTTTTGGGTCCAGACGGTGGAGCCGCTCTTCCTCTTTTGAGGGATGTGGAGGCGGAAAGAAGGTGGGCAAGGTGATGGACTGCCCGATGTGGAAGGCTGTGACAACCTTGGGCAGGAAAGAGGGTCTTGTCCGCAACACAACCTTTTCCGACTGGACAGAAAGGAAAGGAGGTTTGGAAGAAAGAGCCTGGAGCTCACTCACTCTCCTGGCAGAAGCGATGGCAACCAGGAAAGCAGTCTTCAGAGTAAGAAGGCGAAGAGGACATTTATGAAGTGGCTCAAAGGGAGCGCACATCAGATAGGTAAGAACAAGGTTCAAGTCCCACTGAGGCATCTCGAATGGAACAGGGGGAAACATGTGTGTGATGCCCTTCAAAAACCTATTTACAATTGGGGACTTGAAGAAAGATGGCTGATCAGGTAGCCTTAAAAAGGCTGAAAGGGCAGAAAGGTAACCCTTGGGAGTGCCCAGAGCGGAGCCCTGCTGGGCAAGACTAAGAAGGAAGAGGAGAACCTCAGAAAGAGGGGCAGAGAGAGGATCCACAGCCTTTGCTGTGCACCATGCCACAAATCTGTTCCACCTGCAGGCGTATATCGACTTCGTGGAGGGACGCCTGGCTGCCAGAATCACAGTACAGACTTCAGGAGGCAAGTCAAATGGCCTCAACTGCCGCTGCTCAATCTCCAAGCATGTAGGTGGAGACTGGACAGGTTCGGGTGGAGGACCGTCCCCTGCTGCTGCGACAGAAGGTCCTACTGAAGAGGCAGACGAACCGGGGGACCGACAGACATACTGAGTAGCTCGGGATACCAGTACCTTCGTGCCCAGTCCGGAGCCACAAGGATAACTTGGGCCCGGTCGCGCTTGATCTTCTTCAGCACTCTGGGCAGAAGTGGTATAGGCGGAAAGGCGTACAACAGGCCGCAACTCCACTTGCGACGAAAAGCGTCTCCGAGCGAGTGCCGCCTTGGAAATTCCAATGCGCAGAACTGATGACATTGCGCATTCTCTTCTGTGGCGAATAGATCTAACCAAGGCTCTCCCCACTGCAGAAAGAGGCTTTGCTCCACGTCCGAGTTCAGACGCCATTCGTGATCCATCATGCACCGTCGGCTGAGCTTGTCCGCCCTGGAATTCAGAGAACCTGCCAGGTGTTGAACCACCAGGGTCACGCCCTGATCTTCCAGCCACTGCCAGAGGCACAGAGCCTCCTGGCAGAGGGTCCACGACCCCACCCACCCTGTTTGTATGAGTACCACATGGCAGTGGTGTTGTCCTTGAACACCTGCACTACACTCCCCCGGACAGAGGGAAGGAATGCCTTCAGTGCTAGACGAATCGCCCTCTGCTCCAGAAGGTTGTTATGGAGCCGGGACTCCGCCAGAGACCAGAGGCCTCTGATCTCCACCTCTCCCATGTGGCCTCCCCAACCTAGGAGGGACGCGTCCGTCACAACTACGTGCTCCGGTTGGGGTAAGGAGAGGGACCTGCCGCTGTCCCAATCACGGTCCGTGAGCCACCACTGCAGCTGTCTCGCAGTGCCCTCCGAGATCAGGACATGATCGGACCGGTTGCCCTGATGCTGGGCCCACTGAAACTTCAGGTTCCACTGTAGAGCCCGCATCCGCCACCGGGCGTGATGCACCAGAAGGATGCAGGAGGCCTTCAGCCCCAGAAGCCGCAGCGTCAACCTGACCGAGACCCGGGATAAAGGCTGAAAGATTGGAATCAGAGCCTGAATATCCCGAACTCGCTGTTCAGGAGGATAAACCCGAAACTGCGCTGAGTCGAGAACCGCTCCAATGAAGAGGAGCTTCTGAGAGGGGCACAGGTGTGACTTCGGCACATTGATGGAAAACCCCAGCTGGTGCAGGAGGTCTGCCGTTGTCTGGAGGTGGCTGACTACTGTCTGGGGCGAGCCCGCCTTCAACAACCAGTCGTCGAGGTAGGGGAAGACTGAAACCCCTAACCTGCGTAGATGAGCTGCGACCACCGCCATCACCCTCGTGAACACCCGTGGGGCGCTGGTAAGGCCGAAGGGGAGCATGGTAAAATGAAAGTGCCCGTGGCCTACCGTGAACCGCAGGTAGCGCCGGTGGGCCGGCAGGACAGGAATGTGGAAATAAGCGTCCTGCAAGTCCAACGCTACCATCCAGTTTCCTGGGTCCAGGGCAGCTAAGACCTGAGCCAGTGTCAGCATCTTGAACTTCTCCTTCCGGAGGAAGCCAGTGACGTTCCGTAGGTCCAAGATTGGGCGTAGGCCCCCTTTGCCTTCTTGGGTACCAGAAAGTAGAGGGAGTAACAACCACATCCTACTTCCGGCCCAGGAACGCGCTCGATGGCCCCCTTGGCCAAGAGGGCCGTAACTTCCTCTTGCAGAAGTTGCAAGTGGTCCCCTGACACGCTGTGGTATTGCGGTGGCATGGCTGGAGGGGTCGCCTCAAAGGAGATGGAGTAGCCCCTTTGGACGATTTGCAACACCCACCTGTCCGAAGTGACAGCGCGCCAGTGGAAGTGGTGATGGCGAACCCTGCCCCCCACTGGCATCACATGGGCCTGAAAGCACGGACTAGGAGGCTTTAGAGGGGGATGCTGCGGGGGAAGGTGTGGACTGGCCTCGCCATTGTCCCCGACCACCGCCACGGCGGTTTCCACGGCCACCACCGAGTTGGATGTTAGTCTGCGGTGAGTGGCTGGCAGCACGTGTGGGAGTGCCACTTCCTTGGCCACGAAAGGAGCGGAAGGCACCCGTTTGCTGGCGCGGGGTCGAGAGGCCCAAGGACTTGGCCGTAGCCCTGGAGTCCTTAAAGTGCTCTAGCGCATGGTCTGCCTTGTCGCCAAAAAGGCAACGGCCATCGAACGGCATGTCCATAAGAGTGTTCTGGACATCGGCTGAAAAATTTTCGGACCTCAACCAGGAGTGGCGACAAATCGCCACCGTCGTTGCCATCGCTCTGCCCAGTGAGTCTGTGGTATCCAGCCCACACCGGATAGAAAACCGTGCTGCATCTCGACTCTCCGCAAGGGCTTGGGTGAGTTTAGTCCTGACCTCCGCCGGACATTCTGGCAGCACGGCCGCAACCGCGTCCCACAGAGAGTGGGTGTAGCGGCCCAAGAGGCACGCGGTGCTGACTGACCACAGTCCCAAACTCAGGGAGGAGAATACTTTCTTACCGTATTGCTCGTACCGCTTGGATTCCCGATCGGACGGGGCCGTCTGGAATGTGGTCTGGGAGTTGGAGGCCTGGATGACCAGGCTCTCGGGGTGGGATGGGTGGACAGGAAACAAGGGTCGCCCGGAGCCGGGCGGTGGCGTCTGGCCACGTTCCTATCTACAGGCTGACCTGTAGCGGGCTTGGACCAAGTGCCCAAAAGAACGTCTGACAAGGCCTCATTAAACGGAAGCAGAGGCTCAGCCGAGCTTGACTGCGGTTTAAGGACCTCAGTGAGGAGGTTAGTCCTCACGGCCGCGATTGGGAGCTCCAGGCCCAAGGCCTTGGCTGCCCGCATCAGCACCACACTGTAGGCAGCCCCCTCCTCCGAAGCCACGGTGGGAGGGGAGACAAAACCAGTGTCTGGCGAGGTGTCCAGCCCACTGGCATTCCCAAGCTCACCTGACCAGTCCTGCTGAGACTGACAGTCCCGTGCCAGAGGGTCCTCAGACCTCTCCCAATCCCCCTCGTCACCCATCTCCTGGTAGTCAGGTTCAAAGGATGGGGCCAGTTCGTTGAAGTAAAATTCTCCAAGCGATGTCGAGAGCGGCGCCCAGCGGCGCCGCTCCGGTGCCGGAAACGAATCGAGGGTAGGATCGGGGACGGCGTCGTCCTGGGACAGCGCCGGGGTGACACCCTGGGGGCCGGCGCCGGGGAGGTCGTAAGGTCGACCGGCAACGACCCGGATCCAGTGAGGGCCTGCGGCGCTGGGACCGAAGTCGCCGGCGGCGCCTTCGCCGAAGCACCCGACGGCGTCGGAGCCGAAGCACCGGACCTGCTAGGCCCCCCAGTCGGGGCCGCTGGGCCCGAAGGTGCCGCGGAACCCGGCGGAGGAGTTAGAGACCTCATGGCCATGAGGTAGCGCTTGATCTCCTCCGGCGTCGCGTCATGCCCAGGGACCGGAAGGTATAGGGCAGGCCGTGACGCCTGCGACTCCGTCGGAGCCGCGTGGGTGGTGTCACCCGAACTCCCGGCCACATCGCGCGAGCGTCGGGGTGGATCGGAAGAGCGATTACGCCTTTCCGAACTTTCATGCCTCTTACCTGAGGCTCTTGATCCCGAAGACCGATGCTGACTTCCGGAGCTATGATGGCTCCGACCCCGCGACCGGTCCCTCGACCTCCTGTGGGACCGGGACCTCGAACGGCGCGGGCCGACTGCCGGAGCTCAAGCCGCTTGCGGGACCGCCCCGCCTAGCCTTGGACGTCAGGGCCAGGCAGTCGGATTAGGTTCGGTCGTCGTGGTCGAGTCTTAGACACTGAAGACACCGGCGATGGGGGTCGGTAACCGACATCAGTCGGCTACACTTGGAGCAGGGTTTAAACCCGGGCATCCCTACCTGCACCGTCGGAGTCAATCGACTCGAAAAACAGATCAAAAAGATCAAAAGTTTAGTCAAAAAATGACTAAAGGGTACTACTTCTCCGGATCTGTTAGCTGGTGCGTAAAAAAGAACTGACGTCAGCGCGCGAGGGCGGCGTCTAAGTACTCCGGCGGCGTCATCCCGGCGCAGACGACGCTGACGATGGACGTGGAGCCGCAGACGACGCCTAACGACGCGCAGGGGTACTGCTAAGCAAAAGTTTCCGGATCCAGTATGACGCCTGGGGAAATTCTAAGGTAAAGAATCTAATACTAACCTGTTTCTTTCAGATTATGTTATTGTTTTCTCAACCTGCTTCTCCTTCTTGACCATCTGTAAAGCACTCTGATACCCTCTAGGGTCATGTTTGCACTATATAAAACTTTATAAATAAAATAAGGATCTGAATCAAGAACTTTCCAGTTAAAGGGGGTATATCGTTTATTAATTGGAAGAAATGTAGAAATGTAAAAGAATATGAAAACGTTAAAATAATCCACATTTAAAGTTTTTGGGCTCAGAAACTGATTGAATATTGTTCGCCAATTAAAGTATGTGCCTACATGAAAATCAGTTTGTCAAAAATGCTAATTTGTACTCATAAATAGTTCCATGTAAGCTTGAAATTCGGCCAGTACCGACCGAATGTTTCCCATAAATAAATCTGCTCACTCGGCATGAGCTTTCTGGGAATTCACAGGCAGGTTCAAATATCAAAGTAGATCAACAGTTCAGCCCCGGACTGCCTGTTCTATACCTTTCTGTATCCATAATTGATAACGCTTGTGAGTTCGATAGGGTTTCTGCAGCAGTCACGTTTTCTTCAAGAGTACTCCTGGAATTAATTTGTGAAATCCAGAGGTTTGGAAATATATCCAAATTGTTGGCAGGGCTTACTTATAAATTTCAGACTTTCAGAAATTCACGAGTTTCATGAATTGTGCAGAGTGTTTCCTTTATTTCGAAGATCACTGTTTGTATTAAAAGGCATACTTTTGGTAACTGTCAGGGTCCGTAGGATTCTTTCCCAGAACACGGACTTCTCAAAGCAGACTGGCCGTGCTGTTTGGAGCCGCTGATCCAGAAAAAGGACAGCATCTTCAGAACCCAAGGAGCAGGTGACACCTTATCAATGATTCATGGATTAATAGCAGAAACTATTCAGCAGGGAAATCTTATCCGCCGAGCACGTAATCTCACCTGTAGAGCAGGAGGCGCACACCAGTCATCATGTGCTGCACATTAACAGCGGTCACTATTGTCACACCCTTTCATTTAATGCTGAAAACTTGAAACTGAGGGACGGCCCTCATGGGGTGGGGACTAAGAGAATCATCATGCTGATAAAAGTGCATTTTTTAGCCCAACAAATAAAGCAGCAATAAACCACTCTGCAATTTGCCATCACTAATATCTTTATTATACATAGACTTGCAAGGGAGTAGGTGTCAAAGGGGGAGGGCCTCCAAATAATCCTCAAGCCACCCCGCACTGGGGCAGCATTGAAAAGTTTGAAGACCACTGATTTGAAGGGGATACCCAGAGAAAAGGAAAAAACACTTCCGCCTACCCAATACTGCAAAGGGTAATCATTCCATAACACCCCATTTGTTCTGTGGCATTTTGGTGAATACTGGGGGTGTGACCGCATTTGCTGAATACCGTTTTATGATCAGATAAACCTGTGTTTGTTGTGAAAATCATGTGACCAGTCCTCCGTATGGACCAGAAGACAGCAATTGCATTACCGATTCTAGAGTCAATGGAAACTGTATGACTGTACCAATCTTAATATGGAAATCGATGCGTTTATTGATAAAAATGAACTAGCAATAGAATAGCTCAGTCTGAACTCCACAGAGTTAAGTTAAACAAGTTATGTTGTTAAAAAAAAAAAATCCCACTACTGTCTTCGGACAGTAAGAAGATTGTGGTTCAAGCATTGGTGACATCAAAATTGGATTATGCTAATAGCCAATATCTAGGCCTGCCTGATTACCTTCCTCAGCATCTGCAAGGGGTGTAAAACGCTGCGGCTAGGGCAATCCTGAGACCAAAGCCCAGAACCCATATGACTTTCATTCTGAAGCCCTGCATTGGTTGTGTATGAAGGAAAGGATACAATTTAAAGCCATGGTGATCCTTTTTAAAGCACTCCACGGAATACTACTTAAACAAACGTGTCAATCGCTACAAGCCAACAAGGACCTTAAGATCCTTCGACGCTGATCTCGTTCACTCACCCAAAAATCGTTTGGCTCGTATGGGGGGGGGGGGGGGGGGGAAGGGGGGGCGCGCAGTTCTTTTGGGTTCCTTGGGGTAAAAGCATGGAACAGTCTACCGGCTACGCTGACAGCCACTGCTGACCTTTCAACCTTCAGGAAACACCTTAAAACCTTGTTTTGTAAGACCTAATTCTTGTTTTACTGAAATGCCTACTTTCCAGCCTCAGAGCCAGGACAATCTAGTTTGAGTAGCTGTGTGGTATACCAAATTCATCTCATTCATTCATTCACACACAAGTATGTAGTCAGGAAGGCCCTGCGACCTAGTCCTGGGATTACTGATTGATGGGTCACAGGTGGGAGGGTGAGTAACTGGCAGGCACACATTCGAGCAGGAAACTCTTGATAAATCCCACAGATAGGCACTGTAGCGACATTACAATAGTCAGGGGAGCTTGCCCCAATAAAGCACACATGGCCAGAGGTGGTGGTCGTGCTTCTGAAAACACCACAAAGTCAAATGCCACATGCGTTAGGAACACATAGCCAATCAGGACCTATCACGCGCTTCCCATGACGGACATCTGGACACATTCGTAACTGGCCACACTGTGTCCACACAAGGTCAAGACCCATCTTTAGTAACCATTTGACCATTAATTTATTACTTTAAGGCAACAAACATTCCTCACTGTTTGACCTGCCATCTTTTGCCATGTTTACCCTGTCTTTTGTGCTTTCTCACCTCCTGTTTTGATGGTATGCTGAATTTAATTTTTGCTGGTTTAGTGTCTCTGCGCACTTTTTCACTGCTATTCAGCGCTAAAGTGCAAGTGCTTTTTCTGTAAATTGTATTACGATTGTTTTTCCATGATTGGTATATTTGATTTACTAGTACGTCCCTAGTACAGTGCAGTGTGTGTGCCTAGGGCCTGTAAATCAAACGCTACTAGTGGGACTGCAGCACTGGTTGTGCAACCCCCACAAGTATCCTTTCAAAGGCGTCTCATACCACTGAAGTGTCTGTGTGCAGTTCTTACTGCCATGTCGACCTGGCAAGTGCACCCACTTGCCAGGCTCTAACCTTCCCTCTTACTAAATGTAAGTCATCCCTAAGGTAGGCCTAAGGTTGCCCCAAGTTAGCCCCCAGGGCAGGGTGCAGTTTATGTGAACAGTCCATCCCCTAGACCAGCACTTATAAAATTCAGAAAATGTTTTGAAAAGAAAAGGTGCGCTGTGGAAACGGGGGCATTGTAGCGCGTGCAGCTGTTGCTGCCTTCATTGGACATGGACAGTTTGCGTATTGATTGGGTGCGAAGTGGCACAAGACAACCCCACAGCCTAGATAAACCAGCCCAGGGGGCCTGGGCCCCGTGAATCACACACTTCTCGTCAGGCCTTTAGCGCGTGCTTCCTGCTGGCACTGGGAGAGTTGGCAGCTACAGGTGGTTGCACAGCTCAGCATACAGCACAGATCGGTAACGCCGCTAACCTATGGGGGCAGCGGCGACAGTGCAGGTCACCTCAAACGATGGAAGTGAGCAGTGGACATTTCCCCAGGTGTTTCTGCATTTAGATAGTCAAGTCAAGTCATAAAATTTGTATAGCGCACTACATACCCAGAGGGTTTCAAGGCGCTTAGGAAGAGGAGGAGGATTATTTGTCAAATATCCACGTTTTAAGCTGCTTTCTAAACTCTAGGTGGTTCTGGGTGAGGCGGAGGTAAGCGGGGAGTGAGTTCCATGTTTTAGCAGCCAGGTAAGAAAAGGATCTGCCTCCCATGGTGGTCTTGTTGATGCGAGGTATAGTGGCGAGGGCTTGGTCGGAAGAGCGTAGTTGGCGGGAGGGGGTGTAGAAGGATAGTCGAGAGTTGAGGCAGTCTGGTCCGATGTCGTAAAGTGATTTGTGTGCGTGGGTGAGCAGTCGGAAAGTGATCCTCTTATTGACGGGTAGCCAGTGGAGGTCTTTAAGGTGACCAGAGATGTGTTCGTTGCGTGGGATGTCTAATATGAGCCTGGCAGAGGCGTTTTGGATTCGTTGGAGTTTCTTCTGGAGTTTAGCGGTGGTACCTGCGTAGAGGGTGTTTCCGTAGTCCAGTCGGCTCGTGACCAGGGCGTGGGTGACTGTTTTCCTTGTTTCGGAGGGGATCCAGCGAAATATTTTTCTGAGCATGCGAAGAATGTTGAAGCAGGAAGAGGATACGGCGCTGACTTGTTTGTTCATTGAGAGTGAAGAGTCCAGGATGACGCCAAGGTTTCGTGCGTGGTCTGTCGGGATGGGTGCTTTTCCGAGGGCTTCCGGCCACCAGGAGTCGTCCCAAGCAGAGGGGGATGTACCTAGGATGAGGACTTCTGTTTTGTCTGAGTTCAGTTTCAGACGGCTGTGTTTCATCCATTCGGCGACTTCTTTCATTCCTTCGTGCAGGTTAGTTTTGGCGGCGCCGGGGTCATTGGTGAGAGAAAGGATTAGTTGAGTGTCGTCCGCGTAAGAGATGATGTTGAGGTTGTGTTGGCGTGCGATGGCCGCGAGGGGGCTCATGTATACGTTGAAGAGGGTGGGACTGAGTGAGGATCCTTGAGGTACGCCGCAGATGACTTCAGAGGCCTCGGATTTGAATGGAGGAAGGCGGACTCTCTGGGTTCTTCCGGTGAGGAACGAGGTGATCCATTCCAGTGCTTTTCCTTGGATTCCGATGTTTCTGAGGCGTTGTAGAAGGGTGCTGTGGCAGACTGTATCGAATGCTGCAGAGAGGTCGAGGAGGATGAGGGTGACAGTGTCTCCCTTGTCCAGTAGAGTTCGAATGTCATCTGTTGCTGCGATGAGGGCGGTCTCAGTACTATGTTTTGCTCGGAAGCCAGATTGTGAGGGGTCGAGGGATTTGTTGGCTTCGAGGAAGGCGGCGAGCTGGCAGTTGACGGCTTTCTCGATGACTTTGGCCGGGAATGGAAGAAGCGAGATGGGGCGGTAATTTTTGAGTTCGGTGGGGTCCGCTGTTGGTTTTTTCAGAAGGGCGGTGAGTTCAGCGTGTTTCCAGTCTTCAGGGAAGGTAGCGGAGTTGAAGGAGCAGTTGATGACGTCTCGAAGGTGCGGTGCTATGACGGAGTCTGCTTTGTTGAAGATGTGGTGAGGACATGGGTCTGTGGGGGATCCTGAGTGGATGGAGTTCATCAGGCGGATGGTGTCCTCAGTGGAGATTGGCTTCCAGTCGTTAAGGGTGTTCATGGGGGGGGGGTGGACAGCAGACGGCAGGGTGGGTTGGTTTCCGGGTTGGTTGTCAAAGCTGTTGTGGATGTCTGCAATCTTGTTGTGGAAAAAAGAGGCTAGGGAGTCGCAGAGGGTTTGAGAGGGGGTGATGTCGTTGGAGTTGGCCGAGGGATTGGAAAATTCCTTGACGATGTTGAAAAGTTCCTTGCTGTTGTGAGCGTTGTTGTCGAGTCGATCCTTGAATGCTGCTTTCTTGGCTTTTCGGATTAGTTGGTGGTGAGTGCGGGTGGCGTTTTTGAAGGCGACCTTGGTGCTGGTGGTTGGGTCTTTTTTCCAGGTCTTTTCAAGGGAGCGGCAGAGTTTCTTGGACTTCTTGAGATCATCGTTGAACCATGAGGCCTTCTTGCTGCCAGGTTTGTTTTGACGTTTTTTCAGAGGTGCTAAGGTGTCAGCGGTGTTGGATAGCCATAGGGTGAGATTAGTGGCGGCATCGTTAGCGTTAGAGGAGGGGGCTGGGGTGTGTTGAAGGAGCGATGCGGAGATTTGGTCCGTGGTGATTTTGTTCCAGTTTCTTTCCAAGGTAGGTTGGAGGTGGATGCTGGGTTTTGGTTTGTTGTAGGTGAAGTGAACGCATTTGTGGTCAGTCCAGATGAGGTCCGTGGTGTGGCTGAAGGAGACATGGTTGCTGGAGGTGAAGATGGGGTCGAGTGTGTGACCTGCGATGTGGGTGGGGGAAGTGACCAGTTGTTTAAGTCCGAGGTTGGTGAGGTTGTCCACGAGGGTGGCGGTGTTTGCGGTCGTTGATCTTATCGAGGTGAAAGTTGAGGTCTCCCAGAAGGATGTAGTCTTTGGAGGGGAGCGCGTGAGGAGTGATGAAGTCCGTGATGTCTTCACTGAATTTTGCGCTGGGTCCTGGTGGTCTGTAGAGGAGGGTGCCTCTGAGTGTGGTCTTGGGGTCGATGTGGATCTGGAAGTGAAGGTGTTCGGAATTGGCGAGGTTGGCGTCAGAGCTGGTTGAGATGCGGATAGATTTCTTATGGACGATAGCGATTCCTCCTCCTGTGCCGGTACGGTCCTTGCGAGTGATCTTATAGTCTTCAGGGATGGCAATGGTGATGTCTGGTGTGAGGAGGCGTTCATCCATGTTTCCGTAAGGAAGGCGATGTCCGGAGAGATGGTGTCTAGTAGGTTCCATAGGTCGATGGCGTGTCTGTGGACTGATCGGGTGTTGAGAAGGATGCAATGTAGGTGGTTGGGGTCGGGTATCTGTGGTGAGGTTGTAGCGGAGATGTTGTCGGTGCCGATGAATTTGCAGGAGAAGCAGGAGAACGGTCCATGGGTGCGACCAGGAGCGGCTTGGACGCAGTTGGGATCGCGACCGGGGTTAAGGGCTAGGAGGGTGGCGGCATCGTAGGTAACGCGGGGGGGCTGGGCCGCGCGAGGGGCAGGGGGTCTGGCGCTGGGCGCGGTCCAGGCGCGGACGGGCGTAGACGGGCTTACCTTTGGCGCACCTTCGGCGCGGGTTGGGCGCGGTCACTGCGCGTGAACGCTGCGCGCAGAAGCCACTGTCATAAGTGGATAGTGAAGGGGGGAGGGGCGAGGTCGGCTCAGCTGGGAGGCGGGGCGGGCTTACGACAACAACAAACAAAATGGAGGAGGGGGGAGCACAACAGAGCGCTTGGGGAGAACGCGCTGAGAGCAGTAAGCAATAAATCACGTTAAGGTTAAAGCGCCTACTGAGGAAAACGGCAGCCAGGCACAGAGCGCTAAAGCAGTATAAAAAGTATCACGTTAAGGCGCATACACGGCAGGCGGCAGCCAGGCACAGTTGAGGCTGAAATTAAAAGCACAGATCTGCAAATCTGTAGCCACCATCGAGCTGCAGGCATACAATATGCACGGTTAACTTTCAGCAGCCTGTTCCACGATGCTGTGTACGTATAAATTATTAAATTCTCCAGGTTTTACAGAAATTTTGTCAACAATATTACCAGATTAAATTCACGGAGGGATGGTCTCTTTTGAAGCAGACAGGCTACACCTTTTACACTGACGGGCATATCTGGCTTTTGTTCAATAAGTTGGGATGTTGTTCTGTCTTATTCAATAAACACAAATTTGTAAACCCCCTAATAATAGCACGTCGCCACAAGCTTCTGTGGAAGTTGGAATATTTAAGCGGATTCTTTTAGGTGTAAACACTGCTGTTGGACTTTACTTCATGTCCGTGTCCTGAAATGTTAAAAAAACAGTAATGGCAAAGCCATTGGGTCAAGCCTTGGCAAATGTATACATTTGGTACATAATTGTGAACTTTTTCTTTTTTGCTGAGATGTACATTAGGTGATAGAAGTTTAAAAATAACAATACGTAAAAATGACGCGATCTCAAGGCGACCTATATATTTTTGCAAGCAAAAAAAAGTAAACATGGACTTATCACAGAAAGTAAATTAAAATAAACATGAAATAAAAACATGAATACAAGCAAAGACTGGTCCTCCAAATTTAGCACTAAACGCAACTACATTTTAGGCAGATCACTACAAGTAAAATACTGCAGATGTGTGTAGGAGAGTAGGGTCTGCTTCCTAAGGTCACCCCCATTCTTTTGCTGTGGTTCTCTGGTTTTTCGACTTTAGTGTGGCTGTGGGCCTGCTAATCAGACCCACAGCACGGCTGTTCTCTCTCTAAATTGATACCATGTACTTTAGGTACATACCTAATTGGGTATTGGGTCACCTTTGTGAGCCCTTGTATAGTGTACCATAGGTACCCAGGGCATAAGGTGCATCCAAAGGATACCAGGGGCTGCAGCATGTATTATGCCACCCCTGGCTGGCCATCCAAACTGACACCACAGGCTGATCACTCAGCTTGGGCAAGGTGGTGTAAGCACCCCTTGCTTAGATATAGTATACCTATATCTACCCTTATATATCGACACATATATACCTATAAGTCACTCCTATGGCAGGCCTTGACAATCCTGAAGGCAGAGTGTTTGGTTTTATGTGAGAGGGTGCTCTAGCATGAGTTGAGCCCTTCCGCAGATTTCGGAACCATGTCCTTATAGCTGTTCTATGATATAGCCATACCATATACTCTTGAATGCATTATAATCCTCGCAGTTAATGCTATCTTTGGTTTGGCTTTATCAAAACATGTTGTGTAAGGTGTCAAACACTTTGGAATACTACCCCCCGCCAGTTCTGGCGGCGGGGCTAGCATTCCACCCTTCTAGAGGGAGAAGACATGTAGTTACTGCTGTACCCGGTTAAAATTAAACAGAGCCTCAGCATCACAAAATGCATGCTGCTGCCACAGACACGAGTCTGACCTCCTGCAGCTGGACGAAACTCGGGCAAGGGAGGTCTGGACAATAGGTTTCCTGTCGATGGAGGTGCTAGCACCTCCCCAGACAGCCTGTAGTGTATTGGGGCAGTGTGGGTTCAATGGAAAGATGCTTTTCCAGACACTGCCTGGGGCACACAAGGTGCTCCATGCATAGCCCGGTTCAAACCAGTTGCTGGGGCACTCCAGCCCCAGCTCTGGCGCGAAACTGGACAAAGAGAAAGGGGTGTAACCACCCCCTTATCAGGTTCCACCCATAGGAGGAACTTAGCAGGTAATCCAGCCCCTTAGATTAGTATAAAGATAGGAGCTGTGTCTAGAGACATTAGATTATCCTGGACTGAAACTCGGAAACCGGACACCCTGAAAAACCTGCTCTTTGTTAACCGTGCAGCTTCTGAGGTATCCTCAAAGTTGTGCATTGGGGTTTGAGAAGCCCCAGACCCGAGCAGCATTTGCACCAAAGCTCAGCCCTCCACACTCCACGAGTGCCGCGTGGAGCCTGCTCCTGCAGTTCAGCTCGACGCGTCTTCCCGGTTGCTAGCCCGTTGGCTAGTTAGCCCTCCGAAGACTAACTACACCGCTTGCCTGGTTGCTCCGGGCTTGCTCCAGCTTCCCTGCAAAGGAGAAGCTCCCTAGACCTTGCTGGTCTGACCTGAAGCCAATCTTCCCTTCCTGCGTGGATTGCGTTTGCCAAGGCTTGTTGGGTCCAATCCGGATACCGAAACCGCAGTCAACAAGATCCTTCATGGGACAGCTCGAATCCAGATCCTGGTCATCGTCGACGCCTCCTGGTCCTCGTGGCTGCAGAGACAAGCTTCACCTTCTTCACCTGAAACACTCAACATCGACTGGTTCCTTCCTGGTCACTCTGTACCCTCTGCTTTCAGTTTCTTCACATCTTCAATCCACCCTTGGATCCACCCGGACACTTTTCTCCTGGTCGCCTGCAGCACTTCTTTGCAGCTCTCCATTGGAAACAGCGACGAAACCCGACACGAAAGAACACCTATGCACCCATCTTCCCTGGGTGAGGTAACTTGAGTACTCCGGTGCTCCCGTGGGTGTTGACTCTCGAAGTGTCATAGTTTAAAAGGGTTTTACCGTAGTCCATCCGGAAGTGTCCTTAATTTACTACTTTGTAACTTTAACGTTCCCATTATAACTCGCGACTGTGTTTAGACTCTGCACGCGTCTCCCGTGGGCCTCCTACTTCCAACCCCTTGGTTGTCCAGTGTAGCCCCAGTGATTCCCTAGGCTCTAGGCCTATTCACTATTCCTGAAGTGGTTCTTATATCACTTACTTAGTATATGGTTCGTGAGGCCCCTAGGGCAAAATTGTATTTGTGCAACTTAAAGTATGCTTAATGAGTAACTTGTAATGTATCTCGATCTCTGACCTCATAAAGAGTTCAGAGGGGTTGTGTTAGTAATAAATACATATATAATTTGTATATACCTTGTGTGGTGTCCTTTCATTTGTTATTCAAGGGATTATAATTGGTAAAACAGCTTGCTTCGCATGCTCCCTGAAGTTTTAGCCTAAGACTGCTGGTCCATGCTACCACTAGGATAGCTGATCTATAAGGTTGACTTTACAGCCACCATCATAAGGGTCGTTTAGACTGGTGCAAGGGTGCCCACTAGAATAGTGGACATCATATACCAGGCTAACTTCTCACAATGTGTACATGTGCACAAGCAGAATGCGTAACCTAACAGTGAAAAGAGCCAATGGCTGAAGTGGGCAGACCCATTTGTCCATGAGGTATGCTTTGGTGGGCTGAGGCAAAACGTAAATAACACCTGAACAGTCCTGTCGATGGTGGTCATGAAGTCGCCCATGGAGAGAAGACGCAGGATCTCTACTAGTGTAAGCATGCGGAAGGATTGGCTCTTGAGGTACCTCTTTAGCGCTCGCAAATCTAGAATCGGTCACCAATCTCCCGTCTTCTTGAGTATTAGGAAGAAACGGGAATAGAAACCCTTTCCTCTCTTGAGACTTGGGAACCACTTTGACGGCACCTTTCTGAATTAGAAGACAAACTTGATGGAAAAGCTCCTTGAGGTGGGGAGGAAGCGGGCCAGACGGTGGAGTGGGAGGAGGAATCTTGATGAATTCTAGAGCATGGCCCTTTTTCACAATGTCCAGAACCCAGCGATCCGAGGTGATGGAGGACCACTGAGAAAAGAACAGAGAGATTTGACCTCCAACAGTGGGGGGATACACAAGTCATTGACGTTTGGGAGTGGATCCTCTATACAAGGATTTTCCCTTGTAGGATTTGGACGACTGCTGTTGGTTGGAAGAGTAACGTTGCTTACCTTGATGGTAAGAGCGATATTGAGTGTTTCCTCCACGAAAAGTTGAGGAGGTGCCGCGTCCGTGTGCACCCCGACGTGGCTGCTTCCGAAACTGTAAAGTCCCCAATGAGCGAGCAGTATCAGTGTCCTTTTCAATGGACTGCAAAGCCTCGTCTATGTGCGCTCCAAAAAGCGACTCACCGTCGTACGGCATATCCAGTATCTTGGATTGGACTTCTTGGCGGAAAGAGGTGGACCGTAACCAACCCTGCTTTCGCAAGACCGCTGCACAAGCAAGCTGACGAAAGCCAGTGCACGCAATGTCAACTGCGCAATCAATGATTTCCTTCGATGTCCTCTCTCCGTCCTGCAGGATCTTTAAAGCTTCAGCCTTGGAAGCATCAGGGATGAGGTTCACCAGGGCAGACAAGTCCGACCACATCTAGCGGTCGTAGCGGCCTAAGATGGCTAAAGCATTAGCTGCCCTCACCGTAGTGGATGCCATAGTGGAGAATTTGCGTCCAATAGCGTCCAGGCGACGACCCTCCCTATCTGGAGGAGCTGAAATTGGAGATGCCGGATTACGGGAACGACGTTGTGCAGCTTGAGTGACCACTGAGTCAGGCTTTGGATAAGCGACAAGGCACGCTGGAGATCCTACGGACGCCTTGTATTTTTTCTCAAGGCGAGGAAGTTGAGCTGGCAGTGAATTTGGAGTTTGCATGAGCTTCACCCCTTCAGTCCATACAAAGTCTATGATGGGTATAGTGTGGACTTGTTTGAATGGCTGATTTTTAAAATCATAGAGGAAACAGTCCTCCTCCCTCTAGACTCTAGGCAACTTGAAGCCCTGGGCCGCTCTATCCATCAGCTGATGGAAACTCGCAATGTCCACCAGAGGCGAATCCCCGGGCTCTGCCGGAGGAGGGGAAGGCGTCTGGATTTGGTAGTCGTCCCACTCAGCCATGTGGATGGCGGCATCATCATCATCGTGGACTTCACCATCTTCCCGTTCCGGAATGACTTCATCATCATCAACGGGGTACACCATAGTGTGGATCTTCACTGACGCCTGAACCTGTGGTGAAGGCGTTGGTGGCAAAGGTGGCGGAAACTGGACAGGAGCCGCCGCAGCCGCAGGCATATGAGGCATAGGCGTACCCTGCGGAGAAGGCGGGATACGCCGGTTGTAGCCATTCAGCATATGTTGGAGATTTGAGATGAGCGACAAAGGCAGTGTCGCAGTTGGAACTTGTATAGCGCGTTCTTCTGCCTGAGAATACTGGCCGTCGTCATCATCATCATCATCACCATAATCCTGGCACTTAATAATGAAATCCGAAGGACTGTGTGCCACTCTGAAAGAATCACCCACATCATTATCAGAGTCAGAATCCTGCTCAGAGCCCGTGGCGAACATGGGCGAGGGAAGTTGCGGATCTGGAATGGATAGTTGGTCAACTGGCCGTTGACGACGATGGTGCAAGGGGTCGGCGGTGGAAGGGCCAGACCCAGTGGAAGGCAAAGTCACCAAAGGCAATGAGGCAAACGATGAAGGAACCACCGTTGACGGTGTCGTCGATGGTGCTGACGACGACGCTGGAAGAGGCGTCGACGAAGTTGTTGCAGAAAGATCCACCGTTGACGAAGCCGCCGTCGACGGAACCATCGTAGACGGTAAGGTCGTCGACGAAGTCGTCGGCAAAGATGAAGTCACCGTCGACGGCGCCGATGTCGACGGAGCCCTCGTCGACTGGACCGACGACGAAGAAGACTTCCTGTGAGCTCTCGTCGACGATTACTTTGCTGACGACGAAGCAGATTACTTTGTCGACGATGAGGCAATAGGTATCGTCGACGAGACAGTCTTGAAGCTAAGTGATACCTTAGTCGACATGGAAGACGTCGACGTAGCCGTCGTCGACGATCCGGATGCTGATGTCGTCGTCCCTGTCGCCGTCGACGATCCGGAGACGGCTGATCTCGTCGTCGGGACGATCGTCGACGATGAAACATGTTTCGGAGCAGAAACATGATGGGAGGCAGCAGAAGACTCCTGAGAGCCAGGTCTCGTGGGCGTAGAGGTAGTAGGAGGTGGTGAAGACACCACAGGAGCCACAGACATGGAAAGTTTCTTCCTTTTTAGAAAAGGTGAAGCCATATCCTGCACACTACTACGCTTGGAGGCTGCTTTAGAAGGTCCAGACAGCAAACTTTCTGCATCTGACAGTGCCGTATCCTTATCCTTAAGACGCTGGAGCCAAATGAGGAGACGGCCTTCTCTGTCCTTAAGGGTTTTTGTAGAAAAAGTCCTGCAAAACTTGCAGTTACCAACCTCATGGTCGAGATAAAGACAATAAATACACTTCTTGTTTGGGTCCTCAGAGTAAAGACGCAATTTCCCACAAGAAGAGCAAGGTCTAAATAAAGACTTCTTACTTGAAGACATGCTGAGAAGACTGGAAAACTTGAAGAAGTTGAGAAAACTGAGCAGAGCTCAGGGAGACTCCCTTCACACGACGTGCAGTAGAAAATCTGAGGGTCTGAGCTCTGAGGAGAAGGTTCTGGAAGGGTGCTGGCGCCTGATTGGCTGTAGTTTGGACTAACATTGTCACAGTAGCTGGCTCCGCGAGGTCAGAACGATGCTCAAAGGGGGTCCACCTCCTGACGTACCTGTACTCTGACTAGCTATAACATCAGAGCACAAAGGCAGTCAAGCGAGGGAAAGGTAGGGGTAGGAGCAGCAGGGGTAGGGACACCTGTAACAAAAGAGGGAACACGTTAGTACACACCCCCTTTCTTCCTACTCTCCTGTACTGTTAACTTAACTTAAACAGTACCTGATAGTTGCTCAGGAGATGACCCCTTCCCTCATCTGAGATCCTTCTCTCATCTGAAATATGGTTGACCTAAGAGAAGAACAACCATGTTACTCTTAGAACAGCATACCATCGGCCCCATACTCATCCACAACTCAAATACCATACGTACCAAAAACACACTCACAAGTTCCTTAAAGAATATCGGATCCTACGACCTCTCAGTTCTTTGTGGAAAAAGTGGCCTCCTTC
The DNA here is from genome assembly GCF_964263255.1 of Lissotriton vulgaris. Classification (NCBI taxonomy): domain Eukaryota; kingdom Metazoa; phylum Chordata; class Amphibia; order Caudata; family Salamandridae; genus Lissotriton; species Lissotriton vulgaris. Next base: position 72,559,811 of record NC_141700.1, read on the forward strand.
CCCATAAGGCTCCAACAAAACTATTCACAACGGTAGTCAGTAATTCGCTACCCCAATGATTGGCAGTAGAGCATAGCCCACTAAACTCTGGAAAACGAAATGCCAAAAAAAGAAGACAAAGGTAGCCTTACCGGCAGGTCCGGAAAATTCAGAGTATCGTCTCACTGCTTCTCCGCAATGCTATCATTGCGAACATCCGAACTATAGAATGACACAAGAGTTCTAGAAGGGGGCAATCCGGTGTCTGCTGACTTTCAGTTCCATAACAAAGACCCCCACGAGCAGTCTACTTGATGCGGCCGGGGAGGGGGCAATCCTGCGTCTCCCAGACCAATTCTCAAGTCACTGACCCCAACACACTGGTCACATCGGTGTCAACACTCAGCCGAGTGTATTATCCAACCGTTACCCGTGAGGACGCGGAGGGGGCAATCCTGCGTCTCCTAGCGCCTCACTCTAACAACCACGGCAATACCAGCCGGTAGAATGCCACAGGCGTGCTGGCTCATCCGAGCAAGCATGCAAACTTCGCTTCGCAGCCACGAAGCTGGAACGGCAACGCGAAGGCAAACAAAACTCCACAGCGGCTCCGCGGGAACAGGGCGTCTGCAACCAGCAGACTCCCAAGGACGAATGACGTGAAAGGACCTCTGTCTCTCGTAGTGCTATATGCCTTCCCGGTCTGTCCCCCTACCGCTAGGCATTATGGGAGATGTAGTCCTCTCTAATTATCCATTCGGCAGGCACATCCGTCAGACCCTGACAGTACGCCCCCCTTCCCTGTGCCTCCTAGCGCGTGGCTTATGCGGGTTACGGGCATAAAACATGCGGACCAACCGTGGGGCGTGAACCTCATCACTCGGTTCCCACGAATCATCCTCCGGATGGTATCCTTTCCAGGATATAAGGAACCACAGCTTCCCTTGACGATACCTGGAGTCCTGTATGCGACGAACCTCGTATTCCAGTTGGTCACCATCTGGATAGGCAGAGCGGCCTTGCGCCGCGCCGAACCTGCGTGCTTCAGTAAACTGCAGTGGAACACAGAAGGTATTCTCATGGAAGCAGGCAGCTTCAGTTTGTACGCCACTGGATTGATTTTTCGGAGTATGATGTAGGGACCAATGAAGCGCGGATGAAAGATGCTACAATAGCGGAAACGGATATTTTTCGTAGACAGCCAGACCTTGTCACCCACTTCATACTGAGGGCCCTCCTGTTGGTGCTTATTGGCCCACTTTTTGTATGTCGTCTTGGCGTGGACCAGCGTTTTTTGGATTCGTCTGTGTGTTGTCAGAAAAGCCTTCACATATGCTGCCACCGTGGGATGATTTTGCACTTCTCCTGGTACTGTCAAGGGCAGAGTGTTTGCATGAAAACCAGTATTAGCTTTGAACGGTGTTTCTCCTATCGAACTATGCCAGGCATTGTTGTAGGACAGTTCCGCAAGCCATAGCAGAGAGACCCAGGATTGACTAGCTTCCTCTAAATAACACCTCAAGTATTGCTTGAGCGTTTGGTTAAGCCGCTCGGTCTGTCCGTCGGTTTGTGGATGGGAGCTGGTGGATAGAGCGTCTTCCACCCGAAGGGCCTTGCACCACATGTGCCAAAACCGTGCCACAAACTGCGGCCCCCTGTCCGAGACGATTACCCGTGGGATGCCGTGGATCCGCACCACATTGATTAGTAACAACTGGGCTGTCTGGCTGGCCGTTGGCAGGTTCTTGCAAGGGATGAAATGTCCCATCTTCGTTAAGCTGTCCACCACTACCATGATGGCGTTGCACCCTTGATCTGTTGGAAGGCCAACAATGAAGTCCATACTTATTGTGTGCCAGGGACGAGATGGAGTGGGTAGAGGCATGAGTTTTCCTCAGCTTCTGGAATGGTCCCCTTTTGCCCGGGCACAGGTGTCACATTGATTGATCCAGCTCTACACATCTTTTGTCATGTTCTCCCACCAGAAATGGCGCTTTACTCGATACAGCGTTTTCTTGTTTCCTGGATGCCCAGTGAGCACGTCGTTATGACACCAATTGAACGCCTTCATCCGCAGGGCGTGTGTGGGTAGATACAACTTTCCGTCATGCAACGGTATACGGTGTTTAATAGTTCGGAGTCTGTTCTTGCCCGCCCATGCTTGCCACTGAGCCTGGCTCCGATCTCCATGGACTTGCTCAATAAATCGATCGGCGGTAACTGAGCACACTACTTTCTCCGGGGCTATAATAGCTCGTTGCACCTCCTATGGTGCTACCGAGTCTCCCCCTTGTCGTGAGAGGGAATCTGCCTTCCTATTTTCTGATCCTGGACGGAAGGTGACTATAAAATTGTACTCCGCAAAGAATAACATCCACCTCATCTGACGGTGACGTGTGGTCTTCATGAACTGCAGGTTCCTGTGGTCGGAATACACGGTTATCGGATATTGCGTTCCCCAAAGGTAATGTCTCTACTCCTGGAACGCCCTTTTTATGGCTAGCAGCTCTTATTCGGAGATTGTATAGTTGGTCTCGGCAGAGTTGAGTTTTTTGGACAGAAAAGCAACAGGATGCAACTGTCCCCTTTCCTTGTCTCTCTGTGATAAGACGGCCCCCACCGCCGAATCGGATACATCCGCTTCCACCACAAACGGTAGGTCCAATTAAGGGTGTTTCAGAATCAGGGCAGTGACGAACGCCCGTTTCAAACGTTCGAAAACCTCGATGGCTTCGGGATTCCATTTGAAAGGTACCCCTTTCCTCATGGTTTTGTTATTGGGGAGGCCAACAGGGAGAACTGAGAGATGAACCGCCTATAATAGTTAGAGAAACCAAGGAAACACTGCACCTCTTTCACACTTGTAGGTACCGGCCCCCATCGTACAGCTTCTATATTTCTTTCAGCCATACGGAAACCCCCAGAGTCAATATAACCCCTAGGAACTCCACCATAGCTACGCTAAACTCGCATTTGCTGAGTTTACAATAGAGGCTGTTCTCCAGTAGTTTCTTCAGAATCAGGATAACATGGCTGACGTGTTGGGCCCGGGAGACGGAATAAACCAGGATATAATCGATGTATACTATGACAAACTGGTCTATATACTCCTTCAGCACGTCGTTGAGGAAGTACTGGAATGCCGCCGGGGCGTTACACAACCCGAACGGCATTACAAGATATTCAAAAAGACCGTATCGGGTTTTGAATGCGGTCTTCCACTCATCCCCCTCGCGGATCCTGACCAAGTGATAGGCGCCACGGAGATCCAACCGTGTATAGATCACTGCCTCCCTCACTTGATCCAACAAGACGGGGATGAGCGGAAGTGGGTAGCGATTCCGAATGGTTTGTTTGTTCAGCTGGCGATAGTCAATGCACGTACGCAGCTCGCCATTGGCTTTCGACGTGAAAAACAGGGGCGAGGCTGCTGGAGACCTGGATGGTCGGATAAACCCGATTGCGCTAAAATGTGTCAAATATTCCTGTAGGTGTTTAGTCTCCGGTTCTGATAAGGCATACACCCTACATGATGGGACTATGGCTCCGTCGACCAGGTCTATACGGCAGTCGTACTCCCGATGGGGAGGGAGTACCTCTGCCTTGACTTTGCTGAACACTTCTCTGTACCCTTCATAGGCCGCGGGCAGGATCGTATCCTTTTCAACGGCCGTGGCTATATGCAGGACCCGAGCCAATGCTAGTGTGAGGGATGGAGGTGTAGTCATACAGGTGTTCTGACACTCATCAGAAACAAAACTAACAGATTTTTTCCTCCAATCAATGGAGGGATTGTGCAGTTCTACCCATGGTATCCCCAGAATAATCTCGTATTGGGGGGCTTCGATGATGTTTAGCACGATGCTTTCTACATGTTCGACCGTGCTGCCTTTTAGGATCAACACTACTTCTTCAGTACGTTCGGTTATGGGACCGGATTTCAATGGGGTACCGTCCACGGCCAGCACTGTCTCCGGGTTTGTATTGGGAACTCGTCCCAATTACAAAAAGGCGCACCAGTCCCTCGTCTACGAAGTTCCCGGTAGCCCCGGAATCTATCATGCTCCACACTGAATGTTGTTGCTTCTTAGATTGCAACAACGTGGATAGTATGATGTGAGTAGCTGCTGGTTTAGCTTCTGTAGATGCTAAGGATGTCAGCCTCCATTCTTTATCCTCCAACCCTTTTCTGGTTATCTCTGTCTCTTCGGTTTTGCCTAGGTCTACTGTGGTAAGCATCACTTTCTTTCCTGAATAGAAGGACTTAGGTCTTTTCGGTTTTAGGTGACACTCCTTGACATAGTGCCCTTTCTTTCCACAGTACATACAGAGCCCCTGTGTTCGGCGGCTCTCCCTTTCTTCCCTGGACAATGGCGATCTGATAGCGCCTACATCCATGGGCTCCGGGGCGCTGTCTCTCGTTACTGTGGTAGGTTGAGACATCTGCCCCATGCCACCTGAGGTTCTGTCGTGTCTCCTACGATCACCTCCCTCTCCGCTAACCGATGGTCTAGGCGTAGGGTGAGGTTGATCAGATCGACACAGGTAGTAGGTTGGGGGGGTCGATCTGAGCGAGCACGCCCTTCAAGTCATCAGACAGACCCTGGTAGTACAACGCCATCCTTTTTTCTTCCGGCCAGGCGGTTTCTGCAACCAGCCGGTTGAAAGTAGTCATGTACGTGACCAGATCATTCTTTCCTTGGCGAAGCTCTAAGAGCTCCCGGTCTGCGCTGAGAGTGGTCGCTCTTCGGTCGAATACCCGCTCGAATTCCTTACGGACAGCGGACCAATCGTCAAGTATAGGATCATCATTCCTGACGAAAGGAACCGCTCAATTGGCAGCATCCCCTGATAAATAAGAAATGGGAAACGCCACACGGGACAGGTTCGTTGGGAACGAGGCAGGCCTGCAAGAGAAATGGGGGGTGTTCTGTGTCAGAAAAGGCTGTATTTTCTGCGGATCCCAAGAATACCTTTCTGGACTGGCTAAGGGTATAGGGGGAGGGACCGTCACCTGTATCTGACGAGCCCCCACTGACACATTAAACGGATTGCCCTGCTGTCGATCTAGTCTTTCCCTTAATGCTGCGGTCTCTGCTTTTGACGTATCCAGTTCCTGCTGTACTAGCAGCAGGGCCTGGAGTACGTCATTTAGAGTCGCCATGTTTGAGGATCCTTCCGATCGGGAGGAGAGATATTACGTGGGCACGTGATTCTGTCACGGCTGCTGGCTCCTCGAGGTCGGAACGATGCTCAAAGGGGGTCCACCTCCTGACGTCCCTGTACTCTGACTAGCTATAAGATCCAGAGCACAAAGGCAGTCAAGTGAGAAAAAGGTAGGGGTAGGAGCAGCAGGGGTAGGGACACCTGTAACAAAAGAGGGCACACGTTAGTACACACCCCCTTTCTTCCTACTCTCCTGTACTGTTAACTTGACTCTAAACAGTACCTGATAGTTGCTCAGGAGATGACCCCTTCCCTCATCTGAGATCCTTCTCTCATCTGAAATACGGTTGACCTAAGAGAGAAGAACGACAAACGTGTTACTCTTAGAACAGCATACCATCGGCCCCGTACTCATCCACAACCCAAATACCATACGTACCGAAAACACACTCAAGTTTCTTAAAAATATCGGATTCTTCGACCTCTCAGTTCTCCTTGGAAAAAGTGGCCTCATTCCCCATAAGGCTCCAACAAAACTATTCACAACGGTAGTCAGTAATTCGCTACCCCAATGATTGGCAGTAGAGCATAGCCCACTAAACTCTGGAAAACGAAACACCAAAAAAAGAAGACAAAGGTAGCCTTACCGGCAGATTCGGAAATTTCAGAGTATCGTCTCACTGCTTCTCCGCAATGCTATCATTGCGAACAGCCGAACTATAGAATGACACGAGAGTTCTAGAAGGGGGCAATCCGGTGTCTCCTGACTCTCAGTTCCATAACAAAGACCCCCACGAGCAGTATACTTGATGCGGCCGGGGAGGGGGCAATCCTGCGTCTCCCAGACCAATTAAGTAACTGACCACAACACACTGGTCACATCGGTGTCAACACTCAGCCGAGTGTATTATCCAACCGTTACCTGTGAGGACGCGGAGGGGGCAATCCTGCGTCTCCTAGCGCCTCACTCTAACAACCACGGCAATACCAGCCGGTAGAATGCCACAGGCGTGCTGGCTCATCCGAGCAAGCACGCAAACTTCGCTTCGCAGCCACGAAGCTGGAACGGCAACGCGAAGGCAAACAAAGAACTCCATAGCGGCTCCGCGGGAACAGGGCGTCTGCAACCAGCAGACTCCCAAGGACGAATCACGTGCAAGGACCTCTGTTTCTCGTAGTGCTATATGCCTTCCCGGTCCGTCCCCCTACCGCTAGGCATTATGGGAGATGTAGTCCTCCCTAATTATCCATTCGGCAGGCACATCCGTCAGACCCTGACAAACATAATGACAGGAATATGTTACAAGTGTTTTTTCTCTTTATCATGTATTCCTATGTAGGAATTGTTTTTTTTAGTCTTTATTATGTATTTACTGCTATTATTTCATGTGTTATGTATTTACATACATATGTTATTGGTATGTTATTGCTATTTTATTTACCGTGGGACTCCCACTTCGACGACGGGGAATATTCAAGCATGTGAATCTATGATAGACACCCTAATACTGGCGAAATGTCATTGTCATTTACAATGCCAATAGCAGGTCAGGAGAGCAAGCACAAGCAACGAGGGGAGCAGGGGAGCAAGCACAAGCAACAAGGGGGGGGGGACAGCAAGCACGAGCAACGAGGGGGGGCAGGACAGCAAGCACGAGCAAGGGGGGCAGAGGAGCAAGCACAAGCAGCGGCAGGACAGCAAAAGGGGGGCAGGACAGCGAGCACAAGCAACGGGGGCAGGACAGCAAGCACAAGCAACGAGGGGGGGAGGACAGCAAGCACAAGCAACGAGGAGGGCAGGACAGCAAGCACAAGCAACGGGGGGCAGGGGAGCAAGCACAAGCAACGAGGGGGGAGGACAGCAAGCACGACAGGACAGCAAGCACAAGCAACGGGGGCAGGGGAGCAAGCACATGCAACAAGGGGGGAGGACAGCAAGCACAAGTAACAAGGGGGGAGGACAGCAAGCACAAGCAACGAGTGGGGGAGGACAGCAAGCACGAGCAATGGGGGCAGGGGAGCAGGGGGGTCAGGACAGCGAGCACAAGCAACGGGGGCAGGGGAGCAAGCACAAGCAACGAGGGGGGAGTACAGCAAGCACGAGCCACGAGGGGCGGCAGGACAGCAAGCACGAGCAACGGTGGGGCAGGGGAGCAAGCACAAGCAACGGCAGGACAGCAAGGGGGAGCAGGACAGCGAGCACAAGCAACGGGGGCAGGGGAGCAAGAACAAGCAACGAGGGGGGGAGGACAGCAAGCACGAGCAACGAGGGGGGGCAGGACAGCAAGCACAAACAACGGGGGTAGGGGAGCACGCACAAGCAACGAGGGGGAGGACAGCAAGCACGACAGGACAGCAAGCATAAGCAACGGGGGGCAGGGGAGCAAGCACAAGCAACGAGGGGGGGGAGGACAGCAAGCACGAGCAACGAAGGGGGAGGACAGCACGCACGAGCAACAGGGGGCAGGGGAGCAAGGGGGGCAGGACAGCGAGCACAAGCAACGGGGGCAGGGGAGCAAGCACAAGCAACGAGGTAGGGGAGGACAGCAAGCACGAGCAACGAGGTGGGAGGACAGCAAGCACGAGCAACGAGGGGGGGCAGGACAGTAAGCACAAGCAACGGGGGCAGGGGAGCAAGCACAAGCAACAAGGGGGAGGACAGCAAGCACGACAGGACAGCGAGCACAAGCAACGAGGGGCAGGGGAGCAAGCACAAGCAACGAGGGTGGCAGGACAGCAAGCACAAGCAACAAGGGGGGGCAGGACAGCAAGCACGAGCAACGGGGGGCAGGGGAGCAAGCACAAGCAACGGCAGGACAGCAAGGGGGCAGGACAGCGAGCACAAGCAACGGGGGGCAGGGGAGAAAGCACAAGCAACGAGTGGGGAGGACAGCAAGCACGAGCAACGAGGGGGGGCAGGACAGCAAGGGGGGCAGGACAGCGAGCACAAGCAACGGGGGGCAGGGGAGCAAGCACAGGCAACGAGGGGGGAGGACAGCAAGCACGAGCAACGAGGGGGGAGGACAGCAAGCACGAGCAACGAGGGGGGGCAGGACAGCAAGCACGAGCAACGGGGGCAGGGGAGCAAGCACAAGCAACGAGGGGGGGGGGGGAGGACAGCACGGGTGCTTCTTAGCGTATGGGTTCCTGCTTTGCCCTGCTGTAGTCAAGCCTCCTCATCAAAAGTAGACGTGGAAGAGCGAGGAGCCGAGCAGAGTCTGCTCACGCTGCCTGCACGCGCCAGTGGGCCCTCTGATTGGTTAATAAGGAACACCAATCAGAGAGCTGACTTGAGCGTGCAGGCAGCGCGATGACGGGCGTGCTCTCTCCCGATGACGTCAGGGAGAGAAAGAAGAGGAAAAAACGGCCCCGAATCGGGAAAAGACAGGACTTAAAGGGAGTGACGCCCTTCTCCTCTAATGGCTGGCCAGCATTTACGAGGCCAGCAAATGGAGAAGAGGGGCGGGTTCAAGCCCCCATACTGGTAAACATTAAATCTCTGACCGAGACTGCGCAAGCGTAGCCTACGGTCCTCAACCTAAAAAAGACTCAACCGTTCTCCAAGAGCCCATCAGCCAAAGTACCTCGAATTTGCAAAACTGCAGTGGACATTTTCCTTTTTTGCAATTTTGTGGGCAAACAGTGCAATAATATTTTGGAGATGTAATGTGAAAGGCCGGCAATTAAATACTCTGTAATGTCATAGCAGTGACAGATTGTGCTCTAAACACATGCAAGTAAAACAAGCATTGGCATAGCCAATAGGTCTCGCTTTTGGGACCTTATAAGTATTTAGTTATGCAGCACAATATCCTTGGTGCAATAACATCTACTGTTGCACGGCTAAATCTTATAAGGTCCCAAAAGCGAGACCTATTGGCTATGCCAATGCTTGTTAAATTGTGTGTTTGAGAATGCCACTTTTAAAAATGGACCTGCCACTGAAGTGTCTGCGTGCACTTTTTACTGCCATGTCGACCTGGCAAGTGCACCCACTTGCCAGGCCCTAACCTTTCTTCTTATACATGTAAGGCACCCCTAAGGTAGGCCTAAGTTTGGCCTAAGTTAGCCCCATGGACAGTGTGCAGTTTATGTGACAGGTAGGATATGTAGTAGTGTGTTTTACATGTCCTAATAGTGAAATACTGTGCATTTTTTTTCACTATTGAAAGGCTGTCTTTTTCATGGGTGATCATTGGAGCTGCCTTGTAACATTTTATAAGTGCAACTGGGAAAAGGTGAAGAAATTCAGTTGAGGCTTCCTGAGCTCAGAATGTATTAACACATCTTTTAGTCAAGGTGGTGTTTTAGGTCTCGCCTAGCGTCGCAGCACATGCGCTGCACGCTCTGCGAGATCTATTGTCGTCGGGTTGATTTTGGAAGTGGAGTGGACCTCGCCCATGCTTTCGATTGGCGTGCGTCATCCTTTATGCTAAACGCTGGCCTCCGATTGAAAGTGAGGCCTTTTGGTGACCGCCCTATCTCCTTTAGGCCCCGCCCACCCGGACTAGATCGTTTGCTAGACGGTGGTCGCAATGAATTTTTCCCACTGCAGGCAGGCAAAACGCGCATGGCACGCCTTCGCTCCCCTGTTTTTCTTTCTTCATTCGCGAAATGGTGTGGCAACAGCTTTTTAATATAGCGCTTAGACTCCGAGGGAGTTCAAGAAAACATGACAGATGCTACTGGTACCAAACTCAATGTGCTGACTTAATCGGCCTTGAGCAGCGGTCGAATCCGTCCACTCAGGACTCAAACCGGCGACCTACAGCTTACATCTGTGCAGCGGGAGACTTGAGACTGAGCTGTCTGTCCAGATAATATAATAAAATATTATCGCTGGGTCACAAAAGAAGGGATTGCAAGGTTATTGAAACCACCAAGTCTTAATTGAATGATGTGAAGTGCGTCTGTAAAATGTAAAACATTCGTCTACTGATGTCATGTTAACAGACTGTGTAGCGCTGTACTGCCCTTACTGTGGCTTCGCAGTGCTCTCTTGACTTTGAGTACATGACTGGGGCGCCAGCCACCCAGAGAATACAATGGAAACTACCACCCCATGTCACGTGCCGTGTTCCACGTGACCGACACTGCTCAGATGCCAGGATAGCAGTGCTAATCCTAGCTCACCCTCTGCTTCTCCTGGCACTGCCGGGACAGCTCTGGCTCGAACTTCACAGTGCCACTTCAGAGGAAGAAAAGTGAACAGGGCTCTATGAGGGCCAATGTCACTTTTGAAGATCCTGCATCTTCTTCCTCAGATATCCCCTTGCGCATAGGAGGCCGCTGGGAGGGGCAGTGGTGGGAGGGAGATTTAGAGCGTCAGCAGGGTGTCACTGAGGGGGAACACAAGCAGCGGGCCCCACCCCCTGCTCCCAATGCCACGAGGGAGCGTATTAGTACAGGGACCACCAAATAATGCCAGGAAATCAGCCATTTATATCGAGGCTAGTGTTGTTGCTGCACACTGCACTGCGCCCCTAGCCCGCTGGCTGCCTACTCCCTCTGAAAGGCAGACTGGCCCTGCAGCTCGTGCAGCTGCTCTGGTGAAGGCAGTGGGGCAGGCGGGGTGTATATTTACCCTCAGCAGTTGAACTGGGGCTTGGCAGCCCCCAACAGCTGCAGGCTGTGCTGGAGGTGCACTGCCAAAGCTGAAAGTGTGCCCCTGGTTACAGGGCTGCTCGGCGACGCGGAGGGTCAGAGTGAGGCTCACTGTCAACGCTGCAAGCAGGCCTTAGTCAGTAGTATAATAGTTAGGGTGATGCAGAGCAGTCGGTGAGTAGAAATGACGCTGATGGTCTGAACTGAGTGCACTGGCAGAAAGGCCTACTCAAATCATTTGGGTGTTGCAGGTTTAGACCAAGGATACTGGAGCTATGAAACCGACCACAAATGAAGGGGTGTTTTGGGCAAGGACTGATCAGCACCGGCAAATTAATGAGGGGACCCAGTACATGAACAGGAAGTAGTGCTGCAAGGCAGGCTTGATGTGCACGAGCAGAGCTATGAAGGGTGCTGCTACAGTATCCTCCAAAATTTGGCATACAAATTTCACACTTAATTTACACTAAAGAACTTGTTTTAATCTAAAAACAGCTAGGACGACTGGAAAATATAGCTCTGATAACGGTATACTTATTAATTACACTAAAACAAAAATAATGTAATTTGGTAAAATAAGGTCAAGATCCACCTAGCAACTGGATAGGAGATTGAACAGGTCACGTATATATATATATATATATATATATATATATATATATATATATATATATATATATATATATATATATATATATATATATATATATATATATATATATATATATATATATATATATATGGAACGGATCAAGAATAGATTGAATCTACTGGCAGAGAAGGTGCATGTTTTGCACATCTATTGGGGTAGGTTGGGCGGGGGGTCGATGCTAACAATCTATCAAATTATTTTACATGTGGGAAATGTATTTAATAAACACTATGGAGGTCTGTCTTAAATACAACTGTGATGTAAACTGTACAACACATTTATTTTACAGACTTTGATTCCACATGCTATGATCAGACTAGAATTTGGTCTTACTAGATGAGTGTTTTAAATAACAAACTGTTAATTATTTATGTGACTACGGAATGCATCTTTGCACAATCTGGGAATTAATCAGACAGGATCTGGAAATAGAGCCATTCGATCAAGTGATTTTCATAGATTTGGAGCTAAATCTTCTACAAGGAAATTATCAACTTCCGATGATAAAAACTTTGGCAACTATCAATAAGATGACCCATAAACTGCTAATCAAAAAGAAAATGAAGTCGGTATCACATGAAAGGGATTTATTTGCTGAAACAAAACAAAGGCATTTTCATTACACATATGAAACATTTATTACACATATGAAACATTTATAAATAAGAGGCAACCCTACTTAGATTCAAATTTAAATATGTGGGTTACAAAAGCTTTTCTATATTTTAGACTTGTATATGTCCCACTGGTGCACTTTGAGGGGTCTTGGAACAAGACTGGAGTTAACAATATGCAATGCCGCTTGTGTAAACTATTTCCTGAAAGAGAAGAACGTAACGTTTGCTTATTCGAGATATACATTTCTGAAACCTCTGTTTCAGCAGGCAGGTACAAGGACAGTGAAAGACGCTACTCAGTTCTGTTTTGCCGGGAGCTCTAACAAATGTATTGAGTTTCTTACCAAATGTATTTTATTGGTAGAGCTGCGCCTAGAGGCAGAGTGTAAATAAACTTTATTAAGGGCAATGTATATCATTTTAAGAATATGGATTTTAATTGATGTTGGATTGCAAGTATAAGGTTGTTTTTATTATTTAAAGCTGTGTATTGCATCGATTTGTAATATAAATTACACAATACAAGTTTACCTACCTACCTACTACATGAACAGAAAGTAGTGCTGAGGGTCAGAATGGGGCACATTGGCACAGCTGGGAGAGTCTTCCATTGCAGTAGATGTAGAGGAGGACAGAGGTGCACTGACAGTACTGTTAATGTCCAGTACAAGATTAGTTGTGGTATTTCAGGTCAAGATTGAGGTGCACTTGCAGAGTAGGTAACGAGTTCATGTACAGTTATTTGTGCAGGTACCGGGTGAGGTATGGGTCCTGGGTCAGTCATGGAGCTTTTTCAGAGCTATGGAGAGGTCTTGGACGTGGTTCTTCCATCGCATCATTTGGGGCCTGAAGAGGAAGGCATTTTGTGTCCGCCTGCATTTCTACCACGAAACCTAGCAGTGCCCCTTTCTGTTTTTTTAAAACAGCTCCATTTTAAAACGTTGTACAGCTGCCTCTGCCCTTCACCCAAATTCTGCTTTGTCCTCAAAGTAAAATTCAGAAACATTTAAGTGGCACAGAACTTTAGAACACTTTTAGACTAAGAACCCTGCCAAGACGAAGAGCTGGAGGAGCTGCCAGGTGGAGTACTGCCCCTTTGCCCTTTGTTGGGTTGGACTGCAATTGCTGCTTCTGTCTTGGGCAGAGGAAGGACTGGACTAAACTTTCTTGAATCCTGCTGTTACAGTTTCTTCTAAGGCTTCAAGCCTTAGAAGACAGTTTCGTCTAAGGCTTGAAGTAGAGCTTGCCACCTGTTGGAGGTCTCAGGCACACCAAAGACTTCACCATTCTCTGGGTACCCGCATCTGGTACGGCGTGTTTCAGCTGCCACAGAGGAAAGAGCAACCCGACACAATCAACCTTGCCGCTGCCGACTGCGTGACCTTTTGGCACAGCAGAAAGCACCAGCCCGCTTTGCACCGCAACCCTGGTCTCACCGACTATGACGCCCAATGCTGCCACTGAGCTGCTGCGTGCACCGTGACCTGAGGGCACTGCACTTCCCACTGCCTCTTCACACCGCCACCCTGGTATCCCAGACGACGGGACGACACGCCAACATCGAAGCCGCTGCCAGCACTGTGGCCTGGGGAACTGCTCATAAGTTATACGATGCACCGCCCCATCCCACACTGCAGCCTTGGCCAACCAATGCCGGGGAAATTGACTGAAGATGGTCTACAGATGACAGCACTTCACCAACTATGACCTGTCAGCACCACAACGAGCACCATCCCACTATGCACTACAGCCCTGGTCTCACAGACGCTACTGCCTGCACCGCGACCTGAGGGCACTGCACCGCTCCACTATACTTGCAGCACCAATGTCGGACGACGCCAGCGCTCCTGACTTCAACCTCACGGAGTTCGATCTGCAACGCATGCCACTTCACGGGCTCAACGACTCCTGCGCCGACCTCTGGAACCAACATCGCCTCTTCAGAGCTCATCGCAAGGTCCACGACGCCCTGCATTTCCAAGGTACTGTTTGTGTGTCTTCCCGATACTGTAGCTGGCCTGCGACCCCGCTATTGGCCTAAACTGTTGGATTTGTTTGTTCACAACGCCATGATAGCCCCCGATGAAGCTATCGACTTCAAGGAACTGTATTTTAAGGTTATTCTTGCAAACTTCGTATTTTGATTACTGTTTTTTGGATGTTCATCGTTTTGGTCTTGTTTTACGCAGATAAATATTACTATTTTTCTAAAACTGGTGTGGTGTCCTTTTGTAGTGTTTTCACTGTGTTACTGTGTGTTACGTGCAAATGCTTTACACATTGCCTTTGAGATAAGCCTGACTGCCTGTGGTAAGCTACCAACGGGGTGAGCAGGGGTTATTTTAGAAGTGTAATCCCCTTACCCTGACTAGAAGGAAGGGTACCTACTTGGACACGGTGCAAACCTGCCAACTAAAGACCTCCATTTCTAGCACTCATCATATATAGTACGCCAGAAACTTTTATTGCTTGTTGTAATTTTGTATATAAGAAGAGCACAAACCCAATGTAAATAGAGACAGTCCTCAAACCTTGTGCCTGTAACTGTTCTTCTGGCCGAACTGTTCAATTAAACAAACTGTTCCTGTTTTGCCAAACACTTCTTGTCTTCAGTTTTTTTAATGCAATTTGAACCCGAGGAACATTTTGCCTAACCCGCCAGGAAGATTGAGACCTTGTACCAGAAGGAAGGTGACCCCGCCTGGACGGATATACGTTGCACAAAGAGAAAGGTGGGCAGACACCACAATTGATTGGAAATTCTGCTGAATTCGCGGGGAGGTCGGTCCTGAAGCAGCCGTCACAGTGAGTAAGAGACTACATCAGACCCTGAAACATAGTCTAGAGTATTTGACGTATGGCAAACTAGGGTGAAGTGTAAAGGGATAACCTGAGCACCCTGCCACTGACGAGGTCTGGCATATTACCTATTTTATATGTCCCAACTGTATCAATTGTAAGGCGGCATAGGAGGCGATTGCGCCTCCTGAAATAGTTTGCTTTGGAACTACGTATGAGCTTGTTATAGTAACTTCTTATGGACCTCAGGTGCTGGAGTGTTGTGGAACGAGAGGTTCTCCATGCTCCTTTCAGCAAGCCTTAGTTTACACCATACCTCATTAAAGTCTCAGCTGAACCAAGGCTTAGAGTGTCAATAGGATATTCGTTTAAGTTGCTTCGGAGCAGTTGTATCACAAATGTCTGACATGGATGGCATGTAGTGATCGGTAAACTTCTTCACATTTGCCATGTTTGGGGGTGGAGAAAGGAGGTTGTTGTAAAAGGAAGTTAGTTTGGTTAGTTTTATTTTTATAACGTCTATGGGCCATTGTTTTATATGAAGAGGTTGACCTTGTCTATTAGTACAATATCCAGAATGAAGAAGGAGATTTGGTGGTGATCTGACCAGTCACAGGGTGAAATGGATTCTAGATTTATGACATTATGACATTATTCTCCACTTGATTTACCAACCATCTAGTAATAACCTTCCTTTCATTGAACAATTAATAGAGACCATCTCATCTAAGGCAGACCAACCTCCTAACCAGATCTTCCTAAGGGATTTCAATATTCACTGGAACAACCCAAATGACCTCTCACTGAACACCTTCAAGTCCTTCCTGGCTGACCTCAACCTTGCTCAGTATTGCAATGGCCCAACCCATATCAGAGGCTCTGCCCTTGATCTAAACATCGCCAAGGATAATGTCATAAAGGAGCATGGAGAACCTCTCATTCCACAACACTCCAGCACCTGAGGTCCATAAGAAGTTACTATAACAAGCTCATTCGCAGTTCCAAAGCAAACTATTTCAGGATGCAACTGGACAACGCCAAAAACAGACCCAAAAAGCTTTTCAAAATCATCAAAAAGCAAGCTAGCAGTAGTTCTAACCCCCACCTTAAAGATAATGTGAGACTACCAAGTGGTAACGATTTCTCCATTCATTTAATTGAGAAAACGATGAAGACTAAATAAGATCTACAATATGCAGCTCAACATCCACTAAGCCAGGCCGAATTTAGTCTCCTCCCCATGCCCCCTAAGATGTGGTACTCTTTCTCTGATCCACTATAAACAAGCATTTACAATGCAACGGTCTCGCCTTCGGAAAAGTTAGAGCTATTGGCATTGTAAATGACAAACGTTTTATTTATGTGTTGGTTTTTAAAACAGATAAATACATGGCATACCCACACACAGAAAGACACCCACACACAGAGCCACACACGCACACACACTCAGAGCCACACACACTCAGAGCCACACACACACACAGAGCCACACACAGAGCCACACACACACAGCCAGACACACACACACAGCCAGACACACACACACAGCCAGAAACACACACAAAGCCAGACACACACACACACAAAGCCAGACACACACACACAGAGCCACACACACACACACACAGAGCCACACACAGACAGAGCGACACACAGACAGAGCCACACACAGAGCCACACACACACAGAGCCAGACACACACACAGCCGAACACACACAAAGCCAGACACACACACACAAAGCCACACACACACAGACCCATACACACAGAGCCACACACACAGAGCCACACACACAGAGCCACACACACATACACACACACACACATAGAGCCACACACACAGAGCCACACACACACACACACATAGCCACACACAGAAAGCCACACACACACACAGAGCCACACACACATACAGAGAGCCCCCCATTGCCTCCTCCCTACGGGAGCCAATTGCTCCCCCGCGCTAACCGGGCAGTGAAACGATCATGCCCCCTATACATGCCCCCCAAACAGTGGAACCCCCACGAGCTCCATGAAACCCTAGGGAGAGAGGGTGGGTGCGCCACGGTGCTACTGGCTCTCCCCCCTCCCCCATGCATCGGGAGTCCCAGGCCAACATAAGCCCTACCCGCAGTCCGACTTCTGCCATGTGGGGGCCCCAAAGGACAGACCCCATTCCCTCGCTGCCCCCCACCAGCACAACCACTCGGGTGGCCGAGTTAAGAAAGCAAATTACCCGTCCTAGGAGGCCGCGACCTCGGCGATGGCCAGGCCGCGCGGCTGCTGCCTCGTTACCCTGCCCGCCCGCACCCAGGGCACCTTGCCAGGCGCCACATGTGGCCAGAGACAACCGGGCCCGCCACACACGGGAGGCCCAGAGAGACATGACCGTGCTGGGTTGCGGGTTTAACCCCGCAAAGGAGGCCTAAACCTCACGGAAGCTGCCTCGTGGGCACACCCCCCTTAACGCCCGTTCCATACACCCCAGCCCCACCACGCAGGCACCAGCCCCGCGGGTGGCATGTAGCCTATTTTGTACGGGGTCCCTCCCGGGCATGGCCCACGCGGTGAGACCTCAGTGGGGGGGGGGGAGGGGGCAAGGAGGACAACTGACCTTGTGAATCAGGCAGCTGTCCTGTCACAGGAAGTTAGTTGTTACCGAGTAGAATTGGTGAGAGAGAGAGCACGACAGTAGCAAGGAGCAGCGGATCGGAGCGGAGCGAGTGCCCCAGGAGAGCTGAGCTGAAACATTGACAAAACCCGAAAACTGCTGGCATAGTGACCAGCATCCGGAGGAGGAGCTTGTGTGGTGCCGTGCCGTGCTGCGGTCCCGAGAATCGGTGAGCCGAGTGCCCGAGAGCTGAGAGACCCACCTGCCCCAGGTCGCTGCCGTGCCGTTTGCTGATTGACGGTCTGCAACTTCCAGCTGAGGCAGCGGGTCCTTGAGAGCGGAGGGAAGTGACGGTGAGCGGGCACAGCACAGCGAGCAGCGGGCAGATAGAGAAGAGAGGCTTTTAATTAATTTACTACATAGGTAAAGAGTGATTTCTAGCCACTGAAAACTCACGGACTCACAGCGCTGATAGAGACAAGGACTTTGTTGTGGGGAGTAGCTTGAACAGCGGTGCACCCACACCATAATTTTGCAAAGTCTCTGGATACTAATTCCCCTGGTTGATCTGCGCAGCGGTGTAGCGGTGCTGCGGCGTGTTGTGGCCAGCTGGTTCGGTGGATACGAGGCTTGGCTGCGGCTTGTTATTGACCCGACTTGAGCCTGGATCAGGCAGCTTCCAACCACATCGAGGCAAACAGCGAGACGGTCAGCAGAACATGAAGCTAGAAATGGCAAACAAAACAGCCCCGTCCTTTGCAGACTGGGGGCGTATTTTTCTTTCTCCCCTCTTCTCCATTGGCTGGAATGTAAACAACAGGCGTGTTTTTAACTTGTTGTTTACATTCCAGCCAATGAAAGAGGAGAGAAAGAAACAAAAAAACACACCCCTCAATCAGAAAAAGACGGGGCTTAAATGGAAAGAATGACATCACTGAGACCTCTTCTCCAATGGCTGGCCGCCGTTTAGGAGGCCAGCCAATGAAGAAGAGGGGCGGGAATTAACCTCTCTACTCAGAGACATTAAATCTCGCCAGCGACACTGCGCATGTGCGCAGCCTACGCTAGCCGAGACCTAAAAATAATGCTATATGCTGTGTAGGTCCGTCCAGCTTAGGGATAAAAAGGAGAATGGGTCGCATGGGGGAGGGTTGAATGAAAACATAAGTAATTCATGTAAGGAAACCTGGGACACCGAGGTGGGTGGATACACTTGGTTAGAAGGGAAAGGTAAACTCCTTATTGTATAGAAACTTACACCTTGTTCCTTAGGTTTCGGAGGAAAAGGTACGCTTCTGATGGGCACGAATGCTAACTGCGGAGTGATTCTACATAATCTGGATATACAATGGGGCACCTCCACACTTTTGGATTTTTATTGGCAGCGCGTCGACCATGTCTACTATACTCTGCTGGTTCCTGGATGGAGAGGTTTGTGTTCTCTGGTAAAGCAGCACACCCGACCCTAGTCATCACTGGAGAAGAGCTAACAGACTTAACAGCATCCGGTAAGGAAAAAAAACACCTTGCTGCACCAAGCTTGTGAATAGAGAACGGCGGACTATTTTGGCTGGGCTCAGTTCAAGGACATCACAGAAGAATTCAGACTGTTCAAAGATGCACAGTTGGGGGTCAGGGGGGTTGATACCCTTCCTCACCCAGCAGACAAAAGCTAATGCCTGCTGGTTTCAGATCACCCGCTGGGATATGCTCAAGATGATGAACAGCACTGAGCTCGGCTTCAATTCGATAAAGGGAGAAATGCGAGCCATCTGCCTCATGATCATACAGCATCAATGGGTGCTGGACTCATCAATGGAGGGAGGTGTCTGTGCCAGGATTGGCCCCGTCTGCTGTAGATCCATCCCAGGAAACAACATGGACAATGGAACATTGACACTTGCCATTCAAGCCCTGCATAATTTTCAGAGAAGCATGCATAAGGAAGGAGGGGCCCTGAGCAGGAGTGGTTTTTGAATTGGTTCTCCTGGCTCCCACGGTGAATATCCTGTTTATATAGATCACTGTTGCCAGTTATTGTTGTGTTTCTATTGGTTTGCAGGGTTATAAAATTTGGAGCCATCTGCTGTAAAATCGCAGTCCTCAAACTAGGTAGAATGCAAGTAATTAGGAAGGTCGTTGTAGTAAAAAACAAGCAAAGGGAACAACAGGACCCGAGTAAAGTTATGGTACAAATCCATGAGTTAGATAGTGTAGTTGAAGAATCAACTTGAGGGGGGAATGTTAATATGAATATTGATGCGTTTATCAATAAAAATTAACTTATGTCCTTATTAATAGAATCGCCCATTCTGAACTCCACACGCAAGAACATAGCAGGCAGGCAGGCAGGCCCGGCGACCAAGGCCAGGGATAACTGATTGATGGGTGGTCACAGGTGGGAGGTTGCGTATCTGGCAGGCAAACACTTGGGCAACAAACTCTTTTCAATCCCACAGATAGGTGAACAACATTACCATGGTCAGGGAACCTTGCCCCAATATAGCACACATGGCCAGAAGGGGTATGCGTGCTTCTGAAAACACCATAAATCAAATGCCACATGAGTTAAGAACACATAGCCAATCAGGACCTAGCACGCGTAGTGATCACGCGCTCCTCATGCCGGACATCTGGAGACATTTCCCACTGGCCAAACTGTCGACGCAAGATTAAGACCCACCTGTAGTAACCATTTGACCATTAATTTATGACTCTAAAGCAGCAACCAACATTCCTCACGATATATATGGTACGCCGGAAACTCTTATTGCTTGTTGTAACTTTGTATATAATAAGAGCACAAACCCAACGTAAATTGAGACAGCCCTCAGACACGTGCCTGTCACTGTTCTCCCACTCAAACTGTTTAATTAAACAAACTGTTTCTATTTTGCGAAACACCTGTTGTCTTCTGTTTTCTTCTAACGGATTCCAAACCGAGCAACACCCTATACTAATGTTTTTTGGTATAGACATATATGGCATGTTTTTTTGTAGAAACAGAAAATAGGAGCCTCTACTATTAATCTGCTCAATGGTACTAAATTTATCAGTTGTCATAAACATGGAGGGGGACCGCCATGACTTTCAGATTTCTCATTGGCAAGTGTTAAACTCATTGAGCTAGCTACCCAGTAAACTTTTCTTTAATATTATTTGGTCTCCAAAATACCAGAAAGTACATTTCAAAGGGAAACTCCTGAAAAATTGTGTTATTTATAAAAGGCATTCTGAGGGATCCTATTGGGTCTTTCTAAAATATTTAAGTCAAGGTAAGTTATGGATAGAAGATTTGCACTGTGATGCTCCTTGGTAGGTCCTCTTAGGAGAGGATAGTATTTTTCTTTGTCAACTGTAAATTTGTATATGTACATTTATAATTTTACTATATTCCTGGTGGTTACGTGCAAGAAACCTAATGCTTAAGCTAATAGGCCTGAGTTGATTATGGTACATGAGACTGATGAAGGGTATAGGCCTAATTTGATTCATTGGTAAACGTTATGTACAATGGCAAAGGTTTGGGTTGTTTTTAATAGAAAGTTGTGTTAAAGACAGTAGGCCTGACTTACTCACCCTGAAAACAATATTTATTTAAGTCAATAGGCCTTTAACAATGCATTGTTTTCATGCGGTATTATAGGCTGTAGACAGGTATTTTGTTACATGAACCTCTCAGATTGCTGTAGTAGTTAAGCATTTATATCGATAGAAGATCCTGGTTAGGAAAGATTGTATATTATTTTTTGAACTGTCATTTTGTACATAGTTGTAATTTTAGAACTGTATTCATGATGGTTACAAACACACTGCAGTAGTTCTGTGTTGGTTATTGTTTCAGGCCAATGATAAAAGCTATGTGACTTATTGCTTTGCTTCTTTAGGAAAAGTTATTCCAGATTTCATAGGTTTGATCTGTTTATTATGAAACATTATGGCACAGCTAGGAGCACTGACTTATTGTGAAAAGCACGAGCTAAAGGCAATAGGCTTTTAAGTGTAGATTATTACGCTGTGCTAATGCCTGTAGGCAGGTAGTTTGTTAAATGGAATTTCGCTAAACACCATTGTAGGCATAGAAGATTTGTAGTATAATAATTGTTAGACTCTCTTTGGCGGGATTTTAAATTGTTATGAGAAATGTAATTTGTGTACATAATTTGTAATTATATTGCACTGTACCTTATGGTTGCCTCATGGGAATGCTTAGTATCAAAACAGTAGGTCTGAATTGTGTGTGGTGATAATAGCCTGAGCTGAGTGGTTCATTCGGAAAGGCCCGAGTTGTTTATTATCAAGAATTCGGATTCTGGGAATCAGCGCTAGAGGACAATATGCTAATACAAACTGGAAGCTAGGTGTATTTAGCTGCTAGTCAAAGGAGGTTGAATTCTCCTAGAGGAAGATCTGGTAGAGTGCTGTCCCACATTATTTGAGATAATTTCCATAATTTGGTTTATAAATAAGAGGGTGTCTCCTGGTGGATGGTATATCACATGTAGTTTGCATAGTGGCTTGTTACTTATAATGTGGATGGCTAGGCATTCACAAGAGGATGGAGTAATGGTTTGAGCCCGATTCACTAAGAGATTGTTATGGTATATGCAGGAGATACCCCCACCTGGTCTGCTAGATCTATCTAATCTTATGATATCATAGGTAGGTGGGACTAGAAAGTCAAGAATTGGTGTGGAGGAATCATTTAACAAAAGTTTCAGTCAAGATTAAAAGGTCAAGCTTGTGTGTGAGGAAGAGGTCAACAATGTCCGCTGTATGTCTCACTGCCGATCTGCAATTAAGTAGCATGCATTTCAGGTGTAGGTTAGTGTCAGCTGAGGTAGTCTATGTGATGAGAACTCTCATAAGTTAAGACTTGTGGTATGGTAAGAAAGTTATGTATTAGGCTGGGCACAAACACAATATACGGAATAAATGCAAGCCAATGTGACTGAAAAAAACAATGATAACCAGTGGATTGACCCAAAGCCCACTGTCAATACTCGTACTGCCAAAAATAATTAAAAAGTAGTTACTTGAATGTAACTGTGGATGGATACATGTCATTCAGTTAAAAGGATGGTAAGGAAGCTTTGGTCCATGAGAGGGTTCAAACAATTCAGAGAACAAAAGCAATCAAATAAAAAACAAGCAACTAAGCCAAAGTCAAGACACTTTACCACCACCTTGTCTAAATTGAATTTGCAGAAGACACTTCTTCCTATTTTTTTTGAAGGTATGCAGTGGGTAATCAGATGCTCCTCTAGCCCTGATGAAGTTTCCAATAGAGCATAAGACATTGAAACATGTTCACCCGACATAACTAACGTGCCATTACATGCAACACTGTTTTTTTTATCAGTGTGCCTAGTTGAACTGAGTAAAACATAGATGGTTTCTGGGACACATTTTTAAACATTCATAAGACAAAGTATGTGTGTTTTTGTGAGCAGAGGACGGACATTAAAGCAGGGACATGGCCTGTCTAGATCACATGGATCTGACAACTACCAGGAGAATTCACTAGAAGCTGAGCTGGGTTGACTTACGTTAAGATGGACAATCTTATAACGCCTGGACTCAGGACCACACCTGTGTTGAGAAACCATTGGAACTGAAAGACCATTCAGTTTCGCTATTTTGGATGCTAACATGAAGTGAATCGCACACCCTTGTGAATTCGGATGACAGACACAAAGTGCAACAACTGCGTTACACACCGGGTGCATGGGCTGATTATGTTTGCAATACATTTAACCTTCTATGCCTAGAGATTTATGAAAGACAACACTTTAAAAAGATGCACTCATTTTCCATTCACGATTGCCGATAAAACCTTTGCATTCTCATGTTGTAAAAAAATAGCCAAATGTCCTTTTTGAAGCCATGCATCCCATGTTTAAGAACTATGAACTGGGTTGTTAGTGGGGCACATATGTTTATGCATGTCTTGCACATTGAAACGGGCCCCATCTGATTTGCCTGTGTTTGGTATATTAAGAACAGCAAAATAGTCTTCCATAAGATCAGACCTGTATCAGATGTCCAATTGCAGAGGAAGCCCCTGAATATTTAGAGCAGGGTGTTCTAAGAATATTTTAGTGTGGTTACTTTCCTGTAAAAATACAAATCAATTCTCTCTTGAACTCCCTCAGGGACATATTGTCAGTTGTGCAGCTGGCTATCTTCAAAGTTACAGAGCGGCTTTGGGAATGGCTCCTCTACCAAAAAAAGACAATGTCTGGCTGGGTTGTGATCTCAACAAAAGAACATCTTTAGGAGGAGTAGGAGTTTCAATTACCCAAAATGTAAACTTGATCGATGGACCGTACTACAACTATACAGTGTTGTGAGTCAGTCGAAGTATGGTCTCTTTATATTGAGGCACACTTTCTAATCACGCACAATATCATTCATAATTGTACTCAGTAGGCTCATACGGGCTGCATTTGTCGATGCAAAAATTGGAAAATAGCATTGGTCCATTCACTGCACACTGTACTGCCACTGAAGTGCTTAAACAAACTCTTTTAGTAGCCAGTCGTTTCCACAAGCATTCTGTTTTTGCCTTTGGAGCTTCATCGGTCATTAATTAAATCAAACGTCATCTGCGTTTAATCAAATCAACCTCTTCAAAGTGGGGTTTTCAGTATTAGCAAGATGTTGATTTGTTCTTTTGTTAGATGTTTCTTTTATATTGTCACCATTTTTCTTTCTCCTATTCAAACAGATTCCTCTGGCCACGCCTCTCTGCTTCAATTTATTTTTCATTGTGCTATTTATAGTCATCTGGTTGCTAGCCTTGAAGTGACCTAGCAGTTCTGTTATGTTTTAACAAACCATTTTATTTAAAGGCACCATTAGGTGATGTGTAATAGACATGGTGCATTAGATTAATATATTTTCATTCACATGTAAACACATTTCCATTTATCCAACCCCTCAGAGCTTTATCCCCCCCTCTCTGTTTTATTTTATCTCAATAAAACTGATGTACGCTAAGCAGTTTCCCTCGGAGATCTTTAAACATACTGCAGTTTATGCTCAAGAGAAAGTCTGACACGCAGTGGGCTTTTTAAAATTCTGATTTTATTGTTTACAGCTAAAATGTTCTAAAAATCATTTTAGCCTAAACCTCACTAATAATTCTACCATGGTAATGGCGTTGCTTTTCGAGAAGTGCAATTGCTAGCCCATTTGTTTCTCTTTCTGTAAACATATTTTGATGGTCCTTTTTGGGTTTCGCCTGCCGAAGGCTGAGCTCTGCGCAGCTTTTCGGCGCAGGCGAAATCCATTGACTCTAATAAGGACTTCAGGAACGTCCCCCGGCTCCCATTGGCTAGCTCCATAAATGGAGGCTAGCCATTGGGAGCCGGATCTGTCCGTCAAGGCCGGACCAGATTCGGGGGCGTTCCCGCGATTTTTTCCCTCTCCACCCACTTCTGTTCGTCATCGCGGCGGTGGGTGTGTGTTATTTATTTTTTTCGAGTCGCCCTTTTTTCTTCATTTTACATGCGTCTGTTGTTGGAGTTAGTTCAAGATTCGAGTTCCCACGAAGCGATCAGGGATCAGGTAAGGAGTATTTTGTTTATAAATGTGTTTTCACTTTGTAAGTTTAGGTATTTTGTTCTGTGCCGGTTCCCGCCCCCCCCTCCCGCTGTCCTGTGCCCGTTCCCGCCCCCTCCCGCTGTCCTTGTATCCGTTCCGCCCCCCTCCCCGTGTGCCCGTTCCCGCCCCCCTCCCCTTTCACTCTCCGTTGCTTGTTGTATTTATTGTGCATATTACCCCCATTTGCATACCACTTATGATGTCATGTTCAGCTTGTCTATCACATTCCACCCGGGACGGAAGTCCGTCACCGCTGTCGATGACCCTGATCACAACACGCCTCTATTAACACACTTCTGTGCGCTAAGTAAACATTTTGAGCCTCGTTGCGGTCTCCACGCAACCGATTTTGCGGTTTTCGGGTAAGATTTGCCATTTTCAACCATGTACACTTTTACCGTTTCGTTACGCTTTTGGGAATGCATGCGGCACCATTAGATATTACCAGCACACCGTAGTTTCACCAGCCGTGCATGAACACCACTCTGTTTCGAGTGTCTTGTCTAAACGGCCGCCTCAACTAACTATATACGGCTCATTCGCGTTCCCACCACTTTTGTTTGGTTCTATGCAACTTCACCATCCGAGTATGCACGTAAATCCGCTCTGAGAGTTTTTTGGGATAGTGGTTTAATGGATTATACACAGCTCATTCACACTCCCATAATTTTTGTTTGGTCCTTGGTCTGTACACTTATACCTCATGTTTTTTTTTTTTCACTCGGTCACCGTCACTTATCAGTCATGGCAATTCACTCTTAATGCACCAGTTATTTTATACACATTCCCCAATGTTCATTTTCTAATGACTCTTTCTGTATATGTTTTTTGAGGCTGAGTTCCCACCCTGAATGGTGTGTGTGTGACTGCTCCAGTGTGTGTATGTGACTGATCCCGAGTGTGTGTGTGTGTGTGTGACTGCTCCAGTGTGTGTATGTGACTGCTCCAGTGTGTGTATGTGACTGCTCCAGAGTGTGTGTGTGACTGCTCCAGAGTGTGTGTGTGTGACTGCTCCAGTGTGTGTGTGTGTGTGTGTGTGTGTGTGTGACTGCTTCAGTGTGTGTATGTGTGTGTGTATGTAACTGCTCCAGAATGTGTGCGTGTGTGACTGCTCCAGTGTGTGCATGTGTGACTGCTCCAGTGTGTGCGTGCATGTGACTGCTCCAGAGTGTGTGTGTGTGACTGCTCCTGGGTGTGTGTGTGTGTGTGACTGCTCCTGGGTGTGTGTGTGTGTGACTGCTCCTGGGTGTGTGTGTGACTGCTCCAGAGTGTGTGTGTGTGTATGTGACTGCTCCAGAGTGTGTGTGTGTGTATGTGACTGCTCCAGAGTGTGTGTGTATGTGACTGCTCCAGAGTGTGTGTGTGTGTGTATGTGACTGTTCCAGAGTGTGTGTGTGTGTGTATGTGACTGCTCCAGTGTGTGTGTGTGTGTGTGTGTGACTGCTCCAGTGGGTGTGTGTGTGACTGCTCCAGTGGGTGAGTGTGTGTGTGTGACTGCTCCAGTGGGTGTGTGTGTGACTGCTCCAGAGTGTGTGTGTGTGTATGTGACTGCTCCAGAGTGTGTGTGTGTGTGTGTATGTGACTGCTCCAGAGTGTGTGTGTGTGTATGTGACTGCTCCAGAGTGTGTGTGTGTGTGTGTGTATGTGACTGCTCCAGTGTGTGTGTGTGTGTGTGTGTGTGTGACTGCTCCAGTGTGTGTGTGTGTGTGACTGCTCCAGTGGGTGTGTGTGTGACTGCTTCAGTGGGTGTGTGTATGTGACTGCTCTGGTTGTGTGTGTGGGGGGGGCTCTGGGTGTGTGTGTGTGGCTCTGGGTGTGGCTGGCTCTGGGTGTGTGTGGCTGGCTCTGTGTGTGTGGCTGGCTCTGGGTGTGTGTGTGTGTGTGTGGTAGTAATTGCTGTATGCTGAGCTCGTCCGTAGGATACAATAGTTCTCACATTTGCGAGAGATTAAGCTATTGGCAATGTAAATGACAATGCCATTTATTTATCTGTTTTCAAAACCAACACATAAATAAAAATTTTGTTATTTACAATGCCAATAGCTCTAACTTCTCCAAAGGCGAAACCGTTGCATTGTAAATGCTTGTTTAAATATGCAGGAATCGGGGTGAGAGGCATACAGAAATTCTGAAATAAAAAGCTATGCAGAGACTAAACATATAACGAAAGCAAACACTTGAATGGCACATTGAAAAAAACTGAAAATGGATACTGGAACTGACAAATTAAGGCTATAAATTGATAAACAGAGATGACGTTTAAAATAGAGAAAAGGAGTTATTATAATGTGGAACATTAGTCCAACTGAAATGAAACTGAACCACTAATCCTAGAAGGCATTGGATTATGCACATAAAGCCCAGGAACAAGGTGTCTCCAGTGACATGAAGTGATTGAGAAATCTCAATTAGAATATGCAACCATGCTGAGAAGCAAAGCAGATGGCCTACAAACCAGAAGTACTCTGATGTGCACCTAAACAGAATATGGATAGAACCAGGTCATAACGGTTACTTTTATGCTATATTAATGCACACCTCTAAGGATCTCAGATATTTGAAAACAGCTATTACTGGAAGTTGTCCAGATGCATGATGTGGCACTGCCTTCAAAAACACACCTAGGGGGCGTGGCTAGCGACCTGAGAAAATGGCCGCAACCTAGAAGAGCTCCGGGACCCGACTACCTAGACCTGCAGATCCTGGCATTAATCCTGCAGCCTGACGCAATCAGAGCGAAGGCATATCTACAGTGTTCCCTCCGGTGCTGAAGTATCTGTCCGGTTGGTGACAGGGAGCTTCAGAAAGCGAGCAACGTGAGGGGGCGGAGTCACGGCCTAACGCCCTGCGACGGAGCCGGGAGCCACAGTGATCAGCAGGGCCGCACTCACACACAAGCAGTGCGGCCCGACATCGCGCATACAGCCAGTCCCTGCGTCCCTTGCCCCAGACATAGAAGAACGGATGACGGATGCCAAGAGTGCTCGGTCGCAGTAAGAGGTCTCACACTCCTCAGTGAATGGGAGTAAATATACGGGAGTGTTGGACCCATGGCCCCATGGTGCTTTCGGCAACGTGGGCACCTGCGGGGCTGCGGGGAGCTCAAGTTTACCGGGCTATGAAGTGAAGGCAAAGGCGAGGAGGCTGCATTACCACCTTGGGAGCCAGACGAGAGTGCCGGTTCAATCAATCAATCAAGCATTTGTATAGCGCACTACTCACCCGGAGGGTCTCAAGGCGCTTGGGGAGGGGGGGGGTCTGCTACTGCTCGAATAGCCAGGTCTTGAGCTGCTTCCTGAAGGCGAGGTGGTCTTGGGTCAGACGGAGGTGGGTCGGGAGGGAGTTCCAGGTCTTGGCGGCCAGGTAGGAGAAGGACCTTCCTCCTGTGGTGGCTCTTCGGATGCGGGGGACGGCGGCGAGGGCGTGGTTGGTCGATCGGAGCTGGCGTGTGGGAATGTAGAGGATGAGGCGGCTGTTGAGGTATCTTGGGCCTTGGTTGTGGAGAGCTTTGTGTGCGTGGGTGAGGAGACGGAAGGTGATTCTTTTGTTAACCGGGAGCCAGTGCAGGTCTCTCAGGTGTCCGGAGATGTGGCTCTGTCGGGGGATGTCGAGGATGAATCTTGCTGAGGCGTTCTGGATCCGCTGGAGTCTCTTCTGGAGTTTGGCGGTGGTTCCGGCATAGAGGGAGTTGCCGTAGTCCAGTCGGCTGGTGACGAGGGCCTGGGTGACCGTCTTCCTGGTCTCGGTGGGGATCCACCGGAAGATCTTACGTAGCATGCGCAGGGTGTTGAAGCACGACGAGGAGACAGCGTTGACTTGTCTAGTCATGGAGAGGGAGGAGTCCAGGATGAAGCCCAGGTTGCGTGCGTGGTCTGTGGGTTTGGGTGCGCTGCCCAGGGCGGGGGGCCACCAGGAGTCGTCCCAGGCGGAGGGTGATGAGCCCAGGATGAGGACTTCCGTCTTGTCTGAGTTCAGTTTCAGGCGGCTGTTCATCATCCACTCGGCTACGTCTGTCATCCCTTCGTGTAGGTTGGCTCTGGCGGTGGCTGGGTCGTTGGTGAGGGAGAGGATCAGCTGGGTGTCGTCGGCGTAAGAGATGATGTTGAGGTTGTGTTGGCCTGCGATGGCCGCGAGGGGGCTCATGTAGACGTTGAAGAGGGTGGGGCTGAGCGAGGAGCCTTAAGGAACACCGCAGATGACTTCGGTGGCTTCTGATCTGAACGGGGGGAGGCGGTTGCGATGGCGAGAAGCACCAGTGAACGGCGAGAGTGCTCTGAGAGACAGGCCTTCAATTACTAGACAGAGCCCAGTGTACGACACCGTTGAAGGTGGGAAAATGAACTGTATTAAAGTGTAGTCTGCACATAAAGCATAGGCGGAACGGACAAACCTTCTGGAAGTGGCCCGGCCACTTTGATCTGAATCCGTGCCAGAGGGGTCCCCTAGAGTGGCGTTGGCGCCGGGTGCGCCTCGGAGCAAGAGCATGAGTACCAGGGGGCCAAAGCCGATGCAGAGCAATCGCATAGACAAGTATGCCTTAACGAACAGCCAGCAGGTAGAACATCAGCCTGCGAATCCGGCTACAAGTGAACAGACGAACGGGCCCCAGAAAGAAGTCGCACTACAAGATGTTATGACTACGCTACTACAGATGCAAACGTCAATTGGATCCATTTTGAGTGAAGTGACACTGTTAAGGGCGGACTTTTCAAAAATGGGCTCCAGGATGACGGAGGTGGAGGCCACTACAAAAACCCTCACGGCGGATACCACCATATTACAGAAGCAGGTGGCGCAATTGGAACAGCCGAACCTGCACCTGTCGGCGAAACTGGACGATCAGGAAGGACGCTCTTGGCGCAACAACGTGCGTTTATTTGGTGTGCCGGAGAGTGTCAGGGGACCGGCACTAGACCTATTTGTGGATGAATTGATACAAACGCAGCTGTGTCCTCGTGGGCTCTCGAAATTCTTCTTGGTGGAAAGAGCGCACAGGGTCCCGGTGGGCGACCCAGACCGGAAGCTCCCCCGCGGCCTATCCTGGCCAGACGTTTTAACTTCCGCGATAGAGATGTGATCCTTCAGGCAGCCCGGTCGGGCCCCCCTCAAAATAGACAACTGCACGGTGACACTGTACCCGGACTATACAGCGGCAGTCACGGCCCAACGACGCAGCTTTACAGAAGTTAAGAAGGAGCTCCGCAGTCGAGAACTGAAGTATGCAATGCTGTTTCCAGCTAAATTGCGAGTAGAGGCAGAATGGAAAACTTGGTTTTTTGAATCGCCGGGCGAGGCAACAGACTGGCTAGAGGGCTGGAGACTAGCAAACAGGAACCACAGGCAGAAGGGATGGAGACGAAGGCCATCCCAGCGCGATGAGGCGGAAGAACAGGAAGAGGCGACGCAGGGTGCGATTGGAGGATCGCGACAAGGCAATGAAGAAGAATGAAGCCGCCGTAGCTCTGATAGCAACTTTGAAACGGACGGTTGGGGACGTCGCCTCCTCTGGCCATACTCCGCAGTTTTGGGGGATCTGTGGTCTCCTATAGATGAGTAAATGCAGACCAATTGGAGGCTCTTTGTCACACCGGACTGAGATAATGGTAATGATAAACTGGAAATGGGTGGAGGAATTACTCTAATTGAAAGAGAGTTATGGACCATACATGCTCTGTTGCAGGCTTTAGACAGACGCTAAGCAAGGGCGGGTGGGCGGTGTGGACGGGCTCGTTCTTCTCCCCTGTTACGAATGTACACTGTTATGGGCTTGAAGCACTCTGCTATGTTGGGGTGGCGGGTAGTTCTAAATCTGCTGGGCAGGGGAGCAGGAAGGGGGATCAGTTTGCAAGGGGAAGGTTTGTTGGGGATTCGTCCCCAGTTTTTGGTAAATTTTGGAAAGTGATAACGAAGCATGATGCATCAGATCATATTGAATCAATCCCTAGACGTTGGCCAGCAATCGACTATCATGGCAGCCACAAGCCAGGGTGATAGAGACACAGCCCCAAGTACTCAGGAAGCCCAGCAATGGGCGCCGCAGTTAACAGTGCTCTCCTGGAATGTAAACGGGCTGGGAGATAAAATTAAGCGTGGACTGGTATTGCAATATTTAAGACGGAAGAACCCGGCAGTGGCATTAATTCAGGAGTCACACTTGCAAGGAACGACGGTTAAGGCCCTAAACAGATGGGGGTTCCACATGGCAGTCCACTCAGAATGTACCTCTGGGTCTAGGGGTGTAGGTATCCTGATAAATAAATGCTTCCCTGTGGTGGTGTCGGAGACCTACAATGACGATCAGGGACGCTTTGCAGCAGTCTCAGGCCAATTGGATGGTAGACCATATAATGTCGTATTGGTATATATCCCACCGAAACTGCACCAGACTGCATACACAGACTTGGGGAAATTCCTGCTTGCACTCCCCACAGGGGAGTTGATTATAGGGGGAGATTTTAACGCAGTTATGGATCCCGAGCTAGACAGACAGCCTCCGAGGGAGACAGGGGGTGGTCCACAGACTACAGGACTTTGTGGAGGCGCTTGGTTTATTGGATGTATGGAGGACTAGGTACCCGACCGACAGACAATTCACGTTCCACTCTGAGGCCCATAATAGTTTCTCTAGATTAGATTATATTTTCACGTTGGCCACAGGGATGCTGGGCATGACGGACATTAAACATCTCCCAAGGGGCATCACCGATCACTCCCCAGTCACCATTGCATACACATTCTTCAACCCGCAGAATCGGAGGCTCTTCCCCATTACACCAGGGTACCTCCAGGATCGAGGGATACGGAAAGCCTTACTCCAGGCCACTAAAAACTATTTAGAAGAAAACAATCACTCAGTCTCCTCGCCGTTGGTCCTATGGGAGGCTTATAAGGCGGTACTACGGGGTCATGCAATATCAGCAATTACTGGTAAAAAGAGGATCAACAGCAACATATAGAAGAACTAGAGGAAGCTGTAGCGAGGGCGGAAACGACTCACGCACTAAACCTGGCACAACAGTAGTAGTAAAATCAAAGTTTATTTAGACAATAGTCTATAAACCATACACAAGACCATGGATCCACTTAGCAATAGAAATTTTACATCATAGTTCATTTTAACACTCAGTACACATTTAAAACCATAAAAGCACTAAATTGACATTTTCCATTTTTTTAAATCTTAATATCTTAAAATTTCCCAACTTCCTTGGTTGTCTCCTTTACAGCTTCTCTTATTGCTTTCGAAAATTTCCCCAACCCAATTGTGATATCTAAAAACGACATTTCAGTAAGGAGAACAACAGCCTCTGATCGTGTGTTTACCTTATACTTTAAAAATATTGGACGTAAAAACATTTTACGCACTGTTAAAATCCATGTACAGTCCAGTAATATATGTAAAATATCATTCTTCACACCTAGGCCACATTTACAAATACCATCAGGTTGGATCAGGGCTACTTTCAATTTACTATCGATCTTCCATGGAATTAAGCCTACCCGAACCTTCATGATTTCGTACCTTAACCATTTACTGGGTAAACCGGACCTCCTTTTGCCATTCATTCCTTACCCAGTTCACTGATTTTTTTCAACTTCAGGTACTCCATGTCTTGTGATCTGGAATATTCTTGCCCTCGGTCCCTTAGCATTTTCTTAGTAAAAACTAGGTCCAATAAGGGTTGTTCGAGGGTCAACTTTAATTGCGCAGTTACTAGCTGAAGGGTTTTCCTCACTTCCCGTGCCCAATGTAAACTGCTTGCTTGTATTTCCTTTCTGCACCAAACTGACACTTTTTGTTCACCACCGGGCGTCTGGCGGTTCCAAAATCTTAGCAATGACAGTTGTGCCTTTACCTCCCATGCTGTCAAGCCTACCTTCAATCTAATAGCTTGCAACATGGATCCGTTAGGTAGGGACAACAGCATTTTAATTATCTTTCCTTCCTCCCGGTCCCAACCCCTTTTACCACTCAGATAGAGCACTTCGGCGCCATAGAGAACTTGTGGGGCTATCATAGCTTCAAATGCCCATAGTAACGGTCTGTGAGACATGTCACCATAGTCCTTATTAAATTTTTTCAATCCACAGACCGATGAGGACGCCTTTGAAGTTTGTGCCGCCACGTGGGTATTCCACTTTAATGCACTGTCAAACCAAAGGCCTAGATATTTGTATTCATTTACTACCTCTAATTTGTCTAAACCTAAAAACTATTTTAAATTGTTTACCCTCTTCCCGAAACATAGGATCTTTGTTTTCTCCATATTCACCGATAGAAACTTTTTATCACAATATATTTTAAAAGCATTAAATTTCCTTTGGAGGCCCATTTCAGTTTGGTTCACGATCAATAGATCATCAGCATATAAAAGGCATGCAACTTTATTATTATTCATGCGCGGGCTCGCACTCTTTTCAACTTCCAAAACCACAGGAAGATCTGATAGGAAGATTGAAAAGAGCAAGGGTGCCAAAACGCACCCGTGTCTCAAGCCATTCTTTACAGGGATTTTCTGCGTTAATGAGCCCTTTGAATCTCTAATGACCTGGGCCCAGTTGTCACTAGGAATATAGGGCATACACACGAGAAGAGGTCTCTGACAGGCTCACCAAAACTCAGCACACTATCTATGGCCAAGGGGATAAGGCGGGTAAATTACTGGCTTGGTTAGGGAAGAAGGAAAGGGTGAATAATTGGATTGCACAGGTACGTACAAATTATGGCCTGCTAGTTCAGGCCCCGCAGCAGATCTCAGATGCGCTAGCACACCATTACGATTTGATATACACACCAGTGGCCGATGCAAAGGTGGAAGAAACCTTGCATTTCTGCACAATATACAAACTCCAACCCTTGGGGAAGATGCAGTCTCTGCTCTGGAGGAAGATATAATGCAGGAAGAGATTGCGCAAGCGATTAGGGCGCAGCACACCGGGAAGGCGCTGGGGCCCAATGGCATTCCGATAGAATTTAATAAACTAGGGGCTACACAACTAGTGCCACGCCTCCTAGATATGTATAAAGAAAGCTTGACAGTTGTGGCTCTACCTAGGGACCAGCGACTTGCTACAATTGTTGCGATACACAAGCCTGGCAGACCGGCGCAGGAGTGTATGTCATATAGACCGATTTCTCTGCTAAATGCAGAGGCAAAGATACTAGCTAAAGCCTTAGCCACAAGGTTACAACCATATCCGTCAGAAATCATTCATCCGGACCAGTCGGGCTTTATGCCACAACACAACACGGCACTAAATCTGCGGCGGCTGTTCAGTGTAATGGAGCGTAGAGAGACTTTGGGTGAAGATGCGGCTATACTCTCCTTAGATGCACGTATGGCGTTTGACCTGGTGGAATGGCCATTCCTTTTTCGCGGTTCTCCAGCATCTGAGCTTTGGCCCCAACTTCTGTAAATGGGTTGGAATATTATATACGCAACCACTGGCGAGGGTGGTGGTTAACGGCTGTCTCTCCAGAGAATTCCCATTAGGTAGAGGGACGAGGCAGGGATGTCCGTTATCACCCCTACTTTTTGCGATAGTATTAGACCCGCTGGCGGCATGGGTCAGACAAGACCTCACGATACGGGGTATACGTTGGGCAATCGGTTGGGAAGACCGGATTTCGTTAAATGCAGATGACATCTTGCTATACCTTACTTCCCCAGCGCGGTCTATTAATTGTCTGCTGGACATCAGCGCCGCATATGGCCGAGCGTCCGGATATACAATAAATTGGGATAAAGCACTGTTATTTGTCCTTTGGGGGGGGTCGCCGCCTCGATTACCAAGGGGGTGTGCATTACAAGTAGTCACGGATGGCTTTAAATATCTAGGAATATTTATCACGCATGATCGGACACAATTCCTCGATAGAAACGTGATCCAGCCGCTGATGCGACTCAGACAAGATGTCAAACACTGGCGAACACTGCCTCTGACACTTCTTGGTCGTGCAGCGCTTTTTAAGATGGTGGCGCTGCCGCGATTCTTATATGCGTTACAAAACACCCCGTACCCGGTCCCATCAAAGTATCTCGGTGCAGTAGAGGCGGAGATAACTACTCTGCTATGGGATGGGAGGGCGCCCCGCATCGCTATGAAGAAATTAAGCAGGAGTTGGTATGATGGTGGAATTGCTCTGCCTGACATCAGAGCATATTATTGGGCCTCGCACCTTGTCCCGATCAACCAGTGGTTGCATGTCCCCCAAGAGGAGTCAGTGTTCAGGCTTGACAGACATCTTCTGGAGCCTGCAGGGATCATGAATGCCCTGTACTACAAGAGACGGAAGCACTTGATCACCTGACCAACACTTCACACGATACACATTTGGTTTGTAGCTCAGCGTGCATTGGGATGGGAAGGGGTGGTTACCTTAGCAATGCCGTTATGGGACACACAGAAGCTTGGGAGGCTGGGCAACTCCAAGGGGTTCAGGAAGTGGGATACTATAGGGATATCGTCAGTAGGGTATTTGTGGCAGAAAGGGGAGGTGGTTCCATTCACACA
Organism: Lissotriton vulgaris; assembly: GCF_964263255.1. Lineage (NCBI taxonomy): Eukaryota > Metazoa > Chordata > Amphibia > Caudata > Salamandridae > Lissotriton > Lissotriton vulgaris. Next base: position 72,595,363 of record NC_141700.1, read on the forward strand.
CCTGCAGACCACCTATGGCCTAGCTGAAACTGAACGATTTCGCTATATGCAGATTAGACATGCCCTGCAATCAGTCCTGCCGCCAGGCGCGACCCCAGAGGAGTCCTAGCCATTAGAGGATAGCCTTTTGACCGATCATCTTCAAAAAAAGGCGATCTCACTGACGTATAAAAAAATAATTAATAACAGACCTGACCCCACAGGAACAGTTAAGGCTGCTTGGGAAAAAGAAGTGGGAGACATTGATGAGGCAGACTGGCGGGAGGCGCTCGCTTCCCCGAAAGAGGCGGCAATTCCGTAAAGGCTATGTCTTGTACAACTTAAAATTCTCCACCCCACATATTACACAAGGGTGCTACTACATAAAATTGGGAGGACAGACACACCGCAATGTTTGAGAGGATGTGGGGAGCCTGGGACCTTTTTCCATACCATATGGACCTGCCCCACAATAGTAAGATACTGGATAGCAGTGATGAGGACGCTCTCCCAGGTTACAGGAATCACTGTATTGCCAGAGCAGAGGTAATGCTTGCTAAATATTTGGGAACCAACAGACTTAAATATGACGGAGCAGGGGTGGGTGACCCTTGGGGTTACAGTGGCAAAGCGAAACATAGCAAAACGATGGGGATCCATGGCTAGTCCTACCCTGGCCCAGTGGTGTGCAGACATGGACCTGGCGATGGTGGCGGAAAAGTCTGTTTTTATATACCGGGGATGTCCGAAAAAGTGGGAAAGGGTATGGGGAGGTTGGAACTCCTACCGAGGAGATATATGTGAGCCAACGCTCCCTGAGGATTACGAATCAGATGAGAGCAGTTAAACGGATTTGTTTTAATACTATGTTAACCACGCAAGAGGAGGGGAGAGGCTTGGAACTAAATACTACCTGGAGGTGGGTCTCTGCAATTGAGGGAAATGTATATATGCATAAAAATGTGATCTGCATTTATGTCATGCCAATAATACTGTACGGAAATTGCTTTATTTCTTCAATAAAAAACGCTATTTTCTGCAACTTTGGAGTATGGTTTTAAGAAGTTGTTCACTTAACTTGATTCAGATTCCAATGAGTAAAGCGAAAGGTACACAAACTAATCAACACCACAAGATCGCTGACACTAGCTGTTTTTTTAGAACATCAATAAAAGTGAGTAGACCGTACATTTGGTGCAGAAAAAGAATGAGATGGACGTGTTTTTTGTACAACGTTGTGGCACACTTTTTAAACTTTGCCATTCAAGAATAAAGCAAATCAAATATCATTTTTTTCAGTTTTCTTGTTTATTAATACAAACAAGAAACTCAACACCTATTACACTACTTACCAGCTGCAACTCCAACTCACATCTCCTAACCTCTACTGTAGCTCACAACAGCATTATGATTCCAACCAAAACATCACAACTGCTAGCATTTAGATTTGTATCACTGTTCATCGACTATGCTGTAAATGTAGCCCAGGTGTCATTAATGTGCAAAGTAGGGTTCAACTCTTTCAAATATTCTTCCTCAAGCTCCTGATATTTAATAAACTCAAGCAGCCAGTATTTAGTTCCTGACATAGAACTCCTTCCCCAGTACAACACAATGCTATGCTTGGCCATCAAAAAAGTCAGGGAAGTTGTTTGTCTAGCGCTCTTAAGAAATTCTTCCAAAGACAGTCTCTACCACACAACCTCCTGGCAAAAGGCTACTATGCTTGGGAATTTCGGGACCAATTGCATTAAGTCTGCTCCCAGTTATGCCATATAATGTAGATGTCTAGAGTGCACTATAAACAGTGAGAGTATCATGGCATGAGCAGGTGTGAGCCTAGTCAAAACTAGGGCCAAGTGGGACTACTCGAAAAGCCAGGTATTCAGCTTCTTGCAGTATTTAAAAAGTGAGGAGGAGGCTCTTTTTTGTAGTGGCAAGTTGTTCAATGCTTTAGGAGGGATGGAGGAGAAGGCCCGACCACCAGATCTGTTTTCCATATGTGTGCAAATAGGAGCCTGGACGAGCGGAGGTATCTGAAAGGTTTGTGAAAGTGATGCAGTTGTTGAAGTATGCTGAACAAGTGTTATGTAGTGACTTGAAAGTGTGGGTGAAGAGTTTAAATAGTGCTCATTTGTGTATGGGGAGCCAGTGGCTCCCAAAGGTGCGATGTGATTGTGGTGTAGGAGGTTGAGAGTGATTCTAGCCGCAGAGTTCTGAATGGTCTGCAGCTTTCTGGTGAGTTTTTTTTTGTTGATACTGGCATAGACAGTGTTCCTGTGGTCCCGGGTGCTTGTGACAAGGATGTGCGTGATAGTTTTCCGGGTGCTGTTTGGGATCCATTTGAACATCTTTTTCAACATCGTCATAGTATAGAAGCATGAGGCGGTGAGGATGTTGACTTAAGCGGTCATACAATTTCATTCTTGTTAGTGATCAGCTTTAGACAGTTTGTCTTCATTCAGTGTGTGATTTCAGTCAAGTAGGCTTTGCACTTGATCTGGTTACTGTTCGTCTTGACAGTGAGGGAGAGAATAAGTTGTGTGTGTCGTCAGCGTAGGAGGACATTGATGTTATGAGACCAGATGATGCTGTCTAGAGGAATCATGTTGAATAGGATTGGGCTCATGGAGGATGCTTGCAGAACTTCGCAAATGTGTAAGTCAAGCTGATCTCATCCATGGCAGTGATGAGGGTAGTCACACACCTGCCATACTGACCAGATAAAACAGTATGCGTCCTCTGCAAACTATTGGAGATATAGTACACTTGATGAAGATACCTTAAGTACATCAGCCTAGATCTAAAATTAAAGTATATAAATTTAGGTGCTTGCATAAATATAACAGTAACATATTCACTAATTGCAAAACAGAGAACATAGTATACAGCATCAGAAGGAGTGCATTGGAAAAACCTGCCAGATCAGAAAACTGATTATTCTACACAAAGCCAAAGTAAGATGCCAGCCAATGTAAGCATCTCTTGCTAAACACTTTTCAGAAGTAGGACACTCCGGAAATAATCTCAAATGGAGCATCCATGAGATGTTGTTAGGAACATGGGGTGGGGATCTGGAAATATTAATAAAGAACAAGGAAGAAGTTAAAGATGGTCGAGCTTCATGTTGTTTCTGTTTGCAGAAACTGCTAACCAGAATATGTGTAGTCATTGTCATTCTATTTTATAAGCATTAACAAACTGTAGGGATGAACAATGTGACCAGCACAACAATTCTTTTCTTCTTATTATCTTCTACTTCTAGTGAATGTTTTCCCTTAACATATGGGGACATTTCCTCCACTGAATTACTGACATACCAAGAAGAGTACAGATCCTTGAGATCTACTTCTATTTGGGAAACCCAATGATCGAATTACGACATGGGTAACTGGTGGATTTGACTGCGACAGTCCTGAGGAAGACTGGAGTGACCTTTCGGGGCATAAAGAAAGCGGTCGAAACATGTTGACTCGAGCAGTGGTAGGAGGGAAGTCTTGAGGAACCTCATTTTCTCACTAAGACATTTTCCCATCCTCTTTTATTTTTAATCCTGATAAGGGTACCACAATTGGTTCTAATAAAGTATTTCTTTCTATTGGCACCCCTAATCAGTTTTAACACACGTCCTTACTGCACTAATTTTCGTCGCATTCACATCAGATCCACGAGGTGTTCCTTTGCACATTGTATCACTCATGTATGTTGCTCGTTGTACGTATTTACTGATTATGTTGTACGTCTTGTAACGTGGAATTTATTATTTTTTCCCCCTCCCTAATGCTCCGCCCTGGATGTGGCTACACCAGGGCGTCTGTAGCAGGCCCTATGATGAAGCATGTCACATACTTCGGTATGTGAGTGAGGGCAGTTTTTTCAGACTTGGGAATTTCCCCTTGTAGTGTTGGTGCACTCTATATACCCATTTTGTATGTGATTACAGTTTATTCAGGGGGTTCGGGGTATTGGAGTATAAATTATTTTGGCCCTCTCCCCTTTTGCGTGTTGAATACCAGCACAACAATAACATAAATATAACAACACGTTATTGTAAATAGAGTTTTTCTACTTCTGTAGTACCAAGTACAAATATTCTGAGGTGAATGCTTAAAAAAATAAACAGCTCAACTTAAAGAAGGGTTACAGGTTTTTATTTGTTTTGTAAAACCATATAATGCTCTTGAACATGCCAAAATGTAATCCAATGTTGCATTAAGTTCCCAGAACTCATAAATAAGTTGTTATGTTATTTTTCTGTGCATCTGGGCTAACATTATAAACTGTAGACTTTGAGCATGTATTAACATAAAATATTCCAACTAGAAGCCCAAATTAAGTCAATGTCCAGAACCTCAAAAAACAATTTAGGATGTTTTGGAACAGTGATACTTAAAGTACGGCCCGGAGGCCGCATGTGGCCCTCCTGACCTTTACATGAGGTCCCCTGGTTCAATGAAGCTCTGGGATGCTGTTTACACGACTCCACTAACCTTAAAAAGAGATGTTAAATAAAACAAGCAAGCAATTCTTTACATGTTTATTGAATCTTGCAACAAACATGTAAAATAAGTTAAACTTCAAAAAGTGTCTTTCATTAACCTTCAGAACCATTTCACCTTAGTACATCAGATTGTATTGGTGCATTGAGAAATATTTTTGAAAAGTGATATGTAGTGATGACCAACAGAAGAGAGTCACAAGTGGAGGATTAATAACAGCGTTTATTCATAGAATCAAGTCAGAAGATCAAGACCCCAGCCACAGCTGGCTAGCATCAACGGCCAGGCAAGTTTCTGTCACGGCGCTCGCCTTGGAACGCTGTCTGCAGTGACATTCGAAGTGATGTCACTGCAGAGCGTTCCAAGGTGGAGCAGAGGGCAGGGGTGACACATGCGGTGGCTGTCCAGGCGGAATGGAAGATACCACACATCCCCCTACCCTACAATCTTTAAGAACATGCATTACTCGAAACAGGAAACTAACACAGTAAGAAACTACTTGGTGAAAACTAACACAGTAAGAAACTACTTGGTGACATATTGGTCCAGATGTTTAGGGCGACTAACAACCCTCTGGCTACTTCTGCCTGAAGCATGGGGTTCCCCTCTACACACCCTCGCGGGCAGGTTGTCCCCCCTCCGAGTCGGCTCTTCTCTCGTGACTTCTTCATCAATGACCTCAGGAGGGAGGTGATACTTCACCACTCTTCCTAGGTTCCATATCTTCCCCTCCTGGGTTTTTACTGCGTTCTTGAACAGTTTTACAATCTTTGTAGGTTTTGTAAACTCAGACCAATGCGCCCTGCCTGTAGGTGCTCTGATTTTTATTGTGTCTCCTACCTTGAACCCTACCTCTTTCACCGAGTGTAGCCTGTCAAACCTGTCTTTCCTCTCTATCATGGCTTTGTGCTGCCTGTCCAACCCTTGTACTTCTCTAGCATGCCTTGTCCACCCCTTCTGCCACCCCATCCAACCTGGTGAAAGTCTTGTGTTGGGCCTCCTTGCTCTGAGTAGTTCGAAGGGGGTGATCCCCGTTGTTTGGTGGGGGGTCAGGCGGTAGGCTTCTAGACGTCTTCTCACCTCCTCTTTCCAGTTCAACCCGTTGGTTCATGCAAGTTGGATGCTTTCTTTGAGCGTTTTATTGAATCGTTCAACCATTCCGTTGGTCTCGGGGTGGTACAGTGTGCAACGTTTGTGCTCAATCCCATTGTTCTCGAGGAAGTCCCCCATCTCTTTTGAACAAAGCTGTACCCGATTATCCGTCAGGAGACTACTGGGCAGACCTTCCCGGAGAAAAAGTTCTTGTAGGAATTCAATGACTACTTTGGTGGTTATTTCTGACACAATCTTCACCACTGGCCACCTGGAATACAGGTCTACAAGCACAAGGATGTAGGGTGTACGAAGTTCACCTGTGAGAGGCCCTATTATGTCCAAAGCCACCTCTTCCCAAGGCCCTACAGGTGGTGGTCTGCATTGCAAGGGAGGTGTGTGTTGCTTAAGGACTTTATCACTCGTGGTGCATGATATACAGTCCCTGACTTTTCTCTCAATCATACTGTCCATGCTAGGCCACCAGTAGTCTTCCCGCATCCTCTGCTTGGTTTTGGTGATTCCCATGTGTCCCTCGTGGGCGAGATTGGTTAGATACTCCCTTAACGCACTGGGAGGGATCAGTCTTGTTCCACGGAACAGGCACTCATCGGAGATAGATAGTTCATCCTTGATCATCCAGAACGACCTTAAAGCGTCTTCCTATTTGTCTCTGTGATTCCAATTTCCCTTTACTTTCTCATACACCTTCATCAACAGGTCATCATTTCTCAGGGCTTCTTTCCATTTCTCCTCACCCACGGCTCCTTGGGTGATTACACACACCTTTTCTGCCAGTGTCTCGTCCTTGTCTTCTCGTTCTCTTCACCTACTTGTTCTTCATTCTCTTGCCCCACAAGGCGCAAGAGGCAGTCAGCAGCCAATTCCTTGCCCCAGGAACATATTCAACGTCAAACGTATACTCCTGAAGATTCACCACCCAACGTCTGTTTCTACTTGAGATCGCGTCCAACCATTTTTTGTTGAAGACCTCAACCAGGGGTTTATGATCCGTCCTCAGATTGAACTTTGCACCCCAGAGGAAGTCCTGGAATGTGTTCACTGCCCAGTATACTGCTAAGGCCTCCTTCTCCATTACTGAGTAGTTCACCTCGGACTTCTTGAGCGATCTTGACGCGAAGGCTACCGTCTCCTCTCCACATGCGCACATCTGGGTAAGGACCGCCGCGAGTCCCTTTGAACTCGCATCTGTCGTTACAACTGTCTTCCTATTCGGTATGAACGCCTTGAGGCTAGGGGCTTCTGCCAGGGCTTTCTTCACCTCATCAAACTCCCTCTGACATTCATCATTCCACTCGTATTGTACATCTCTTTTGAGTAATTGGCGTATGGCGTAGGTCCTGCTTGGAAAATTCTGCACAAATTTGCTGTAAAATTCCAGCATGCCCATAAATGATTTGATTTCCTCCTTGTTTTTCGGTGGGGCCAATCAGATTATGGTGTTCTGGAGCTCAACTTTAGGCTGAATGCCTCTTGACGTTATTTTGTGTCCCAGAAAATCGAGCTCCTTGCACTTAATCTTGCATTTTTCTCTTTTTACCGTTAAGCCCTGTTCCTTGAACCTCGCCAGCACTTGTCTCAATCTGTTGTCGTGTTGTCTGTTGTCTCCACCAAGATAAGCACCTCGTCTTGGTAGCACAACACACCAGGGATGCCGCTAAGGATGTTGCCCATCAGTCTTTGAAATACCGATGCAGCCGAGACCAAGCCGAACGGCATCCTCTTGAATTTGAAGGCCCCCATGGGTGACACAAACGCCGTGAGCTCCTGGGAATCCTCATGGAGTTTGATCTGGAAATAGGCGGAGGTTAAATCCAACGTCGAGAACACTTTTGCTCCTTCCAATCTGCTCATCATTTGGGTGATGTTGGGTAGCGGGAACTTGTCTACCACGACCTCTTTATTCAGTGCCCTGAGGTCTATGCATAAACGGACCGAGTTATCCTTTTTCCTTGCTGCGACGATCGGCGCCAGCCACTCCGTTGCTTCCACAGGTTCAATCACCCCTAGGTTGCACAGTTTCTCAAGTTCCGCTCTGACTGCTTCTTGTATGGATATTGGTAGGTTTCTCACCTTTGGTACCACTGGCACAGCATGCTCCTTCAACTTTATCTTGTGGGAGTAATTTTTGAGGCACCCTAGTTCCCCACTGAACACCTCCTTGAATAATTCTTCAATGCTACTAGACGTCTCCTCTATTTCCTGCACTAAGATTTGTGGTGTTTTGTTGGGGTTGAGGTACACGCCCAGTTCCTTCTGTGCCAGCCAACCTAGTATGTTATCCCCTTCCAGTGATACGTATACCTTTGAGACTGTTAATCTGTCTCTGTACCCCACTGTGCCCCAGAAGTAACCTTTCATATAGATGGGTTGATTCCCATACCCCCCTGGCCTGACATCCATTTTGTTCAACTTTATTTTACCTTTGCTCACCCTTTCAAATTCCTTGGCATTGATGATTGTGATTTTAGAACATGAGTCAAACAACGCTTCTAACCCAGTCTCCTCGATCGTAATACTGTCTTTGGGATAGCTAACTTGTCCTCCCTTAACTTGCAAGACAATCTCATCACACACACTTGTAGCTCTTTCTTTCCCCTGCTTCTTGTATCCTTGACCACTCCTGCAGTACTGTCTGAAGTGTCCTTTCCTACCACACTTACTGCACGTGTACTTCAGCGCAGGGCAATTTTTGTTGTTTGCCATGTGTCCTTGCTTGCCACATCTATAGCAGTTACCTTTAAAGTTCCACCCCCCTTTGTTCTCCGTCTGTTCTTTCTGCACCTTCTTTTGCTTTTTAACTGCTAGCACTCCTTCGCCTTTCGTCACCACTTCACTCACCTTGACCTTATTCTCACTGACCTTATTCTCGCTGTCTTGCTTTATCTTGTTCACACACTGTATCATGTGTTCGACCTGCTTGGCTACTATAAGCACCTCTCTTAGGGGGGGGGGGTCATCTTTTATCCATAATTCCTCCCGCACACGTTCTGTCCTACATGTCAGTACAAACTGGTCTCTGATCCTCTCCTCACACGTGCCTCCAAACTTGCATGTGGCAGCTAATTTACGAAGCTCTGATACAAAATCTTCTATAGATTCCCCTTCCTTCTGACCTCTCTTCCCAAAATGGTACCGTTCCATAATGGTGCTAGTCTTGGGGAGGTAATGCAGGTCAAGTTTTTTCAGACTAACTTCAAATTCATTCAAACCCCTGGCCTCCTGCGCACCCAGCTCCGGGAGATGTTCTAACACTTCCTCCACTTCTGCCCCCATGTAGTACGACAACAATGCTACTTTCCTTTCTAGACCCAAGTTGGGCCCACACACAGTTGCGTAATTCAGGAAGACTTTCTTCCATTTATTCCACTTAATAGCGGGTTCTCCAGGGTTTGCTAAAAAGAAAGGTGGGGGCGTCACGTTTTGCATGCTTGCCTAACTATAACTTGCGTGTAAAGGTTGCAGACCCAGCAACCCGTGGACCTAGAGACAGCAAAACTCTTAACCTCAAAGGATCAGAATTTACAATAAAAACAGAGAGTAGAGCAAAACTCCATAATCTTGAAAAACACAGTTCTCGCATACAATTGAGGATTAGTGAGGCTTAGTTTGGCAGTCCACAAGGTGGCGCTTTATCACCCTTAGTTTCACCACGAATGTCTTTCCTTAATGTAAAGAATGTTCCTGCTGATCCCTTACTAATGTTCCTTTGCCTGTCAGTTTAAAAGCGCTAACGGCAAGAAGGGAACCCTATTCCACCCTCTTCAGGCTGAGATCACTTTAGTTCATCCGCGGCAGAAGAGTGACTAATTTCTTCACCAACGTGTTCCTTTTATCCACACTATGACCCTGCAAATTCCAGCTGTATAATCCTGACCCCTGTCCACTGCACAGTTCGCTGGATATATTCGAGTACTTCTTGTTGCGCCTCAAACTCTTCACGGATCCTTAGCTGACACCGCTCTGCACACTAGCAGGCGCACCACCCCTATCACTTTCCTCCGACAATCGTCTCTCTGCAGCACCGCCGTTTCTCAGAGGTGGTTCTCCTGACACACTTCAGCCACTCAGTGACAATGTTTTCTTCACTCGCCAGCGTATCGCCACAGTCTTTTCACCAATCCTTCGCTGACTCCGCTCTGCACGCTCGCAGGCGTCCCACTGCTGCCACTTTCCTCCGACAAGCTTCTCTCTGCAGCACCGCCGTTTTTCTAACGTGATTCTCCGGCCCTTTTTTAGACACTCAGTTGCTCTGTTCTTCCTATTAGCCAGCGCACCTTATATGCGGTCCACTCCAGGCTCCTGCCTCACAGCATCTTCCTGGTTTTCACAGACTTTTCACTCCCGAACATAATCGCAGACACTCCTACGCACCTTCCGTTTATGTCAAAAATTCAGTCCGCTCCTCTCTTCCCAGACACTACATTGGCGCTTTGTTACTCCACTCACCGTAGGAGTAGTTTCCGTCTGCTTCTTGTTAATACCCTCACACCAGGCAGTTCAGGTCTCTCGCTCAGTTTTTCCGACACCTTCGCCCAAGTCTGCTTACTTTTCTTTCTTCCTTTATTATGCTGCACTCCGAGTGTGTTGGGGTCCGTCTTCAATTCTCCTTCCCTAGTTGTCCTCGTCGCCAGTGTAGTGATGACCAACGGCCAGGCAAGTTTCTGTCATGGCGCTCACCTTGGAACGCTGTCTGCAGTGACATTCGAAGTGATGTCACCGCAGCGCGTTCCAAGGTGGCGCAGAGGGCAGGGGTGACATATGCGGTGGCAGTCCAGGCGGAATGGAAGATACCGCATGATAGTTTTCAAACATGAATTTAGAAACATTCATGTTTCCATCCACCCTGACAGCAATGCCAGTCGTCAACTAAGAGGCAAGTCGGTTATGTGCGCCCTTTGGGCAGTCTGGGTTGCTATAATACAGAAACAAGAATATGAAGGTGGGTGACCCAATAAACCCTTGCGAGCTTGGGCTAAGATATAGTATAAGCAAAATTGCTTGCAAGGGTTTTTTTGTGTATTTAAACTTATTTAGAAACAGGAGATTGATCAAACTTGACTGGCAGAAATTTTGAGATCAATTTAAATTAATTAAAAACCTGTTTTTCATCTGATTCAACACTCACTAGATTGGCAAAGTGGTAACAACTCACTGTAGTAAAATGCTACACGGGAAGTTTTGTTGTGTTATAACTCAAAAAGAGTGGACTACAACGCAAGTGGATTTCAAAGAACAATTCATCTATGTCTTGTCCACTTGTACATTGTTGATTATTCTTTACTGCTTTTTAGAAATTGTACCCCATGAAATGAAAATTTGATATAGAAAACTTTTTTCATAAAAACTACTTCCCGTGTAGCATTTTAGTACAGTGAGTTGTTACCACTTTGCCAATCTAGTGAGTGTTGAATCAGATGAAAAACAGTTTTTTTAATTAATTTAAGTTGATCTCAAAATTTCTGCCAGTCAAGTTTGATCAATCTCCTGTTTCTAAATAAGTTTAAATACACAAAAAAAACCCTTGCAAGCAATTTTGCATATACTAGAATACAGAAACAACATTATGGTTTAGTAAATCAAACACGGATGGTTTTGTACAACACAAGTCCTGAAGTCTTGTATTTTGAGGTCTTTTATATGTGATAATAAAGTAAAAGGAGGGAAAATTATATTTAAAATTTGGCTCGTATCACACCGTTCGATCAGGTGTGGAAGCTGGGATTGATACAAATTTTCTGGTTTAACATTGTGCAATTCAGCCACTAGAAATAAATGCTTCGCCTCCCCTGCACCCCCTTATCTCTCCCTGCCCCCTCGACAGCCCCCCTACTGGCTTCAATGTGGCCCTCGGTCACGTCACAGACCAAACATTTTTGCCCCTGGGAAAATTTTTGCGAATACCCATGTTTTGGAACATGCTACCCCTTGTCAGTAGTTGAAGAGTCCATCGTTTTTAAGTAGATTCACTTGGCGAAAGGTGCATGGTTTATAAACAAAAGAGAGAACCAATAAAAGCTTACCAAACTCCGCAAGCCATATTGGAAGGTAGGATACATTTTCTTGCACATCACGGACACTTTGAGTTGTATTGAGAAGAAGATGTTTTACTATGCACAGATCCTTTTCTGGTTAGACAGCAAGGCGCATCATGTGTCTGTTCACATGGCACTGTCTTGAAATTTGCACTTTCCATTCATAAAGCATGTGATGGAGGGCGCCAGGGTTACATCGTGACACCCCCTGGAGGCGACACTAAAGGGATGCGAACAAAACGCGCTGCGGACCCTTTAAGAAGAAAAAGGCGGGTCCATTTTCCGAAGAGGAAGCCGGGCACATTCTTATCGCCGAAGCCCCTGGACCAAAAGTAGAAGAGGACCGTGGAGAAAAAAAAAAGAGAAATTCCCGGTGTTGAAACCCCCTCGTCGCCGAAGGTCTGAGAGGTGTTTTTGTCCTTCTCTTTCTCACTACACCGGAAAGACTCGGTCGCTCTTTGCGAGCCGCCGAAAACTCGCTGAAAAGGGGAAGTTAGAAGGGACGGGGCTTTGGCTGACAGAGAAGAGGACCGACGTTGAGGAGTAAAGTGCGCCACTGCCCGCCCCGGCGCGCGGTCCGAGGGGCGCGAGATCACCCGGCGCGAGCCCAGGAGTCTCAGGTGAGCGCGCGCGCCCCCCATCAAGAGGCTGCGGGCGGAGTGAGCGCGAGGACCCCTGCGGGTGAGCGCGCGCGCCAGAGGCCATCAGGCGCTGGCGGCGGCCGGGGTCGAGGCTTGAGACGCATTGGCCCCTGCTGCCGCAATGGGGCACAGATCTCGGCGCAGCGAGAAGTTGTGTGTCAGTTGAGCCACGGGGAATTGTAACAAGTGTCTTGTGATGAAATCGTTCACAACAAGTGGCGAGCCTGGGCCTCGGAGGCGAGAGGAGTTCAGCACATCTTCAGTTTCATTAAAGCGTCACTCGCAGTATTAGATGTTAAAAGTGGGGGCACACAAGATCACTTTAAATTGTGTTTTGCCGAAGAGTTTAATTTTTAAAAGATGTATAAGGCATTTTAGAGTGAGGTTTCTGCGTCTCTCTTAGAACCTCTTGTGTACACTGTAACTCATCAGTCATGCACCATCAATGTCCGTTCCTACTCGCTTTGTTGCTGCCTGTCGTTTTACATTTTTCATTTGAAACACTTCGCAACCGTTTTCGGCATCTAAATATGAGGCATAAAAACCACGGCAGGGAAAGGGTTCATTAAATTTCTCATGTTCTGCTGTTAGTGAAACATATTGTTCTACTCTAGCCCACTGCATTCCAGTGACAACAAATAATCTGTACCATGCTTGAACACTTGGCGTAATTGCTGTTTTGTGTATAGTATTTTAATCGAATTTGTAATAAGTTTCCGCGTGACAATAGGATTTAGGTAGTTAATTTCTCGGGCACACCCCAGAACAAGGTATAACATGGTTCGTGCCATTTCCTGGTTTAAACATTGTTAGTATTTCCTTTCGGACTTTGAATAGCAAACAAGGCCCTTGGCGTGCAGGTTTTAGAATGCCAGTTTCTGTTAGCGATTTAAAAAGCTAAAGGTTTTCATTATTGCATGTTGTATTTGTAAGCACAGGTTCTCCGTAGAGGGGCAACTTTTACAAGAGCTAATCGGGAAGGTTAAAAAGATAGTTTTTTGACTATTGCGAAATGAACAGATGTGTAGTTCTCCCATGATAATATTCAATACCCTGACCAAAATATATTGAACTATTTTTGCGCTTAGGAACGGAGTGTACTTCTAATTTCAGTACATTCTGGGTTTACATAATAGAGGAAGTAGAGTTTGTTCATATCTCTGTAACAATTGGTCGGTTTGTCATTCTTTCAAAAACAGGTTTTATGTGCTTTTGCCCAGTTTTTGATGAAAGCATTTTGGGCACATATGCAGAAATTTAGAAAGTTACACCCGTTTTTAAGGATAAGAAGAATATTTGTTCGAAGAGATTCGGTTATTCTGTACCATTGCTTCAACCAGATGGATCATCTTGTTGGAGGGAATATGGTAGTTAGTATTGTGATTTCAGTCGCCTTCCAGTATTTCCCTTGCATGTCACAACGCGTGTTCCCTGCATGTGCCACTTTTAGGCGCATTTTTCTTGTAACTCATAAAGGAACAACCGTGTATGGATCATAGATTTGTTAGCATGAAGGGGAATGCACTGGTTGAGCAGCTGGAACCTGACAGCAGCGGCTTGGCGATGATGAGGATGGCTATTTTACTCAAGAGTCACATTTCACGTCGAAATTCCTCTTAGAGGATGTCATCATAACTGGCTGATGGAGTCAGTCAGTTGCTATGGCAGAGGACGTGTAGTAGTAAATTAGTTCAGCAGGAGAAGGTGAACATGAGGGAGGATATGGCCAACCTCTGTTTCTTGGCTGATAAATACTCAGTTTCTGGATTGGAGTTCAGGCACCAGAATGCAGAGCTGATGGGTGCCACTGGTAAAGGGGAGATTGGAGAGCAAATGGGGAGAATCCAGTGGAGGGGATGCTGCTGTAATAAAATGACAGTGCCTAAGACTTCGCCTTGGTGGATGCCTATTGGCTTCAACGTGAGTAGGGACTTTAAGGAACACTGGATGACCGAAGGAATGGTTTGATATGAAAAACTATTGAATGGTGCACCAGTGAAACCTTGGGAGGAGAAAACACTCGAGTATGGTTGAGTGGGTGATCAGGTCTAATGCTGCAAGGAGAATATGAATTATATAGGCTGTACTGGATGGTGAGAGATCGGTTTTCGAGTGCATGGTGTGTCGAGATTAGAATCTGTAAATGTCACTAAAGCAGTTTCGCTAAAGCGCATGGACAAAAACGTGAGTCTCAATCCTTTGATGACAAAAAATAACATCTTTGGAATTGAACTATATGGGTCCACTTTACCCACAAACTGTTCTGGACCGCACAAATAATAATAATTAATGTGAAAATATGTTAATGGGTTGCATATGGGTATTTCTATGGACTGCGCTTCACCATTTGTCCTTCTGCCAAAACTTTTCTTGCCAAAGCAAAGGGTGGGTGTAATGAAAGTAGTAGTTTCCAGTTCTTTCCTTCCCAGAAATGATGCTGGAGATGTTTATCTCAATGTGACTGGCGGCACTCGTGGCTATGGGCATTTTTTTTGTAGCTAAATTTCGATTGTGGCTCAATAGCCTCAGTCGACCGACTGGCTGTCTTAACTTTTGTTATAACCTGACTGTCCCTGGTCATTGTTCGTGTGTGTAATTTCTTACAGATCTCGTTCCCCGCAGTTATTATTACCCCCCCCCCCCCCCCCTGTACTCTACTGAGGCCAAATATTTTGGAACATTTACGTTAGAAATCATTTGGTGTTGTTTTTATGTACTGCTTAAATGCAATAATTGCTTATGCCAGGGAACTCCTCTTGCTCCTCAGTAATATGTAGCAAAACACATCATGCATTAGGTACCGGCCACCTCCCCCTCTAAATAACACCATTTTTTTTTATTTTTGATTATCAACGTTTTTTGTTAATAATGTCTCCTTCTCTATGGGATAGTCTGGGGACAAGTTCATCTCAAAGGATTTACCCATGCTTTCCTCCCCACTGGTTTACTATGTAACATTTATAGTGTAACACAATAGTTTCTGCTCAAAGTTCTGTTAATTTGTCCATTTCCTCCACTGTCTATGTTCTCTTGCTAACTGACACAGGTTTCTTTCAATGACAAGCTATAACATGAGGCGGGTCATGAAATCCTACTCAAATAATAACAGACTTACTGTTGGCCCAACACGCGTAGAGCCGCAGGGCAAGGAAGGCAGCAAGACAGTGGTACACTCCTTTTTGACCTGACTGGGATCTGAACACAGCAAGTTGCTACCCTGTTTTTGAATGCACATAATCTACTGAAAATAAAAACCACATTACAAAGGCCAGGGAGTGCCTTTCAAGGGTTTGAGTGCTGCACCTTGCACAAATTTTAAGTTAGTCACTGGACACAACATAGCTAGAATATACTTAATCAGTTCTGAATGGAATTTGTTGCCGTTTTCATTTATATGGTTTTGTTTCACTTCCTGTTTAGTCAGACGTTGAAAAACAACAGAAGCTTGGGTGGTACTGACATGCTGTTGAAGAAAAGCGTAATTACATTTGTTGACTGAACGCTTCACATTTCAGCACTGATGGTTGGTTTGTAGTTATTGCTGGTGGTAAAGAGTTTTGTAAACGCCTACACTCATTAGTTGGACCTGGGCAGTACAAAATTAGGTGAAGTAATATAGAAGTTTCCCACGACTATGTAAACTAGAAAACAAACTAGCACGCTCATTGGTTGATGTCATCAATGATGTCATAGAACATGTCATGAGTGATGTAATATGTGAGGTCATAAGTGCATGTTGGGAGTGCAAGTTATAGTTAGTTCTGCTAACCATAACTGGTGAATTTCTGTGAGGTTTTTTTTTGTTGATAACATTAATGTTGTCACCGACATTTACCTAACTATAATGTTACTTTACCCAGTTTTTTTTTCTTCAATGAATTTCTATTTTTTTCTTTCACATGGAAGTAATATTTTATTACCATGCTTAAAGTCAACCCCATTTTGTGCTTAGCCTTTGGCTGTGCATGGCATGGGGTTGGCTGCAGGGCCTGATTTTCAGCTAGACTTTGCATCCAAATACCCAGCAGGCAGCCAACCAACCCCAACGCTTCCATGGCCTTTGCTGTGTGCAGCATAAGGTTGGCCTTCAGGCCCTGGTGACTCCATCAGGGGTAAAATATAAGGGGGGGGTGTAGCTCCACATCCCAAGCCTTATTAGGCCCTGGGGACTCCATCCTCTGGGCCCTGCATTTAATATAGGTTGGTGTCATGGTGCCCACCCAGGGCATCCACCATACACTTGGGGGGGCAGGGAAGCTCCATGGCCCCTGCGGGCTCCCCGAATGCAGCCAGAGCTGGCATTGCTCCCATCCCACAGGGAGCAGCTATTTATGCTGCTACCTCCAGGCGGGAGCAATCTCTTGATATGCAGAAAAATAGGTGAAAATTCTGCTCCCTGCCCGCTGGGAGCAGAATTTGTGTTTGCTCCCTCATGGCAGGAGATAAAAAAAATTCTTCCTTCAGGTGTGAGCAAACACAAGTTTCCCTACCCGCGCCAGATATATATATGTTTGTTCAGGGCAGGGAATTAAGTCCCCAAGTCCTGTAATGGCTGCCAACAACATTCTCCTGTTACTGGCAGCAAAACAGAGCACTCACTCCTGTGAGAAGTTAACTGCCCCAGGGGAAAAAGCTCTTTGGGCCAATCAGTACGCTCTATTTTTTCAAAATTGAGTTTGAGGGAGTCTCAAACCCAGCCATTCAGAATCAATATTTTTTTAACCTTCATTTCTCAAAAACGACCGAACAGATTTACACCATTTCACAAAAAGCACAATCTGGTTTAATTTTGCTCAGCAGTTTTTGCTGTGGCCCTTCAGGTTGCCCACTATGTTGATGTTGGGACTGCTAAGACCAGAGACCATTGCGGTAATAGCCAATGAGGCGGAAGTACCTGTCCAGAGGGGCGGAACTTTTTATTAATTAAAGCAGGTGTTTCCCTTACATCGTTTTGCTGCTGTTTTGTGAAGTGTGGCTCGTGATCAAGGAGATGTTCCGAAACGCCTAGAGCCCTTGAAGCCGAATGCAAATGAGAGTGCTACAAGATGCTGTTGACCTCCCAGTACGGGGTGTGCTACCGTGCGGGCTCCTCATAGTGGGCAACCTGAAGTGTTGGATATATATATATATATATATATATATATATATCTCCATCCATCCACCCACCCACAATTTGCTTCAAAGCAGGATACGCACTCAAGGAGTTACAACCAAAAAGAGTTTATTCCTGGTTACACGCTATGCGTTTCGACACCACTTGTGTCTTGATCACACGTGTGATCAAGACACAAGTGGTGTCGAAACGCGTAGCGTGTAACCAGGAATAAACTCTTTTTGGTTGTAATTCCTTGAGTGCGCATCTTGCTTTGAAGCAAATTGTGGATATATATAATATATATATATATATATATATATATATATATATATATATATATTACCCAAGACGTCTCCTCCAGCAGAAAGAAACAGGCAGCACACGGGGCACGTGGAACATCAACCTTTTATTTTCTGTTCAGACCATGGGCATGACGCGTTTCGGGGGTTTTTCCTTTATCAAATGCCCCCCTGGTCGAGTTGTCTCTGTTGCCTGCAGTTCCACAAAGTTAAATTCAATTGTCCATCCCACCTTCTGAAGTAGTGTGGGTTGCCTGACAAACATGGCATGGAGTCGCCTCTGCCTTTGGTAGTTAACTGCATTTCCCAGCATGCAGCAGTGTAAGCATGCCGGCGGCGATACCAATTACCGGCTCGATTTTCTTGGTGGGTCAACAGCCGGTGTACCATGTCGTCTGGCGGGAGCTGTGGCAATTGTTCTGGGCAGAGGTGATGACTTCCATATGCCTCTCCCCCTTCCTCGCACTTCAGACTGTCCTGGAAATATATATATATGTGTGTATATACACATACATATATATACATATATATGTGTGTGTGTATATAGATGTGTGTGTATGTGAGAAGCAGTTGCAGCCCATATTGGTGTCGTCGCTCTGTTGTTGGCGTGGTGCGAGTTTTCTATGACTGGGCTAGTCGTTAAAATATTGCTCAAAATTCCCTGCAGGGAAATGAAAACGCACTCTCTTGTCTTGTTTGGTTTATAGCGGTTTATTCAACAACCAGTACCCAACGCGTTTCGCTTCTTGCAAAGCTTGTTCACGGGATGTTGAGCCAGTTACTAAGTCCTCCTTTTAACACAGAAGCTCATGTGACTTCCTGTGTTGGCGGTAGATGCATGCTGGTTCATGTAGTCTCCACTACATCCTCTCCACCAGCAAGCTCAATTCATTGTTCTTATAAAGTTTAAAGAAAGGGAAGGGGGGGAAGAGTGCATCTTTTGGTATGCAGATGATGTTGATTGCTCTTTAGTGAGTTTTTTATGTCCTTTGTCTCTCTTGTCAGACGGTTTGGTCGACGATCTGGTGTCACATGGTGCAGTTCGCAGTTTGTGTTTCGTCAGCAGTGTAAACACAGATTTGTTTGTTTGTGTTTTGTGGTTGTTGCCCTCTAGTGGGCAAGACTGAAGTGCTGTGTTCCTGGGTTCCACTTTCTGATTCTTCTTGCAACAATATTAGAGGTGTACGTTAAGTTCTTCTGTCAGATTTAATCCTCTGGGTTCCAGGGTCCTGAAGTTGATATGTTTCGACTCTTTCCTTCTCAGGTTTTTTTGGCGGTCCCCACCTCTCTGTCTGTGGAATTTGTTCTATGGCGCAAAATTTGAGTGATTCCCAGTTGCTGTCATGGAATTGTTTCATGTGTTTTGCCACTGCGTTGGAGCGATCTCTATTGGTTGTCGCCCTTGTGTGTTCTTCTTTGCTTCGAAGGTTGTGCTCCCTATGTATTTTTTGTGGCAGGGGCATTCAATGAGATACACCACATATGAGCTTTTGCACGTGAGATGTTGAGGTATTGTCCATTTTGTGCCTCTTCTGATTTCTATTTCTTTCATTGGTTTTGCAATTTGACATACTTTGCAGTGTCCATCACCACCCCCTTTTCTGAATCATTTTTCCACCATAAGCGTGGAAGGGTATACTCGGATGTGAGTCCCTTGCTCATTGCACCATCCGGATTCAAGCAAGCCGGGCCGAAGACGGCTGTAATGCCAGAAACCGGTCCCCGGAAGCTTGTTTCCTTCCCAGTATAAGAATTGGCTTGGTAGTTTGGTCTGCCCTGTTCCCATGATGCACTGGGCCAGGGACAGACTAATTTGCATGTAGCCATGTTCTGAGCTGGGATGGTGCAGTGAGCTAAAAAACGGTGATGGATCAAGCCCTGATCTGTTGACTGGGTATGACTGGGTATGAGTGTTCTGTTTAATTCAGATACTCTGTCCATCACCACCCCCTTTTCTGAATACTTTGCAGTGTCTGCATGGGAAGAAGCCTTTTCATTGTAGCCAATCATTCTTCGGTGTTGCTTTGTAATGGCTGTTCACTAGTCGGTCTCCCAGGTTCCTTGCCCGTCTGTATGTTCTGTTCGGGTGATCACCTATAATTTGCGCCAGAGTTGGATCAGTTTTCAAAATTGGCCAGTGTTTCTGTATGATTTTGAACAGTTTGTTGTTTTCGGCACTGTGGGTGGTTATTAGTCGGATCACATCATTGTTTGTTTGTCCATTTGTTTTGTGCAAAATTTCTTTGCGAGCCTGTGTCAGTACCCTGTTCAAGCTTTGTTCTCCCACCTTGATTGGATATCCCCTTGCTTTGAATCTTTTGGTTGCATTTCTGCTATGTAGTTGAAATTCTTCGTTGTCTGAACAGTTTAGTCTGAAGCGTAAAAATTCTCCGTATGGAATGCTCCATTTAAGTTTTATGTCGTGAAAACTGCCACCATGGAGAATGGCATTCGTGGCTGTTTGTTTCCGATGTAAGGTGGTTTGTATGGTTCCATTTCTGATATAGATTTCTGTAACCTACAATGTTACCCTTTCTGGGCTGATTTCCCATGTAAATTTCAAGTTCGTGGTGGTATTATTTAGTTTGTCAAAGTACATTAAAAATTCTTCCTTTGTGCCATTCCAAATTATTAGCAGATCATCATGAATCAAAGCCACAAGATGACTTTCTCATGCCATTGGTAATTGTTGGTATGCCACGCCAGATGTTGTTCGAACCATCCCATGGTCAGGTTAGCGTAGTTCGGTGAGAATGAGAAGCCCATGGCACAGCCTTTTGTTTGTTTGTATACTTTTTTGTTGAACAAGAAGATGTTTTGGTTCAAGCACAAGGAGATCATTTCGTTTACCATTTCGTTATGATCTTTGTACTGGATGTTTAGTTTAGCCAGATAGAATTTGCAGGCTTGTATCCCTACTTGATGTTCTATGTTAGTGTACAATGACACTACGTCCATTGTGATCAGTTGATAATTTGGCGACCATTTGACAGTTTCAAGTTTTTTCAATAAGTCTGTCGTGTCCTTAAGATAGGAAGGTAGTTTTTTTTACCAATGGGGCCAGAAACTGATCAATGTAGTTCGATATGGGCTCCATGAGTGAGTTTTTAGCTGATACTATCGGCCTCCTTGGTGATTTTTGTTTGTCTTTATGCACCTTCGGAAGGTGGTAGAAGGTTGGTGACTAAGGACATTAAAAACTCACTAAAGAGCAATCAGCATCATCTGCATACCAAAAGATGCACTCTCTTCCCCCCCCCCCCCCCCCCCTCCCTTTCTTTAAACTTTATAAGGACAAAGAATTGAGCTTGCTGGTGGAGAGGATGTAGTGGAGACTACATCAACCAGCATGCATCTACCGCCAACACAGGAAGTCACATGAGCTTCTGTGTTAAAAGGAGGACTTAGTAACCTGCTCAACATCCCGTGAACAAGCTTTGCAAGAAGCGACAACGCGCTGGGTACTGGTTGTTGAATAAACAGCTGTAAACCAAACTATAGGAGAGAGTGCATATATATATATATATATATATATATATATATATATATATATATATATATTCAAGTGTAATATAAGCAGTTTATTACACAACGCGTTTCAGCATAGAAGCCTTGTTCACGTGCTTCTATGCTGAAACGCGTTGTGTAATAAACTGCTTATATTACACTCTGGATTCGCTTGTCTGATTACCTGAGAGCGCAACGTTAACCTGGTTTCCTTTGAATACTGAATTACCGGACTGCTTCGCCGGCATTTGCGCCAACTCCCATGGGTCCCAGCACCCCGGAAGAAGCGTTTCTCTTGTCTTTTATTTATATTTATATATATATATATATATATATATATATATATATATATATATATATATATATATATATATATATATACATACAATATACACACATGCATATATATGCTTTTAGACAATACTTAGTTTGATACAATATGTGCTTTTATTAAAAAATCACCCACAAACAAAATGAGCATTGGCCATTGTAGGCCTATTGGCTTTCCCACTGCATGTTTTAATATAGAATTTTAGGACTTTTATGGAATTTCAATCTTTCTTACATTGGACTGGAAGAACCAGTGTACCTGTGGTCTATCTATTTATTTGTCGAGATGACTTAAAGCTTTAGTACTTAAGCAGCTTAAAAAAGGTAGACCACAGGCCTATTTTCCCTATATAACGTACAGCTGCAGCGCTTTGATACTGCCAGATTGTGGTGATGAGCAGTATGAGGAACATCTCTTCAATGTGCCCGTTTCCTGTCCTCTCTTCAGTCGTGGTAGGAAGTCACATGGAAATGAGTCGGCTGACAGTTTTTTAAGCTGAGGCATATGTGCCTTTGTGACAGGAAGTCTCAATTTTTTTCATTGATTAGAAATGGATGACTCGCTCCTCAATGCTACGCTTGCTGTCATTCCAACAAGACTTCATCTCAGTGTAAATTTTAAGTTAAGTTGATTCCTGGTATTTTGGGCACTAGTGCCTGGCTTGCAGTGCTTAATTTGTGCCAGTGGTTTCAGATGGTGAGCACAACAAGGGCTTGTATTTCATCTCCAGGCTTTGACTCCGAGCTAGTGAGAGGAAGAAAGAAAAGGATGAAAATAAGAGAAAGATAGAGAAGTATTGAATCACTATGGGAGAAAACGGATGAACACCAAGCTGCAAGAGTGAGAGATATGGTGTAAAGTGGTGGAAGAAAATGGCATGAGGTTGAAATAAGAATAGGCTTTCTTGGTATGCAGCAAACCTGGAATTTGGCGATGCTGGCAGCCCCTAAATGTATATGTGTGTGTGTGTGTGTGTGTGTGTGTGTGTGTGTATATATATATATATATATATATATATATATATATATATATATATAATATAATTTTTATTTTTTATTTTTTTTTTTGCAGAAATTAAACACTGTTGGCCTAGTTCAGTTTCAAAAATGCCTCATATGGCACAATACAATTTCATGTTGGTAAGAGGCTTCACTTCATGATATGCACTTCCTTTGCTTCCGTCGTGAGTTAAGTATTTCGTTTGGCTTCATTAGACAAGCATGGACAAAGCCAGCAGGCCTTGATTTGTATTTATACTTAAAAAGTGGTGTGTGCTTAGGCCAAAAGTGGCATTTTACAAGTAACCCAAGCGTAGGCTCTGCCATTAATCCCTCACTGAGTACAGTGTAATCTCGAACTGCTTACGTCTCTTACCATTTCTGAAAGCTGTGACCTAAATTTGCCTCTGCTGTGTCCAGCGTTACTGCAGGCAGAACAACCAGAAAATAGCCTGGACTACAGTTTATCTGTCCAATGAGAGCTGTGTCACTGATTTTAGTTATGTTTCTGATAATACGTAGAGCTGTGAAATCTGCATGCTATTTGTGGTTTCTAATTAAGTATTGAGAATTGTGTAGATTGGGGGTGTTCTTCAGTGGAGAATGTTACTGAGCGATGTACCCTGTGGAATGACTCTGCTGTTCAGTGGGCTACGTAGAGCTGCTTACCCAGTGGCAAGTTTCAGTTTTTTAGGACTCCGCCTGTGCTGTCTCAAAGAGACATTCTGTTTTCAATTTAGTGGGCTTCAGCCCGCCCATAAGCTTACCGTTTGTTCGCTTCATTGTCGCTCTCGTATCCTTCGTTCCCATTTGTTAATCGAATGAACACATCGTTCCTCATACTGTGTTTGGCCCTCACCCAGAGCATGGACTAAGTACTTCTGCCATCTACTGCTCCCCTTTTAGGAGCTAATTTGTTTTTTACTTGGAGCACTCCACACGAGCGCTTGTGTTTTCATTTGCTCTGTTTTCTCTCACCTGCCCCAATCCTGTGGCTTTTTTTTTCCTTCACAGATCCGCATTCTTATTCACCTCCTCACCAGCCCTCTCGCTGCTTTTGTTCCATTTTATAACTTGCTTGCAGTGTTTCATTATTTTTAAAAAAAATAAATGAAATAGAAACCATTTCGAAATGTAGCTAGGCATTTAAAATGACGCTTCACAAGGCATGTTGTTTGTCAGGTCAGGTGCTATCCACATGTTTATTTTTATTTTTTACTTTAGTTTCATTTTCACTCTCCAAGGTCACCCACTGCACCCCTCTCATGTAAACATAAGTGCCAGCTTCTGGCAGATGAGTTTCAACAGAGCACATTGCAGCTCAAGCAGGCCAAACAGGTCTTCTGTTGGGGGCTGTGCATGGGCCCGGGAATCTGCCAGGCCAAGGAGCAGCTATGGGAGCTGGGCTCAGGCAACCAACTGCTCGGGCACTTTGTTTCATTTTCTTTAAGAGCTACTCCTTGTGTGCTTTTGCCCAAATATTTGATTTCACCAAAACCTTTTTCTTCATTTTCACGCATGAAAGCACTTTCTAATATGTGAGTTCAGAATACAGTGCAGGGTAGGTCATATCGCTTTTTTTTACAAAACCTTCAGCCATGCTGAACGGCTGCCGTGCTGCTTTTCAACATGGCTGAAATACATTGACAACACCAATAATAATAATAATAATAATAAAACATTTATTGAGCGCATGGCTGCACAACTGTGTATCCCCGCGCTAATTGCTGAAGAATCTCAACCGAGAATCAAGTCAAAGGGAGAAAGCGAGGCAGAGTTATTGAGG
Source organism: Lissotriton vulgaris (assembly GCF_964263255.1). Lineage (NCBI taxonomy): Eukaryota > Metazoa > Chordata > Amphibia > Caudata > Salamandridae > Lissotriton > Lissotriton vulgaris. Next base: position 72,619,646 of record NC_141700.1, read on the forward strand.
GAACAGGTGGGTTTTCAAATTAGCTCTGAATAGAGTTTCCGATGGTTCCATTCTTAAATGAGTAGGAAGAGCGTTCCAGTGTTTCACTCCTAGATAACGAAAGGAGCGACCACCGATTTTTGCTCTGTGGATGCGGGGGAGTTTGAAAAGGGACATTCCTGAGGACCTCAGGTGTCGGGTAGGGCGGTGTATGGTCATGAGGCTCCTTAAGTAGGTGGGACCCTTGTTGTGGGCTATCCTATGGGCATAGCAGAGGCTCTTGAATTTTATTCTCTCCTTTACGGGGAGCCAGTGCAGTTTGGATAATGCAGTTTTGGCAGAAGTTCTTTTGGGAAGGCCTAATACCAAACGGGCTGCTGCATTTTGTACACATTGCAGCTGGTGTAGATGTTTTTGGTTGATGCCTAGAAGGAGGGCATTCCCGTAGTCCAGGTGCGGTGTAATAAGAGCATGCACGATGGTTTTCCTGGCTTTGATCGGTATCAGGTCAATGATTTTTCTGAGAATTCTTAATGTGCCGATGCATTTTCCAATGATCTTGTTAACTTGGGATTTTCAATAGCTCTTGAATTGCTGAGACCTATTGGCTTTGCTAAAACTCTGCCGTCTAGTAATTGCATTTGCATTGTACATTGGGTTTTATATTACTTTGGCCAGAGCTCAGGCTTACATCCCAGCTGCAAATTGAAATTGCATTTATATGGAGCTTACTACCCCTTACAGATCATTGGAACGGAGAAGCATAGTCTCTTCTGAAGGGCTCAGAATGGACAGTATCTAGGGAGGAAGAGCATCTCATGACCTCGGAAGGAGCATGGCGTGCACGAATAGCGTGAATCCAGTGAGAAATCTTCAGTGGCCACAAAGAGCAAAATTACTGTTCTCCACTCTGGTGGCTGGTGTCTGTTGAGGTTTGATGAAAAGGGACATTCACACATTTATTCAGATTCCCCGGATTGTACAGGCTCTTTGAGCTCAGCAGTGGGTGACAGGAGGACAGGAGTGGGAGGCGAGTATAGAAGCAGTGAGTACCCCATAAATGTTGCATCCTAGAATTACTAGCAAGATGTCTTCCAGCCATTCACTGGTATCCGTCCATTTCTTTGGTCCTGAGGAATAGATTGCAAATCTCGGGACTTGGTTTTATCACAGGGTATTGAGGCTAATCCAGGGACTGCGACCCCGACCTGTACGAATTGGGAGTATGTGGGGTTTGCTTGAAAACAGTCTATTGTGGTGGTAACTTGTGTGCTACTGAAAGCTGCTGCTGCTGCAGGGATGTTTTTGGTTAAGGGGTTAGTGAGAGCTGTGAGCAAAGAAGAGCACACTAAGCCAAAAACATTCTATATACACACACTACAAGAGTTTAAGTGTAAACATCTGATCACGCATAACATCCAACTGGCTTCGGTGTACAGAGCCCTAAAACGGACATCACAGGAGGATAGGAAGAAGGGTGATCTGCCTCACAGTATTCATGCAAACATTTGGGATGTGTGTAATTGAGCAATATTTCTGTTGTCTAAAGGGATATTAAGAGCTATTGTACCAGAGGCTTGTCTGTTTTCAAGAGCTATGTAGCCGACTGCGTGTGGGTTACTATCCTTTTTAGGGTTTAGCAGAGAGCTGCCTAACCCTCGAGAGGAGTTAAACATAATAATGTTGTGAACTGTGCTTTTGCTCCTCCAAGGAAAGCTTAGAATACAGTAATTCTTTTTATTTGCTAATTATAACTAATTTAAGGATTATAGTGAGCAATTGCATCAATAAAATCCACCCCATCATACATTTTCTACAGGTTGTTTTTTTAATGTGCAGACATTTTTGGCTCAATGCAGTATTCAGCGGGCCTTTGTCGGGTCAGAGACGTTGCAGAGTCCAATATCCGCCTCATGCAACACTTCTCGGCCCATCCGCCGACTCTATTTTGTTTCTGTTTTACAGGACGGCGTAGGGCAACACTCCACAGCTTTGCAAGCAGAAATGTGCACATCTTTAAACAATGAACAAGCAGAACTCCTAGACACACAAGCACATGAACGAAAGAAGCCCTGCCCCAGGTCTGTGTGAAGCATGATCCAATGCCCCATTACAGATGCTGGCACTGTTCATTTAACGAAAGACCGACTGCAGTGTAGATCATTCAGATCTTGTGAAACCCTCCCAGATCGCCAGTTCAGATCACAAATATTTACAGGCTGCATTAACAAGAACTAAATATTTTCACCTTAGAGATTACAGTGGTCCACAGCTTAAATGAACATTAGCAAAGTCAGTAGGTCTGGGTTTAATGTGCTAACACATGCAGTGTTCGCACATCGGAGGGAGCCAACAGCAGTCGGAGGGCTATAGTTGTAAAATAGCTCATGCACTTCAATGCAAACCCTAGAGTGGCAATGGAAGGATACACTCAAACAGCCATTAGTATTAGGCGAGAGATGAACTCTTCACTGGGAGGAGCCAACATGTGATTGACAGTTTCAAGCTGGTGGATCCAAAACCCACTCTATGTATAGGGTTAGTAATTTGACTTTGATGGATGTGATGTAGAAACCTACACCTAAAAAGGAACGACTGTTAGAAACGTCGAGACCAGACTTTTGTAGTTTTAGTTCTGCAATGCAGACCTTCTGCCTCATCCAACATCCTTACAGTGGGTGCATCGAGCTCCTGTGTACCATAGCCCTTGCTCTTCGTTTAACAGCTGTACAATATTAGTATGCATCTGTGGTGAGTGCAGCACATTGATATAGTGTGTGTACACCTAGTTTTCTTGTAGACCGGGATTTTGACGTTGCATTGGAACCATATTTTCTTTTCGCGATTATCTTGAGTTCTTCAAGCGTGCTTCATCGTTTGGCTTTTGCTGGGTAGGCTGTTGGGTAATCGGTAAGCTTCATGTTCCTGGCTTGCAGTCTGCACTCTACTGCGACATGAACCCCCTTCCATTCATAGCTCTTTGTGATATGGGGATTCTCAGTTCTCGCATTTTAATTAAATTGTGTATGCAATGAATTTAGACCAAAGTGACCCATACCTTTCGTGCGCTATGCAGGATAGCTTTGTGTGGTCACCGGCAAGACCTATTCACAGACAACGTAAAGAGGCTCCGCTTCTCAAGCCTCTGTTTAATCTACAATAGGTGTGGCCCAGGTAGGTTGATGCAAACTTAGCTCAGTTCATGACATCCAAATTACCCCTAGCAGGGTCAATGTAACGTTTTCTCAGCAGAACTAACATGCTTGTTTGAAAATGAGGAACTGATACCTCTGACAACCGGTGTTCATCTGGTTACACATTTCGTTACTCTTTCAGTACAGAAGTTGGGTACAGTGACTGTCAGCAGGTGGTTCTCCATGGACCTTGGCAAGCTAAAAACGGGATTATTTTAAATGCAAGAACACCAATGTAGCAGCGTTTGCTTTAAAAACGTCTCTGTTGTAGTCGGAAGAGTGTGCATTTCACTAGTAACTTCTATTTTCCTTGTTAACTTGATTGTAGGTTTTATCTGCTGGCTGACAAAGCTGTGGCGGCTGTATGGCTAGCTCTCAATGTGATTTGGTTATACTATTTGCACATCCTCTGCCCAGGACCTAGGTGTGTTTGTTTTCATGGACTTTGATTCCTAACAGTGAAGAAGCGTTTAGATCACATACCACCTGAGCCTTTACCACTGATACTGGGCGCGTGTTGTAGTTGATTCAGTTGTGTGCGCTTTTTACAGTGGACAGAAGTGTTTCTGGCTTTGATAGGACGCAGTACGAAAGTACAGTTTTTGGAGTTCATTTTGGCATGCTTTTAATCTACGCAAATGAGATGTGTGATCCACTTGTTCCTATATCTTGGGATCATGTGCATATGTTGTTTGGTGTCATTCTAACTGTTTGCAGTACTAACAATAGTGCAAAGACTACTCTTTTTATCCTTAAAATCTGTGCTTTCTTTGGTAGTATATTGGTGGTCCATATTGTGGAGTCAATAGGTGTAAAGCAAGTTAAATGTAAAAAAATATATAAGTAAAGCACTAGCTAGCGCTGACTGCATCATAGCGCTATGGTTTTTTTACACTTTCAGCCATGCTGCACAACAGCTGGGCTGCTGTACAACATGGATAAAAAAAAAAAAACAACAGCCTATAGAACTTGCGTATAGGCGCGACCTATTGGCTTTGCCATTGCTTGTTAAATTTGGAAGTCTTAGTCCTGTTACCCAGCCCATCTGACCCGAACACTGACGTGTACAGCCACATGCAGGTTTTCTCTTGAAGAGGAAATGATGACTGCTGCAGAGATGGTTGCTGGCACAGGATGTGGTCTAGCATACACGTCTGCAGCTTTTATCGTTAAAAAAGGTTCACATAAAGATGTAGAAGAAGAAGAAAGGGGGACTGAGGGTAAGAGTTTGACGCAAGTCTTGAACAGTTGATTTATTTTTTAGTTTTTTTTGGGGGGGAAGGGGGGGAAGGGGGGGGGGGGAGTGGGGGGGTCGGTTTAGCTTCTATCTACCTTCTCCACCGTCCTACTGAGACCCGTCACTCCAGCCTTAACAGCGTGCCCCCGTACATGGATCTTGAGAAACAAGACTGCATGTGCCAAAATGTTTTCCCTTTTTATAATTTTCTCTGATTTCCCCGGATGGGTGGGTGCTAGGGGTAATCTGGGTTAGCAGTGTATGCGTAGGCCAGTCAGAACTGTCTGGTTACAGGGTATTAATAGTCAAGTAAAATGAATCACTTACCAAATAACTTTAATATGCTTAAGACCATCTTGCTTTGGACAAAATCTAGACCGATCCTTTATTTCAATCAGCAGGAACCTTTTCATTAATGCAAAGTTAGTGCTCTGGAGGGAGGGAGGGAGGGCATGTTGAGTGCCATGAACCATGTTCTTTGGGATGTGATTGAGAATACAGTAGGTACTTAGCTGCATTGGCAGTGTAGACCCGCTACTGAGAGATTCCTCGAGTAAGCGGTTTATCCTAGGCCCTAGCCAGCTGCTTAATAAAACTGGAGCCTAAGCTCGCATATGAAAGGATTATGTAATGTCTGCTCTGAGATAGGATAGGATGCCCCCGGCTGTTTTTAGCTCTTATCCTCCTTTCCCTGGTTTCTGGTGGTGGTAGTAGGCTTACTGGGTCAAGCAAAATGTTCATGTTTGTTTTCCAAAGAAGCCCAAACTCTCGTGTCATTTGGGCATGCCAGACATTAAAATTAAAGATGCAGAGTGGTCCTACAACTGAGTTTTATGAAAGTAACTCCAGGTATTAAGTTGAATACTGACATTTTGTTTTTATTTTTATTTATGCAGGCATTCAGAAAGAAGTCACTGCCTCAATGACTACAAGGTTATCGCTGACCATAACACTGAGGTAATTTCGGCACCTCATTGGTGCTTGACGTGAACAAAACCTTGTGGGTGTCAAGGAAGTTTCAAATTCTTAAAATACAAACATGTCCAACCCTCTAAAGCAAGTATTTAACAAAGATCGCACTTTCCGGCCTAAGCGGAAGTTTGAGCCTGGTACGCAGCGCTTCGAGCTTCACAAGAAGGCACAGGCTTCCCTCAACGCGGGACTTGACTTGAAGCTGGCTGTCCAGCTACCACACGGCGAGGACCAGAATGACTGGGTGGCTGTGCATGTGGTGGACTTCTTTAACCGCATCAACCTGATCTACGGCACAGTGAGCGATAATTGCACAGAGCAGTCCTGTCCGGTCATGTCTGGTGGCCCCAAGTACGAATACCGGTGGCAGGATGATCACAAGTACCGGAAGCCCACAGCTCTCTCCGCCCCCAAGTATATGAACCTGCTGATGGACTGGATCGAGGTGCAGATTAACAACGAGGACATCTTCCCAACCAATGTTGGTGAGTTTTGGGGAAGTGGTCATGCAAATTTCAGGGAGAAAGTGTCTGGGATGTGGTGCTTAAGCAATCTCAAAGAATGCATTTGTGGTCGATGGTTCATCTGTTGCCATGGCGTGATCTTCGAAATCTCCGTTGCCTTGGTTATGTTGACTGACAGTTGGGGCACTTATGAGCTGTGATTTGGGCCTTAATGCTCAATCAAAAATGCACCCCATGAAGGCTTTATTTTGTATACTACTTGGCACGGTGATGTGGCGCAGTGTTGAAATGTGCTTTCCTTTGCTCCATAGAGTTGTCAAGTACTTCTGGAGAATAAAACTACTCGGCAGCCCGGTAATCAAACCATGATTTGGGGGCTGGTGGGCATGTTTTCTGATTTTGAGGACACTCTTTATTGCTAGTGTTATTTTTCTTGCATGAAAGTAGCAAATTTGAAGAGGCGTAGGAGTTAGGTGAGTTATTAATAATCTAGCACCGTATTTAGGTCTTGTTTCTTTGATCTGTATTTTAATACAGCGCATGTCCATGCAACCTAGAATTTTGACGGCTTCGTTCCATATCTGTATCAACATGCCATACCCTGCTCATCTCCAAAGCAGTGGCGGATGCTACTTAATGGGAGGTGGGGGATTATTAATATTTTTAACTCACTTGCCGGCCGGCCGCCACCACCTCTCGGTTGTCTTTGGCTTGCCAATCAACTGCAGGACTTCAGGGGCAAGATGCACACAGGTTCCCTTAGCCAATCACGATGCTGCCTTACAGTAGTGTTGTGATTGAGTGTGTGCAATACAGCTAGAGGAGAACTTGCAAAGTGTGCATGACGGCTGAACAGTCATACGCACTTAGTGTGCTCCCCACTCCTCCCACTAGCCCCAGCTCTTGCCAGCCCAGCCAGCACCTAGGCAGGAACGAGAACTAAAATGATAATAACATTGGTTATTGCCATTGTAGTTTTCCTTTTTTACACTGCTTGTAGAGCATTAGGAAGACTCTCCTCAACTTTAGTGGAGGAGTTGCCGTTGCTCCAAAGTTATCCTTGCCCGAGTTAGTTTGTGTCCACTTACAAATTACAAGTTCTTAAAAGTAACCATAAAGTTAGCTCAGGAAAACACTAGTGGGGAAATTTCCTATGAAAGTAAAGTTCAGCCTTTAAAAGCTGTGAAAAGTAACTTTGTGTCTTCTCTTCTTAGCTCATTTCCAGTCAGTCAGCAGGTAAAAATGAGTTTGGCTGTTAACACTCCAATGTATTTCTTTACTTGAGGGTAGAACAAAGTGTGAGATGACTCACTTGCACTTCGCGACATTCAGCCAGCTGTAGCATAAATGTAATCCGGCACAGGTAATTAGAATCTCCTTAAAAAAATACTTTGGACTAGCTGTAAATATTTTACATCTCAATAAATGGCTAACTTATTAGACAAATTGAAGTTATGGTTCAGTAAGTAATCCCTTACTATGTATTTTTTAAAGGTATAAGTAACCACTTTTTTCCGTTGTACTTTCCCTTCCCTGTGGCTGTTGTGGCATATATAGCTAACTGAAGAAATACATTGTATACGACAATGATTAACAGCTGAAAAGTATGCACTGCTCCTGTTCTGTATCACGTCCCTTTTACCGGCAGTTGCTCTTCAGCCTGTATTTTTCCATAGCTTATGTGAGTATGATCACAGAAGAGTGTGTTTTTTTTGTCACTATTTTGACAAGAATTTTGTCCTCCCAGTAAATCGATTTTGATTTTACTCATATTTACTGAGTGACCACTTTTTTCCACCAATTTGTGGCTACATTTCAGGGTTATTTGTTCTCTGTGGACACTGCAGGTGTCTAAGAGATAGCTTATAATATACAGCAAGTGAGTTTTAGGTCTCCACCCCCCTTTCAACCTGTGGCCTTTTTTGACCAGCTTCTTTCAGCTATTGGCTTTGAGACTTTGTCAATCACTTCTTGGCTCGGCCCAGAGGAGTAATAATCTCTCACGCAGTTTCTATTGGGTGTTTGATTGTATCCTTCCGATGCAATTCAAATACTTGCATTGAACTGTAGGAGGAACTACTTTACAACTGTACACCTGTCTGTCTGTTCTCGCTGGCTCCTTCCCATGTGTATCGCTTTAACGTGCTAACTCAATTTGCGTAACGACATTAAAGCCAGACCTATTGGCTTTTCCAGTGATTGTTCCTAGTGTTTCTGTCCCAGCACATTCATCTTGCCCAGACTATTTGAAGTGCTCTCCATGCAGCAGGAAAAAAAGATGTAAATAACCCACATTATTTGTATGTTGCCAGTCTGCTGTCCTCGAACTCTTAAAGATTGTGAAATATGCCTGAACATGTCCGAGACGAATCGAAAAGACTGAGCAAGGATTTTGCGTCGGAGGATACAGAAGGAACTGAGGAGCAAGGAGGCGCAGGCAGTGTGAGATAGGGAGGCCAGGATGGGTACTACCTCCATTGTGGCCTTTCCGTCAAGACCACATTAGGTTTCTTGTACATAAGCGGCACAAGAAATCTTGCAATTTGCACCACTCTGTCAACATCCAACAATCTCCACCGTCTGTTTATGCTCTAGATTTTGGAGTATCACACCCAGGCTGCCCTTGCACTCCTATTAAAAATATTATTCATTGCAATTTCTCAAAAGAAAAGGGTGAGAGGGTTTTGATCCTACTACATTTGGGATAAATCATATGTGCAAAATCGTGAGCAATCTTCATGAGTCGGCAGAGGCTAATGCTTCTCAATTTTGGTTCTGAGTTGCAAGTTCCAAAATATCTTTTAATTGTTACTTCATCTAGTTTACTTGCCACTGTCACTGGTTGGTAACCCATATTGATCTGATGTATATCTCTGTTCTAATTCCTGGAGTGAGTGTATTCATGTGGTCTTCCATATTTGACATGAAATAGTGTTCAGTTTAATCTGCCTTCTTGATTTCGTCCATGGTAACCAGTTCATGTGTTGATACTATTTACCCCTTGTATCTTATTTTTTTTTAATGAAAAAAAAATAATTTGTCAAAAACATATAACGCAGAGCTCTTAAGACGCAGAAACTTCTTCCGCATCAATATACATCAATTGTATTTGACTATTTTCAGGAGAAAATGAAGAGCAATACAAATAAAATATGAACTCTAAAACTGTAACAACCCTAACCCACTCCCCAGCACACTGTCGACCATTCAAGAGCAACACATCATGTCACTGACTGCAATTGTAACATATTAGTACCTACGAGGCAGCTATCCTGCCGAACATCCGTAGGAAAAGAGATACAAAGAACAAAGGAGAAAAAGAAAATAATAACAACAAGTGGGGAGGTCATTCTGGGTCTTGTTGCCTGTCCACCTGTGGCGGCTCGAGCTCTAGGCCACAATAGTCTGCCCAGCACTTCCAGATCTTAAAATGCTTTGTGGGGCACCCCGTGGCCACAAAGATTGGGGTCACTAGACCCATACTGAAATCAAGACCATTTTTCCAGGCAGAGACTGAGGGTGCCACCGCTGCCTTCCAAGCCCTAGCAATATCCCTTTTTATTAGGGTAAATCCCAGACACACGAGATGGCGCTTACAAATGTTGCCCCCGATCCCTTCCATAACATGCTGGAGGACCAGCTTCGGTGAGTTTTGAAGGTCCCACCCCAACACTTTGCAGGTCAGCACCCCACTCCAGAATCGCGCTAATGCAGAGCAGTGCCAGACCGTATGCAACAGGGTTCCCTACTCATGTTCGTATCGGAGACACACTGGGGAGGCCACCAAACCCTCCCTCCAAAGCCTAACCCCGGTATAGTCTACCCGGTGGAGGTACTTGAACTGGATGAGTCGTAGGCTCATTGTAATGGCTGCCCCTTGCGGAGAGGCCAAAGCTTTCGTCCAGTCTTCCTCCTCCATCTGACTAACGTCGCCCTCCCAAGTCTCCCTCTAGTGGTGTAGTGACAGGGAGCCGTGCGTGACTAGGGACTGATACATTTTAGAGATCTTGTAGTCGTGGAGGTCCTCCATAAATATCTTGGCCTCCACCGGACTGAACTCTGCCAGTGTCTCCAACCCCTCCAAAAAAGAAACCTACGGTCACAATCAGCAGAAAATTTCTGTGTGCCCAGATTCAAGCTCTCCAGGATGGGAGGGAGATCCTTTGCCCACCAGGGTCCATCCATCTGGAACGACTACCACCCCATATACGAAAGGAGGGGAGTTACTCCAGGTTCAGAAAAGAAATAAAAACCTGGTTGTTCGATCAATAATCTTGAACGACCTCAGCTGAACGCATTCCATCCTCTGTGCTGTGTTCTAGGCGCCGGGAAACCCTTTTTGGATAGCTGTTTGCACCCTACAAGTTTTAAGAATAAATAAATAAATAAAAACAAGCTAGGGGGAAATAGCATGTCGGAACTGTAGATACCTAAAAAAATGGGTTTTTGGCATTTGGAAGTATTTCTCGATATCCTGGAAGGATTTCAAAACCGGTCCCCGCATGACGTCGCCCAGGGTAGAGATCCCAATGTTATCCCAGTCGCGGAATCCTGACAAAGCCGCCAAGTGTGGTAGGCATCCATTATGCCAAAGAGGGGGTTCCCGGGTCGGTCTGTTCCACCAACCCATCCTCCGTAACGCCTGCCTCCAGATCTTGAAGACCGTCCTCGTGGCAGAAGGTAGGGAGCATCTCAACTGGGCAGAGTAGAGAATTGTATGTAAGGTGTGTTCTCCCATGCACCGACATTCGACGGCATATGCCGGGTCCGCCCTGTCCCCATATCACCATTTGTTCAGGACGAGCAAGTGCGAGGCCATACAGTAGGACAAAATATCAGGTTGCCAATCCCCCACAGTACGTAGACCGAAAACAAGCCCCTTGTATCTTATTGATGTTTTAATTGTGGCTCTTAAACTCTTGGATAATCTTTAAATGTGCACAAGCGGTGTACCCATAGTCTAATATTCCTGCTAATCTAGTATGATTTTTAATTTTTGGTGCCACCCACAAACTATCTCCGATTTTTATTTTCCTCATCCCACTTTTGGTTATGAAACTCATTCGTTTTTTTCTAAGCCTATCTTTTACTAACATGGCTCGCTTTGGTGCCAAAGCAAAGTCAGACAGTCTTTCCTATTAGCCCACTTGAAGCTAGGACCGCTGAGCTGGGGGCAACCTCCATATTCCCATTGTCTACAATGTGTAAGGCTCTTCTCAGTTTGAGCATTTTCCTCTGTGGGGTTTTTTTGTCAATGGAACCTCTGTGTCTGCATTTTCTGACTCCACAGATCTTTGTAAGTCAAGTGGAAATATATTGAACCAGAGGACTTCTAAGTTCTGATCTCCTTTTGAAGGAGCCCCAGGTGAAAGCGAGCAGTACAACACTTTTTTTTTCTTGCCAATCTTTCAAAGTTCGTTTCTCCCTCTTCTCTTTTTTTTTTTTTTTAATACATTTTTAAATATTTTTTTAATATACACCAAACACCCCCCACACACACACAGCACAGAAGAGAATCCTAAATATATAAATCTCTTTTCAGTTCATTAAAGTAATACATCCATATACTTGATTCTAAATTCATGAATTCAAATCTTTCTGCAGGAAAAAAATAGTTTACAAACTTCCAAAAAGACATAATACTCAATACAATAAATTCCCTCAATTAATACCGCTTAGCCATGTCCCACGGTCGAGCAAAAACAGGCAGAATTTTCAATCCTGACCATCAAGATTATCCTACCCAGTTATAGCATTTCCCAAAGCCCCTCCCCACTCCGCCTATTGCTCCTGTATTCATGTTGTAAGTGGGGCCCATATCAGCAAGCCTCTTTTCTTTGTCCTTTGGGGCTTCTGCTGAAATAAAGCCCTTTCAAGGTTATATATGGCCAGGAGCCGAGCCAGCCATTGCCTGCAAACAGGTAGTTTAGGATCAGGCCAAGGCGATACACAGGCGGAATTCTGCCGAGGCTGTACACAAGAAATTTCGCACACTTTTAGACACCCTTTCTTCTAGTATACCCAACAGAATCAGCTGAGTTGATAAGGCAATTTCCAATTTAAGTTTTATATTAAAAAAATGAGACATTTCATCAATAATTGCAGCAAGTACAAAAAGTTAGTCTCAAATATATAAATTTTAAGCCACTGCAACAGGTCACCTTAAATGTATGGTATGACACACTACTAAATCTGATGAGAAAAGAGTTTAAAAGTACTCACTCACTCTTTCTTTCTTGATGAACTCCAGAGAACCAAAAAAATATGGCGGAGACTGAGAACGGTGAATAGCAGTGTTAGACTTTTTGGTGAAGGGCCCAGTAGTGTGTAAGAAAGCAGACCATGTGTGGAGGAATCGTTTTGCATGATGATCATTGCTTAATGTGAGTAAAAGTTGGCGCAAAGTTCAAAGGAAAGTGGGCAATATTACTTATAAGCATAGCTTTATGGATGTGTCTCTAAATGTGTGAAAATCCTATTTTGCCAGGCCATGCTGAATGATGTGTTCCAGCCAGATGACTTTAGGTTGAAGCTGACGTAGCGCAGTTGATCTGATCCCTAACTTTGTAACTGCATGTTGATAGTCTTTAAGAGCTATCCATTACGGTGATCTTTTTCAGCAGAATCAAACGAGTGCTTTAAACAAAGTTTGGATGTGAGTTTCAAATATATTAAAACGGCCAATCTATATTACTAACCTTCTTCAGCACCATCTGGGCTCTATATTTCTGAATGTGTGTTCTTTTATCCAACCACTTCTTTATTTTCCTTTACCCAGCATTATCAAGTGAGTAAACATGAGTACATGAATCTGTGGCACCTGCTTCCTCTTTCCACTTCCTGTTTTTTTCTACTTAATGTTGCCTCAAGTAAGCTTGAAAATGTTGTTTTGTAAGAGTGCTTCCTTTCAGCAAGCCACTTGCTCAGGTAGTGGTGTACGGTGCTGTACAACACATTCTCCCCTACAGTTCTGTCTTGGTAGGGCTCTCTGCAGTAAGTTGCGTCCGTGGAGGAATATTTTACAATGCCAGAATACCTAGTTTTTAGGTCGAGCCTAGCAGCAGGTCGGCATGCTGTTTTAGAGTATGCACTGGAAGCCCTGCTCACACTCCGCCCATATTTGTCATTGTCCTTCTTAAATGCTGGCTTCTGATTCGTAAATAAGCTTGTTAGTCCCGCCTTGTCTGCATTTGTAACCGCCTATAAGACTGGACCTTTTACTTTGCTTATTATACAGTCTGCATTATAAGTGGGTGAGCTTTATTTTGTTTGTTGTGGCGGCTTCTTTTTTGTATTTGCATGATGTGCTGGCGCCCACTTTAGGGACACCGCGATTGGTTTCAATTTTTTTTAGCGTTAATAATGAACGCGGCGCCAGATTCATGGACACCTCGCTCTGCAATATATTAGTTATTACTTTTGCAAAACTTCGAACTATTGGTATTGCAAATGACAATGCCTTTTATCATTATAAAAGGCATTGCTATTTACAATGCCAATAGCTCAACTCGCAATTGCGAGACCTATTGCATTATAAATGCTTGTTTGTTTTTGATGAGAGGGAACGACATTTAATACACCCAAAATGAGCTCTCCGTGACACCAAATCACATCCAGGTTAATATTAAAATGCAATACTACAGTGTCTCTTTAGATTAATAGTTCTTTTTATTCATCAATCCTTCTTTTAGTTAATGTACAATACAAAATCCAAACCGCCTCAGAACCAGACAACATTTGTTTCAAGGTGACTGTCTTTGTCAAGGCTCATAATACTTGCTCCCCAAAGAGTTGTCACTACAATAAAATCTTCATCATTCAAAATCCAATCTCCTACCAGGTCGTAGCAATGTTATTTGATTTCTAATTTTCTTATTTATGTAATTATTCCAAATTTAAATATAATCTATTCCTTTAATCAAGTCTCTCCATCATAGTCTGTATCAGGAGATTGCGTGTATGGCTCTCAGGTTACAGGAACGGAATTTGATTAAAATCTTACTCTGACAGCGTGTGCCTCTTCGAGAATTGTTCTAGTACGAAGGTGGGAAATGATCAATGGTTGTTTCTACACTCTCATGGTAGTGAACTATGTGCACCAATCGCCCATCATTCTCAAAACTCCCACGGTGCCCATGTGGCCTTGCACACATGGATTGATTGGGTTGATAAGAAGACTTCTGGCACCACTCAATTGAGTTTTAAGTTGTTAGAAAAGCCTGAAGAGGCTACACAGCGGACATTTTCAGTTTTCTGCTGCCTGGTTTTAGGTTACTGCTGCCAACACACTGACCTGACTAGTGCAGTGCAGGAGCCTAAGGTACACTAGGGAGATACTCAAGGCTCTGGTATCTACTGCACGTTGGGAATGTCTAGTTTGGCCGCTAGAACATATCACTGCCTCTGTACCACCTTTTGGTTAGTAATCTGTTTCCATCGGTAACAATGCATCCTTTTTTGTTGGTTTGGAGACAGTCTCACTTGAGTAAATTTCAGCATCTGCCAACCTGGTACTAGACTGAATGTTCTCTCTTGGGACATTGATATTGTATTTTTGGAAAAATAGGTACGTACACTCCAAAACATTTAACAAAAAAGCGTAGAACAGTCTCTGTGGACCCTGATGTTGATCCTCCTCGTCATTCTTGGTTAAGCATGAGGTGGACTGTCATCCATTGAGTTCCAGTTTTCTTGGGCATCCCCGATTCTCTAGAGCTGTGGGTGACAAACATTTTTCCCAAATGGTCAATACAATGTTTTTGCAATAAATCTTCTGGGAATAGTCTTGCTAAGAATCCTTACCCTCCACCTTTTTGTATTTTTCATTATTATTTCATTAAAAGCGATTATTTGGACCACTCGGACGAATCTTCTCCTTTGCTGCAAGGTCCCTGGACCTGCCTTGAAAATTCTTAGGACTCTGCTGGAGTGGCCTAAATCCTTGGTGTACAATTGATGGGGGAGCTCCAGGCATTTTTAGTACATTGTGGATTTACATATGATAGGTGTGTTTTTGAGAATACTCTTTTGTAAACAATTTGACTAAGTTTCACATTTATGTTTCCTCCTCAATATCAATGATGCAAGTGTGAGTCATACTACTTCAGGCACTATGGTCAGCTGCTCAGTTTCTACAGCCACAAGTGCCAATTCCACTTCTATGTGCCACGAAACTAATACCCCATTCTGTAGGGCTCTCGTTTCAATGACTTCATCTCAATCCTCCATCACCGCATTACCAGTTGTGACGAAAGGTGATGGGGCTGACCAGTCTGACTCCAGCCAGAGCCATTCTGTTAGTAGGGCTATCTTCTCAACATACCTTTATAGGTTCTCCATATATTGTTACTGTATTCTACAGTCATAAAATTAAATAAAGCAGATTAAGTTATAAAAATAATCATTCTACGCTTGCTTGTGTGGTGCAGACTAGCCTGATTGAAAATCGGTGCACCGCAGTTGAGTAGAGGGAGCAATTTAAGAGTTACCTTAGATGTGCTGACTTGTTGTATATTCGAATACACGAAGAGTCCTACCTCTAACCATTGTGCTTTTATCATTAACTGAACTTAAAACTCACTTCCAAAATATATTAAAGAATTCTCAAACCGCATACAAACTGCTACTGAAGGAGGATATCTGCTTCTCTTGTGATCTTGGCATTAGAACAGCAATTGCATGACTGTCTTCAATGAAAAAATGCTTCTTTCTGGTTTGGGGGAAAAACATTGTCACATGACACCTGAAATCCTCAACCAAGACGACCTTGCTCTTTCAGAAAATTAGTCCCTTATTTCCAAGGCTAGGAAATGTTATCCATGAGATCTCCATACACAACCAAGTAGTAGTTGTATGAGCTTTATTCGATTAAAATATCATAAAAGCAATTACAGGTTAAAACCAACCAAGTTGTTTTTACTTAGTATGCACTAAGTGAGAGATTGTCCAAAACGCAATTCACGGTATTAGCCATCTCTTTGAATTTGTCCCACCTGGCTCTTTCTAGTAACCAGGTTGATGCCTTTTGGCATTCCATGCTAATAGTTCTCTTGTCTTACTTTTGCTTAGGCATTTTTATGTGCATCCCTACTCCACCCATTGTGGAGAAACTCAGTTTAAAATTTGGACAAGAATCCAGAGCACACTTAGTGTATCAAATCAAATTTCAATCTTCAAATGATCAAATGGTCGAAGCAATGGGATAGATCAAACACGCATAAGTTTTCAAAAAGGTTTTGTTGTTCAACAGTGTTCTTTCCTCAGAATCACTGTGCTTATCACTCTAGCCTACACGTGTTTCATCACAGCATGTGGCTGTGAATCTTCAGGGCTGATCTGAATGATCAAGGCGCGTTATCGGGAGACCGGTGATAATTCCGTCCCGGTCCTAATCGGGATGTTTGTACTTGCAGGAGAACGGTACCGAAAGTAATCGGTTGCCGTTCCGTCAGAATGGGGGTGGTGTGTAAAAGTTCACACAGCGTCGGTGCTTTCAGGCTGTTTGCCCGTGGGTTGAGCCGAGTGCAGCTCCTGTTTCCGAGTGCGGAAACAGGACCGGGACGGAATTATCACCGGTCTCCCGATAACGCGCCTTGATCATTCAGATCAGCCCTGAAGATTCACATTCGTTGTAAATGCATGAATGGTAAAATCATGTTTTTTTTTAATGTTTGGATAAGGTAAGTATGGGTATAGGGGTATATGTTTTGGGGTGTTTGGGCATTTTAAGGGTTCAGATATAGTTTTGGGTTATGGGATACAGGAATAGTTTTAGGGATAGGTATGGGTTTTGGGGTACAGGGGTATTTTTAGGGTTCAGGGCTAGGTTTGGGTTTTGGGGAATAGGGGTATTTTTAGGGTTCAGGGGTAGGTTTGGGTTTAGGGGTACAGGGCTATTTTTAGAGTTCAGGGCTAGGTTTGGGTTTTGGGGTACAAAGGTATTTATAGGGTTCAGGGCTAGGTTTGGGTTTTGGGGTACAGGGGTATTTTTAGGGTTTAGGGGTAGGTTTGGGTTTTGGGGTACAGGGTATATTTATAGGGTTAAGATGGGTTTATGTTTAAGGGTGTTGGGGTATTTTAAGGAGTTAGGGTGGGTTATGATTATGGGGTGCAGAGGTATTTAAAGGGAGCAGGGTGGGATTAGCACACGATATGAGACATGGCATGAAGGGCGGAACGTACCACACGCCCCCAACATTTGTCACGCCCCCAGCATACGCCCACAGCACAAAGCAGACACGCCCACAAGGGACTACTTTGCTGGCACGGTTGTTTTACCTTTTAAATGCGTCTGCATAGCCTATATCCTTCTGCTGCAACTGCCCTTTCCAACGCTGTATTGGGTGTTGATTGGTGCCTTGGTGATTGGTTCCTGAGATTACCCGCCTCAAAAGTTTGGGCTCTCTTTATTATATTAGTATGGATACTTGCTGTTCTGTTTCTTCATAGAAACCTGGATGAACTCCAGTTCAGCCCCAGACAGCGCAACCGCCATTCCTGACGGATACAAAATCATCCACAAGGACTGCGTCAACCTGACTGGGAGGAACAACATAGAAGGTAGCCATCGAGGAACGCATCAACGACAACGCACATCGACAACGCGCACAACAGCAAAGAACTCTTCGCCATAGTCCAAGAATTTTCCAAATCCAGCACAGAGAAAGCAGGCATCCTTCCATCCCACCCCTCTGACAACCTCGCCACCTTCTTCCACCTCAAGATCTACAACAGCTTTGCACCCCAAGACCCACCCTCAACCACCGCACCCAATGGATCCAGCTCTATCGCTCCCAAACTGTGCCGCACTAACAACTGCTCCATCAAGTCCGCACCTTTGCCTGAAGACTGGAAGCATGCAGAGGTCAACCCCCTGCTGAAGAAACTTTCTGCCGACCCGACAGACCTCAAGAACTACAGACCCATCTCTGCTCTCCTTCCTAGCCAAAGTAATCCAGCAAGCCATCAACGCTCAACTCCCCAAGTTCACTGAAACAAACATCCTGGACCTCTCCTAATCGGGCTTCTGAAGCAACCGCAATTCTGAGACCGCTTTTCTCGTCACTACAGATGATATCCGCACCCTCCTCGACCAAGGCGAGACTGCAGCCCTCATCCTCCAGGACCTCTACCCTCTGCGCAAGACTCCATGATGCTTGGATCCGCAACAAAGCCCTCAAATAGATCTGCTCCTTCCTCAAAGGCTTTACCCAGAGTCTGGCTTCTACAGTTCAAATCAGAACCCACAGAGATCCGCTGTGGAGTGCCTCAGGGATACTTCTTGGGCCCCACCCTCTTCAACATCTACATGGTCCCGCTTGCAGCCATTGTCAGAAGCCACGGACTCCACCTAATCTCCTACACCAACGACACCCAGCTGATTGTCTCCCTCACAGACTAACCCATATCCGCCAAGAGCAACTTCCACAACAGGATGAAGGCAGTCGCCACCTGGAAGAAGGACAGTTTCAAGCTTAACTCGGACAAGACCGAAGTCCTCATCCTGGGCTCCTCCCCATCTGCCTGTGACGACTCTTAGTTGCCTGCAGCGCTGGGAATCCCCACGGACCACGCATCCTTGGGATTCGCTCTGCATCATCCTGGACTCCTCGATCTCCATGAACCGCCAAATCAACGCTGTCGCGTCCCCCTTCCACACGCTCCGCCTCCTTGGTAAGATCTTAAAGTGGATCCCCACTGAGTCCAGGAAAACAGTGACCCATGCGCTCATCAGTAGCAAACTAGAATACAGCAGCGTACTCTACGCCGGCACCACCAAGAAACTCCAAAAGAAACTGCAGACCATCCAGACCGCCTCTGCCAGACTCTTCCTGAACATCCCACACCGCAACCACATCACCGGCCACCTGAGAGACCTTCACTGGCTCTTGTCAACAAGAGAATCGCCTTAAAGCTTCTCATGAACGCCTACAAAGGCCTCCACAACACCGGACCTGCATACCTCAACCACTGTCTCTGCTACACCCTCACCAGAAATCTCTTCCCCCGCCTAACTGGCCCTGGCCACCGTCCCACGGATCCGCAATACCATGACTGGAGGAAGATCCTTCTATCTCCTTGTGAAGACCTGCAACAGTCGGAACCACAGGTAATCCCCATCGCATTCAGGAAGGACCTTAAGACCTGGCTCTGCAACTGGGAAAAAAACACACACCGTGAGACCCTCAAGTGTCTTGCTTTATAAGTTCACAAACCAGTTACCACCCCTATCTCATTTTAACTGTGTGTTTGGCCCTGAACAGTGTTCTGCTTCCTTTTGACTAGGGTTATTCTAAATAAATATCACATACCTGTATACTTTTGAAGGGATAAAGCACTTAATGGTGTGTATCCAATAGTGGCAACCCTCCTTTTTAACCCTTGTCCTGTGATATCTGATACCATCTGAGGAAAGTGCCTTTTATGGGCACCTGTCTGGGGAAAGTACGTTTCACACGAATTTTTGTCCCGGAATCTCGTTGTCACAGACTGTTTTTAGATGTTCTCCAACCTTTGTTTTCAAGACTGGTCTGTTATTCTCTTCAATACATTTTGGCGTGGTGTGCTTTCCAAAAAAGTGTTTGACGTTTACTAAGGGAACTATTCACAGTTTGGATGTTGAGAAACTTCCAGGTTGGAATTCGACCACATTAGATGCTACTTTAAACATACCCCCAACTTGAAATACATTAGAGGTTCTCTATACGTTTCCAGGATGGGTTATTATGCATAGCAGTATGGCCGTATCGTAGCAAAACAAAAGTATGATAGCAGTTGAGTAATACGAAGAAGCTGCTACTTTGTGTATCTGAAATACCTAGACCAGTATGTTGCTGTTTTTCCTTGTTTTCTTATTTTCCCAAAGCAGCTGTGCCTTTCCTCTTTTGAGACTTTCCTGGGCATTTTCACTGACTTGTTTCTGTTTCACACTACTAGGTACTCCATTTCCCAAAAACTTCATGCAAGTGGTAAAGAAGATTCTGTCCAGGCTGTTCCGCGTCTTCGTCCATGTCTACATACACCACTTCGATAGAATCATTCAGATGGGGGCTGAAGCGCATGTGAACACTTGCTACAAGCACTTCTACTATTTTGTCATCGAGTTTAACCTTATGGATACCAAAGAGTTAGAACCACTGGTGAGTGAATGAAGATGGATAAGGATTGTTTCACTTTAATCAAAGGTAAACCCAGCCATTATGGTACTTGATTGCCATTCTAGGTGAGTGCAAATATATAAAATGGAGGTCCAGAAGGTCACAGCTGAAAGAAGGACTTCTTATAGGGTTACATGAAGATTCGGTCTCATTTTGGTACACCGATGTGGCAGTCCCATGCTTTCATTGATCTAACCAGTATATCCTTGGATCGGTGGGCTTTCTGAAATTCGTGTGCAGTGGTTTGTAGAAGGAATAACTGACACTTCCAGCACACATGGTTCAAAATCCTGAGTCATCTGGTGACCTTATTTATAAACTGTATAGACCTGGGCTAAGCCAGTTTTCTTCCAGTATTTGGTTAAATATACCACAGTACTGGCCTTGCGGGGAGATATCAACCAGTAGTTGATAACCGTGATCGTTTAGCAGTCCCCCTATTTTCCTCATACAGATCCAAAGGTTTTGACCTCTCTAATCAGCCAAGGAATCTTATTTTCGTGTTATTGTAAGAAAAGTTGTACATGCATGCATTTTCCAAGTGGTAAACCCATTTTCTATCCTGAATGTGGTCTTTGACGGCTGTTAAAAATGGGACTCGCCACAGCTGCGCCATTACCCAGGTCTACCTTCTCACATGAAGCCCACCAGTTCAGCCATTTCATCACTTAACATTTGTGCTGATCACTTTCTAGTTTTCTTCTGTATTCAGAAATTGTCGTATTGTCCAGAGTTGTAATTTGAGTATTCTTTTTATACCAAATACGCTGATGACATCCAGCTTCTGTTTCCTTTTCAAACTCTCTCACCAGCAATTCTATCATCATTTGCTAACGGGATGAGAACAGTAGCACAATGGATGGCAAAAAATGTTCTTCAATGCAATGTGTCCAAAACCGAGGTCATGCTGTTTGGAGGGGCGACTCTTCTTTGGTCCCCAGAATGGTGGCCCCTGGAGCTAGGCCCTGTCCCTAACCCTAAACCAATAGCGAAAAACCTTGGTGTCAAGCTAGACCAGGCGCTCCTGCTCAAAGAGCACACCACACAAGTGGCGGGTGCCTGCCTCCATGTGGTGGGGCTTCTGAGACGTGTCTTTCCATTTCTGCCAGACTACCACAGAAAAACTCTTATCCAAACTCTTATAATAAGCAGAATGGACTACTGCAACGGACTATACTTATCGGCGAATGAAGAACAGCTAGATAAACTTCAGGTTGTCCAAAATACAGCAGCTAGACTGGCCCTCAATGCCCCCCCCCCCAGAACGCCTTCCCGCCCTTTACTTCGCCAACTTCACTGGTTACCTGTAAAGCAGCGCATCAAATTTAAAATCTGTAACATGATACACAGATGCTTGTTTGGTACTAGCCCCAAATATCTCAAAGAAAAATTTGTACCATACACCCCTGGACGTACACTACGTTCTAGCAACCATCTACTGCTACAGGTCCCAAAGATAAGAAGAGCCAGACAGGGAGGCCGAGCCCTGTCTTATAAAGGACCCATCCTCTGGAACTCCCTACCCACCGAACGGAAACAGATCAGGAATCCAGAACCATTTAGGAAAAAACTGAAAACCTACCTCTTTACCTTGCCATAAATTCTATTCATTCTCCCCTTCAGCTTCAATTCATACAGCAATCCGCCCAAAAATGCAAGCAACAGCGCAGAGATATCCCTTCGGGAATTGACTCAGGCGCTTTACAAGCAAATAAATAAAATAAATAAAGGCCGAGAATGGATTCCGGAATTTAGGGCATGGGAACGGTTTCCCCCACTTCCTCAGACTAATGCTCCTTCCCATTTCCCTGACAGTCCAAAGGGTCACAGGTTCAGAAACAGTCTTCCAATAAATATAAACTTTCCTTAACTCATCTCATGTTGTCCTTCCTAATAATCAGTAGTAGTAAATACCCTCAAGACATCACATCTGATGCCACATTGAAGGCTAGAAATAAAGCTTGCTCGCCAAGGTGCCCTCTGTGCTGAGGCACGGGAGCCAAGATGGAGCAGTATGTGCCAGTCTCCCAACGTGTACGTTAACATCCAGAGTCTTCAGAGGTTGGATGCCACTGCAGTAAACCATCTGAAACATAAGACACGTGATGGTGTAGTGGACCTTGTAGACTCGAAGTGACTGTATGTATCCTTCACAAAAACAGTACTCTCTAGGGCACGTTGTTGGTTAAGAGTCGATAATGGGTTACGCGGAACTGCCTGAAAGAAGCCCAATAGACTTGTAGGAGCCTCGCGTGGGTCCACTGATTAGTAAACTAGAACTTGAAATTAATCCTAAAAGCTGGGAGTGACCGACTTTGGGGGAACAGGCACTGGATATCAGTCTACTATTCTTCAAAGCCTCCTTGTAGATGGAGCTGCTTGTAATCTTTACCAGATTCAGAAGTAGTCTTCTGCTAGGCTAAGCTTTGGGAAATATTACATGTTTGTGCATTACATTCGTTAGTAAGGCACATCTAGTAAATGAAGATTTTTACATTAAGGAGTCTTCAAAAAGTAAGATTCTGCTTTTTAAAGTTTTTGTTGCATTTACTTCGAAGATCTACAAAATGCTGGTCCTCAAAAGAGCTCTTTTAGTTGTTTACATTACTTTTTTCGCCCAGAAAGGTAAAATTCAACAAGGTGAAGAAGAATTTTCCGATCTGCTCCCCCCCTTTGCAAATTTACCTCACTGTTTGAAGACTTTCTTTTCCATTTCCTTTAACCTTTGAGCACTGTCTCCTGAAAAACGTCATGACGTGACGAGGATTACCAGATGTTTTTGCAGCATGCGCTTGTACCAGGAGAATGCGGTATTCACAAACTTCTGAGAAGAAAACCGTTTTAGGTTTTTACCATAGGCAGTTGCTGTGGTACTTGCGGAGCATATGCGTAGACCATCTCATTACGTGTTTTGTTATTTTTTTTTTTGGGGCCCCATTCTAAGATTGTTCTAAATGTTGTGTATTTTTGTAGCGAGATTTATTTCAGTTCTGTACCTCAGTTGCTGGTTCTGGTCTTGAAGCTTAAGCTCATTCAATTAGCCTATGTGTAAAATTTCTGTCCAGGTGGAAAAGTAAATCTTCCGAAATCTTTTCTGGTGGAACATCTTGAGGAACAAAGATGTTTACTGGGGGGAAGAGTTTCTTTATGTAAAATGTGAGATTCTGCTGCACATCAAATCTACTTACCTACAACAGTAAAACCCCATGGTGGGTAGGTATCTAGGGCATATTTATATGACACACTTTCTGCCACTTCTTTTAGTAAATTGTTACTGCTCATAGAAGTAGCTAAGCAGCACCTATAGAATATATTACCTTTTCGCAAAAAGGATCTGTTAAAGGTCAATGAATGTAAAATAAACCCATACCATGCACTTTCTAAAGTGTCTTATTTCCCATAACGGAGGAGGGGACTAAGATAATCCCTCTATCTACAGAATAAGGGCTCTTGGCACACAATTGTGGATATTTTTTTATTTGACTTTTCATCTTGCTTGATGAGCTCTGGTCAGGTTGTGCTTAATAAGGCTTTATAAGTGTAAACCATCTTAAACATACATGGTGATGTATTAGCTCCCTGACACTTATACTGGGAGTCAGACTGAATCTGTAGCTTTCAAAGAGAGCGATTGCTCTCTCTGGACCATTAACATTCTATTGGAATACATTTTGTAAGTTCAATTTGTATATCTTTATTCAAATGCATCCATAAAAGTGCACAATCCAATAAAAATATACAATAAAAATACGATGGTTACAAAGGAAAACAAATTCCCTACAAAAGGTCATATTTCAGTTCCATAAATACACATACATACAATAAAATCAAGTAGGGAGAGATGATACATTACTCAAAGTACATCGAGCTACAGGACCGCACAGCGTCCTTCAAAAAGGAGCCTACACAGTAACATTTCTCAGCTCGGTCAATTGTGGCAAAACAAATAAAAGCTGGGCTAAATTGCCTAAAATTCCAAAACTTCATAAAGGAGATTAAACATTGTTTATAATACGTCCAATTAAACTTCCAAAAAAGGGTCAAATGGAGCATAGTTTGCCCAGCTTTACCATCACATACACAAAGACTAGTGCCAAGAGTTTTCTGATAGCCCAGCGGAAAACACAGTAAAATACTTGTCTGTTCTTTCGTTTTAGGGCAGATACAGCTAACGTTCCCAACTCCCCCTGCACTAAGTAGATGGTTAGTCAATGGGCTGCCTGAGTTCAAGCTCCAGTATACTGCAACAGTGGCTGAAGCTTTTCCACATTAAGTCTGAGAGATTGGGCTTGATTAGGTAGTTCTTAGCAGTGCTAATGCTGCTGCAAGAGCCAGGCTCGGAGAATGTGTAAGGCAGCCCGATCTCCTGGAAAGTTTTCTTCAGGTATGCTATCCATGGGGTTGACCATCGTTGAGGATATCTTTTGTTAAAGCTGCCTCCTCAGCTCTCCAGATGGATAGGCACAACATTGGGGGGCGTACTCTAATGCGAGTACCCAGATGGGTCAAACCCAGCTCCTCATGGCAAATAAAATGTAAAGATGATAAAGGGACAGAGAAGGCTTTTCTACAAAAGTGATTTCCCTCCTCTTGGCGATGCCCCATATGCTGCAATTGGGATACATTGAGTCACATAGATCTGCAGTAGCAAGATGAAAAGCCCGGCCCTTTGTTGTTGGGGTAGACTTAAGAGGGAGCCTACTGCCCTAGATAGCTTCACCCCGCACTGTGCAATAATGGATGCCAATCAGCCAGATAACAAAAAGTGTTAGTGTTTTGCAAACAATTAGTGCCAACAGAGAGTAGAAAGCTGGATGCGCCTAGGATGGCAAGTCATAATGTATGATTTAGGCAAATTAGTTTGCAGGCCCAGAGCAGCCATAAATTGGACAAATGAATGCACCAGTAGACACAGTGCTTATGGTTTGAGCCATCAGCACTGCGTCATCTGCATATAACCGTGTAGGAAGCTGGTTTTCCCATGTTGTTCAGTGTCTTCGATATCCTGGACCAGCCCTTGAACTAAACTTTGAGCCTTTGACCCTTCTCTGTCCATGGCTGTTGATCATAAGAGCAATGGAAGTCTTTCCCATTATTTCTGGGTTTCCTAATCCGCCCAAAAATGTAGACATGTATAAGGTAGAAGGTAAGCGCCTGTATTTTGTTTTCCATGAAGTACCTAGCCACCTCCTTTTTATTTTTTTATTTTTTCTGAGAATTCAATAAGATCATTTGAATTTTTCTCTCCACTGAATTCCATACTTGGTGAGATGAGAGTTGTTTCCTGATCAAATTACCAGTATGAGTGAGCTCTGCATATGTTGGTCTTGCCGTTAAGAAAGGTGTGAAGTCCCTGAGAACTTGCAGGTGGGAGGTGTGGATCATGAATGGTGAAAGCTTGTATTACATTGGAGTTTTCAGTAAGTCTTCAACTTTTCTTTAATTACCAAATAACTTTCCTCATAAGTGATTGAAATGGCAGGTCCATCAGCAGGTGGTGCAGGAGTGTTTATTGTTAATGCGGATGCATGATTGAAATGGCAGGTCCATCAGTGGGTGGTGCAGGAGTGTTTATTGTAAATGTAGATGCATGATTGAAAGTATGCACCTTGTGATGTTTTCTTTGTAGTACTTACACAGGTGGTGTGATTGTGCATGGGATGAGCCATCGTTTCAAAATGGCCTTGCTTGATGAACAAGCAAGAGTAGCTCACACTGCTCATGAACACGACCTGATTGGGTTAGCCCTCCTGTTACTCTGGGTTGAAATTCTGGGAACACCAGAGGCTGACCTAACCAGAACCTTCCTTTCAGACTGCTTGCTACTTGATAGGGCAGGCCAAATACCTTGGCTCTCTTATGTGAGGGAATCTTTTGAGAAACTAGGCCTACAGGAACTATCTGAAAATCCTCTCCTAATCGGGTCCAAGAAGGTTACCTGGAACATTGCATGAACATACGTCTAGAAAAGGCCCAGGCTAAAGAAACAATAGTTAAATATGCCCATTTGTCAACAACACGTAGCATAGAGCCTTATTTCGGAAGGATTATCAATCCTACACACCATTGTTGGCTCACACTCCTTTGGCTGTGCACACTGCACATTAAATTTCCTTTCCCTAGACCAGGGGCCTGGAAACTGGAACTGTCACCATGTGGGTGTGACAATACTTCATCGCAATGCACTAGTCCCTTTATCCTCTTTTGCATCCTGTGCGGGATATCTCAAAGACTGGTTAATATTTCTGCCCTCCCTGGGTTCACCAGAAATTTGTTAGGAGTTATTACATTTTTTGAAATCAGCTTTTTATATAACGAAAAGATATGAATCTCAATAAATAGAAATTAACGGTTGATGTTACCATAGTTTCGGTTTTAACTTTTGTGCAATAATTATATCTTAAAACTGTACTGTGAGTAAATCAACTTACATTGTTCCATGGACATTAATGTTAAATTTTACTGTAATGTTTATTGTAATTTATGTGCTCTTTTAGCTCTGACCGAATAAAGATGTTTGATTTGATTTTGAGATCAATCTTTATAAAATGTAATATTTTACAACCTACCTGTATAGCAGCTTTCCCTTTTTTCTGAAGATTTTTTTGTGAATCCTCGTATTCTCCAGTGAAGTGCAAAGAAAGCACATGCTCTAATGTACAGATGAACACTAACTAGCCTTGTTCTTCTGGAGCCAAACAGAGCAGAACTTGTAAGTGCAAAGTAAATGGTTTTTAAAGTAACATTTAAAGAATACAACATCTTTGTAGTGGCCGATAGGGGTGGTTATTGACAGTTTTGCATGTGCATGTTAATTAATCAATTTATCTTGTTTTATTGTTGACAGAAGGAAATGACTAAAAGGATGTGCCATTAAGAAGGAGGACTTCTTCCCCCTTACCTCCCGTTGCCTGAAGAACCTGTCGATCACTGCTGAATCCCATCTCTTCGAACAGAGATGCCACTAGGAGACCAGAGACTCTTGTTTTTCTTTTTTATTAAATGTATAGAAATATATTTTTGTATTAAAAGATCTTCTTGCGACAGCTGACCCTTTGCAAACTGTGATACTGCCAGAATTGGCAGTGCTGTAGGATACTTTTTGCCTCGAACAGTACTGTCGCCTCCTAGATTTTTAAGTGATATTTTCGAATAATGTTGGGTACTAGATGACAACTGTATTATCATTTCTAGACCTTGTTGAATACCTTGCATCTGAAAAGTTAGATGCAAAGCACAAACTGTAACCACGGGTTTTAGTATCACTAGCACCTTCATAGTTGTATTCTCTAATATAGAGCACCTGTTATTTGTATAACCCTAGGCTTTGCCCCTTATGGCTCCACTTGAAAAGACGCTCAAACTCCCCACTCTCCGCACACCTAGTTTTTTCTGTCCGCAGCTATAACTTATACTGCTAGTTTCTAGCTCAGGGTTCTCCAATGTCGGTCCTGGATTGCTAGATTTTTAAGAGAACTACATTTATCTAAATGTGGATATGCTAGAAATCTGTGATGGTTCTGGCCCTCAGGACTGACATTGGAGAACCCGGTTTTAGCTCAAAAGCAGAATCTCCACTCATTTGGTGCAGCAATTTTGTTTGTGCTCTTATGACATTGTAAAGCTTGAAGTTCCAATCCAGTGACACTTCTTACTCTCTTGTTAGTCTGAAGGCAAGGGGCTGTCTTTCTGAGATTTTACAGAGTTGTAAGGTGTTGGGTTCTCAGTCATTTGGTCTTACGTTTTGCTGAATGAATCTTGAATTTTGTTTTGAGTGAGAAAACTCTGTTAACGATCTGGGCTAGTGGCAGAAAGTGATTCTAAAGAGGCAGT
The DNA here is from genome assembly GCF_964263255.1 of Lissotriton vulgaris. Taxonomy (NCBI): domain Eukaryota; kingdom Metazoa; phylum Chordata; class Amphibia; order Caudata; family Salamandridae; genus Lissotriton; species Lissotriton vulgaris. Next base: position 72,647,481 of record NC_141700.1, read on the forward strand.
TTATGATGAATGCATTCTTTGTTTCAGCATTGTATAAGTACCAGCTGTACATTTACAAGGGTCACAACTCCTCAATTTGTACATGATGGTATTTGCCACTGCCGTCTGAACCATACCGCTTTGTGGTAGGCAGAATCAGGCCTGAAAGCAATACATTTGCGACTTGGTTAAAGATCTTAAACAAAACATCGCTACTTCCCTAGTCGGGCTCATGCTTGTGAGTGTATCATTCAGCTGCATTGTCGAAAGGGACATAATCACTGCATACATGTTTTTTTAACTCTTGAAGAGGACAGTTGAAAGCTTTTAATTACAGATTGTAACTCCACTGTGCAAGGACTTCATAGATTTTTTTCATGTAGCCGTTGCGGGGTATTGAGGCCTGGTTACGGGACGTCCTCGTGCGTGTGCTCAAGCTGCTGTAGTCACGTGCAGATGGAGGTGCTATTTACATTTCAAACAGTTCATCTGCCTCCTTTAGTCTGGGATTGGTGATGTAACCGACCACACCTGGATGATCCTTTCGTGTTGGGGAAAAGATAATGCCCGTAATGCGGTTGACATCAAAGACACAGCCGCTTTCAAAACAAAACCTACATTGTTTGCTTTGCACTGGGAGTAGTCTGAGTAATGCAAATTATCATAATTTTGGCCTTTTGAGGAGGTGAGCTGGTGTATTTATGTAACTAAGAAAACAGTTCTGTGTTGGAGCAGTTGATTTTAAGGCAACAGTGCTCCATCCATTTAAACATCCTTGCAAAAATGAAGAATACTCTTTCGTAGTTTTAGTGAGCTGCATGTGCAAGACATGGGTCCTACTGTCGCGAACATTGAAGTTTAAACACAAGTTTTCCCCCGGATCACCCAAATTGTTTAAACCTGTTTTGATTAGAAAAAAAAATGTTGTAACCTAACTGGGAATGCGCTAGGGACCCCAGTAACTAGTCTGTAGATAGCCAAAAGTTCATGATGATTTGCTTGGGGCAGTTGGTGAGGTAATAATGGAGCAGTGGATCACAGAGTGGCAGGGTAATTGCATATCTCTTGGGCCATGATAGACGCACCTTTTTAAAAATCGATTAGAAAATTGAGCAATGGCTCAGGCACTTGTAGGATTTTATTCCTTTGCAGTGGAAGTCAGTTCAAAATCTAAATGGTAGAGTTGTGCTGTTGACACTTGATTACTTACCCCTCTTCATAAATGTGCAGGGTATCCACAAGGAAACCTTAGGGAAGCATTTGGGTACTAGAACCAATTTTCTGATTGGTTATTCATCTATAGAAAACAATTGCCGATCAAGGTGTGATCCTCCATTACTTTTTTTTTTTTGCTTATTGATATTTTTGAATCCTGTCTTCCATAATAACCTAGCCTTCAGCATTTAAAGGTTATCTACCTGTAACAGTAGTTGTCTACTTTGCACACCATGGTTCTCTGGCTCTCCCAACCTCATGGGGTGCCATTCAGTCTTCTTCTAGCTCCTAAATGGCAGTCTGAAATCTTTTTTAGTGGCATAGAGCGTTTTGAAAGTTGCTTTAAAGTCATAAGAGAACTTACAAAATGATTATGCACGGTGTAAAATGTATTTTAGTCTTTTGAGGTCTTCAGTGTGATAAATGGAGGGCAAAATGCTTTTGAGCATATACTGGAGATCTTACTCGTAATTAATTGACATTTTCTTGTGTGTAATCTTGTGCCTTGAATGAAAAAAATCTTCATTTATTATTTACTGTTTTTCTATATTTCTTAGTGCAAATGGAACAAGGGTTGTGTGTGGGGGTCAATCTGAGGGGCATTTATTCTTTTCTTGTAATAAATATAGCTGTTTTATTAGTTCCTTTATACCTTTTGAACATTTTTAAATTCTAAATACATTCATGTCAGATGCAACCCGTGTACCAATTGGTGCACTAAAGCTGGCACTCAGATATTCAAGATAAGACGACTATATCCTTTTTCTTTCTTTTGCTTGTTCTCATTGCATTTGGAACAGCGGCATCAAATGTGTAGCAAGTGGTGTTGCAAGTATTTTATTTTTTAGTCTTGCATAGCCGCAGAAACTGATTGGAGCAACACATACCAGCACCAGTTGATTTGATTATGGTGTGAGATGAAGACTGTATATAGCCGGGGATTGCAAATAGACTGGACAGAAGCAGGGACCAGACTTTCTAAAAGGTCAACGTGTTCCAAACTCCAGCAACTAATTTTGTATCTGAGTTAGGGAAAAAAAACTTTGGGAGGAGGACCTTTTTCTTCTCACTATAACCAGCATTTGGAAAACGCGTTGTCTGTAAAGAAAGCTATTTATAACTGGTTGCTCAATTTTTCTATGATTTTAGTGGACTGGAGAGCGGAGCTGTCGGATATTCTGCTTAAATAGGCAGAGTCAGAATTCTTGGATATTGGACTGTACGCATTCAGAGATTGAACCTTCTTTTCTATTCTGAGACCAGCACATTCCGTCCTCTTGTAATCTGTTTTGTCTTTGAAGAAAAGGTTTTTAAGGGGCAAGGATAATTTAAAAGTGTAGATGGGTTATCATTGTGAAAATATTTAAATGTGAATTTTTACTTTTGTATCAAACATCTTTTATTTGTTACAGAAAAGAGGTACGCCTACAGCAAGGTCTTTAGTATTTCCAGTTTTAGGTACTTGGCCTTCCAAGTGGTGGACATGGAGTCTGCGTATTTGAAACGGTGTTTGTTGTTAGGCAGCTGCTGTTTACGGTCTGGGCTTGGAGCATCTTTGTATCTGCCACGCACCCCATCTTCTGACAATTGTTCAGAAACTCTAGTTAAATTGATTCATGTCTTTAGTTTGCTTAGGGCACATCTGCCCCTTTTTTGGTGCAGATTACTGTTTTCTACAGCACAAAATCCAACCCCCAAGCTAGAGTATAGATAAATATCATAATCTCGAAAAATTTAACCTGTTCATCAAATGTGAGTTATTTTGAGTCAGGGTTTGAAGTCGAGCCACACACCTTCCTGAATCCCAGACAGTTAACTTGTTTTTCAGTTTATTTTCTGTGGTGGGATGTAAATTGATACTTGTATAGCGCACTACGCACGGGTCTCAAGGCGCTTGTACGAATACCGCTGTGGCACCCATCCTGGCTTTCCCTGTAAGGCGTCCACTCCTGGGCACCCCCAAGGTGGAGGCCAGGCATCCTTAGCGTTGTGGGGGCCATTGTGGAGATTAAGCAAGCTATTGCCCAGAGTTGCAGAGTGGGACTCCATGATTGGAATAGGCACCGAGGCGAGAATTATCAGGTCCGTGGAGTTTTGAGCCCAAGACCCGCCGAGGCGGGGAATTGAACCCTGGTCCCGGGCTAGACCTCTGCATCAGGGTCTGCCGCTCTAACCATTGAGCCACACTTCTCCTGCATCAGGGTCTGCCGCTCTAACCATTGTTGTTGTGACTGTGACTGCAACTTCTGGCCATGATTTCCATGAAGGGTGTGTGCCTTTGCTAGATAGCCATGGGAATTAAATCTGGCAAGGTTTACCTTGCAGCAGTCAAAAGTACTGGAAAAGGAAATGTCACAGGCAGACAAACTATGAAGACTTTATTGTACTGCCGTGCATAGGAAATCGTGTTGTAATCCATTCAACTTCTGGGGAGTTTCCCCCCAAATACGTATTTTTAATACCAAAGCCTAACTAAAATGAAAACCATTAACTACTTTGATGGCCTTTGGTCATACGTGTTGCCCTTTCCGAATAACCTCTCTCCATAGGGGCTCATGTTGTACCTCACTGATGGGACCAAATGAGGTTGTTTGATTGCTTAAAAGGGCCTTGACAAAGTATTTCAGGCTGTTTGTTGCATGACCACGATTACCACGTTTTTTTCAAATGGTAGTTGTCAGTAATGGCACAGACCAGCAGAAAAAAAGAGGGACTGGATTGAGACGGTCCCACGTTTTCGGAGGAAGAAATGGGGCGGCTCGAAATTTGCGACCCTTGCCCCTCTCCTCTGGAATTCCCTCCCCCTTGAGCTTAGGACCCTGACTCTTTATCCCCAGTTTAGAAAGCAACTCAAGACCCTTTTGTTTTCTAAAGCCTTTAATTAAATTACTCCCCCCCATAATCTGAATTATTCATCATGTATGGGCTTGCCCACCCTGTTTCTGTTTGTTGTAGCGCCATGAAGCCGCTGGCGAACGTGCGCTTTAAAAGTAATTTTAAATTCAAATTTAAATTCAAATCTGGAGGAATTCTCAATGGTAAAGAAGTGTTGGCTAAAACATTTCAGCCCATTGCTTATTTCGTTGTCTCATATAATCTGGCTCCGGGGACAGTCTAAGGAAACAAGGTGGGTGTGACTGGAATGAAGAAGAGGCTGTGGTTAGATCTGCGAAGCCCAGCACATGCCAGTACTGGCACTGCATTAGAGAGGGGAAAAAAGCAACAAACGAAGCTGCTTTTTATCCCACACAAACTTATTAGCATTTCCTAATGTTGGGAATGGGGGAGAACTTAAATATTTAAGGTCATTCTGAAGGTAACATTTCTATTTCAAAACAAAAATGTGGTAATTTAAACTTGTTTGCAGCAGCGTTCAATTACAAATAAAGACCACTCTATTTACCTCCTAGTCGTGTTTTTCTATTTCTGAAAGACTGTTTCCTGTACTCATGAGTGATAAATGCATGAAAGTTTGCCAAGTAATGTGGTGCTGTTGCTTTTTGGTCTTCCACAACATAAATAATATGCCTGGTTGAGATGCTGGAGGTTGACAGAAAAGCTGATTGGAGGCGTAGATATTTTAGAAAGATTCAATATGGGCACGAGCCACAGAGGTCAGGTTCATAAACTTTATTCGGCTAGTTCAAAATAGTCAAAGTGTTAAAACAGCATTTGCACACAGGAGCCATGCATGGATGACTATTCAATTATAAATCATTTGGATCACAGGTATACTTTGAATTAGGGTACTCAATGAAGTCTAAAGAAGCCTTCTTAAAACACAGGCTTGGAATCCTCCCAGCCATAACTCATCTTCCACCATGGCTAAGAAAGAACTACTGGAATTCATACCGGCTATGTGGAGTTGGAAGGAGGACATTGAACACATAATATGCTCCTGCGTAAAGCTTAATCAGGAAAAGGTTGGCCTGCTAAGAAACTCAATTTAACGAACAAGGCATATGTTCACGGAGACTAGCAGTACTCTCATGCTTCAATCCACTGGATCCACAACTGAATGGCAAGCTTGTCAAATTCCTATCTTTAGTAGTATCCAAGCAAAAGCTGCTTGTTACCGCAACTAGCGTATAACTCTTCACAGGCTCCCAGCAAAAAGACTCTGAACATTTTGTGCTTTTAACTTTTTACCAGTGCATTGATTGAAAAGTCATTTAATCAAAATATTTCATTTGAATGTATTTTTGTAATGGTTTTAATAATTCCAATACATTTTTACTTAGTTACTAAAGTGTTAAAACATGAAAATAAGATCCAAATAACACCTAATAAAAACAATGTTTTGACAGAGTTGTATCTTTGGGGCAAGACGTCATATTAGGAAAAGCCACAAAGTGATGCACAATGCCAAATCTGAGTCTTGTCAAGACAAAAACTATGCTGAATATTGGTGACACACGATAAATAACTTTTGGAACCCTCCTCTGGATCAAGTGACTTATAAAAGGCAACTGTTGATTTAGTCATTTCAATTCCCATTCTCCATTCACTTCTATGCTGCAGAAAAGGTCCTTTAATAGTCTTCTTAGTGAGTGATAACACTTGGGTGGGTTCTAACCATGCACAGAATTTAAACAGTGTACTAAAGGTGGAATTAATGTGTGCTAGCCAAGTGATTTGTGAAACCTCATCAGTGGTCAAACAATCAAGGATAATTTATTTGGTAAAGCTGGTTTCCTCATTTACCCATATAGAATTTGTGTATTTGTATTTTTACATGTCCTGTAACTGTTGTAAAGCGCTTCGATACCCACCGGTCAGGTCAACACTATATAAAACTCCGCAAATAAAATAAAGAAAACCATAATAGCAAAGGACTCACCAACAATGTATCCTCCAGATACTGGAAGCCAACTTACTGATGTGCAATCGCAGTTGAGGCAGAAACGGGACAGCATAGTAATTTTTTAAGAAACTATGTTCCTCCACGTGCAGTGCCGTACTAGGGGCATACCGCCAAAGACCAGCCCCGTAAGTAGCAGCAGCCACCCCTCTAGCCTTTTACATCGCCACCATTTCTCCAATAGGTCGGCTACCTAATTTGGATGAGAACCTACAAATTCAGTTTGAATTTTTACGCATTTTGGCTTTAGGATTTAATATCTGTTGTGTCCAAGAGCCATTTCCTGAAAATAAAGCCCCCGATAACAAAAGGAATTTACATGCTATCAGGGTATTATCGATTAAAGAAGATTCTGCATTTTTTTTAGGTTTATGCTCACAGATTATAGTAAAAGTTTTAGATTTGTTAATCGGCATTTTATGGCAGACAAACTCCCCACAGGCACTCATCAATATCTGTAAGCCAGCCGGGGTCCTAGACAGCAAATCAGCATCATACCATATACCAACACTGGTATAGAACATCCAGCGGCACGGGGAGCATCAGCTTGCATAGGCTGCAGAAATGTATCCACCCCATGAATAAAGACAGAACAGTGAAGGAGCCAAAAAACAGCCTTGACGAATACCCGGCCCGCTTTAAAAGAGGGCGCGCATTAACCACATGGCCCAAAGCAAACTTTACTGGATAACTTCTCATAGAGGCGTGCAAGGAAAGCTATATTTAGCCTTGGGGGCACCAAGATAAATCAATGATGACCAGAGAAGAGTATGCTCAACTAAGTTATAAGTCTCTACTTAGGTCTGCAAAGCAAAGATAAAAAGTGGCAAGTTTAGCTCTGGTGTATTTCCGTATCAGAAGTCCAAGTCTGACACATTGCTCAATGGTTCATAGCCCCTTACTGAATCCGAACTGGGCTGGTGGTAAAATAATATGTTCTTGTACCCATTCTTCCAGCATCATCAGTAGAATCCCACTCGTCATTTTCACCGAGGAAACCTGGAGCAATCTAGTACAATAGTTTTTAGGATCTGATCTGTCGCCCTTTTTATGGATTGGAACAATAATGGAAGTATCACAAGAGGCCATGATCGTATCAACAGCAGCTAAGTTAAACACTCTTGCTATAACTCCCCCCCCCCCCCTCCCCATAATTCAATAGGAGATTTATAAGCATCTCCCGGCACCCCCAGAACTAACCTGCAAAGCCAAGAGAACCTCATCAAGAGTTCTAGCCAGTGGAAGGGGCTCCCATCTATGCATCACCTCACAACCTTCTTCCCCATCTATTCCGTTTAAAAATTTCAGAACTATGCACCCCAAGCTGCGTAAGAGACGAAAGAACAGAACTCTGAATAGTTTTTATTTATTTATTTATTAAACTGCATTAACCTTGTCCCAAATTACTGTTATTAGTTTCTGCGGCTGGGGTCAGTTTTGTCCACGCCTAGTCCTGATGTCCTTTCTTCCTGTTGGTGAGGGCCAGTAAACGAAGGGATTTAATGACCAAAGTGTCCTGAGGGGAACTGTTTAAAGCATGTTTCAAACACCAGAAGGCATGATTAAACCATCCCCCACTCTTTCCCCCAATACCAGTTCGTGAGCAGGTCCAAAGTAACTAAATAAAACAGCAAATGTGATTAAAAATATCCATCAACAAAATATCGATCACATCATCCTGTAAACAGTAACTTATTTCAGTATAGTTACTTGTTACTTTTTTTTCGTAATATAAGGTTTGGATCAATACCTGCCCAGTTAATTTGTACACCATTCGGCTTTTTGGGAGTAATATTATTAAATAATGGAAATAATACACAGTTCTTACCCCCAGAATAAAAAAGGTAAGACGATTGGGTCATGGGCACTTAGTACGGACTGAACAGTAGTAGGGGTGCTGCACATACCACTTGCAGAGGGAGATACCAGTACATTATCAACGACCGAAGCGTTTCTTCCAGTACCTCTAAGTCGTACTTAGAAATAATGGAGTTCAATGCATCTCCATATTCATTATGGCAAAAAAAGAGCAAAAGCCACCCCTTCTAGATTAGTATATCCACATAAACATGTTGCTGGTAAAGGGCGAGCCTGAATGCTAAAGTCACCAGCCCATAATAATACAGAATCAGTATGGATAGGGCGTAGAAAGGCTTCCAATCCATATTCTATTGCTTTAACTACCTTAATGCATGTAGCATCAAAGATTTTAGTATAAAAATTTACCAACCCCAAATCACGCCCCCCCCCCCCTTTAATGGTTAACCACAATAATTGAGTGGGGATCCACTGAAGAGGACTATTTGACCCTTGCAGGACGTTTAGTAGAAATTAGAATCTGAGCCCCCCTCCTTTCGCCGGCCCAGCATGGGATGGTATAGCTTCCAAAAAGTGGGAAGAAAACCCCTCCACAGGTGTCTGGTTCGTACACCAAGTCTCTTGTATACAAATAATATTGAAAACAGGTACAGTATTAGTGCACTCAATATTTCCTAGCTTACTCATTATCCACCGACATTCCAAGTTACAAATTTGTAACATCCCTCCAAAATCTGGTTACGACTCCGCGTAATATGCACATTGGCATGCTGGCGGTTTTAGCTAGGATTAATCTCACTATTGCTAACCACAGGCTTATGAACACCCATATTAAAATCAGTTGCCACCCCAGCGGTGCCTAAAAATCCATTGTAAGCCAATTCAACTACAGGGTCCCTCATATCCCCAACAAAATAGTCTTTGCCCCACCCCTGGTCATTGTGCCAGGTATAATCAAGTCAATCATTCTCTTGTTAGGAACTCTGAGCCTGGTACCTATTAGATACAACCAAATGAGAGTAAGGAATGCGATTGTTCCCCAACACTCGCTGTAGGTGTAATGTGGCATTATGCATTTGTACCGAATTCCGTAAGAAGCAGTGAAAAAAACGGGGAATATAGCCATATTCGGGACAAACTGAGTGGGCAACACTGCCTTTGCAAGAATTTCCCCAGCATAGCTAGGGTGATGGAAGTTTCACTAAGAAATCCCCCTTCAAGATTTTTCAATAAGGGCCCAATCCATCCCACCCTCCCAGTTAGCAAACTTTGGTGTGCTCTATCAGATGGAAATAAACCCTTTGAGATAAGCCAATGCACCACCTAGTTCTTCGAGGTTTCAGGGGTTTCATTGGCCCTGGTTTCAGAGGAGGAACATTAACCAGGACAGCCACATATGGACACCAGGCTGGAGGTAGATTAATCATTACAGGATCACTAAATCTAATTTGGACATTATAACCAACTTGGTTTACTACTGGGGACTGCGGTTGCGTGCCAGACGAATGTGGTTTATTCGGATGAGAAAAAAACGTAGAGGATATTGGCCCACAAAACCCTAGGACAGGCCCCTGCACATACCCTGTCACAGAGCCATCAGAGGTTTGCTCCAAAACAGGGCAGGCCCCAGTTGAGGCCCTAGCTCGTTCATGTACTGGCACTGGGTTAGAGACATGATTGACCTGTCCAGGGTTTGGTAGAGGGAACTCAATCACACTACCATTTGACTTATTCACATCTGACTTTTTCTGACAAAGGGAACTTACTTTATCAGTTTCACCCTTCAACCTTTCAACAACTCTCTAAGCAGCAACAATCAATCTTTCTTTAATGGTAGCTGTTAATTTAAAATGGGGCCCAGGAGGGCTCATCCGAGGGAAAAGAATGGTTAGCAGGACAGTTTTCTCTTCCAAAGCAGGTAGGGTTATTGAGGGGTCTTGGGCCAGCAGCTACGGCCTTTCGGCACTTATTTTTGCGTTTGGCTGCAGGTGAACGAACTAAGGAAGAAGAGACCATAGAGCAGGCAACTGCTGCTGTTACACGAGGGGGTTGCTGATTAATAGAAACAAAACATCCAAAACCTCATTAATACAGGTACTGAGCCTCTCGACCAGCTCCTTGTCCTTGTCCAATCTGGGCCCAGTGTCCTCAATGGCTATCACACGGTCACTTGGCCTAGCCATACCCAGGGGTAAACGTTGAACTGCCAAATCTACTTCTTTTGACATAATACCCATAGCATGTGCAAGAAATGAATCAATGGTTGTCCGATTCATATCCGCTACTGGCTTAGCGCTTCCAGCCTTCTGCTTACCCATATTACCTGTTAAACCTAGTAAGTCTGGTTAGTCTTTACAGCCAGAGAAAATGGGCCCCAACACAGCCGGTCCCCTGCCATACTACTAGGCTGCAGGAAAATTGAAATAGTAGGCAAGTATCACCTACTTACAGCTTGAAGACCGGACCAGCCAACTATGGGTCACGCTGTGGGAAGAACCAATTGCTGTACACAATAATTGCCAGCAAACACAAAAAGCCAGGGTACCAAAACCAAGGGAGCAGATCCAGCCCAGCCTTGTCTGGGCACAGACGGGCCCGCTCACGCAGGAGTAACTTTGCGCTTTTCTGGCGTAGGGATACCCCTCCGCCTCCTGCGGCATAGGGCACGCTGCAGACAGTCTCACCCCAGTGAGGCAGCAGAAAATCAGGGAGCCTGTGCTGGTTCACAGAGGTCATTTCTAGGATGCAAGCAAAAGTATTGGAGACATCTGGGTCCCAAGCACCTATATACATTAATGCCTTGGGTAATAGTAACAAGGTGGATGCAGGAGACAAAGTACAGAGGTTCACTAGAAAGGTTAATAAACTGGTTATAAAGTTTACAGGGAAAAAAAATAAAAAAATAACGAGATCTGAAACAAGCCACAGGTAAAATGAAGTAGAAATTAACAGAATTCGCTTCATAGGTTGAACAACTACCCCAAATACTGATGTAGGTGTAGAATTAAGATTTTTACATTTCTGGGCATGGAAACAAAAAAATTCCCAAATTCCCTTTAAAAAAAAAAAAAAAAAAATCCACCCCATAACTTCCAAATTGTGTCTTAAAAGAAAGCATAGCATGACACTTCAGCAGCATTTGTCAAAGGAAATTAGATATGCACACGAGGGGCAAGTTGATCCCTATGTCTATGAACTCTGTATTCTCCCACTATTCTCCATACTACTATTGTATATTTAATAAAGGTAGTGTTACTAGAAGGATAGGCAGTTGGAGGAAGAGGGTAATTGCATTTTCAGCTGATCAATTGCATGCCCGAAGCAATTTCTGGGCCATCATCAGATTTACAATCCTGTTTCTTCAGCTAAGACCCTGCCTAATGCTTCACCTTGGAATACCTGGTTACCAGGCCTGAGCATTCAAATCGCTTAAATTTATATTCTTTTTGTACCAAAAAACGATTTTTGCTTTCTTTCCACACAACTCAACACTTTCTTTCAGCGTCCACTTAAACTGTCTCTTTATTTTTTTCTACAGTCAATGGAGCAAATTATGTGAGCAAGTGGTCCATTTTACCTCTTTTTTGACTCTTCGCAACAAGACCTAGGCATCCAGTCTTTCCACATTGATTTTACCTTTTTGTGACACTTTCTAAGAGGGTTAAGGAACCTTTTGTTTCAGTCTTTTGAGTGCTGAAAGCCACAATTACGTCGGAGAGCTTCAAAAAAACAAACTCACTAATTACCTCTCATTGATTAAGGACAAAGATAATTTGGTTAAACGCAGCCATGCATGGTCAATTGTCTCTGGATTTAAGAATAAAAAGGTTCAAACCTACCTGGAAACACCATGGTCTAAGAAGAATAAACACATATTTTATCAATGCTAGATTTGGAGCCTTTCCAGGCACATGTCACTTAGCTCCATGGAAAAGATTACAAGAAAATAACTTATGCAGGCTTTGTAAACTAGGAGAAGAAAACATTTTACATCTATTGTGTCTTTGTCCGGAACTGGAAATCGAAAGAAAAACGATGATTAAAAGAATGTTTAACATGCGTGGTGTAAGGACATGTAGACAGGCATTGATTGCAAGTCTAAATCCAGACGATCTGCCAATGAGCTCTGCACTTGTCAAATTCCTTTGTGCTGTACAGAAAAAACTGGAGGCTTCCGTTTGACCAAACAGTCTATGTGAATATGGTTTTTATAAAACAGTTTTAGAAACAATCTTAAAGCACAGACTTATTAGATAATTAAATGTGTATGATCTTTATTTTTATTCCTTGGAAACTAATTGAAAAAACTGATTGTTTTATAATTTAAAAAATTGGTGAAGTTTTAGCTACTTTTTTGTAAGATTTTAATTATTCAAACAAATAAAAATAAACCTGAAACTTGAGTGCTGAGCAGAATTCCTCTTCAAGTAGCTGTAGCTTTATTTTCTCTTAGGCTTTGTCATGTACTATCACTGAGCAGAAGGCACAGTGTCCATTGAAGGATTAGCACTCTAGGGGATTATACTGCCTTCTGCTAATCATGACGTTTCAGTCTGGGGGCCCTGTTTAACAACGAGACCCAGGGCCAACTGGGAGGGGAAATTGCGTCTTTTATAGCTAAGCATGAGAATGCTTCTAATCCATCTTCTCAATCGATACCATTAGAGCTGATACATGGCCCAAGAGATGCTCCCCTTTATCTACTACACGCGTTCCTTGTGGTGTGGTTAACATCAGACTTGCCTATATGTGACACTGTGGCTTGAACAGAGGTCCATTTGTTTTTCTTTTTAAAGTACGATACCTCACTGTATGTAGCATTCTGCATTCATGATTGTATTATCCAATGCTTCAGCTTCCTAATATGCCACCTCCCCCCCCCCCCCCCAAATCACGTAGAGGAGTTAGTTGGTGCCGTGGATGCCGATAGCCCTGTAGATAACCACCAGCCCTCCTGTGACACAAACTCATCCACAGAATTGTACGACTTTCAAGGGGAACCTTGTACTATGAGGTGTACTTAAACTAGAAGGCATATGCTTTCAGAAAGGAGTCGGAAGCTCATGGTCTTCTAATGGATGGCCCAGTAAACAGCCTTTCTTGCTTTACTGTCAAAGGAAGACGTGTGAGGGCATTGAGAGGGCACATCAACTTTCCCTCATGATCTGTTTGTACCAGATTGGATCTTGGGATCTAATATTCTGTGGGCCTTGCACCAGCCCCAATCCTTTAGAGAGGTCTCCTAATTGCCTGACTCCGTGTGAGGCGGCTGCTCCACCCTCCCTCCTGAAACCATAGCGCTGATTGTGGTATTGTAGCGCTGCTCATTTGGCAATATTGTCTCTGCACTTATTAAATCTGCACACGCTCTGGCCGCGTAGCGCTCAGCTTTGCCCTGCTTTCATTGAAATAACCACGTGAATTGTGTTTATTGATTGTGCACTTACTAGATCTGCACACGCTGTGGCCGAGTAGCGCTCAGCTTTGCCCTGCTTTCAGTGAGATTTGTACGTGAATTGTGTTAAATACACATTGGTGAGCCTGATTAGCATATTACATCTAGGAAAGCTGCGCACTGCTTTCACTTATCTGAGACTGCTATTGTGCCCCTGCTCCAGCGTCCGCTCGCATTTCCCGGTCCTGTTGGTGTTTATCTCCCCCTCCATTTTGTTGTGCCTGCAGCCCGCCCCTCCCCCTTCGATCCCGCCTCCCAGATCCCCCTCCCACGCTCCGCCCCCTCCACCATCCATTTATGGCCAATGCCCCCACGCGCAGCGTCCACGCGCTACGGCCACGCCGAAGGTGCGCCAAAGGTAAGCCCGTCTACGCCCGTCCGCGACTGGACCGCGCCCAGCGCCAGTCCCCCTAGCCCTCGCATTGCCCAGCCCTCCCGCATTACCTACGATGCCACCACCCTCCTAGCCCTTAACCCCGGCCGTTCCCCCAACTGCGTCCAAGCCGCTCCTGGACACACCCATGGACCTTTCTCCTGCTACTCCTGCAAATTCATCGGCACCGACAACATCTCCGCTACGACCACTCCACAGATTCCCGACCCCAATCACCTACAATGCATCCTTCTCAACACCCGATCAGTCCACAGGCACGCCATCGACCTATGGAATCTACTAGACACCATTTCTCCTGACATCGCCTTCCTTACGGAAACATGGATGAATGCTTCCTCCGCACCAGACATCACCATTGCCATCCCTGAAGACTATAAGATCACTCGCAAAGACCGTACCGGCCACACAGGAGGAGGAATCGCTATCGTCCATAAGAAATCAATCCGCATCTCAACCAGATCTGACGCCAACCTCGCCAACTCCGAACACCTTCACTTCCAGATCCACATCGACCCCAAAACCACACTCAGAGGCACCCTCCTCTACAGACCACCAGGACCCCGCGCAAAATTCAGTGAAGACATCACGGACTTCATCACTCCACACGCACTCCCCTCCAAAGAATACATCCTTCTGGGAGACCTCAACTTTCACCTTGAAAAGATCAACGACCGCAACACCGCCACCCTCGTGGACAACCTCGCCAACCTCGGACTTAAACAACTGGTCACTTCCCCCACCCACATCGCAGGTCACACACTCGACCCCATCTTCACCTCCAGCAATCATGTCTCCTTCAGCCACACCACGGACCTCCTCTGGACTGACCACAGCTGCGTCCACTTCACCTACAACAAGCCAAAACCCACCAACCACCTCCAACCAACTCTGCAAAGAAACTGGAACAAAATCACTGCGGACCAAATCTCCGCATCGCTCCTTCGAAACCCCCCAGCCCTCTCTTCTAACGCCAACGAAGCCGCCGCCAACCTCACCCTATGGTTATCCAACACCGCCGACACCTTAGCACCTCTGAAAAAACGTCAAAGCAAACCTGGCAGCAAGAAGACCTCATGGTTCAACGATGATCTCAAGAAGTCCAAGTAACTCTGCCGCTCCCTTGAAAAGGCCTGGAAAAAAGACCCAACCACTAGCACCAAGGACGCCTTCAAAAGCGCCACCCGCACTCACCACCAACTGATCCGAAAAGCCAAGAAAACAGCATTCAAGGATCGACTTGACAACAACGCCCACAACAGCAAGGAACTTTTCAACATCGTCAAGGAATTTTCCAATCCCTCGGCCAACTCCAACGACATCACCCCCTCTCAAACCCTCTGCGACTCCCTAGCCTCATTTTTCCACAACAAGATTGCAGACATCCACAACAGCTTTGACAACCAACCCGGAAACCAACCCACCCTACCATCTGCTGATCATCTTCCCCCCATGAACACCCTTAACGACTGGAACCCAATCTCCACTGAGGACACCATCCGCCTGATGAATTCCATCCACTCAGGATCCCCCACAGACCCATGCCCTCACCACATCCTCAACAAAGCAGACTCCGTCATAGCACCGCACCTCCGAGACGTCATCAACTGCTCCTTCAACTCCGCCACCTTCCCGGAAAGCTGGAAACACGCTGAACTCACCGCCCTTCTGAAAAAACCAACAGCGGACCCCACCGAACTCAAAAATTACCGCCCCATCTCGCTTCTTCCATTCCCGGCCAAAGTCATCGAGAAAGCTGTCAACAACCAGCTCGCCGCCTTCCTCGAAGCCAATAAATCCCTCGACCCCTCACAATCTGGCTTCCGAGCAAAACACAGCACTGAGACCGCCCTCATCGCAGCAACAGACGACATTCGAACTCTACTGGACAATGGAGACACAGTCGCCCTCATCCTCCTCGACCTCTCTGCAGCTTTCGACACAGTCTGCCACAGCACCCTTTTACAACGCCTCAATAACATCGGAATCCAAGGAAAAGCTCTTGAATGGATCACCTCGTTCCTCACCGGAAGAACCCAAAGAGTCCGCCTACCACCATTCAAGTCCGAGGCCTCTGAAGTCATCTGCGGCGTTCCACAAGGATCCTCACTCAGTCCCACCCTCTTCAACGTATACATGAGCCCCCTCGCGGCCATCGCACGCCAACACAACCTCAACATCATCTCTTACGCGGACGACACTCAACTGATCCTTTCTCTCACCAATGACCCCAGCACCGCCAAAACTAACCTACACGAAGGAATGAAAGAAGTTGCCGAATGGATGAAACGAAGCCGTCTGAAACTGAACTCAGACAAAACTGAAGTCCTCATCTTAGGTACATCCCCCTCTGCATGGGACGACTCCTGGTGGCCGGAAGCCCTCGGAAAAGCACCCATCCCGACAGACCACGCACGGAACCTAGGCGTCATCCTGGATTCTTCACTCTCAATGAACAGACAAGTCAGCGCCGTATCCTCTTCATGCTTCAACATTCTTCGCATGCTCAGAAAAACATTTCGCTGGATCCCCTCCGAAACAAGGAAAACAGTCACCCACGCTCTGGTCACGAGCCGACTGGACTACGGAAACACCCTCTACGCAGGTACTACCGCAAAACTCCAGAAGAAACTCCAACGAATCCAAAACGCCTCAGCCAGGCTCATATTAGACATCCCACGCAACGAACACATCTCTGGGCACCTCAAAGACCTCCACTGGCTACCCGTCAATAAGAGGATCACTTTCCGACTGCTTACCCACGCACACAAATCACTCTACGACATCGGACCAGATTGCCTCAACTCACGACTGTCCTTCTACACCCCCTCCCGCCAACTACGTTCTTCCAGCCAAGCGCTCGCCACTGTACCTCGCATCAACAAGACCACCATGGGAGGCAGATCCTTTTCGTACCTGGCTGCCAAAACATGGAACTCACTCCCCGCTTACCTTCGCCTCACCCAGAACCACCTAGCATTCAGGAAGCAACTTAAAACGTGGATATTTGACAAGTAATCCTCCTCCCCTCCTAAGCGCCTTGAAACCCTCTGGGTATGTAGTGCGCTATACAAATTTCTTGACTTGACTAATTGTCCAGTTAAGAGAAATTTATTTGCAGAAATTTTGTGGGAGGCATCCCTAGGTCTGAACACAGAAATTTCTAACACGTGTGCATGTGAGGCATCTGCTCTCTAGAATAATCATCTGTAAGTTCAAGGTCACTTGGAACCAGTAATGCTGAATTTCCTGACAACTTAATAAGATGTTGTCCACAAAGCCATGAGAAGAAACATAAGGCTCTTTCAAAGGATCCTTTTGGTCTCAGAGATTGAGGTAAAACCTCCCATGACTCGTCTACTTTCCCCAAAAGCAGAACAAAACATTGGATAATTTTGATGAGAAAAAAAAGTGTATAACCAGTGTTTTTGACATTAAGTGCAACAGCAAACTTCAGTCCACTCTCGGAGTGTTATAATGGATTCCCTTCGTTCAGTGTGATGTTTTCTCTGAAACGTACTTAGGATGTGGAAACAGAGGCTCTAGATGATTCAAATGGCTTCCCATGGAAGGGAGATGTATTTACAAGCTGGCCTGCATCACACACAAAACCCTCCACCCTCTGGGCCCCAACTACCTTTACAACAAACTGGTAAGAGCAGGTCAAGTCAGAACACTGAGAAGCTCCAACTCACTCCTTCTCATTCCGCCAAAAATAAAAAATAAAACCACCCAATACCGATCGTTTTCTGGCAACGCTCCCAGGATATGGAACGCTCTCCCGGGAGTCCTCAGATGCAACCCCTCCTTCTCTTGTTTCAAAAAGACCTCAAACTCCATCTCCTTAATAAATACTTTCCTGAACAACGTCAAGTAACTTAGACCTCAATATCCCGAGTTGACTCCCATTCAAGGATTGTTGGCGAATGGGCTATGCTAATCACCTTGTTTTTCTTTTTTTTTTTTGTCTCCCCCCCCCCCCCCCCCCCTCCCTCTGTTGCATGTTATTTATTGTTCATACTGTATTCTTTATCCGTGGTTTGCTTACTTACGGTCAGCCTTCTAGGTAATGTAAGGCCCTTTGGCTTGGCACAATCTGTATGTGAAGCGCTCTGATACCTATGGGTCTAGCTAGTGCTATACAAAACTTTAAAAATAAAAAAAATAAAAAATAAATGAGTTGTGCCAAATTGCATCAGTAGAATTGGAGGCGTTCGCAGGAAAGAAGCACCCCTGAGAATGTATTTGTATTTACATCTAACAACTGCGTTCTGATAAGTTAAGCTTTTTCAATGATCATACAAGTAAACATCAAAAGTTAATACAATATGCTCGTAAAAACAATAACATCATACATATACCCCATAAAAGCAACAAAAAAGTAAACACATTGATGACCTAAATAAGTCCAAAATGATAAAGCAATGTTAAATTAGTTAGTCTAAACTGATTAAAAAGACGTCCTATTTCTTACACACAGGGGATGTTTAAGAAACGGACACACATTAATACAAATGCCAAAAGTGCCCAGCTATAATAAAGCCAAATTACACT
This sequence comes from Lissotriton vulgaris, assembly GCF_964263255.1. Lineage (NCBI taxonomy): Eukaryota > Metazoa > Chordata > Amphibia > Caudata > Salamandridae > Lissotriton > Lissotriton vulgaris. The sequence goes on from NC_141700.1 coordinate 72,665,754, forward strand.
TATTACATCTTATACCCCTTAAAATAGATGTTGAAAACCGTTTTGACAAACAAGACTAAAAATCACAGAAAAATACAAAATGAAGCAAACTCTACGGAGATCTTTCAGGGCATGTGCAGAGGAGAATAGAGACTCTGTCAAAGTGTTGGGGGAAGGGGGGGGGGGACAGAGATGCCATCCAATGATTCTTAATGGAATCTAGTCAAAAGGGGCCTATCCCTAGGAATGTAAGGCGACATCCAAATATTGCTCTACGCCAGGGGAGGATTGGATTATAACCTACTCCTTAAACAGAATTTTAGTAAACTCCAGCGATTCACTCTCCTGTTGCTTCAAACCCAGAAAGATTTTTTCGCCCATGACCTTTCACTTTTAGATAAACCTGTTGAATTGAGAAAAATTGATTGTCTTTCCCAGGCGATACATTTCGTCTTTATATATTTTAACCAAGAGGATACAACGCCCCATCACAAGATAAGCAATTGTCTATAATTTCTCTATTGAGTACAGCCAAGGGATTACTCCCAACATAACACCACAACATTAATGGAGCAAATGAATTTAAGTTCTCGACATACTCTAGCACCAGTTATTCATGTAATATAAAGGAAGAGGAGTTGAGCGGGAGATCAAGTTATCACCTGGACAGAATATGGGTTATCTGCAGAAGCACTTGAGATTTAGGTACTCTTTGTGGTAGTGAAGAGCTTTGCGGTTATCACTCCTGGTAAGGCTTATGACTTGTTACACCATCCTTGGTGTTCAGCACTCTGGTGGCTAGGAGCATTGCAGGCTTCCAGCAGCATTGAAATAAGATTCTTATGTGTTTGAGTGCTATGGTCTTAGAAATGGAAACACTGTTAATTTATCCCCCCTCCACTACTTCCGGTGCAGCAGGGCTGGCGACATGTACTCCAGCTACAACAGGAGCAGGGCCGGCTTTAGCGCTGGTGGCGACCTGTGCGACAATGTCTGTTGGCACCCCCCAAATGACCACCTCTGCCATGGATTCCCTCACTAGCACCCATTAACAGTGCCTCTCAAGTCTCCATAACCGCTGTCTCTCAGATTAATTTAGTTTTATAGCACCACTTGTACCAGTGCAAGGTGTCAGAGCAGTTTACACCACACACACATTGCACGGACAATCATATGTGTGCAAATCAGTGTATAGGAAATGTTACATCAGACAGTACTACAGGTGTAGTGTAGGAGTGACGCCATCGACACTGGTAGGCAATCTAGTTCAAGTTCCTATTCAGGAAAGGCAAAAATTCGGAATTTAAAACATAACATAATTGTTAGCAGTTCTCTTTCATAATAAGAATTGTTTTCTACCCAAATGAACCCTTTTTACAAGATTAGGATAATGAAAGACTGGGCAAAAAAACATATAGATCTAACATATACCTTGCAGTTTGCAGCAGCTCTAGGGAAACAGTAATAGCTCAATTTTTGTATATTATAATTTTGACTTATAAACGACAAGTAACAAAAGGGGGTCTCTTACAGAAACCGTAACCCACTGACCTATTTACATTATATGCACTTCGTTATCTGTATGGAACACGTTCTTAGCAGCAGGCCTTTTAACGCTCTGCGCTACCTTAGGTTCCACTAGACAACTCCCCCCCCCCCCCCTTTCTTTCCAGGAAGACGAATAAACTTCGGTTAACATTTTAATTGATGTCTGAAAGTTGCTGGAGGCCAGGAACGAGGCAGCAGGTGCTTTTAAAATGTTAAGACACATTTTAAAAAGTAAAGCCCCCACCCCAAGTCAACGACCGGTGCGGCCGCACCGATCGCACCGCCCTAGAGCCGGCCCTGAACAGGAGGTATTCGTCTTGTTTGAAACTGATGTGATAGAGAAGACTTCTCTATATCGTCCAAGGAAGGGAACGTGCTCGCAATATTTCTTGATGGAGAAGGTGGCACATGCAAGAAGCCTGACACTGATACAGGAAAGACCGCAAAAGAATGCCTGGTATTAAATAAAAAAAGTTCTAGGTTTGTGTCTACAGAGGTTCACCATGATTAGTATTGGGTAGATCACCTGTTCTTTATAAAGTTTATAATTTAATTTGTGGCTAATTTATATATGTGCAGACAAGACCACTCAGGACGTCAGAGCGCTACATACAGTTAAGTAGGACGAGAGAGATATTAGGTACTAGTACCTGAAAGGGTGTTACAATAACATGATTTGCAGCTGCGGAATTGAAACGATGAGCGGATTGGCTCATAGAAAAGGAAGATTTCCCCTTGTCCCTAACATTTTGAGGCAGGGGCCCTCGCATGAAGATTCACGCTCTGAGGTGCATGCTCTGACTTGGTAGCAAAAAAAGAAACAAACATCCATTGTTTTTAAAGAGAATATCTTAAAAGTGGTTGCTATGCCTCAAAGGTTCCATAAGCTCCCAGTTCCTTTACGTCTATTACCACAAACAGAGACCGGTGCAGGGCCTCTGCAGACCAGGTATTGTGAACCTCTTCTCACCACTCTTGATTAGTAATGTGTGGTTTCAGAAGCTGTTTGCAGGGGTAGTCAACATTTCTGTATCACCCGCTTACACATATGCTTCCATCTACTTGTGTTAAGACCATGCAGAGTCATGACTGGGTGTAACTTCGATTGTGATAGAAGTAGCAGTAAATAGATCGGGATCCAACAAGCATCATGATCATGCTGGCATTTCATTAAGGCCTTGGCTGTCGAGGGCTTGCCACTTAACAGATGCGCTTCCTTCCTAAAACCGCAGATGTAAGGTTAATAATGGGTTCTGAACTTTCCATGTGATGCTTATGCCCATTGTTCATCTACACTGAATGAATGAGGCCGGTCGCCAATGGAATATTAAGGCTGTATCTGGAATTTGTGATGAATCTTCCTCCTAAAATGGCACAGGGATTAAAGGGTTATCTAAGGTTAAAGAGGTGTGGCCTCTGTTCTTGGTGATTTCTTCACCCTCTTGATCAAACTAAAGGCAGTTTGTTAGCAAAAATGCCTAATCTTCTGTAAATGCTGCCATCACGCAGACGACCCTGTTCCTACTATCCGCACCCAACGAGACACCAGTTAGGTGTGTTTTGTCTCTCAAGTCTGCCAACGGTGCTATTGTGAGGGAAACTGTAGAAAATCCTTTGGTTTAATATAGTTTTATCTGCCACTGCTGAGGGATGTACTGAAGGAGGTCCTCAGGGTTCCAGGCATTAACTGCAGACTTATAGCGAGAGGGAGGATCTTTCACAGCTGTTAGCGACAAACGCCGAAGGGCTGTAACACTATCGGAATGTTCCAAATTAAACATGGAGAAAGAAATGCAAGCTGATGTAGAGGGCCTCAAGCAGCCCCTATTGGACATATGCCACTCCGCTGTCTGTAAGCTTTAAATATTCCAGTGTTCTACCACAGCTTTGTGTACAGCATCTGAGGGCTATGGCAACTGTGAAAGGCCAGAGATGCAGGCAAGGAAGTGCCTCCAAGAATGGAGAAGGATATTAATTGTAGCTATACCCATGATCACTGGAATTATGCGAAATGTGCGGCTGCTGAGTGTTCTGCATAGTTCTGGATTTGCCACATAATCCATCCTGGTCTGTATAATCTGTAGATTTTAACAACAACAAATTTCTAGCTCACACGGTTCAAAAGTTACTAAAATGCAGCGAAGTGTTGCAGTGCAGTGGAATGCCCTTTGCAAAGGTTGACTGGTCACCTTCCTGTTGCTTACTGTTTTATTTGGATATTAAACTAGTACTAAAGAGGTGTAACCTATGCCTAGTGTTAACAAGTGTCAAAATAATGAAATAACACTATCTCAAAATGTGAAGCATTACAGCCTAATGAATAATGACTAGAATCAACTGAACATTCCACCTACTGAAGGTAGAATTTTCTAAATTAAACCAGACAAAATGTAGATATTGTTGGATGTTGCAACCGAACGATAACCATGTGATTCTGAAGCAGGAAGCCTGTCCCATTCATTACTGCTCTCATCTACTTCGTTGTTGTCAAGCTCTTGCTGACAAATTTATATTTCGATTATTTCCGAATAACAGGCTCGGAGCGAATACTTGTTCATTCTATGTTTACGGCGATTCTGAAAAAAAATAGGAGTTGTATAGTAAATGAATGGGAAGAGTGCGAATGACAGAGTTTTGAGGCAATAATCGTTTTTAATTTCTTAAAGCGGTTGTGAATGGATCTTGTTAACTCTGGCAAAGGCCTCTCATTTTACAGTGGATTAATGACGTGAGGGCTCTGTGCTCGGGGAACAGTTCCACGGAACTGAATATGCAGGTAAATCAAGCACAGAGGAATTTCATATCGTCCAACCATAATACATTTGCGAAGATCGCCAATGTCCTCGTACATTCATTTCATAAATTATGGCGGACTGGAATAGGCGGAAAAAAAGAGCTTGGCTTATTACGTAGTCTTCTAGGCGCCTTGCAATAAGTTATTGCGCCACAGTTTGAAATTTATGGTGCAGACGTGTGAAAGAGTCCATTTAAAAAAAAAAACTTTATTTTTGCATTTTTTATAGTTCAACACAACATAAAGTGCATGGTCATAAGTGCCAGTAAAATAAGCAGAGAATACAGGTATAGAATCATCCCTCCAATAGATTGGAGCAAGTCCTCCAACTGCCAATAGATAATGCACTATTTAGCGGGACGAGTCACAACCCAGGCTCACCATAGCTTTGGGTCATGCACTTACAATGGGTGTCCATATTCCATTCAATTCTGGTCTTTCAGATCTAAAGCCCTGTCAGCCGTAACATATTCGTTGAAGGCGGTCAACATTGCACCCCACGTCTCCAAATACTCGGCCACTTTGTCATCTGTGCGGGAGAGTTTCATATGCTGTTCCCTTGCAATTCCCCATTCCAACACATCTTTTCTCCTCCTTTTTTAGAGAGAGGTGTGGCGCAGCGGCCAGGGCGACTGATGCTGGAATCTGGGGATCCCGGTCCGATTCCCGGTGCCGGCGGCAGATTAGCCCAGCACCATGTGACTCTGGGCAGTAGCTTGCTTAATCTTCCCGACGGCCCCCAGCGCCTAGAGACCCTAACGGGTGATGGTTCGCGCTTTACAAATGTGGATTATTATTATTATTATTATTATTATCCACAAACCCTCACTAGAGATTCTTGGACCCATCCAGCCTATTGCAATCCTATGCTTCGCAAGGAACAATGTCAATTGGAGAACCTTCTATGATGTCTTACGTCAGTGTTTTTTTTTACCCCTCTCCCCCCAACAGACAGGCGGCGGGGGGTCAATGGGACAACAACACCCACCGCAGCTGAGACACGGGGCACTACTAGTTGCCTGAAATTATGGACCCCTACACAGTGCCAAGCCGGGTGCAAGAATGTGGTTCCATCTTCTCCACAACGCGTACAACCTGCCCCCCCACCTCGGGTTGATGCTAATGAGTGGTTGGTGTCATGTAGGTACGGTGTAAATAATTAAAATGGATCCGTTTGAATATATTATTGGAGGCCACCTTCTTCACTAAGGCACATGCAAGCTTCCAGTTTGCATCTTTTAACGGGCCTTCTAACTCCAACTCTCATGCAGCCCACGCCTTATGATGTCTATTAGTTTGGTACTCACGGAGTACACCATAGAAGAAAGAAATCAGATGTCTACTGTCTCCCCAGCAGAGCAACCCTCCGAGCGTATGTGAAGGCGGCGATGCAGCTGGGTACGTGTTCCAGAGTTCCATCACCGTGTTGTCTATTTTGGCATACTGTAAAATTGCCCCTATCCCACCTCAAATGTGTCCTGAGCTTCCCGGAATGTAATGAAGGTTTCCCACTTCGCTTTCGCCCTCCCTCCATCTCTCCAAGGGCATATCCCAGTCAATAGAATCGAAGGAATCAAGATCCCAAATGGGTGGTTCCCTATCAAAGGGGGCTCTGCGAAGTGTCTTTTTCACTGCGGTTTCCCACAGGCCTGCCGTATAGCGAATTATGTAGTGTATGTGTCCCTCCATCCAGGCCCCCGCATCAGAAGACGTCACAGCATTGTCCCCTTCACTCCACCCCGGAGGAGCTTCTCCCAATTGTCTCCATCTGTGAGCAAGTGGGCCGCATGTTGGGATGCACAGCATATTAAAATATGGGTGTTCCAGTTCTGTCCTAGTAACTATGATGCTCAGGTATCGAAATCCCTTGGTCTCCCACCGGCTGCCAAATCAGGAAATTGGTCATGTGCCAATAGCGCCACTTGGCCCAAGGGAAATAGCAATGTTTTATTAACATTCAGCCACAGGCCCGATTCTAGCCCAAGGTCTTCAAAGCACTGCATCAATACAAGTAGTGCCTCTGCTGGTGACCGAACATATACCTGCGCATCATCTGCTTACAGCAATATAATATGCATCTTGCCACCGACCGCTCCTGGGGGAGCCAAATGGCTATAGGCCCCATGGCCAAGGCAAATAAAAGTGGTAAGGGGACAACCCTGGCGAGTGCCCGCTCAATCAGCCATATCTCACAAATCTTGCCCATACCCCCACCTTAACACGAGGAGCAGGCTGAGAATGCAACTGTTTGATCCAGCCCCCGAACACTGGGCCGAAGCCCATCCCCTGCAGCACTTTCATGAGATAACTCCACCAGATGGTAACAAATGTCTTCTCAATGTCGAACGCCACGAGGGCCAGATCCTCTTCTGATTCCATGGTTTTGTGCAGTGCAAGAGTCAAACGCCTTACGTTACAGGTTGTACAACGTGCAGGCACAAAGCCGCACTGATCCTCATGGATTAGTGCACTGACGACTCCCTGTAATCATTTCACCAGTAACTTACAGAAAATCTTGAAATCTGTGTTGATCATAGTAATGAGCCTATAGGAAGAGAGGTCCTCAGGATACCTGCCCGGTTTCAACAAGAGACTAAAAATCCCCTCCCATATGGTTTCAGGCAGGAGACCATGATTCCGTGCCTTCACAAAGACCGTCAACAGCTTCTTCCCCAACATACCTGTATATGTCTGGTAGACCTCTGCTGGGAGTCCATCTCCTCCCGGTACTTTAGCTTTTTTCAACTTGCGATGCTTGGCTTTCAGTTCTTCCAAAGTGAGATCCCAGTCAAGGCCATGAGCATCCTATGGCATCATTTGGGGCAATGTCACTCCCTGTAGAAACAGTTCCTTCCGGTCAAAAGATCCATCTCTGGATTCCCTATACACACTACGAAAAAGTGCCACCACAGTGTCTAGGATCTTGCTGCGCTGTGTTATTACCTGTCCCCCACCACTGCGGATTTGTGGGATAAGGGGAATCTCCTGCACATTTCACAGGTTCCAGGCCAACAAATGCCCAGATTTGTCTCCTTTGCAATGCAGACGCTGTTGCTATGCAATAAGGTTATGTATATCAAGGACTCCCACATTCTCTGCAGGTCTCTTTGCACTTGTAGGACTTCCCTTCTAAATGCTGGGGAGCTTGCTACGTCCGTATGGAGCTGCACTAGTCGTGTCACTTGACCGTCAATTTACCCAAGGATCTGTTGTTTAAGTCCACAGGTCATTCCAATACAATGGCCGCATATGACCTCCTTAAGGGCTTCCCACTCTGTGGCATGTGTCTCGTTTGACCCCCACTTACCATCGAGGTATGTCTGGAGTGCCTCTTGAAGTGTTTTCTTACAGGACACATCAGTCAAGAGCTCTGGGGACATTCACCAGTGTCCGTTAGTCCGTACCTCCCTCCCCCAACCCAAATAAAGCACCACTGGTGTATGATCAGACATATATTTACCAAGGTGACGGGTCCAGTCCCATAACTAGGAGCCTGTCTGGACAACTACATGTGGAATTCGTTAGAGAGTGACAAGTGCAACCATGTACCTGTGGATGAAAAACATGCCAGCTATCCAACTTTTGTTTCTCTTCCCCCGTAAAGTGCCTTTAGTGAAAACAGGCTACTTGTATCCCCTGACGTTTTAGATATGAATGGACCCGATACCTCTTGGTATAATCCCTAAGACCCTGAACATTCCAGGTAAAAATATGTATTAACTCAGCCATGTGGGATTGTAACCTCAACCCGCCTCCCGGCCCATCCCTGAAACAAATAGGTTTTCCTGTCTCACAATCTACGGATGGATGCTAATGTATTTGGACCCAGCCATGCACATAAAAAAATCCTTTGCCATAACTAGAACGGCAAGAACATCAACATCATATCCCCACCCGGACCAACAGCAAATGAACAACTTAACACATTGCCCTATTTTGTCACTGTGAGGACCCACAGCCCAGCCCCACCCTCCCCAACTGTACCCTACCACTGATGTGGTGAGGGCTCCAGAGTACCCCGCCATAGCAGAAATGACTGCGTGCCAGAATCAACCCCCACACCACTCCCAATATTAAACAATATGCAGAATAGGATACCTCTCCCGCAACTAGAACCACAGCCTTGCTCCCCCGTGTAATAGAGAGCATTAGTTAAAACAAATCTACATGAATGCAAAAACTGAACAGAAGCCTTTGCAATGCCCCCACTCAGGTAGTGGACTTCTCTGATTGTGCCACCACTGGGTCAGCTTGGGTGTCGGTGTCCAATACGCTCGGCTCCCCAGATGGATTCCTGGCCAAGGTACCATCTTCTTGCACCACACCACCATTGTCTTGAGCCTCCGTGACCTCGGAGTCACCATTTGCAGACATCCTCCGGGTTCTCCAGCTGGGACTGCACGCTCCTCTCCCTGACCATGCGCTCCACAGCCTGGATCCCCTCCGTTCACATGGGACCATGTCCCACATTTCTAACCATCGCTACACGTCCTCAGTGGAATCAAAGAAGTGGGACTTTCCGTCTGAATCACCAGAAGGCGGCTGGGAACAGCAGCATACATCAGAGTCTCATAGAGCGCAGTTTACTTTTAACTTCCAAGAAGATTTTCGACTGGTTTGAACTTTGTGAGTGTAATCTGGGTACACTGATATGTGATTCTCAAGACCAGTGTTATTAGCTTCTCAGGCCGCTCTTAGCACACAGTCTCTGTCCCTGGAAGTGAGTAAGCGGGAAATAATGGCTCTTGGGGATAGGAGGGGCCACCAGCGCCCGGTGTGCCTGCTTGACAGCAAAGAATGGTGAAAGGCCCAAAGGCCGCATTGTCTCCCGGATCCAATGCTCAACAAAGGCCTCTGTCTCTGCCCCCTCCGCCCACTCCCAGAAGCCCAACAGCCGTAAGTTATTCCAGCGGGATCTCCCCTCAGCGCTCTCCGCCCTTGCTTCCAGAGGGCCCCTGCTTGCTTAGTCTTGCCCACGATTTAGCGCTACAGTGCTTTGGTATCAGGTAGGGAGATGCGACCCTCAGAATAAGGCCCAGCCAATCAGTGTTCTGCAAAACTTTACCTGGGCCCAACCCTTCCGGCCTGTCAAGGACAATGTATGTGGTGCCTGTACTCACTGTACCCTAGGTCTATTGGCTCCCCCACCTGTAATCTTAAAGCTGGTTCAATGGGGGCAACCAGGGATCACATCCAGGCAGGGCACTTGTCTGAGGGATCAAGAAGGGGCTGTGTCACTCAGGTCCCACATCTGACGGCGCTGGTCCCGCCACTGATCGCCGTCTTGCCTCCACGCTGCCCAGAAGAGCAGATCCACAGCCCAAGCAACCAGCCCTTAGGGTGCTCCGCATCACTGTATCCCCCAAGGCGCAGCATCTCACAGTCCAGGCCCAGGATCCCTCTCCCCTGATGTCGAGCTGGGGCCTCTCGCAGGACAGGTGTTGTTGGTCTGAGGAGGACCTCTTCTTAATGCTGCTCATATCGAGCCACGCTCTCCAGAGCAGGCCTGGCCTTCAGCTCATCACAGCCTGACCGCTCACCGGGCCACGACCGCAGGCCCAGCCAGCCAGGGGGAAAGGGCCACCCTGCTGCATAGAGAGCATAGTTTGCAGCACGGCCCTCTTAGCACTCAATCTTTTCTCTTGCTCAGATGGGGGTATTTTGCTTGGGGGGGGCTACGCCACACCCGCAGTGCCAGGCTCCTTACTGCTAAGCTGACCTGGGTATACCCGGCGGCCCCGTTCACCACAGCCTCTCCTGGCCTTCCCGCCCACCACAGGGCCAGTCCGACTCCGCCCCTTATGCCTGGCTGCCTCGTGCCGTAAATCCCATGCCACAGTGCAGCCCCAGCGCTCCACAAACTGCCCCCCTCGTCGTGGGGTGTATGCACGAGTTAATCAGATGAGCAGTGGCATGGGGAAACCGCCACTTATGCCAGATCCTGCACGATTTTGTAGAGCAGCAACGGAGCCACTCAAGAACGCGTCCTGTTGGCCATCTTGCTTGGCCACGCGCCCCGGAAGAGTCCATTTGTAAAACTCACACACATCCAATCAATCCAACATGAAAATTAAGGTGCCTTAAATTAAGAGTGAGGAGCACTGTTTGCTTTTGTTTTAAAAGGAGGCATAGGACACTGCTGTATAAGAAATAAAATACCCCAGTCATACAAGTACTTACGATATCATAAACCTGGAAGGTCCACTAAAATACATATTGTAGTTAAGCATGTGATAACGAAGTCCAGCTAAGGTTATTCTTATTCCTGTAAATCCGATGTCAATAATAGAAAGGGCTTTCTAATGTTCAAAAACCATTCCCTTCTGTTTTTGGATTAATATAATGCATTGTAATTATTTGCAGAACTTACCTGTGCCTTACTAGGCAGTGCACGTGGATATCTGCCCAGACAGTAAGGTCTGAGGTTCACTTCACTCATGCTACCTGGAGGGGTTTCTTTTCAAGATTTACTTCTTCCATTTGTTTCGAGCTTTCTGCTTGACACTAGAGGGCACTGTTCTGTAACCTTACAACACAGGAGTTGACGGGCAGCAGGAAATCCCCAAGTGAAATCCCCAAGTAGCAGCACTTCCGTGAATGAGTTCATGGCCACTGAAACCACAAAGCAAGAAGCAATATTACCCTGGAAGACGTTCAAGCAGCTAACCAGTTACAAGTGGTTTCAACTGGATACAGATCCCGAAGGCACATTTTGGATATCTGATGAACTGTTTTAGTGAACGTTCCATTTGAAATCATTTACATCCTGGAAGCGGTTCCTGGTGTGAGCTGGGATTCTCATTCAACAAGTAGACACCCCTCCCCCCTCTTTTTGTACCGGTTGACGAAGTAAACCCAGTAATAAAACAAACACAAAAACTATTTAGCACAATACAATATACATAGCACAGCAAAATAGCAGCATTATAAGACACCAGCACAAAATACAAATACCCAATAAAACGCAATAAAAATACCACACAACTTCAACGGCACAAAGGACGTATTATAATATGACGTAGTACTCCAAAAGAAACATGGCAACACGGCAACAACTGATTGTAAGAAAGTTGATTATTGTTTGGGCTGGGTGGCTGCCCACATCAATGAATAATAACCCTTACTTGTCAGGTTGAACCCCACAAGTCACTAAGTTATGTTGAGCTCAACCCTCTAGTAGTTATAGCTCAGAGAAGCCAGGCTTAACTTGTGGCAATGTGTAAAGTATTTATGCAGTACCAAAACAGTTAAATTTATGCAAAACACCCAAAAAGTTACATCCCAATACATTGTAAAAGTCCCATACACAAGGATACACATGTGGCCTTGCAAGGAGATCTGGCAGCCCGGGGTCCTCAGGGTCAGAGGGAAGATCTAGTGCTGGTTCGGGCCGTAGCGCATCGTTCTCTGCAACGGTGGACGCCTACCAATTTGAGGCGAAGTAGCACCTCAAGCGCTTCTGAGTTTTGGTAACTTTTCATCCATTTTAAGTAGAAATGTGCAATTTTTTGGTTTCGTCTCCAAACAATGCAGCAGATAGTGCAAAGTGTGTCAAGTGCAGCGGCCGGCACCATCACGTTTTCTGTGACTATGGTCCCACATGTCACCACTACGATGGACGTCTCATTCCTGGGATGTGGTAAACCATCAGCTCACCACACAATCTACTCACAGAGCCCCTCACAATAGAAGGGTCGCCCCATCAATTTTCAAGATCTCCCAGATACAAACTGGCTCTCTGAGCTTGCTACAGATCATTCGCGGAAAAGTGGTTCTAATCAAAACAGACATGAAAGTGATAGATTACATAAAAAGGCAAGGGGGCATGCGTTCACTGTAGCTCTCCCACTTAGCACAGACAATCTGCAATTGAGCAATTTGCTATCAAGTTCACTGAATGGCGGAACATCTCTCAGGCATAGACAGCAAATTTACAGACCTACTCAGCACGATTTGCCACCTGAGGTTTGGTGCCTGCATCTGACCCAAAGAATGCATGTCCATCTTTAGGGAGGTTAGACACTCGATTACCCACACTTGTCATGCAGCAAATTGGGAAAGTTTTGTCCTCTACAGCTTCGCAACTAAATCTGACCCACTAAATCCAACAGTACAAGAAAGCGTCACCTACCTTCTCCACCTACAAAAGACAGGATTAGCTACACATCTGTCCACCTTCACCTGTACACAATCATACAAACAGACAATCTCTGTTAAGGATACCAGTGGTCAAGGCCTTGGTGTAGACATTTATTTATTTTTTAAATATTCCCCCCGATTCTCCCCCGCCAACCACTTTCTGGAACCTTAATATACTCCTTACCAGACTCACGGGGTACCACTTGAACCTTTGTACTCATTCACTCTTCAATTCCTTTCATAAAAAGTAGCCTTTCTAGTTGCATAAGTGAACTACAAGCCCTTACCATGCAAAAACCCATCATACAGAAACAAAAGGATAGAGCAATTTTCAGACCCAGCCCTAAATTCCTTCCTAAGGTAGTATCACCTTAGTGGCAAAATGGTACTAGTGGTTCAGGATTGACTTTGACACTAATATGCCTTGCTGAGTGTGTGAGATCTAAAAAATAGAGTTCTTAAAGGAAAGTTCTAGCGCAAGTATAGGTTACATCAAGCCTGTCTGCCTTTATATAAAAGTCCTACTATTTTTTGATGATGTTATAAACTAATGAGATTTTTTCGAAAGAAGATCTTCAAACAATGTATAGATCACTAACTGTACAGTAACAGATGTTGTGTACTATTAATAACATACCAGGCTTCACAAGATGTTGTATTAATTCTGTAAATGTGCCTGTAAATCACAGAAAGACATCCAACCTCCTGAGGGCAGTTTTTTTCCACAAATTATCTTCAAACTCTCTGAGACTACCTCTTCCAGTTTTGGAGAGCAGCCCTCATTAATCCAGGACTCAGTAATGTTAACAACTTTGTTTCACAGTAAATTCATGGTGGTCAGGCCGATGTTTGACATGGACAAAAGCTCCCTTCCTTTCCATTTAGGAGCTCTGTTAATTATGGAGCAATCATCGCCCTGACGTTGCAGCATTTTAATCCCATTTAGAGCCTCCCGGGAAAGAGAGCCATACATTGAAGATATGGAAAAAACATTTAATAGTGTTTCAAATGCTTAAAATTTTAGATCAGACACAAATTAGTTCCCTACAAACCCCCTTGTCCCCTTTCCCAGAAAATGCAACCATGGTGGCCGAAGGATGTCTCCTATTTGCATCTATGTAGTCCCGGGGTGTGTATAAAATACGGGATGTGGTGAAGGTTCTTTGCATGGAAGGTTTCCACATGCTTTTAGGGGTGACTGCTGACACACTAGGAAACAGCATGAAAGATGTATGTTACCAGGCGGGTTTCCTCTTGACCGGTGCTCAATGTTTTTCTGCTACCTCCCCTGTGTGAGAGTTTTCCAGATGGCACCAGTGCCACGTGGTTGGCCTTGGGTTGCATCTTGATGTCAGCTATTTTCTTAAGTACCAAAAGGAAACACTGCCTATTGGCCTGTCACCACTTCTAGTGTGCATGTGATTTTCATGGCAAATCCTTGGCCAGAGATCTGTTTACTGTTTTGGCTTTTTCTCCAGGATGGATATATTCTATTTATACATCTTTTGAGTTCATTGTTAGCTCTCTGTAAAGAACTCTGCTAACCTTGTGGTTTGATAAGGGCAAACTAAATACCCAAATTACATTAACCCGTTAAGCGCGCCGCAAATTCAGCCCCAGTGCGGACGTTCCATTGCGCGGGCGGAATCGGAACGTTCAGCGGACGTGCGCAGCACTAGCGAGGTAGTGCACGCGACGTCCGCCGAACGTTTGCAGCACTTAAAGGGTTAATAAAAAGATCACGTAGACAAAGTTCCAGACTTTTCATGAGTAGCTAACCCACCAGCCTCCTCACAAACTCTTCTACAAGATTGTCATATGTGCTGATCTGAGGTTACTAGCCCAAGAACACCTAAACCGCCATGGTTCCTATTGGACCAGAATCACGAATCGTTGACACACAGGCACTTCAGAGCTAGTTATTTATTTTACTTCAGGATCTTGTAATGGATTCTGTTTGTCAGCTCCTTATCAGAAGCTTCTTCGTATTTATGGATTCTTTGCGGATAGCTGATTTGCTTGTGTTGAGTCTCTTACATTTTTTATTGGATAATACAACTTTGTTGACCTGGTTTGCTGCTCCCCCACGTGTTCCCTTGTCCACGCCTGTCTGCCACAGATTTCACTGAACCCTCCAAGTGTCCTGTCTTCTGATATCCTCAGTTCATTTTAATCTGATATTTACCCTAGAGATGAAAATACCTTTTATTGTGGTACCTCAAGTGATAAGTTGATGCTATTTCCGATTCCTTAGATATTGATGTCTTGAGGAATGATATTACCATGTCCTAGAATCTAGATGATTGCGGTCCCACCTAAATCTGATCTTACTTTTGTCTTTTCCTGAACCTTTAATGAGTGGGATCCAATCAAAAAGTCTCCAAATCTCTTTCATTATTTTTGTGGAAATTTTGTAATGTGCTGTGTGTAGCCTTTGGATACTTTGAATCTCTACAAGGAAAAAGACGCTGTCTAATCAGAGGCGGAGCTATCAATGGTGCAGTCACCTGTGGTCCGGGGCTGTGAGGGGCCTGTCTACCTCGAATGTGAATTTCTTCAAATACCTAACAGGCGACATGCAGGCCATTTTTTCTTGCTTGCAATAAAGCCTTTAGCACCCTTCCTATGCCACTGTGTATAATGGAAGAAAAACATTGAAGAGGTATTGCGTGGCCACTCAATTTGGGCGATGTTCAGTAATCATGGAGCGATGAGTACATCTATTATCATGCAAGTCTCAATAGTTCCGTTTTAGATATTTCCTGAAAAGTACATGGGTATGTTCAGATCTTGACGAGGTATTGGGGTATTGCACAGTTTTGATCATGTGTTCTCAGTGATCCATTTCAGTCTTCTGCCAACATCAACAACCACTGTTGGATCAAGTCGCCAGCTGATGATCTGAGGTTTCTAGATGGTGAGAAGCAAGAAGCTAGTTTCTACAGGTATTTAGGGCCTTTTTCCACCTCAGACAACTTTGTGGATGGTGCACAGAACTTCGAATCTGATCCTGGCTGCACTTTAGGGAGGTGATGTTTGTGCCTGGCATTGTTCAGTTGATTACTTATTTATTTTGCAGTTTTATACGCGCAAAATTAGCTCATGGTGTTAGAGCACCTTAAAATGAGTGCAACAGTTACAAGATAAATTAGGGCAATCACAGCTGTCCAAACTTAAGGGAAAATGGCGAATGAATGGCAAACTATTAAGAATCACAGCAATTGTATACTACTCCTTTCTTCTGGATTTATTCCTGCTGGTGTTAGACATGTGTCCCACGTGTTGCTCAGTTGATTGCTTCTGCTCCTGTCTGATGGATTTGTTCCTGTTGCTCAGTATTACTATTTTTAGTGCTAAGGGCATGTAGTTTGCTCAATAAAATTAGGTATGTACTATTGCGGCATACAGTCAGGTTCTCAGTTACATGGCCAACGTACTAGTTCTCTGGTTCTTAAGTTCACCTCTTCGGGTAAATAAATGGGGAAGATGAGGTCAATGCCAGCCTTAAATATAGATGTGCATGTCACTGGTCCATGGCATGAGACTGGCACAGATGTGGAAATTCAAGCTGGAAATCTCCCCAGCGCAGATCTAAAATTAAAATCCCTCTCAGTTGGCGAGGTTGTCAAGGTATGTAGGCTTCGTTGGCCTGTACATGAAGAGAATGAGTGCAGGTATGTAGCCTTCCTTGACTTGTACATGGAGAATGAGTCCAGACATGTATCCTTCCCTGACATGTATATGAAAAACGAGCTCAGGTATGTAGCCTTACATGACTTGTACAGGAAGAAGGAGCTTAGGTATGTAGCCTTCCTTGACTTGTACATGCAGAAAGAGTCCAGGCATGTAGCCTTCCCTGACGTGCACATGAAGAAAGAGTCCAGATATTAGCCTTCCATGACTTGTATATGAAGAACATGCTTAGGTATGTAGCCTTCCTTGACTTATACATGAAGAACGAGTGCAGGTATGTAGCCTTCGTTGACCTGTACATGAAGAGAATGAGTGCAGGTATGTAGCCTCCCTTGGCTTATACATGAAGAATGAGTCCAGATATGTAGCCTTCCATGACTTGTATATGAAGAACGAGCTCAGGTATGTAGCCTTCCATGACTTGTATATGAAGAACGAGCTCAGGTATGTAGCCTTCCATGACTTGTACATGAAGAACGAGTGCAGGTATGTAGCCTTCCTTGACTTGTACATGCACAATGAGTCCGGACATGTAGCCTTCCCTGACGTGCACATGAAGAAAGAGTCTAGATATGTAGCCTTCCATGACCTGTATATGAAGAACGAGCTCAGGTATGTAGCCTTACATGACTTGTACAAGAAGATCGAGCTTAGGTATGTAGCCTTCCTTGACTTGTACATGCACAATGAGTCCAGACATGTAGCCTTCCCTGACGTGCACATGAAGAAAGAGTCTAGATATGTAGCCTTCCATGACTTGTATATGAAGAACGAGCTCAGATATGTAGCCTTCCTTGACTTGTACATGCAGAATGAGTCCATACATGTAGCCTTCCCTGACGTGCACATGAAGAAAGAGTCCAGATATGTAGCCTTCCATGACTTGTATATGAAGAACGAGCTCAGATATGTAGCCTTCCTTGACTTGTACATGCAGAATGAGTCCATACATGTAGCCTTCCCTGACGTGCACATGAAGAAAGAGTCCAGATATGTAGCCTTCCATGACTTGTATATGAAGAACGAGCTTAGGTATGTAGCCTTCCTTGGCTTATACATGAAGAATGAGTCCAGACATGTAGCCTTCCCTGACTTGTACATGAGGAACGAGTCAAGGTATGTAGCCTTCCTTGAATTGTACATGGACAATGAGTCCAGGCATGTAGCCTTCCCTGACTTGCACATGAAGAAAGAGTCCAGATATGTAGCCTTCCATGACTTGTATATGAAGAACGAGCTTAGGTATGCAGCCTTCCTTGACTTATACATGAAGAACGAGTGCAGGTATGCAGCCTTCCTTGACTTGTACATGCAGAATGAGTCCATACATGTAGCCTTCCCTGACTTGCACATGAAGAAAGAGTCCAGATATGTAGCCTTCCTTGACTTGCACATGAAAAACGAGCTTAGGTATGCAGCCTTCCTTGACTTGTACATGCAGAATGAGTCCATACATGTAGCCTCCTTGACTTGTACATGCAGAATGAGCGCAGGCATGTAGCCTTCCTTGACTTGCACATGAAGAACACGTGTAGGGATGTAGCCTTCCTTGACTTGCACATGAAGGACAAGCGCAGGTATGTATCCTTCCTTGACTTGTACATGAAGAATAAGTCCAGACATGTAGACTTCCTTGACTTATGACTGACTCTTTCCCGGCACATGCCAACTTCAGAGGCACTGGCATCTTTACGGTTACCTAAAGGACAGCCTGCCGCTGAGATTGCCTGTTTGCCAGGGCAGGCCGCTGGAATGTTGTTCAGCAGCTGTGGTGCTGCAGAGTAGGTCTGCACAGCCTCCTTAGAGGTCTGTGTATGTGAGACAGGACTCAGCTGCTTCCAACACATCCATTTCTGTCAGGTTATGCAGGGCTGTTGCACAGAGGAAACGTCACCGCTCTGGACAAATAAAAAAAGGCAAATTATGAGTCATTATGCATCACAGTTTGTGATAATATGACTTCATGTTTTTAAGCTTGTTAACAATGATAGGGCATTGGTTACCCTTCATTAATACCAGTTTAACACCCAAAAATAGCAATAAGATACAGAAAGGTGACGACTTAACCTGTGCAAAGGGCCTTCCACTGCATGGCAACGTTACTGTGTTTTTACTGACCTTTGAACTGTTTGAAGTAGAAATAAAAATGTTTTTTGTTAAAATCTGCAAATTATGCTGCAGATGATGGATTATGTGGCCAATACTGCAATTATGTGAAAATCGCTGCAGCCACACATTCGCATAATTCCACTGTCCCTGCTGATAATCTTCGCAGGGCATGGAGTACACCAGGAGTGGTCTGCAGTGAAGTATAGAATATAGGCAGCATTGCGTCTCTTCAGTGATGTGCGTCAGGCATATAAGCATGCAGGAATGGAATTCTGCATTATGCAGCAGTGTATGCAAATTACGAGGGACACTGCAGCAGTATTATTTTGCACTTTTGTGATTTTAACTTAAATTCTAAGAAGTAAATGCTTTTGGGTGTATAGGATATATTGGCACTCATATAGTTATCTACACACAGTTTAACCCTACAAATAATAAGCTTGGTGCATCCAAAAGGTGGGGAAGAGAACACCCTACTTCCCTTGACTCAATCAGAGATTGAACAAAGCATAAACAGTATTTCGCAGCACGCATGCACTTTTAAAGTTCAATTTCAAGTACTTTAAATGAATCAGAAAAAAGTCAAATGGGCTCTTGTTGTTTTCTTCTTTAATTCCAAGTCCCTCGTGCCAACGCGTTTCGCCGTGGTAGGGTTAACCTACGGCTTCATCAGGGCTTAAAATGTCTCACGTTATGATTACGGCTCCCGGTTTTCCGTTTAAACTGATTTTTACATATAAATACATACGGAAAAATATTTTTCTTCAGTCTGTATTAATAAATAAATGCAGAAAAATACAACCAAATTGGATTCTCTGATTCAGAGAATTATTCGGAAATCCGTGCTTCAGCCCAGGGTTGCCTGCCATGCCCCTCTTCCTGATTGCGGTGTTTTCCTGGCCACATTAAAACCTTCTGGGCCATTCATCTCTGGCAGGCGCGGGAAATTCCTTCCATGGAGTGTCTTGCATTGACCTCTGACCTGCCCACCATAGCCCTGATGACGTGCACTTTAACCAAGAAACATCTCACAGGGGCGGCGCAGCCTCGTATGACCCAGTCAGAGACAGGACGGACACGCTTAGCTGTTGGTAGGGCTGGGGCAGGGTCACTCATCAGAGGAGCACAAGTCCGTGCCTCGAAAACCCAAGCAGACAGCTCTTGACTGTTGGTCGGGCTGGGGCAGAGGCACTCATCAGACGAACCAACGTCAGTGCCTCGAAAACCCCTACAGACAACTCTTGACTGTTGGTAGGACTGGGGCAGAGGCACTCTTCAGACGAACACACGCTAGTGCCTTTAAAACTATAGCACAGCAGAGCTTTAGCTGTGCGGAAGGGTTGGGGTGGAGTCCCTCATCAGAAGAATACACGTCAGTGCCTCTAAAACTCTAGCACATGAGAGGTTATCACATGCCAGACAATCCGAGACCTTTAAAACTTCCCTGAACTCGGATGCAGTCAGTAACTTGTCGATAAACACAGACCAGTGCCTCTGTTAACACAGGTAGGCCAGGGGCAGAGTCAATCACACGAAATCCGTGCTTCAGCCCAGGGTTGCCTGCCATATCCCTCTTCCTGATGGCGATGTTTTCCTGGCCACATTAACACCTTCTGGGCCATTAATCTCTGGCAGGCGCGGGAAATTCCTCCAATGGAGTACTTGCATTGACCTCTGACCTGCCCACCATAGCCCCGTTGACGTGCACTTTAACCGAGAAACACCTCATAGGGGCTGCGCAGCCTCGTATGACTAAGTCAGACACAGGACGGACGCTCTTGGCTGTTGGTAGGGCTGGGGCAGGGTCACTCATCAGAGGAGCACACGTCCGTGCCTTGAAAACCCAAGCAGACAGCTCTTGACTGTTGGTCGGGCTGGGGCAGAGGCACTCGTCAGAGGAACCCACGTCAGTGCCTCGAAAGCCCATACAGACAGCTCTTGACTGTTGGTAGGACTGTATTGTATTTACTTAATTTGGCGCATATATACATATAGCTAAAACTATAACAACTGTGTGCACTGTCTATTTAAATAAATGTGGGAAAATACTAGATGCAACGTCTTTATTTGCTTGCGACAAAAAGAAATACAGATATATACTGATAAAATGGCATAAAAATAAATAAAGACGGAAATGGTAAAAATATAAATACCATAAAACCGGGAGCCCTAGTTATGATCCTCACTGGAGAGTTAATGCGTCATAATCTAGTGTTCTTGTCCCCAAATATTAGGTCTGACACAAATTGAATTTCAAAGTGCCTTTCTTGATAATTCACAGATCATAAATAGGGCTCCCGGTTTTATGGTATTTTTTTTTTGCCATTTCCGTCTGTATTTATCCATATTTATTTTTTGGGCATTTTTTCTGTATTTATCCACATTTATTTTGGCCACAAGCAAAAGACGACGCTCCAGCTAGTATTTTTCCACATTTATTTAAATTGACAGTGCACACATGCGCTCACTTAAACTAACAATTTGTTGTGGCTTTAGCAGTGCTTTAAATGGTCTGGTGCTGAGTAATTTGAAAAGGAGAGTACCTGTGTTTCTCAGTTCTGCTATAAAAACACTTTAGTACCACACAGTGCTTAATTTGTGCCGACCAGAGCATTACTGTGTTAAACTCCGTCAGTAGTCAAACACAGGACTCTTGGGGGCATTAGGTTGTCTTTTAGTTGTATTTCTACAATAGAAAGCCATCATGCACACTGTTAGATTAAAGCTCTGTTACAATCTGTATAATGTTTAATAACACAAACAATATTTACCTTGAACTACTTACAGTATTAAAACATAGAAATGTGGGGATCAATGTATCCTAAATAAAATATTTAAAAGGATAATGCCCAACGTTTGGAAATAAACTTTTGTTAGGACTGAAAAATATGCAGTATTTAACAGAATTTTATATATCTAATCTAAGCCTAAAAATGTTTTTCTAGGTAACTGCTACTGGCAGTAAATTCCATAAAACTAATTCTATGTCAGGACAGGAGGCTCCGATTATGCTTAGTCTCATTTCTTTACTGACACATAGCAGCCAATCACATTACAGTAAAGAAAAAACAGAAACAGGGCAACCATAGAGTACACCCATAGTATATAAACAGTCTCAGAGGTAACCACTTCCTCTTTCTTTGCTGCTCCGCAGCCAGTTAAGTGCTTTATCTTTACTATTGACTTTGCGCATTGTTATTTACTGTTTGCTTTGTGCTGACCTTTGCGCTTTGTTATCGCGCGTCTGGGGCTGTGTCTCCGTTCACTGACTTCGCGTGTTGTTTGCTGCCGGCGTGCAGTTTTTTCTTCCTTGTCGGAGCGTGTGCCTCACCTCCGTTTCCTTGCGCGAGCGCTTCCTGGCTGCTCGCGCGCTGTTAGTGGAGCGGGAGCAGGGGTTCCGTTTTGCTTAGGAGCGCGAGCGCTCTTGCGACGGTCTTCGAGGACAGGCGACAGTCGCGCATGCGCGCTGTCCATTTCCGGTTGTTGGTGTTTCCTCAGCTGGTTGAGCGACGGCGTATTGACGTTTTGCCCACGGCCTGTCACTGGCGTTAACCCCGTCAGACACCGAGGTCTTCTGAGGGCTTTGGTTGTTTTTTCCTTCGCATAGGCTCTGCCTAGAGTGTTCTATTTGATACAGGCTTTGGCTCCCTCCACATTCTAATTGTTTTTCGAGTCAGGTTTATTTCCTGCTTCTTCGAAGCCTGTGTTTTGGGGTCTCAACACTCCCCCTTGACTTGTGTTTTTTGTCAACACTCCATATTGTTCAAGTCGTCTTGTGGGCACTTACCTCTACTTGCAGTAGAATGGCTGATTATTTTGATGACGCTGAAGACGACTATTATTATTATGCTGATGAGGAGGAAGGCTCCTTGGAACAGGATTTGGTTGAACAGCTGGACAAAGGTGTTCAGAAATCCGTTAACAAAGCACTTGTACGTGCTATTAATCCTTTGAAGCGTCACCTCAATCTCTATGCTCAACAGCAGGGCTGGTTGCCGGCTGCCAAGAAATCGGCGAAGTCGCCTGTTAACCCTCACAAGTCTGATTTTCAGCGTCTGGCGAAAAGTTTAGCATCTGCGCCATCCACGACTGCAGGTCTTCATGACGCTGATTCGGACAATGTGTTATCCTCCGCATCTTCAGACCATGTTTCTCCTCCACCTAAAAAACGGGTCTGTAGGGAGCATTTTGTGGACGCTCCTGAGCGTCCTCCGGTGCTCAATTTCGAGCCCGCCGACATTGTTCACCCCAACTCTTCATCATGGGGGCCTTCTCCGGCTGTAGCTGCCTACATTGAGGCACATATCCGTCAGCCTTTTGAGGCTTCGGTTCGTGCCAGGCTGCGCTCTGAATGCCCGAGGCCTGATTTGTCTGCTCATTTAGCTGAGACCCCAGAAGTTGACCCCATGATGGTCACCTATTTGAAAAAATATGCCAAGGACCCAAAGAAGGGCCTGGATAGATCTTGGCGGTCCTGTCAGGATAAGATGTTGGACGTCCTTGGGCCTCTCACAAAAATTTTGGACCTAGGTTACAGGGCCCAGGAAGCTTCTGCCCTTGTGAACCCTAAGGAAATGATCGAATGGGCGCAACGGGCAATTTGCCAGTTGGGTAATGCGAATTGTGCAATATCTGCGGAACGTCGCAGGTCCATCTTATTAAAGCTTGACCCTAGACTATCTGAACTGGCCACTTCTGAGTCGGGCCCTGAGGCAGACGGCCTCCTGTTTGGCCAGCCATTCCTTAAGGAACTCACGCGCTTTGTATCAACCTTCAGTGGTATCGACAAGGCGCAGGCCTCCTTGCGGCGAGCCATGCGTCCGGTTTTTGGAAAGGCCGGACGAGGTAGGGGACGCTCGTTCGGCCGTGGTTCTGCCAGTCAGTCCCAGAGAGGCAATTCCTCTCAACACAGAGGCTCCTACGACGCAGGTTATTCATCAAGAGCCAACTTTTATCCTTCCAGAAAAGGAAAAGGCCAGTACGGCAAAGGACGTTCCGGTGGTCATCAGGGACAATACCAGGATTCCCACTCTACAGGTGAGACTGATTCCTGCATGCGATGTGATGTTGGGGGGTCGCATTCAGTTTTTCCTGCAGAATTGGCGCATGCTCTCCGGCGATGCTTGGGTGCTACAAACTGTTCAAGGGTTCAGAATAGAATTCTATCACCCGATGCATCAGACTTGTCCCCCTCCTTGTCTGCGTTTTTCTCTTCAGGATCAGGTTTGTCTGTCCGAGGAGATAGACTCTCTTCTCAAGAAAGGGGCGGTGATTCCAACCACCCGTCATCCAAAGGGGTTTGCCAGCTCTGTCTTTCTGGTCGAGAAAAAAGGGGGCGGTGCTCGCCTTGTTCTCAACCTGAAAGAGTTCAACGGGGGAGTCGTCTATCGACATTTCAAGATGGAGGGAATCCATCTATTGAGAGATCTCCTTCGAGAAAAGGATTGGATGGTCCGGCTGGACCTCAAAGATGCATATCTCTCGGTTCCGATTTACAAACCACATCGCCGTTTTCTCCAGTTTCTTTGGCAGGGAGTCTGGTACGAGTATCAGGTTCTCCCGTTCGGTCTTTCGTCGGCACCATGGTGCTTCACGAAGCTGTTGCGACCAGTTGTGGAACATCTTCGGTCTCTGGGTGTCAGGTTGATTATTTATCTGGACGATATTCTCCTTATGGCGGATTGTCCAATCAAACTTATTCAACATCTGGAATTGTCCATCACTCTTTTACAGTCTCTGGGGTTTCTGATCAATGTTCAGAAGTCGGTGTTGGTTCCATCCCAGCGTATAGATTTCCTGGGTTTTCAGATCGACTCGGTCACTTGTCAGCTTCTCTTGCCCAACCAAAAGATGCGTTATATCAAGAGAGAGTTGACATCTGTTATTTCCAGACCGACTGTGTCGTTGAGGTCGTTGGCACATGTAGTCGGTCTGCTGGCATCTTCCATCCAGGCGATTTTTCCGGGTCCCCTGCATTACAGGGCAATGCAGCGCCTGAAAATTCTTCATCTCCGGAAAGGCCTCGGATATTCCGATCAGATTCCTCTTACGGAGGAGGTCCGGTGGGAGATGCAGTGGTGGTTGGACCACATGGAGGCCTGGAACGGCCGAGCCCTCTTCGGTGTGTCTCCGGATCTAGTGATAGAGTCCGATGCCAGTCGGTGGGGCTGGGGAGCCCGTTGCGGCTCGGTCTCGACGGGGGGTCGTTGGTCCCCTCAGGAATTGACACTACATATCAACTGTCTGGAACTTCTAGCGGGTTCCTTTGCGATCAAATGTTTTTCCCCTCTGCAAACCAGTTGTTGTGTCCTTCTCCGGATGGACAATATATCAGCGGTCCGCTATGTCAACAAACTAGGCGGGACCAGGTCCAGGATCCTGGCGGAGATTGCCAAAGATTTCTGGCACTTCTGTCTGCAGAAGAGGATCACTGTTATTGCGGAGTACCTTCCGGGATGCCACAATCAGATAGCGGACTGGCACTCCAGACATCTCCGGGATTACAGCGATTGGAGGCTGCATCCTCGGGTCTTCCGTGCTCTCCATCGGCGTTGGGGTCCTTGCCAACTAGATCTCTTTGCCTCACGCCTCAATGCGCAACTTCCGCATTTTTACAGTTGGAGGCCGGACCCTCAGGCTCTGGCCACGGATGCCTTTCTCCAGCAGTGGCCATCGACCCTCTGTTATGCCTTCCCTCCTTTTCTGATGATTCCCAGGGTATTGGCCTACTCCAAACGATTTCAGACGGATCTGATTCTGATTGCCCCTCTCTGGAGGGCTCAAGCGTGGTTTCCGGTCCTTCTAGAAATGTGTTCGGCTCCACCGTTTCTCCTTCCCCCTTTGTGGAATCTCCTGTTGGACCCTCTCGGACATCCTCATCCCCTGGTCCTCTCAGGCTCCCTCCCGCTTCTCGCGTGGAGGATCTCGGGGATCGCTGGTCGCTCCCAGGCCTTTCAAGCGACGCTTCCAAGCTTCTTAGTGAAGCATGGGCTCCCAATACTCACAAACGGTATAAGGGGTCTTGGAAGCGTTGGTGTGATTGGTGTTCACAACACCAAGTTGATCCCGTTTCAGCAGATATCAGCATGATTGTTAATTTCTTGGCCTCCTTAGCCACCTCTGGTCTGGCTTATTCGACTATCAACGGTTTTCGGTCGGCTATTTCGGCGGGTCATGCCCACATAGATGGGAAACCCGCGGGTGAACATCCTTTTGTTTCCAGGTTACTTAAAGGAGTTCGTTTTGCAAAACCTCCCACTCCTAAGTATGTTACCTTGTGGGATGTTTCGGTTGTACTCAGATTTTTGGAGGCCTGGCCTCCCAATGCTTCCTTATCTCGCAAGCAACTATCTGCAAAACTAACCATGTTGTTATGTTTGGTCTCCTGTAAGCGCGTCTCGGACGTACACGCTTTGGACCTGGCGGGTCGCAGCTTTACTCCTGAAGGTGTTTCCTTTCGTCTCTCCAGACGTACCAAATCTAATACGCCTTCTATTTCTTATCCTTCTTTTCCTTCTCACCCCAACCTTTGTGTGGTTCAATGCCTGAAGGATTATGAGGTGAGTACCGCTTCTTTGCGCTCAGACATGCAAGGTCCGCTTTTTATTGCATTACAAAAGCCTTTTCGCCCTGTTTCTCCAGCTACCTTGGCGCGCTGGGTGCGAGGACTTATGTCTGAAGCTGGAATTGATGTTTCTGTGTTTGGCGCACACTCTGCACGGGGAGCGATGGCGTCCAAGGCCTATTCCATGGGTGTTACTCTGTTTGATATAATGAAGGCTGCAGATTGGTCATCTGCTTCTGTGTTTAAGACTTTTTATTTTAAACCTATCGATAGTGTTGCTTCTGTAGTGGTGGATCAGCTTTAAACAAGCATAATCGGAGCCTCCTGTCCTGACATAGAATTAAAAATTTGCAAACATTCGTGACAAGAATTTTCAATTCTATTAAGGACTAGGAGGCGAGGATTATCCCACCCGTTGTCTATGCATATATCGTTTATATTGTTACTATGCACTGCTTCATAGATCTTTCCTAATGATATGTGATGAATGCAATGATTTTTTCTCTACCCACCCTTATTTGCTCATGATTACACAGGATGTGTATTACGGCTTTGTGTCTCTTTTCAGGCTCTGATCCCAAGTGAGGCTCCTCCGTCTCCGCCCTTGTGGACGTTCTGCTGCGAGTTTCTACTCCTCGTTGGCCTGCTTCTGTTTCTGTGGCTTTTGGAAGTTCCTCCGCCGCCTCATTCGGATTTTGGCCCTACTGGATGATGTTCTCCTTGGTTCTTCTGATGTTAATTGGTTCTTCTTACTGGATTTTGGACAAAGAAAGAGGAAGTGGTTACCTCTGAGACTGTTTATATACTATGGGTGTACTCTATGGTTGCCCTGTTTCTGTTTTTTCTTTACTGTAATGTGATTGGCTGCTATGTGTCAGTAAAGAAATGAGACTAAGCATAATCCTCGCCTCCTAGTCCTTAATAGAATTGAAAATTCTTGTCACGAATGTTTGCAAATTTTTAAAGGTCCTTCAGATCAGCCTCACATTTACAGCTTTCAAGTTGAAAACGTAAACAAATAAAGTCAGTCAGTGCGTGTTGAATTGGAATGTAAATGGTTGGGAACACGCAGTAAATATAGAATACTGCTCACCATTTCTGTAATCCTTATTCGTACCCGTGGGAAGCAAAGGTCACGTACTAAAAAGCAATTCACTTTTGAAGGCACGCACTTTACGCTAAACTACTGTGATGCATATGAAAAGTTAGATAGTGATACAGAAGCAATTCTGTATTCCACGTTGTGCTGCTGCCTAAAAAACATGAATAACTAGAAGCAATTCAGAAGACATTGAATTTTCTTTTCCCACTTCTAACTCTGTTCAGGTCTCACCGAGTCGCCCCCTCCACCCAAGGCACCTTTAACTGCAGGCGAAATAAACACAACCCGACACCCAAGATGACTAAAAACTTCAGTTTTTGGAGACTGCTCACGTTTCACAGAGGACTGGAGACAAACTTGCTGCACGAACGAACCTGAGCTGAACATGCAGTTGCATTACTCGGCTCTCTCTACGTATCTCACTTTCATCAATCGTTTTCCAGCAAGTACCTCACTAACTTCTGCGTCTGCTGCTGCCCCCTTTCCCAACTCGTCACAGTAGGGTGGGATCAATGAGGCTTGCTGATGCACCCAATGATCAGCAATGATGTGACGAGCTGGGAAGAAAGGTGATTGACACGCACTCATGGGATTCACAGGCTGCAGCCTGAAGTGCCCAAGAGGCAGTCAATCAGCGAGGGTGGGATACGTGAGGCAGGAGGAGTGGCATTACATTCTGACCGAGGTTTCAAACCAGGGCTGAAATCACTCCAGCTCAGAAAAAACTGGGACGTGGCACATGCGGAGTAAGAGCATGTTTCCTGTGTGCTGACACTGCCTGACCCTCGCGCACAGACAGGGGCAGAAATATGCAGGACGATTGTTTCTGCAACAGGTGCGAGCCACTTATTTAATTACACAAATAATGGAGGCAAATGGGGTTAGGGGCGCAGCCCCGCCCTTATTAAGAATCCGCCCCTGAGAACAATCAAGCCTCGTTACAAGTAAATGGTCTTTCAAAAGACCTGTGAAGCACTCGGGTGCGGCTGTGTGTGCCCGGGAAAGAATTTCCAGCAGAAGGAGGGGGCATGGGGAAATAACTCTGGATTCGAGCATGCCAGACAGCAACATTTTTCAGTATTTTGCCGTTTGTACATATAAATACAGACAACGGAAAAATTGTTTTCCGTCTGTATTTATATGTAAAAAACCGTTTAAACGGAAAACCGGGAACCCTAATCATAAATAACGTATATATCTTTCAATTCATGCGGCCAGCTGAATCTTTCAAAGTAAATACTATGGCTTCACTTGGTCCCAAGGTCGCCTATCAAAGTTATATCCAGTTCAATCATGTCTCATCTAGACCCTCCACAGTCCGGGAAAAGCATACACTGCCGCCGCTATTGTTTCCCAATTAGGAGTTCTATCCATCTCCTTAGCTCTCCATTCTTCGGTTTCCCGATGTCTTCTCCTCCTTACTGCACCCGAGTACAGGAGTTAGGATAGAACTCCTAATTAGGATACAATAGCGGCGGCGGTTTCCCTTTTGCAGCATCTGGGGTTCGTTATCAACGGGGACAAGTCAGTTCTCACAAAACATTGTTTTCCTAGGGTTTGTGATGGACTCGGTCCACACGTCTTTGAGTCTTCCCTCTTGAAAGATGGCCAAGATTCAGCATCTGCTAAGTCAGACCATCTCAATAAACCAGATTTCCCTCCGCCAGATAGCCCGGGTGGTAGGGCTGCTGTCATCATCCATCCAGGCAATCTTCCTGGGGCCCCTGTACTATCGTGCACTGCAACGCTTGAAAGCACACCATCTCAGAAGAGGGTTGTCATACGACCAGTTGGTTCCTCATTGTCATACATTGTCATAGAGTCAGACGCCAGCAGATCGGGGTGGGGAGCTCGCTGCAGCGATTTCTCTACTGGAGGCGCTTGGTCGTTAGACAAATGGGAGCTTCACAACAATTGTCTGGAGCTGTTGGCCGGCTCGTTTACGGTTCAGTGTTGGACCAGGGACAGAGTTCGCTCATGTGTCCTGCTGAAAATGGACAATGTCCCCGCGGTGCGTTACATCAACCGCCTGGGAGGCTCTCGTTCCCAAGCCCTAGCGATCTTGGCGAAGGAGTTCCGGGGTTTTTGCTTGGCTCACCACATTTCGGTGACAGTCAGCAGAGTACTTGCCGGGTCAGGCCAACCAGGTCGCGGATTGGCATTTGAGGGACTCCAGTCAGTGGAAGCTGGAAGCTCAGGTCTTGCGGTGTTTGGTCGGCTTTTGGGGCTCCTTCTCAGTAGACTTGTTTGCATCCCGCTTGGACCACCAACTCCCGAGATTCTACAGTTGGAGACTAGATCCACTAGCGCAGGCAACGGGCGCTTTCCTACACGAGTGGGGTCAGGAGAAGAGTTACGCTTTTCCTCCATTCTCCATGATCGCCAGCCGTCAGAAGGCGGAGGTGGTGTTGGTGACACTGCTTTGGAGGTACCAAGTGTGGTTTCCAGTTCTTCTGAAACTTTCTTGGGATTCTCCAATCCTACTCCCCCTGTTTCCTCACCTTCTTCAGAATCCGGAGGGAGGACAGCATCACCTGGTCACTCAGGGCTCTCTCCTCATCATGGAATGGCGCCTTTCAGAACCAGCAGAGACTCTTATCAAAGGCATGGGCCGCCAGCACCTCAAAGCGTTATCGGTCCGCCTGGACGAAGTGGCTACGTTGGTGTCTTCGACAGGACCTGGATCCCGTGGTCGCAGGAGTCGTTCCTATCTTGAATTTCTTGGTCGAGTTGGCGACAGACGGCCTGGCATACCGAACCATTAACGCTATTCGTTCCGCTAGTTCAGCGGGTCATGAGCCGATTGATGGTAATCCGGTGGGAGAACATCCTTTTGTTTGCCAACTCTTGAGAGTTATTCATCTGTCATTGGCCCCCCTAACCGTAGTACTCCGTCTTGTGGGATTTTAAACTGGTTCTCAATCTGTTCCTGTCCTGGCAACCTAACAGGTACCTTTCCTTTAAGGAGTTGTCAGCTAAACTGGTCACGTTGTTGTGTTTGGTTTCTTGCCGCAGAGTTGCGGATGTGCGTGCGCTAGACATTTCTGCACAAGCTTTTCCCCCGGATGGGATGACTTTTACGATTGGTCGACGTACAAAGTCTGCTTCTAGAACAATTTCCTATCTGGTCTTTGCTGAGATGCCCAAACTCTGTGTGGTGCAGTGCCTCAAGGCCTACGAGGACCTAACCTTAGAATTACGCCCTCCGGGCAAAAGACAGCTCCTTATTGCTTTAAGGAAACCGCACAAAGTAGTCTCCTTCCCCAACATTGCGAAGTGGGTGCGCTGGGTCATGCAGGAGGCGGGTATAGACACAAAAAAGTTTGGTGCACATTCAGCCAGAGGTGCCATGGCCTCGAAGGCGTCTTCTCTAGGCGCTCGCTTGGAAGATCTTATGCGGTTCTACTTTAAACCGGTGGTGAATGTTGCACATTTAGTGGTGAGTAAGCTTTGAACTAGCATAATCTGAGCCTCTGGTCCTGACATAGAATCAAAATTTGCCTAGCTAAGTAACGTTAAGTTTCAATTCTATTAAGGACACAGAGGCAAGGATTATCCCTCTCACGGCTCGGTTGTGCGAACCCGCCCGTATGGCGGTAAGTAAAAAAAATTCCTTACGTCTGTATAATTGGTATACAACTGCTTGCCTTCAGGAATATACTTTGGTTGATTGATGTTCAGGTTTTTCTCAGGAACTTTACAATGGTATCTTGTGTTTTAGGACATGATCGTGCCAAACAAGTCCAGTGCCTCTGAGGCGTTTTCACGAAGAAAGAGGAGGGACAACCAGGATGAAGGATCTTTCTAGGACATACTAACACTAAGAAAGGACTAAGGATTGGTGTTATCCAATGGACTCATGGATGTTGTAGTCTGTTTCAGGCTTATTTGAGCTTTATAATAACAACAAACAGGGATCAAGGCCACTCTGCCTGCACCAGTACTGAAGTCCTTAGTATAGGTATCAACTATGTTGAAGGTGCAAATGGTCTGGGACACAATCCCCTAGGTCCCATTGGTTGAGAGAAGTAAGAGACCCTACTTATCCACCAGTAATCAGCACAAAACAATGACCCTGCACCCTTCAGTAATCGTTACAATGTACAAATAGTTTGTGACATTTTTCGTCTCAATAGTGATTCCAAATGTTTTCCCAAGTTCAACGAAGTCTCTTCATTTTTAAAATGGATTCTTTATTCAAATACTTTTTTTCTTTATTTGAGCTTTATGTTGTTTCTTTTCAGTTGTATGGTTTTCCCATGGATAAAAAAGTGTTTATATGTTAATAATGCTGCTGTGGAAAAATGGAATAGAATAAAGCGAAGAAAGAACAGCATAATCCTCGCCTCCGTGTCCTTAATAGAATTTAAACTTACTGTTACTTAGCTAGGCAAATTTTGATTCATACAGAAAGGATACCAATGTTGTGCAAAACACAAAGAACATTTGTTAAGAAAGAAAAGTATAAACATTCCGCCAGATCTAAGTGAAAACGTTTCCCCCAACGCATAATGAGTTTGGCTTGCATAGGCGCACGGGAACCCTACTTTATCACCATTGTCTCGCTAACAACCAATGTAAACTAGTTTCAGATTTCCCACGAATCATGCTGGGATATATTGTTAAAACACAATATATGAGAAGCAGGAGACGAGTGGGGCTTAAGGGGCAGTGGAAAGTGGAAGGAGGGTGTATTGTTAGGGGCACTTAAAACACAACATTTTTCAAACGAATCAACATTTTTCAAAGCCTTCAAAACAGGAGAGCGAGAGAGAGGGGGGAGGGGAGAGAGAGAGAGAGAGAATGAATATCCCAGGTGAAACCCAACAGATGTTTCTCCATTCCCAACTGAAAGCACCTGTACCCAACTATTTACAACAGAATACATATTTTACGGGGGTGTAACAACCCCACCAAAAAACTGAAGCTACGCCCCTGGATGGAAGTTTTAACAGTATTAGGATAAACCTTTTACCCCATTAGTACTAGTTTAAAATATGAATGAAGACAAAAAGAAGCAGCAAAA
Source organism: Lissotriton vulgaris (assembly GCF_964263255.1). Classification (NCBI taxonomy): domain Eukaryota; kingdom Metazoa; phylum Chordata; class Amphibia; order Caudata; family Salamandridae; genus Lissotriton; species Lissotriton vulgaris. The sequence continues at coordinate 72,697,708 of NC_141700.1, forward strand.
ATGTGACTTTTTAAAAGTATCTTTCCTGCATGCACCACAAGTGCATCTGCGTGTTTGTAACTGTTGATCCATTTAAAGTAGAAACGTCCTATTTGTTGTTTTAATCTGCAAATAAGGAACCAGGTGGTGGAATCTGTGGCAGAGCCACCATTACGTTTCCTGTGACTCTGGCATTAAGCAACAGCCACAGTGGATATTATACGTACAAATTCCAGCTGTTACTAACTGTTAAAGGTTGAGGCCCTAGGCACCAATACACATATGGTAGCCCCACTGGCACAGTGTTAGGGTATCTGGAACTAGCCAAGGACACGTGCACCCATCCCGTTTATTGACAGGATCACATGTCCTGCGACATCTGTGATGGATGGGTGTGGGGCTGATGGTGTGAGCCAGCCCTCAGTAAGTGGCTGGTAAACACATCCATAAAGAAACACTAGAACAGTGATCTGCCGGTCACTACAACTAACCACCCAGTAAACCTTCTAAACACCACTGAATCAGTAGTTTTGTTGCTTTTGCTGCCGACATAGGGAAAGATGTCTAAATCCTGTCCTCGGCTCAACATCCTCTGATTCTGGGCAAACCACTGCATTGCCATGAGCATAACGAACTTTGTAGGGCAGTCGGGAACTGTTGTCAAGTGCTCAGAAGCCCCGCCCGGGCCAGGATAGCGCTGCAAAACGCTGCAAGTTTCGGAGGCTATTTCAAAGCCAGTACAATCATTGGTTGGCTCAGCTGATTCGTACTTTGCTACTCATGCAGATTTTTCTGGAATGGTACACAGTGTGCCTGGAGCGAGAGACAGGAGGTTTATGCATTCCTCTCAGTAATGATCGACTACTTCCCATGTGTGACGTAGGTAGGTTTTGTTTATTCTCTTCGCTCCGTGCACCCGATTGGCTGGAGCCTGGAGAAGGAACAGTGGCTGGTCAATGATTGGTCGGTGGAGAGCGACGGTTGGGATTGTTCTATTTCGACTGTCATTGGCTGTTGAAAGGGTACGTTCTTGACGTCGAGCCTCTCCTGCGTGCTGCGTGGCTTGGGGTGAGGGGGCGTTGTTTCTGCCCCGAGCAACGGTCCATGTGCCTAGAGAAGAGGGAACAAAGATATCTCCTGTCGGTGGCGGCTGATGCCGTAATGAGCACAGTCTGCACGCCTACGGGAAATTAGAAGCATGTCCCAGCTTTGTATCTTTTAGTTTGTGACTCTAACACTGGCCCCTCGGGGCATTTGCTGAAAGGCCTGTAGGGTCGGGCTGGAGTCAGTCACGTGTCAGCGGGGAGCCTCTGCTTATCATCTGCATGGTTTCTAGAACGGCCCTTCTCTTCTCAGGGCGACAAGCCAATGATCGACAGAGTCGTCGCAAAGCAGGGAAGCCCTGTGTGTGCTCATTGCACGGCAATCACGCATGCAGTGCAGCACATCAGTGGCACCTCGGATCAACGCATACAGATCTGCTCAGTAACCTCAAGCATCACATCAGTTTCTTACTCGCATGCAGTAGTTCCGCACATGAATCCCTCGGTAATCGCGTGCATGCAGTTCTGGAAAGAGATATGTGCATGCAGTTCTGGAAAGAGATATGTGCATGCAGTTCTCTGCCTAGGAAGCAGCGTGCATTCAGATCAAATATGCGTACTTGTGCACTCAGCAATCACAAACATGCAGTTCTGGAAAGATATGTGCATGAAGTTCTGCAAAGAGATATGTGCATGCAGTTCTGGAAAGCGATATGTGCATGCAGTTCTGGAAAGAGATGTGTACATGCAGTTCTGGAAAGAGATATGTGCATGCAGTTCTGGAAAGAGATATGTGCATGCAGTTCTGGAAAGCGATATGTGCATGCAGTTCTGGAAAGAGATGTGTACATGCAGTTCTGGAAAGAGATATGTGCATGCAGTTCTGGAAAGAGATATGTGCATGCAGTTCTGGAAAGAGATATGTGCATGAAGTTCTGGAAAGAGATATGTGCATGAAGTTCTGGAAAGAGATGTGTGCATGCAGTTCTGGAAAGAGATATGTACACAAAGTTCTGGAAAGAGATATGTACACAAAGTTCTGGAAAGAGATATGTGCATGCAATTCTCTGCCTAGGAAGCACTGTGCATTCAGATCAAATGTACATAATTCTGCATTGAGCCAGTGAGCGCTGTGAACTCAGCAACCACAAGCATGACGTTCTGAAAAGAGATATGTACATGGCGTTCTGGAAAGAGATATGTGCATGTAGTTCTGGAATAGATATGCGCATGCAGTTCTCTGCCTTGGAAGCACAGTGTGCATTCAGATCAAATTGCATAGTTCTGCATTGAGTCAGCGACCGCTTTGCACTCAGAACTCTTAAGCATGCAGTTCTGGAAATAGATATGTGCATGCAATTCTGGAAAGAGATATGTGCATGCAGTGTTCTGCCTAGGAAGCACTGTGTGCAGCTCTGCACTATAATCATGCTTTGTACTATGAGTAATCACATGCATGCGGCTCTGCACCCCCACCCACTACGCCGGACACACACTCGACCCCGTCTTCTTATCCAGCAAGGACATTGGCTGCAGCCACACCACCGGACTCCACTGGACGGACCACAGCTGCGTCCACTTCAGCTTCAGAAGAACCACGATCCACCACCCCCAGCGGATGTATGACGTTACCACGCATACCATTACCACGCATACCATTACAACGCGGTATTTACAACGCATACCGTTACAACGCATAGCGCTTTGAGGTGCTGGATAGTGGTAAGTATAATTTTATATTCCAACTCCAGTCCCCGTGGACACTAGGGAAGGTGTTGGATATAAAATTAAACTTATTCCCTACCCTAGAGCGCCCCCAGCGCAATGCGTTGTAATGGTATGCGTGGTAATGCCTGCGTTGTAAGTGTAGTGCGTGGTAAAAAATGCGTGGTAAACGTTGTATACCCCACCAGCAACATGTGGCACGAAGAAGCTGGAACAAGATCACAGCCGACCAACTCGCCGCATCCCTGAGCCAGCACCCTCCCGCCATCTCAGCGAACCCCAGCCAGGCCGCCGACAACCTCACGAAGTGGATCAGCAACTGCGCTGACGACCTCGCCCCACTGAGGACCCCGCCCAGCAGACCCGGCAGCAAGAAGGCCCCCATGGTTCACCGACGAACTCAAGAGCTCCAAGAAGAACTGCCGAGCCCTCGAGAGAGCCTGGCGAAGAGACCCAACACCAGACAACATGACCACCCTCAAGCTCGCCACCCGAAAGCACCATCCACTGATCCACGCCACCAAGAAAACAGCATTCAAGGAATGGCTGGACAACAACGCACACAACAGCAAGGAACTCTTCAACATCGTGAAAGAGCTCTCCAACCCCAACGCCGGAAACAACGACATCACCCCATCGCAAGACCTCTGCAACTCCCTCACCTCCTACTTCCACAACAAGATTGCTGACATACACAACAGCTTCAGCACACAACCAACGCTCCCCACGTCCGCACCAACGCCCCCCACCACCACCCTCAGCACCTGGACCCCGATCAGCACCGAAGACACCATCCGCACGATGAACTCCATCCACCCCGGATCTCCTACCGACCCCTGCCCTCACCATGTCTTCAACAAGGCCGACGCTATCATTGCACCCCACCTGCGGGACATCATCAACACCTCCTTCGACACCGCCACCTTCCCGGAGAGCTGGAAGCACGCCAAACTCAGCGCTCTATTGAAGAAACCAACAGCGGACCCCACCGAACTCAAAAACTACCGCCCAATCTCGCTCCTCCCGTTCCCAGCCAAAGTCATCGAGAAGACCGTCAACAAGCAACTGACCGCCTTCCTCGAGACGAATGGATCCCTCGACCTCTCACAGTCTGGCTTCTGGGCCAACCACAGCACCGAGACCGCCCTCATCGCAGCCACCGATGACATCCGAGCCCTTCTTGACAACGGAGAAACAGCGGCCCTCATCCTCCTAGACCTCTCCGCGGCATTCAACACTGTCTGCCACCGCACCCTTGTGCAGCGCCTCAGCAACGTCGGAATCCAGGAGAAGGCACTGGAGTGGATCATCTCCTTCCTCGCTGGAAGGACACAGAGAGTCTGCCTACCCCCGTTCAGATCAGAAGCCACCGAAGTCATCTGCGGCGTTCCTCAAGGCTCCTCACTCAGCCCCACCCTCTTCAATGTCTACATGAGCCCCCTTGCGGCCATCGCACGCCAACACAACCTCAACATCATCTCCTACGCCGACGACACCCAGCTGATCCTCTCCCTTACCAACGACCCCCCCACCGCCAGAGCCAACCTACACGAAGGGATGAAAGACGTAGCCGAGTGGATGATGACCAGCCGCCTGAAACTGAACTCAGACAAGACGGAAGTCCTCATCCTGGGCTCCTCGCCCTCCGCCTGGGACGACTCCTGGTGGCCCCCTGCCCTGGGCACCGCAGCCAAACCGACAGACCACGCACGCAACCTGGGCTTCATCCTGGACTCCTCCCTCTCCATGACCAGACAAGTCAACGCCGTCTCCTCGTCTTGTTTCAACATCCTGCGCATGCTACGTAAGATCTTCCGGTGGATCCCCACCGAGACCAGGAAGACGGTCACCCAGGCCCTCGTCACCAGCCGCCTGGACTACGGCAACGCCCTCTACGCCGGAACAACCGCCAAGCTCCAGAAGAGACTCCAGCGAATCCAGAACGCCTCAGCGAGACTCATCCTCGACATCCCCAGACACAGCCACATCTCCGGACACCTGAGAGACCTGCACTGGCTCCCGGTCAACAAGAGAATCACCCTCCGGCTCCTCACCCATGCACACAAAGCCCTACACAACCAAGGCCCGAGTTACCTCAACAGCCTCCTCAACTTCTACGCCCCCACACGCCAGCTCCGATCGACCAGCCACGGCCTCGCCATCGTCCCCCGCATCCGAAGAGCCACAACAGGAGGAAGGTCCTTCTCCTACCTGGCCGCCAAGACCTGGAACTCCCTCCCGACCCACCTCCGCCTGACCCAAGACCACTTCGCCTTCAGGAAGCAGCTCAAGACCTGGCTGTTCGAGCAGTAGCGGACCCCCCCTCCCAAAGCGCCTTGAGACCCTCCGGGTGAGTAGTGCGCTATACAAATGCGATGATTGATTGATTGATTGATTGCACAAGAAACATGCTTTGTACAGTGAATAATCGCATGCATGCAGTGTTGCACAATAATCATGCTTTGTACAGTGAGTAATCACATGCACACACCTCTGCACTAGAAACATGCTTTGTACAGTGAGTATTGGCATGCACACAGCTCTGCACTAGAAACATGTTTTGTACAGGGAGTAATTGAATGCATGCAGCTCTGCACTAGAATCGTGCTTTCTAAAGTGAGAAATTGAATGCATGCAGCTCTGCACTAGAATCGTGCTTTCTAAAGTGAGAAATTGAATGCATGCAGATCTGCACTAGAATCATGCTTTCTAAAGTGAGTAATCGTATGGATGTAGCTCTGCACTAGAATCACCCTTCCCTCCTCATTCCCTCCTTCGTTCGCTGCCTACTTCCCCTGAATCTCTCCCCCTGCCTGCTCTTTCCCGTACACATATTGTCCTTATATCTTGTCTCGACCTAACATGTAACTATGTAGCTATTTTCTAATAACTTTGCAACCTTTGTAATGATGTAACCAGCAACTATGGTCTGATACTCATGTAAAGCGCTCTGATACCTCCGGGTCTAGCCAGCGCTATATAAAACCTTTCAAATAAATACAGTAATCGCATGCATGCAGTGTTGCACAATAATCATGCTTTCTACAGTGAGTAATCACATGCATGCAGCTCTGCACTGGAATCATGCTTTTTACAGCGAGTAATCACATGCAGGCAGCTCTACACTAGAATTGTACTTTGTACAGTGAGTAATCACAAGCATGCAGCTCTGCACAATAATCGTACTTTCTACAGTAAATAATCACATGCATGCAGCTCTGTACTGGAAACATGATTTTTACAGCGAGTAATCGCATACATGCAGCTCTGCACTCGAATCGTGCTTTCTAGTGAGTAATCACATGCATGCAGCTCTGCACTCGAATCGTGCTTTCTAGTGAGTAATCGCATGCATGCATCTCTGCAATAGAATCATGCTTTCTACTGTAATCGCATCCATGCATCTCTGCACCAGAATCACGCTCTCTACAGCGAGTAATCACATGCATCAAGCTCTGCACTAGAATTGTGCTTTGTACAGTGAGTAATTGAATGTATGCTGTGTTGCACAATAAACATGCTTTCTACAGTGAGTAAGCACATGCATGCATTGTGCTTTCTACAGGGAGTAATTGAATGCATGCAGCTCTGCACTAGAATCATGTTTTCTACAGTGAGTAATCACATGCATGCTTCTCTGCACTAGAATCATGCTTTCTAATGTGAGAAATCACATGCATGCAGCTCTGCACTAGAATAATGCTTTCTACAATAATCGCATGCATGCAGTGTTGCACAATAATCATGCTTTCTAAAGTGAGTTATCACATGCATGCAGCTCTGCACTAGAGACATGCTTTCTACAGTGAGTAATCACATGCATGCAGGTTTGCACAATAATTGTGCTTTCTACAGGGAGTAATTGCAAGCATGCAGCTCTGCACTAGAATCGTGCTTTCTACAGTGAGTAATCGCATGCATGCAGCTCTGCACTAGAAATATGCTTTCTAAAGTGAGTTATCACATGCATGCAGCTCTGCACTAGAAATATGCTTTCTAAAGTGAGTTATCACATGCATGCAGCTCTGCACTAGAAATATGCTTTCTAAAGTGAGTTATCACATGCATGCAGCTCTGCACTAGAAATATGCTTTCTAAAGTGAGTTATCACATGCATGCAGCTCTGCACTAGAAATATGCTTTCTAAACTGAGTTATCACATGCATGCTTCTCTGCACTAGAATCATGCTTTCTAATGTGAGAAATCACATGCATGCAGCTCTGCACTAGAATAATGTTTTCTACAATAATCGCATGCATGCAGTGTTGCACAATAATCATGCTTTCTACAGTGAGTAATGACATGCATGCAGCTCTGCACTAGAGACATGCTTTCTACAGTGAGTAATCACATGCATGCAGGTTTGCACAATAATTGTGCTTTCTACAGGGAGTAATTGCAAGCATGCAGCTCTGCACTAGAATCATGTTTTCTACAGTGAGTAATCACATGCATGCTTCTCTGCACTAGAATCATGCTTTCTAATGTGAGAAATCACATGCATGCAGCTCTGCACTAGAATAATGCTTTCTACAATAATCGCATGCATGAAATGTTGCACAATAATCATGCTTTCTACAGTGAGTAATCACATGCATGCAGCTCTGCACTAGAGACATGCTTTCTACAGTGAGTAATCACATGCATGCAGGTTTGCACAATAATTGTGCTTTCTACAGGGAGTAATTGCAAGCATGCAGCTCTGCACTAGAATCATGCTTTCTACAGTGAGTAATCGCATGCATGCAGCTCTGCACTAGAAATATGCTTTCTAAAGTGAGTTATCACATGCATGCAGCTCTGCACTAGAAATATGCTTTCTAAAGTGAGTTATCACATGCATGCAGCTCTGCACTAGAAATATGATTTCTAAAGTGAGTTATCACATGCATGCAGCTCTGCACTAGAAATATGATTTCTAAAGTGAGTTATCACATGCATGCAGCTCTGCACTAGAAATATGCTTTCTAAAGTGAGTTATCACATGCATGCAGCTCTGCACTAGAAATATGCTTTCTAAAGTGAGTTATCACATGCATGCAGCTCTGCACTAGAAATATGCTTTCTAAAGTGAGTTATCACATGCATGCAGCTCTGCACTAGAATCATGCTTTCTAATGTGAGAAATCACATGCATGCAGCTCTGCACTAGAATAATGTTTTCTACAATAATCGCATGCATGCAGTGTTGCACAATAATCATGCTTTCTACAGTGAGTAATGACATGCATGCAGCTCTGCACTAGAGACATGCTTTCTACAGTGAGTAATCACATGCATGCAGGTTTGCACAATAATTGTGCTTTCTACAGGGAGTAATTGCAAGCATGCAGCTCTGCACTAGAATCATGTTTTCTACAGTGAGTAATCACATGCATGCTTCTCTGCACTAGAATCATGCTTTCTAATGTGAGAAATCACATGCATGCAGCTCTGCACTAGAATAATGCTTTCTACAATAATCGCATGCATGCAGTGTTGCACAATAATCATGCTTTCTAAAGTGAGTTATCACATGCATGCAGCTCTGCACTAGAGACATGCTTTCTACAGTGAGTAATCACATGCATGCAGGTTTGCACAATAATTGTGCTTTCTACAGGGAGTAATTGCAAGCATGCAGCTCTGCACTAGAATCGTGCTTTCTACAGTGAGTAATCGCATGCATGCAGCTCTGCACTAGAAATATGCTTTCTAAAGTGAGTTATCACATGCATGCAGCTCTGCACTAGAAATATGCTTTCTAAAGTGAGTTATCACATGCATGCAGCTCTGCACTAGAAATATGCTTTCTAAAGTGAGTTATCACATGCATGCAGCTCTGCACTAGAAATATACTTTCTAAAGTGAGTTATCACATGCATGCTTCTCTGCACTAGAATCATGCTTTCTAATGTGAGAAATCACATGCATGCAGCTCTGCACTAGAATAATGTTTTCTACAATAATCGCATGCATGCAGTGTTGCACAATAATCATGCTTTCTACAGTGAGTAATGACATGCATGCAGCTCTGCACTAGAGACATGCTTTCTACAGTGAGTAATCACATGCATGCAGGTTTGCACAATAATTGTGCTTTCTACAGGGAGTAATTGCAAGCATGCAGCTCTGCACTAGAATCGTGCTTTCTACAGTGAGTTATCACATGCATGCAGCTCTGCACTAGAAATATGCTTTCTAAAGTATTATCACATGCATGCAGCTCTGCACTAGAAATATGCTTTCTAAAGTGAGTTATCACATGCATGCTTCTCTGCACTAGAATCATGCTTTCTAATGTGAGAAATCACATGCATGCAGCTCTGCACTAGAATAATGCTTTCTACAATAATCGCATGCATGCAGTGTTGCACAATAATCATGCTTTCTACAGTGAGTAATGACATGCATGCAGCTCTGCACTAGAGACATGCTTTCTACAGTGAGTAATCACATGCATGCAGGTTTGCACAATAATTGTGCTTTCTACAGGGAGTAATTGCAAGCATGCAGCTCTGCACTAGAATCGTGCTTTCTACAGTGAGTTATCACATGCATGCAGCTCTGCACTAGAAATATGCTTTCTAAAGTGAGTTATCACATGCATGCAGCTCTGCACTAGAATCTTGCTTTGTACAGTGAGTAATCGCATGCATGCAAGGTCATTATGGCAGGACTCTGCAGAACAGAGCTGGCTCTATCAGCGGCCCCTTGAAAGACTGGGCTCCTGGGCCAACGACCACTTCACCGATGCCCTAAACTCTCTCTGCCTCCAGGACACATATGCTGTCCTGAAAGTTTACATGGTGCAACCTCTGGTTCTGATCAATCTTTGTGCCCTTAAGAGGTAATTTTGCACACCCCCATTAGCAGACGTGTGCCTCTCCAAAGGGTGAAAACGAAGGACTGCAATTCCAAACCTCTAGTAGCTGACCACATCTTTATATAAGGGAGCGCATGATCATTATGATCGAAGCACTATTTTCTACCTCCAGGCACACTTCTTGCATGTCCACAGCTCCACGGGCATCGCTTTATCCGAGGAGCCTGTACACTTCCAGTTGGCAGGGCGGCTCCTCCGCTATGGCCTAGGGGCGTCGTCCCGCCCCCACTGTAGTGTTGCGGGTTAGGCCTTGTGGGGCGCCCCTACTTTCGCACTTACCCACGTCCGGGTCCCTGGGCTATTAATTAACTATGTCTGGCCGTACGGCAGGCGGTTCCACATGACACACGGGGCTCAGCCAACGATCACCCCTGTGCATGTGGAATCACCTAGGTCATTGAGACACTACACCTGCCAGCAGCTTCAAAAGTTGAAAAATAAAACAATAATAAAACAGGTTTATTATCATTTTATTTTTCAATTTCTAAATGCTGCGTCCTTGGGGCGGGGCCATTGCAGGGGTAGTCAGGAGAGGAATTGGTGGTGGGGAGCACGGCTATCAGTGAACATGTGGGTTTGGCCAGCTGTCTCAGGCTGGGCAAAACATGCGCACTCTGTCTCCAAAGCAGCTGCGTTGTCGGGTTGGAGACAGCAGGGAGTGGTTCCCAGTGTCCTTGGGAGTGCAAATCGAGGGCGCTCAGGCCAATCCTGAAGCTGGCCTCTAAAGCTTGAGAGCAGCCTCAGGATTGGCCGCAGGGGAGGCTGGGAGCCTGCCTGTAGTGGAGCCACGAGAGGTGCAGAAGAGTGGCAAAGCGGCAGGTAAGTTATTTTTTTTCTCTTCTTTCTTTCTCACCCTCATCCCACCACTCTGCCGTAACGCTGGCCGCTGAGCTGGTCATCCTTTGAAACCAGTGCTAGAGGAGAGGTTACTTTCAAACTTCCACATCATTCAGAGTATCTTGCGGTCTGTCTTTTCCATGTGCCTCACTTTTGGGGGATCAGAGGCCATGCCACACAAAGTCTGATGCAACACGAGCTCTGTGCTGGTCCAAATGGCACGAGTCAAGGACAGGGCATTCTCTTTGGCTCCATTCTCAGCTAGGGAGGGAATGGCTCTGACAGATAAAGCTTTTATTGCATTGATTTGGTGCTGGGTCTTTCTTGCCTCGTAGGACCCCTTGCATGCCAAAGAGCCCCTTTATCTGGGAGCATCCATGTTTATTCCACCAATGCCAGGCAGCATCCACCCACATCGCATCAACCGCAGCCTGCCCGAGCTGATGCTCAGTTTGACTAAGATCTTATTTGTGAGGATTCTTATTTGGTGATCACTCATCTGACTGCGCGCCTTGAAGCTTGTGCCATGGACCGCTGTTGTGGCTTTTGGGAAGTCGTCAACGTGCTTCCCCCGTGTTTTCAGTATGTTTTGGTTACCTGGTTTATTGTTTGACTAATTACACTGAGAGCAGGGAATGCCGGGTAATCCCTCCGATTCCTGCTGCCTCACGCTTGAGTTCAAGCCACCGCGCTGCGTGCTTTTTAATTGGTTACGTAAAGTGGATTATGTAACAGTTTGGAAAATGCAGACAGATGATCCCTGGCGATTTTTGGGGGCGGGAGAAAAATGTAATCTATCAAAATACAGGAGTTCGGAATACACATTTTGTAATTTGCTTGAGTGTTTTGGTGACATATGGAGCGCCAGGGGCTGGCACCTGGCTTCAATCAGTAGGACCGTGTCTCGAGAATTGAATGAGAATTCAAGAAATGTTACTGTCCACTGCTCAAATTAATTTCATAATTCACCACTAACCCTTTTTGGGTTCCGGAGTAGAGTGCTACTCGCCGAAAAGCTTTTCAACACCTCATATAGCGAGCACTATATAAATGCACACCCTTCCCTCTTCCTTCCCTCCACTATCCTTTTCACTTCAAATAACAGAGTAATGTGTCCAACGCTCAAGTTAATTTCATATTTCCCTATACTGATTCACCTCTAATCCATTTGGGTTCCGGAGTCAATCAATCAATCAATCATCGCATTTGCATAGCGCGCTACTCACCCAGAGGGTCTCAAGGCGCTGGGGGAGGGGGGTCCGCTACCGCTCGAACAGCCAGGTCTTGAGTTGCTTCCTGAAGGCGAGGTGGTCCTGGGTCAGGCGGAGGTGGGTCGGGAGGGAGTTCCATGTCTTGGTGGCGAGGTAGGAGAAGGACCGTCCCCCTGTGGTGGCTCTTCGGATGCGGGGGACGGCGGTGAGGGCGTGGCTGGTCGATTGAAGCTGGCGTTTGGGAGCGTAGAAGTTGAGGCGGCTGTTGAGGTATCCTGGGCCTTGGTTGTGTAGGGCTTTGTGTGCGTGGGTGAGGAGACGGAAGGTGATTCTCTTGTTGACCGGGAGCCAGTGCAGGTCTCTCAGGTGTCCGGAGATGTGGCTGCGACGGGGGATGTCCAGGATGAGTCGTGCTGAGGCGTTCTGGATCCGCTGGAGTCTCTTCTGGAGTTTGGTGGTGGTTCCAGCGTAGAGGGAGTTGCCGTAGTCCAGACGGCTGGTGACGAGGGCCTGGGTGACCGTCTTCCTGGTCTCGGTGGGGATCCACCTGAAGATCTTACGCAGCATGCGCAGGATGTTGAAGCAAAGTGAGTAGCGTACTACTCACTGAAAAAACGCTTTGACGCCTTATCAGGGGTAGTAAACGGTATATAAATGCACTTTGAATACAATACTTTGGGGACGTGGCGTAGCTTCAAGGGGGGGAGGTTACACCCCCCTCATAAATGTATTTTCTGAGGAATAATTGGGCACAGGTGCTTGCAGTCGGGTATGGTGAGGTGTTTCGTGGGCACACAGACAAAACCACGCACACACTCTCGCCCTCTCTGTTCTGAAAGCCCTGAAAATGTTGATTATTTTATAAAACAATGTTTCTCTCTCTTATTACTCCTACCAATCAGCATCCCTCTCTCTTTCCGCTTTTCTTTACGCCCCTCTCCTGCCTGCCCCCTGCTTGTCCTATAATGTATTTTAACATATGTGCCAGTGTGATTGTCCGGAAATCTAAAGCTCACATCCCTGTGTCTTACTGAACAGGCTACTCCCCTGTTTGGGAAATGCAGTTGGAAAGAGGCTGTGAGACCATTTCTCTGGGTCCTCATTCACAGTCAGTGGCTGCAGGCGGTATCCGCGGAACCTCCGCTTGCGCTTCATTCCAAGTGTCCGTGCTTTGTGACACTTCAACCAGTTGGGCCTTTTTTCTAAACAGTAGCAATCTGCATGGTGGGATTATTTTATTGGGTCTAACTAACTATACTAACAGTAAAAGCAAACCTGTATGTTTATTAAATAAAGCTTGAAGCTTAAAAAGCAAGCACGGAAGTCCATGGGCTGTTGGCTCAAGAGGTGGGGGCTGGGGGAGAGTCACGCATGCCATGGGGACCTCTTGGCATTACTCCAGTGTGCACTCGACACTTCCAGAGGCATCTAGAGAGAGCAGCCAGAAGATCTTCACGAGACACAAGCAAGTGTGGAACTCAGGTCCAGAAGGACACAGTAAATTAACACCTATTAAAGGCAATGTCCGAAGGTGGCGGGGGGATGTTGCTTTTACGAAGATCGTGTCATCACTGAAAACCAGGCCAAACGGATCAATTACAATATCAAAACTAGAAGGTCTGCCACATTTTGGTGCCGAAATATGCCCATCCAACTGTCCTCTAATGCTTACAGGCAGGGCCACTGAATTATACGGCAGGGCGGGACCAAATTATGCTGCAGGGATGTGTAAATTATGCAGAAACAAAATGCAAATTATGCGGCATAATGTGGCACATTTTAGTTCATTATTTTGCATTTTTACAGTTGTTAATACTGCCTGGGCATTGATTGCACATCATTAGTACCAATTTAATACCCAAATATAACAATAAGCAACAGAGCAGCGACCAGTCAAAGGGCCTTTCACTGCACTGCAACACGTGTTGCTGCATTTTTTTGTTAAAATCTGCAGTTTATGCAGCAGATGATGGATTGTGTGGCAAATGCAGCGGTCTATGATTATGCAAAATTCGCTGCAGCCACACAATTCCAGTGGCCGTGCTTATAGGGTAAGCTGGTACATTGAAGAAACACTGGTGTCTAGGGCCAATGCTAACCAATAAGCCAAGAGTGGCAAGTTTTTGGCCATGTCCAGAAAGCTTAATTTCTTCTCCTTTTACACTTTGAACAAGATTTCTAATGGACCAAAAGTGTCAGGAAATATGCTACACATGCATCAATATTATATGTCGAACTTTAGTTCTAGATTCTGTCAGCCCTTAGTAGAAGCTCAGAAGGTTTAAGTTCAGGCTAATGAAAGCTTGTCAAAAATGTTTTCAAAATCGCAAAACCCACCGTTTGTCAAAAGTAGAATATAATTTGCAGACCACACAAAAGTGCTGTGTTATGAACTCTAGTTTCTGTTGAAAAGGCACATTTAAACAAAAATGACGTCATTAAAGATGTGCTGATAGGCGGAACCTCAGCAGCTGTACAATTTGAGCCCGCTTTCAAACATCCACTCCTCGAGGGAGAGCAGGCCATCTGGTAAAGCTGAGGTATATGAGGAGCACCTGTCATTGCAACACAAATTACTGTTATATAGGAATCCATGTTAATAGGGTATTGCTTTTTCCAGTTCTGGGCTTCTATTTAGCACACCGGTGCATTCCAGCAGTTGCAGGCTTGATTCAGCTCTGTTTAACCAACACTTTGCACCTGGCTTGCATTACTTTTGTAAGCCAAACCCTGCACAAAGCTTTCTAGTTTTATTTTTATTTTCTTCCCAACACAAATCAGGATTCGCATTGGAAAGTTGGCCAAAGTAACCAAAGTCGCTTTTGCGCTACTTTTCTTCAAGGGGGTGTGTTCCATGGGTGGCACATGGGCACTCCCATGCAACTCCCAATCGGCAATCAATTCCCTACCTACCCACATTGTTAGACAGACATTGATCCCAAAACCGTAGGAGGTGCAATTGAGAAATGTTTTAATTTACCCATACTTTTAAAACTTTGCATGTGTGCTGCATTGCACAGCACCCATCCAGAGGGTGAAAAGTTATTAAAGCATAGTTTTACTGCAAGAGTCGTCTTCCAGTGCAAAACCTATGCTTGACTGAATGCACAGACCCTCGCACAGTGGTGCAATGCGGTCTGTGTTGGTGAATGGCAGCCAAGTGCATCAGCACTGACGGGGAGAATAATAGAATCCATATCTTTTTATTTACTGCGTTGTTTCGGTCTTTTCCTTTGACACAACGCAACTCAAAGTTTGTTTTGCTGCTCTGCAGTGCTGAAACCGTTTTTACATTTGCCTCCTGGTATCAATGATTTGTTTAATGAAATCACTGTGCTGGGAAAGTGGTACCCTTTAAACATTGGTAACTGTAAGTAAAATAAAACATTATCAATTAGCGTCAATATCTGTGAATTTGCCGGAGTCTTAGATCTTTTGGGAAGTAGAACAAAGTTACATTAAGGTTTTGTCTCTTTTAGTGTGTTGTTTTGAATAGCACTTCATTTGTCTTTCTAGGATCCTCTTTCAGTGGGTAATGTTGGAATGTTTCCAGGTTTCTCGGTAATCCTCACCCTGCGCGCCCTTTAACTCATGCGCACGTGTCTGATTACATCATACGATTGCTGGCTTAGGCGGGCAGGTGATGGGCTCCTGTCCAAAGCTGAAGGTGTACCTTTCGGTGTACGTGTTACTTACAGACCGGCAGCAAGTGCTCGTGCATAAGGCCTGGAGGAAAAGAGGAAGGAAGGTTGGGTGTGCCTTATAAATCTACAGTCCAGTGACCACAACGTTCGTTTAAAGTATGAGTACTAAAAAGGTACAGTACATTCATGAAGAATGCGTTTTACAAGAACTGCATACCTTTGCAGGAAATCATAGGAACCGGAGCCCCCAAACCGGATTACACCCCCTCCCAAACTCAAAGAGTCAATGACAGACAAACTGCTTTAGGAAAAGGTCATGTTTATTACAGAAAAAACATGGGTCAAGAAAAAAGCACATATACAAATGAATGTACATAGAATAGCAAATCGTTACAATCTGACATCTTCATGCTAAAAATTGATATTTTACAGTTCGTCATAGTGGAGCCTTCATCATTTAATCATCAAAAACTAAGGTCCAGACAACCTTCATCCCAAGGAGAACCACACAGGTGGACTTCACCTGCATCCCTGAGGGGCAATCCCCACTCCCGGTTACCTTGTCCGCAGCCCCAGGAGCCCGCGCCTCCCACTACAGGCTGTCTGTGGGGCTCCTAGAGTGGGACATGTGCGGTAGCCCCATGACCTACACTGTCTAACTGTGCGCTCTTGCCCCAAGCCGGTGTGAACATTCTTCTTCGGGACTCAGATTGCTGTCGCCCTCAGCGCTGCCCTCGGAAATGTGTTGGAGGACTCCCCCTGCTGTTGTAAAGCTATCTTGGGGTTCACTTTTTTGGCTTGAGGGTGAACAGTGCCAACCGGAACCTTTGCCCTCAAAACAAGGACAAATGTGCTGACCACTCACCTCTGTTTCCGGTCCGCATCCCAGGCCCAGTGCGGCTGTAGGGAGAAAAGGAAGCATAATTGCCCACACCAACACGGCCAGCAGCTCAAACAACTGTAAGAAGGCAGGGACGGGGGAGGGTGACCATCCTCAATGATAAGGGGGAAAAGAGGGTCCCAGATTCTAAAAGAATGAGGAATAAAACCAGTCCAAGCTCCCACTATGGACCTCATATATGTGCTAGATAAAATACAGGACACTTGTACCATGCAGAGGTTAACCATCAGCCCAAACCCGACTAAAGCCGGCATATGACCCTAACTAATAGAGATCAAACGGAGGAACCTTCCTTTCGTTATTTACTGGATTTGTACTTATAATTGCTCCATTTGAATTGAGTACTGTGGTGTGGTGCACCCGTGCTTTTGTGTTTGAATTGTCGAGTTCTTGAGGGAACAAGCACTGTGATGGAGGGTGCTGTTCGGTGTGCACATGTACCACTATAAAGACGGAAGGGGAATTATTATTGGAGTAATAGTAGGTTAGGTGCTGGCAGTGAGAAGGCCCCACTTTCAATCCAAGTCTTTCTTGTATTTAATAGAGGAATTGATCTGTTTTATAAAAAAGCCAAAAGTAATAGAAAAAATTTAAAGAGTATGAAAAGGATGACCTTGCCACCACTACTGGGACTTGAACCCTTGCCTGAGAGGAGCT
This sequence comes from Lissotriton vulgaris, assembly GCF_964263255.1. Classification (NCBI taxonomy): domain Eukaryota; kingdom Metazoa; phylum Chordata; class Amphibia; order Caudata; family Salamandridae; genus Lissotriton; species Lissotriton vulgaris. The sequence continues at coordinate 72,714,571 of NC_141700.1, forward strand.
TGTGACACTAAACGCCGAGGCCCTTGCCTCCTGATTTTGGAGTGTCTACACCACAGAGCTAAAGCTCACTGTAAGTAATGGACAGAGCGGGAGCCCGGACGGCTACCAATTTGAGCCGCAATCCGCATGAACTAAGAGAATAGAGCAGCTACTAATATCCAGAGGCCCAAAAATGTTAAAAGTAAATCCCCAGTTAAATTAAATTTTCTGAGTAAAATACCTGAAGAGGTTCCTGTTGGACTATAACGTGCAAACAGCGTGGTACTCCCTGCCATCGTCGCCATCACAAATTAGTCGGAAACTGCCCCAGGACCGACTTGAAAACAGACCTACACCCTTTTCCAGCCATGGGCAGAAAGTCATGAGCGAGGGGAGTGGGCCCGTCCCTCAGGGCCTTGGTCCCTATGCCATGCCCCAGTGAGATGGAAATATGATCGGCTATTCATGGAAGTTACTGTCCGCAAAGTAATTTACAATATCCATTGTAACTCTGTAGATGAGGTGTCCCATCCGGACTGCAAGTAGATTCTCTGAGCGAACTACAGGGAAGAAATTAGTAATTACCAGGAGAACTTTGCCTGAAACAACTGAATTTCCCTGATAATTCCTGATTTCCTGATTTCTAAAGGGAAGTCTAGGGTCCCATTTATAATATCCCCTGACTGTCTCCCACAGGTACCAATGCCTGTGGTATCTAACTTAAGTAGAGCTGAACTCCGGGAACTTCGAATGAGGACATTGGGTAGCTGCTCGCTCTATAAAAGACACTAAATAAATAAATAAATAAATAGTGATCTAGGCTGGATTTAACACATCAAAACATTGATTTTTGAGATTACAATTAAAGTAATTTCACCAAACATTGTGGAATCACTATGTCTCTTCCAATAGCACCCCAGAATAGGGTGCTACCAAAAGAAATTGGAGCTGAAAGTCAGCTTGATTGCAGCTCTGGTCCCTGAAGTCTGGGAGCCAGCTTGTAGTTAATGAAGTTGAAAGAAAGGGCTAGGAAGATGGTAGATAACTTCTATGTGATTTACAAGACACACATAATGAGCCAAATTGTCTCTAGATAAGTCTCATGAGGATGCTTATCATTAGATATGAAGGACAGTAACGTAAGCCAGGAGCCCGAGTAGTCATTTGGTATGGTAAAGAGCGAGGGAGGTTTTTGGATTTCTTTTAGAAAACCTTCTACCATCATGTCCGGAAGCTGAAGCAGTCCTGAAAAAAGTTATCACTAGCACTGTAATGCAGCGAGAACAACAAACAAGTGTGAGCTCCTTCAAAGGATTTTGGAGTTCTTCTTCTAAATGTGGCAACACAATTCCATTTTCAGCATAATTTCTGAAATATGATCGTCTCTTATTCAACATCTGGCTCACTTTATTACCAGACCTGATCAAATTCCTGGCACTTATAGTATAACTATGCTGGTGCTACTCAAATCATCATAAAAGTGGATAGCCCACAAGACCTACAGGAATCTGAAGTCAAACGAACTTGATGCCCCTCCAAACGCATCAACAGAGGTGAGGAACCAACTAGTTATGATCGACTAAAACCTTGAATCTAATGAAGGATCTTTTTCGGTCCTAGAAACAAAACTGAGTAACTCCGTACTGGCCAAGATCCACACTATCTAAAAAGGTGTAAAGTTCAGGAGATAGGTGAAAAGCTGACATTTCCCAAGACAGTCACTCCCACACACCAACCCAACACCATGAACGTCATAATCCAGTAGGCTAGACACTACCCTCTGTAGACGGGGAAACATCCATTACAACGCAGTCACTATATCGCAATGCCTTTGCAACGCAAGTGCCTTTACATTGCATGCCATTACAATGCATGTCATTACAACGCATGCCATTACAACGCATTATAAGGTAAGTAATGGAGAATTTTAAGTTTTAGGGTGGGTATGGGTTTAGGGGTAGAAGGGAATAGTAATTTTTACACCAACATTAGCCAACAATTTCCCTACTGTTGCACTCACTGGAGAGTGGAAAAGTAATTTTTAACCCTACGCTATCCTACACTTTCCCTACTGTTGCACTTACTGGAGTGGGAATAGTAATTTTTACCCCTACGCTATCCAAAACTTTCCCTCCTGTCGCACTCGCTAGAGTGGGAATAGTAATTTTTACCCCTACGCTATCCAACAATTACCCTACTGTTGCACTAAAAGTATTATGCTTTGTAATGGTATGCGTTGTGACGTGATGCGTTGTAATGGAATGCGTTGTAATGTAATTTTAAAAAATGCGTTGTAAAAGCATGCTTTTACAACTTTTATGGTTTGCTGCTTTGTTAAACACGCAGGGTCTCGAAGCCAAAATGAGCTACATGATAATCACCAATCTTGTTTCATCAGACGGACATGTTTCAGAATGGCCTCGCGGCCCAGTGTCTATCCCAGACCCTGCAACAACCCACCCAACGGCAAAGGTAGACTACAAAGTAGATACAGCATAGAAAGAGCTGCCAAGCAATCCCGGCCAACGGAGGACCACGACTTAGACTCACACTGCATGTCCCTCTCCTACATACTCAGACCTTCAATGACCTCCCCTCATGATCATCACAAAGAAGGACTGTATCTCGCCAGGGAGATCTTTGACACTGTCTTCCCCCCTCATAATACCCCTTCATCAAATAATATCTTCATTGGCCTAAATGCAGCAACCAATGTTGAAACATGACAGGAACCTCTCTCATAATCCCTTCAAGTACCACAAAGGGTTCTGCAGGCCTAATGCCGCCAGCATTTTTAAGATGTATAGTGCGGGTCTGTCCCTCCAGCTCCTTTATCTCACCACGCTTCTAAGCGCTGCATGATCCCATAACACGATAACTGTACCGCTGTAGTCATCACACGTGACATGGAAACACTCCATAGATCGTCTCAATACCAAGACAATGCTCTCCCACCAACACACTCTGCACAGTGCAGCAGGCCACCCGTGCAGGCAGGCAGGCACTTCAGCGCCCCACTGCGGGGTAGTCAGAGCTGTAGTAATGCTACAATATAATACGCTAGGCCAGGGTTCTCTAAAGTCGGTTCTGGAGGGCCGGATCCATGCCAGATTTGAAAGATAACTACATTTATCTAAATGGGGTTATGCTAAAAATCTGGCATGGATCAGGACCTCGAGGACCGACATTGGAGAACCATGCATTAGGCATTGGGTTCATAAATCCTATGTTATACTGTGTGTGATCTATTTGGAGCTATATGATGGTGTGTGCTGGTGGTCTGGCAGGCTATCGCGTGACAGGGTGTAGTATCTTGTAGTGAGATATGGTGTCTGTGGAAGGCACACGTTAGAGACACAGGTCAGAAGCACGGGAAAGAAGACACAGGAGTATGGAAGGGCACAGGTTCAGAGGGGGAAGGAGAGAAAGCGCACGCATTAAGAAGGCAAAAGTGAGAATCGCACGCAAGCAGGCTCAGCAGTGGAAATGTTGGAAGAACATTTAAAAGCTCTTTCACCTATTGTAAATCACATGTTACTTTTCCACACATTATGCGGTGTTTCTGCTTCCTTGTACACGAAATGTAAGGTTAGTTGATACATTTTAAAATGGCTGTTTGTCAATGAGTAAACGTGTGTTCTGGATTTTAAAGTACTAATGTTTTGCTGCAGACGGCTTGATAAGAATGAGGCAGTTTGCACTTGCAGCCTTGTTTGTAGCTCCCTGACTCCCCGAGGAGCTTTCAGCCATGCTAATCACTCTGTTTAACACCTTTCCATGTTCTTCCAGAAAGCAGCCACCTGGCAATGCGTCGCACTGAACCGCCCTTGCTGTGTCAGCTGATCCGCTTACAGTAGTAGAGCACATGTCTGCCACGAGCAAGTTTGGCCAGGTCCGGATGCACACTGGGACAGGCCCCGGCCTGACCACTGGGCTCCTGACATAGTCATGCCAGGGCTCGAGCTTGCCACCTGTGAGCGCTTGAGACTATACTGTTCATTAACTAGATGGCCCTGTGTATTTATTGATACTATGCACTGTTTCTGTGGCGCCTCCCATCAGCTGTCTATTGGCGCTCAGTGTTCTCAACCCTGGCAGGATGAAAGGCGGCCCCACTCCTGCAGGTTCCAAACACCTGAGCAGCAGGGTCACAAGACTCTGCCTCACCTGCTGTGGCCACGCCGAGGTTTGGCTGCCACATCATCACTCTCTCTCTCTCTCTGTTGTTCCTCTCCAGGAATCCTGTCCTGCAGCCCAGGTAGATGACGTGACTGCAGCCAGCCACTCATGAAGGAGTATTCCATCAGGCCAGCAAACCAGGATGTGCTGTTGCCTTAAGCCTCCCGAGCATGTGATCTTAGTCAGCGCGGCTAATTATAAGCGTCCTTCTGTTCCCGGGCTGCGCGTGACCGCAGAGGGATGCGCGCCCCTGCTCTGCCCCAGCTCACACCTGCCCGCCTGTAGCCGGGTCACAAGACCTCGGCAACAGCTGCTCCAGTGGGAATCCGTGGATACATAAGGAGCTGCTCCGAATCTTATCCTAAGCACCTATGGACCAATAGATAGATAGATAGATAGATAGATAGATAGATAGATAGATAGATAGATAGATAGATAGATAGATAGATAGATAGATAGATAGATAGAATGACACGCTCGTGGTCTTGCTTAACAAATGCTGTGTGTGTTAAGCAGTGGTCGGAGGGGGGTCGATCTGAGGGGCACAGCACGCCAATACTTTTTTTTCCAACAGTTAAAATGCTTCAGCTGAGTTGACACATAAGGCAGGGAGTTTCCTGTGCAGTGAAACCGAGGGAGGGGCAAAAACCTAAACAAGCCTTCATGCCAGGGTCCTGCTTCCCTGACAGAAATGTAAATGTGCACAACTGGTCCATCTGCAAATCTAAAGGGTGCTTGTAAGCCGGTACTGGTTTTTTAGGTCTCGCCGGGCGACACAGCGCAAAAGCGCGGTCGCCAGCGAGATCTATTGTCAGAGACTTGCCTCGGAAGTGGGACAGAGCGGGGCACGCGCAGGGGGTTTGGCGATTGAGTTCTGTGGACGCACCCATGAACACGCGCGATGTGCACATCTCCCTTCCATCATCGCAAGCTTCATGTTATTTTCACTTTCTTTTTCTAATGCGCACGCCCCAAGTGCCGCACACTCTGTCTTGTTGTATTCAGCTGGGGCCCTGGGTGTGATCTGGTAGGTGCTGGGTGGGTCCAGGGGTTGATTCCGCTGGCTGCTCACCACTTCACTAGACCGCGAGCTCGGCCTCTGCTGCTGCCACGTCCTGGTCTCTAATCCAGCTCCCCGACCGCAGCCTCACTTCACGCCGCTGCCCGCCCACTCTGAGCAATCCGTGGGCAATGCTACTCCCTCAACGTCGTTGTACGCCTCTGCACGCCCACTCCCTACGCCGCTGCCCGCTCCCTGGCCACACACCGAGCAAGGTGTCTCCGATCACGGTCGCTCTTCTGGGCTCTCAGCCCAGTTGTGTGCATGCCAGCTTCCTGCCAGCCCCTCCTTCTCGCCACTTTCTCTGGGCTCTCAGCCTGTTATGTACGTGCCTACTGCCTTCCCATCCCTCCTTCTCAATGCTTTCACTGTGCTCTCAGCCCCAGTTTGAGCGTGTCTGCTTGTACCTCCTTCTCACCACTTTCACCAGGCACTCAGCCCTGTTTGTACATACCTGCCTGTCCCTCCCTATTGCTGTTCATGCACTCGCAACTCCGCTTTATGCATGCCTGCCCCTCCTTCTCACCGCTTTTCCTGGGCTCTTAGACTGGGTGCCTGCCTGACCCTCCTAACTGCTTTCTCTGGGCTCTCAGCCCCAGTTTGTGTGTGTCTCCTGCCTGTTTGTCTGTCCCATCCTTCTCACCGCTTTCTCCAGACTCTTAGTCCTGTTTTGTGCGTGCCTGCTCCTTGACTTTCCTTCCTTCTCAGTGCTGCCCTGTACTCTGCCATCCAGGATGTTTCTACTCCTGCCATTTCCTTTAGTAAATCTAGGAAACCTGATTTCATGCACCTGCAACCAAGAAAAAAACTTTACCAAAGTCATATGGACGCCACCCTCCAGCACAGTTCTCTATCACAGGCAATGTGCATAAAACGGCACATGTAAAATACAGAATGTGGCAAAATAAGAAACGTATGAATATAATTAGGACCATATAATTTTTACTCAGAAGGTGCTGAAGGTTGTGGTGCCCGATGCCAAGGCTGTGTGATCTTGTTTCCCTCTCATGCATCGCTAACCCATCACCAGACACTCCCTGGCTTTTAAACTCACTGTACTTTTTCCATCACCTTCTTTTACTGCTTTCTTTTTTGCTCTCTCTTATTCTGGGTCAAAATATGATGAAGACAAGCATTTGCAATGCAATAAGTCTCGCATTTGCGAGAGTTTAAGCTATTGGCATTGTAAATGACAATGCTTTTAATTTATGTTTTCAAAACCAACACGTAAATAAAAGGCATTGCCATTTACAATGCCAATAGCTCAAACTCTCACAACTGCGAGACCTATTGCATTGCAAATGCTTGTTTAATTGATAGAAACGCTGGGAAGATTCGGAATGACACGTTTCTTTTTTTGAGAGATATTGTAGGGAGCTGCCAGCTAAGGTGTGAAGTGTGTGCTTTTAAAAGACAGTTATAAAAACGATTGCACTACGTACAGTCTGGGTATTACTAAAATCTAAGGCCCTCATTGCAATCGCCATCGTATCGGGCAGGTGTCTGATTGACTACATGTCGAAGGTTACACCTGTCCAATTACAATGTGACCGCCATGCAGGTGGTCGGAAAACTGCTCTTTAGTATTGCGGCTTGTGCTGCCGCCCTAAAAAAGGGCCGCAGCATCACCCACAATGGAAAAGAGCAGTTTTCAAACATCCATGCACCGTATTCCAGGCACCATGTGGTGCCTGGCACACAGTGCATGATGTTTGTGAGGGGCACCACGTGTGCGCCCCGTGCCAATGGGGATGAGGGCCCTTCTAGAGGCCCCTAAAGTCCATTTCTATCGGCCTTTACATGGTGTTCGGAGCACCATGTAAACACAGTGGGAAATCGTAATCCCTACTGCGGCGCCTGAGCAGACACCACCACATTTGTAGAGAGTACCCCGATGGGCACCTTGAGCCTATTGGAAAAGCACTGGTCGGTCTTTATGGCCAATGCCTCTGACCGCGATCTGGCGGTCGACCGCTGCTACGGATGTCGGTGGGCCCGCCACCAACATCGTGATGAGGCCCTACATTTTTAAAGCCCTTTTTTATCTTAAAGCTTTTCACACATTTTGAAGCAGCCTATCTAATATTGTGAGTAATGGAACTTTAAAATAATGACTTATATGTTCACAGTCTTACTGTCATAGAGCAGACTGTGACCTTGTAGCACTAAACATACACATCACTATTCTCCACTGTACCAAACAGGATTTAATTCCGTCGCTTAACTAACAGAGGTTTCATAATGTCTGATAGTGCATTTCCAACCTGTTAACATAACTTGCGTTCCATTTTCATTTAAGCCGTGCATTATTATATGTGAGTTACTTGAAGATGAAAAACCTAAAAAAGTTACAGAATATTTTTTAGCCATACCTTTGACCACACCCATGCTCACTCACCCCGCCCCATTGCTCGCATCGCACTTCCCATACTTTTTTTAATGCACTTCGAACACTGGTGTTAAGTGCCTAATATACTTCTGCACAGCGTTTTGTTAAATAACTCCTATAAGGAAGAGTTTACTGGAATAATGCTTAAGCTCTGACTTCATAGTAAATACAAAATCACTGGGCACAAGCCCCTTAGAACTGATGTGTTGCAGCTCCTCAAGGAGAGAGGACCTGGGATTTCCGATCAAACACCAAAGGTTTGGCCACAAGTAGGACTTTTTAGGGTGAGGAACTGAGGTAAATTAAGACTCTAGGGCCTGATGTATCAAAGGGTTTTGCCCATTCTGTGTCTATGAGGAAATGTGTTGATACATATGGCCCTAAGGATCTTCTTGCAAGTCGCCTGTGCTTTACTAGACTTGTTTTTGATCCCTCACATGATATAAGTGTGTTGCCCAGAAGAGTCGTACAGACAGACACAGCTACACTGGGCCCAATTCACAAAATTGTTTTATAAACATATGCATTCAGCCCAAAATACATCCATTTAATACCCAATAGAATTTCACAAAAAGTTTCCCAACACCCACAAATATATTTACTATTGTGGATTTCGTCAGAAGGATAAAGGAGAAATCTGCAGTAGTAAATCAAGCGCAAGAGTTGGTAAGAGGGTATTACAGGAAGTGGTCAGCCTTGTAAGGTATGGATGTCAGCTAACTTGTACAACTGTTTGGCATTCCCAAACTTCGATACAAACCATTCTCACTGTGGAAATTATCATAAATTTGCTGTCAGAGATGTAAAAAAGACTGGAATCCCTCAGATTTGGTGGTGGTGTATGGACTGTGCTTTCTCCACAAGGAATAGTGGACAGCGGAAAATAAAATGTGCAATCTGCACAGTGGGCTCTATTCCTCCTGGGTTTAAATCTAAGCTTGCAGATTTCCATAGGGGCGAAAAGGAGGAGCCTGTGAGAAATGTTCATGAAATTCTGAGGAGCTTTCTTGGAAACTTGCGCCTGGCTGTGGCTTTCCAGGCCTACTATTGGGAGAGATTGTGAATTGGAAAATAACGTTAAAGTATGTTCAAGCCGAGATGTAAATGTCCACATGGATTTCTTTTTTCACAAATCTGGCCCAGCGTAAATGTCTAGAAAGCAGACATACAGGGGTCATAGTAGGGTTCTTCTATACTGATTATACAAGTTTATCTTACCTTTAATGCCCCAGGTTGGGCATTACCCTATCATAAATGTGTTTTCATGATATTAACATCTTTGAACATATTTGATACAACCTCTCTGTCCCGGCTGCCGCCAGCCCCCATTTGCAAAGATAGCCATTGCAGGGGTTGACTGGTCACTTTCCTGTTGCGTATTGCTATATTTGGGTGGTAGACTGGTACTAATGAGATGCAACCAATCCTCAGGAAGTGTTAACACCATCGCTGCTGATGGTATCCTTCTCATGCACTGGGCCCTAATGTAAATGGGTGTAGTCATGACGAGCTCAGCTCGTCATGAGCACACAAGAGGTATACCTCATGACGAGTTGAGCATCGAAGGGGTTAAGAGTAAAAATCACAAAATAATGAAGTAATACGATAATAAAATTGTGCATTACGTCGCATAATTTACTCAGTAATTCCAGTGGCCCTGCCCATTGTATAATTATATGTTGTCTTCTATCAGAAACAGTGTTCTACCAATATACTTATTTGTATCAACCAGTATTTTTTAAACTGCACAATTTCAAGTATAAACATATTGTCCAGGTTTAAGAAATTAATGAATGTCTATTTATATACTAGCCCCGAATGCAACCACACCAATCGTTAGACAGGAAGGGGAGAGAGAAACTGAGGAACACAGGATACTGTCCCCCTAACGTAATCCAACATACTTCAAGGTATCCTTTAACCTCATTGCCTAAAGCCTCAGAATCAAGGTCACGGCAGAGCATCTGGTAATTGACCCATGTAGACCAAAAATCCTTTTTTGAAATATATATTTAGGTCTTTCACCCACTGCCCCTAAAAACCAAGATGGTCTCAACCTTATTCCAGGGAGCACTTTAAGACCAGGGTCTTCTACAGACTAAAAATATCCAGATATACCTTTTAATAATGGGTGTTTTTGATATAGTTAAAAACGATGACTCTGGTGTGATGCTGGGGTATTAAGGCTTTACACCCTTATTTAGGTCAACATGTTTCAGCCCATGCTACAAAAAGGGCAATATGGATCCCGGGCTTTCATCAGGACTAGGTGTGTGCCCCAGGAGTAGCTGGCCTATTGCCAACTGTTGTCCGTCAGTTTGGACATACAACATAAAACATTGAACATGCAAAGGGGCTACTCGCCCTAGTGTTGAGCCTGCCACTCTGAAAGTGAGAGCCATTTAGTATGACATAAGAAGAGGGTGAGAACATGCCCCTGTAGCCACACAGTCCTTAAAGGCGCCATGTAACCTTTCGACACCTATATTTATCCACAAATCCCACCCAGGTTCTTTTCTCCTCTGTGGTTGCTCTTGACTCAGCTGGGTCCCACAAATCAAGTAAGATGGTGTCTAATGCTTCAAAAGTCTTTGCCAGAGCGTATATCTCTTGTATACAGCTACTACCTGCATATCCATGGTCAGAACCACGAGACACCTCTGAATCTGCCTTCCAACAAGTCAGTGCTTCATTTGTATGAAAATGTGTGCAGGAATGCATCCCCGCTGCTGCCGAATGCCTGTGTTACCATGTACGAAAGCTACCTATTGTGGATTCCACCTCATGCTATTTTCTTCCACCACCCGGCATTTGCTGTATCTGTATCTCCGCATTTTTCACTGTTCTCCCTTCTGTCACTTCCTTCTTCTTTCTCCCTTTTCTGTCTCTCAACCTCTTGATCTTGATCTGGTTGGATATTGGAAAAATAAGTCTGGGTCCCCAAAAATGAGTGCTGGTGCCCACCATCTACAATCACTGGCAAATATTAAGCAATGTCACACGTGGTCATTTGTTGCGCCGCACCGGAGAGACAAAAGTTCAAATCATGGCATGGCAGACCACGCCTTTCAGCCTTTTTGGGGCTTGCAAACGGAGGACCTTTACATTGGATATTAGTAACATCTGTTATTTGCAGCGCTTTGAAATGAAGGAGGGGTGGTAAGCAGCGCTATTATTACTGATGCTCCCTAAAGCACTGATCACAAAGTAAACACATACATCACAAACACACGTGAACATATTCAAAAGGCATGCCAAACACAGCTTAGACTTGCCAAGGAACAACATCTCACATATATGCAAAACAGCATAGATACTCCAGGCAGCCGCTAAGAGCACCAACAGCCATGGAAACAAACGCAACTTCACAACCTCACAGGCACGTCGTAAACACCTCAGACTCACCACAGAGTCAGCTACAGTTTGTGCATGCTAAATCTACTCCCAGGGCAAAGCGAATCTCATCAATGGAACCAGTATGTGAGCCACCCACCATATTCAACATTAAAATCATACGCGCATGTAATGAATAAGACACTGCCATCTTTCCACCCAACATGAGCAAATGTGGAAACCACTGTTCAGTCGTCGTGTGCAGTGTTTGTAAAAGCACAGAGCCTTCGTTGTGGTGTGTTACTACAGATGTTATGAACAGCACAAGCACCAAAGCCCCCCTCCTTCGGGTGTAAGGTGGGATCCCATTTGGGATTCTACAAATGGTGCTGTCTTGGGAATGTCTGCCAGTTGTTGTTATAATTAAACCTATTGTTCTCAAGGGTGAAGTCTGCTGGGATCACATTCAACAACAACAACTTTGCTCATCCTGCTACATGACCAACAGTTTGGAAGCATTTTTAAAAGTAGTTCAAAGACAGCATTTTCGTTTCTGGATTAAACCAGAGAAATCTATCTTTGAATAGTGAAAACTTTCCTAATTAAAAAAAAACAAAACAACAAAACGCACGTGAACCATTCCTCTGCATAGTGCAAGCATCGGAAGCAGAGAGGCCTGGCCCAGATGCAAAGTGAACTGAGGAGCAATGCTTTCTCCCTTCGAGCTCTCCTGGGACCCCGGCAGGCTCCTGAACATGCTTGTTAGGGGAAGCCCCAGTGTTGGCTCACAAAGGAGCTCTAATGACCGCTTGCAGCTGATGTATATGGGACCTGGGGCCTGGAAGCAGCAGAGCACTCACCCATGGGCCCCCTTTGTGTTTCTATCTCACTCGGTTACCTTGAGCCTGGTGGTGCCTGACATCAGGGGACACCAGATATCCACCACAAGGGGTTAATTAAGACATGCTCAATAGGTGTCAAGCATGAAGGTTAAGTTGGCACATGAGAGACACGTCCCTGCATGGCAAAGTTTCGAGGTGGGCAGTTATGGTACCCAGAGAGGGAATTCACCATTAATGAAGAACAATTCAAAGCACTGCGGAAAGAGAGCTAAGTGCACTTCCCCTTCCCTACATTGCAATGATTTATTTTAGACATTTAATATAGCCACGCCTAGCAGGGACAGCAGTAAAGTGCTTTTCTTGTACATGAAGACGCACACTACTACAGGTATACCACTACATCCGGCCTTACAAGGCCTGCACATCAGCCACTTGACCACCTCTTCACTAAACGTACATAAGGTCGTAGTACTGGGTCACTCGCAGGGGCGGCTCCTCCGCTCTCAGAGCAGTAGAAAAAGGAAGCATAAAATTATAATAACTTTATTATTTTATTTTTTGTAGCTACGGGGCTAGGTTAGGGCGGGCAAGGCTGGGGTCCTAGGGGGAGGAGTGGTGGGCACACTCTAAGTGCGCATGATGGTTTGACCGGCCGTCTTGTGCTGGCCAAACAGCCATGCGCACTTTGCAGGTTCTCCACCGGGCTGTAATGCATAGCCTGGTGGAGAACATGCACAGGCTGACAGCAGCTTTGTGATTGGCTTAGGGGAGCCTGTGTGCTTCCTGCTTCCGGGCTCGGAGACCGGAAGAAAAGCAGACAGACGATGGTAGAGAGATAGAGGAAGACGTAAGACGTAAGGGGCACATACATCAACGAAAATACTGATTGCAAATGGGCAGATTCGCAGAATATGCCACTTTGCGACCGGTATTTTTGCATTTAAATACATCAACCCACATGCAAAATCTCAATTCAAGTAATCAAAAAATTTGCGATTACTTAAATTGCGAATGCATTTAGGGAATCGCAAATTGCAATTCCCTAAATGCAAAGCATGATGCAATTTCAAATAGCGAATTCGCAATTAGCGATTGCAAATTACCATCAATTTGAACTTGATTGTAATTTGCAAAAACGTTGAAAAATGCACTAAAGTGCATTTTTCAAAGTTTCATGTTATACACAAACATTGTATGTGCGCAACATGTGGTAACATGGCAATTTCAGGGGTAGAACAGGGTGTCCTTTTGGCACCCTTGAAATTGCATTCGCAATTTGCGAGTACCAATTTGGTACTCGCAAATTGCGCATGCAATTCCCATTCATTCCTATGGGCCTCTAGGTCCATAGGAATGAAGGGTAGCTATTCCTTAATTGCAATTTGCAATTTGCGAGTCGCAATTAAGAAATATGTAGGAAATCACAATTTGTTTTGAAATTCCTAAGTGTTTTAAAAAAAATATATTTTTGTTGTTTTTAATTCCTCCAGCCCCGCCACCCCCATTCCCTACCAGCCACCACTGGTCGCAGGTTCAGGCATGTACCCACTGGATACCATGGCATGGATTGGTAGACATGCCAGGGTCTTCGGGTGTTCAGTGAGGCACTGACACCAGTGAGTACACATGCGGGGAGGATATCTATTAACTTAGTCAGCCACGTTTTGTGAAGATCCGTGCAGTGGGAATAAAAAGATAAGGGGGTGAAAAAAGATGGGATTCAATATTTTTGCTGCCAAGGCAATTTAGCTAACATCTAAAGCATGAAGTACTGCACAGATACACCAAACTTGGCATGAAAGAGAAACTAACCCAGAAAGCATCCGTTTGTAGGTTTTTGGTTTAAATCCATTCAGTGATTTGAGATATTAACATTCTAAAAAGTTGTAGAACGAGCTGTAATTAGAACGTTATAATTACAGAGATAAACGGCCTATTTTCGCAAGCACCTGTGAAATATTATTAAGATTTTGCAGGGAATTGTGAAATATATTCCATATTTTACTGCTCTCCAATAAATATGGTTGTTAAGACTACTTCAGTTTGGCGTCCTCGCGAGGGCGGCGTCTCTTCACGAGCCGGCCATTTTGGCTTCCTTAGACGCCACAATGGCCTTTGACACTATAGAATGGCCTTATCTCTGGGCCGCCCTCGCGAAATTTAGTTTCGGTTCTGGGTTCATCGGGTGGGTGAAACTTCTGTATGAGAAACCGCTGGCTCAGGTGGTTATCAACGGCCCCGTATCAGACTCTTTTACCCTTGGAAGGGGTACGCGGCAGGGCTGCCCGTTGTCCCCCCTACTTTTTGCACTCGCTCTGGAGCCACTGGCTGCCTTGCTGCGATGGGAGCCTTCGATAAAGGGTATCCAGTGGACTCCGGACTTTGAGGATCGAGTATCGCTCTATGCAGACAATATCTTGTTGTACCTCACCTCCCCCCAAAAATCGCTTAACGTTTTGTTTGACGTGCTCACTTCGTTCTGGAAGAACTCAGGTTTAGTAATTAATTGGACTAAATTCTGTGTCTATGTGTTGTCGGGTGGTCTCCCCCCTCTGCCTAGTAGATTTCCCATCCAGGTCTCGCAGACGGGATTCAAATATTTGGGGATTTTTATATCTTTGGACCCCACCGTCCGCTATGAACGCAATCTGCTTCCCCCTCTCCAGAGACTGAAACTCAACGTCGCTCGCTGGCGTAGACTGCCATTGTCACCGCTCGGGTGCACTGCACTTTTTAAAATGATGTCCTTGCCACGATTTTTGTACGCGCTCCAGAATTCGTTCGACATTATTCCGGCGAGCTATTTTCGAGAGGTGGAGAGCAAACAGAGTCGGCTAGTTTGGGACGGACGTGCGCGCATTGCCCTTGCTAAGTTAACGCTCCCCTGGTACGACGGAGGTATGGCGCTTCCAGATATCAGGCGGTACTATTGGGCCTCTCAGTTGAGTGCGATCAACCACGCAATGTACGCACCTAGCCCAAACCCGGCATTCGAGATGGACAAGCATCTGTTACCGGGTGGGAACTATAATAGGGCACTCTATTCCAACGTAGCAGGGAGGAAATTTACTGGACCTACCAAGATTACTGTACGAGTCTGGCGTGATGCGAATGTGGCTTTGGGTTGGAGAGATCGACTGACTCGTGCAACTCCTCTGTATGAGTCTGAACGATTGGGATTCCTCTGGAAAACGAAAGGTTTTGAGAAATGGGACATGATTGTTATTAGCAGGGTGGGCGACCTCTGGGCTAAGGGCAAAATTAAGACTTTTGAGGCACTACAGACAGAATACGAGCTAAGCGACAGGGAGTTTTTCAGATACGCACAGGTTCGCCACGCTTTGACTTCGGTTTTTACTCTCGGCGTTGATATCCCTGAGTCCTCCCCGCTCGAGGACCGCGTGCTTGATGGTCATGTGCCCAATAGCACGATTTCACTAATATACAAGAAGTTGATCAACAATCGGGCGGATCTCCTTGTACGTCTTAGGGAGGTCTGGACTGGAGATGGGTTGGAACTGCACGATGAGGATTGGCAGTCCGCGTTATCCTCACCTAAGGAGGTGGCTATTCGTGCCCGTCTCCGTCTTGTTCAACGTAAAATTCTCCATCGTGTGTAAGTCACTGGCCCTCGTTTGGTCTGTATGGGTTATTCTATTGATTGGTTATGCAAACGTCGCTGCGGAATGGTCGGAACCTTCCTTCATATAATTTGGGAGTGCCCGGAGGTGGTTGCATTCTGGAACCGTGTACATGTAGTGATGGAGAGGGTCACTGGAGTTTCGTTGCTGCCTGAAGCCAGGAGATGTCTTTTGAATGTGTGGGAACCGAATGATTATAATGTTGCTCAGACCCGGTGGGCGACCCTTGGGAACATGATTGCCAAGAGAGACATTGCACAGCTGTGGGGTTCCCAGCGGCCGCCCACTGTCTTGGTATGGAAGGAAAATATGGATTGGTGCATGTTTAGAGAAAAGACTGTATATGTGGCAAGGGGTAGACCCAGGACATGGAATAAGGTATGGAACCAGTGGAATGCCTATCGTGGAAATATATGTACGCCCCCTTTTGTTGAGAGCCTAGATGTCTCCCTTTCCCCCTGATCTGACATTCCATGTATCTTTCACGTTATGTTACTGTTTACCGGCTTCCCCGCTGACCCCCTGACTCCTTGTTCCAGTTATATGTTGAATAACATTGCACTCAGAGGTCCTTCCCGTACGAACACAAGTCTGTGTATAGTGTACTATTGCCTTGGGTATTGTTCTTTCTTTTTTTTATATATATAAAAAACAAAAAACAAACAGAAATTAAGATATGATCCAGCGTTGGATACAAATTTAATTCTGAATCGCTGCCGGGCCTCAGGGATGTCGGCTGAAGAGCTGTGACATATAGTAATATACTTGCTTAATTTTTTTTTTTATAATTAGCGGCCGGCCCCTGTGGTTCTAGGCCCTTGCTTGTAAAAGTATTGGAATGCACAATAAAGGTTTTTTAAAAAAAAGACTACTTCAGTTTATGCAATAAAAAAGCACAAACATGTGATATACATAATTTGCTGCTCCATTGCAACCATCTTTGGAGACCAAACAAAAATGATAATTTGACACTTGGGTGCTCCCTCTGCCCTGGCAACAAGGCCATTCTTGAAGCCTTTTGTGCCAGTCTGACGACCATGTGGTTTCCTGGGTTGGGGCTCTGAGACAGCAGGCTGCAGAGGCCGAGTGTACCACCACCTGCTCTGATATTCGGCGCTCTAAAGTGATGCTTCGATCTGCATGTTACAATATACAGACTGGGATTTCGTCACGTTGACTATTTGGATTGACGTTAGCATCCACGCAGCGCCTATATTCACTACTGGTGACTGGAAGATTGCTCCTCTCTCCCCGAAACTGATGCCATTGATTAGGACGGCATTTTTTAACTGTTCGCCATCAACTTGAATCTTTCTTGATCTATTGATCAGTGACATTCCGCCATTTATTAAAGCGGATTTGTATACACCTCCACGAAACGGATTAATCGTGTTGAGATTGACTATAGAAGGGTCTTCTTTCATATGCAATATCTACTGTCCTGAAGATGGTCGGATGGACTGATGCCACTGAGACCGAAACGTCGACTCCATCATCTATTTCTGAGACATTAATTGTTTTTTAGTGATTATTAGTCTCACCAGGGATATGTCATTATTGATTGTGTTGAAATAGATGTTTATCATGAATTATTGGATTCATTTGATTTTACCTCTTTTCATGATTTATAGCTGATCTGATTGTTCATTTGTACTCTTTTTTTTATCAACTATCTATATATAAACAAATTTGTATTTTCAAACAAAAAAGATACTCCCGTGTTTCTGTGCTCTTGAAATTCATTTATTGTTGTTGTCATAGGACACTTGGGTGGATGTTCCAGTGAGACTCACCTTGAGAATAATTTTGGAACAGTTAATCACTGATTTTTCTTGAAATATATCCCTTGTAGGCACTCTTTACCTATCATCGATCTGCATGTAGCCTGCTACAAATGTTCAAAAATACAAAAATAAATGGCAGTTTTTATGGGCTTGTTTACTTTTCCTCTGGCGCCTTTGAATCTTCATTGGGTAAAGAGCTCTCCTGACATCTGCCTGTTCCAGTGGAGCACTAAGGAGAGTCTAAGGAAGCCCTGGTGCTGTGAGAGATCTCAGCAGGAGATGCTCGGCTGAGCAGCCCAGGTACATGCTGCTGGCTGTGCAGCTGATGCTATGCGCAAGAAAGGCAGAGGGGGTGAGCTCCACCCCTGGGACACACTGTTTTCTCCATCCTCCTGCAAAACAATACGGTCTAGTTGTACGAATGAACAGGATTATATTTAACTACCCTTAGGAGTATTTAGATGAGAGAGTTAGGTATTTACTTGCATAGGGGTTCTTTATATAGCGCTTAAATCCTCTGGGATTCAAGTGCCGACTGCAGCTGGTTGGCAAAGGCTGTAGTCAACCAGTGAGGCTGGTATTCGCTTCCATGATTGTGGCAAGCGGCAGAGAGGGCCAGGCTCTGGGCATAAGCAGCAAATGTCCGCCCGCCTGTGGCTTCTCTGTTGTGCTGCTGGGCTTCCAGTTGCTGTTAGCCTATAAACATGAGGATTGACACACTCAGAGGGCGGAGGCCTGAGTAGCATCAACTGATTCTTGGAACTTAAAATGAACAGTAACTTCACAACAAGCCCATAAGAAAGCTACAGGACAGAGATTGAATTAAGGAGTATGAATTTGCAAAGGGCACCCAGATACATACATGAAATTAAAGAATTAAAGGCCTTCCATTTGCCCAGCTTGGCTTCCAATTGGTAAGGACAGTTCTATAGCATTTATTACCATGAATCAGCGCCAAAGCACTTTTGCTGATCAGGTAGCACTTTTCTTATTGCATTTTTTTATCACAAGTGAGAACTCCATGGCATGAACAAGCACTACGAATCACTGCTCTGTCTGAAAATCAAATACCATTTCAAAGCGCCTCGCTGTCACATGACTGGTTGCTGGTCCTACTAAGCCTTCAGTTTCACTCTGACTGCCAATTCACTGTGGGGTTTATTTTAATTTGGTATCTTTGCTGATATCCCTTTAGCATGGAAAGCATTTACCCAGTTGATATCTACGTTTCTCCTTTTTCCTTTAGCCTGAAATGTGAAGACATTTCCCATGAACTTTCTGCAGACCTGGAAATTGGTGTCAAACATGGACGAGACCTGGTGTTCCAGCATCTCTCACTGGTTTCTGGCATTAGTGGTCCTGTAGAATGGACAAGGTGGAAGATTTTTCAGTGGGACACTACAATTTTAGAGTTTTGCTTCTGCAGAGAAAAAATTGAAAAGTGGTTATTTGGCAGCCACTCCACCTCTTTTATCGTCATTTGGATAAAGAGTGCCCACTTCCCACCTATAGTCACTGCTTTAGGGAGTCAGAGTTTCTTGCTATGCTTATTTGGAGCTGCATGGGACTGGCATTATAACATTTATTTCTGCATACTTGACCCCCCATTTCCACCTGGTGGGGAGTCATGCCACTTTGTTGCAGCACTGCAACGCCTTTGAAAAGCTTCTTAATGCTGATATTAGCTGCACTGTAACGGGCAAGCAATCATGCCCGTGCTCTTGTGCTCCCTGCTAGACCCTTCAAGTCACCTCTCTCAATGGATAGGAACTGGGGGTCTGATGTATCAATGGGTTTTACCCACACCGAGTCTACGTGGACATGCTTTAGAACCTAAGGTCCTTGGTTCTCTCTCTCGCTTATAAATTCCGCACTGCTTAGAACTTGCTTGATGTTTCTTTATTTTTTCTAGCAGTTTTTTTCTGCTGCCTGCTTTATTCCAGCAGGAACAGCCTATGCTACAGGGGTTTAGTATCAAGCCCAGTATGAAGTGCTACAAGCAGTTTACAGCAGCTGATACGCATAATTTCTGCTTGTCCGGTCTTAGGAGCGACTATCTGGTGCATGTCTGTGCTCTCTTTGAGCCTCTCAAAGAAAATCTCTAAATAACCGACTACTGTGTTCGCCCGCATGGCGAGACTAGTTTTAGGAGACGTTAGACATTAAGCGGTCAGTGAGGAAGAGTAGCATCTTTTCCAGGGGCCTTTCACATCTTCAGTGTGGTGCAGCAGGTGCAAGTAAACTTGGGACAATAAAGTCCCCGGTTTAGGCGAATGTACACAACTACCTCTTCTGGCAAGGTTTGGTTGTTTAGGTCCTGGGGAAGGACACATCTAGCCCAGGACCCGAAGATCCATTATACACCATACCTTCTTAAATCCCTCAGATACGGTTGCACTCTTCGGTGGAAGCCAATCTTGTGATGTTAAAGCCATGTCCCTAACTTGTTCAGGTGACCCTTCTACCTGCCGTGGCTATAGGTTGCACTAGCCACAGATTCATGCCAGTATGGTCAGTGGTATTGGGTTTGAATTAATAGACCTGCCCAGCAGTGTCTCTGAGTCAAGCCAACCTTTTCCCCCCATATAAAGCTGCTGGGGTTAGTAGGTTTTCCCCTGGCATTGTGAGCATTCTGTAAGAGTTTAGAGCAAGGAGAATACGGTGACCACCGAGAGCATCACAACTTCTTTCTACATCAGAAAAAGAAGGAGAACATTCTGTACCAGTCTGTCAGGTGGGAGCGGACCTGTGACCCTTCTTCGGGGCAGGCCCGGCTCCAGGAATGTTTATTTGGGTGGGCCAAGGGTGCATTTGGGTGGGCCACTGCGGGCTCGATTTGTTGCATATATGTCTAGGCAGGCCTGCTTCAGGGCCCTCCTTTATCTATTCTTAGTCTTCCAAGGCCCAGTAAAATGCACTCTTTTCCAAATCTCTTTCTAAATATTACCACTCTCAAAAAGTGTTTTTTCCATGTAATGTTCCTTTGATGGGAAGAGGAGGTTTCTGAGGTGGGAGTATCAGGCAAGTGACACTTCTCGGGCTCCCTCTGTGGGAGCCTTCAGGGAGAATCCCTCTTCATTACTACCTCCACCTGACTCAGGACTCTGCAACGCACTCCCTTACAGGCTTGATTATCCACTACTCCTCTCCAGTGCACCTTATCTCACAGCTGACCTTGGGCCCAAGCCCGATATCAGGCACCATGGGGCTCCACTTTCATTTCTCCCGGTAAAAACATTACTAAAATCACCTTCAAACTTAAAACATTGAATATAGCAGTAAATATAATTAGCACGCACTTTAAAGTATGTTCCACAGTAGCCCTTATGACCCGATTGCTAATTAAATAAACAAAAACAGAAAGGACATGACAGGGCTGGCTTCAGCGCTGATGCAAAAGTCTTTTTTGGCGCCGCACCAATAACCTCTTTCTCCATAAATACCGTTACTACCACCTTCCAGCAGTGCCCCTCATCCCTCCATAGCCCCCCCTATTGACCTCCTCCTCGGATTACCTCACTGCCACATGCCACAAGTGCCCCTCATCTCCCCATAACCCCTTTCCCCTTATGACCTCCTCCTCGGATTCCCTCACTGACACCCTCCATCAAGCGCCCCCCATCTCTCTGTAGCCCCTCCCCCTCATGACCTCCTCCTCAGACTCCCTCACTACCACCCTCCACCAGTGCCCCTCATCTCTCTCTAGCTCCCCCCTCCACACCATGACCTCTTCCTCGGATTCCCTCACTGCCACCCTCCAACAGTGCCCCTCATCGCTCCATAGCCCCACCCACTACCTCCTCTTCGGATTCCCTCACTGCCACCCTCCAACAACAGTGCCCCTCATCTTTACGTAGCCCCTCTCTCATATGCATTTCGTTTGTTGTATAGCCCTACTCATATCAGGTGAGTGTGTGTCAGTACTTTATACCACGCACACATTATACAGAGACAATGAATCATACAAGTAAGTAAATCAGTCTACAGGAAATGTCACATTAGTCAATGAGGATTACAAGGTGTAGGAATCACATGTCATCCATACTGGTGGGCAGTATATTTTAAGAGGGGTTGTTCTGGGGAAACACAACCTTAGGATTTAAAGAGTATTCCGCCGGGGTCAGCTTTACTGATAAAAATGTATATCTGCCCAAACATACTCACTTTAGCAACATTAGAATAATGAAAGACTGAGGAAGTTCCTACTATATCACAAAACAAAAGGTTCTAACTATACCATTCATGTTTGTGTGCAGCTATTTGGTGACAGTTCATTGGTCACTGTCCTATGTTAGGATTGTAACTTCTGAACTGCAAGTAACACAAAATCTCTGTGACAGGCCGTCGACAAACGGTCTGGGCTTCTGCTTGCTCCGCCGAGATGTCGCCATTGGGTGTCGGAGTTCCTCAGGGCTCAGTACTGAGCCCAACTCTATTTAACATCTTCATGACCCCTCTGGCGGCTCTGGCGGAGTCTTTCGGGGCTCAGATCGTTTCCTACGCCGATGACACCCAGCTCCTCTTCACCTGTGAGAGGGGTGCGGACTTCGATGGAGGTAGGATCCAGGGTTGCCTTGAGGCTGTGTTTCAGTGGTTCCAACATAACAGCCTCAAGTGCAACTCGGATAAATCCGAGGTCCTCTTTTTTGGGTGCAGTTCGGACCCGGACTGGAAAGTGTGGTGGCCTGAGAACATGTTTCCACCAGCAAGTTCATCCCAGGTGGCAAAAAACCTTGGGATTAAGATCGACAATGGCCTCACACTTCGCTCACAGGTAATCGGTCTCACTGGCACCTGCTTTGGCCTGCTCCGGATGCTACGCAAGTTTCTCCCCCTGTTATCGGAGGAACACAGGAAGATCACGGTGCAGGCGATTATAGGCTCGAGAATCGACTACTCCAACGTCCTTTATCTCGGCCTGCCAGAATACCTGCTTCAACGGTTACAGGTTGTCCAGAACTCGGCAGCACGGGCCATCTTTGGACTATCTCGCCGTGCCAGAGCCTCGGGCCTCCTGGAGGCACTGCACTGGCTTCCTGTCCGGAAGCGGATAATCTTTAAAACTCTTACTCTGGCACACAAAGCCTTGCACGCCTCCGGAGCAAAATACCTCCAAAAAAGGTTGACCTTTTACCATCCTGCCAGGTCGCTCAGGTCAGAATCTTTGTTTCTCGCTGCGGTGCCTCGTGTGAAGAGAGCTCGCATTGGAGGCCGCTCTTTTAAATTATTGGCGCCCCAGTTGTGGAATAAGCTGCCTGTGACCCTGCGCAGCACTCCTAACTTATTGGCTTTTAGGAAGGGGCTCAAAACCTGGCTTTTCACCTCTTAGTTTTCTGGCCCTATTAGGTTTCCTTCTCTCTGTCTTTTATTTGCTTTCCCTGTTGTGTTATGAGATTAGTGTGCAATTTAAAGCGTCGGGACACTCTTTCGAGTAGCCGTACGCTATATAAAACCCCGGTATAACATAACATAACATAACATAACAAAAGTAGTAACCCACTGAGCTTCAACAGAAAATACAGTTCATCTGCATTTAAAAACTACTAACAGACAAATAATTGCTCTCCAGCAGGATTATTAATCACCAGCGTTATCTGGGCATTTTGTATTGTCTTATTGTTGTCCTGCATCAGCCATGATAATGATAAAAACTGTTTAAATGAAGTACACACAAAGTATGTGTCCTGCTGGGCCTGTGCAGATTTTTAAAAGAAAAACAAATAGTACCACATTCTCTTACCTACTACTCCATTAGTCAAACTTTGTGTCACCGGCAGCCTGATATGATAAGCAGCTGCAGGGTTCAGGAAAGGTGAATAGGAATAAACAAACTTCTTTTCTCCTGCACTGCATAGAAAAAGAAATATCCACGCAGCAGAACAGTAGGCAAGGGCTACCCACGTCAAAGAAAGGATTTGTCGCCTTTCGCCATGTAAATGGTCTTTTAAAGACCTGTGAAGTACTCAGGTGCTGCTGCGAGAACCGGGCACACGCGCACACAGACAGCCCTTTGAGCCCAATGCTGTTGAGCGCCTTCCTTTGATGCCCTCACTGCGAGGGCCAAGGCTCCTGTTTGTGTGGGCCAGGCTCATGTTTGGGTGGGCCTGGCCCACCCGGCCCACCCGCTAGAACCGGGCCTGCTTCGGGGCCATATTACTCTGGATCCCAGATAGGACAGGGGTCTGAATCAGCGAATAGAACACATGGGCAAGCATTCACCATGCTAATGGTGGATACCCAGACAGTCATGTCACTGTTTACAAGACCTAAGGTTGACCAGATATCAAAGTGTTTCCATGCACCTCAACAAGAAGTGCAACAAACCTGACTATTGGGTGGACAACAGTCTGCAATCCTTAGGAGACAGGCTCACCTTGGACTGATGAGAGAGGTTTCTTATTGTCTTTACTCCAATTACGACCCCGTAGAGCCCCTCAAAAATCAAGGAATGGCAAAGAGATTTAGCAATTTGTGTGACAAAAGGCTGGCCCAACCAGGCCACATTCTCAGATATTCCCATTCGCATCTCCTTACCAAGGAGGCCATCCATCTTCCACTGAGGCAAGACATGCTGACCATGGACACAGAGGAGTCCTCCACCTCACCCCACAATCCATCAGCACGACCTCTTGGTTCCTGAGCAGCAGCCTACACACGCTTACACCTCTTCCCGAACAATGACAGTTTCTGTGACTGCCAGAAAATTCACCACCAGTTCTCAGTACAAGAGCAAGTAAGTGGTTGTGGTTTTGCTGTTGGACAGTTTCCAATGGTATTAATCTACTTGCATGCTATGTGAATAATGTCATATTATTTTGCCAAGTTCCTGTTCAATATTTAATTAGACACTGTAAGACCTGCCTGGGAGTTAATGGTTTATTGAACTAGGCCATGGTAATCAATCCCAGTGCCAACAAGGCTAAAGGTCTTCTAACAGGTCTCTTGCATCTAATTCTTTGCTTGCCAACCTCCATGGTTAGAAGACCTTGTGTGTGGTGGAATCTCAACATCGTCTTATCCCACCTATAGGGCTTTTCGAACCCAGGGCTTCCTGTGATGTAAAGCTGTTTACATGGGAACTAGTCTTCCTGACAGCCAAACCATCTGCAAGAGGCAATAGCGAGCTCCACCCATATGGTCTTCTGAACCATAATCCTTTTTACACTGGAGCAAGACTGGCCTATGGGTACAAATTCTCTTGCCCATTAAGGTGTTGACAACTTCATCTAAATTAGATTCTACTCCCTTTTTCCTTTCGGTGTACATCCTTCTCGGGTGAGGTGATTCGCAGCACTGATTTCAGGTATGCTATCAGATTTTCCCTTGACTGATTTACATTCTTGTGATACCCTTGTAGATACTTCTGGCAGTACAGATGCAGACAAGCCTGCATCCACAACTACTCTTTCTATGTGGATCATGCCCTGGACATAAGAGGTAGTACATTATTCATATGGATGCATGTGTAGGAAAACTTTGCTGTTAAATTTGCTTCATTTGGAAGCATGATTGTCCGTTACTCGGCTTCGAGGTGGCTGTTTTTTTAAAAAGTGTTATTAACTGATTATACGCCATTGATGCAATGCTTTGGGGCTTTTGGATCAACTGGCTCTGAATAATTCCAGTAGAAAGATTGCTGAGAGATGTGCTCAACTCGCCGATCCACTTCAGAGTACTTGCTTGACACTGTTGACAGTCACATTTGTCTCTTTGTCACTGGCATTGGGGAGGTTCCAGGTGTTGGAACTGGCCCTTTTTGCAGGGTCATCCCCAAACGTTTTGCTTTTTCCTCCCTTATTTTTTTTAACTGTTGTGGAGTCAGTTTGTGGTGTTTTCACTGTGTTACTGTGAGTGTTGTTACAAATACTTTACACATTGCCTTCTGATTAGCCTTGACTGCTCGTGCCAAGCTACCTAGAGGGTGAGCAAGGGTTATCTCAGAGGCTTTCCTCCTTACCCTGACTAGAAGCAAGGGTCCCTATTTGGACAGTGGTACCTACCTCTGCCAACGAGAGACACCTAGATCTAACACCAGGCTTTGCGGGCGAAGTAAGAAAAAGTGCAACTACTGGCTCTGGCTTGCAAATCTGGGGGATGGGTGCGAGCAGGAGGCCAGCGAGCGGAGTTTTCTGGTAGGGGTGTGGAAATTGATGCAGCTGTTGAAGTAGGGGAGGCCTAGGTTATGCAAGGCTTTGTATGAGCTCGTCATGAGCACAGGAGCGCCGTAGCTCATGACGAGCTCAGCTCGCCACGAGCATTGGAGCGCTGTGTGCGCCCCTCTCCCCTCCAGCACAGCGGGGGAATATCCCCCACAGCGAAGGGGCTAACACTGAATTAAATTTGTTTATATTTTTAACTTTTCTAAATATTTCAATATTTTTTAACACTATTTCCTATGTGGCTATATTTTGAGTTCCGACCTCCATTATTTTCTTCGGGAGGGTGCTACAGTACCAGTTGTTGGTCATGTGTGGTGCTGGACTTACTCCGGCTCAGAGCTGGAGTACATTTACGACTGTTATAGTTCTTTTTGGGTGTAGTAACTTTAGAAGAGAAGTTTGTGAATAGGAATGGGTTTACTCTTGTGGGTGGGTGCTCAAACCCCCTTATCAGTCCTCCCTGATCACCTTAAGTAGTAAGCAATCCCCATTTCCTGGGCATTCCTCCCTGTCCCTTCCACATTTACTACTAAAATGTATATTTACCTGTGCAGAGTCTCCACAGGTGTAGCAGAAGTCTCCGCACAGAAAAAGATAGGAGGAAGATCCCTGCACTTAGATTTGTGAATAGCATTTTTTGTAGTATGTTATTAGTACTACTGTAGTGCTACTAAATCTACTACAAAATGCTATTTGTGAACAGCCCCATTTGTATCCATAGGGGGCAGAGTACTGGCATTTCTGAAACTTGTGGATAGGAAAGGTATCTACATGTAACATCAGGCCCATATCAGGTGTATAATCTTTCAGTTCAAAAACACTGAAACTTTGTTCATACTCCTAGAATCGTTCAGTTTACTCCTACAAAATGATGTAGTACTGGCAGGCACCATCTATTGGGCTGAAAGGGCTTCAGCACCATACTATACCTCCCACACCTGTTGAGTGTCTTAGCCCGGGCTCCTGCAGCTTCCAGGATACACACAGCTCTTTAGCTGAGGTGTACTGGGCTGTGTTGGAGATGGGGTCTGAACGTCAGCTTCCTACAAAGTATTTCCTAGGTCATCTAGAGGTTGAGGTGCATAAAAGAAACTATGGGAACTCTGATCTCGAGTGCAATATGCTCCAATGTTCCCATGTTTAGGCTGGAAAAGCACCCCGGTTCATCAGACAGACAGGAGCATCTTTCTGAAGATGAAATTAAAAATATTTCATGAAATTATCATTTCACAGAAGGGATGTTTTTGGAGAATTGGCCACAAAGGGCTGTTGTCTTGAAATAACTTTGCAAAATTGGTACTAATGTGCTTTGTATTGAAATGTGTAGAAGATACTTTTTAGCTGTCAAATGACTCATTCTCCTTTTTAGGGCCGAGCCTGCGCTAGTGCATGCATCTCGCTTGCTAGACACTACTGTATACATAAAGGGCATGGAGCCCGCCCATTGCTTACCATTTGATGGCTTTACTTCACTCTTCTTTACCAGCCCTCTTAATTGGCCAGTGCAGGCAAAATGTTCATTTCCGATCATTTCTGTGGAGCAGGGACCAAGCACAGATTTATTCCAAGTTGATCTGTGCCGGTCTACTGCTCTCATCGTGATTGAAGCACTACTTCTTCCCCCCTCCCACTGCACCTGCCTGCTTGCTCCCTCCATTTTTTATTGGGCATAGACATTTTCTTTTCAGCTGTCACCGAAACAATACTCACACAGCAGTGCGGCACACAGATACACAACCAAGGTGAGTGTGCAAATGAATCCACGTGCATTAGGCACGCACTATCCCCTACCATACACCTAGGAAACACTACCTAGAAATGCAATTGCACCAATTAAATATCATTTTTAATCTACGCTCTTGAAAACTGTCAGAAATGCCATTATTTTAGGGCCTGCCTCCTGATCACCCCCACCCTCGTGTTGAGTGGGTTACTCGTCCATCCTTCCCCTTGTGGAGGTGGATTTCT
Source organism: Lissotriton vulgaris (assembly GCF_964263255.1). Taxonomy (NCBI): domain Eukaryota; kingdom Metazoa; phylum Chordata; class Amphibia; order Caudata; family Salamandridae; genus Lissotriton; species Lissotriton vulgaris. Next base: position 72,741,905 of record NC_141700.1, read on the forward strand.
CTGCATTGTTGTGGGTTGACAGGTCGTCTTCGTTAATTCCTGTACTCTGACCAGATACTTTTTACTCTCACTTTCCTTCATTCCTTTTATTGAACTTGTGATATTTGCTGGTGTTTCGAAGTTAGATAACCTGAGGCTAATTAACGCCAGTGCTTAAGCCCTCCCTCTTCTAATATATACTAGAGCCTCGGCCGCTCTGCCACATGGCTGAAAGTAAAAAAGAAAATCAAAGCACTATGACGTGGCAAGTGTTGACTGCATTTTACCGCTTCCATTTTCTTTACTTTCAGCCATGTGCCCAGCTGCCGTGCTGCTATGTTACGCGGTTAAAATGAAAAATGTACAAGCCAATAGATCGATTATAGGCGAGAGCCCTTGCCGTTGCCAATGCTTGTTAAAGATCTGTCAGTAGCCTATAAACATTGTCAAATCTATTAAAACTTGATTGTTATAATCGTATGGGGTTTGACCAATCTGTTTAAAATGTACAATTTATGACTCCATTTTCTTGTATGGGCTCTAAAGGAAGCTCCGCCCATTGTATAAAGTGCTATCTAGCCCGGCCTCCATTGGTTGACCTATTAACCCCTCTCCAAGTCTGGGTCTGGTTCTGGGCCTGATGTAGCAGTGCTAACTGGCTGTCCTCTCTCCTCAATGTTGCCTTGCCATGTTCATCTCTGAACAGAATCTGATATTTCAGGAAGGGAGGACATATAGTCTTCGGCTGGTGCAATTGTGAGACACTATACTTCTGCTTCTGAGGGGATCCCTACACAAAAATGTAATGACAGCTATATGGGGCGTCATTGTTTCTCGTGATAAAATGCTTTTAGGACTATGGCAGTATAGATGCTTTCAGTAAGACGAGGATGGAGCAATAACAGCATTAGATCTAGGATTAATTAGGAACATTGTGTCCCACAATTATAAATTGGCAGCTGACGCGAGAATGTTCAAAATGGCGGGGCGATGCTTGTCTCTGGAGTGCAGGGAGGTTTGAAATTCCGCCTAGTGTTTTGATACAAGCTGAACCAATCAGGGGCTGAGAAATCTGGGCCAGCACACTGATCCTAAGGCGGTGCTGCCAAGGAGCCTGGCACTCGCTGGGCAGGGCCTGGAAATCACCCATATGGCACAAGATGTACACAGGGCTTCACCCAGAGCACACTGGGTGCCTCAGAGGTACGCACAACGTGTTTTATCCTGAGGCCGGTACTGCTGTTGCGACCCACTTACGAAGACATGCTTTTATTTACCTACGAAATGTAGGGACCTGAGGTCCTTTTTGCACTCTCAAATTCGGCGGTGTGCAAAAAATGCGGGTTGAAACAAAAGGGAAACTGTGAGCTACAAACGTATATGTGAATCACAGCCTCTATATTGCAGCTATTTCCAAATCACAAGAAGGGGCATGAAGGTGTTTCCTCCTCTTCTAATGATTCGCAAGGATGTCACTTGGGTTTTTAACTGTTAATGCATTTGCAAACCATTGATTGCAACCTAGCACTTCAAATATTCGCAAAGTTGAAGCTGTCCATAAAGGACAACTAAAAACAACAATTAGAAGATGGAAGAGGTATACATTAGGGATCTCACATCCCCCTGCATCATGGCCTTTTTCTCCCAGTTAATTTTGCCTTCTGAACATATGAATGCTGGGCTAGAGGTCTGCTATCCCTTCTAGGCCTCCATCCTTACATTCGCAGGCTTTCGGTAGGATTCAGACATGGAATCCAGTCTCGCTAATTCAATAAACGGGGAAGGGATCCTGTAAACCTTCCAGAGGTTGTTTTTCTGCTGTGACTGGTTTGTGCATCCGTGTGGTGATTGGGTGCTTTTGGAATGTCAATCTTTAATACTGAAAAACCGGCTCTTTAGACTGGACACTTCTGTTCGCAAACTTCAGTGTTCCTGCCTGCCACGCGCATACCAGTGCCCATCAGAGACAGATTGCCCCACACAGGGGTTTGGAGAGTGCGCAAGAAGATGGTGCCTTTGAGATGCCAGTAAGGCTTGGGCCAGTGTCATTCACATCGCAGTTGACTGACACCCACCCCACCCCCCCACCAGAAATGCCGGCCTTTCAGAGAAACCGAATGTTGAGAACACAATGGATTCTGCCCTAGACCTAAAGGTGTTTTGAGGGCATAATCCTGCGAGGAGCATGAGTCGCTGCTCCAACCCTACTGGCCTTTCAACAATGTTGTGAATGGCTTAATCGTTGGAGGACAAGGAGAGATTACGGTCCAGTATACGTTCTCCCGACACATTTCAGTTTCAATATTGTATACCAGTCTGATATTGTTTCAAGGTAATATATTAAATTCCCGGAACCCAATCTGTCACTAGGAGCATTTGCCCATAGGAGTACAAGCCCTCACCCACTCACGGGTGCATGCTTCATCACCGGCTCCTGCTCCTTCTTGGGACGGCGCTGCAATGCATAACGGATCCCTTGAGGGGGCACTTTGCTGGAGATCTTTTTTTCTCCAAGTGGAGTTGTAAATATGCTGCCTAAGTGGGTTAACGAATACCAGTAACTGAATTGGAAGATTGGTGTACAGTGATTAAAATTAACTAAAGATCCCTCACTATCTTTAAAAAAAAATTAAATAGAGGATCTATGTTGAAATTAAAAACCGAATTGAGAATCCACACGAAATAATGTTCCTAGAGTTCTCTTTTAAGAAGCCATTCCTTGGTAGATGGTAGGGTAGACTTTAATTAAACTGTAGGCGACATATTTCGAGCTTCTTCTGTCCCTAAGGGTCAGTGCCATTTCATCAGGACATACTGTTAAGTACCTAATCTTCTATCTGGATGGAGACCCTAATCTAATGGTGTGAAAAAAGTGATCCCCACCTCTGTGATGAACATCAAAGAATTTGTTGTTTCTCATATTTACTGTCCGTTACTGGGTTGTAGTTTGAATTCTAGAGTCCTAATAGAAAAACATGTGCTGTGGCAACAAATGATGGACGGAATGCTGAATGAATCAAACAGTCACCCCCTGTCAATAGATCTGGGTTAAATCCATTGTTCTTTTGCTTACTACACCACCCACGTTTGGAGGAGTATGCCAAGACGTAGGTCCCGTGCTTTCCATGGCACTGGATTTAAGCTAGCCAGGTTGATGAGGGGTAAAACCCTGAAAATGGTCCTAGGATGATTGTTTCTGATCCAGGGGGGACCTGGCCTGGCAGCTCAGGGTGGACTGTTCCCATGGGGAGCAGGGCCAAGACTGATTTGCATATGGCTGGGTTTAAACTGGAATGGCATGAGGAGCAAAAAAACGATGGATTTAGGTGGAGATCTCTGTACTGGGGTGAATGTTTGGCATTGTTCAACATTCTGTCTATCAATTGTTCTTTTTGCACTAATAAAAAACACAGACATGACAAAATGAACTAAACATCAAACAAGCTCAAATTTGACAGTAATGTATCCATTTTAAAACATGCTCAATTGGTGCAGGGTGAAATTAGAATCCTAGTATCGAAATATGTGCATATACTCATGCATAAGATATCCTCAAAACCTCATAGAAACAAGATGTGTGTGATAAACACAACTGGGCTGGTGCAATTTGTTTTGTAAACCTCTTTCTTACCCTCCTACATTGAGGAATGAGCCCTTTGAGGAAGGTGGAGGAACAACTGTTTTTAGAACATCTAATAATCAGAAAGAACATTAATAAAAATCCCAGCCCTGCATGCAAAGAATAAGAGCACTCACCGATTACAGGAGTACTTTACCTACCCCTCATCCACATCAGCGAAGATACGCAGTGTAGAAGGAGTACTTCCTTTTGTATGCAGCGTTTTTTGGTCAATGGGTAGGAAGCACGTGTGTTGCTAAGCATTTTCCACGGCAAAGTATTGCTTTTTTTTAATTATTGGGAGAGGAAACAAAAGGTCCCCTGCAAAAGCAGACTTTAAATTCCGTCAATTGTTTTCAGGGCCGGTGAACCAATCATGACGGTATGGTCTGCCATACTATTACTTTGTAAGACCTAAAGGTTTTTTAAAGATGGCTCATACTCAAAAGTTTGTGAAATTCGTCCTATTTCAATATGGCGTCAAGTGTTATTCCTAGCATCATGATCGGTAGGAATCACACTGTAGATGGAAAGGAAAAAAATTGTACCCTTTATTGGGAAGTATGGAAAGAAGGATCAAGTATCAAACTATTCCATTATCCACTCTCTCATAGGAGAGCAGATAGCTCCTGCAGCCTACAAACAGAAGTAATCACAACCAAAAATACCACCTTAAAAGATAGAAATTTCATATCTACAGACTAAAACTTTAAAGGGAGAATTTATATTTATTTATTTATAAAGTTATATATAGCCCCAACATGACCCTAGAGGGTATCAGAGCGCTTTACATTACACCATTTGGATACATTAGACGGTTGAGGGGGTAGTATACATACATTCAATTTAAGAAGTAGACAGTGTTAGATAAGATAATATATGTTGATAACAGTAACATATGATTTAAAGTCTCAGGATGTGAATTTGTTAATTTGAAGCATTTTCACTTCTTTTTTGAAGGAGGAGGAGGAAGGGATCCTGCGTACATCTGGTGGTAAAGAGTTCCAAGTGTTCGGTGCGATAGCTGAGAAGGCTCTGCAGCACGTTCTCTTTTTGTGGAAGAACTGTGGTTTCAGTAGTAGTGAGCTCGCATTTCACAAATGTCTGCAACCTCCCGACAGCTCTAACTTTTGTGCTAAATAACTGGGGGGTTTGAAATGAAGGGCTTTATGGGTCATGCAGTTGATCTTTAGTTGTATTCTTGCCTCGTATGGTAGCCAGTTCAGTTCTTTTAAGGTCGGAGGAATGTGGTTATTTCTTTTTGTTCCAGAGACCAGCCTGGCTGCAGCATTAAGAGATGCCCTCAGCAAGGTTAGCTTGTATTTGAGAAGAGTGGTGCTTCCGTATTCCAATCTTGGTAACACTAGGGCTTGTATTGCTATTTATAAGTCGGTCTGTGGGAGGAAGGGTTTAAGTTTCCTTAGGATACTTATCTGATTATTAGCTCCCTTGGTGGCATTACTGATATGCGCCTGCATATTTAAGTGTTTGTCTAAGGTGATTCCCAAGGATTTAGCTGAGTCAATGATGTGGGGAGAGGAGTCAAAGGATATTAGATGCTTCAGCCAGAGGTCTATCTTGGGTGTGTGGTTGGGGGGGCTGAAGAGGAATTCCGTTTTGTTGGTGTTGAACATTAGGTGGTTGCCAGTGAGCCAGCGTAGAGAATTATGCAGAATAGCGTTGAGGGAGATAGTTCAAGTTCAAGTTCAGAAATTTGTATAGCGCACTACTCACCCAGAGGGTCTCAAGGCGCTTGAGGGAGGGGGGGACTTTACTTATCGAATATCCAAGTTTTTAGTTGCTTTCTGAAGGAGAGGTGGTTCTGTGTGAGGCGGAGGTGGGTGGGGAGAGAATTCCAGGTTTTGGCTGCTAAGTAAGAGAAGGATCTTCCCCCCATGGAGGATCTATGGATGCGCGGAATTGCGGCAAGGGCTTGATTGGACGATCGAAGTTGGTGGGTGGGGGTGTAGAAGGACAGTCGTGTGTTGAGGCATTCAGGTCCTAGGTCGTAGAGGGCTTTGTGTGCGTGGGTGAGGAGACGGAACGTTATTCTCTTGTTGACGGGGAGCCAGTGGAGGTCTTTCAGGTGGCCGGAGATGTGAGCTTGACGGGGGATGTGCAGTATGAGTCTGGCTGAGGCATTTTGGATGCGTTGGAGTTTTTTCTGTAGTTTGGCTGTAGTTCCGGCGTAAAGGGTGTTTCCGTAATCCAGTCGGCTAGTGGCCAGTGCGTGGGTGACCGTCTTTCTTGTTTCGGTGGGGATCCAACGGAAGATTTTTTTGAGCATGCGTAGGATGTTGAAGCATGATGATGAGACGGCGTTGACTTGTCTGGACATCGAGAGGGAGGAGTCCAGGATGAAGCCCAGGTTACGTGCGTGGTCCGTAGGTATGGGTGCGGTTCCCAGGGCCGGTGGCCACCATGAGTCGTCCCAGGCAGAGGGGGGTGAACCTAAGATGAGGACTTCCGTTTTGTCCGAGTTCAGTTTTAAACGGCTGTTCTTCATCCACTCGGCTACTTCTTTCATTCCTTCGTGTAAGTTGGTTTTGGCAGTGTTAGGGTCTTTGGTGAGAGAGAGGATCAGGATCGATGCTGTGTTTGGCTCTGAAGCCGGATTGTGAGGGGTCGAGGGATTTGTTGGATTCAAGGAAGGCGGCGAGCTGACTGCTGACGGCTTTCTCAATGACTTTGGCAGGGAATGGGAGGAGCGAGATGGGGCGGTAGTTCTTAAGTTCGGTGGGGTCTGCTGTGGGTTTCTTCAGAAGGGCGCTGAGTTTGGCATGTTTCCAGATTTCCGGGAAGGTAGCGGAGTTGAAGGAACTGTTGATGACGTAGCGGAGATGGGGTGCGATGATGGAGTCTGCTTTGTTGAAAATGTGATGGGGACAAGGCTCGGTTGGCGATCCTGAGTGGATGGAGTTCATCAGGCGAATGGTGTCTTCAGTGGTGATTGAGTTCCAGGTGCAAAGGTTTTGATAAGAATGGGTGATAGGGCTGAGCCCTATGGAACCCGTAGGGTGACCATGGAGGGTTGAGAGAGGGATTGCTTCATCTTGATTCTTTGGGTTCTGTTGTTTAGGAAAGAGGAAAACCAGTGTAGCACGGGACCAGAAAGACCTATCCTTCAGTCTAGTAGGGATAGTAGGTTGTCATGTTTAACCGTGTCAAAAGCAGACAATAAGTCAAGAAGTATCAAAAGACATGATTCATTATGGTTTAGCATTTTTAATATGTCATCCAATATGTGGGTGAGTGCAAATTCAGTGCAGTGACCTTGACAGAAGCTGGTGTTGGTCTAGGAGGTTGAAATTCTTAATGTGGTTGCATAATTGAATTTGTACACATTTTTCTAGTAGTTTTGCCAGAGTGGGGATGTTGGATATAGGGCAGTAGTTGTTGAGATCAGAGGTGAGGGAGTTGCTTTCTTTAGTAATGGTGTTACCTGCCCTACTTTAAGGCAGTCAGGTATAGTGCCTTGCCTAAGAGAGGCGTTTACCATAAGGGGAGAATAGAAGTTTTTATCATTTTGAATATGGTAGAGGTAGTGGATCAGTGAAGTGATTGGCAGGATTAATCGCTAAAAGAGTATTATAGATGTAATTTTCAGTGTAGGGCGTGAAGTTGTGCCAAGAGGCATTCTTTTTTTTAACTCCCACTGGTGTACTAAATTGGTCCTTGACCTGGGAGTAAAATGTAGACTTGTGATCGGTAGCTGGTGAAAGGGCATTCTTAGACTGTAGGTCGTATTCAATGGTTATTGTTTTTTTTAGGAAGAAATTGGCCAGCTCCTCGCAGCAATTGGTAGCAGTCTATTTTCTGTAGCGTTTGGTGTGTTGAGCGATTGCTGTTTGACTATTTCAAATAATTTTTTAGGGTAATTAATGACTTGGTTCAGCTGAGTTCTAAAGAAGTCCGCCTTTGCCGTTAAGATGTTCCTGTTGTATGTATTACTCAGCGCTCTAAGATGATTTAAGTGTTCAATAGAGGGTACTGATCTCCATATTCTTTCAGCTGATCTTATCTAGCGCCGGTCAGAGTTCAGATTCAGAATGTTTAAAGGACCAATTGAGTGAACCACTTAACAGAGGAGGAATAAAGTGTTGGGGGGATTTACAAATAGGTTGTAACCTGATGAGTTGGGAAGCATTGTGTAAGCTCACTCATGGATTATTGACAAGATTTAAATATTATCAAATAGCTTCATGGTGGTCAACCCAACTTTCGCAAGAGGAAGAAACTTATTCTGAAGTTTTAGACCAAATAGTGAGAGGAGGAATCCGGAAAAAAGAAGTGGCATACTGGTATGGTGCATTACTTAATCAGGAAGACCAGGCAAAAACTGATGTAATTAGATTATGGGGGAGGACTATAGAGAGAATGCGGGGAACACAAGAGACATATACAAGGTTTGGTCTGACTCTTTCTTAATGCTACAGGAATTAGTGAAACCGGCTGCTCTGAAGAGAAATCACCTCTTTACGGCTTATAGAGTATATTGGTCTCCAGAAAAGCTGACTAAGGTAATAGGGGCAGTATATTGCTGTCCAAGATGTAAATTTCCAGAGGCGGATGATATCCACATATTTATGGAGTGTGTGCAGATCAAACCTTACTGGAAAGAAATATGTTCTTTTTTGAAAGCTGTTCTGAAGAGACCAATAAATTTAAGTATTGGTATGGTTTTCTTCGGTCTACCAAATGATTATCAAATGAACTCACCTATGTATAACTTTATATTTTTTGTATTCATTTTAGCTAGGAGAGAGATTTGCCGGCTCTGGAAGTCAGAAGATCCCCCGGTATTTTCAGAATTTTTAAGAAATGTAATATGTATAAGTGAGAGTGACATGGCATGTGATATAAAAAGTAAGGTGAAGATATGGGCAAACTTGTTATGTTGGAGAGAAAGTGACAATGGGTCCAATGATTAAGCAAAAAAGAGAACACCGTGGATCCTATTTTCCCTAGTAACTAAGAGGGCTGGAACCGGATACAGTGAACGGGACTGGAGAAGGTCTCGGTGGAACTAAGAAAAGAACGCCCTATGTTTCTCTGAGGTATATCCGGAGGGTTGGCAAAAGGCAAGGAGTAGATGGAGGTATTCTATTATGGGTTCTTCTTTTTTAGCAATATGAAGACATAAAAAAAAAGACAAAAAAAAGACAAAAAAAATAAAAGAGTTCAGATTCTCGTTGAACTATGGTTTGGAGATTTTGGTGGAACGTTTTTATTGTTGAAGGGGGCTGTTGAGTCAAGTATTTCAAGAATAGTGGAATAGTAGAAGTCTGTGAGGTCATGAATGTCTACCATGCCTGTCTGGGGGATCAGGTCGGTGTTTCAACAGTTTGCTAGGCCGATAGGGTTAATATTTTGGATATTCCTTTTCCATTGCTTTGTTTTCATAGGTTGGCATCTTTTCTAAGTCACCTCAATATTGATAGAGAAGAAGATGCTGTAATGGTCAGTACAATCACAGGGGATAATGGAGTGTAAAGTGGCATTGTTCATTTTAGCTATGATGAGGTCTAATGTCTCTCCCTTGTTGTGTGTTGGACTGTCACAGAATTGGGTCAGATCCTGATCTGAATAATATTGAAGACTATTGTTAATGCTTGAAGTACCCAAATGAGGTGCTATAGATGAAGAGAGAGGACAAGAAATGAAAAACTTAAACAGATGTGCGACCAAACAATTGTGCTCTCTGAAGGTGTGATCAAACTCACAAAAGGCCTTAACAGCAAAGCACAGAGCTCTCACAGTGGAAAGCAACAGATGTTTGTGAAGGCCATTCACCACAAACTTTAAAATAGACGAAACAGAGCAGTCAATTGGAGACAGTGAGTGTGAGGCCCATGTTTTTAGAAAAAGAAGACCAATGCTTAGAATAGGACTTCCATGATGACTGCTTCCTTGAGCCCTGTATTGATCTGCCAAGTTGGCAGACAGGATCGATGGTTGCAAAGGAGACAGAAGAAGAGTTATTATCCAAGGTGAGCCAACCACTTGAGCTGTGGGCACCACGGCCTGTGTGGCCAATAAGGAATCACTACAATGACTTCTGCCCTTCTGATCCTTTAGAAGCACTTTCAGGATTAAAAGGAAGAGAGGGAATTGTTATAAGAGTATTGTTGGCCAGTTGGTTTGAAGTTCATCCACTCCCCATGCTTCCAACTCCGGGAAACAGGATCAAAACCTGGTAAGCAGGGAATTGGTCTTGAACGGAAAGCGATCTAGTTAAGGGTTACCACATTTTTTGCACATCTTTTGGGAAGATTGGTTTGGAAGAGACATTTCCTGTGACGTTCAAAATATCCGACTAAGTCTGTACGCTTTCCCACGATCTAGGCTCTTGATGTGAAGACCAGAGTTATGCCTTGATGGTTTATGTGAGCGATAGTTACAATATTGTCAAATATCCTCAATCTCACCAAAACATTCCATTGATGAAGATGATTCTGAAAATGGCACATAGTTCTGCCGACAGCTGTTCTCTTCAATCTGAAGATATGTTTGGCTCGATCTTGGACCATTTGGCATGAACTGTCAGAGATTTCATTGTTGCTCCCCAACTAATTGACTTGTCTTATGTTGTTAACATTTCTGGTCAAACGGGATGCAGTTCTACTCCTTGTGAGAGTTTTTGGGACATTTCCTTCGCTGAAGGTGACACCTGATCTTTTCTGTCACTGACATCATTACTTCCATTCTTTTAAAGATGCTAGAGGATGAGACGAGGGGGAGGGGCAACCTTGCCCACTAAACCGTGAGGACACACAATACCATGTGCCCTAGGACTTTAAACCACCTTTGTGCTAGATCTTTTCTGGAAAGCAGGCAGATTGATTACATACGTGCAAAGTCAGATTGGTTTCTAGGAGAAACACTGTCAATGTCTACCTTGAACCTTGCTCCAACAAATATTAGGTCGCTTGAAGGGGTCAATTAGCCTTTTGGAAGACCGAGAAGAAACCCATGCCGGTTCAGCATTTATCTCATAACCTCCAGACATCAAAATAAATTCTCCTTTAAAGCTGCCTGAATCAACCAATCCCCGAGGTATGTGAAGATTTGGGTTCCCTGTAGTTGTAGAAAAGTAACAAGAGGGAAACCCATCTTTGTGAATACCGTCAAACCTGATCTTAGTCTGAAGGGGAGAACTTGAAACTGGCAGAGTTCTGAATGCACAACCTTAGGAACTTCTGGTGCTCCTGAGCAATAGGAAATCATACTTAAGCATCCATTAAGTCTACTGTACACATGATGTACCCTTCTGAGATTAAAGTAATAATCCTTCAGAGAGTGTTCATCTTGAAGGGGCTAGCCTTGACAAACATGTTTAAGCTTCTTCAATTCTATCATGCCTGGCCTGGCAGTTCGGGATGGAATGTTCTCCTGAGGAGCAGGGTCACTACTGATCTACATTAGGTGGGACTCTGTCAAGAGTGGCACAGTGGGTGAAAAAAGATGGTCTTTAATGCTACCCACTGCAAGTGCCAGTGTTTAGATCATTTGTAGCTATTCCTTTCAACACCTTTTGGTGTTCAATATGACCATCTAAATGGTCAAGAGCATGCCCAGACCAGGGTCCCTTGACCGCTATGACATAGGATCTGATATACCTCACTGACAAGGCCTAACAAAATTTGACTTGCGCAGCTTGTATGCCCCTCTGGGGGGGCTTACCTAGCAGTTAAACAAGTCTGGGGTTGCCCGTCTTCTCTTCTTGAGGTGACCACGCTTGGAAGTTTGAGATGGACTGTTCTCATAAGGAGCAGGGTCAGTACTGATTTGCTGATGAGGCAGGCCTCTGTCTAGAGTGGCATGATGGGTGAGAAACGATGGCTTGAATGTTGCTTGATCAATCACCAGGGGCTGAGATTAATAAAAGCATTACATTCATCAGCTTGTTGTTTGTTGCAGTTAACGCTCTAAGTGCGACAAATATACCAAGACATGGGTCTCGTGCCCACTGTGCCATAGGACACAAACTGCAGCCTACTGATAGGGTCCAACTGGGCTAAAAGCAGTCTGGCATTGCTTGTGTTCCTTTCTTGAGGTGGCTCTGCATGGCAATCCTGTATGATCCGCTCCCATGCACAACAGGATCAGGGCTGATTTGAAGGTCTCTGCCTAGAAGGGCATCGTGGGCAGAAAATGGCCGACAGTAATGTGGCCTAGAGCGATAGCCAGTAGCTGAGATTAATTAAAGCATTTTATCCTTCACTCTGTTTGCTATAGTTTAAATCTGTGCAGTGACATAAATGAAGTGCCCAACATGCCTGTAGATGTTAAAATAAGGCCTAGCTGCTGTGTTTTATATGTTTTGTCTGCTGGGCTTCCCTAATGAGTGGATTGCCTAGTCTTGATTCCACACTTCTTACCTCTTTGTCCACACCTACAAACTTCCTGCCTCAAACTAAATCTTGCAGGTTGTTTTTTTATCCTTGTTTTTTTCCTTTGTTCCTCCTTTTCTCGCCTCTTTTGGCATTTTTGGGCTTTTTTCTGCCTTTCTCTCTCTTGCTCTTAATCACCGTCTGATAACGAACTATAAGTCCCAATTTAAAAATGAGTATCATTGCCTACCACCTGCCCTCTGCCGCAAATTAAGCACTGAGACAAATATCCCATTCCAATAAGCCAACGTAAAAAAATATGGAAATAGAGGAAACTCCTTTCCCACCAATACCCACTAAGTATCCCATTATACGTGTTCCTTCACCTTCAAACATATATATACTCTTTATTGCATGAAACCTGCCCCCAAAATCACATAGGTTTGAATTGGCACACGGGAAGACATCTTCAAGCCCATAGGTGCTTCTCAAAATTGTACTTTGCTACGCACATACCTCCACACAAACCTTTGTTAACATTTGGGCCCCACTGTTTACCGCAACTATCTGAATCCTGCTTTGTCTCCCCCCCCCCCCCCGGTTTGCGGTGTTTAAGAGCCCTCCGTGGCAGCTATTCGTCTAAATGTAGCATCCTATGTTAGCCAATAAGGGTTATATGTGGCAATATCGACTTTAGAAACATCGCGCTACAAAAATACTGCAGCCAAAAGATTGAGGGGAAAATATCGAGAAGGTAAGTATATGTTTACCATTCTCAACGCCACTTTTACGTACCTTGAAGCTATACATATCATCAGGGGACATATATTTGAAGTTAGGTAAAGTAAACCGATGATTATCTATATAATTACTTTGCCACAGTATTCTGGAAGCAGATATCCTGATGCCTATATCAAGGTGGAATACAGGCTCCAAAATGGCTCAGTGTGGTCTCTCCTTAGTAAGTGTGAGTGGCTCCGTTTCAGTGCACGGTTGGGCGGAGTCGAGTGGCGTCTTTCGATATCCCGTAGCACAAAGCTGCACATTTTGTTTTCAAAAAGCGGGTTCTTGAACTCGTCGTGTACAAACCGAAACTTTCTTTTAAGCCGCGTCCCGGAGCTCCGCCCACGCACGCCCCTTCTCCTCGTCACCCGCACTCGTGATGGTGGAGACGCGGGTACATTCCGGTGCCAGGGCGTGAAGGGGTGCACGCGAGCGCGGGCGGGGCATGCGCGGCCTCAGTGCAGCTGATGCAACGATGGCCCAGTCCAGGCAATGCTGCGCCTGTGAGCAGCGACTGACGAATGGGCGGGAAGCTGATGCAAAGAGCAGGAAACTTTTCACTCAGCGTGATGAAGCGTTCCAAGCCGAGAGAGAGCAAGAAACCCGCTGCCCTGTAGGGCTCCTCTGGCACGCTCGAAGGTCAGAGCTTGCTGCAGCTCTCTAAAGTTGGAATTCACCGTGACTCATCAACGCGTTTCGGCCTCTTCCAGCCTCTAACTTGGCGCCAAAACAGAAACGGCTGGCTACGTGCTGATAGCAATATCAGAAAAGAGTTTTAAGTACCCTGACGTGTTTGGGGTTTTTGTTTGTTTATGACTATTATTGTGCAAGGCGGTTTTCTTGTGTATTACACACAAGAAATAGGGGTCATGTGCCTGCTGAAGTTAGACGGCAGGGTCTTCATACAAGAGTCTGGAGCACCTCAGGAAGGAGGTAAGCTCCTTATTTCATGCTAGGCTTTTAGGTTGCGGTACAAAAGGGGGTGGTGATGGACGGAGCATCTGAATCAATCAAACACTCACATCCAGTCAAAAGATCTGGGTTTAATCCATCACCGTTCTTTAGCCCACTCTGCCACCCCAGTTCAGACATGGCTATATGCAAATCAGTCTGACCCTGTGCCTCATGGGAACAGTCCAGCCCGAACTGCCAAGCCATGTCTTCCCTGGACCGGAAACAAGCTTCCGAGGACCGGTTTCTGGCATTCCAGCCGTCTTCAGCCCTGTTTGCTTGAATCCAGTGGCAAAGTGAGCAAGGGACTCACGTCTGAGCATACCCTGCCACACTTATGGCGGCCAAAAGCGGTACGAAAGGGGGTGGTGATGGGCGGAGCATCTGAAACAATCACACCCAGTCAAAAGATCTGGGTTTAATCCATCACCGTTCTTTAGCCCACTCTGCCACCCCAGTTCAGACATGGCTATATGCAAATCAGTCTAACCCTGTGCCTCATGGGAACAATCCAGCCCGAACTGCCAAGCCATGTCTTCCCTGGACCGGAAACAAGCTTCCGAGGACCGGTTTCTGGCATTCCAGCCGTCTTCAGCCCTGTTTGCTTGAATCCAGTGGCAAAGTGAGCAAGGGACTCACGTCTGAGCATACCCTGCCACACTTATGGCGGCCAAAAGCGGTACAAAAGGGGGTGGTGATGGGCGGAGCATCTGAATCAATCAAACACTCACACCCAGTCAAAAGATCTGGGTTTAATCCATCACCATTCTTTAGCCCACTCTGCCACCCCAGTTCAGACATGGCTATATGCAAATCAGTCTGACCCTGTGCCTCATGAGAACAGTCCAGCCCGAACTGCCAAGCCATGTCTTCCTGGACCGGAAACAAACTTCCGAGGGCCGGTTTCTGGCATTCCAGCCGTCTTCAGCCCGGCTTGTTTGAATCCAGTGGCAAAGTGAGCAAGGGACTCACATCTGAGCATACCCTGCCACACTTATGGCGGCCAAAAGCGGTGCAAGAGGGGGTGGTGATGGACGGAGCATCTGAATCAATCAAACACTCCCACCCAGTCAAAAGATCTGGGTTTAATCCATCACCGTTCTTTAGCCCACTCTGCCACCCCAGTTCAGACATGACTATATGCAAATCAGTCTGACCCTGGGCCTCATGGGAACAGTCCAGCCCGAACTGCCCAGCCATGTCTTCCCTGGACCGGAAACAAGCTTCCAAGGACCGGTTTCTGGCATTTCAGCCGTCTTCAGCCCGACTTGCTTGAATCCAGTGGCAAAGTTATGTTATGTTATGTTATGTTATTTATTCTTTTGTATAGCGCAACGGTTACTCAAAAAGAGTGTCCCGGCGCTTTAGGTAAGGAGAACTGATTTCTGAATAACACAACACAGTTAAAAAGGTTGAAAAGCAAACAGACAAAAAGAGAGGAACTGCTAGCAAACCTATTGGGTAAACAGCCAAGTTTTAAGACCTCTTCTAAAATCAAGGAGAGTAGTCGCCCCCCGCAGTGAGAGCGGTAGTGAATTCCACATCTGTGGAGCCAACAAACTGAAGGAGCGGCCGCCCAGGCGAGCCCTCTTAACACGCGGAACAGCGGCCAAAAGTAGAGATTCAGACCTCAGCGAGCGGGCCGGGTGATAAAAGGCCAGTCTTTTTTGGAGATGTTTTGCTCCCACGGCATTGAGCGCCTTGTAGGCCAAAGTCATAGCCTTAAAGGCGATCCGTTTGCGGATGGGTAGCCAGTGCAGCGTCACCAATAACCCGGAGACGCTGGTGCGTCTATTTAGGCCAAAGATGGCCCTGGCCGCCGCGTTCTGCGCAACTTGGAGCCGCTGCAACAGGTACTCTGGCAGGCCCAGGTAAAGAATGTTGGCATAATCCAACCTGGAGCCTATCAGAGCCTGCACAGTCAGCCTCCTGTGCTCCTCAGACAAGAGAGGCAGAAACCTCCTCAACATTTTTAAAAGGCCGAAGCAGGTGCCGGTCACCCCCAGGATCTGGGCTTTCATCGTCAGCCCCTTGTCCATCTTAACCCCCAAGTTTTTAGCCATGGGGGAAGAACCGGACGGAGGGAACATGTCGATGGGCCACCAGGCCTGCCAGCTAGGCTCCGTATCGCACCCGAAGAAGAGTACCTCAGATTTGTCGGAATTGCACTTGAGGCTGTTCAGTTGGAACCATGTGAACACAGCCCCAAGGCAATTCCGGATACTCTCCCCGTCAAAGTCAGCCCCTCTCTCGCAAGAGAAGAGGAGCTGAGTGTCGTCGGCATACGACACGATCCGGGCACCAAACGACTCCGCCACCGCCGCCAGAGGGGTCATAAAGATGTTAAAAAGGGTCGGGCTCAATATAGAGCCCTGAGGGACCCCAACTCCCAAAGGCGGCATCACAGCGGTGTCAGATGATGTCCAGACCGTTTGCCGGCGGCCGGCTAAAAAAGACGAAAACCATCTGAGCACCGTCCCCCGAAGACCAATCTCAAAGAGTCTTGCGAGCAGGCCCTCATGGGGGACGGTGTCAAAAGCCGCCGACAAATCCAACAACACCAACATGACTTTGCCCCCGGTATCCAACACCCCTTTGATGGTTTCAGAAACCTCAAGGAGCGCGGTCTCGGTGCTACGATTTGAACGGAAGCCCGACTGGGAGTCATGTAAGATCTCATGGGACTCCAGAAAATTGGAGAGCACCGACTGAACGTGCTTCTCCAAGATTTTTACAAGGGCCGGCAGCAGCGAAATTGGCCTGTAATTGGCTGGAGCTTTCGGGTCAAGTCCCGGCTTTTTCAGCAACGGGATGACCATTGCCTGCTTCCACACTGGCGGAACCACTCCCAGACTCAACGAAAGGTTGAGAAGAGGGTACGCCAGTGGATTAACCACCTCCGCCCATTTACCCAGGAGCTTAGCAGGGCAGGGGTCAAGCGGAGACCCAGATTTTAAATTGCCCATAAGCGCTAAGGAGGCGGAGGCTGGCAAAGATGGAAACTCGGCCAATATGGCGCCCTGCACAACTGGGGGAGACGTACCAACCTCGGACATCGGCGGTCTAACAGGTACACCAGATGGAAAAGAGTCCTGGATGAGTTTAATCTTGCTTGTACAAAAACAAGCAAGATCCGCCGCCCAGGATTCTAAGGGCCCCTCTTCCGATGCAATAGTCCGAGGGGAAATTAATTCTCGTACAATGGTAAAAATCTCCTTACTAGAGTTCGAGGCTGCTTCGATTCTCCCCGCGAGATAGGCTTTCTTTTCGAGGCGGATGTCCCGGTGGTAAGCTTTAACCACAGCCTTATAGGCAGACCTGTCCATGCTGTCATAGTGTGCCCGCCAGGCCCTTTCGGCTACCTTGCACTGCTGCCGCGTAGCCCACAGTGCAGTAGTAAACCAAGGGGCCGAGACCCGCTTTGGTGTCAGGCGGGGGGGCAACATCGGGGCCAGGTCATTAAGCCTCTCCGTCAGCCATTCCTGCAGGGACTCCAAGTCTCTCTCCAGCTTACCTGACAGAGGACAGGGGTGAATCGAAGCGGCCTGAGCCAACATCTCCGGGGTCACTCTGCTAAATGCTCTAAAGGCTCGTCCCCGTTGCTGTGGGACAGGGATAGACGCCCTGACGATGCCTCTGATTACAAATTTGGCAAGCCAGTGATCCGACCACAAGACCGGGAGAATCTCTTTCACCACCAAAGGGAAAGTCGAGAAGACCTGGTCAAGAGTATGCCCCTTAGCATGGGTCGGCCCCTGCAAATGCGGGGTAAGACCCAGCGGAGTCATGGCCTCCAAAAGCTTAATAGCAGCGGGGTAAGACGGATCATCCATCCGGATGTTAAAGTGCCCCGCCACTAAGCAATGTTCTGCTCTCAGGGCTAGACCCAACAGCACCGAGTCAAGGTCTGCAAAGAACATTCCAAGCGGACCAGGGGGACGATAGACCAACAGTCCCTTCACTGATTGGTGCGGCGCTAGCAAGATTGAAAAAGCCAGCGATTCCGAGCCACGAATGTCCTCTGTAGGCAAGATGGTGCAGAACATGCCCTTCTTCACCACCAGTGCGACCCCACCGCCCCTGCCCTTCGCTCTGTCCTTCCTGAAGATGTTATAATCAGGCGGAATGGCCATAGCCACATCGGGGTTAGAGGATTCTCCCCACCAAGTCTCCGTCAACATTAAACAGAATGGCTTCTCTGTCTCGAGAAGCTCAAATATGTCTTGCGCATGACTGCACGCTGATCTGGTGTTTAGCAGCATGCAGGCATACTCTGCGCCAGCTATGTTACTAAGAGGGGCTGATGACAGGACCCGGTTAGGACGCCAGCCACAACCCGGGCATCGCGACTTACCCCTATGGCGGCCCGGAAATCAGTCTGACCCTGTGCCTCATGAGAACAGTCCAGCCCGAACTGCCAAGCCATGTCTTCCTGGACCGGAAACAAACTTCCGAGGGCCGGTTTCTGGCATTCCAGCCGTCTTCAGCCCGGCTTGCTTGAATCCAGTGGCAAAGTGAGCAAGGGACTCACGTCTGAGCATACCCTGCCACACTTATGGCGGCCAAAAGCGGTGCAAGAGGGGGTGGTGATGGACGGAGCATCTGAATCAATCAAACACTCCCACCCAGTCAAAAGATCTGGGTTTAATCCATCACCGTTCTTTAGCCCACTCTGCCACCCCAGTTCAGACATGGCTATATGCAAATCAGTCTGACCCTGTGCCTCATGGGAACAGTCCAGCCCGAACTGCCCAGCCATGTCTTCCCTGGACCGGAAACAAGCTTCCAAGGACCGGTTTCTGGCATTTCAGCCGTCTTCAGCCCGACTTGCTTGAATCCAGTGGCAAAGTTATGTTATGTTATGTTATGTTATTTATTCTTTTGTATAGCGCAACGGTTACTCAAAAAGAGTGTCCCGGCGCTTTAGGTAAGGAGAACTGATTTCTGAATAACACAACACAGTTAAAAAGGTTGAAAAGCAAACAGACAAAAAGAGAGGAACTGCTAGCAAACCTATTGGGTAAAAAACCAAGTTTTAAGACCTTTTCTAAAATCAAGGAGAGTAGTCCCCCCCGCAGTGAGAGCGGTAGTGAATTCCACATCTGTGGAGCCAACAAACTGAAGGAGCGGCCGCCCAGGCGAGCCCTCTTAACACGCCGAACAGGGGCCTAAAGTAGAGATTCAGACCTCAGCGAGCGGGCCGGGTGATAAAAGGCCAGTCTTTTTTGGAGATGTTTTGCTCCCACGGCATGGAGCGCCTTGTAGGCCAAAGTCATAGCCTTAAAGGCGATCCGTTTGCGAATGGGTAGCCAGTGCAGCGTCACCAATAACCCGGAGACGCTGGTGCGTCTATTTAGGCCAAAGATGGCCCTGGCCGTCACGTTCTGCGCAACTTGGAGCCGCTGCAACAGGTACTCTGGCAGGCCCAGGTAAAGAATGTTGGCATAATCCAACCTGGAGCCTATCAGAGCCTGCACAGTCAGCCTCCTGTGCTCCTCAGACAAGAGAGGCAGAAACCTCCTCAACATTTTTAAAAGGCCGAAGCAGGTGCCGGTCACCCCCAGGATCTGAACTTTCATCGTCAGCCCCTTGTCCATCTTAACCCCCAAGTTTTTAGCCATGGGGGAAGAACCGGACGGAGGGAACATGTCGATGGGCCACCAGGCCTGCCAGCTAGGCTCCGTATCGCACCCGAAGAAGAGTACCTCAGATTTGTCGGAATTGCACTTGAGGCTGTTCAGTTGGAACCATGTGAACACAGCCCCAAGGCAATTCCGGATACTCTCCCCGTCAAAGTCAGCCCCTCTCTCGCAAGAGAAGAGGAGCTGGGTGTCGTCGGCATACGACACGATCCGGGCACCAAACGACTCCGCCACCGCCGCCAGAGGGGTCATAAAGATGTTAAAAAGGGTCGGGCTCAATATAGAGCCCTGAGGGACCCCAACTCCCAAAGGCGGCATCACAGCGGTGTCAGATGATGTCCAGACCGTTTGCCGGCGGCCGGCTAAAAAAGACGAAAACCATCTGAGCACCGTCCCCCGAAGACCAATCCCAAAGAGTCTTGCGAGCAGGCCCTCATGGGGGACGGTGTCAAAAGCCGCCGACAAATCCAACAACACCAACATGACTTTGCCCCCGGTATCCAACACCCCTTTGATGGTTTCAGAAACCTCAAGGAGCGCGGTCTCGGTGCTACGATTTGAACGGAAGCCCGACTGGGAGTCATGTAAGATCTCATGGGACTCCAGAAAATTGGAGAGCACCGACTGAACGTGCTTCTCCAAGATTTTTACAAGGGCCGGCAGCAGCGAAATTGGCCTGTAATTGGCTGGAGCTTTCGGGTCAAGTCCCGGCTTTTTCAGCAACGGGATGACCATTGCCTGCTTCCACACTGGCGGAACCACTCCCAGACTCAACGAAAGGTTGAGAAGAGGGTACGCCAGTGGATTAACCACCTCCGCCCATTTACCCAGGAGCTTAGCAGGGCAGGGGTCAAGCGGAGACCCAGATTTTAAATTGCCCATAAGCGCCAAGGAGGCGGAGGCTGGCAAAGATGGAAACTCGGCCAATATGGCGCCCTGCACAACTGGGGGAGACGTACCAACCTCGGACATCGGCGGTCTAACAGGTACACCAGATGGAAAAGAGTCCTGGATGAATTTAATCTTGCTTGTAAAAAAACAAGCAAGATCCGCCGCCCAGGATTCTAAGGGCCCCTCTTCCGATGCTATAGTCCGAGGGGAAATGAATTCTCGTACAATGGTAAAAATCTCCTTACTAGAGTTCGAGGCTGCTTCGATTCTCCCCGCGAGATAGGCTTTCTTTTCGAGGCGGATGTCCCGGTGGTAAGCTTTAACCACAGCCTTATAGGCAGACCTGTCCATGCTGTCATAGTGTGCCCGCCAGGCCCTTTCGGCTACCTTGCACTGCTGCCGCGTAGCCCACAGTGCAGTAGTAAACCAAGGGGCCGAGACCCGCTTTGGTGTCAGGCGGGGGGGCAACATCGGGGCCAGGTCATTAAGCCTCTCCGTCAGCCATTCCTGCAGGGACTCCAAGTCTCTCTCCAGCTCACCTGACAGAGGACAGGGGTGAATCGAAGCGGCCTGAGCCAACATCTCCGGGGTCACTCTGCTAAATGCTCTAAAGGCTCGTCCCCGTTGCTGTGGGACAGGGATAGACGCCCTGACGATGCCTCTGATTACAAATTTGGCAAGCCAGTGATCCGACCACAAGACCGGGAGAATCTCTTTCACCACCAAAGGGGAAGTCGAGAAGACCTGGTCAAGAGTATGCCCCTTAGCATGGGTCGGCCCCTGCAAATGCGGGGTAAGACCCAGCGGAGTCATGGCCTCCAAAAGCTTAATAGCAGCGGGGTCAGACGGATCATCCATCCGGATGTTAAAGTCCCCAGCCACTAAGCAATGTTCTGCTCTCAGGGCTAGACCCAACAGCACCGAGTCAAGGTCTGCAAAGAACATTCCAAGCGGACCAGGGGGACGATAGACCAACAGTCCCTTCACTGATTGGAGCGGCGCTAGCAAGATTGAAAAAGCCAGCGATTCCGAGCCACGAATGTCCTCTGTAGGCAAGATGGTGCAGAACGTGCCCTTTTTCACCACCAGTGCGACCCCACCGCCCCTGCCCTTCGCTCTGTCCTTCCTGAAGATGTTATAATCAGGCGGAATGGCCATAGCCACATCGGGGTTAGAGGATTCTCCCCACCAAGTCTCCGTCAACATTAAACAGAGTGGCTTCTCTGTCTCGAGAAGCTCAAATATGTCTTGCGCATGACTGCACGCTGATCTGGTGTTTAGCAGCATGCAGGCATACTCTGCGCCAGCTATGTTAATAAGCGGGGCTGATGACAGGACCCGGTTAGGACGCCAGCCACAACCCGGGCATCGCGACTTACCCCTATGGCGGCCCAGAAAGACAGAACAACAGCAGCTCTCCCTATGATTCAGAGATCGCAACTCCACAGATGAGTACTGCACCGAGAGTGCGCCAGAATTACTCATTATAGGAGAACAGAGCCCCGCCCGCCACCGAGACGCCGCCGGGACGCGGACGGGCAGGACTCTGGCTTGACTCAGGCGCGAGTCAGGCGCCTCCGCTGCGCGAGAGGAGCGAGCTTTAAATACAGCCTCCTCGTTCTCCCCACCGGAGAACTAGAGCGCTGAGTAAGATGGCGCGCTGCAAGGCAGCAGCCCCAATATGGCGGCCCAACTTCCTGCCCCAAACAATTGTACCAGGTGACAGCGCTCCGCTTCTGCAAGCGGTGGGGGGCCCAATTATGGTGCAAGAATGAGGGCACTACCGCGCAGTTAAAAAACAAGTAAGAAATGAATATTTTACAAAAAATGCTAACACGAGTAAAATGCAGGTTTTAAAAAGCGCTGCGCGCCTACTGCAGCCTGAGAGTAAAGGCGCCAAAGCAAGAAAAGTTTCCTCCTTACCGTAAGGGAGCAAGGGACTCATGTCTGAGGGTACCCTGCACACTTATGGAGGCCAAAAGCGGTACAAAAGGGGGTGGTGATGGACGGAGCATCTGAATCAATCAAACACTCCCACCCAGTCAAAAGATCTGGTTTAATCCATCACCGTTCTTTAGCCCACTCTGCCACCCCAGTTCAGACATGGCTATATGCAAATCAGTCTGACCCTGTGCCTCATGGGAACAGTCCAGCCCGAACTGCCAAGCCATGCCTTCCCTGGACCGGAAACAGGCTTCCCAGGACCGGTTTCTGGCATTCCAGCCGTCTTCAGCCCGACTTGCTTGAATCCAGTGGCAAAGTGAGCAAGGGACTCACGTCTGAGCATACCCTGCCACACTTATGGCGGCCAAAAGCGGTACAGAAGGGGGCGGTGATGGACGGAGCATCTGAATCAATCAAACAGTCACACCCAGTCAAAAGATCAGGGTTTAATCCATCACCGTTCTTTAGCCCACTCTGCCACCCCAGTTCAGACATGGCTATATGCAAATCAGTCTGACCCTGTGCCTCATGGGAACAGTCCAGCCTGAACTGCCAAGCCATGTCTTCCCTGGACCAGAAACAAGCTTCCAAGGACCGGTTTCTGGCATTCCAGCCGTCTTCAGCCTGGCTTGCTTGAATCCAGTGGCAAAGTGAGCAAGGGACTCACGTCTGAGCATACCCTGCCACACTTATGGCGGCCAAAAGCGGTACAGAAGGGGGCGGTGATGGACGGAGCATCTGAATCAATCAAACAGTCACACCCAGTCAAAAGATCAGGGTTTAATCCATCACCGTTCTTTAGCCCACTCTGCCACCCCAGTTCAGACATGGCTATATGCAAATCAGTCTGACCCTGTGCCTCATGGGAACAGTCCAGCCCGAACTGCCAAGCTATGTCTTCCCTGGACCGGAAACAAGCTTCCGAGGACCGGTTTCTGGCATTCCAGCCTTCTTCAGCCCGGCTTGCTTGAATCCAGTGGCAAAGTGAGCAAGGGACTCACGTCTGAGCATACCCTGCCACACTTATGGTGGCCAAAAGCGGTACAAAAGGGGGTGGTGATGGACGGAGCATCTGAATCAATCAAACACTC
Source organism: Lissotriton vulgaris (assembly GCF_964263255.1). NCBI lineage: Eukaryota > Metazoa > Chordata > Amphibia > Caudata > Salamandridae > Lissotriton > Lissotriton vulgaris. The sequence continues at coordinate 72,765,138 of NC_141700.1, forward strand.
ACACCCAGTCAAAGGATCTGGGTTTAATCCATCACCGTTCTTTAGCCCACTCTGCCACCCCAGTTCAGACATGGCTATATGCAAATCAGTCTGACCCTGTGCCTCATGGGAACAGTCCAGCCTGAACTGCCAAGCCATGTCTTCCCTGGACCGTAAACAAGCTTCCAAGGGCCGGTTTCTGGCATTCCAGCCGTTATGACTATTATTGTGCAAGGCGGTTTTCTTGTGTATTACACACAAGAAATAGGGGTCATGTGCCTGCTGAAGTTAGACGGCAGGGTAATCATACAAGAGTCTGGAGCACCTCAGGTAGGAGGTAAGCTCCTTATTTCATGCTAGGCTTTTAGGTTGCAGCAGAAGCCGGTGGGTCCTCTCAGGGTTCCACCCTCCCCCGTTCCTCCTAGCTTCCACGCCACACCACCGTTCTATTACATCATTCGCTTTCACCACTCCAGACCAGCTAAGACATACAGGGAAAGGGGATACTACAGAGACTTTATAATTCTAATCATGAACAAGCATTTTAAGATAAAGATAAGGACACACATTGAGGCCAAATAGAGTCTATGGTGTTGCAGCAGGGTGAGAAATAGGCAGACTCCTATGATAATACCGTCTTTATTTGACATCAATGTGGGTGTGTACCTGACACTCTCCACTCTGCAAGTCTGTGTATATATATATATATATATATATATATATATATATATATTTGTGAACAAGCTCCCCAGTGGAGTGAAACGTGTTACTTCAAATAAACGTTTAACCCTGCTGCTCACTTGAGTTGGATCGTTTGTGAGCTTTGCTTTTGGCTGTCTGCTGTGGCGCATTGAGGTCTGCACCCTGTGTTGCCTGTCACCCGCTGACAGGTTGGGATTCCTTTTCATATATATATATATATATATATATATATATATATATATATATATATATATATATATATATTATATATATATATATATATATATATACATGTATATATACACACATATATATATATATATATATATATATATATATATATATATATATATATATATATATTTTCAGGGCTTTAAGTGGTTCGGGTCTCACCGGGTCTGAGCACCGCAGTTAGGCCTCGAAACGGGTCGCTCTCGGACTCTGTTTTGTGCCCTGGCACGAGTGGTCCGTTTTTTTCTGGACTGCAGTGACAGGAGGCACATCATGTGCGCTGCTCACACTGCTCACTTCTCACTAGTGGTGAAGTTACGACATGGCGTCATGCCAGGTGAGCCTTGTAGGGGAAGGGAAATACTTTAAAGAGAGACATTTGCTCTCTGGATTTCCCTTCTCTTTTTGAAACATCAACATTGTCGTGGTGTCACCAGGGCTTTAAGTGGAACCTTTTTCAATATTCTATACAAGCCTTACTTGCTGCTTATTTATCTTAAGCAATTAACAACCATTGACAAAGCCAATAGTCCTAACTTGTTGTAGGTATGATGTTACTTGTATCCTATATCTGGATGCAATGACATAAATAGCAAAATACAAGTTGGGTGGCACAATATGATAAGCACAGATTTTTAGCTGGTGTTTTTAAGCCACACCCAAAATTACTTTGGTCTCGACCCTTTGAGAGCCCCCCCAGGTTTTTCCTCCCACTAAAAGCCCTATATATATATATATATATATATATATATATATATATATATATATATATATATATATATATATATATATATATATATATATATATATATATATATATATATATATATATATATATATATATATATATATATATATATATATATATATATATATATCCCAAACATCCATCCGACTCCAGAGAGTAAATGGCACGTACTCATGATCAGTAGGAATAGGTCAAATTTATTGATTCAGGTCTCCCACGACCCCGCAAAGACAGAGAGACGCGTTTCGCCTGCGCAGCAGGCTTTGTCAATCCCATTTGGCGCCAAAATTTTTAAAGTATATATACCCCTCCCCTGTGATGCAGGCACTGATAAACATGGAAAACAGACTACATAGGTAAATTCCTGTTTGGAGAAACATACCAAGCATGTTAGATAGGTAAAGTGCATAATGCAAGTTATAAAATAATACAAAAGCCGCATAATGCAAAGCCATCCTATTATGTAAATTTTTTCCTATAATGTAAATTGTGTCAGTGCATAATCGGACTCGGAGAGTGACATATAAAAAAAATAACATTCCTAAATGAGTGGGTAAATTCATACAAATACGGCACCAAAAAGCTCTCAAAAATGCAGCCCATCCAATATATCTATAAAATTAAAGCAACTTTAAAAGGCGTGCTCGTTGTTGCTATAATGAAGGTCGGAAACATACATCTGGTCAACTGATTGAAAGGAACACATTTCCCTAGATAACAGAAACGGCGAATATGGCAGGAAACTAATATCAACACTGTTGACATGAACCATCTGGAACACATTTGGGAGATAATGGTGTAGTGATAAGTACATGGGGCTCGAATTGCACCAACTGCGTGCATTTGCGACCTGAATGTCAGCCTCCAGGCAGTCTCTACTGGCTAGTACAACTACAAGGTCCAGAATCCCCATCAACGGAATTGTCAGTCAAAATCCGTGCAAGAGTTCTGACGTCAATCTCTAAAGTGAATAGAAACCCGATCACTGCACAAACCCTAAAGAAATGTTCCTTTTCAGGGTCGCCACCGTAATGTTAAAAATAATGTAGAAAAAGTTTTCCGAACATTCTGTGCAAGAAACACGCTGCTGTGTTGAAGTCAAGGGCGCACATGAGGGGTCGGAGAGGACCGATAAGAATAAACTTCGAAATGCCACACCAACCTCACCGCTTAGCAGTCAGCATCCACGGTGCCCAGTCACCAGAGTGCCACGGTATCCTGGTAAAGGCCTTTCTTGACGCAGAACACTCGAAGGCGAGCTGGCAGTTGGATATATATATATATATATATATATATATTGTCAAACAAAGTGCCCGAAAGCTTTTGAAAGCGCACACTTAGCAAGCTGAACCTTTCGGTCATTTTCACAAGGCATAGGCTGGCGCTGATGTTGCTTTGGATTATTTGATAGACCTGACGCGTTTCATGGCTGCTGCCAATCATCAGAGGTCGCTTAGTAGAAGACTCATGCAGGCAGTTCTGGTTCTTTAAATTGGTTCTTTTCATGCCACGCCCTCATTAGGCTTCTCAATGTTCAAAATTGCATGCTGGTTTTAGTAGTTCCATCCAGAAATGTAATCTCACCTATAGTAGGTCCTGCTTTTGTGTCTTGATTTTTAAGCATTTCTTCACCCATAGTGGGCCCAATAAATCAGAGCGAGCATTTGTCGCCGCAGTTCGCCAAACCGTATTGGTCCGGATCCGGTTCCGAACACGGCTTCCTTAGGGGTGCAAGGACGGTGCTGCTTTCCGCGACAGGGCTGCCGCGTGAGTAATTGTCAAACAAAGTGCCCGAAAGCTTTTGAAAGCGCACACTTAGCAAGCTGAACCTTTCGGTCATTTTCACAAGGCATAGGCTGGCGCTGATGTTGCTTTGGATTATTTGATAGACCTGACGCGTTTCATGGCTGCTGCCAATCATCAGAGGTCGCTTAGTAGAAGACTCATGCAGGCAGTTCTGGTTCTTTAAATTGGTTCTTTTCATGCCACGCCCTCATTAGGCTTCTCAATGTTCAAAATTGCATGCTGGTTTTAGTAGTTCCATCCAGAAATGTAATCTCACCTATAGTAGGTCCTGCTTTTGTGTCTTGATTTTTAAGCATTTCTTCACCCATAGTGGGCCCAATAAATCAGAGCGAGCATTTGTCGCCGCAGTTCGCCAAACCGTATTGGTCCGGATCCGGTTCCGAACACGGCTTCCTTAGGGGTGCAAGGACGGTGCTGCTTTCCGCGACAGGGCTGCCGCGTGAGTAATTGTCAAACAAAGTGCCCGAAAGCTTTTGAAAGCGCACACTTAGCAAGCTGAACCTTTCGGTCATTTTCACAAGGCATAGGCTGGCGCTGATGTTGCTTTGGATTATTTGATAGACCTGACGCGTTTCATGGCTGCTGCCAATCATCAGAGGTCGCTTAGTAGAAGACTCATGCAGGCAGTTCTGGTTCTTTAAATTGGTTCTTTTCATGCCACGCCCTCATTAGGCTTCTCAATGTTCAAAATTGCATGCTGGTTTTAGTAGTTCCATCCAGAAATGTAATCTCACCTATAGTAGGTCCTGCTTTTGTGTCTTGATTTTTAAGCATTTCTTCACCCATAGTGGGCCCAATAAATCAGAGCGAGCATTTGTCGCCGCAGTTCGCCAAACCGTATTGGTCCGGATCCGGTTCCGAACACGGCTTCCTTAGGGGTGCAAGGACGGTGCTGCTTTCCGCGACAGGGCTGCCGCGTGAGTAATTGTCAAACAAAGTGCCCGAAAGCTTTTGAAAGCGCACACTTAGCAAGCTGAACCTTTCGGTCATTTTCACAAGGCATAGGCTGGCGCTGATGTTGCTTTGGATTATTTGATAGACCTGACGCGTTTCATGGCTGCTGCCAATCATCAGAGGTCGCTTAGTAGAAGACTCATGCAGGCAGTTCTGGTTCTTTAAATTGGTTCTTTTCATGCCACGCCCTCATTAGGCTTCTCAATGTTCAAAATTGCATGCTGGTTTTAGTAGTTCCATCCAGAAATGTAATCTCACCTATAGTAGGTCCTGCTTTTGTGTCTTGATTTTTAAGCATTTCTTCACCCATAGTGGGCCCAATAAATCAGAGCGAGCATTTGTCGCCGCAGTTCGCCAAACCGTATTGGTCCGGATCCGGTTCCGAACACGGCTTCCTTAGGGGTGCAAGGACGGTGCTGCTTTCCGCGACAGGGCTGCCGCGTGAGTAATTGTCAAACAAAGTGCCCGAAAGCTTTTGAAAGCGCACACTTAGCAAGCTGAATCTTTCGGTCATTTTCACAAGGCATAGGCTGGCGCTGATGTTGCTTTGGATTATTTGATAGACCTGACGCGTTTCATGGCTGCTGCCAATCATCAGAGGTCGCTTAGTAGAAGACTCATGCAGGCAGTTCTGGTTCTTTAAATTGAGAAGCCTAATGAGGGCGTGGCATGAAAAGAACCAATTTAAAGAACCAGAACTGCCTGCATGAGTCTTCTACTAAGCGACCTCTGATGATTGGCAGCAGCCATGAAACGCGTCAGGTCTATCAAATAATCCAAAGCAACATCAGCGCCAGCCTATGCCTTGTGAAAATGACCGAAAGGTTCAGCTTGCTAAGTGTGCGCTTTCAAAAGCTTTCGGGCACTTTGTTTGACAATTACTCACGCGGCAGCCCTGTCGCGGAAAGCAGCACCGTCCTTGCACCCCTAAGGAAGCCGTGTTCGGAACCGGATCCGGACCAATACGGTTTGGCGAACTGCGGCGACAAATGCTCGCTCTGATTTATTGGGCCCACTATGGGTGAAGAAATGCTTAAAAATCAAGACACAAAAGCAGGACCTACTATAGGTGAGATTACATTTCTGGATGGAACTACTAAAACCAGCATGCAATTTTGAACATTGAGAAGCCTAATGAGGGCGTGGCATGAAAAGAACCAATTTAAAGAACCAGAACTGCCTGCATGAGTCTTCTACTAAGCGACCTCTGATGATTGGCAGCAGCCATGAAACGCGTCAGGTCTATCAAATAATCCAAAGCAACATCAGCGCCAGCCTATGCCTTGTGAAAATGACCGAAAGGTTCAGCTTGCTAAGTGTGCGCTTTCAAAAGCTTTCGGGCACTTTGTTTGACAATTACTCACGCGGCAGCCCTGTCGCGGAAAGCAGCACCGTCCTTGCACCCCTAAGGAAGCCGTGTTCGGAACCGGATCCGGACCAATACGGTTTGGCGAACTGCGGCGACAAATGCTCGCTCTGATTTATTGGGCCCACTATGGGTGAAGAAATGCTTAAAAATCAAGACACAAAAGCAGGACCTACTATAGGTGAGATTACATTTCTGGATGGAACTACTAAAACCAGCATGCAATTTTGAACATTGAGAAGCCTAATGAGGGCGTGGCATGAAAAGAACCAATTTAAAGAACCAGAACTGCCTGCATGAGTCTTCTACTAAGCGACCTCTGATGATTGGCAGCAGCCATGAAACGCGTCAGGTCTATCAAATAATCCAAAGCAACATCAGCGCCAGCCTATGCCTTGTGAAAATGACCGAAAGGTTCAGCTTGCTAAGTGTGCGCTTTCAAAAGCTTTCGGGCACTTTGTTTGACAATATATATATATATATATATATATATATATATATATATATATATATATATATATATATATATATATATATATATATATATGTATACTCACACACATACATAATGAAATGAAATGTCAATTTATAAAGCGCAGTTGCTGCCCTGGGGCGTCCAAGCGCTAGCGACCAGCTACAAAATAAGTCTTCAGCTGTTTCCGAAAGGTGGAAAGGTTTGTGTTGGATCTAAGTTGGAACGGGAACATAGACACACAAACGCGCACCACTCCACTCACCCTCCAGATGTTTGGGTATTTTTATTGCACCAAATGCTGTTGTTTAATAACAGGAGATCGTGAAATAAGGGAAACATGGGTTCTATTTTCATAATGGCTGCCTCCAAACTGCTCTGCTGCGCTTTATAATTGTCAGAGCTTCTAGGAATATGCAACTAGTTTACCTAAATTATGTTTCATGGTTATCTAAATGATGTGCAAAAAACTCATATTGTCCGGTTCCTACTCTGGCACTAATATTTTTATCCATTTAAGCTAGAAATAACATTTTCTGTAGAATCTGCACATTAAGTTGCTAATGCTGTAAATCCACAATTATGCCATAAGTACTGCAGACACAGATCGCATAAATCTGTGGGCTCTCATCATTGCCTTTATCAACAATTTATTTTCGAAAAGTAAACATTACCTAAACATTCTAATTCAAAGTAGTGCTATGGTAAGCAGCACTTTGAAGAAAACTGATTTTTCAAGTGATGTGGTGGTGTCCCCGAGTGGTGTGATGTGTCCCCTAGTGGTGTGATGGTGTCCCTGAGTGATGTGGTGGTGTCCCTGAGTGATGTGGTGGTGTCCCAGAGTGGTGTGATGGTGTCCCTGAGTGATGTGGTGGTGTCCCCGAGTGATGTGGTGGTGTCCCCGAGTGATGTGGTGGTGCTCCTGAGTGATGTGGTGGTGCTCCTGAGTGATGTGGTGGTGTCCCCGAGTGATGTGGTGGTGTCCCCGAGTGATGTGGTGGTGCCCCTGAGTGATGTGGTGGTGCCCCTGAGTGATGTGGTGGTGTTCCAGAGTGATGTGGTAGTGTTCCCGAGTGATGTGGTGGTGTTCCCGAGTGATGTGGTGGTGTTCCCGAGTGATGTGGTGGTGTTCCCGAGTGGTGTGGTGGTGTCCCCGAGTGATGTGGTGGTGTCCCTGAGGGATGTGGTGGTGTCCCTGAGTGATGTTGTAGTGTCCCAGAGTGATGTGGTGGTGCCCCCGAGTGATGTGGGTGTCCCAGAGTGATGTAATTGTACCAGAGTGATGTGATGGTGTTCCCAAGTGATGTGGTGGTGTTCCCGAGTGATGTGGTGGTGTTCCCGAGTGATGTGGTGGTGTTCCCGAGTGGTGTGGTGGTGCCCCCGAGTGATGTGGTGGTGTCCCTGAGTGATGTGGTGGTGTCCCTGAGTGTTGTTGTAGTGTCCCCGAGTGATGTGGTGGTGCCCCCGAGTGATGTGGGTGTCCCAGAGTGATGTAAGTGTCCCAGAGTGATGTGATGGTGTCCCCGAGTGATGTGGTGGTGTCCCCAAGTGATGTGGTGGTGTTCCTGAGTGATGGGGTGGTGCCCCCGAGTGATGTGGGTGTCCAAGAGTGTGGGTGTCCCAGAGTGATGTGATGGTGTCCCCGAGTGATGTGGTGGTGTTCCGAGTGATGTGGTGGTGTCCCTGAGTGATGTGGTGGTGTTCCTGAGTGATGTGGTGGTGTTCCTGATTGATGTGGTGGTGTCCCTGAGTGATGTGGTGGTGTCTCCGAGTGGTGTGGTGGTGTCCCAGAGTGGTGTGGTGGTGTCCCCGAGTGGTGTGATGGTGTCCCCGAGTGGTGTGGTGGTGTCCCTGAGTGATGTGGTGGTGTCCCTGAGTGATGTGGTGGTGTCCCTGAGTGATGAGGTGGTTTCCCTGAGTGATGTGGTGGTGCCCCTGAGTGATGTGGTGGTGCCCCTGAGTGGTGTCCCTGAGTAATGTGGCGTTGTTCCTCAGTGATTTGGTGGTGTACCTGAGTAATGTTGTAGTGTCCCTGAGTGAAGTTGTAGTGTCCCTGAGTGATGTGGTGGTACCCCTGAGTGATGTGGTGGTGTCCCCGAGTGATGTGGTGTTGTCCCCGAGTGATGTGGTGGTGTCCCCGAGTGATGTGGTGGTGTCCCCGAGTGATGTTGTGGTGTCCCCGAGTGGTGTGATGGTGTCCCCTAGTGGTGTGATTGTGTCCCTGAGTGGTGTGGTGGTGTCCCTGAGTGATGTGGTGGTGTCCCCGAGTGGTGTGATGGTGTCCCTGAGTAATGTGGTGGTGTCCCTGAGTGACGTGGTGGTGCCCCTGAGTGATGTGGTGGTGTCCCTGAGTGATGTGGTGGTGTCCCTGAGTGATGTGGTGGTGTCCCCGAGTGGTGTGATGGTGTCCCAGAGTGATGTGGTGGTGTCCCAGAGTGATGTGGTGGTGTCCCAGAGTGATGTGGTGGTGTATTAGAGTGATGTGGTGGTGTCCCAGAGTGATGTGGTGGTGTCCCTGAGTGATGTGGTGGTGTCCCAGAGTGCTGTGATGGTGTCCCTGAGTGATGTGGTGGTGTCCCTGAGTGACGTGGTGGTGCCCCTGAGTGATGTGGTGGTGCCCCTGAGAGAGTGGGAGAGAAGAGAGCGAGAGAGAAAGCTGGAGAGACTGAGCGAGAGAGAAAGCTTGGGAGAATGGTATGGGGAACATGAGAGAGAAAGAGAGAGAGATAGGAGAGAGAGAGGGAGATAGGAGAGTAAATGAGAGAAAGAAAGAAAATGTGAGAGGGAGACAGGTTAAAAGTGAAAACGATGGAATAATTCTAATGCTGAGTGAAGAAGTGACAGAAAGGGGGGCAGTGAGAGAAGGAGAGATAAAGTGAGAGTGGGCTGCGAGAGCAAGAAGGAAAGTGGTGAATAATTCAGAGGCTGTGGAATGGAGCAAGAAAGAGACAAATAGAGGCGCACAAAGACAGCACACGGACATCAAAGGAAGGGTGGGAGGGAACGAGCATATGGGGTGTGAGCGATAACGAAAGTTAATTGCTGTAAGAGGGGGAGCAGGAAGTGAGGCCGAGCGCGCGCTGGCGAAAGCAGTCTGCTGCTTTCAAGTCCATGCCAGATGCCAGCTTTGCGCTTGAATGCCTCACATGCACTGGCCATAAGCCGCATTCCAGAGTAGACTTTTCTTTTCCCCTTACTATAATCTCGCATCGCGATTGATTACGCAATAGCTAGGCTCGACCTAAAAAGACACTATTTGCTGAAAATAACCAAGAACTGAAGGTGCTAAACGTCCTACTACCTGCACCTTTAAACTGTTGTGAAAACTTTACGGGGAGACCATCTTCTGAAGCAAAACAAGCACATGTATATAGGTTAATACCTGGTGCAGTCATCGTCATCTAAGTTATGTAGAAATTGTCATTCACACAATTCTGTCTAATAACTCAAGGCTGCTTAAAAAAGTTTGTTTCTAATATGAAGAATCTAACTTCAGTTGAAAAAGTTTTCAGGAGAACCCAAAAGCTTGTTTGAACATAATGAACACAAGTTATCTGTCAGTTGTGCACAGAGTTACTCTGGAAAAACAAAGATTAATAACCTGTCAATACCTCTACACAGCAAAGGTGCATTAGGAGCTGATGAGTTTTGTAAACACACCCATTAGCTGGACCCATGCAGTACAAAATTAGGTAGACAAGCAATATGATACTTACCCCTCACTATGTAAACTATAAAGCAAACTAGCACACTCATTGGATGATGTCATCAATGATGGCCTTTGAGATATCATCAGTGTTGTCATAAATTATGTCATGAACAATGTCATAAGCAGTGCATGGGGAAGGCGCAAATTATAGTTAGCACTGTAAATGGTGAATTTCTGTGGTTTTTATTTTCAGTTCAAAACGTCAATGTTATCACTGACATATTCACTTAACTATAACGTTACTTTAATCTTTGTTTTTTTCAGTGAATTTCTAAGGTTTTATTAAAAAAAAAAGAACAGATGATTTTATCATACCTAACTATAACGTTACTTTAACCTTTTGGTTTTCCAGTAAATTTCTTGTATTTTTTAAATGGAAACTAATACTTGATTACTATACGTAAATGCAACCCCAGCAGTGCACAACCTTTGGCTGTGTGTAGTGGGGGGGCTGGCTGCAGGGCCTGGCAGCAAATAACCCCACCAAACAGCCAATGCCAAAGCTGTAGGGGGTAGGCCATAGGGCCTGCTGTTTTTTTTAAGCTAAAGGTGAAGGTGGGCCATGTGGCTCCCCTCCTGGCCACTTATTTAAATAAAAGGGAAGAGGGGCGTGTGGCCCCCTCCCAAAGCCTTGTTAGGTCCTGGGGACTCCATTCCCCAGGACCACTCTTTGAATAAAAGGGAGGCACACATGGCCCCCCCTTCTCTGGATGATACTGGCCCGGGAACCCCCCAGGTCCTGGCATAATTTTAATGGGGAGGGGGCATGTGGCTCCCTTTCTGTGCTGATTTTGGCCCTGAGGAACCCATCAGCAGGGGCAGAGTATGTTTTAGAAGGGAGGGCTCCATCCCCTAAGGCCAGGAGCAATTAGCAGGGGATGGGGGGCACAGGCCCCCTCCTATGCCCATTCCCGGGGCCTGGCAGCATTTTTAGGGGGAAGAGGGCAGGCGTGGCCCACATCCCCAGGCCCAGTTCAACTGCGGGGACCCATTCCCAGGGCCTGGCGTTAATATTAGGGGGAGAGGGGCATGAGGGCTCCTTCCCCAGGCCGATTTAGACCCCGGGACCACATCCTTCAGCCCCTGCATAATTGTGAAGGGGATGGGGGCACGCGGCCGCTCTGCTCAGGCTTATTTCAGAACCCGGGGCTCAGCACCTTAAATGTGGGTGCCGTGGTGCCCATCCAGGACACCCACCACCTTTTTGTTGGGGGCCCGGCAGACACAACGGCTTCCCGCATCCAGCGGGAGCTGGTATTGCTCCAGCCCGCTGGCAGCAGCTAGTAATGCTGCTCCTTGAGGGTGGGAGCAATATTTAAATTTGTTTCCCTGCCCACATCACTGCAGGCAGGGAAACAGATCTAAAGTCTGCCCCCATCAGGTGAGAGCATTTTTGAAGCTCCCGTCATTTGGGAGAGGACTTGGTGTTTGTTCCCGCTTTGCAGCAGATTCAAATATGCACCCGCCAAGCCAGAGCAAACAAAGGTTTCCCTACCCGCAATGCTGCTGGCAGTAAAACCGCTATGTTCCGGGGGTGGGCACCCTGGGGCAATGCCTGTAAGCCGGCCATAGGGAATTGGGTCCCCAGGGCCATTAATGGCTCAGGGAGGTTGGCAATGCGGCCCACCTCCCTTAATGGAATCGGCCCGGGGGTGAGCTCCCTGGGGCATTTTCAGGCTTGGGGTGGGGGGCCCATGGCCCCCTCTCTCTTTAGTTACATTTCCGCTTCAGGGGTGGGCTCCCTTGGGCCTTTTGAAGCTTGTGGAGGGGACAATGCGGCCCCAATAAAAATTAATATTGGCCTGGGGCAGGCTCCCTGGAATGTCTTGAGGCACCAGGAAGTAACCTGTACGACCCTCAGCCCATAAATAATAAGATCGGCCCTGGGAGTAAGCTCCCTGAGGCCTCTAATGTCTTGGGGAGGGAGGGAGGGCGCGTAGTCCTCCTCTCTATAAATATTAAGACTGGCCTTGTGAGCTCCCTCGGCCTCTAATGGCTCGGGGAGGAGGGTCGCACAACCCCCTCCACATACAAATTGTTTTTGGCCCCTACTGGAAGCTCAGTGAGGGAGGTCACACAGGCCTACTCCCCTTATAAACACAGCCACAAGATAGGCACCCCCTGAGCTTATAATGAATTAGTGCAGCTGCCTTTTTTTTAAAGTCCATGAGAGTCTTGTGAGATTGCAGGTTTTTTTTCTGTTTTTTTATTTTGCAGGAGGGTGGAGGCCGGTGTTGTCCCTCTGAATCCCCCGTCCCCCTTTGGGCATAGGGGATCAGGATATCCCTACTCTGCCTCCATAAATCTTCTTTTCAAAAGAACTTCAGAACAGGAGACTAATTCCTCGAGTCCTGTAATGGCTGCCAGCAACATTTTTCTCATGTTGTTGGCAGCCAATCAAAGCGCTCGCTTTCGCAGCAGTCTGACTCTCGCGGGAGCAAGACGGCCCAAGGGAAATAAAGCTCCCTGCGCAAATCAAAACGCATCTTTTTCAAATTGTGCTTTAGGGAGAGTCTCTGAGACTCTTGTGAACCCAACTGCCAAAATATACAATTATATTTTGAACCTTAATATCTCAAAAAGCACTAAATGGAGTTATACAAAAAGCACAATTTGCAGCCCAATTAAGCTTTCTGCCAAATTTGGTGTAATTCCGTACAGCAGTTTTCGCTGTGGCCCGTCTTAAAGAAGTCTATGGAAAATTAATGGGGATTTTGTGTTTGCACCCCCCTCTTTTTTTCGGGCCCCACTTGATGGATCACCTAAAAACTTTCTAGGAAGGAGCTGAAGGGAATGAACTTTTTTTTTGAAAGAAGTTAGTATAAAAAAAATGCTATGTGTATTAAAAGCAGACCTAACAGGATATATATATATATATAAATGTCATTAAGTCTGCTTTTTAGTAAACAGAGCGTATGTATTTATACAGAAATAATTTCGATTCCTAGATGTCAATCTCATTTTGAAGCTAATTGGGATTTATCCCGTTATTGCAAAAGACTACGTTTTATATTAAGAAGGAAAGAGCAAAAAAGTAAATGTTTTTTCCTTTTGTCTATGTCTATGATCATGTGACTAATGATGTAATCACCAGAGGTGTGTTCACTTTCAAATGCATATAAAAAACGCAATTGTTTTCAATACAAATTACAGTGTGAACAAGGGCAAGTCGGCCCGAAACGCGTAGCTGTTGTCTGTGAAAATAAACTTACCATCTTGCTGTACCTGGTTGGTCCGTCTCCTTCATTGCTGGCGTGGCTGCGCTTAGCGGGACTGCAAGGAGCTGATTTTTCATATATATATATATATATATATACAGTGCTTAATTGGAGACGGAGCTTTCTGGTGCTCAGCACCGGCACTTATTTTACCGGGCCGGGTCTATACGATTTTTCACCTCCAGCAGGTGGATGGCCGGTAATTATTAAAATAATTTGCTGCGCTGCTCTCCTTCTGTGGAGGCTGCCTGGTATGTCTCATAGGAAGTCCCACCCTTGTCCAGGCATAGTTGAAGAGCAACCTCTTCACGTTAGTGATGTAACGTCGCCAGCAGATCGCGCCTGCCTTTCACGGAATGTTGTTTCATTTACGTTGAAAAATGCTTGAGAGCGGGCTTTTGGCTGCGCTGGGGGCACGTCCTGCTGGAAGTGTGCAGCAGGACTGCCACAGTGCCAATAGACGTTTAAAAATATACAACGTCCTGTTCAGCATGAGTGAAATATGGAATATATATGAGCGCCAGCGCCCACAATCAATACAGGTATCATTTTTGTTTATTAAATTCACGGTAGGGATGACACAGGGACCGCAGAGGCAAGATTAACATCTTTAATACGTCGGACCGCAGAAGGTAACAAGGTCATTATATCAAAGACTGAGCTTGAGACTGTGAAGCTTCCTAAAATTGTCTCCGGTTTAACTACTAACATTCCACTCGTGTAGTGACATCATGGCGTTCTAGAACAGAACAGAACTATCACAATGCACACCTGGCACGAGGCAGGGCATAGCGCTTGTTGCATGAATAACCACTCTTGGATACGTTCTGTGGGTGTTGTGTAACTATTTCTGTTTTTTCCCTTAAAGACAAATTAAGTTACAATTCTAGCGCAGAGGGTATTGACAGCGCACAGTGCCTGTTTCTGTTGAGCACAGTCCACAGTTTCATGCCTCATTCAGGTGTGGTGGCTCAAGGGAATCATGATGAAAGGGAAAGGGAACTGTCCAGGTTCCGTCTCTACCAGCACACCCCTTCCTTCTCTGTGAGCTTCAGGGAGCCATTTCTGAGCATGCAGATCAAGAGGAAAAGTCCGGCAGCCAAAGCTGGTCGAAGTGGCAACCTGCTGAAAACACTCGAGATAATAGAATGAATGAAAGCAGGGATCACACTAAAAATAGTTTGAAAACACGTTACAAGGACGGATCTCACAAGCTAGAAAACAAATGTGCTAGCCCTGTTGTATGCGAAGCATTGAAAATAGAATGAATTAGTTCAGCAAAATGTTGTGGGAGATCAGTGTTTAAAAGTGTTTAAAAGATTATGAACTTCTGTTGTCGTGTTGGCCACCTGCAGGACATAAGTCTCAAGGTCAGAAGTGAAAGAGGCTCTTTGGTACTTCACGAATTGACTATACGTTGACGTCTCTATCTATTTTCAACAAGGTGATATCCTATACCTTGAACAGAGTTACGGACAGTGATCATAGTCAGCAAATTATTTTGATAAATACATTGTGTCCAAAATCTGAGACCTTCCTGACAATCCCAGGCGAGATCTGTACCATTAATTATAAGAAACTTATATGGAAACCTGGTAATATGGATGAGATCACGGCAAGGGCAAAAAAACTAGTGACAGAATCTATGGAGGAAAAACAAACATAAATCTCATAGAACGATGGGAAAAGTTTACTCATAAAGTAGTCACTGATACTACCAAAACAGCAGGTGTACAAACAAGGAAAGGGGCAAATAGCAAAAAAAGAGAAGGCAGAGAAAAATACATCTTTCTTTCATACGCCATAAGGAAACTCAGATGTACCCGTAACAGGCTGAGGAGACAATTAAAGAAGTCACAATACAACAAAGAAAAAGCTGTTTTACTGAGGAATACAAACAGCAGCTTAAAGAAATTGATTTGGAAGGAAAAGAACAAAGCAAGACAAGATCTGTGGACAAAAATATTCCACGCAAGTACATTGGCAAACTCAAGGGAGTTCTGGAGACTAATTAATGGCCTAGCTACACCTAATAAATTTGGAATTGGAACCAGTCTTTTTGAAGAAGAATGGGTGATCTTTCTCAAAACAGATCTAAATCCAAATCATCCATCTCTGATACAACGTACTGTCGATGTAAGTTCCATAAGTGTTGACAAAGAAGAAGATAGTGATATTTTTATAACCAATAGTTAAGTGGCAAGTTTGATAAAAAAGCAAAAAGGTGCCCCTGGTCCGAATGGCATCCCTTTTGCACTTTTTAAAGAAGCGCCTGATTTCTGGTCACTTTACCGTACAGATGTTTTTAAGGAAGTGGTCCAGAGTGGACAAATCCCGAAATCATGGAGAGGATCACTTATAACACCCATATTTAAGAAAGGAAACTGGCAACAGCCAGAAAACTATCGCTTAATTACTTTACAGGACACGGATGCTAAGCTGTTTGCCGGAATTCTATTGACGAATCTAACGGACTGGGCAAAAGAAAATCAGGTATTACCCCCAAACCAGACAGGCTTTGTCAAAGGCCTCGGTACAACAACAAATCTTTTAATATTGGCAACATTAATTGAAAAAGCAATACTAGCTAAACAACCTTTATATTTGTGTTTTGTAGATTTTAAATCTGCCTTTGACTGGGTTGATAGAGATCTTTTATGGGACAAACTTGCCAAACAAGGAATACCAGAAAATCTGTTAAAGATGATCAAGCTGTTGCACTCTGAAACTTGGGTTAGGGTGAGGACGGGGAACGTCTCATCATTAAGCAAAATAATTCCAACATCGAGTGGTCTTAAACAGGGTTGTGTGTTGGCTCCCTTACTTTTTACCTTATTTTTAGCTGACCTTACCACCGAACTAAATGCCATTAACGCCCACCCTCCAAGGTTAGCTCAAACTCAGATATCAAGCTTATTGTACGCGGATGACGTCATACTCTTAAGTTGTACAAAGGTGGGGATGCAACGACTGATTGATGGCATCTCTAAGTATTCTGAGGTAAATGGTTTGCATGTAAACGAAGCCAAGACTGAGGTGATGGTAATAACAAAAAAAGTGTGATTAAAACACGCACATAAATGGATCTTGCAAGGAAAAAAACTGGAACGTGTAGCTGACTACAAATACTTGGGAGTAACTTTCAACGATAACGGCAAATTCGAGAAACAAAAACTCGATATTACAAGGAAAGCGAACTCCCTCGTCGGTGCACTTAGAACAATCCAGAAAGCCATTGGAGACTTGTCTTATCGTCCCTTATTAAAAACAATTGCAGCAAAATTATTGCCTACTTTAACTTATGGCAGTGAAGTGCTCAACGGGAATGACGCAGAGATCATCAACAACTCGGTCGCTAAAGCGTATAGAACTTTATTTTCCCTCCCAAAGAATGTCTCACAAGCCCAAGTGAGGTTGGACTTTGGGTTAAATAACCAAGGTTATGCAAGGAAAGGGCACACATTGAAAGTGTGGTACAGAATGAAAAACGATCAGGACAACGAAATGTCTCGCCTACTGTGGTTAGAAATAAAAAATAACAGGAACCTAACCACCAGCTCCTCCTTAAATCTAGCAATTGAGGAGTTTGGTATAACACCTATTTGGAACACCACAGTTGTCCAGGAGAGTTTAAAAAAAATAGTAAACAAACTTACGGATTATCTCTCCTTGATAAAGGACAAAGATATCTTTTTGAAAGAAAGCATGCTTGGCCAATTGTGAATGGTTTCAGGAAGAAAAAGATTCAAACCTACCTGGAAACTTCATGGTCGAAAAAAAACAAATTTTTATTAATGCTAGGTTTGGCTATTTTCCAGGCTTATGCCACTTGGCACCATGGAAAAGATCTGATGATAACTGCCTATGTAGACTCTGTAAATTAGGTCAAGAAGACATTCTGCACTTATTGTGTCTTTGCCCGGACCTTGAAGTTGAAAGAAAAAGTACACTTAAGAAATTGTTTAATGAACGTGGACTCGTAGGCAGGCATTAATGGCAAGCTTTAAATCCAGAAGACCTACCAATTAATTCATCTTTTGTTAAATTCCTTCAGATGGTTCAAAAAAAGTTGAAAGCCTGTACTTGATTAAATAATGAGCTGTGTGAATATGAACCTCCCAAATCAACACAAAAATAATTTTAAATGATTGACTTTTTTATATCAGTCTGATGAAAATTATTGGAACATGAATTGTTTTAGTATTTTATATTTGTAAATGTTTTAGCTGTTTTTTGTAAGATTTTAATTAATCAAACAAATAAAAAATATACTTACTTACTTACTTAATAAGGCTCTCACTCCGCTCAGCTTGTCGAACTCTGCCTTCAAGGTCGGAATGGAAGGCCAAATCGAGGTATCGAAGTATCGAAACTCCCCTGTGAGGGAGGAAACAGCACGTTTTTACAGCAAACTATTCGTTGTGACAAAGTCACAATGTATGGAATACCTTTTAAGATGCCGCAGCATTTTTCAATATTCAAGAGTAAATAACTGCCATTACACAACATTGTTTTGTGTGTTGTTGATATTGTAGATGTATCTGTGTTACATCATGGTCAGAACCAATTGCGGCTCGCGGCTATGCCTTTAGAAACCAATGCATCGGCTCGCAGCTGTGCGTCAGCGAACCGTCTGGCCCACAGCTCTACCTCTGTGAGCCATCTGGTTAGCTCGTAGGTGTGTCTCTGCTAGCAGGCCCAACAGCCCGTAGCTCTCCCACTGCGAGTCGATAATATATATTCACTGAAATAAACATAGGTTTTACAGAAGTTATAGTTAGAAATTAGCATTTAAAAAACCTTTGAAATTCACTGGAAAAAAACATAGGTTTTAGGCACGTTAAAGTTAGAAATTAGCATTTAAAAAACCTTAGAAATTCACTGAAAAAACCATAGGTTTCAGGGACGATATAGTTAGTGGGACATTTCACTCGTACAAAACCATAGAAATTCCCCTGTTATAGTTAGTTCAGCTAACTATAACTCGCGCCCCCGCAATGCACTGCTGATGACGTCACATATTACATCATTCATGACATGGTCAGTGATATCACTGATGACATCACTGATGACATTATCCACGTCAAAATCTGATGCACCTCCTCACACTCTAATATAATCTTTAATACACCCACTGTAAAATACAGACTACCATTTTAAAAAACATACACACCAATACCAGTTACTACATACCCACTCACTGATTCTTAGGTCTAAATACATCCACTCATTCACCCATATAATCACTCATACATAGAGTCACTCATCAATACAACACTATCATATGCACTCATACACCTATGCAGACACTTACACACCGCCACTCATCCATGGAGTTACTCACACACCTGGTCAGTCATGCAAAGAATCAATCACACTCCCTTTTCCTCATCTATACAGTTATACACACACCACCTCACTTATTCAAACATATTACTTACTCTCTTATACAGTCACTGATACAAGTACACACTCATCCATACAGCCACTCTCAAAGTCACTGACTTTCACGTATAGTCATTTATATACTCCAAGTCTCACATACACTGCCTTTTACATATGTAGTTACTTGGACATGTACCACTGAGACATCCACTCTCTCACCAACACACTGATACACACACTCACCCGCCCATACAGCTGTTTCCACATACACTCTTGAACCCATACACCCAGTGAATCAACCACTTACACATCTATGCACAGAGTCACACACCTCCCACCCACCCACAAAGACACCCAGTCTCCCATACAAATATTTAGGCAACCAATCAATAACCCATAAAGACATTCATGTAGCTACTGACCAACACATTCAGCACCATACACAACCACAGACCTACTGATACACACATTAAGACAGTTTAGTGACTAACCCATGCATTCAGTAAGACACATTAAATCACTCACTTATTGAGTCAGTCATGCACATACTAAATCCTCTATCCAGACACTTATACACCCACTCATTCTTCAATACACCTTGGCATATATATAAAACATATTTAAACTTTAGCTAAACACACAGTCATCAGTGATGTCACTGACCATGTCATGAATGATGTAAAATGTGACGTCATCAGCAGTGCATTGCGGGGGCGCGAGTTATAGTTAGCTGAACTAACTATAACGGGGAATTTCTATGGTTTTGTACGAGTGAAATGTCCAACTAACTATAACGTCCCTGAAACCTATGGTTTTTTCAGTGAATATATATATATATATATATATATATATATATATATATATATATATATATATATATATATACATATATATCCAACACAACAGGTATCCCCAAACGTAGTAGAAGCCTCAGGACACTATTCGCTCGAACATCTTTATTGGCGGCTTTGCAAGCAGGCAGCTAGAACAGGACAGACATCTATAAATAAATCGCCAAACGTGTTTCAGGACTCTCAACATACCTTCATCAGTGGCACGTCTTCCTAAAATGAAAGCAATGTTCACCTGCACACTTATAATTGAATAGTCCCCGCCCTTGTGGGCGTGGCCCTCACATGGTCTTCTGGTCCTTGTTGTATGCAGTATTTCCAAACCCCAGTGGGCATGCTTTCTTCCGGAAATATCAAGTCAATTTAACATCCCTCGTGGGTTGATGTCACCTCCTATCTGCTGCCTGCTCCATTTTTCAAAGCGCCATACTGACTCTTCAAGGCGGCTCTGTCCTGCATACGGGACCGCGGCTTGCGTGTCTTCCGTGGTTGTCAGCACAGGTGAGGACTGACATAGACCCGCTAGATGCAGTGGGCCTCACTACCCGGCTGGGCAACAGCCGTATTACATCCACCACAACAGGTAACCCCAAACGTAGTAGAAGCCTCAGGACACAATTCGCTCAAACATCTTTATTGGCGGTTTTGCAAGCAGGCAGCTAGGACAGGACAGACATCTATAAATAAATCGCCAAACGCGTTTCAGGACTCTTAACATCCCTTCGTCAGTGGTACGTCTTCCTAAAATGAAAGCAATGTTCACCTGCACACTTATAATTGAATAGTCCCTGCCCTTGTGGGCGTGGCCCTCACATGGCCTTCTGGTCCTTGTAGTATGCAGTATTTCCAAACCCCAGTGGGCATGCTTTCTTCCGGAAATATCAAGTCAATTAAACATCCCTAGTGGGTTGGTGTCACCTCCTATCTGCTGCCTGCCCCGCTTTTCAAAGCGCCATACTGACTCTTCAAGGCGGCTCTGTCCTGCATACGGGGCCGCGGCTTGCGTGTCTTCCGTGGTTGTCAGCACAGGTGAGGACTGACACGGATCCGCTAGATGCAGTGGGCCTCACTACCCGGCTGGGCAACAGCCCTATTACATCCACCACAACAGGTCACCCCAAACGTAGTAGAAGCCTCAGGACACAATTTGCTCTAACATCTTTATTGGCGGTTTTGCAAGCACACACACATACACATACACATACACACACATAATGGAAATATATAAGACCCAATAACACTTTATTTAGAGCAATTGTACTAATACACACATTCTCACATTACAGAAGAAGAGACATGAGAAAAACACATTTTACTGCCTCACAGACTACATGTAACATTTACTTTATACAGGGAAACAACTTGCTTATTAGTCAGGCGGCATCTTCAATGCTATTTTAACCTTACTGCACATTAGTAACACTTTGCAACTTGCTTTTGGTTGAACATATAACTATCCTAAATAAGACTACCAAAGCTGGTTGTCGCTATGCCACTCCATTCATCCATGCCTCATGTCCTCTCCAGGGCTCCTGTTCTCCCCGAACTGAGTTTCCTAGGCTATACCAGCCCTTTGCAAGCTTGAGGCCTTGATGGCCCTCATCCGAGGATCCTCCTTGTAGTCAACCGATCACCCCACCTCAGTTCCTCCAGCTAAGTTTGCCATACACCATATTCAAGCCTCGTGGATCTGCCAAACAAATCAAATGGGCACGAGGGATCCAGCCTGCTTCGTGCTCCTTCCCCTACATCAGCCCTATACTCTCCCCATCATTTAAGGGGAAGTTATCCTGACTACATGAGCTGTTCATGCATGGACCAGGGAAACTTAAGAGCTCTACTAAGAGCCAATCTACATGAAAGTCATTTACATAGAGATGTAAGTCTGAAAATCTGAAATGGAGTAATCCCTCCTGAACCTGTGCTAATACATATCACCAGGCCTACGCCCGAAAAAGAAGCGTTAACAGAAACAGGGTTCTACCCAAATTCTGAGTCACCAAGTTCTGAAGACTCCAGTCCATTGACTAGCAACAAACCAATGACTGTAATAATAGCTCTTTAAAATGCACACTTCTGATGGCATCATGGGACATCATGTCTTCGTACACTCTTAATCTCAGAGACTGAACTGACTGACCCTTGATCTACTGTGTTTGGAAATGTAAACACAGAGCCGGGGATGCTGCCAGACTTGACTGACTCCTGTCACCTGTTGACTGCTGCATGTAGGCACTACAGAGGTGAGAATATGGCGACTAATCATGCACGTAGAGACACAAATCTCCATCGCATTTAAGTGTAATTCAAGTAGGATTGCAAGAGTGTTTCTTTCTTTGTCATGCATCACCTTTCTCTCAATGCAGCCGTCTTTTAGGAAGGCCCCCGCAATGCGAAAAAATCCCAAACATTTCTCATCCTTGTCTTGCATGTTAACTTGCTTCTGGTGATATACAGACATTTATTAAAACATATTCTAATTAATTCTAGTTTTTACAATCAAGAAACTGCTATATATTTGCTCTTGGGAAAATCTGCTTGCAACTCGTAGGCAAATTGATTTTCCCTAAATCCCCTTATGCTCTCCCAACCTTGAAAATGTTTACTTCTGCCCTTGTTAGGAGTACATTTTTAACACTTGTCTGTGTGGAGAGAGAGTACAGAGAAGATTCTTAATACCCGTAAACATATTTATGTGTGGGTGTGTAAAGACTCACATGGCATTCCAACCTTGGAACTACCTATAGCTTCCCACCTATTTCCAGCCCCTGTATGTAGAATTTCAAAAAGGTGGCAAAATTTGAGCATTGCTAGAATCCAAATGCTTATGTAATGTGAGCCCTAACATAATGCGAGTGGCTCTTATGAGAGCTCTGATAAAATGAGAACTCTGCCATCATTTGTCACCTTACTGCATGGCACCAAAAAGGGACAATGTTTTAATTTTGTTGACAGGACAAGGAGATTTCAGAAGCATCCTCTCCCTTGGATAACTAGATTTACTTCAAAAAATCCACCCCCCTGTGGCTGCCCATAGCCAGAGGGATCAGAAATAGCGAGACAGGATGAACCCAATCACAAAGCTACTTGCAGGCTTAAATTTAACTTACATTTACACATATATTTTTACTAGTATACAACCACTTTGGGAATTCACAAAGTTGGTTTCACACTCACAAAAAGAATGTTACACAAATCAATTTTCATGCGAGTAGATCTCCTTCCATTAGCAGGGAGAATGTGCCCCCAGGATCTCGAACAACATCCCGGGATCCATCAGGACCACCACAATGCTGCTCCAATTTAGAAAAGAATTGAAGACGCGCCTCTTGGAGAGCACTACAGCACAACACATGAACTGTTCATATCGCTGCTACCTCTTCTATCACTCATTGACTTTGAGCCTGTACAGCGCTCCACTGCCTTTTGGATAAGTTTGCACTATAGCAAATCTATATACATTTTGCCTTGCAGGATTTGGAATGACTGTGGCTATTCACAATGTTCGATTTAACTCATTCCCACCCTCGAAAACGTCAGAGATGTCATCTTGCCATGGCCGGACTTAAATCATTATCTGCTGTGTGGACAACTCAAGCAAATTTGGTGATGGTTTAGGGGAGAGGGGGTTATCCACATGGAAAAAATGTAATATATATCCAACTGCACAAACACAATGGAATTTCTCAGGTGCATCTCAATACTTTGTACAACCTCAGAAAAATAAATGTATTCGCTCTGTTATGTCTGCAGTTTCACACAGGTTTTCCAATAGCATTCCTGGAAACTTTAACTGGTCAAGGCTTCAAGGTACATCCTTGGAAATTCAGAATTTCCAAAATGAGTAAATATACATGTATTAAAGTTGTAAACCTTGGGGTGTACATTTACCAATATCCTCTTTTGTTAAAGAATGGGGCCTAATGAGATTTTACATTTGCCTGCAACCATTTACGACCCTCCCTGGAGGAGCCTGCTTGCTGAAAGCCACAGAGGGTGAATGTATTGATCTGATCTCCAGCATGTGCACTTGCCCAATACCCACACCCCGGCTTCAGTACAACATCCTTAAATGATGAAAACCTCCTAAAACAGCTTTGTTTTTGGGGCCGTGGCTTGAAGCTCGGCAAGATGGCCGCACTGTAGTGCAGCTCTGCCAGCCGCCGAATACAATCCTTCAGTTTTCCTGCCCTAACCCTGTAATTCAAACATATAGCCCCCGGGACTGACCTGCTGAGCCTCTGTGAACACCGGCGATACCCTTTCCGGAGCGTTCTGACCCAGGGCTGCGGTCTGTAACAAGCCGCGTGGACGCCGGAGGAGGGGAGTTAATGGCGGCGCGCAACATGGCTGGCATGTTACTCTGAGGCTCGGAGGGCTCAGACGGCTAAGGACGACTGCAGAAAACTTCAGTGAGTTGGAGCGGGCGGCGCGGTGTCCCGACACCGGTCCGGACACTTGTGGAACAGGCTGCTGACTGCGGCGATAGGGGGCGGAGCGACTGCGGTGGAGATCCGGGGAGTGAAATCACGAGAGCGCCAGGCGCTGCGGTGTCACGCAGGCAGCGCGGCAGAAGAACGCTGGGCAGAAGACTATTGACTGGGGCACCCCCGCTCCGCTTCTTCATCCTCGGGGCTGAGTGACGCATGGCTTAGAGACATTGCCCGCTCCACGCTGCCAATCCGGTGGAGCAGTGAATCATCGGTGCAGCATACAGGCCCAGTACAAGCGAGGCACGACCATTGCAGTAGCATCGAGGGTCTACACCAGTTGGAAGATGGCTGTCGGGCCTCCTTTCACAGTGCAGGCAGACGGGTGAATGATTGCACGAGTGCACTACGCGGGACGTCCAGGCCGCATATCAGACTGTGTGGCCCCGTGCGGACTAACACTTTAAGCTCTTGTGGGACACATCGCGGACACAGTGCTGGCATCCATATTAGAGGGCTGAGAGCGGGGCGCACGTATGAGGCAACATAACAAGACTGTTCGGGATCGCCATTAAGAAGTCACTAGCTGCCATTCAGGCTAGTCTCCAGACAATTGACAGGAAGATTGAGGCCTTGAATGGGAGGATGGATCACTTTTCAACAAAACTCGACAAGCAAGCTGTGTGTTTTAGGCGAAGCAGAACAACGCATCACAGATACGGTTGACGGGCTCCAACAAGTGCCGGAGAAAACGTCGGACATGGCTAAATTGTTAGCAGCCATCCAGGCTAAAAACGAGGAAATCGAAGCTCGGTCCCGCCGCAATAATATCCGCGTCCTGGGACTACCGGAATCCACAAACGTGGGGCGATTAGAAGATTACGTGGAATCGATGCTCCAAGAAATCTGCGGCAAAATGAACTCTCACCCCACTTTGCGGTCGAACGTGCGCACAGATCCCTTGCTGCGCGCCCCCCACCAGGATCTCCTCCAAGACCAATCATAGCCCACCTGCTCAATTTTAGCGATCGGGATTCAGTTCTACGTATCACCAGGCTGAAAGGTTTGGTCACCTACCAGGGGAATGCGCTATCATTTTATTCTGATTTCACAGCTTCTGTGCAGGCAGCTCGTAAGGAGTTCCAGAGTGTCAAGAAGTTATTGCAAAAAGAGCAGATCCGGTATGCAATGCTCTACCCCGCACGCCTGCGGGTTGGCACTATGGAGAGCGGAAAGATCTTTACCAATCCCAAACACGCTAAAGAACATGCTCGTACACTGCGACGTAAATGACAGCGGGCATCTTCATCTCCTACATCGCACATTGACGAATGAACAGTAAGAGGGCGCCTACTGGGCAGGGGGTAGGACAGGGTATAAGCCTCACCACAGGCCAGGATGAGGGGGTGATTTGTGAGGGTGGTTCCTGTGGGGCATTCAACATTGTACCTTTCTATGCCTTGGTATTCCAATATGGGATGCCACATTATGCAGGGTTAGTGGATGTGATGGTCTTTCGGTGGCTCATCTCCCCACCATATCTGGAATAGGCTGCTGCCGCTACGACCCCCGATGGGTGATCCCCAATGGAAATTGTGTTCACTACAGTTGGGGTTCTACTGGGAGTTACAAGAGGGTTATGTCTTGGGCAGTTTGGGAATGCTGAAGTGGGTGGTGGGAGGGAGGGATTGTTCAGTTGGTTTTATGCCAAAGGTATCGTGTTCTCAGAGCACTGACATACACTCTAGAGGAGGTTATGGGCGCCTACATTTTTCGGTGACCGGAGGGTACTACACGGTCCTTCCACACTATGCATGATGGGTGAAATCTATGAATATATATCGTGGAACGTCAGAGGGCTCAACACACCGAAGAAAATCAGGCAAGTCCTGGTACAACTAGACAGGCAGAAAGTGCAATTTGTACTATTGCAAGAAACTCACCTCAGTAAGGTAACGGAAGATAAGGTGGCAAGACGATGGGCCTCTTATAAGCTAGAGTCGTCTTATTCTACATATGCGAGGGGCGTCCTATCTTGATTAAAAGGGGAGTTGTATTCAAGGCGCTGCAATCTAGCACTGATAATGAAGGACGCTGGGCCATGGTACTTGGGAAATTGGGCAATGTTTTAGTGACGATTATTAACTTGTACGGACCAGTAGTAGATGACACGACTGCATACCTGCATATGTTTGGGGGGCGACCTCAACACACACCTCGATCCTAGGGTAGATAAATCTAATCCACAAGGGGCCCGAATGGTTAAGGTTGCGAACTAAATAAAAGATGGTATGCTAGAATTCAGCATGGTAGACACTTGGCGACAACGACATCCAGGGGAGCTGGCAGGCACACACATCACGCCACGACCTACGACTGGTCAAGATTAGACTACTGGCTACTAAGTGAAAGTGCAAACAAATGGGCCACTGAGATCCGTACACTCCCGAGAACACTTTCAGACCACAACCCAGTGCTACTCACTCTCACCCTCCCCCACAATCCCCACAAGCCGTTCACGTGGCGGTTCAGGGCAGAGTCACTACTAGACCCAATATAGGCTGACACCATCAAAAATGCCTTCATACAATACTTTGAGATCAATGAGGGGTCAGTAGAGAGCCGGGAGATATTGTGGGAAGCCTTCAAGGCCATGATTAGGGGAACATGCATCAGCACATCGGCAGGGATTTTAAGGGACATACGGGGTAGGCTCATCACATTAGAGAGGCAGCTCAGTGAGTTGGAAGCTCATTGTCAGGTCCCGGTGTCCTCAGGATCGTGCGATGCTATAAAGGGGTCCACCTCTCGACAGCCCCTGGGTCTGAATGAGAACAGACTCACAGAAGTGGTCAAGCGAGGGATATCAGGAAGGGTAGGAAGGGAGCAGCTGGGAGAGGATGCTGAAATGAGAACAGGGCACTATGAGTCAAGGACACACCTAAACCAATAATATATACCAGCAAATAATGCAGTGTACAGCCTATTATTTACATTATCTGAAGGTGCATTTACCTGGAAATAGGGAAGGTGTTGGCTTTGCCTGGCAATCGGAAATGTAGAACCTGTAGTTCTGATCTATAACACAAGAACCTTAACGTTATCTTTTGAATCTGAATCACATTTGCTTATTAAACATATGCAGGAATACACGTACCAAATGTTAGTACTGTTAAGGCTTCAACAGAGGGCAAATGGAAAATAGCCAGCCAGGCGAAGCTCATAAACCCCTGTTGTAATATCACAAAAATAGAAAGCAATAGTTATTCTTCAACATCCACATATAGACCTCTGGTTGAAATTCACCCAAGGACCAATCCTGTATTTGTACCTCAGCCCACAGAACATAAAATGCTGAATACTTCTTCAGCATTTACTGGAATGACACCATAGTCCAGGATATGAGCAACTCTTGGATTCAGAATTACTCCGAAAACGATAGCAATGAATTAATCTTAAAACAGATTCCAAAGTGTCAAGTTTCCCTCTGACTGTGGGATATTCAGCAACAGACTCAAAAATGTGCGCATAGAATTTCATGCGCTTAGTAGAAGTCTCAAAGACACTCCAGGAAGAAACCGCCACCTAGAAGAATTCGCACTCACAGCGGGAGTGCACGGCAGCTGCCAGCAAAGGAAAAACAGTCACTGAAGACAGCCTCCGCGGAGACTATCAAACGGTGCCTCAGCCGAGGGCTCCTCGAGCTCAAACAAGCTCTGTGGCCAAGATCGGGAATGCTCAAACCCGAACACTCTCGAGGAAACAACAACCATAGAAGAACACACACCAAAGGATACGCTGGAACCCTGGGGGAAACGATCCTACTGTGTCTTCTCTTCGATCACCAGAATCAACGGCAAGGTCTCTCCTACTCCGCTCCGTCTTGAGGGTTCCGCGTGTGACGTCATCGGCCTGAGGCGTCGCACGCGAACCTGGAATCATGGGAAATGTAGTTTTAACGGCACGCAGAAATGTCTCAAGGCAGTGTTCGAGACTGCCCTACTCCGTGGGACGCGACAGTACATCCCTCCCCCGAAGAACACTGACAGAGACATGGTTTGTCTGGGAATCGTTTGTGGAATAGTTTGACAAATCTAGGAGCATGAACACCTGAGGCTGGTTCCCAAGAATTCTCCTCGTTACCATATCCCTTCCATGCCACCAAATACCACAACCTGGTGCGATATATTTTGGAATCCACAATACCTCTCACCTCGTATTCATCCTCCTCATCTATAGCAACAGCTGCAGGGTTGGTCCTTTTGACAGACTGTGTGGGTTTAACTAAAGACACATGAAATGCAGGATGAATTCGCAAAGAGGAAGGTAGAGGCAACTTAACAACCACAGGATTGATCAATTTGACCACTTTGTACGGACCAATGTATTTTGGATTAAAAATGCTATATCTTTTAAAACGTATGTTCTTGGTGGATAACCATACGTAATCCCCTTTTTTATACACTGGCCCGGTTCGTCTCGGCCTGTCCTCATAGGCCTTGTATCTCATTTTGGCCTGTTTTAACTGACCCTTGACTCTCTGCCATGTTTCTTGGATATTGTGTACTCTTTCCTGTGCTTCTGGAACTAGGGAGGCTGAAGCAGGATGTTGGAAGGGTGTAAAATTGGGATGAAAACCATACGTGCTGAAAAAAGGGGCATGTTTAGTAGAACCATGTACCGCGCTATTATAAGCTATTTCAGCTAGCCATAACCTATCTACCCAATCCTCCTTGGTGACATCCACGTAGCAGCGTAGATATTGCTTTAAGGTTTGGTTAACCCTTTCAGTTTGCCCATCGGTTTGGGGATGGAAGCTAGTGGATGTACTAGATGTTATTCCCAGGGCCTTACACCATGTTTTCCAGAATCTAGCCGTGAACTGACTGCCCCTATCTGAGACTATCACCCTGGGTAATCCATGTAATCTCACTATGTTGATGAGAATCAGCCTAGCTAACAAACTAGCAGAAGGAACCCTCTTACAGGCGATGAAATGAGCCATTTTTGTTAAGTAGTCTACTACTACCAGAATGGCAGTGCATCCCTGGTCAATCGGCATACCCACTACGAAGTCCATAGAAATGTTCTCCCAGGGTAAATCAGGAGTGGGAAGAGGCTGTAACAGTCCGGATTGTTTGGAGTGCAACGTTTTCATTTGATTACACACCGGGCACTCCGCTACCCAGGCAACAACATCCGTCTTTATTTTAGGCCACCAGAATTGTCTTAGTATTCTTTCAAGTGTCTTTCCAGTACCGTTGTGTCCTGCACACGGTGCACTGGGACACCACTGGAACACTTGTTTCCTCAATGCCTGGATAGGTAACAAAAGCTGTTTCTGCCTCATCGGTAGACCCTGAACCATCTTCCACTCTTTATGTTCATTTATCCAATTCTTCCACTCTTCTTTCTGCACATTTCGTATGACACTCTGTAGAAACATCTGTGTACAAGTAACTCCGATAACATTCTGTGGGTTGATGATGGATTCCTCTCGCACCTCAGTTGGTTCCGTTTTTATGAACTGCCGGGATAAAGCATCCGCCTTTCTATTATCCTTTCCTGGTCGGTAGGTCACGATAAAATCAAAGTCCGCAAAATGCATCATCCACCGCATCTGTCTTGGAGTTAAATGCCTGGCGGCTGCCATATATTATAGATTACGGTGATCCGTATATACTGTTACTACATGACGCGCTCCCATGAGATGATGTCTCCATTCCAAAAATGCTGTTCTTATTGCCAACAACTCCTTTTCGGCTATTACATAGTTCTGTTCAGCCTGGTTCAGAGTATGGGAGAGGTATGCCACTGGATGTAATTGGCCTGTATCGGAGTGTCTCTGAGACAGGACAGCCCCTACCGCAGAATCAGAAGCGTCTGCTTCCACTATGAACGGCTTGTTGGGATCTGCATGCACCAACACAGGTGCCGAAACAAAAGCATTCTTCAATTCATCAAAACCTCTTTGTGCCTCCTCCGTCCACACAAAAGGCACCTTCTTTTTCAGCAATCTCGTCATAGGGGATGCCATAGCAGAAAAGTTCTCAATAAACCGGCGATAAAAGTTCGCAAACCCAATAAAACACTGGATGCCCCTCACTGTTTTGGGTCTGGGCCAATTCTTCACAGCCAATATCTTTCTTTCAGACATTTCCTGTCCTTTAGGCGTGAGCATCACGCCTAAAAATTCCACCGAGGTAGTGTTGAACTCACACTTGCTGAGCTTGCAATATAGGCGATGTTCCAATAAAGTACTTAGAACAGTCTTCACATGTTCCACATGTTGTTCCGTGGTAGATGAATAGATCAAGATGTCATCTATGTAAACCACGACGAACCGCTCCAAATATTTCTTAAGTACATCCTCCAGAAAGAACTGGAAGGCGGCAGGCGCGTTACAAAGCCCGAAGGGCATTACTAGATACTCATAGAGACCAAAACGGGTTTTGATGGCAGTCTTCCACTCGTCCCCTGATCTCATTCGGACTAGGTGATACGCGCCCTTTAGGTCTAGCCTTGTGAAAATCACCGCTCCTTTCACTTGCTCCAACAGTACATTGATGAGAGGGAGAGGATATTTATTTTTAACTGTAATGGCGTTTAGTGCTCTATAATCCGCACAGACCCTGAGTTCCCCATTAGCCTTGGGAATGAAGAACAGTGGAGAGGCAGCCGGGGATTTCGATTCTCTAATAAACCCAAGCTTCAAAAGCTTATCCAGGTATGCTCGGGGATGTAAGGTTTCTGGTTCAGTGAGCGCGTAAACACGTCCCGCCGGAATCTTTGCCCCCGGAATCAAATCGATTTGACAATCATATGTTCTGTGCGGCGGTAATACTTCTGCCTTACTTTCACTGAATACCTCAGCCAAGTCCCGATACTCGAATGGGAGTTCCACATCATGTTCAATGGCTGTGGCAATATGATGGATACAAGCTAGACCAGAAGCAGGACTGGGTCCCACGGAGTAGCAGTTCTGTTGACAGAACTCTGAGGTGAATTGGAGAGTCTGTCCTTCCCAATCCACTACTGGGTTATGTTTTCGCAACCAAGGCAATCCCAGGATCACTCCGTACTGTGGTGCATGTATGATATTGAAACACAACGTTTCCTGATGTTCCAAACCCATGAGCATACCGAGATCCATGGTCTGTAACCTGATAGGACCCGAATCCAACTTTCTGCCATCCACTGCAAACACAGCTTCTGGAGTCTCTTTTTCTTGTAAGGCAAGTCCTAAGCTGATCGCCTTGGTATGGTCCATAAAGCACCCCGTGGCCCCTGAATCCAACATTGCTCTAATCCAAAACCACTTCTTGTCTATTTCCAACCCAATATCCACATAGAAATGTAGACCTTCCTTTCTCCCATCTCCGTCCAATGAAGAGATGAAGAACTTACTTGAAGGGATCCCTTCATCCACCTTCAAGCCTTCTCGTTTCCCGACCCCGGTTCTGAAGCCACCACCGACACCTTCTTGTGTTCATTCCTTGGTCTTGTTCTCGTAGGACATTCCCTGATAAAATGCCCTTTCCGCCGCCCACAATACAAACATAGGCCTCTCTTTCTTCGGTATTCCCTTTCTTCTGTGGTCAATGGAGATCGTACTGCCCCAATTTCCATAGGTTCCGGCTTAGAAGCGGTTGCCCCTTCTGGGACTTTGGGATGTTCATAACGAGGAGTTAGCCTGTCCTTTCGCCTGTTTTCTCCCCTTCTGTCACTAAGACGATGATCCAGTCTTAGAACCAAGCTAATCATATCCTCACAAGTACTGGGTTGAGGATCAATCTGAGCCAGTACGTCCTTCATCTCCTCTGTCAGACCCGTGTAGAATATGGCATGTCTTTTCTCTTCTGGCCAATCAGTTTCAGCGATGAGCCTTCTGAAATCATTAAGATACGCAATCAAATCTCTATTTCCCTGTTTCAATCCTAACAACTCCCTGTCTGCAGACATGGTGGCTGATCTGCGGTTGAAGGTTTTCTCAAAATCTGTTCTAAAGGCCTCCCAATCCCTTAATATGGGGTCATCTTTTTTTACTAATGGTACAGCCCATTGGGCTGCATCCCCAGCTAGGTATGAAATGAGAAATGCCACCCTGGCATGATTTGTGTTAAAAATCTTAGGTTTACATGAGAAATGTAACAACACCTGTGTGAGAAATACGTGCACCTTACTACTATCTCCATGGAATCTTTCAGGGGAAGCCAGGGGTATGGGAGCGGGTACTTCCACAACCAGGGAAGTGGCCTGTGGAGTACCTGCATCAAAGGGATTGCGATTCATTCTATCTACCTGTGCTTGCAGAGCAGCTGTCTCAGCCCTAGAAGCCTGTAACTCAGTTTGCACCAGCGCTAGGGCTGCCAGGATATCGTCTGTGGTGGACATTGTATCGCACGATCAGGAGGACTAAAATTTCTTGGGCCGTTGATTCTGTCAGGTCCCGGTGTCCTCAGGAGCGTGCGATGCTATAAAGGGGTCCACCTCTCGACAGCCCCTGGGTCTGAATGAGAACAGACTCACAGAAGTGGTCAAGCGAGGGATATCAGGAAGGGTAGGAAGGGAGCAGCTGGGAGAGGATGCTGAAATGAGAACAAGGCACTATGAGTCAAGGACACACCTAAACCAATAATATATACCAGCAAATATTGCAGTGTACAGCCTATCATTTACATTATCTGAAGGTGCATTTACCTGGAAATAGGGAAGGTGTTGGCTTTGCCTGGCAATCGGAAATGTAGAACCTGTAGTTCTGATCTATAACACAAGAACCTTAACGTTATCTTTTGAATCGGAATCACATTTGCTTATTAAACATATGCAGGATATACACGTACCAAATGTTAGTACTGTTAAGGCTTCAACAGAGGGCAAATGGAAAATAGCCAGCCAGGCGAAGCTCATAAACCCCTGTTGTAATATCACAAAAATAGAAAGCAATAGTTATTCTTCAACATCCACATATAGACCTCTGGTTGAAACTCACCCGAGGACCAATCCTGTATTTGTACCTCAGCCCACAGAACATAAAATGCTGAATACTTCTTCAGCATTTACTGGAATGACACCATAGTCCAGGATATGAGCAACTCTTGGATTCAGAATTACTCCGAAAACGATAGCAATGAATTAATCTTAAAACAGATTCCAAAGTGTCAAGTTTCCCTCTGACTGTGGGATATTCAGCAACAGACTCAAAAATGTGCGCATAGAATTTCATGCGCTTAGTAGAAGTCTCAAAGACACTCCAGGAAGAAACCTCCACCTAGAAGAATTCGCACTCACAGCGGGAGTGCACGGCAGCTGCCAGCAAAGGAAAAACAGTCACTGAAGACAGCCTCGGCGGAGACTATCAAACGGAGCCTCAGCCGAGGGCTCCTCGAGCTCAAACAAGCTCCGTGGCCAAGATCGGGAATGCTCAAACCCGAACACTCTCGAGGAAGCAACAACCATAGAAGAACACACACCAAAGGATACGCTGGAACCCTGGGGGAAACGATCCTACCGTGTCTTCTCTTCGATCACCAGAATCAACGGCAAGGTCTCTCCTACTCCGCTCCGTCTTGAGGGTTCCGCGTGTGACGTCATCGGCCAGAGGCGTCGCACGCGAACCTGGAATCATGGGAAATGTAGTTTTAACGGCACGCAGAAATGTCTCAAGGCGGTGTTCGAGACTGCCCTACTCCGTGGGACGCGACACTCATTATGATCAGACACCTTTCAAAGACACACTAGCTAGCATTCATGAACACATTACAGAATACAATACTCTGACAGAGTCGGAGATGAAATATTTGTCTAAGAGACATGTAGCCAGGCGCTATGGCGAAGGGGGGCACCCGGGCAGGTCCCTGGCCAGTAGACTCCAGGATAGGGCCACTCACCCTCCGATCGAGCGTGTTGTTGACGTAGAGGGACAGTCACATTACTCGTCGACTGCCATAGTAGATCCGTTCCGGAAATTCTATGCGGAGCTTTACTCTTCCAGGGGCGGGATGGATGAAAAGCCATGAACAACTATTTACACGATATTGCCTGTGTTTGGTTATCCAATGTACATCTGAAGTATCTCAGCCTTCCCTTAGATGTTGAAGCAGTGACAGACGCTATTAGATCACTCCCAAATGGTAAGGCCCCTGGGCCGGACGGGCTCACTGCGGAATTTTATAAAGCCCACGCTGACATCCTGGCCCCTCACCTCTTGGCAATGTATGCGGAAGGGCACGAGTTTGGTCGCTTCTCCCCTCTTTGAGACAGGCCATGATTATCACTCTCTTGAAAAAGGACAAATCCCCTCGTACCTATCTCTTATAAACCTAGATGCCAAGATCCTAGCGAAAATTCTTGCTACCAAGCTACAGCCACTCATGCCACTACTGGTGCTCCCAGATCAGGCGGGGTTTATCCTGGACCGCTCTACTTCCCTGAATGTATGCACCATATTCGCCATGCTTCATGTCTTGAACCCCAAATTACCGGCTGGCGCAGTACTGTTGGATGCCGCTAAGGCATTCGACTCCATAGAATGGAGGTACATGATGCACATCTTACGCAGAATAGGTTTCCCCCCGCTTTTTACGCTGGATACAGATATTGTA
This sequence comes from Lissotriton vulgaris, assembly GCF_964263255.1. Classification (NCBI taxonomy): domain Eukaryota; kingdom Metazoa; phylum Chordata; class Amphibia; order Caudata; family Salamandridae; genus Lissotriton; species Lissotriton vulgaris. Next base: position 72,799,593 of record NC_141700.1, read on the forward strand.
CACCGAACCATCTGCGAGGGTCCGGGTGGGAGGCAGCAGGTCAGAACCATTTGATATCGGACGGGGTACACGTCAAGGCTGCCCCCTCTCTCCACTCTTATTCGCCATCGTGTTGGAACCGCTGGCATGTAAGATCCGGCAAACGCACAGGACGGCGGCCCTCAACTTTCACAACAGGCCGGTGGAGATCTCAATGTATGCGGACGATATGGTCCTATATATCCGCGAACCTCAATATTATCTCTCCCCGGTCCTCCGTAAATATGTCAAATTTGGCCTATTTTCCGGGCAACATATAAATTGGGACAAATCCGTCATTATACCGCTGACAATGGCTACCAAGTCCCCTGAAGTTGAGTACCCATTGGTGTGGTCGACAGACCCCATCAAATACTTAGGGATATGGATACACAAGGACCCTGGAGTGGTGATTAGTGAGAATTATGGGAAAGCGTACGCAGCGCTGGTGACACAGGTTGACAGATGGCTCTGCCTTCCGTTGTCTCTGACGGACCGGATATCAATCATAAAGATGGTCATTCTGCCCAAGTTTTTGTATTTATTTTGTAATATACTGGTCCCATTGACTAGACTTTTTTTTTAAACTATTCAAACTCAATTGCTGCGTCTTGTATGGGGCTCCAAGCAACCGAGAATCAGCTGGCGAACACTGTCGTTGACATACGAGAAAGTAGGATTCAATGCCCCGGACTGTTATGTTTACTACTTATGTTGTCAGGCCCAATATGCACATTACTGGTATAAACCACACAAATTCATTCCACATGTTGCGGTGGAACAAGAGGATGCCCACCCTATCCCTTTGCACGGTATAATCACACATGTCCACAGGCAAACGCCCAGGGCGGAGATCAATACAATAGACGCCACGACAACGGCTTGGCAGGCAATTGGACGACGTACACACAAGCTCCCCCTATATGCACCTGCCCTGCCCATCGATGGGCATGCCGCAATGTCAGTAGCCCAAGACCGGGGATCTGTAACGGCGCTTCGTGAAGCGGGCATTGCACACATGAGTGATTTATTTTTGGAGGGCTCATACATCACCGGGATGACCTATCTTACATAAACAACCCTACACTCCTCTTTCAATTCACATGCTATCGACTACGGCGGGCGATAAAGGGGCATTACACTAGCTTTCCGGGTAAGCAGGTGCCACTGGCGGCCCTACAACTGCTAATAACAGTTTCCACGAGAAAGAAGCTGGTCACTAAGCTATATAGGGCAATACAAAATGACACTCCGCATGACACCGCCACCAGTCTAGCTCGCTGGAACACTAGGTTGGACCCCCATATCACAGAGGGAGAATGGGTGAAAATATGCTCGGTGACGGGGCGCTTAACGTCCAACAGCAACCTGCGCATCATTCACCTGAAATTTCTCCACCAAATATATCATACCCCCCACAGACTGTGGAAGATTGGACTGAGGGCATCAGAAAGGTGCAAAAGGTGTGGTTCAGAAGGGGCTGACTTTGTACATCTCGCATGGCAGTGCAGACAAGTCCTCAGCTATTGGGAGAGGGCCTTAGCTCTTCTCACTACTATGACAGGCTCAGAGTTACTAAACTCCTTGTCGCTGTGTCTCTTTGGTCATGCTCCCCAGCTTAAGGGTATTGTGGGGAGATTTGTACAGTTGGCTCTGCTCTTGGCTAAGAGACGAACATTGTTTACATGGGACAGTCGGTTGAGTCCCAAAGTAGACGCTGGCTGAAAGGCCTGGTGTACTGCAGAGACCAGCTGGAGACATATGCCGAGGAACTCCCGCTTGCATCAAGACCCAAGGACATATGGGCCCCCCTGCGGGAATATTTGGTGACTTGCAGGGAGATAGACTCTGACTGAGACACGCAGGTGGGAGGCTGGTTATCATCACTAATTACAGAACCTATACGTTTTGTATCATCAACGCATGCTGGGGTGGGAGGGACTTGTAAAATTGTGGTAGCCCATTGTATCTCGTTATTTGTAAGGTACTTGCATATATAAGCTGACGAAGGTGACCTTTGGCTTTGTTATGTTCGAGTTTACTGAGCGTTACTGTGCTGGGATTCGATAACCTGATATGAATATGCTGTACGATCATTGTATGCTCAATAAAAGTTTGATAAATAAATAAAACAGGTTTGTTTAGACAGCAGTAGTTCTGTTACCCTTTGCACTGCAATGCATCCTCTGTTTTTCCTTTCCTTGCATCACTCTTAGCAGTCAGGAGCCTGGCAGGGTGGCATGTTTGCAGAGCTGTCGCATTCAATCCTGGGAGCTCTCGTGGTCTGGCAAAGAGTCTTGGTGATCTGAAAGGGCTTTGGATTCCTACACACTTCCTCCAAATACCTGTGACGCCTATTCACAGCTTTTGTAGCTTTGCAAACGTGCATAAGATTGTTTAATAGGCGCTAGGCGATAGATTATGGATTACTCTTTGTAAGAAATTTAGGTGCGGATTTTATTTTTTTTGTCAGTTGTGTAGCAAGGTCAGGTGGTACCCGGTGAGGAAAATTTCTTGTCACCCCGACTTGACAAAATGGCAAATATATGTGTTTAAAACACATATTTGTGCCATTTTGTCAACTCCCTTAGTAATGACACCCAGGGGTGGCCCGCTCCCCCCTTCCCACGTCCCTGTTTTTAGTGCAACCGCGCAGCAACCAAAGTTGCTATATTGCACAAGGGGGAGAGAGCAACACAGAACCATTTGTATTAAATGGCCTGCTGTACCACCACCTACGCTGGTGCAAATACCAGTGGCGTAACTAGACCTTTTGATACCCGTGGTGATCCCTGCATTTGCTGCCTTGCGATGGCCGCAGGTGAGAGCGCGGAGGGGACCGCCACCCCCAAAACTCATGCCGCCTGGGGCGGGCCGCCCCCCTTGCTATGCCACTGCCTCTAGCATCATGCACAACATTTGGACCATGGTGCAGGGCCGAGTGTGTGATGTCTAGGGTAGAATCTGTACTGGAAGCACACTCTTCCACCACAAAAAATCCTGTGCCTCGACAAATTCTAAGATATTCAGCACACTGGATGTAGGGAAAGTCTGGTGAAGGTTCGCGCCTGCATCAAGTACGTATTCTTTCCTGAAGCAGAACCACGCCAGGCAATCCTTGTAGATCTGGCTTTGCGTCAGAAACGTGCTTGGTCAAAATTACCACCCAGGGAGCGCTCTTATAAAGCTAAGCAGCACGAGGCACTATTTGCGCTATTTCAAAGACAGCTTTCCTGTGAAAAAGTAACAAAGCGCTCTGACACCTCGTCTGGGGTAGTAAACGCTATATAAATCCAATTACAATACAATACTTTGTCAAGACTTTACGCCGCTGTGCGTGACAAAGATTTGATAAATCTACCACCCCACGTCTTGTGGTGTAGGTTAGCTTGGCGTTCTCCGCAGTGTGCTGTCACAACTCTTCTGGGTCATGCGAGCAGGCGTCCATTCACTTCCATTAAAACACTCACTTTCACACAAATGCCACAGCTGCACCTGATCCAAATGTTCACACTGAAGCCCGCTGCCCAAGCATCATTCATCTCGTTTGGAACAAAAAATAATTTCCCCTCAAGAACATAAATACACTAAAAAAGCGTTAGCAACAACAACCAGTTTGGAATTCCCCTATGACTTTGCAGCCGTGCTTAACTTTTAGCACATTAGCAAAATGAAATTAAAATAAAATTCCTTTATAGATGCAAAAAGGAGTTCAGAAATGATTAAACGCATGAAAACAGAAACACGTTACTTAAACAATAAAACATATTTATTTCTGTATTTCCTTTTTATCCCATGGGCCATAGCATTTTAGTGTTTTGTTTCGTTTTTTTATTGTAAATCGATTAGATGTTTTTGTTGACGAGAAAAGAGGGCTCACTCACAGCCATGCTGATGTCTCTGAAAAAGCCTTTATGGCTGTGGCAGTCATTCACGTCGCAGTGACTGACTTCGACCTAGTGCCTGTTATTTTTTGCTGCTGGGCGCTTGATTTCTTGCCCTCACTGTTCAACGTGCTGCCATCTTTCCTGCTCTCTTCCATTTGTCACCTGATATTAATTCTGGTGGTATTTTCCACTGAATTCGGCCTGTTTTCCCCACCTCTTTCTTTGCAATTCTTTGATACTTTTGTTACAGTGTAAGCTTTGCTGTGTAAGTGTATCCTGTGGCCTGGCCAGCCCTACGTTTTTACTGGCTGAATGTAGACTCTACAGTATAGAGTCTACACTGTATAGCGCCCCGAAACCCAGTTGGGTAGGGTCTACGGCGCTATTCAATACAACTCTTCTAGATAGAGTCCCGGTGCCTCTTAGCAGCAACTGACTGCTCCAGCTCTTCCGGACTTTCAAAGGCGCCGGTTTGTCAGGGAAAGGCCCTCGCTGTTATTGCAGAAAGACACTCCTATTATTACCCGTAGAAGAATGACGAGTAGGGAGTGATGCGGGCCACGCATGCGGCAGACCAGGCACGCACCTGACTCTGCCCCAACCCTGCCGGAACTCTCGGCTGCGAGGCTGGCCTGCTCCCGGCCCCAGCACCTCTCGAGGGCCCTTTGTTACACCCACGGCGAGAGTTCAAGTCGAGCTCAGCCGTGCATGCGGGTTTATTGATTAGATTCCGACCGTCCCGCCTCCATTATCTTCGGGCTCCCGGCGGCACCCTCTGTCACTTTGTTTTTCTGCGACATTATGTAATCCAAGCTCCTCCCGAGGCTCCCCGCCCCCTCTTCTGGACAGCTGCTTGGCTCCCAGGGAGGGTGGGACGGGACAGTGTTGCAACGCCTTATGCAACAAAGCTGGGCCTGTCTTTCTCCATGCCCCCTCCCTCCTCCCCTTCCCAGAAGCCTGTTGTTTTCCAGGAATGTTTTATGGCCTCCTTTCGGCACACGGGCCTGTGACTCCCAGGCCAGCTATGGGGAGTCATTCTAATGCAGGGGGGCGCGTCTGCCACCTGTTCAGATTGTCAGGGGCAATGCCCATGCCGTCAGTTTCATTTCAACTAATATGCCCCTTGCATTTTAAAACTCGGGACAAAGCCCACCCCGAGATTTGACGTCTCGGATACAGACACATTTACGCCAAGCTAGTGGAAACAAAATAAATGCAGCTAAAAAAACACAATGTTTGGAACAAGCACATTCATGAATACACTTTGCACAGGGCAAATGTCAAATTGTCAAGTTCCTTGAAACAGCTTCGCGAAAACAACGTTTATTGTCTCACAAAATTCCATTGTGTGAGCAGTGTACAGAAGCAAGCCCTACTCACAGAGCTTGGTGAATCTAGCTCACTGCATCCTTCCTTCTAACCCCTTGTAGTCTGCAGAAATATAGAAGGGGTATGGCTGAACCCTGGCGATATATGTATATGTGTGTTCTTCGCTATTTCACATTAGACCACAGAATGCCATGACCCATAGATGCAGAGCTGCTGAATGGAACATGCTACCTAGTAAAATTGTTGAGGGAAGAGGGGAGCTCCATTTCTTTAAATTGTGTCTCAACTGCATGTGCAACAATTGTAATAAAAAGCATATTTCACACACATATACCATATATATATATATATATATATATATATATATATATAAACACACACACACACATATATATATATATACACACACACATACATACTCACACACAGTACACGTTTAATTTTATTTAAAAAAAGTAATAATTGCAGGTGCCAAAATCTTTCTTAGGCACACGCCGCTGGCGCTGTTGAATACTGGGTTGATGGATACCGTGGGTTTCTCTTTCTTCCACCATCCTAAACTTCCAGTCTCTTTGTCTCACATTTCACAGGAGATTTTGGATCTCAGCTTTTCATATTTTTTCGTTCTTTCTCTTCCTCCTTCTTTCTTTCTCTGGATCAAAGTGCAATGAAGGAAGTCCCAGTCTGCAAGACAGGAGTGCTGTTGCACACCAACCGCCAGCAAAAATTATACACACTCTGTGCTCACTCGTTTCCAACTTACACTCATTTGGTGGTGACTTTCAAAGAGTTGGCACTTGTTTGCTGTGACCCACCACAACATTTTTCATTTTCAATGCATTTCAGTGTGAAGTTCAGGCAGGGGCACTACTACAAAAGCAGTCAGTATATCTGTTCCAGTTTTTTAGGTCTCGCCTGGCGTTAGCAGTGCGCATGCGCTACACTCGCCACGCGAAGGCCTTTTGGAAACGATACGGATTCCAAAGCATGCACGCGGACGGACAGAAGATGTGCACGCGGAGACTGGATGCTTTACTCGCGGCGTGAGACGGATACACTATTTTTCACACTGGCAGTGCTTTCATTTGTTTTATTTGTGTGCTTTTCCCCATGTTCTCTTTAGCCGCCATGTCGCTATGTCAACAAGACCCCAGGGGTTTAGGCGAATGCCGGCTTTGGGACTTCTAGGTCACTTTTGTTCAGTTAACTGGTTAAACATTGGGTCTGAATAGCTTCTCATCGAAGAGTGAGAGCAGAAAATGAAGCACTATGCTTTCCTTTCTGCTTATTCCCGCATCGAGCATTGAACAGCCAGTGTTGCCAAGGAGGGTAATGGCAGCTTCAATGGCCCAGTCTACTGTGTATGCCTTTCCAAAGCAGAGGGGATACGGGTGCCGTCAGCTGAAGTTCAGTGGTCCGGAGCTCGAGCTGAAGGAGGGGCATGACGCAGTAAAACCCTTCGTCTCGCATTGAAAGTCGTGGATATCGTGAGTAGAGATTTTGTACCATGCTACATTGCTGGTTGACATTATTCTGAGGAATCGAAGGAGTCTATCAGAGCTTTCAAATTTCGAGCCTGCTTGTTTCACGTTTTAACGTCCCTCCGTGGCCCAAAATGTGTCACAAAGAGAAGGGGTCCATGGGAAGAGTCAAGGACTTAATTCCGGGCTAATAACCTTTAACTAAAAGAGACTGTCAATGGGTTTGTTATTCAGTTTTTTTTGCGAAGTGGAGCTCTTTACTGTACTTTTGTTTTCGCGAATCGCAACAGTGCTGGGTGCTTCTCACAATGGAGATTTTGTTTGCGTGCTTCGAGTTTTGCACACAGTTGTTGAAAGAGTCTGATCAAAGCATTTATTGAAATGTTACTAAATCCAATTTTAATTGAAGACATCAAGCGCTCTTTGAAAATTTAAAGCTTCCATGACATGGATGTAAAAGTTTTTGAAAGCCCCCCAAACAACGCTTACACTCTGCTTTCTGTGAGTATTTATTAACAACCGGACTTTTATGCCCGACCTATTCAGTGATTATGCATTATCAGCAGCTTTCACAGTGTAATTAGTTGAATGTAGAGTCATGCTGCCTTGTTACGCTTGTGCATAAATGAATGAACTTAATGCAAAGGGTAAGTGACGATGACATAACTTTTATTTTTATGTTTTTTAGCTCTAGGCGAGTTTTCACTTCGCCTAAAAAGGTGGTGTATAGAAATAAGGCAGTAGGACCCGAATCCTTACTCCTCCAGGCTGGCAGATTGTTGCTCCACCCACTTCCACTCTGATCTCTCCCACACTCCCATTATACACACTCAACTCCCAATACCACCGTCCTCTCTCACCCCTCCCTCACCACCTCTCTATACTTCCTACTAATACATACTACCTTCCTTTACCTCCTTACACTGCATTACTTCACTTCTCACCTCCCCCCAGATTGTGAAGGGTGTGACTGTCTGATTGTGTAGTCGCACATGTTCATTTTGGGTGATGCTCTCTGCGATGTACATTGGGTGGCCTTGGGCTGTGCACACATTGTGAATGGTGCTGCCAATGCTCTGGTTGCATGGTGCTGCAGGCACACGTTGTGGAGTGAGTTGACTGCCTCAGATTGCAGGAGTGCTCAAGTTGTGTGGTTTTGGCGGTGCACACATTTTTGCATGGCGCTGACCCTGTCGCCAGTAAGGCTGAACCGGAAGCCTTGCAGGACAGCTGTCAGTTACAAATTGTCTGCCACATGTGTTGCAGGTGCACAGCAGCAGTGCAGCCGCCTTCAAAAACAAGTATTAAAAGTGCAATAGGTCTCGCCTTTCATTAACACCTTGGCTGCTAGGGTTTTTCCACTCCTGTGCTGCAATCCCAGATTTACCATTGTTCATGACAAGGTCAATTCGTCATAAGCACAGGGCAGGTAAAACCCATGACGAGTTGACCTTGTCATGAGCACTGAAGGGGTTAAGTTACAGCCATTTGCTTTGCTATACAATACCATTAGCAAATGGCTTTAACTTAATCAAAGGCGAGAACTATTGCATTTTCAATGCTTGTTTCTTTGTCTTCTGATACTTTTAGTCTTGTCTACCCACTTATAAATTCAGTAGCACCACAGCAAAATGCAAAGAAAAAAACTGGGCTCGAAAAGAAGGTCATAAATGAACCTTGTAAACTTGAGAGATCTGCATTACTCACCCCTTCTATCTCTCTCGCCCCTTACACCCAATACATTTCTTTAACATGTGTCTAAGTAGAATGTCCCTCCTCATGAGCTACAATCTAAAAGTTTTTGCTACCAAAACTGTCAAAAGGTAGAGAGATAGTTATACTCCTTTTCAGTTCGAGCCTGGGAAGCACATGCGCTGCTGCGAGGCTTGCAGTATTGGAGTAGGTCCTTGAAGCCCCATCCCCTCTGCGCCCATATTTTTTATTGGCTTGTGTCATTGTCCTTTTCTAAACGCTGGCTTCCAATTTGTAATTAGACTTGTTAGTCCCTCCTTAGCACCACCTTGTCTGCATTTGTTACCTCCCATAACAACTGGACCTTTTACTTGTCTTGTTACACGGTCTGCGTTATAAGTTGGTGAGCACTATTTTGTTTATTGAGTATTGGGGACAATGGCGGACACTTCTTCTATTTGCAGCGCCCCCGCACAGCACTTTCGGGGCAATGGCCGCCGCTTCTCGTATGGAGCACAATGCTGCTCTAACTTTAACAGTGACTGCCCCCTACCCCCACAGCACTCACAGGGCAATGGCAGACACTTCTTTTTTATGACCACTTTTAAGCTGAACGCAGCATCTGCTTCAGGGACAAAGTGCTTTCTTTCAGCTGTTTTTTTTTTTACTGTAATGGTGAGCGCGAGACCCGTTTCAGGGACACTGCGATCTGTTTCATTTTTTTTTTACTTTAATGGTGAACGCAGCGCCCACTTCAGAGACACCGCACTGTTAAATAAAAAAAAACCTTTAATGGTGAGTGTGGCGCCCGCTTCAGGGACACCGCGCTCTGTTACTTTTTTTATTTTTTACTTTAATGGTGAGCGCGGCACCCGCTTCAGGGACACTGCGTTCTATTTCATTTGAATTTTTTTAAACTTCAGTGGTGAGCGCAGCGCCCACTTTAGGGGCACCACGCTCTCTATAATACAATAGGTCTCGCTTTTTCAAAACTCTGACCTATTGGTATTTTAAATGACAATGCCTTTGAATATTATAAAAGGCATTGCCACTTACAATGCCAATAGCTCAAATTCTCACAATTTCAAGACTTACTGCATTGCAAATGCTTGTTAGGTCTTCCAAAGCAGACAGCTCAAGCGGTCTGTTGGCAAAAAGACCTACTGTCAGCTTACAGCGAGCGGAGAACCCGCCCACTTCTCAACATTGAGGGTCTCTGCTGTTACTCTCATTTGCTTGCTTATTATTCATCAGCTTGTGTAGGCTTTACTTCCTCTTCTTGTGTTTGGCCCTCCCACAGGGCATGGACTTATTACTTGTGTACTTCCACTGTTGACTTTTGAAGCACTACTTTTTCCATTTTTTTGTTTGAGCACTCCAAGAGAATGCTTGTTTACCAGAGGTCTTCCTCGCACACTGCTCTTCCACCCTCTGCACATTTAGTGTTGCTCTTTCTTGTCCCTGCGCTTCTCCTTAGTCACCCTCCATTTTGTGCTCGCCCTTGTGTGCTTCTCCCTCATGTTGTCTTCTCACCAATTAGCTCCCCCTACAACAGCTCCAGGTTCCTCTCCCTAGCCCATGTGCTTCTCTTTCCCCCTGCTGGCGTTCCTCTTACCTATCTCGCCCATGTTAGGTTTCACTCTGTCCTGTGTATTGCTTCCACCACCCACGCCATCCTAGTTGCTTCCCCACCCCTCGTATTCTTGTGATTCTTTGTGGTGCTCCCTCTGCACCCTTGGTATTTTGTCCACACATCAGTGTCACAAACCTTTTTATTTAAAAAAAAGTATGTGCTACTTTTTATTTACTGATAATAAGAAGGAAAATAGTGGCTGCATCATTTTGTAGACGCACACATGGATGTTGCGCATGCTAACAAAGTGAGGGGGACAAATGCACCATAGTGCCTTTTTATTTCGTTTACTCTTTAGTGATGCTGTACAGCATCGCCAAAAATATTTGCAAAACAAATTTGTCTTGAAAGGGAGATCTATTGGCTTTGTCCATGGTTGTTTCTAGGGTTAGCGCTCTGAAAATCTGGTTGTAATCCTGGCACTCTCATGTGATCAAACTATATGATCTTGATCGATGACGCCCTAAATAGGAAAGCGGCGGTTGAGACCAGGAGGCATCTCTTCAAAAGAGCAATCATGGCGCTGATAAAATTCTCCAACAAACTGGGAAAAAGAGCACCTGTAGAACTGCTTCAGATCTACGCCGCGAAATGCCAATCCATTGCATTATATGGAGCAGGGACTTGGGGGCACGTTTCCTCCAGCTCAATACAAAAAGAAGAGAACATCTTCATCAGTTTCCTTCTCTCAATTCCTAGAGGCACTTCCACCTACGCCTCACATTTAGAGCTGGGAATCTCTCATATCGAAGACTTAATAAAAATTCAACCTCTCCTGCTCTGGAGGCGAGCCTGGCTGTCGGAAAAAAACACTCTGACTAAAAGTATCCTACAGGACACTATGGATCTGGACCACGCTCATAAAATCGCATGGCTCTCGTACGTTAGACACTTTTTTACTGATCTGGGCCTACAAAAGTACTTTCACACCCCAGAAACCTTGAGAGAAACTTCCAAAATAGAACTGAAACAACTTGCGTTGGGCCATTTGGAATCACTGAGACTGACTACGCAGATCACAAAAAAATCCGTTACCCACGCAATTATGACCCAGCAGTCCTCGAAAATTCAGTTATATCTGACCATGGAGCTAACAGTATACGAGAAAATGCTCTTAACAAGGTTCAGAATGAATCTTTTTTTCAGGCTAGTGACTTTCCCTGATAAAAACAACTGGAATGTACAGATAGACCCATGTCCATGCGACGACCTTTCCCAACAGTCCACCATACACACAGTATTGTTCTGTAAGTTTTATCACTCCCATCGGAAAATTTGGTTAATCCCCCTACTTAAAAAATGGGGCCACAGACAATGTCGCCCAGCCATGCTGGCACTCCAAACCTTGGACTCTGAGTGCACTGTCTATCACGTTCTAAACTTCTTAAAGTGTATTATGAGGCTGTAGTGTAGTTCCTAGTTTCCCACTAGGCCCTGCCCATTGGAATAACATAAACAGTAGTATCGACGTGGAACTGCGGATATTCCAGGCCTCCACTGACTATGCTAAACTTAATTGGGTTGTGTTACCAACTAGCTCAGAGGTCACTGGAAACTTTCTTCTCTGCATAGGAAGTGATCAGCTTCCTTGGCACAGACAAGAAGGGATTCAGTTTTCCAACAACCGTGCAACATGACAACTTTGCTCCTCAGATCAAGAGTCGATCTCTAGGGTCGTGTGAAACAATAGACATAGATTTCACTCAGTCAGTCTAGTGCAGTTTACTTTCACAGTATGTAGAGAATAGAGAGACGGGCGTTTATCAATAAAGGTTGACATTTATTGAACAGTCTTTCTTCTCGTACAAGAGAAATGTATTGCCACAATTGCAATAACTGTTATTATAAAAAGTACGTACAGTAAGATAAGTATTGTGAAATAGAACTGTAAAAGCATTGATATGGTTTCTTAGCCATACAATGGTTTAAAAGTAATAAAACATATATACAGTCATATATACATTAGGCTAACATACTCAACTGGTGCTTCTAACTAAGCCTACCCCAGTGTGCCTGACCTAAGCCTAACACGTGAAAGGGGGAGTAAGTAAGTAGCTTAAGTTAAGTTGGTTTTGCCAAGGTTTGTTTCAAGAATTCTCGTCTAAGGGTTTAGTCAACACCATACCTCTGAATAGAATGATGGAGGATTGGTATCTCCTTCAGGGGTCTCTCTCGATATCCCAGTCACCCGCGAGGGTAAACTGGAAGCGCCGGGACTGGATTTCTCTGCACGAGAAATGCAGCGGCTTCTCTCTTCAGCGCGTCGAGGAAGGAGGGGTGACAGCGTCCGCGGGCAGCTGGGCTGGATGTCTTCGCAGAGGACGGCTGCACGGCTCCTCAAGCGTACTGCACCATAGGTCGCGCTGTAGCGGCGATAATGGTAATCAGCAGCTTCACCACCACAGGATAGCAGGCTGCAGCGACAGAGTGCTAGTTTTTACCAACACAGGGTCATGCAGGCTGCTGGCATCAGCAACAGGCAACGAATTCACAGCTCGTATCTTTCTCTCATTGCTTAAGGCAACGTGGGTAATATTTATACCTGACAGGTGCCGGGTTTGACGCAAGTTTGCTGGACATAAGACGTCAATTAAAGATGTCACTAGGAAGTGACAGTTATCAGTTGCTCATTAGAGTTCCATTACTAATCAAAACATAGCAAGCGGGGATTTCCAGGTTTGCTAAGTTTTTATCTTGTTGAAGAACTCGGAGTGTTATCTAGGAATATCAGATAGTGACTGCTGCTCTGTCATTGCACTAATTGGTCGCAAAGGAAGTAGCAGAGAGTCATGCTGGAATGTGGCTCTGTTCGTGTGAGGCCAGAGATGACTTTTCAGAAAATCGCACTTGAACGGTTATGCCAATATAGGGAATAAAGGGCTTTATAGCCGAATAGGGGCATAAGGTCACAGTATCGATCAGGAACCTAGATAAGCACGCAACACCCACTCCACGTTTTCATGTCCATCAAAATTACTAAAACTAAGCAATTAGATGCATGTGTAACATTGCCCACCCCAAAATACATAAATGCATTCGAAATAGGCGTACTTGTAATACATGGAATTTAGGTACTGTACGTTTTTTTAAAGCATAGTAATCATTCAAAAAGTATTGCATATGAAATCAATGAACGATTATGCAAAAAGAATTACACATGAAGTATCTCTGACAGAAGAAATGCGAGATAAATCATCACATAAAAATGCATTGTAATAACATGTGTGCTAGAGGCTGGTGTTATGTTGTTATGTCTCTAGATGTGCTTAGAAATAGAAGTGTGAAGCTTCTGTTCTCTAAGAATAGTTTTTACGTTAAGCAAAGAATTGTTCGTGCCAAAAAGAGAGGGCCAATATTTTTTTTTAAAATTGTCCAATTCAAAGAAAATAGATTTTCCAAAGCTCCTGGCAGTTTTTGTTGATCAAAACTGAAGGCCGAATTCAGAGTTCATGGGAACGCTGTGTGTCGGAAAGCTTTTCAAAAGTTATTGTTTCTCTATGGGTGAGAACATCGTATCAGACAGGCTCGCAAAGAATTGGTCTACAAAATCAGGTGATAGTTCAACCAAATTAGATAGCGCTGTAACTTGGCAGGTGTGAGAATGATTGCTGTCATCGAAGGCAGGACCAGCAATGCTCACAGAACGTTGTACCTGGATGATGTTGCTTTTGTCACTCGCTCCACTGTTACCACTTGGCTGTAGTACAGGAGTCTCCACGAATGCCGTCATCAGGATTGGTAGCCGCTGGGGACAACACAATGCGTGAGCCGTTATTGGACTGAGCAAAGTATCGACGTCCATTGGTACTGCTGATGGAAGTGAAAGACAGATGTCCAACACGCATTCCTCGCCGCAAAGCATACACCGTAGCACAGGTAAAATGCAATTTTGCCATATCGGTCTGAATGAAAGGAACCAGGTCATGTTTAGATCTCTCAGCCTGGCCAATCCGAGGACGTTAGTTATCCTGTCCCTGTAGCGCATTGCTAGGATTGTCTCTTCCATTCCCATGGGAGCTATGTCTGAGCCGAGGCTTGCCATAACGTAGCAGGATGGTGAAAAATAGAATCCCTGCAACGAGTCCCAAAAATAGTGGAATGCCGCCAAAAATGGAGTGCACAAAATTAGGAAATATTCCCAAAATTGCCTGGAAGGGTGTTAGCAGTCCCGTAAAGACTGTCTTAAATATGCCTGGGATGCTTGTTGCACTAGACATGTTAAGGAGTTGGCTGAACATTTCTACGAAATGCACGGGGCAATACGTTGATAAAAGGTCATGGACTTCAGTAGCCGTCCTTGCGACTAGAAGATCATACGTCTCTTTAGATGACGTTATAGGCACTGTTGTCTGTAAAAGCACAGATTTCATTTTGCTTAATGTATCAATTCGTATAGAATAGAGATTCAGACGAGGCCAGAGAGGAGTCACTATGTCTGGAGGCCCGCTCGGGAACAATGCTTGCATACAACATTTGACCATGGACGTTACTTGTACTAGATAACTTTTTCCGGGCGTCAGGCCACAGCACCTGTGATCCGTTCTAAGAATGTAACTCCCGTTTGTGAGTTGCATAAAGAAGGGCTCTATCTGAGTTGCAGGTGTGACTAGCTGGTGGCAGGAGACGTTATTTGAATTTCCATCACATGCTCCGTGTAAATTAATACCCTGACACAAAAGTATACCGCTTAGTGAGTGTTTACAGTTGTCACCACTAAGAAATACATTTTTGTCGCTGTCACTATAGCAAGAATGAGTGTATGGTAATTTCCATTCGGATTTTACATATCCCTTACCCAATTGTTCATACTGGCCAGCAGGTATGTACTCAAGGCATTTATGAAATCGGAAAGTTGTTATCGGAATTGTGATAATTCCGTGTATTATCCATTCAATGACAGGGCTCTCTGACATTGTCAATGGTAATCTCTCGAGTTTCTCGATGCTCAAGATTGTATAGTCTGCTCCTTTCTGTGCCAAACTGATCTGTTTATCAGTAAGGTTAAAAATGGAAAATAATGACGTTGTGTTGATTAAACGCCAAGGCACATAGCCTGAACGAAGATTTTGCAGCGTCCAGCCTAGTTCTATAATAGAGCGTAATTGAGACTGGCCATGTTGTAACATTAGCAAATCTCTGTCTATCACATCAAAGGCAGAGGATACAATATTGTCCAAAGAATATATTCTGGAAGACAGAGTCATTAACCCATTGTCTACCACAGAAAGTGATTTCTCCAAATTAATACGATCAATTTCTCGTATTTTTTCAGCAGTTTCAATTTGCTTTACTTTCCAAGCCTCGTTGTAAGCAGCATAGATACTGGTCGCTATGAAACGCTTTTGACGCTGTTTGCGTGGTCCAAGAATGAAGTCGCGCAAATCAGCACCATCTTTTAATAAAGACAAGTGTTGCTTAATTGCAGCCAGTGTGGATGTAGTTAGCCATTCTAGGCAGAGTTTCCCTACACTGTATGTTGTTATAATCCCTGGATGTTGTCTCTGGGAATATCTTGGGTCTAATCTGGTCAGTTTTAACCCCTGTGTTCTATTCAGGAATCTATCTTGACAGCTATTTGTGTCTGTAGGCCAGATTAACCACTTTTTCCAATCAGGATGTGTTCTGTTGAAATGTAAAATTTGTGACACGTCTAATTCAATATCAGCTGTTGCATTTTCAGGTATTGGCTTTGGAATAGACGGTGTTTTAAGGTCTTTGATCTTAGCTAGGCCAAGACAAGATGTTTGGTGTATTGTGTCATTTAAAAATAACATTTGTTCAGGTATCATGCAGGTTCTAAATAGTGCTTCAATGCCTTGCACCTGCCAATCTTTTGTACCCCAAATTGTTTTTGTTTCAATATTATTTTTCCAATAATCAAAACCAAATGTCATCATTTTGTCATAAAATGCTTCTGAATATATCAATTTAGAATTTGTCAGCATTGTTTTCATGCCTGTTTTATCTAACAGTTTATAATAAAACGTTTCTGCATCACTGGTGTTAAACCCTGAGAAGTATTTGAATTTCTCAAAAAATGCTTTAGAACTGCTTTTAGGTGGTGTAGCACAATGTTCCCATTGATTATACATAAAAACATTTCTAGGCTGTGCAGATTTATGCAAGTAATGATCCCCATAGTGGGTATAACAGAATAACTGCTCATAACTAGATGAACCTTGTAAATAATCATGATCTGTGAATCTAGCTGACATTACTAAATCAGACATCATGTCATTAATACTGTTAAAGTCCCAATCATCAGAGAATGTACTTGGTGTCACAAAGTCACTTAAGGAAACCTTTAGTTGATGAGGATACTTCAGGATTTCGACCGGACCATAGATCTCATAGTCTGTTTTCTCCCATACTACCCCACCAGGTATTGGAATTGCTGTGACATTTACTGTTGACAGTTCTCTTTTCTTCACGTGGGATGATCTGTGTGGTTTCAGGACTAGGTTGATGTTCTGACTTGCTGTGTCCATTGTAATATATTTTCCTTCAATGAATTTTCCCAAACACAGTACCATGATGAGCCAAAGCAGGAGGAAAAATACACCTAGACCGAACCAGAACTCTAGCCAAGGGGAAATAAGGTAGATTTCCTTCAGTTGATGAAAGAGTTCCGTTGCTTTTTCTTTAAAAGACTTTTTTGTTTCTGGCATCACTTCGGGATCATTTAAATCTTCAGAGAAGTTGTCGAAGTTGATGAAATAACCAGAGGCAGTTCTGTCAATTGATGGGATTGTTCTTTCAATCTGTCTTTCGGTAGCACTTTCTGATGCCACATTAGTGTAGACTGGTGTTGTTTCTTGACAAACTGTTTCAATCTGTGTTTCAAGAGGCACGAGTTCCATGGCATTATTGCATAGTCCTTCATTGTGCACTGCAGGCTGATCGAATGTGATGAGTCTTTCAGTTTGAACCTCTTGGATTGTTGCAAGTTTGGGTATTCTGTTGTTTCTTGGGAGTCCACTGGGCCTACTGTTTATTATAGGCCACATGCTTGTGGTTTTACCAGGTCGATGGACACGACTCTGTTCTCCTTTTTACCAGCAAGGGGCGGTAGTACTACTGATCTTGTTCCGGTGACTGCTAAGACAGGTACTGCTTTTCTGTAAGAAGGCCCAAATTCCTTCTTAACCGCTATCTTTTCTCTGACTAGATCCCCAATCTTTGGAATCCAGACAGGCCTTGCTGGGGCTGTTGCGGGTGGTGCCTCGTCAGTGGTACTTGGCTGTTGCTTTAACTTTATGTTGCTTAATGATTTTCTCGTTTCATTCAGTTCCTGTAAAACAGCCAAACGGTCTTTTACATCAAAGTGCGTTGTTTCTTCTTGTACCACTGACATCTGACTATCGAGGTCCTGAACGCGCATTCTAATTCCGAACAATAGTTCGTATGGGCTGAAACCTTTTAGAGAATTTCTTGGCATGTTGTTAAGACTAGTCTGGACACTTATTAAATGTTTGACCCACCCATCGCCTGAACCTAATACCTTCGCTGTTATAGATTGCTTTATGTCCCGGTTTTTTCTTTCTACCACACTTGTGCGACGGACAAGAATACCGCAATCCAATTCCCATGCTGGCCATGGCCTCCTTATAGGCTCGAGAGCTGAAAGCAGGCCCCTGGTCAGAATGGAACGTGGTAATTGCGTATGTGCCGATATTGACTCGCGAATCTTTTATAACCATTCTAGCGTCAGCCGAGCGCTGGAGACCTCATTTTTTTAAGTGCTTTTCGTCTTAATGGTGTACACTGGGACGCGCTTCTCTTCTTTGATTGCGCAGATAGATCGCGTTATGCAGTCTATCAGGATTTCTGAAACTATACTTGCCGGTTCATCACTGCGATCTCTGTTGCAGTCTGGACAGTTCTTTGCGAAGTCATGAATTCCTTCACTCATGTCCGGCCACCAGTACTCTGATTGCAATTCTTTCAGAGAGGCTTTAATTGTTTGGTGTCTCAGACCCAATCCCATGTGTGCTTCCAGTAAGAGGAAGCCCCTCCTGCTCCTGTTTGGAATTACTCTGTCCCCCACTCCAGGGATTCGAGCAAAAGGAACGGAGTTTGCATCGATTATGTATGCATAATTGAGTGGATAGTTTACGGGTAGTGCTGCACAGTCGCCTTTTACGGTCGTTTTTACTGCCAGCATGGTTTCCCCGTCTATGTACTTATCTGTACGCTTTTTTGTGGCTACGGAAGCCGGTTTAGTTGCTTCCGCGGTGGCTGTATTAGCCAATGAATTCCCTGCAACGTGAACGCCATCACGTTGAAGACTCTGTGCGTGAATCACGTGAGTCTTTTGTAGTTCTTTGTGTAAAAGAGCTACCTCGTTCCAGAGCAATTTATGCTTTATTGTGGCACCTGTGTCATCTTTGTAGTCGTTTTCGATCCAACTCTGCAGTTTGTTATTGTAAGAATTGACGCAAAAATGAGAATCGCACACTATAAGTGTGGGGAATTCGCGTTCTGCATTTTCGAGCGCCATCTTTAAAGATCTGATTTCAGTTCTTTGAACCGAACAGTTTCTTACAGATTCAGTTTTTGTTACTTTCGGTCTGAATTTACCGCACAGCCAACGACCTTTAATGATCGCACATGCTGCATTGTAGGATTTACTCTCTACATTAAAATGCTGTACAAAGCTATCTGTATAGATTATACAGGCGTATTGTGGGAGAGGCAGGATTTCGATTGGCAGAGGATATTCTTCTTCATATTCTAAATCATTCAGTTCTTCAAATTGCGGGGCGAAATAGTATTTCACGTCTTCCGCTCCTAGAGAATCTATGTACTGTATCCATTTCGGGTCCAGTGACACTGTAGGCAGGTTTACTGGGCTGAATAGCGCCTCGAAGGCGGATTCCGCTGTAAGGATATTAATCCGTTTGCCGTGTGCTAGTTCTCGTTCATTTGCTAATGCGATTTGCACTGCGTTCACAGTTCTTTCTGTGTGACTGAATGTTTTTTCTGCTTGTGTGTACAAGTGAGATTTAATTGAAATTGGTACCTTTTCTCCCTCATTAGAGGTTAGGTACGTGAATCCGCATCTTCCTGGGATGACTCGGATTACAAGATCGATCGTGTTGTCACGTGTATCTAATTTTGCTTTTGCTAACATGTCTGTTTGCAGTGATCTCAAAATTTCTGTGTGTTTTTGAGTCCAATTGATTTGTTTAAAATCAGGTTTAATTAGTTCGTAGAGAGGTTTAACCCTCTCTGCGTTATTTAGAATGTAAGTTCTTCCGAAATTCAGAAAACCTAGAATGGATTGTAAATTCTTCAGCGTTTTTGGTGCTTGGAGTACAGCGCACTTCTCTAAGAAGTTGTCCGCTAGGCTTTTCCCTTCACTTGATAATTCGTACCCTAAGAACAGTACTGTCAGATGGGCAATTCGAGACTTTTTAAAGTTGAATTTGTAACCCTCTGCTGCGAACCCAAGTATAATGGTGTTCACTCTTTTCAAGTGAGTATCCAAGTCGTCGTCTGTGAGATAAATATCATCTACGTAAGACAATGCTTCATCATCATAGATTTGTAGTAACTCTGTTACCCTAGCTGAGAATAGTCCTGGGCTGTTCTTGAACCCCTGTGG
Source organism: Lissotriton vulgaris (assembly GCF_964263255.1). Lineage (NCBI taxonomy): Eukaryota > Metazoa > Chordata > Amphibia > Caudata > Salamandridae > Lissotriton > Lissotriton vulgaris. Next base: position 72,819,240 of record NC_141700.1, read on the forward strand.
GAGTCGACAGAATTTTTTCTGTGACCCAAATGCTGAGAAAGCGGTCAAATATCTGCTTTCTGGTGCAATGTTTTGACAAAAGAAACCATTAGAAATGTCTAATGTCGTTTTGTATTTTTTCCTAACTATGTTATTCATTAGGGCTGCACTATGCGAGTTTTGTACTGCAAAGGTTTTGCAACATGTATTAAGATGTCTGTAGTCCAAAACTAGACGATATGAATTGTCTGGCTTGGAGACAGGAAACAAAGGATTGTTCATTTGAGAGGTGCATGTTTCAATCACCCCCTGGTACTCAAGTTGATCTAAGATCTCCCTGACCTGTTTTTTAGCTTCTTGCTTTATGGGATACTGCCGTTGGGCAGTTGGTTCACTTTTTAGTTGGATTTTGTGAGGCGGTGAATCCTCATCCCATCCTACATGATTTTTATACAATGCAGGTGCCTGGGCTACTGCCCATTTCCTTGCATATGTGTATTTTTTGTGAATCGGAATGTGATTCGAGAAGGCAGGCATAATCACTTCTTCGCCACGAGGGCACTCCCTGACAAACTCCGGGGGCCAATCTTTTTCAGCTAACAGAATATCATAGCCTTTTGAGAGCTTATCCCAAAATAGACCCTTAATTTTCCTAGTCTTATCACCCTCCATACGCAATGTTATTTCGTATATTTTATGGGGCTCGCTAAGTCTGGCGTCGGCAGTTTCAACCTGAATGTATTCATTCGTGTCCACTGTCTCCAGATGATTCATCAAGTTCTTGCGCACTATACTGATCTCTGCTGCACTGTCCAACATTGTCAATGCCCACTCCCCGTTTTTCAACTGTGTCCTCAGTATTCTCGGCATGGTTGATTACTCTAATACTGGCTACCTTCTTTTTCTGAAATTGAGATTTCTTATTTTGAGCAGGTTCCTTGTCTTTGGACTTGGTGTGCTCTCCTGGATCTGACCGTCCTCTTCTTTCCGAATTCTGTGGAAAAGATCGAGAGGGACGTGTATCAATACTTTGATATCTATCAGGTTTTTTTAGATTATCCCTATTTCTAAGGTTATATCTTTTCTCAGAGGGCTCCCGCTGGGGAGACTGGCGTTCTCGAGTCGGAGTTCTTTCCCTCCGTCGAGGAGACCTTCCTCTGGACTGGAAAACTTTTTCCTTGGGAGTGGATTGTTTATTTCCATCCCAGCTCTTTTTAGGAGTGTTTAAATTATTTTTAATAAATATTTTTTCAGGATTTTCGAGCAGTTGGGGCTTAACTGGTTTCCCACCCAAGCTGTCTCTACCTAATTCTTCATAGCACTTTTCTATGATTTTTGCAAGCTCAACAGGATCTTTTATATCTGTTTCCCTCAACTTCTGGCGAATCGCCACAGATGCTGCTTCTCCCTTTATGTTGGCTAATAATATAGCCGTGACCTGCTTGAAATCTTTCAGTAATTTCATACCTAGATTTAAAGCGGGCTCTGGACCGAATTAATTTTGAATCTGTTTTAGCACTTCTGGTATTACCGCCATAGACGGAACACCGTGTGTTTTTGTGTAAATGGAAGCAAAGACTGTACCCCAAGTGTTGCAGTCCTCCACGTGTGGTGCGATTCCCATAGGAAGGCAGATGGTCAAGATTCTGTGTTTCTCAATAGGGGTAGTATCAGGAAATACTGCCTCTATTTGAGTGATTTTCTGGGCTAACCAGAAAGGAATTTGTTCCCGTTTTACGGGTGTTTTACCAAGACATGACTGTATGTTCTGTGGTGTAATTTTATTTGTGTTCCCCTGATGAGGGGTCAGCTGTGGTGTATTAACAGCTGGCTGGACTGTTGCAGTCCGTATTACATATTGGACTAATTGCCTATGTATTTTTATTAATGTGTTTAGCTGTGCTAACAGCTCTTCTCTAGACATTCTTGCAATGTCAGGATGTGGTGTGTAGCTGGCTAGAACCGGCCACGTGGCTCCTGGTCTACCTAGTGGACCGAGCCTAGTTATGTGATCATTGTGTTTTAGGGCGCCATTAAACCAGAGCAGGTGCTCTTGAAATTTAAGTGGGATTTCAATCTCCTCGAAAGGAGCGTACTCTCCCGGAGGTTCCTCTATTTTGTAATAGTGAAACTCCTGTGTTATAGCGTTTACCGCTGGAAAGTTTATCCATGAATAGAATACCTCTGTCTGCCGATACTCGTGAGCCTCTATCACGAAAATCACTGTACCACCTTGAGGTGTCAGTCCGTGTTCTATAAGTTTTAAAGTTATAGATCTTCTTAACTGGACCGGGATGATAATAGCATCCGGGTCTGCCTGTAGGAGACTCGAGTCCTCCTCTATTAGTATGGAAGCCAGCCTAACTGCTTCCCTTTCTTCTTCACTGTCTGTCATTTTAAAAATGCAGGCTTTGCAGAGTAGGTCTCCAAGGAGACAAAGATTAGATGCACAATATTTTGGAACACTGTATCCTTCAACGTTGAATAAACCAGAGCTTTACATAGGAATCTCTTCCTACTAAGGTCGGGCGGATTTTAACCTTTCACCCACTCCAGACGTCTATTGGAGTATTTACGGGAGAAAGGGTGTGAAATATGCACGACTGAGTTACTCTATAAGTCTTGCGTTAGTTTATCGCCTTACCAAACGTTAGGGCGCCATGTAGTGTAGTTCCTAGTTTCCCACTAGGCCCTGCGCATTGGAATAACATAAACAGTAGTATCGACGTGGAACTGCGGATATTCCAGGCCTCCACTGACTATGCTAAACTTAATTGGGTTGTGTTACCAACTAGCTCAGAGGTCACTGGAAACTTTCTTCTCTGCATAGGAAGTGATCAGCTTCCTTGGCACAGACAAGAAGGGATTCAGTTTTCCAACAACCGTGCAACATGACAACTTTGCTCCTCAGATCAAGAGTCGATCTCTAGGGTCGTGTGAAACAATAGACATAGATTTCACTCAGTCAGTCTAGTGCAGTTTACTTTCACAGTATGTAGAGAATAGAGAGACGGGCGTTTATCAATAAAGGTTGACATTTATTGAACAGTCTTTCTTCTCGTACAAGAGAAATGTATTGCCACAATTGCAATAACTGTTATTATAAAAAGTACGTACAGTAAGATAAGTATTGTGAAATAGAACTGTAAAAGCATTGATATGGTTTCTTAGCCATACAATGATTTAAAAGTAATAAAACATATATACAGTCATATATACATTAGGCTAACATACTCAACTGGTGCTTCTAACTAAGCCTACCCCAGTGTGCCTGACCTAAGCCTAACACGTGAAAGGGGGAGTAAGTAAGTAGCTTAAGTTAAGTTGGTTTTGCCAAGGTTTGTTTCAAGAATTCTCGTCTAAGGGTTTAGTCAACACCATACCTCTGAATAGAATGATGGAGGATTGGTATCTCCTTCAGGGGTCTCTCTCGATATCCCAGTCACCCGCGAGGGTAAACTGGAAGCGCCGGGACTGGATTTCTCTGCACGAGAAATGCAGCGGCTTCTCTCTTCAGCGCGTCGAGGAAGGAGGGGTGACAGCGTCCGCGGGCAGCTGGGCTGGATGTCTTCGCAGAGGACGGCTGCACGGCTCCTCAAGCGTACTGCACCATAGGTCGCGCTGTAGCGGCGATAATGGTAATCAGCAGCTTCACCACCACAGGATAGCAGGCTGCAGCGACAGAGTGCTAGTTTTTACCAACACAGGGTCATGCAGGCTGCTGGCATCAGCAACAGGCAACGAATTCACAGCTCGTATCTTTCTCTCATTGCTTAAGGCAACGTGGGTAATATTTATACCTGACAGGTGCCGGGTTTGACGCAAGTTTGCTGGACATAAGACGTCAATTAAAGATGTCACTAGGAAGTGACAGTTATCAGTTGCTCATTAGAGTTCCATTACTAATCAAAACATAGCAAGCGGGGATTTCCAGGTTTGCTAAGTTTTTATCTTGTTGAAGAACTCTGAGTGTTATCTAGGAATATCAGATAGTGACTGCTGCTCTGTCATTGCACTAATTGGTCGCAAAGGAAGTAGCAGAGAGTCATGCTGGAATGTGGCTCTGTTCGTGTGAGGCCAGAGATGACTTTTCAGAAAATCGCACTTGAACGGTTATGCCAATATAGGGAATAAAGGGCTTTATAGCCGAATAGGGGCATAAGGTCACAGTATCGATCAGGAACCTAGATAAGCACTCAACAAGGCATAGAAACAACTTGTAAAACAGTGGACTAATTTGTATTCATATTTGAAATGCAACATTTTTTAAACGTCTATTCTAAACCGTATTTTTTAAACAGTTCTAATTACTAATTTTGTATTATGTGATATCTTTTATGGTTTTGCAAATGCTAAAAAACCGAATAAAGATTATTGTTTATATGATCTTGAGAAGGTCACTCTGTCTCGCTGTGCTTTGCATCTTGTGTATGCCTATATTTGGAGGTCTTAAAAACAAACCAACCTGCAACATAAAGCCCTTGATTAAAACACAGGACATCTAAATGTATATGTAAAGATCAGTGACATGGTCCTAAAGTGCTATATATTAATAAAACAGCAATAATTACTTGAATTTTGCAGGGTTGGAAAACATTATGGAAGGGTTAATTAATTTGAGCAGTCAGGAAAATCTTTATTGTGTTTAATGGAGACGAGAATCAATTACTGCTGGATTGGAATCCTTCTGAGTTGCGTGTATGCATTTCTGATAGCAGCGTACAGCAGAAGAACATAAGTTACTTACCTGTAAACTGTGGTTCTCCAGTATTGGTGTCTTTCATAGATTCACATGCTTGAATATTCCCCGTCGTCGAAGTGGGAATCTCACGGTACATAAAATAGCAGTAATATATGCATATATAAATAAAAAATTACCATAATTATAAATATATATATATATACATACATAAAATACAGTAAAGTATCCAAAAAACTCAAAAGTACCATAGAACAAAATAGGCCCATAGAAAGCCTAAGGGAGAAACTCAACTTAGTAATGTGAGAAGTTGGCCTGATATTCAGTGTTCACTATTCTAGTGATCACTATGTATCAGTCCAAACAACCCTTATGGTGATTGGTTGTAAGTCAACCGATAGACCAGCTATCCTAGTAGCATGGACAAGAGCAGTCTTCGGGCTAAATTCTAGAGGGCGTGTTAAGCCAGCTGTTATACCATCACATATACCCCTTGAACACCAAGTGAAAGGACACCACACAAGTGTTATGAAAATAAACAGTGTATTTATTTAGATCACAACAGCCCTGTACTCTTTATGAGGACAGGGTACTAAGCACACAACAAAACTCTTACGAAAATACTTTAAGTTGCACAATTTACACAAATGCCCGAGGGGCACGGAAAACCATATACTATGGAAGTGGAATGCGAAATTACTAGCAGGTAAGTACTGGACTAATAGGCTTTGGAATCGCTAGGACTATGTTACTGAACCTTCAGATTACTAGTAGGAGGCCTAGGGGACTCGGGTGCAGAGTGTGCACTCTCACGCGGGATGCGGGACAAAGTCTATGGAGGCTAGTAAAAGCAAAGTTAGTGTTCTCGGGCGGGTTAAGGTAGGTTGAAAACGAAAGTGGATCTGGACCCTTGGATAGTGAGGCTATGCTGGGGCACCGAAATGCCGAAGTTACCTAGCCCAGGAGCTGCGGCTGCATAGGTCTGAAAAGACGTCGGAAACCTTCGTTGACGAACCAGGAGCCTGAAAGAAGGAGTTGCTGGCAGGCGACCAGTGAAGATTGTTCGATGGATCCAAGCCTGGATCGAAGATGGAAGACACCTGTAAGCAGAGGGGACCAATTCCTGAATCACTAGCCAGTGATCAGATGGGCACCAGGATGGCACCGGATGGAGTCACCTCGACCAGATGAGTGGGCGACGATGGGCTCTGCAGTCTCACGGACCAGGAGGCGTTGTCGGCGACCAGGATGGAGGTGCGAGCTGTCCCACGATGGTTGATGCTGTCGACGTCGCTGGACCCAGGATTGGGGCAACAAGTCTTGGCAAATTCAAGCCCACGCGGCGGACCTAAAATGGCTTCTGGAGTGGATCAGGAGGGTCCGGGGTGCTCCTCTTTTGGAAGGGAGCAAGGGCCAGTCTGGAGCAACCAGACTAGCAGTGGTGATGTCTTCGGTCGTCGTCGGGAAGGCCACAAGCCAGCGGGCTAGTAGCCAGACAACGCGGTGAGCAGCCAAAAAAAAAACAGAAGGGCCCCACGCAGATCTCGTGGATGCTGGGGGGCTGGTCTTCGGTGCTGGAGCTGCTCAGGGTCGGGGCTTCTCGGACCCCGAAGCACTCACCAGAGGATCCCTCGGCGGTCGTGCTGGATAGAAGTCGTGCAGTTCTGATGATGGCCGGTCCCTCGAGGTCTCGTCGCACCCACGGTTCTCAGCTTAGCTGTAGAGGTAGGTAGAGGTCAGAGGTGCCAGGGAAGCCGGGTCTCGTTGAGCTGGTCAGTCGGATTCCGGAGGAAGGACGTGCAGCAAACCGCAGTGTTCTTTAGATGGTGCCTGCGGATGCAGGGTGACTACTCCTTAGTCACAAGGGAGAAATCTTGAGAAGAGTCGAGAGTTCCTTTCGTGGAAAGTAGTTTCTTGATTCAAAGATGATCTAATTTGGAAGGGTCCCCGCTCCTGCCTTTATCCTAAAGAAAGGGGTGGGTACGCGACTAGGTCCTGCCCTAGGGGTGGGACCAGGAAGGGGGGTGGTTACACCCCTCTCCCATGCCTGACTTTCCCCAGCTCAGGGGCTGTTGTGCCCCTGGAACTGGTTCTAGCCGGCAGATGCGTAGTGAGCACCGGGGTGCCACTTGCAGTCACCTTCCTGTAAAGCCCTGCCTACCCAGGATACACAAAACCCTGTCTGGGATGGTGCTAGCACCGCCCCTGACAGGAAACCCTTTGTCCAAGCTCCCCTCGCTGGAAGGACTCCCAGCTGCAGGGGGTCAGACTTGTGTCTGTGGTGGCAGCATCCATTTTGTGATGCTGAGGCTTGAGTTAACTTTAACCGGGGTTCACAGTTACATACATGTCGTGTCCCTCTAGAAGGGTGGAATGCTAACCCCGTCGCCAGAATTGGTGAGGGGTTAGTATTCCAATTCGTATGACACCTTACTCGACATGTTTTGATAAAGCGATACCAAAGATAGCATTTAACCGCGAGGATTATAATGCACTTAAGAGTATATGGTACGCGTTATCATGGAACAGCTATTAGGACTTGGTTCCGCAAGCTGCAAACGGGCTCAGCTCATGCCAGAGCACCATCTCACACGATTCCAAGCACTCTGCCTTCAGGATTGTCAAGGCCTGCCATAGGAGTGACTGATAGGAATCTGTGTTTCCATTTTTAGGGTTAGATATAGGTATACTATATCTAAAGCAAAGGGTGATTACACCACCTTGCCCCAGCTGTCGTTCAGCCAGTTGTGTCAGATTTATGTATTAAATATTTTATTGAGCATAGGCAAAAAAAAAAATGCACCTCAGCGACTTCTGTAAGGGCCGCCACCACTCTAGGGAGGCCGAGATCAGCGACCCCGCGGATACCCCACCTAGGGCCAGCGGGTACATCATCTTATTAACACAGCAAGCCGCCTACAACCCAATGGGCCGGCCGCGTCTCAAGAGGTGCTACAACGGTGCAAGCTGGTCAGTGCTAGTGCATTGTAAGAAAACACGAGAAACAAAGAACTGTAAACAACCCCGCCACCCACCCCACCCCAGCCCTCCCTTCTCCTTGTCCATGTCCGGAATCCAGCTATAGGTCGTGAACCACCCTCAACAGTCAGTGGACGCCACGCGCGTGGGGCCTGTGCGCTTACGGGTATGTGTTTTGGGGTCCGGGAGAGGTGTTTCCGCCAAGCGTAGCAGACGCAGGTAGCGTGGGCAGCTCACCTCCCGAAACTCCCCGGTAAGCAAGGCGAGGAATGGCCGCCAGAGTTCCGCAAAGTCCGCCCCCCTCCCTGATGCTGCCAGCGATAGTTTCCCCATTCCCAGGATTGCCCACAGGCGGTGAAGCCACCCCAGTTGTAGCGGAGCCTGGGTCGCCCTCCAGTGCGCCACAATGTTTTGGACCGCAGCCCCAAGCGCAAGCGCGATCAGGCGCCCGCGCCAGGATTTCAGAGGATACATGAGTGCGTTTGGGAGGCCTAGTAGAATGTACGCTGGGAAGCGCGGCAGTTGTGTGTCTAGGTGTGCATCTATGAGATCCAGGATAGGGTCCCAATAGGGGCGCAGCGCCTTACAGCTCCACAGCAGGTGTTCCAGTGTCCCCAGTTCCCCACATCCCCTCCAGCATCTGTCACTGATTCGGGCATCCCAGTGGTGTAGTCTCTCAGGGGTGTGGTACCAGTATGTTGCTACCTTAGTTAATGTCTCGGTAAGGCCAGTGTGGTGCGCCGAGTGTCTGGCTCTATGGTACACCCCCTCCCATTCCTTCCTAGTGAGCTGCCTCCCCAAGTCCCTCTCCCACCGGACTTGGCCCGCATTGTACGTGTGTGCCTGCGTGAGTAGCAGCTGCTGATAGAGGTCCGATATCAACTTCTTATCCGAGGTGCGTGTCAGCAGCCATCGTTCGTAAGGCGTGAGGTGCCGTTGGGCTCCGGGCTGGATCGAGGGATGGAGCACCCAGTGGCGCACCTGCAGGTACTGCAAGCGTTCCGATTCGGCCACGCCGTAATCCGCCTTGACCTGCTGGAACGGCAGAATGCCCTTGATATCGAACATGTGTCCTGCCGCGCGACAGGGTGTCGTCCGCCACGTCGTGAACGCGCCGGTGTCCAAGCCCGGTGTGAAATCTGGATTCTCAAAGATGGGAGTCATGGGCGAGGGGAAGGTGGTCAGCCCCTTGGCCACGGCTACTCTATCCCACACTCGCAGGGCGGTGCCGGTGATTTCAGAGGCGTACAGGTTAGGGGGACGGTGTCGACGCGGAAGGAAGGGCACGCCTTGGAGGGTACGGCCGGCCACTGCCTGGTCCAGGAAGAGCCAGTGTTTACCGGACTCCAGCTGGAACCATTCCACAAAGGTGCGCAGCTGTGCCGCCTGGAAGTATAGTGTAAGGTCAGGCACGCCGACTCCTCCGTTCGCGGGGGGTAGGGTGGCGAGAGTATGTAGTTGTGTCAGATTTAGATGGCCAGCCAGGGGTGGCATAATACATGCTGCAGCCCCTGGTAGGCCCTGGGTACACCTATGCCCTGAGTTACAGGGTCTGATAAGGTGGCCCAGTACCAATTGGAAATGTACCTAAGGTACATGGAATCCATTTTAGAGAGAGAGCAGTAGGCCTGGGTTCTTGATTGGCAGGGCCCCAGGTCAACTAAGTCGGAAAACCAGCAAAACACCAGGCAAAAAGTTGGGGGCAACCATAGTCAGGTATCCACCTTCCTACACAACCCCACCCAAACGAAAGGAGATAAGGCTATACTTGACCAGGTAAGCCTATATTGCCTGAGTGGCCATATGAGGTGGTACATGCACTGGCATGGTTACCCCTTGTATCATGGTCCACTAAGCAACCCCTCACCCTAAGGGTATCTGAGGGTCTCCACCATAGGGAATCACTACCTGTGGTGTGCTTTGGCAAAGTAAAAGGCTGGTGTGGGAATGGAGTACTGAAGTGAGACTCCACTACTGTTGGGCTCACCTTCCTCCAATCACTATCCACCATATGTGCCTTTCTTTCCAGTACTGAGTTGCTATGAGCTCTCAGGGTCACCCTCTGGCTACCTAAAGCTGGAGGCTGAGTCCCTCTGTTTGGCTTACTGGAGGGACAGGTCAGGTTTGGGGTTTTAGGCCCCATGTTTGGCTGTGCCCAACAGTGTCCAGCTGTGGGAGGTCCCTAACTACTTTTAAGGGGGACTCGTCAGGGGTCTGTTTTATTTTCACTTGGCTAGGTCTACTAGCTTCAGTGATCCTAATCTGTTGATTGGGGAGTTCTTTTGGGCAGGGGGCCCTTTGGGGTCCACCACTGGCCTCCCAGACCTCTACAGCCCTGGGCTGACTGAGGCAGGGTAGAGAGGTGCAGGCTACCTGCTCCAGACTGGGTCCCACCTGGGAAGGGTCCCCTGCCATCAGGGGCTCTGCCAGGCTAGGCCTGACTACCTCTGGGGCAGTTCCTTCACCAGGGGTAGAGTCAGTTCCCTGAGGAGGCTGGCTCTCCCCTAGTGTCTGGGAGGGGGAAGACTTTTCTTCCTCCTCAATGCTCTCTGTTTGGGTGGAGTGATCCATTGTTTCAGGCTTCACAACCCCACTATCTGTTTGAGTAGAGGCTGAGATCATTACAGCCTTGCCAACCTTGTCAGGAAGGCACTCAGTTTGTGTTTGGGCTGTGACTGTCACAGCCCTCCTATCCTGTTCTGGAAAGTCTGTCTGAGCCTGGGCAGTGGCTACCACTGCTCTTCCAACCAGGGAGGAATGGTGCTTGGACTGGGGCTGTAGCTATTACTGCCCCACTAACCTTTCTGGGTAGGCCTATCATCCTGGAGTGGGTTTCTTGCTCCACCTCAGCCCATGCTGAGAGTTCTAGGTCATTCCCCAGTAAGCAATCTACAGGTAGGTTGTCTGTCACTGCCACTCTCATGGGCCCTGTGACATTACCCCAGCTGAGCTCGACTACTGTCATGGGAGGCCTTCTTTTCACTCCATGAACGTCTGTCACCTGATAAATGAAACCAGGGGTCAGTTGAGCAGAGGGGACCAGATGGTCAATCACCATAGTCATGCTGGCCCTTTGTGTCTCTGTATGCCTCAACTTTCTGACCATTGATAAAGGGCTCTTGTCTATACTTTCCCAAAATGTGGGAACCAGTAGTGAAGTTGGCAAACCCCATGCCAGTCTCACAGACAAGAGTGTTGTTAGGGGACCTGGCTAGGCCATAGTCCATCTGGTTTCCCACAGTAATGCCCACCACATTCTTGGGGGCACTCCCACCACCTGGGGGATTACCACTAGTGGTAACAGGAGGTCTGGGAGTATTACTTGGGGGTATGTTCTCCTTATTGTTGTTGGCCTTGGGACAACTGCTGTCACTTTTGTAATGGCCTACCTGTTTGCAGGTATGACAATAAGGTTTCATTTGGGTTTTGGGAGAAGTTTGGGACCCACCCCTTTCAGAGGAATTTTGGGGCCCTGTGGTTTGATCAGAAGATTTATTCCCACCCTTCTCTTGAGGCTTGGTTGATTCCTTCTTTTGGTCACCACCCTGGTTCTTAGGCCTGACCCTGGTTCTGACCCATTTGTCTGCCCTCTTACCCAATTCTTGTGGAGAGGTCAGATCAGAGTCTACCAGGTGCTGGTGTAATAACTGGTTCTGACAATTACTTAAGATTTGCTCTCTCATAATTAGATTGTACAATCCTTTAAAATCAGTAACCTTACTTCCCAGTAGCCAGCCTTCAAAAGCCTTAGTGGCACAATCAACAAAGTCAGCCCAATCCTGAGACTGAATTTTCTGGGTGTCTCTGAACATCAACCTGTACTGTTCAGTGGTTAAACCAAACCCATCAACCAGTGTATTCTTCAGGACTTGGTAATTGTTAGCATCCTCAGCTCTAGTAGTGAGGAGCTTATCTCTACCTTTGCCTTCAAAGGAGAGCCACAAGATAGCTGCCCACTGACTCTGGGGACACACTGTACAGTGCAAGCCCTCTCCAAAGCAGTCATCCATTTGTGGATGTCATCCCCTTGTTTAAAGGGGGGCACTATCTTACTCAGGTGTGTAGTGTCTAAACTCCTGTCTTTTTCTCTTGGGAGAATGCTGCCACCAGTGGGGTCTGCCCCACACAATTTCTGCTCTCTAGAAAAGGCAAGCCTCTCTTTGGCCAGGGCAAGTTCTTCCCTTTCAATCCTCAGATTGGCTTCCCTCATCTTAGCTTCATGCTCCCTTCTCTTAGGGGATGACATCCCTCTATGAGAAGAGGTCTGAGAGCCATTGGTTCGAATGGATCTGTTAGAGCTTCTGGACAGAGACCTAACTCGCCCACTCCCAATGTTAAGTCTGCCTGAGAGTGGCCCTGGGGGTCCCCCAAATCCATTCTCATGCCTACTTAAGTTGGACCTGGTGAGTCTCCTGACTTCTACCTGTCCCTTGTCTGCCTCATCCTCTGATAACTCCTCTTCCTCCTCCTCCTCAGCATCATCTGCTGCCTGGAGGGGGTGGTCAGAGTTACCAAATGGTCCCTCTAAGGGAGGCATGTTCCCATCTGGATGAGAAGGATCTGTGTTAGCAGCCCTCCGAGCATCATAAGTCTCTAAGAGACCAATCAGAAAAGGAATTGTAGGGTTAGAACCCTGTTTTAGCTTCCTGGATGTACAGATTTGTCTCATCTCCTGGAAGCTAAGAGCAGCATATCTGGAAGTGACCTGTAGAGAGTCCACAACCACAAGAGGGGTCTCTGAAGACTCTCCGTGGTTAGACATGCTTCTAGTGTGGTGTAAGTGATGCACCTACCTACACTATTTGTTTGCCTACTGATCCCTTGCTAAGAGTTGTAGTCAAGGTATGCTAAGCCTTGTTAAACTACAACAGCTGGTTCAGTAGAACTCAGAGTATTCTAAGCTAAGTTATATGTACCTTAACTTATGTGATCTTTCACAAAGATATTCTTAGGATACGTGTGGTAAAACAACAGCAAGCTCAAATCCCAACCGCTGCTCACCAATGTGAGAAGTTGGCCTGATATTCAGTGTTCACTATTCTAGTGATCACTATGTATCAGTCCAAACAACCCTTATGGTAATTGGTTGTAAGTCAACCGATAGACCAGCTATCCTAGTAGCATGGACAAGAGCAGTCTTCGGGCTAAACTCTAGAGGGCGTGTTAAGCCAGCTGTTATACCATCACATATACCCCTTGAACACCAAGTGAAAGGACACCACACAAGTGTTATGAAAATAAACAGTGTATTTATTTAGATCACAACAGCCCTGTACTCTTTATGAGGACAGGGTACTAAGCACACAACAAAACTCCTACGAAAATACTTTAAGTTGCACAATTTACACAAATGCCCGAGGGGCACGGAAAACCATATACCATGGAAGTGGAATGCGAAATTACTAGCAGGTAAGTACTGGACTAATAGGCTTTGGAATCGCTAGGGCTACGTTACTGAACCTTCAGATTACTAGTAGGAGGCCTAGGGGACTCGGGTACAGAGTGTGCACCCTCACGCGGGATGCGGGACAAAGTCTATGGAGGCAAGTAAAAGCAAAGTTAGTGTTCTCGGGCGAACCCGATAAGGTAGGTTGAAAACGAAAGTGGATCTGGACCCTTGGATAGTGAGGCTATGCTGGGGCACCGAAATGCCGAAGTTACCTAGCCCAGGGGCTGCGGCTGCATAGGTCTGAAAAGACGTCGGAAACCTTCGTTGACGAACCAGGAGCCTGAAAGAAGGAGTTGCTGGCAGGCGACCAGTGAAGATTGTTCGATGGATCCAAGCCTGGATCAAAGATGGAAGTCACCTGTAAGCAGAAGGGACCAAGTCCTGAATCACTAGCCAGTGATCAGATGGGCACCAGGATGGCACCGGATGGAGTCACCTCGACCAGGTGAGTGGGCGACGCTGGGCTCTGCAGTCTCACGGACCAGGAGGCGTTGTCGGCGACCAGGATGGAGGTACGAGCTGTCCCACGATGGTTGATGCTGTCGACGTCGCTGGACCCAGGATTGGGGCAACAAGTCTTGGCAAATTCAAGCCCACGCGGTGGACCTAAAATGGCGTCTGGAGTGGACCAGGAGGGTCCGGGGTGCTCCTCTTTTGGAAGGGAAAAAGGGCCAGTCTGGAGCAACCAGACTAGCAGTGGTGATGTCGTCGGTCGTCGTCGGGAAGGCCACAAGCCAGCGGGCTAGTAGCCAGACAACGCGGTGAGCAGCCAAAAAAAAAACAGAAGGGCCCCACGCAGATCTCGTGGATGCTGGGGGGCTGGTCTTCGGTGCTGGAGCTGCTCAGGGTCAGGGCTTCTCGGACCCCAAAGCACTCACCAGAGGATCCCTCGGCGGTCGTGCTGGATAGAAGTCGTGCAGTTCTGATGATGGCCGGTCCCTCGAGGTCTCGTCGCACCCACGGTTCTCAGCTTAGCTGTAGAGGTAGGTAGAGGTCAGAGGTGCCAGGGAAGACGGGTCTCGTCGAGCTGGTCAGTCGGATTCCGGAGGAAGGACTTGCAGCAAACCGCAGTGTTCTTTAGATGGTGCCTGCGGATGCAGGGTGACTACTCCTTAGTCGCAAGGGAGAAATCTTGAGAAGAGTCGAGAGTTCCTTTCGTGGAAAGTAGTTTCTTGATTCAAAGATGATCTAATTTGGAAGGGTCCCCGCTCCTGCCTTTATTCTAAAGAAAGTGGTGGGTACGCGACTAGGTCCTGCCCTAGGGGTGGGACCATGCCGGACTTTCCCCAGCTCAGGGGCTGGTGTGCCCCTGGAACTGGTTCTAGCCGGCAGATGCGTAGTGAGCACCGGGGTGCCACTTGCAGTCACCTTCCTGTAAAGCCCTGCCTACCCAGGATACACAAAACCCTGTCTGGGATGGTGCTAGCACCGCCCCTGACAGGAAACCCTTTGTCCAAGCTCCCCTCGCTGGAAGGACTCCCAGCTGCAGGGGGTCAGACTTGTGTCTGTGGTGGCAGCATCCATTTTGTGATGCTGAGGCTTGAGCTAACTTTAACCGGGGTTCACAGTTACATACATGTCGTGTCCCTCTAGAAGGGTGGAATGCTAACCCCGTCGCCAGAATTGGCGAGGGGTTAGTATTCCAATTTGTATGACACCTTACTCGACATGTTTTGATAAAGCGATACCAAAGATAGCATTTAACCGCGAGGATTATAATGCACTTAAGAGTATATGGTACGCGTTATCATGAAACAGCTATTAGGACTTGGTTCCGCAAGCTGCAAATGGGCTCAGCTCATGCCAGAGCACCATCTCACACGATTCCAAGCACTCTGCCTTCAGGATTGTCAAGGCCTGCCATAGGAGTGACTGATAGGAATCTGTGTGTCCATTTTTAGGGTTAGATATAGGTATACTATATCTAAAGCAAAGGGTGATTACACCACCTTGCCCCAGCTGTCGTTCAGCCAGTTGTGTCAGATTTAGATGGCCAGCCAGGGGTGGCATAATACATGCTGCAGCCCCTGGTAGGCCCTGGGTACACCTATGCCCTGAGTTACAGGGTCTGATAAGGTGGCCTAGTACCAATTGGAAATGTACCTAAGGTACATGGAATCCATTTTAGAGAGAGAGCAGTAGGCCTGGGGTCCTGATTGGCAGGTCAACTAAGTCGGAAAACCAGCAAAACACCAGGCAAAAAGTTGGGGGCAACCATAGTCAGGTATCCACCTTCCTACAAGTAACATATCAGTGTCATTATGTTTTGGTCCAAATTCCAGCCAATCAGGCTGTAGTTCCCTCTAGAACCTTCTCCTCAGAAGCCCAAGTCCTCAGATTTACGTAGCACAAAGTAACCAAAAGTGTCTGAGGAGAAGAGAGCCTCTGAGGGGAGGAAGGGCGGGTCGCATGTGTATCTATGAAAGACACCAATACTGGAGAACCACAGTTTACAGGTAAGTAACTTATGTTCTTCTCCAGTATTAGGGTGTCTTTCTTAGATTCACATGCTTGAATAAGAGTAGAAAGCAGTAAATCATCATATAAGTCATAAAGGTAACACTAAACTTCAAGCATACAAGAACATATCATAAATATGTAATATATCAATATTCAAGAGAAAAAACCATTATGACTGGAGGCGGGTAGCAACAGAGGCTCACCTTTAATGGAAAAGATTCCGCAGCACCGCTTGTCCCATCGCTGCATCTGCGGCATCTGTTGATTGCAGACAGTAGTGCTTCGTAAAAGTATGGCTGCTCGACCATGTAGCAGCTCTGCAAATGTGCCGCAGAGGTACCCCTGCAAAGAGGGCAGTAGAAGCTGACACAGCTCTAGTTGAATGAGCACGTACTGGAGCCGGAAGAGGCTTGCCAGCCCGTTGATGACAAAAAGTAATGGTAGAAGAAATCCACCTAGTAATAGTCTGTTTGGTAACAGGGGTTCCTTTGCAGATCGGCCATAGGCCACGAATAATTGATCCGATTTCCTGAAAGATGCAGTGCGCTGAATGTAAAACTTGAGACAATGTTTCAAATCCAAGGAATGTAATGATCGTTCCGCAGGAGTTTGTGGATCAGGAAAGAAAGTCTTTAAAATGACTGGTTTATTGAGATGGAAATCACTAGGGACTTTCGGAATAAATTTAGGATTAGTTCGTAGCGTAACAGCCTCCTTGGAGAACTGGAGAAAAGGAGGCTGAATTGTGAATGCCTGAATGTCACTGGCACGCCTCGATGATGTCAAGGCGAGCAATAGAGCACGTGAGGAATTTTAAGCTTGCTGAGTGGATGGGCTCGAAAGGAGGTAGGAGGAGCTGAGACAAAACCAGATTTAAGCGCCAAGCAGGTGGAGGACGACGAATGGGTGGAAACATACGGAAGAGGCCTTTGAAAAACTGTTGGATGATTCTAGATGAATACAGCGAGGTGGAACCATCATGACGGAAGCGGGAAAGTGCTGCCAAAAACACCTTAAGAGTGGAGTGGGAAAGTCCTGACTTTGCAAGGGATAGGAAGAAAGGTAGGATCTGTTCTGGTTTGGCGGTCATTGGATCCAAGGCTTTGGTGTGGCACCAGACATAGAAACGCTTCCACTTCAACTGATAGGTTTTAATGGTGGATGGAGTGCGAGCGTGCGCTAACACCTCTCTGCAATCTTCGTCGATGGTTAGACGCGCAAATTCATTGTGTTCAGGTTCCAGGCATGGAGCTGGAGGTATGCCGGATGTGGGTGGCAAATCTGCCCTTGCTGCATCGTGAGGAGATGAGGCAGAGGATGAAGCGATATTGGCTCATTCTGGGAAAACAAGAGCAGGTCCGAGAACCATGGGCGTCGCGGCCACTTGGTTGCGATCAGGATGACATGACAGGGTTGAAGTCTCATCCTGTGCAACAGGCGCGGAATCAGGGGAAGCGGAGGGAAAGCGAAGATGGATTCGTTCAACCAGCTGATCGAAAATGCATTTCCGCTCGACTCTCTGTGGGGATGAAGACTTGCAAAGCGTTGGCATTTCCTGTTGGCGGCAGTCGCTAAGAGATCCATCTGCGGCTGGCCCCACTGACAGAAAATGAACTCGAGAGTTGGTTGGTTGAGTTCCCACTCGTAATTGTCCGAGAGAGACCTGCTGAGTGAATCCGCCAGAACATTGGAAACACCCAGCACATGGATGGCTGTAAGATGAATTTGATGACGAATCGCCCATTCCCATATCTCCTGTGCTTGTTGGGAAAGCAGAAGGGACCTTGTGCTGCCCTGTTTGTTTAGGTAATGCATGCTGGTGGTATTGTCTGTCCTCACCAGCAGAGATTGGCCCTGTACTATCCGTAGAAAAGATTTCAGGGCAAGGAAGATCGCAAGAAGCTCTAGGCGGTTTATATGCCAAGTGCGTTGGATTACAGTCCATCTTCCTTTTACTGACATTCCTTTGAGATGCGCTCCTCAGCCCTCCAGGGACGCATCGGTTGTAAGCGTCAGAGTCGGAGTAGCGTCTTGAAAAGACCGACCCATGGAGATGTTCGGAGGATGAGCCCACCACTCCAGTGCCACCTGAATGCGGGGCGTGAGAAGGATCCTGTCGTTGAATGATCCTGAGATCTGTTTCCACTGCTTGTCTAATTCCTCTTGCACGACCCTCATATGTAGCCTGCAGTGGGGAATCAACTGTATGGCCGAGGAAGCCATGCTTAGGAATGATTTCAACATCCGGACTGAAACGTACAGTTTTGACTGCAGGAATCGTACCATCTTGAGCATGTGGTCCTGTCTCTCCTGGGAGACAAAAACCTTTGCCAGCTGAGAATCTAGTGAGACTCCTAGAAAATCTCGCCGCTGTGACGGGCGAAAGTGTGACTTCTGGCAATTGATGGAAAGGCCCAAGTTTCAAAAAAGGGAAATGCAAGACTAAGTGTGCTGGATTGCCAGTTGGAGGTTCGGAGACTTTATAAGACAATCGTTCAGGTATGGATAAAATTGAATGCCTTGTAGGCGCAGAAAGGCAGCTACCGGGGCCATGATCTTGGTAAAGACCCTCGGTGCTGAACGTAGGCCGAACGACAGAACTCTGAATTAGAAGTGTAGGTGTCCGACTGTAAAACGAAGATACTTTCTGTGCCTGGGGTGAATCGGCACATGAAAGTGTGCGTCCTGGAGGTCGATCATGGAGAAGAACTCTCCCGGATTGAGATAATTTAAAATCTGGAGCAAGGTCAACATTTGAAATGTTTTTGACGTGATGAATTTGTTCAGGGCCCTTAGATCCAAAATGGGGCGCCACTCTCCTGACTTTTTCTTGACTAGAAAAAAGCGGGAGTAAAACCCCTTGCCCTGCTGGCCTTGTGGTACGACCTCGATAGCACCTTTTCTGACCAATAATTTGACTTGAGTCAATAGTTCTTTGAAATGGGGAGGAGGCGGGCCAGTAGGGGGGCGATTGGGAGGAAATTTTGTAAACTCCAAGGTATGTCCTTTTGAAATCACATCCAGGACCCATTGATCGGAAGTTATGTTTGACCAATTCAAGATGTAATTTGAGATTCGACCTCCAATTCTTACAGTCGGTGGAAAATTGACGCTGGGACTGTCACTGTTTCTTTGTATTTGAACCACCTCTGTAGGTGGTTTTCCTCTGGTATGGTCTGGAAGAGGTCTGTCGATTCTGGGACTGGTAAGTTTGTCTTTGCCGGTTGTCATTGTAGGAGCGATATTGGTTTGATCCACGAAAAGTGGAAGAGTTGCCACCTCTACCACGTGCTCCTCGAAATGGCCGCTTTCTATATTGGAGAGATCCTAACGGCTTGGCCGTATCCGTATCTTTTTTGATCGATTCAAGGACCTTATCAACATGTTTGCCGAAGAGCGATTCACCATCATAAGGTAGATCAAGGACTTTAGCTTGAACTTCAGGGCGAAATGCTGTCGATTTTAACCAGCCTTGACGCCTCAAAACAGCAGCCCCCGCCAATTGCCTAAACCCCATGGAGGAGATATCAATGGCGCAGTCAATGATCTCCGAGGAGATCTTTTCACCCTCCTGAATGATGGCTTGTGCTTTCCGCACGAATGGCATCCGGTAATTGTGGAAACAATGCTGCAATCTCGGACCACATTTGGCGGTCATACCGCCCAAGAATAGCCAAGGAATTAGCTGCCCTTACAGTGGTGGCTGCCATGGTGGTAAACTTTTTTCCTATGGAATCCAGCTTTCGGCCTTCCTGATCTGGAGGAGAAGTGAGGGGTGTGGAAGGATTGCGAGACCTTTTTTGGGCTGCCTGAGTAATGACGGAATCCGCTTTAGGTTGTGACACTAAGCATGTCGGAGAATCTGCTGGTGCCTTATATTTTTTATCGAGTCTTGGCAGGACAGCCGGGATCAAATTTGGTCGCTCCATCAATTTGAGACCTTCATTCCAAATGTGGTCGATTATTGGAATAGTGTGAGCTTGCCTTTGAGGTAGGTGTTTAAAATCGTAAAGAAAACAGTCAGTCTATTGGACGTCTAGAGTGAGATGAAATCTCTTAGCAGCGCGGACCATCAAGTTGTGGAAGCTGCCCATGTCCACAGGAGGCAAAGCTAATGGTGACGTTGGTGGAGTTAAAGGTGTGTGAGCCCTGTAATCATCCCACTCTTGAAGGTCATTTTCATCATCATCATTCGGATCCGTATTGTGAGGGTCTGGATCCTCATTGTCCGTATCATGCTGGGTACGCACCGGTGATCTTGATGGAACTGGTGCAGAGGCTTGTGGTTGTGGAGGAGGTTGCGGCACTGGAGAAACAGGCCTAGACGGTGGGAATCTGCGATTATAATCGTCTAGCATGTGCTGCAGATTCATTACCAAAGACAGCGGTATCTGTGTTGTTTGTTCTGACATAGGTGCCTCTGACCTGTCTACAGGAAATAGATCTGTCCCATCTTCGACGTTCTCTTCCTCCTCCTCATCATAATCCTGGCACTTGATGTGTAGCTCGGATGGACTAGTCGCTTGTCCATAAACATTATCCAGCTCTGAATCATCATTGGAGTCCTCCTCCGCAGACTGAAATAATTTGTCAGGAAGAGTAGAACCACTCTTTATGGGACTCAACTGTATTAGAGGTACTCGTTTCAGCCTGGAAGCAGTGACCCCTGTGAAAGTGGTAGCCGTGGCCAAAGAATGGTGCAGCGTCGACGAGCCCGTCGACGTGATGGTGGAAGAGTCAAAAGCCGGTTGAGGCATCTGCACTGTGTCTACAGGCAAAGAATCCGTTGACGGATGTGATTTAGTCTTCGTCGCCGAAGATTTTCTCGCCGTCGACGGCGTAGTCGACGAGGGAATAGATTTGCTCGTCGACGAAGATGGTCCCGTCGACGAAGGATGGACCGTCGTCGAGGTGGCAACCGTCGACGAAGTTGTCGTCGACGGTAAGGCAGTCGTCGACGAAGTAGTCGTCGACGAGGCAGGTCCCGTCGTCGGGCTACGGCCCGTTGACGATGCTGTAATCTTGGTCGACGACGAGGAGTGCGTCGACAAATGGCGCGTTGACGGTTGTTTCTTCGTTGACGAGGTGGATTTGATAGCCGTCAACGGGATCTTTAAGACAGAGGTAATGGGCCTCACCTCGTGTGTTGTCGAACTTGTCGTCGACGAGGTGGACGTTGTCGACGTAGTTCTCGAAGATATTGAGCATGTCGTCGTCGACGTGGAGACAGCATATACGGATTTCATCGTCGTCGATGAGCCCATCGACGAGCCAGTGCCCGTTTTTGAGGAAGAAGGCATGGCTTTGGACAATGACGCCAGAGAGCCAGGTCTCGTAGGCGCAATTGGAGGTAAATCTTGTGGGGAGACAACTTTAGAGATTTCTACAAGTCTCCGACCCACGTTTTTGAGAGGTCTTAGACTGGAAAGAAGAGACACTCTCATCCTCCGAGACCACAGTGTCCGTTGTCTTCAACTTCTGAAGCCACAGAAGGAGACGGACCTCTCTGTCCCTTAAAGTTTTAGGTGGAAAAGTACAGCAGTACTTACAGGTCTTCACTTCATGGTCCGGGTAGAGGCAGTAAATACATTTACTGTGTGGATCTTCATGAAAGAGACGCAATTTTCCACAGGATGGACAAGGTCTGAACAAAGGTTTCCTTGAAGAAGACATTTTGAGAAGAAAAAACAGCTAAGTAAGATGAAAAACTGAGCAGAGCTCATGGAGACTCCCTTCACACGACGTGCGGTAGAAAATCTGAGGACTTGGGCTTCTGAAGAGAAGGTTCTAGAGGGAACTACAGCCTGATTGGCTGGAATGTGGACCAAAACATAATGACACTGATATGTTACTAAGTTGAGTTTCTCCCTTAGGCTTTCTATGGGCCTATTCTGTTCTATGGTACTTTTGAGTTTTTTGGATACTTTACTGTATTTTATGTATGTATATATATATATATATATAATTATGGTACTTTTTTACTTATATATGCATATTTTACTGCTGTTTTATGTACCGTGGGACTCCCACTTCGACGACGGGGAATATTCAAGCATGTGAATCTATGAAAGACACCCCTAATACTGGAGAAGCTTGATTTTTGATAAATGCCAATATTCACATTTCATGTACTATTTTTCAGATCAATCAATCAATCAATCAATCAATCAATCATAACATTTGTAAAGCGCACTACTCACCCGCGAGGGTCTCAAGGCGCAGAGGGGAGGGGTGCTGCTACTGCTCGAAAAGCCAGGTCTTGGGTAGCCTCCTGAAGGTGAGTAGGTCCTGGGTCTGCCATAGGAGGATGGGGAGGGTGCTCCAGGTTTTGGCGGCAAGGTGGGAGAACGATCTGCCGCCGGTGTTCATTCTTTGGATGTGGGGGACGGTGGCAAGGGCGAGGACGGCGGAGCAGATGCCAAAATCATTTAGCTGTCTTATTTCAATTCCTTAGTAAATCATGACTGTGAGAAGTTGGCCTGGCGTATGATGTCCACTATTCTAGTGGGCACCTTGCACCAGTCCAAACGACCCTTATTGATGGTAGGTCTAAGACAACCTTTATAGAAAGCTATCTTAGTTGTAGCTGTGGAGAGCTAAGTCTTGAAGGAATGTAAAGCAGCTTGTTTTAACAGTCTATAATCTCTTGAATGACCAAATAAAAGTACACCACATAAGGTATATATATATATATAAAATATATGTATTTATTCTAAACACAACCCCTCTAGTCTCTTTATGAGGCTAGAGGCAAAAGTACAATACAAGGACTTAAATAGCACACAGTAAACTAGCACAGTATACGTTTTGCCATAGGGGCTTCACAAACCATATACAAAGAAAATGGTATAAGAACCACGTGAGGGATAGAAGTGAGGCCTAGGGCCTGTAGAACCGCTGGGGCAACCAGGAACCACAAATAACAAGACGATGGTGGAGGGCTAAAGGGATATTTAAAGACCAGCCTAAGTTATATCCCCAGAAAGAACAGCATATACAACAAACAAACTTAGGGGTCTAAACTAGAAACCCTGTTAGGATCTCTTACAAGCTACCTTAACGTCTGATTTAGTCCATTAAGATAAGGAAGTGACTACCATATTTAATTAACAAACCAAATCACCAAAACATGGGCCACCTGTGATTGTCGATCACCCTCATTGAGGATTCCCATCAATGTCTTGTATGGATCAATATTCTCATCTGGTAATCCTGCAAGGGTATTGTGTCTCTTGATCATTGAGACATCCAGTATACCCCCATAGTTGGCTTGGGGTAACGACCCACAATCACTTTACCGAACCATATGATGTTGATCTGATGGGAGAGTACAGTGCAAGAAAATTAGAAGTGTGGTGATTAAAATAGGATAGGGAACTTATCAAAAGACTTTTTATTAAGCATAAGCCCCTTCCGGTTTCAAAACAAAAACAGTGCAAAAAAGTAATCGCAGTTTAAACAAATAGCTGCGAGAGGGCCAACATGTTTCAGCTATCATGGAAAGGGCCAATAGGCTTTCGTCAGGGCCTCTGTTCTATATAGATGCTACTGCCTAGTTGAGGTTAAATGTGTGAAAAATAATAAGAATTATAAAAAACACACAAGTGAATTAACAACAGTAAAGGATATAGTTCTCCTTCATCTGCCTGAATTCCTCCTTGGTACCTGGTGTATTGTCAACATCCAGGGTCCCCGGGGAAAGGACCTCACCTCTTCCTGGACCTGGCTCAGGAACCGTGAGAACCCGCTCTGTCTGTCGTTGTCTCGGTCTGTGACTGAGTCAGGGGGAGGCTCACAGACCGAGACAACGATGGACAGAGCGGGGTCTCACGGTTCCTGAGCCAGGTCCAGGAAGAGGTGAGGTCCTTTCCCCGGGCAACCTGGATGTTGACAATACACCAGGTGCCAAGGAGGAATTCAGGCAGATGAAGGAGAACTATATCCTTTACTGTTGTTAATTCACTTGTGTGTTTTTTATAATTCTTATTATTTTTCACACATTTAACCACAATTAGGCAGTAGCATCTATATAGAACAGAGGCCCTGACGAAAGCCTATGGTCCCTTTCCATGATAGGCTGAAACATGTTGGCCCTCTCGCAGCTATTTGTTTAAACTGCGATTACTTTTTTGCACTGTTCTTGTTTTTAAACCGGAAAGGGCTTATGCTTAATAAAAAGTCTTTTGATAAGTTCCCTATCCTATTTTAATCACCACACTTCTAATTTTCTTGCACTGCACTCTCCCATCAGATCAACATCATATGGTTCGGTAAAGTGATTGTGGGTCGTTACCCCAAGCCAACTATGGGGGTATGCTGGATGTCTCAATGATCAAGAGACACAATACCCTGGCAGGATTACCAGATGAGAATATTGATCCATACAAGACATTGATGGGAATCCTCAATGAGGTTGATCGACAATCACAGGTGGCCAATGTTTTGGTGATTTGGTCAGTTAGTTAAATATGGTAGTCACTTCCTTATCTTAATGGACTAAATCAGACGTTAAGGTAGCTTGTAAGAGATCCCAACAGGGTTTCTAGTTTAGACCCCTAAGATTGTTTGTTGTATATGCAACCAGGAACCACCCAAGGTAGGAGCGCAGGAGACCCACGGGCGACGCGTGCAGTGTCTAAACACAGCCACGAATCACCATTGACTTCTATGGAGGAATACAAGTTACAATTTTAAAGATTAAGGACACTGGGGAGTGAACTACTATGAAACCCTTTTAGACTTAGACACTTCGTGAGTCAAGACGCACAGGAGCACTGGGGTACTCGTGTTACCTCACCAAGGTAAGCCAGATGCATAGATGTCTTTTGGTGTTGGGTTTCGTCGTCGATTCCAATGGAGAGCTGGGAAGAAGTGCAGCAGGCGACCAGAGGAAAAGTGTCCGGGTGGATCCAAGGGTGGATCGGAGATCTGAAGAACCTGAAAGCAGAGGGGTTAGAGTCTGGGTCACTAGCCAGTGACCAGGATGTCGACAGGAAGATGCCAGTCGATGTCTGGTGCTTTAAGGTGAAGTAGGTGAAGCTTGACTCTTCAGCCACGAGGTCCAGGAGGCGTCGACAACAACCAGGAGCTGGATTCGATGCCCCATGAAGGATGTCGAGTGCTGCAGCATTGGTATCGGGATTGGACCCAACAAGCCTTGGCAACAGCAACCCGCGCAAGAAGACCAGATTGGCTTTGGTGCAGACCAGCAAGGTCTGAGGGACTCACCCTTTGGAGGGGAGTCAGAGCACGTCTGGAGCAACCAGGAAAACCCAAAAAACAAAGGATTGTCCTTTGTGGGGACCCACTAGCCGGCGGACTAGAGATTGCGAAGGAGCATCGAGCTGCACTGAAGAAAGGGGACTCACGGAACACTCATGGAGTGCAGGCCTCTCAGCTTCGGTGCAAAAAGTGCTCGGGGCAAGGGCAACAAATAGCCCAATGCACAGCTTCGGGAAACTTCGGGAAGTAGGTGCAGTTGCAAAATTGCAGGATGTCCAGGAGTTCCGGTCCCACGTCTCTCGTGACAGCTGCGGGTCTCAGCTTTGCTCGGATCTTGTGTCGGCCTCAGAGATGTCTGGAAGTCTGTGTCCTGTGTCTCAGATTCTTCGGGATCCGGCGGAAGCCTCAAAAATGCAGACTGGCAAGATGCCCTTAGGTGCCTGTTTGAACAGGGAGGTCACTCCTTGACCCCAAGGGAGATTTCTTCAGTCTTCCAGTCGATATGCAATGTCAAAGGTCCATGATTTCTGTTTCAGAGTTTCGTCCAGGGTAATCTAAAGTCCTAGTGACTGGGTTCCAATAATCATACTAGTTTAGGGGATGGACTAACTCCAAGGTCCCACCTATGGGAGGACCTGGGGAGGGGGTGCTTACACCCCTTCCCCTTTGTCCAGTTTCGCGCCAGAGCTGGGGCTGAGTGTCCCAGCAACCGGTTTGAACTGGGAAATGCATGGAACACCTTGTGTGCCCCAGGCAGTGTCTAAAAAGCATTCACTGAATGCAACCCACCCTGCCCGAATACACTAAAGCCTGTCCGGGGAGGTGCTGGCACCTCCCTGGACAGGAAACCTATTGTCCAGGCCTCCCCTGCCAGAGTTTCGTCCAGCAGCAGGAGGTCAGACTCGTGTCTGTGGCAGCAGCATTCATTTTGTGATGCTGAGGCTCTTTAAAACTATTACCGGGTATACCAGTGTGTACATGTCTTCTCCCTCTAGAAGGGTGGAATGCTACCCCCACCACCAGAACTGGCGGTGGGGTGGGGGTAGTATTCCAAAGCGTTTGACACCAAACACGACATGTTTTGATAAAGCCAAACCAAAGTTAGCATTATCCGCGAGGATTATAATGCACTTAAGAGTATATGGTATGGCTATATCATAGAACAACTATAAGGAAGGATTTCTGAAGCTGCAGAGGGGCTCAGCTCATGCTAGGGCACCCTCTCACACAAAATCAAGCACTCTGCCTTCAGGATTGTCAAGGCCTGCCATAGGAGTGACTTATAGGTTAATATGTGTCTATATGTATAGGTAGTTATAGGTATACTATAACTCAGTAAGGGGTGCTTACGCCACCTTACCGAGGCTGCAAGTGCAGACCTGTGGTGCCATTTTGGAAGGCCTCCCAGGGATGGCATAGTACATGCTTCAGCCCCTGGTAGGCCTCTGGGGTACCTATGCCCTTGGTACCTAAGGTACCATATACTAGGGGCTCACAAGGTAACTCAGTAAACAATCTGGTATGTACCTAAAGTACATGCAATGAATTTAGAGAGAGAACAGCTAGGCTGTGGTCCTGATTAGCAGGGCCACAGCCAGACTAAAGTCGAAAAACCAGTGAAACACAGCAAAAGTGGGGGTAACCATAGGAAGCAGACCGGTCTCTCCTACAATGACCTTTAAGTGTATCAATGCATCAGTACGTTTAACTTCAATACATTATTATATGTCAAAAATAATAACTTTAAGGAACTGCTATTCCAAGAACAGGTATTTTAATGTGACTGAGTGAGAAAAGAGCGAAGATGGCCAGACAAGGGCGTGGACCCTAAAACTACACAACACCACCATTGAACGAGACTGCAACTTGAACGGGCAAAGATATTCTCAAAAAAGACCTCAATAAAGGCAACCATCATTTGGAACTGCATGAAGACTACTAATAAATCCCCACATTCAGAACACATCTGAGTCTAATCTGGTACAAGTGTCTAAGTTTCAAGATATCCTCTGGGGCAGAGAGATTTCAAGAAGCAATCATGAAAGACATCAGAGCAAAGTAAACATATTCGATTACAAGATGACGTCTAGGTGTATGAGACTTCTGTAGAAGCACACACCAAACCTCTAGAATGCATAAGCCAAGTGCTGCCGGAGGTCATACCAACACTCAACACAAATAAGGAAAAGTTTCACAAGACCAACCAGCGTTTCTACAGGCGTGTCTTTTAATGCAACTCATGCGGCTGAACCAGGACAAAATAACAGCACCGAACAGCACACCAAGTCCAACCAATGTGAGTGATGTCAGGTCATTCCTGGGAATGTCATACAAAATGATACCATGAAGTATCTTGCCCTGGGAGAGGTGGCAAAACAAGGCCAGACATTTTACTGGATACCTCGGCGCGAACAATCCTTCTATAAGATTAACCTGTTTATCGCGGTGAACATTCCGCCGCGGTGCGGGCGTTCTGAAGGGTGGGCGGGGCTGCGTCGGTCAATGGTCGTGAGCAGCACCAGGGAGAGCACGGAACTGGTTAAAAGCAAAAGTCAGTGAACTGAGAAAATAAAATTTCCCCTGAAACTATGCACAGAGATCACTCTGGATGTGAGATTAGTAGGTCTAGCTGCCATATTGGCGCAATATCAAAGGGGACATGATCAGTGCTAAACTGTAGCCTATGCTAACTGAAATCGAACAGACCTCGAACGAGTTTGGCTGTAGTTTGGACATATGAACTTTTCCAAATATCCATTCATGACAAGCATGTGCAATTGTTGCAGGTCATAAGGCTTTGCTGACAATGTTTGGCAACTTATCAAAGACATTGTAAAGATTGTTACAAGTGCCAAGTGACTAGAAAAGTCAGTGCTTTAAATGAGAATGTAGGAGGTCAGGTACTCACTACCCCCAGACTTCCTGTCTGCTATGGAGTGGTGCCGAATAAAAATATAACAGCAGTGCTGAAAAGTGCAGGCACTCTCCCTTTCAAATTAAAGAAGTGCAGGTACTTTCCCACTCAAATTAAAGAAGTGCAGGTACTCTCCCTCTTTTTTTTTATTTTAAAAACACACCTTATTATCAACTGCGAGTGATGATAATGACAGTAACAGGTACATAATTAACTGTACAGTCTTTTCTGATTATTCCCCTCCATTGTATGCAAAACGAATAAGAGACATATCCATATCTCATGTATAAGACAACATATCTTGTCGGAAGGTAACTCAAGCCTTGATGTCATGACCCAACATATCATTTGAAAAGTGTGTTCGATACAGCTCAAATGTCAATGCAATGACATGCATTTTTATAGTTAAACAAGAACTTCTAAAAACCTTCTTATTTGAACCAATCCCCGGCCACCCCCTCCCACTCCTGGTCCGGCTATTTACGGCAGTGCCACCACCCGCGGGGAATCTCTGGTAGGTCTCAATCTATAGGGTACGTGAAACAAAATGATGTCACCTGTGTCCGCTGTGTGGGCCTTTAGCACAAAAAGTGCCTGGGAATTCAGGAGCACTACTGGGACCCTGCCACCTGTGTTGGGATTAAATCAAGTGTTTCTAATTCGATCAGCACGGCTTCCCATTCAAGAGCTATAAGGTGCTTTCGTAGCCCTTTCTCTTCCTCCCTCCTAAGAGCTGCTCCCCCCGCCCGACCCCACTGTACTAAGTCCGCCTGCCACACAGTCACCGCAGTGGATCTAGGGGACTTCCATCGCATTGTTATGGTCCTAATGGTTAAAATAAGTGCTAGGTCTAGGAATTTCAGCCCAGCTTTTTGCTTCCTTGATCGTCCACGTAGTCCTGCAAGGCAAGGTAGGGCTTCGTCTGGTACCGGTAGTTGAGTCACAGTAATGAGGACGTGGCGGACCGCAGTCCAATAACTCCGTAATCGGGGACAAGACCACATCATATGGATGAAGTCCGCTTCATCACCTCCACAACGAGGGCAACTGTGAGGGGAATCCGGAAACATACAATGTATTTTCTTGGGGGTAAGATATGATCTATGAAGCACCATTGTTTGAATAAATTTAAGTCTGGCATTACGTGATACTCTTTTGGGGTGTTCTAGTATGGTCTGCCATGCTTTATCCGTAATTTCAGTGTCAAGAGTCCTCTGCCCAAAGGGTTCTAAGAGAGGTACTCTCCCTCTTAAATGAAAGAAGTGCAGGCACTCTCCCTCTCAAATTAATGAAGTGCAGGCACTCGCCCTTTCAAATTAAAGAAGTGCTGGTGCTACCACTCTCAAAGAAGTGCAGGCACTGTCTCTCCCTCCCTCAAATTAAAGAAGTGCAGGCACTCGTCCTTTCAATCAAACAATCAATCAATCAATCACTGCATTTATAAAGCGTGCTACATACCCGTGAGGGTCTCAAGGCGCTGGGGGGAGGGGGGCCGCTACTGATCGAAGAGCCAGGTCTTGAGGAGTTTTCTGAAGGCCAGCAGGTCCTGAGTCCGTCATAGGCTGGTGGGGAGAGCATTCCAGGTCTTGGCGGCGAGGTAGGAGAAGGATCTGCCGCCGGCGGTGGTTTTCCGGATACGAGGAGCTGTGGCGAGGGCGAGGTTGGCTGAGCGGAGGTTTCGGGTGGGGGTGTGGAAGCTGAGTCGGTTGTTGAGGTGTTCAAATTAAAGGAGTGCAGATACTCCCACTCTCAAAGAAGTGCAGGCACTCTCCCCCTCAAATTATTGAAGTGCAAGCACTCGCCCTTTAAAATTAAAGAAGTGCAGACACTTTATTTGAAATTAAAGAAGTGCAGGGAGTTAGCATATGGCCGTACCTGCCCATTTAAAGTAATAATCCTTCCCCTACATCAGGGAGTGCTTAGTGCAATGAAGCCGTAGACTTCTTCGAACTACTGAAATCAGATAAATACATCATGGGTGATGGATGAGTATTCCAGGATACATTTATTTATTTGAAAAGTGTTACATAGGACGAAAAAGACCCATCAGTGTATCAGAGAGCTGTACAAAGAAGCAGAAAGGTTAAACAGGTAAAAGAAAAACAATAAACAGACATGAGGTTAAACAAGATGTACATTGCATAGTAGGAAGGTAGGTTAGTGCTGTAAACAACAACAAAAAAGTTTGTTAGGGTGGCTACAGGCCTATTGTCGCTAATAGCTATTCAGGAGTAATCCTTGAACTTTTTTGAATGAGGCGGTCGAGGGGCTAGTTCTAATTTTGGGAGGAGAGCATTCCATATTCTCAGAGCAAGACCGGAGAAGGTGCTGTTGTAGGTTCTCTTTTTTTTAACTTTTGTGGTTTCAACAGTAGAGTGTTAGAACTTCTTAGGGTTTGATTCACACCAGATAGTTCAAGTTTTTTTGGCAAGTAAGTGGGAGTGTTATGATGCTGTGGTTCGTGCGTCAAGCAGGCTATCTTGTACTGGATCCTTGCTTCGACAGACAGACAGTTGAGTTGAATTAGATCTGGTGTGATGTGATCATGTTTTCTTGATCCTGTCATGAGTCTGGCAGCAGAGTTCAGAGTTGACCTTGTAGGGAGCCAGTTTAGCTTTGGGTAGCCCTACCAGGGACACAATTGCGTAGTCTAAACGGGTAAAAACTAGGGATTGGACTGCTAGCTGCACGTCATCAGGAGGCAGGAACGGTTTGGTTTTCCTTAATGTGCTGAGTTGGTGATTGGCTCCTCTCGTTGTTGCACTGATATGGTCTTACATATTCAGGAATTTGTCCAAAGTTATGTCTAATGATCTAGTGGAGTCAACAACATGTGAAATGTAATTGATGGCCATTAGTTGTTTCCGTCAATCCTGAATAGGGGCAGAATGATTGTGGGGGCAATCAAATTCCGTCTTGAGGGTATTTAGTATAAGGTGGTTGTGAGATAACCAGTGATTAGTTTTCAGAAGAGCACAGTTAAGATTTTTGATATCATCCGGTGAAGAAATGTTCATGTACAATTTAGTATAATCGGCGTATATATGTGATAGTGTATGTTTGTGCAGTTCAGAATTTCGGTGTGGTTCCATGTACAAGTTGAAAAGTGTGGGTGAAAGTGCGGATACTTGAGGCACTCCAATTGAGACCGGTTTACTGTTAGGAAGGTCATGGTTGACTTTGATTCTTT
The DNA here is from genome assembly GCF_964263255.1 of Lissotriton vulgaris. Lineage (NCBI taxonomy): Eukaryota > Metazoa > Chordata > Amphibia > Caudata > Salamandridae > Lissotriton > Lissotriton vulgaris. Next base: position 72,850,132 of record NC_141700.1, read on the forward strand.
GCATTCTATTTTAAAGGAACAAAGCAAATCAATTTAAAACTGAACTGGAATTCACAGCTACAGCCTGATCACCACTCCAGGCCACAGAGGGTTACTGCTCATTTGACAGATGCTGACATATACTCCCTTTTACTATCTTACAATGCTTCTCGAAGAGACTCATCACCCTCAACATTCAATATACAAACTATTCCCTCCAACCCTTTTAGAAAATCCAGTGTCAATCTAGGATCTATGAAAAAGGACAACTTATTAAATGTTCACTCATCACATCTTGAAACCGTAGTAACCAAATCGCCCATCAAATCAATGCTTATTAACTGCAGATCAGGGGCAAGGCATGCAGCAGATTTTGCCAACAACATACTTATGCAAGAACTGGTCCTCTTGATATTAACTGAAACTTGGCTCAATGATTCCTCCTAACCAATTCTGGACATGTTAGTTTCCCCCAAATGTGACATCATTAGACTGGATCGACCTGTTAAAATTGGGGGCAGCATAGTATGCATTTATCAGATCAGATTCAGATTTCATACGTCTTTATTTCGATTTTTACATCATAAAAGACAATTTACAAAAAAGATTAACATCCAGATCATATATATATAATTTAACAACATCATATTTCATCCTGGGTTCATTAAGACAAAAATTAAACAATAGATTTTTAAAGACTTCGTATGAAAAAGAGGACCATATTTAAAAAATTAAAATCAGTGTACATGAAGGTGTCTAGCTCTGATTATCCAAGCCCACCCTAAGAACTTTGCTACTCCTATAACCACAATCTCTGAAGTATTTGTTCTTAGAACCCACAGCGCCTCTACACTCCCTCCACTATTCAACTGGCGGCAAATAGGCCTAATCCATTTGTTCCTAGCAGCTGAATAGGCCGGGCAGGCAAAGAAAAGATGACCCACACTCTCCTTTTGGTCATTGCACCAGGGACAGTACTCAGTTGCATGACCATCCCATTTCTTGGTAAAAGACCTCACAGGTAAGGACCCCACTCTAAACAGGTGGTATAATTTCTTGTACAGACTCTTGGTAATAACATCCCAATAGTTCTCAAGTAGTGGATCCAGTTTGTGAACCAGGAAACAACCCGTTAGAGTGGGGGTATCTGACAGTGCAACAGATTGGGTTCTGACCGAAGCCCAGAAAAGCATTTTAAATTCTCTTTTGGATGGAAAGACAGAAGACACCGGGTTAGCCCACAATTGGCTAAGTCCCATACTTTCCAAAATTAATTTCACTTCCCGGAGCCATGGGAAATTACCTGAGCCCATTATTGATCTCACATCCGCTAGATCGTTAGCAAAGAGACTTAGATCCGGCGACGTCCAGATCCGTCTCCACAATGCTACGAGCCGATACCGTGCCATTTCATTTATCGGTTTACAACCCATATCTAGCAAAAGTGGTTTAATTGTTGTGGATTGGGGTAAGCCTACCAGTTTACGCAAAAATTTATTTTGAGCTCTTACTAAGGGTGTTAAGTCCTTATAACCCCATAGATCGGCCCGTACAAAATTGCAGAATTAATTTTTGCTTCATAAATTTTTAATGCTGGTAGGACCCATTTAGTCAAAGACAATCTTTGTTCTTGGATTAGACAGCCCATTAGGCGAACAGATCTTAAGTGGAGAGCATCAACCTATGGGTTCCAGCGTAAGTGGTAATCTAAAGTCACTCCAAGATAGGTCATAACATCCACTTGTTCAAGGGCGACTCCATTCATGCTTACATGACTTTTAATAGGGCGATTTTGAGTTAAAACCATAAATTTGGTCTTGTTCACATTAATTTGCAGTTCATTTAGTTTGCAGAAATCCTCAAATCTATTAATCGCCTTTTGTAGACCACTACGAGTCTTAGAGAGGATTAATGTATCATCTGCGAAGATGATCAATGGGAACTTAGTCCCACCCAATATAGGTGCATCAGTTGGAGTATTTTAGAAAAATTTCACCACCTGATTAATGAATAATAAGAAAAGGTGTAGTGTAGTTCCTATTTTCCCAATAGGCCCTGCGCATTGGAATAACATAAACAGTAGTATCGACGTAGAAGTGCGGATCTTCCAGGCCTCTACTGACTATGCTAAACTTAATTGGGGTTGTTACCAACTAGCTCAGAGTTCACTGGAAACTTTCTTGACTGAATAGGAAGTGATCAGCTTCCCTGGTACAGACAAGAAGGGATTCAGTTTTCCAACAACCGAGCAACATGACAAGTTTGCTCCTCAGATAAGAGTCAATCTCTAGAGTCGTGTGAAACAATAGACAGTTATTTTACTCAGTCAGTTGTTGTGCAGATTACTTTCACAATATGTAGAGAATAGAGAGACGGGCGTTTTCAATAAAAGGTATTATTTATTGAACAGTCTTTCTTCTCATACAAGAGAAATGAATTGCCACAATTGCAAGACTTGTTATTATAAAAAGTATGTACAGTAAAATGAGTATTGCGAAATAATACTGTAAAAGCATTGATATGGTTTCTTAGCCATACAATGGTTTAAAATGAATAAAACATATATACATTCATATATACATTAGGCTAACGTACTCAACTGGTGCTTCTAACTACGCCTACCCCAGTGTACCTGACCTAAGCCTAATACTTGGGAGGGGAGTAAGTAAGTAGCTTTAGTTAAGTTGGTTTTGCCAAGGTTTGCTTCAAGAATTCTCTCTAAGGGTTTAGTCAACACCATACCTCTGGAATAGAATGTTGGAGGTCTGGTATCTCCTTCCAGGGACTCGATATCCCAGTCACTCGCAAGAGTAGGCTGGAAACGCCGGAGCTGGATTTTCTCGGCAGGAGAAAAGACAGCGTCTTTCTCAGCGCGTCAAAGAGGAGGAGGAGGGGCAGCGTCCGTGGGCTGGTTGCATCTGCTGGGCTCTGCAAGGGACGGCTGTTCAGCTCCTCTGTTCACCACACCATCGTTCGCTCATTCGCAGCGATAGCATCAGCAGCGATAACGGCAGCGATGTCTATGAGGCAGCTAGCATTTGCTTAAGGCAACGTTGGTAATATTTATACCTGAAAGGTGCCTTGTTTGACGTACGTTTTTGGACATAAGATGTCAATAAAGATGTCACTAGGAAGTGATCGTCTCTCAGTGCTCATTAGAGTTCTATTACTAATCAAAACATAGCAAGCGGGGCTTTCCCAGGTTGCTGAGTTTTTATCTTGTTGAAGAACTCGGAGTGTAATCTAGGAATCTTAGATAGTGGCTTCTGCTGTGTCATTTGCACTAATGAGCTGCAAAGGAAATTGCAGAGGAAGAGATTCTGAAATGTGGCTCTGATCGTGTGAGGCCAGAGACGAGTTTCTGAATATTGCATTTGATCGGTTATGCCAATATAGGGGTACAAAGGGATTATAGCCGTATAGGGGCATAAGGTCACAGTATCGATCAGGGTCCTAGATTAGAACGCGACACCCACTCCACGAATTTATGTCCATCAATTTACTAAAACTATAGCAAAAGATGCATGTGTAACATTGCCCACCCCAAAATACATATTTGCATTTGAAATAGGCGTATTTGAAATAAGTGAAAATATAGGTACTGTACGTCTTTAAGCATAGAAATCATTCAAAAATTATAGCATATGTAATCAGTTTGAACAATTTTGCGAAAAAATTACACATGAAATATCTCTGAATACAGAAAAGAAGGGCGAGATAATTTCATCACATATAAATGCATTGCAGTAAATGTGCTAGAGGCTGGTGTAAAGTTATTATGTCTCTAGATTAACCTAAAAATAGAAGTAGAAGCTTCAGTTCTTTATGAATAGGTCTACTTTAAGCAAAGAATTTCGTGCCAGAAAATGGGGAAAATATTATGAAAAATAGTTCAATCCCAAAAATATTTTCTTGTGAACGGGGGAATAGAGTTCCAACGCTTTTAGCAGTTTTTGTTGATCAAAACTGAAGGCCGAATTCAGAGTTCATGGGAACGCTGTGTGTCGGAATGCTTTTCAAAAGTTATTGTTTCTGTTCAGGGGAGAACATCATATCAGACAGGCTCTCAAAAAATTGGTCTACAAATTCAGGTGACAGTTCGACCAAATTCGATAGTGCTGTGACTTGGCAGGTGTGAGAATGATTGCTATCCTCAAAGTCTGGATCAGCAATGCTCACAGAAGGTCGTACCTGGGTGATGTTGCTTTTGTCACTCGCTCCACTGTTACCACCTAGTCGTAGTACAGGAGTCTCAACGAATGCCGTCATCAGGATTGGTAGCCGCTGGGGACAACACAATGCGTGAGCCGTTATCGGACTGAGCAAAGTATCGATATCCATTGGTACTGCTGATGGAAGTGCAAGACAGATGTCCAACACGCACTCATCTCCGCATAACATACATCGAAGCACAGGTAAGATGCAGGATTGCCATATCGGTCTGAATGAAAGAAACCAGGTCATGTTTAGATCTCTCAGCCTGGCCAATCCAAGGACTCTAGTTATTCTGTCCCGGTAGCGGATTGCTAGGATTGTTTCTTCCATCCTCGTAGGAGTCATGTCTGAGCTTTGGCTTGCCATATCGGAGCAGGAGGGTCAAAAATAAAATGCCTGCTACAAGTCCCAAAAATAGGGGTATGCCGCCAAAGACTGAATGGACAAAATTAGGAATGATTCCCAGAATTGCTTTGAATGGTGTTAGCAGTCCCGTAAAAATCGTCTTAAATATGCCTGGGATGCCTGTGGCACTAGACATGTTAAGGAGTTGGCTAAGCATTTCTACGAAATGCACGGGGCAATTTGTTGATAAAAGGTCATGAATCTCTGTAGCTGTCCTTGCAACTAGGAGATCATACGTCTCTTTTGATGACGTGATGGGCACTGTTGTCTGCAAAAGCACAGACTTCATTCTGCTTAAAGTATCAATTCGTATAGAAGAGAAATTAAAACGAGGCCATATGGGAGTCTCTATGTCTCCAGGGCCGCTCGGAAACAATGCTTGCATACAGCATTTGACCATGGAAGTTACGCTTACGAGATAGGCTTTCCCTGGCAAAAGGCCACAACAGCTGTGATCCGTTATTAGAATGTAACTCCCATTTGCGAGTTGCATAAAGAAAGGCTCTATCTGCGTTGCAGGTGTGACATGTTGGTGGCATGAAAGGTTGTTAGAATTTCCTTCACAGGCTCCGTGTAAATTAATACCCTGGCACAAAAGTATACCGCTTAGTGAACGTTTACAGTTTTCACCACTAAGAAATAAATTTTTGTTGCTGTCACTATAGCATGTGTGTGTGTATGGTAATTTCCATGCTGACTTAATGTAACCTTTACCCAATCGTTTATACTGACCAGTAGGTATGTATTCAAGGCATTTTTTAAATCGGAAAGTTGTTATCGGAATTGTGATAATCCCGTGTATTATCCATTCAATGACAGGACTTTCTGACATTGTCAATGGTAATCTCTCAAGTTTTTCGATGCTCAGGATTGTATAGTCTGCTCCTTTCTGTGCCAAGCTGATTTGTTTATCAGTAAGGTTAAAGATGGAAAACAATGACGTTGTGTTGATTAAACGCCAAGGCACATAGCCTGAACCAAGATTTTGCAGCGTCCAGCCTAACTGTACAATAGAACGCAATTGTGACTGGCCATGCTGTAACATTAGCAAGTCTCTGTCTATTATTTCAATGGCAGAAGATACAATGTTGTCCAATGAATATATTCTGGAGGACAGAGTCATTAACCCATTGCCCACTACAGAAAGTGATTTTTCCAAATTAATACGATAAATTTCTCGTATTTTTTCAGCTGTTTCAATTTGTGTGACTTTCCAAGCCTCGTTGTATGCAGCATAGATGCTGGTCGCTATGAAACGTTTTTGACGCTGTTTGCATGGTCCCATAATAAAATCGCGCCAATCAGCACCATCTTTAAGTAAAGATAAGTGTTGCTTAATTTCAGCCAGTGTGGATGATTCTAGCCATTCAAGGCACAGCTTCCCTACACTGTATGTTGTTACTATCCCTGGATGTTGCCTCTGGGAGTATCCAGGGTCTTGTCTGGACATTGTTAACCCCTGTGTTTTGTTCAGGAATCTATCTTGACAGTTGTTCGTGTCAGTAGGCCAGATTAACCACTTTTTCCAATCAGGATGTGTTCTGTTTAAATGTAAAATTTTAGATACGTCTATCTCAATATCTGTTGTTGTATTCTCAGGTATTGGCTTTGGAATATACGGTTTGTTAAGGTCTTTAATCTTAGCTAGGCCAAGACAGGATGTTTGGTGAATTGTGTCATTTAAAAACATCATTTGTTCTGGGATCATGCAGGCTCGAAATAGTGCTTCTAGGCCTTGTACCTGGCACTCTTTTGTACCACAGATGGTTTTTGTTTCAATGTTATTTTTCCAATAATCAAAACCAAATGTCATCATATTTTCATAAAATGCTTCTGAATATATCAATTTAGTATTTGTCAGCATTGTTTTCAATCCTGTTTTATCTAACAGTTTATAATAAAACGTTTCTGAATCACTGGTGTTAAACCCTGAGAAGTACTGAAATTTCTCAAAGAATGTTTTAGAACTGCTTTTAGGTGGTGTAGCACAATGTTCCCATTGGTTATACTTAAAAACATTTCTAGGCTGTGCAGATTTATGCAAGTAATGACCACCATAGTGTGTGAAGCAGAACATCTGTTCATAACTAGACGAACCTTGTAAATAATCATGATCTGTGAATCTAGCTGACATTACTAAATCAGACATCATATTATTAATACTTTCAAAGTCCCAATCATCAGAGAATGTACTAGGTTTTACAAAGTCACTTAAGGAAACCTTGAATTGATGAGGATACTTCAGGATCTCGACCGGACCATAGATTTCATAGTCAGTTTTCTCCAATACTACCCCACCGGGTATTGGAATGGCTGTGACATTTACTGTTGACAGTTCTCTTTTCTTCACGTGGGATGATCTGTGTGGTTTGAGGACTAAGTTGATGTTCTGACTTGCTGTGTCCATTGTATTGTAATAAACCTTCCTAAAATTAAAACTAAAATTAGGCATAGTAGGAGTATGAATACCCCTGAAATAATCCAATGCTCAATCAATGGTGCATCCAGATATACTTCTTTGATTTGTTGAAAGAGTTCTGTTGCTTTTTCCTTAAAAGTCTTTTTTGTTTCTGGCATCACTTCTGGGTTGCTTTGATCCTCAGAAAAGTTATCGAAGTTGATGAAATAGCCAGAGGCAGTTCTGTCAATTGTTGGGATTGTTCTTTCAATTTGTCTTTCGGTAGCACATTCTGATGCCACATCATCGTAGACTGGTGTTTCTTGACGAACTGTTTCAATCTGTGTCTCAAGAGGCACGAGTTCCATGGCATTATTGCATAGTCCCTCTCTGTGCACTGCAGGCTGATCGAATGTGATTAGTCTTTCAGTTTGAACCTCTTGGATTGTTGCAAATTTGGGTATTCTGTTGTTTCTTGGGAGGCCGCTGGGCCTACTGTTGATTATAGGCCACATGCTTGTGGTTTTACCAGGTCGATTGATACAACTCTGTTCTCCTTTTTACCAGCAAGGGGCGGTAGCACTACTGATCTTGTTCCGTTGATTGCTAAGACAGGTACTGCTTTTCTGTAAGAAGGTCCAAATTCCTTCTTCACCGCTATTTTTTCTCTGACTAGATCCCCAATCTTTGGAATCCAGACAGGCCTTGCTGGGGCTGGTGCTGGTGGTGCCTCGTCAGTGGTAGCTGGCTGTTGCTTTAACTTTATGTTGCTTAAGGATTTTCTTGTTTCGTTCAAGTCCTGTAAAACAGCCAAACGATCTTTGATGTCAAAGTCTGTTTTCTTATCTTGTACCACTGATACCTGACTATCTAAGCCCTGAATTCGCATTCTAGTTGCGAACAATAGTTCGTATGGGCTGAAACCTTTTAGAGAATTTCTTGGCAAGTTATTTAGACTTAACTGGACACTTATTAAATGTTAGACCCACCCAGCACCAGAACCTAATACCTTCGCTATTATAGATTGCTTTATGTCCCGTTTTTTTCTTTCTACCACACTGTTCCCTTCGGGGTGTGACGGACAAGAATACCGCAACCCAACTCCCATGCTGGCCATGGCCTCCTTATAAGCTCGAGAGCTAAAAGCAGGACCCTGGTCAGAATGGAACATGGCAATTGCGTATGTGCCGATAAAGACTCACAGATCTTTAATAACCGTTCTGGCGTCAGCCGAGCGCTGGGGCCACATTTTTTAAGTGGGTTTAGCCTTAATAATTAATAAGACGCTGGATGGCATGTAGACAGCATTATGCCTACCATGGCGTTAATGCGCTTGACTCATTGCTGCGATCCCTGTCGCAGTCCGGGCAGTTCTTTACATATTTGTAGTGGTGTAGGCTCATTCCTGGCCACCAGTACACTGATTGTAATTCTTTCAGAGATTCCCTCATCTGTATGTGCCTTGGACCTTCACCCATGTGTTCGGCTGCTATTAATAACTTTCTCCGGTTCATGTTTGGAATTACCCTATCCCCCACTCCAGGGATTCGAGCAAAAGGAACGGAGTTTGCATCAATTACGTATGCATAATTGAGTGGATAGTTCACAGGTAGTGCTGCACAGTCGCCTTTTACGGACGTTTTGACTGCCAGCATGGTTTCCCCGTCTATGTATTTTTCTGAACGCTTTTTTGTGGCTACGGAAGCCGGTTTAGTTGCTTCCGCTGTGGCTGTATTAGCCAATGAATTCCCTGCAACGTGAACGCCATCACGTTGATGACTCAGAGTGTGTATCACGTGAGTCTTTTGTAGTTCTTTCTGTAAAAGAGCTACCTGTTTCCAGAGCAATTTATGCTTTATTGTGGCACCTGTGTCATCTTTGTAATCGTTTTCAATCCAGCTCTGCAGCTTAATATTGTAAGAGTTGACGCAAAAATGAGAATCGCACACGATTAGTGTCGGGAATTCACGTTCTGCATTTTCAAGCGCCATCTTTAAAGATCTGATTTCAGCTCGCTGAGCCGAACAGTACCTCACTGATTCAGTTTTGTTATTTTCGGTCTGAATTTACCGCACAGCCAACGACCTTTAACAATCGCACAGGCTGCAGCGTAGGATTTGTTCTCTACGTTGAAATGCTGTACAAATCTATCTGTATAGATTATACAGGCGTACTGTGGGAGAGGCAGAAGTTCGATTGGCAGAGGATATTCTTCTTCATATTCTAAATCATTCAGTTTTTCGAATTGCGGGGTGAAATAGTATTTCACATCTTCCGCTCCAAGAGAATCTACACACTGTATCCATTTCGGATCCAGTGATACTGTAGGCAGGTTTACTGGGCTGAATAGCGCCTCGAAGGCGGATTCCGCTGTGAGGATATTAATCCTTTTGCCGTGTGATAGTTCTCGTTCATTTGCTATTGCAGTTTGCACTGCTTTCACAGTTTATTCGGTAATTCTGAATGTTTTTTCTACTTGTGTGTACAAGTGAGATTTAATTGAAATTTGTACCTTTTCTCCCTCATTAGAGGTCAGGTACGTGAATCCGCATCTTTCTGGGATTACTCAGATTACAAGATTGCGTGTGTTGTCACGTGTATCTAATTTTGTTTTTGCTAACATGTCTGTTTGCAGTGATCTCAAAATTTCTGTGTGTTTTTGAGTCCAATTGATTTGTTTAAAATCAGGTTTAATTAGTTCGTAGAGAGGTTTAACCCTCTCTGCATAATTTAGAATGTAAGTTCTACCGAAATTCAGAAAGCCTAGAATCGATTGTAAATTCTTCAGCGTTTTTGGAGCTTGGAGTACAGCGCACTTCTCTAAGAAGTTGTCCGCTAGGCTTTTCCCTTCACTTGATAATTCGTATCCTAAGAATAGTACTGTCAGATGGGCAATTCGAGACTTTTTAAAGTTGAATTTGTAACCCTCTGCTGCGAACCCAAGTATAATGGTGTTCACTCTTTTCAAGTGAGTATCCAAGTCGTTGTCTGTGAGATAGATATCATCTACGTAAGATAATGCCTCATCATCATACATTTGTAGTAACTCTGTTACTCTAGCTGAGAATAGTCCTGGGCTGTTCTTGAATCCCTGTGGGAGCCTACAGAAATTTTTCTGTGACCCCGTTACTGAGAAAGCGGTCAAGTATCTGCTTTCTGGTGCAATATTTTGACAAAAGAAACCATTAGATATGTCTAATGTCGTTTTATATTTTTTCCTAACTATGTTGTTCATTAGTGCAGCACAATGCGAATTTTGTACTGCAAAAGTTTTGCAACATATATTAAGGTGTCTGTAGTCCAAAACTAGACAATATGAATTGTCTTGCTTGGAGACAGGAAAAAAAGGATTGTTCATTTGAGAGGTGCATGTTTCAATCACCCCCTGATATTCAAGTTGATCTAAAATCTCCCTGACTTGTTTTTTAGTAGCTTCTTGCTTAATGGGATACTGCCTTTGGGCAGTCGGTTGACTTTTTAACTGGATTTTGTGAGGAGGAGAGTCCTCATCCCATCCTACATGATTTTTATATAATGCTGGTGCCTGGGCTACTGCCCATTTCCTTGCATATATATATTTAGTGTGAATCGGAATGTGATTCAAGAAGGCAGGCATAATCATTTCTTCGCCACGAAGGCACTCCCTGCCAAACTCTGGGGGCCAATCTTTTTCAGCTAACAGAATATCATAGCCTTTTGAGAGTCTATCCCAAAATAGACCCTTTATTTTCCTAGTCTTATCACCCTCTATACGCAATGTTATTTCGTATATCTTATGGGGCTCGCTAAGTCTGGTGTCGGCAGTTTCAACCTGAATGTATTCATTCGTGTCCACTGTCTCCAGATGACTCATCAAGATCTTGCGGGCTATAATGATTTCTGCTGCACTGTCTAGCATTGTCTGTGCCCACTCCCCGTTTTTCAACTGTGTCCTCAGTATTCTCTGCATGTTAGATTACTCTAATACTGGCTACCTTCTTTTTTGGAAATTGAGATTTTTTACTTTGAGCAGGTTCCTTGTCTTTGGACTTGGTGTGCTCTCCTGGGTCTGACCGTCCTCTTCTTTCCGATTTCTGCGAAAAAGATCGAGAGGGACGTCTATCAATACTTTGATATCTATCAGGCTTCTTCAAATTATCCCGATTTCTAAGGTTATATCTTTTCTCAGAGGGCTCCCTCTGGGGAGACTGGTGTTCTCGAGTCGGAGTTCTTTCCCTCCGTCGAGGAGACCTTCCTCTGGACTGGAAAACTTTTTCTTTGGGAGTGGATTGTTTATTTCCATCCCAGCTCTTTTTAGGAGTGTTAGAATTATTTTTAATAAATAATTTTTCAGGATTTTCGAGCAGTTGGGACTTTACTGGTTTTCCACCCAAGCTGTCTCTACCTAATTCTTCATAGCATTTTTCTATGATTCTGGCAAGCTCAATTGGTTGATCTGTTATATCTGTTTCCTTCAACTTCTGGCGGATCGCCACCGATGCTGCTTCTCCTTTTATGTTGGCTAATAATATAGCCGAGACCTGCTTGAAGTCTTTCAGTAATTTCATACCAAGAGTTAAAGCAGGTTCTGGACCGTATTCATTTTGAATCTGTTTTAGCACTTCTGGTATTACCGCCATTGACGGAACACCATGTGTTTTTGTGTAAATGGAAGCAAAGACTGTGCCCCAAGTGTCACAGTCCTCCACGTGTGGTGCGACCCCCATAGGAAGGCAGATGGTCAGGATCCTATGTTTCTCAATAGGGGTAGTATTCGGAAATACTGCCTCTATTTGAGTGATTTTCTGCGCTAACCAGAAAGGAATTTGTTCCCGTTTTATGGGTGTTTTACCAAGACATGACTGTATGTTCTGTGGTGTAATTTTATTAGTGTTCCCCTGATGAGGGGTCAGCTGTGGTGTATTAACAGCTGATTGGACTGTAGTAGTCCACATTACATATTGGACTAATTGCCTATGTATTTTAATTAATGTTTTTAGCTGTGCTAAAAGTTCTTCTCTAGACATTTTATCAATGTCCGGATGTGGTGTGTAGCTGGCTAGAACCGGCCACGTTGCTCCTGGTCTACCTAGTGGACCGAGCCTGGTAATATGATCATTATGTTTTAGGGCGCCTTTAAACCAGAGCAGGTGCTCTTGGTATTTTAATGGGATTTCAATCTCCTCGAAAGGAGCGTACTCTCCCGGTGGATCCTCTACTATGTAGTAGTGGAACTCGTGTGTTGCAGCGTTTGCCGCTGGAAATTTTATCCATGAATAGAATACCTCTGTCTGCCGATATTCGTGTGCCTCTATCACGAAGACGACTGTGCCACCTTGTGTGGTAAGTCCATTTTCTATAAGTTTTGACGTTATAGATTTTCTTAAATGTGCCGGGATGATTATTGCACCCGGTTCAGTAGTCCCTGTATTATCAGGACCCTGCTGAGTCGCATTTACTGCGGCATCAGTTCCGTTTTCTAACACTGACATTTTATTAATGCAGGTTTTTGCAGAGCAGGTCTCCAAGGAGACAAAGATTAGGTGCACAATATTTTGAAACACTGTATCCTTCAACGTTGAATAAACCAGAGCTTTACATAGGAATCTCTTCCTACTAAGGTCGGGCGGATTTTAACCTTTCACCCACTCCAGACGTCTATTGGAGTATTTACGGGAGAAAGGGGTCTGTGTGAAAAATGCATGACTAAGTTACTCTAACGTCTTGCGTTAGTTTATCGCCTTACCAAACGTTTGGGCGCCATGTAGTGTAGTTCCTATTTTCCCAATAGGCCCTGCGCATTGGAATAACATAAACAGTAGTATCGACGTAGAAGTGCGGATCTTCCAGGCCTCTACTGACTATGCTAAACTTAATTGGGGTTGTTACCAACTAGCTCAGAGGTCACTGGAAACTTTCTTGACTGAATAGGAAGTGATCAGCTTCCCTGGTACAGACAAGAAGGGATTCAGTTTTCCAACAACCGTGCAACCTGACAACTTTGCTCCTCAGATAAGAGTCAATCTCTAGAGTCGTGTGAAACAATAGACAGTTATTTTACTCAGTCAGTTGTTGTGCAGATTACTTTCACAATATGTAGAGAATAGAGAGACGGGCGTTTTCAATAAAAGGTATTATTTATTGAACAGTCTTTCTTCTCATACAAGAGAAATGAATTGCCACAATTGCAAGACTTGTTATTATAAAAAGTACGTACAGTAAAATGAGTATTGGGAAATAATACTGTAAAAGCATTGATATGGTTTCTTAGCCATACAATGGTTTAAAATGAATAAAACATATATACATTCATATATACATTAGGCTAACGTACTCAACTGGTGCTTCTAACTACGCCTACCCCAGTGTACCTGACCTAAGCCTAATACTTGGGAGGGGAGTAAGTAAGTAGCTTTAGTTAAGTTGGTTTTGCCAAGGTTTGCTTCAAGAATTCTCTCTAAGGGTTTAGTCAACACCATACCTCTGGAATAGAATGTTGGAGGTCTGGTATCTCCTTCCAGGGACTCGATATCCCAGTCACTCGCAAGAGTAGGCTGGAAACGCCGGAGCTGGATTTTCTCGGCAGGAGAAAAGACAGCGTCTTTCTCAGCGCGTCAAAGAGGAGGAGGAGGGGCAGCGTCCGTGGGCTGGTTGCATCTGCTGGGCTCTGCAAGGGACGGCTGTTCAGCTCCTCTGTTCACCACACCATCTTTCGCTCGTTCGCAGCGATAGCATCAGCAGCGATAACGGCAGCGATGTCTATGAGGCAGCTAGCATTTGCTTAAGGCAACGTTGGTAATATTTATACCTGAAAGGTGCCTTGTTTGAAGTTTTTGGACATAAGACGTCAGTAAAGATGTCACTAGGAAGTGATCGTCTCTCAGTGCTCATTAGAGTTCTATTACTAATCAAAACATAGCAAGCGGGGCTTTCCCAGGTTGCTGAGTTTTTATCTTGTTGAAGAACTCGGAGTGTAAACTAGGAATCTTAGATAGTGGCTTCTGCTGTGTCATTTGCACTAATGAGCTGCAAAGGAAGTTGCAGAGGAAGAGATTCTGAAATGTGGCTCTGATCGTGTGAGGCCAGAGACGAGTTTCTGAATATTGCATTTGATCGGTTATGCCAATATAGGGGTACAAAGGGATTCTAGCCGTATAGGGGCATAAGGTCACAGTATCGATCAGGGTCCTAGATTAGAACGCGACAAAGGTAGGTGCCAAAACGCACCCTTGGCGAACACCCCTCATAACAGGAAAACTGTCCGTTACCTGCCCCTGTCTCCCCCACCTCACTTTAGCAAAATTGCCCTCATGCAGTCTTACCAGGATTTCAAGTAATTCAGACGGCAGTCCGATCTTATCTAGGACAGCCCACAATTTTGTCCTGGGCACAAGATCGAAGGCGGACTTAAGGTCCACAAAGGCGACAAAGATAGTCCCTCCGCCCAATAGCACCACCTTCCAAAAAATCAGAACAAATCGGAAGACCTGGTCGATGGTGCTGGTGCCTAATCTGAATCCTGCCTGTAATGGTGAGAGAATACTCTCCGTCTCCATCCACCCTTGAACCCTGGCAAGAACCATCCTTGCGATGATTTTCTGCAGGGAATCTATTAAACTTATGGGGCGATAATTACTAGGGATCGAATGATCCCCTTTTTAAAAACGGGAAGAATTTCTGCCCCTTTCCAAGATTCTGGGATCCTTGCCCCCTTTGCGATAGCATTGGCAACCTGGGTAATATAAGGAACCCAGAGTTGAGGATCTGATTTAAATAAGTCTGCCAGGATGCAGTCCATCCCGGGAGCTTTCCTTGCTTGAACCAATCGGAGAGCGGACTCAGTGTCATCATTAGTAAACACCAAAGGATGATGATGAGAAGGATGCAATGGGGCCCAATTCACCGGGGTAACACTACCTACATGTTTTGGCTCTTTAAACTGGGACAAAAAAAAGTCCACCCATGCTTCCGCTGAAACATGGTTAACTGGGATCTGTGAGTCTGGGTTTCTACTCCATTTAACAACTTCCCAGAACTTGGTCTGGTTAGAGGAGAGACTAGCCTCATATAAGTCAGACCAGTAGCACTCGTCCCACTCTCTCCTCGCCTCCCACTGGGCCCTTTTGTACCTTTGTCGTGCCGATATAATCTCAGTGGTTACCCTTGATTTAATAGCTTTTTTAAGACCCCTAAATGCCTCCCTACATACTTTATTATACCATTTCTTTCTGGAGCTAGGGATTTTCTTTTCCCAAGCTTCGGAGGAAGGGTAAGAAGAGCTTTCAATTTATTAAAACACTGCTCATGTAGATCACTAATCTGGTGAACTGCTTCCATATTGGAAGATAGATTATGTATGGCATTCAAAGTAGATGAGGCTTCCTGTGATATACCATCTAACATGGCGGGATTAGCCAGGACCCTACACCATCTAACCCGCCTTCTATCGTTTGTTGAAACAGCTTCTGCGGTAACACACATAGCTGCAGAGTATGCATTTATCATTCCAGTCGCTCTATGAGACATAGACAATCGGCGCCGATGTCCTACTGTGAACACCTGGGTGTCGAAATCTTGAACAACGACAAGATAGTATGTACATTGCACACGATTTATCGCCCCCTTGGGCATAATCTTCTTTTTATCGAACAAATAATGGAGACCATATCCGCTAACTCTGATCAACTCCCTAACCATATCTTCCTTGAAGACTTCAACTTACACTGGAACGATGAAAATTACCCATTACTATGCACATTCAAGGCTTTCCTCTCAAACCTTAACTTTACCCAGTCATGCAACAGACCTACCCATAACAAGGGTTCCACCCTAGATCTAATCATAGCTACAGATAACGTCATACAACTGGATGCCATATCACCTTGTGACTGGTTGGATCACTATCAAATCTCCTTTCTCATTTTGGAAAGGGTTCTAATTAGACAAGGACA
Organism: Lissotriton vulgaris; assembly: GCF_964263255.1. Classification (NCBI taxonomy): domain Eukaryota; kingdom Metazoa; phylum Chordata; class Amphibia; order Caudata; family Salamandridae; genus Lissotriton; species Lissotriton vulgaris. The sequence continues at coordinate 72,866,059 of NC_141700.1, forward strand.
ACCTCGTAAGACCAAACAATGGTGTAGCGATGTGAGGAACATCAACATACATGATCTTACCTACATTAGCAATGACCTTCTTCCACCGCCCCCCAACATGACAAATCTGGATGACCTCACTGAACAGTACATTCATTCCATGACAGGTATATTTGACTCACTTTCTCCAATGCAACTCAAGAGGATTCCTAACAAACAGTCCAAACCTTGGTTCAATGGCTTCCTCAATGAGGAACAACGTAAACTAAGGTTTGCAGAGAGATCTTGCAGAAACTCTCCTTCCATACCAAATCTAAAGCAGTTGAGGATGACAAGAAATGCGTATAACAAACATATCTGTAGAGCCAAAACAGATCACTTTAAGTCACAGCTTGACAATGCCAAAAACAGATCAAAACAAGTTTCGAAACCATCAAACAACAAGCAAACCACTCAATGAATTAACACTCTGCACTCAAGGGCTCACTTCCTAGCGGTGAGATCTCAGCAAACTTCATTGAAAAAACAAGAAAGATTGAACTGCAACTCCCCTTTCAATACATGAATTTCCCTCTTTCGGGCTCGGTGGATTATACTCCAAAAAACATGATACGTCCTGGAATACCTTTATACTACCAGATAATGCCAAGCTCCTCAGCACCATAACTTCATTAAAACCTTCAAATCATTTCAATGATCTTACGTCTGCCACATTCTTTAAAGAGCTTACATCTTCCATTCTTCCTCTCTGGTCTAAGATTGTTCAAGAAATCTCTTGAGCAGGGCTTGATTCCCGATTGCCTCAAGATAGGACGTGTCACCCCATCCCAAAGAAGCCAAATGCAGAATTATCTGATCCTAACAACTTCAAAGCATTTCTAATATGACTTTAGCCAAACTGCTTGAGAAATGCGTACACACACAACTCTGTAATCACATCGAACAGGTTCAGTTCCTTGACCAATACCAATCGGGCTTCAGATCTGGAAACAGTACTGAAACTTCTCTAACACACATTGTTTCTGATGCCCTGAGACTACTTGACCAGAATGAACCTTGCCTACTTATACGTCTCAAACTTTCCGTCAAACATGACGTGATTGATCCTCATGAAAATGGCTCATCTAAGATGTTACAATGTCTACATCTTCATTTTTGCAATAACTTTTATTAATTCTGCTCCTCGATATCCTTCTGGGTGAACATAAGCTTTACATATACACCTTATACTATGCTTCATATGCTGTAATATGTACCCCATTTCCAACTTAGATGAGTTGAGTTTGTTTTGTGAAAACTGTAGGTTTGGATCGTGCTGCCCAGGTCGCCTCTCCCATCTGGTTATATAAAAGAATGTCCACGTCTATAAATACCCCTCTGTGGGATGAGGCTGACTATTGATCTATGTTACTTTTCCAACCTTCTACTAGCTCAGCGAGAAGATTTTACACAGCAGCGAATTCCCCATTACGGAGTGACAGCTTCAGTCACTGCTGGCCTTTTAGTCAACAGTAAATTGCATTCTGGAATTCGTAGTTTTGCTTTAGATATTAAATCTATGTACTTGTAATTCCTAGCCTTTAGGGGTCAGTTGTCAAAAAAAAAAAAAAAAAACGACAGACTGATAATATCACATTTAAAAAAACCACATTATGGGGGTCATTATGATTGCGGTTTTTCCGCATCCTCGGGGCCGGCGGAAGGCACTGCAGGCCCAGAGGATGCGGAAAAACCGCAGCGGACTGACCAAAGACCCACCGCCACATTAGGATGGCTGGTGGGTCCTGGTTTCCGGCCGCAGCTTTTCCGCCGCGATCGGCTTACAACCGCGGCGGAAAAGCTCTAATATGGTGAAGGTGTCTTCCAGACACCGTCCACCATATTAGGATGGCCTGTAAATTATGCTTTTCCGCAGCGGGTTTTCCACCGTGGAAAAGCATATGGAACTTCACTGCGGGAGCCCGTTGTGGGCCCCCTAGGTGAAGGGGGGGTGGGGGGTGCACATGGGGGGTACCTATGGTACCCCCCTGCATTTGCATGCAGAAAGCGGCAGGCACCGCGCGGTGCCTGCCTCTTACTGCATGCAAATGCAATGCGTGCATTTTTAACATTGCAGCGGGTGCAGCTTGAAGCTCCACCCGCCGCAATGTTAAAAGTAGAGGATGTGACCGCAACCCTTGCGGTCACATCCTAATTGCACAGGAGGGAGCTCCGCATGCCATGCGGAGGTTCCCTCCTGCTCTGGGGTCGCGGACGGACGCAAGTCCGTCCGCGATCCTAATGACCCCCTTAGTACAATGAACTCTAGATCAAATTTCTAATGACGGGTAGGTGTTATTATTTTTAAAATATTTACTAAAGATATACCTCGCATGCAAGAAATGGAGGAGTTTACTGTGGACAGCAGACTTGTGATAAATATAGAATTACAAAGGGTCCTATCACTCATCCACCCCCCCCCTTCCCCCATCCTCGACATTATCCATCCTCCACACCCAAATTTTAAAACTTCAGATTGTGGCTTGACACCTACCCTGCCACACTCTGTGCATTCCCTTCCACTGTGTCAAGGACTTTGACGAGAACCAATTAAGTTACTGAAGCAGTCCAGCAGATAGTTTTGTTAAAGGAGAGTGGACATTTTTGAATTTACAGTTGATTCGTTTTTTGTTTTGTTTATTAATTACAGAGAGTAAAAAGTGGGTCTGTCATTTGAATGAACCGATGTATTTTTACTGAACTACTACAGAAGGAAGGTAGTATTGTCTGTCTCCAGGAGGCAGGGCGATTCTGAAGCCAGAGAAAGAATACATATTTCCAGAAGGGGGTGATGACAGAGTCAATAGTCAGTTCCAGCATAGCCACAGGCCAGGATTCAAGTTGGAGCCAAACGTTAAGGACAAGACCCTGGAACAAGTGAATTCATCGGAGGGTGGAGAACAATAAGACAACACATAGGATCCTGAGCCGGTAGGCCACGCGTGAAAGTGTAACAACTACAAGTTCCAGCATCCTTAGCTCTCCGGGATGTATAACCTTGCTAGCTGAATCTGCCCTTCATGACATGGGGTCGGTTGCCAACCATGCAGTGGCACGTTTTGGTGGCGGCGGTGAATTCATCGGATGGTGGAGAACAATAAAACCACACATAACCTACCCCAGATCCGGTGATGACAGAGTCAATAGTCAGTTCCAGCATAGCCACAGGCCAGGATTCAAGTTGGAGCCAAACGTTAAGGACAAGACCCTGGAACAAGTGAATTCATCGGAGGGTGGAGAACAATAAGACAACACATAGGATCCTGAGCCGGTAGGCCACGCGTGAAAGTGTAACAACTACAAGTTCCAGCATCCTTAGCTCTCCGGGATGTATAACCTTGCTAGCTGAATCTGCCCTTCATGACATGGGGTCGGTTGCCAACCATGCAGTGGCACGTTTTGGTGGCGGCGGTGAATTCATCGGATGGTGGAGAACAATAAAACCACACATAACCTACCCCAGATCACCAAGGATCCTGAGCCGGTAGGCCACACGTGAAAGTGTAACAACTACAAGTTGCAGCATCCTTAGCTCTCGGGGATGTATAACCTTGCTAGCTGAATCTGCCCTTCATGACATGGGGTCGGTTGCCAGCCATGCAGTGGCAAGTTTTGGGGGTGGCGGTGAATTCATCGGATGGTGGAGAACAATAAGACCACACATAACCTGTGGTCAGGTTCCTGAGCCGGTAGGCCACGCGTGAAAGTGTAGCAACTACAAGTTCCAGCATCCTTAGCTCTCCGGGATATATAAAAAACTAGTTACTTACCTGTACACAATGGTTGTCCATTATTATCTTTCATAGATTCACATGCTTGTATCTTCCCTGTCGTCATGGTGGGAGTCTCACGGTAACAGAATGACTATAGCAGTATCATAGAGTAAAATTCTGCATAGAAAGTCTCATAGGGGACCATTATATTTGGCTGCCAAACCTCCTCATTATTTGGACCACAACTCAGCCAATCAGCTGCCAGCCCTGACATCACACTCCCCAGTAGAACCATCATACCTCAGATTTCCGACCCCGAGTGAGAGCCAAGGATAAATCCAGAGATTAGAGGTCTACCTAAGTAACGGGGAGGTGGGAGGGTCGCATGTGAATCTATGAAAGACAATACTGGAGAACCATAATGTACAGGTAAGTAACTAGTTTTTTCCCCAGTATTGAATCTTTCATAGATTCACATGCTTGTATCAGACTAGCGAGCAGTACTTATAGAAGATGCGTTGCTCAGGATAGAACCTCACAGACTGTGGGCTCTGCTCCTATTTTTTACATATAAATAAACAGCATCTTAGAATACTTTAAAAAAAAAAAATTGTACACACAGCATGTCTGTTGAACAAACAGAATACCAATAAAGCAAAAGTATAACCTTGAAAGAAAACAAATATATACACATTGATATATATATATATATATATATATATATATATATATATATATATATATATATATATATATACAATCTTGAACAATACCTCAATGAAATAGATAGCGAAGAACTGCTTGTCCCACTGCTGCATCATGTCGCCATGCTGTATCTAGACAATAGTGTCTAGTAAAAGTGTGCACATTTTTCCACGTTGCTGCTCGGCAAATGTCTGGCAAGGACACTCCTGCAAAAAAGGCTGTAGAAGTTGCCATTTTTCTGGTGGAATGTGCATGTACTTTGGATTGGAGAGGATTACCAGCTTTGTCATGGCACAGAGAGATAGCCGAAGAAATCCATCTAGAAATACTGGCTCTTGAAAGTGCCAATCCTTTTCTTGGACCAGAAAATGCTACAAAAAGCTGGTTTGTCTTTCTGAACGACTTCGTCCTGTCAATGTAGAACTTTAGACATCTTTTGACGTCTAGGGAGTGTAGAGATTGCTCCGCAGGCGACAAAGGATCCTTAAAAAAATGTAGGCAGTACCACAGGTTCGTTTAGATGAAATATGGATGGAACCTTAGGGATGAATTTAGGGTTTGTCTTCAAGACAACCTTGTCAGGACGAAATTGGAGAAAAGGTTCAGATATCGAGAAAGCCTGAATTTCACTTACTCCCCTTGCTGAACTGAGCTAAAAGCAATGCCGTTTTCCATGAGAGAAATTGCAAATCCGTTTTATATATTGGTTCAAAAGGAGACTTCATGAGTTGTGCTAGAACCGTGTTAAGCTGCCATGAGACTGTTGGACGGTGAACTGGAGGAAATGTCCTCAAAAGTCCCTTGAGAAATTCCTTTATTACTCTCTGAGACCAGAGAGATGGATGGTCAGGATGTCTTCTATATCTTGAGATACCTGCCAAATTTACCTTTATAGAAGCACTAGCAGCCCGCCCCGGCTTTGCCCGGGGCAGAAGGGGGCTGGGGGCAGCATTTTAAGCCTCTGTGCACCCCCCCCCGACATTGCCCAGTCCGCATCCCTCCTGCCTCCCGCCCCGACATTGGCCATACCGCCTCCCGCCTTGAGCCTTGTGCCTCCCGCCCCCCGCCCCGACATTTGGCATAGCGCCTACCGCCTCCCGCCTCCCGCCCCGGCTTTGTAACCCCCCCCCCCCAGGTCCCGACTTACCTCAACCGCCGCTCCTCCCTACGCTGGAGTGTTTACCTCTCCACTGCTTGACCGCTTGTCATCTACCTCATCCGCTGCTCCTCCCCGCGCTGCCACTGCTCCTCCGCTTCTCGCCGCTCCGCAGCTCCTCCCGGGGCTCATGTTCTCCACTCTTCCTGTTGCTGGTGAACTCTGCTCCTCCCCTCACGCAGACGCTCCTCCCGGCGCTCATGTCCTCGCTCTTCCTGTTGCTCGTGAACGACGCTACTCCCCTCACGCATACGTCACGGCCGGCGCTACTTGCAAGGGACTACTTTATTTTTATTTCTAAATATTTTAAACAGCGTTTTTATTTTATTTTTATGTAGCCTATGTCCTTCTGCTTGCCCTGAGGTTTTCAAAGATGTTTTGGGTGTTCAGATTGGTGGTGTAGTTTTCGAGTTTACCTGGCTCAAAGGTGCAAGTTCTCTCTTTATAATAGTAGTATAGATGAGAATGTTTTGCTCTAGCCAGATGCAAAAGATAAGGCAGGATTTTTTCTGAAAAAATATTAAAAGGATGAAGATTTCAAGAAACGTACCATTGACAAAACCTCCTCCATTTTGCCGTATAGGTCTTGTTCGTAGAGATCGCCCGTGATTTGGAAATAATCTCTCTGCATTCTTGAGAAATATTCAAAGATTGAAACTCATGTTCATGAGGTTCCATGCCGATAAATTGAGCGACTTCAAATTTGGATGAAGAATTTGGCCTTTGTTCATGGAAATCAAATTCTGAGAGAGTGAGAACGGAATCCTGGGTGCCACTGACGGCTTGAGGAGATTGGAGAACCACGCTTGTCTCGGCCAAGCTGGAGCTATGAGAATCAAGTGGTACGGCTCTGATTTCATTTTCCGGATCACTTTTGAAATTAGAGGGAATGGGGGAAAGGCATATGCGAACATTCCTGTCCAGCACATTTGGAGAGCATTGCCCCATGATCCTTTCTGATGGAATCTGCTTGCGAAGTGCTTGCATTTTGAGTTGCGAACTGTCGCAATAAGGTCCAGTGACGGGATTCTCCATAGGCGGAAGACCTGGAACAGGTGATCCTGATGTAATTCCCATTCGTGAGAGACACTTGGAGATCTGCTGAGAACATCTGCCCTCCAGTTGTTCACTCCCGGAATGTGCTGCACTTGAAGCGAGATGTTGTAGAGAAGTAACCACCTCCAAATCTCCTGCGTTTGTCTTGAGAGAAGTTCCGACCTTGTACCCCCTTTTTTAGCAGGTAAAACATGGTAGTCGTGCTGTCGGTCCTGACTAGAACCATGGAACCTCTGATCCTGGCTAGAAAAGCTTGTAATCTCAAGAACACTGCTTTTAACTCTAGTAGGTTGATGTGAAGATGCGATTCCCTTTCTGACCAATGACCTTGAATTTTCAAGTGTTGAAGATGAGCACCCCAACCATGCAGAGATGCGTCTGTCATCATTACATAACTGTGATGTTGAGGCTCGAATATGAGACCTTTCGTTAAGTGCTTCCTGATTGTCAACCATGACAGAGCTCTTTTTATCTGAGGAGAGATGGACACTCGATCTTCGAAAGATCCTAGAGATTGGATCCACTGTTTGTCCAGAAGTTCTTGAAGAGGCCTCATGTGTAGTCTGCAATTGGGAAGCAATGGGATACAAGAAGATATCATTCCCAACAATGACTTGTAGATCCTTACTGAAGTGAACTGCTTTCTTCGCAGAAGAGATGCCAGATTTAGTATCTTTTGAACCCGTTCCCCTGAAGGGTAAGCTTTCGCTTCTTTTGTGCGAAGCATAGCTCCTAGAAACTGAAGAGATTGAGACGGGAGAAGACATGACTTTTCCATGTTGACTTTCAAACTGAGACGACTGAAGAGATCCATGCAACGCTGCATAGAGAGCTGCGTTTCCTGAAATGAAGCGTCTTTTATGAGCCAGTCGTCCAGGTAAGGGAAGACCTGAAGACCTTGAAGTCTTAAGTGCGCTGCCACTGGCGCCATGCACTTCGTGAAAACCCTTGGGGCTGACTTCAGACCGAATAGCAAGACTTTGAATTGGTAGTGGCGCCCCGCCACCAAAAAGCGAAGACATTTTCTGTGTTTTATGTGGATTGGAATATGAAAATAAGCATCTAAGAGGTCCAGGGATGCTGGATAGTCTCCTCGGCAAAGAAATAGTAATATTTCTTGAAGGGATAACATGCGAAATGAAATCTTTTTGATGAATTTGTTCAAACTTCTTAGGTCCATTACCTGCCTCCATTTCCCTGTAAGCTTTTTCTTTATTAGAAAGAAATGCGAATAAAAGCCTTTCCCTTGTTGATGACGTGGCACTTCCTCTATTGCCTCTTTTCGCAAGAGAGATAAAATTTCCATTTTGAGAGCAGACAGGTGCCGCTGTTTTCGGAGGATAGGAGGCTGATGCGGAGGCTTCTGTATAAATTCTAGGGTATGGCCCTGATGGATTATGTCCAAAACCCATTTGTCCGTTGTAATGGACTTACATGTTTGGTAGAATAGAGCTAGATAATGGTCGCTGGAGTTTGGACAGGTGGTGGGCACACTGCTGACGTCACTGTCTTCTATTAGACTGTTGAGCCTAGCCTTTTACCGATGGTTTTCCTCTTGTCTGTTGCTGATATGAGGATCCTGAGGAGCGAAACTGCTGACCACTCGAGAACTGGCTATATCCCTGTTGATTATAAGGCTGATATCTGTCAGATTGATATGCCAGTCTCTGGATATATTGTCCTCTTGACCCTCTCCTTCGAAAGGATTGAAACTTCCCTTGTTGGAGAGTTCCTAGTGCCCGTGCTGTATCAGTGTCGGCCTTGATGCCTTGAAGGGCTTCATCAATATGTTTATTAACAGATTTTCTCTGTCAAACGGCATGTCAATTATCTTAGTTTGCACTTCAGGTCTAAATGAAGTAGCCTTAAGCCATCCCTGTCTTCACTGCGCTACAGCCGCTGCCATCTGACGAAAGGAAAGCGACGAAATATCCATGGCTATATCGATGGACTCAGAAGCCGCTCTGAAACCATCCTGGATTATGGTGGTTTCCTCTTCTTTTTTATCTTCTGGCAAGTGAGACAATAAAGGAGCTATATCCGAGCACATCTGGCGATTGTATCTACTAAGGAGAGCTAAGGCATTTGCAGCCCTAATTGCTGCTCCCGCCAGCGCAACAAAGCGCTTCCCAGCTCCATTCATGAGTCTTCCTTCCTTGTCTGGAAGCGCTGCAGTTGTTGATACCGGATTTTTTGAGTTGCGTTGCGCTGCCTGGATCACCACAGATTCCGGCCGTGGATGCCCAATTAAACACGCTGGAGAAGATTCAGGTGCCCTATACTTTTTTTTCTATCCTCGGTACCGAGGCTGCAACGGAGGCAGGGTTTTTCATCAATTTTAACCCGTCTTCCCAAATGAAGTCTATAATTGGGATTGATCGGACAAATTTACGTGATTCTTCCTTAAAGTCGTAAAGGAAACATTCTGCCTCTTTGACTGGAAGCGGGAGCTCAAATCTCTTTGAGGCCTTCTCCATTATATCATAGAATCCTCCAATATCTTGAGGAGGAGAAGGATTAGTTACTTACCTGTAATCCTAGTTCTCTTCCAGGGGTATACTCATTAAAGTCATAAGCACTGAATTATCTCCGCCCATGAGCGGGGACCCGGAACACATAAACAATATACATATATATGTGTAAATATAACCAAATGTACATAGTACTAAGTAATTATACACATATACATGTATAATAACCATAATATGCAGCCTAACATTAATACATAGGCTAATCAAACCAAACCTTACACACGTTCTGAAGCATGAAAATATGCTGTATATAAATGCAATAAACAGGCATGAGCCTAAAATGCATTTCATAACCATGAAAAACCTTTTATTTTCATCAAAGAACCTGTTGTAAACAGTTATTAGCCTAAAAAGGCTGCATATGAAAAAATGTCTGTGTACAGAAAATCAGACTGGCACCTTGCCTTTAAGGCCCCAGAGAATCTGCACACTTTGCCTTTAAGGCCTCCAGGGGAACTCTGTTCCCATCATGCCCCACAGGTGACAGTTAGGTCAGTTCTTTTGTACGGTACAGTAAACTTTAGCAGGAGTCTGCACTTAAAACATTCATAACACATATTGAAAACGATAAACCTCAATGCTAATGCTCGCCCGGGGAGGCGGGAGGGTGCTTATGACTTTAATGAGTATACCCCTGGAAGAGAACTAGGATTACAGGTAAGTAACTAATCCTTCTCTTCCAGGAGATACTCATTAATAGTCATAAGCACTGAATAGAGTAGCAAGCTCATACCCACCAGAAGCGGGCGAACAGATAAAAGCATAGCCACACTTTAAAATCACAGTGTTTAACTAGAATTAGCAAACACATTTCTGAGTGATGCTTGTACCACTTGTGCATCAGTCTGCGCATCAGAATCCAAACAGTAATGGCGTGTAAACGTATGCACTGAACGCCAAGTAGCTGCTTTACATATTTCTGACATAGCCACATTCCTAAGGAGAGCTGTGGTAGAAGCTTTTCCCCTCGTAGAATGAGCCCTAGGTCTACCTGATAAAGACTTGTGGGCTAGCTGATAAGCCAGTAAGATACATGACACTATCCACCTAGAAATGGATCTCTTGGATGCTGCCAAACCAGTATTCGTAGGACCATAGTTCACAAACAGACGGTCCGTGTGTCTCAAAGACTTTGTTTTATCTAAGTAAAATTTCAAAACCCTTTTTAGATCTAATGAATGTAAAGTCCGTTCTGCCGGACTCGAAGGGTTCGGAAAGAAAGTAGGCAATGTTATGGATTGGTTAATATGAAAATCCGACACCACCTTAGGTAGGAAAGCAGGATGAGTCCTGAGCACCACTCTGTTTCCATGAAAAACTGTGTACGGTTCATTGCAACACAAAGCCTTGATTTCGCTCACCCTACGAGCAGAAGTGATGGCCACCAGGAACGCTACTTTCCAAGACAGGTGTTGCAAAGACGCTTTATGTATGGGCTCAAATGGGGGACCCATTAACTTAGTCAACACCACATTAAGCTCCCAAGGTGGAGAAGGAGACCTGACTGGAGGATACACCTTCCTTAACCCTTCCAGAAAATCCTTCACCACAGGCATCCGAAAGAAAGATATCTGTGTTGGCGATTTTCTATAAGCAGTTATTGCAGCAAGATGGACTTTGATGGAATTAAACTGCAAACCAGATTCAGCAAGGTAAAGAAGATAAGGCAAGATCATCTGTTCTTGACCATGAATAGGGTCAAGACCCTTACTCTGACACCAAAGGTAAAAGCGTTTCCACTTAAATCCGTAGGATTGTCTCGTAGAAGGCCGCTTTGCCTCCTTAAGGATGTTCATACACTCCGGATTCAGCTGTAAGTGCCCGTACTGGAGGACTTCAGGAGCCATGCTGCCAAGCGCAGGGAGGGCAGATTGGGATGAAACACTCGCCCCTTCTGCTTGGACAGAAGATCCGGGCGACACGGCAATCTCCTGTGCGGTGTTATTGACAACTGGAGGAGATCTGGGAACCACCACTGGCGTGGCCCTTCTGGGCAAATCAGTATCATTCTGGAGTGAGTCTTGTACAGCCGATTGATCACTGCTGGTATCAACGGTGTCGGTGGAAAAGCGTACAGCAAGTTTTGACACCAGTCTATCAAAAGGGCATTCCCTTGAGACCCTTTCTGGTAGAACCTGGACGCGAAGACGAGGCATTTTGCGTTTGCCGCGTCTGCGAACAAATCGATGTCTGGTGTTCCCCAATCCTGGAAAATGCTGTGAGCGACGTCTTCATTGAGAACTCAGCCATGCGCTTCGACAAAGTCTCTGCTGAGGTCGTCTGCCTGTGAGTTGAGACTCCCCAGTAGGTGAATTGCTGTTATGGACAGGTCTCGTGCAAGTAACCAATGCCAGATGGTCTGGGCTTCTATGTAAAGAGTCCTGGATCTGGTACCCCCTGCTTGTTTAAGTAATACAATGTCGTTGTATTGTCTGTTTGTACCAGGAGGGACCGAGCCTGAAGCAATGGCACCAGGGGCTTGAGAGCAAGATGGACTGCTCTGAGTTCGAGCAGATTGATGTGATATCCTTTCTCGAAGTCTGACCATAGCCCTTGTACCTGCAGAGGGCCCATATGCGCCCCCCAGCCTTGGAGAGAAGCATCTGTTATCAGAGTCTGCGTTGGTGGGTCCTGATGAAAAGGAACTCCCTTCATCACGTGCACCTTCTTCATCCACCACCGGATGGAATCTCTTGCAGACTGTTGGAGATAAATTCGGTCCTCCCAGCATCTCGTCCTCTGTTTCCACTGATCTTCCAGACACTGTTGTAGAGGACGCATCTGCAAACGTGCGTTTGGCACGATGAAAATGCACAATGCCATGGACCCCAGGAGAGAGGACACTTGCCGAACTGTCGGACGTGCAGACTGAAGGAGAAGCAAACACTTCGCCTTGATGGATGACCACCTCTCCTCCGAAGGACACGCGTTTTCTTCTTCCGTGTCCAACTGAGCACCCAGGTAGTGGATCTTCTGGGTGGGGTTCATTATGGACTTCTTGTAGTTGACTTGCAGACCCAACTTGTACATGAGTTGGAGGCATATCGACAGATGTTCTTCTAGAAGCGATGGGGATGAACTCTTCAGAAGCCAGTCTTCTAAGTACGGATATATGAAAATCCGCCTCTTTCGAAGACAAGCCGCCACTACCGCCATACATTTTGAAAATGTTCTGGGAGCTGATCTCAGGCCAAAAGGGAGCACTGCGTACAGATAATGATGAGCCGCTACTTGAAACCTGAGAAATTTGCGATGTTTTCTGGATACCGGAATATGAAAATAAGCGTCCTTCAGATCGATGGAGCACATCCAATCTCCCTGGTGTAATTGAGGGAAGATCTGGTGAAGAGCCAGCATTCGAAACCTTTCCTTCCAAATGAATTTGTTCAATCGTCTCAAATCCAGAATGGGTCTGAACTCTGTAACTGGACCTTTTTTCTTTACGAGAAAGAATTGAGAAAACAGGCCTTGACCTCTCTGCTGAAAAGGAACTGGTTCTATGGCCTTCTTCTTCAGAAGGACGTTCGCTTCCTATTCCACTGGACCATTTTTAGAGGACGCATGACAGGGCGTGGCTTCTTGAATCTCAAAAGGTACCCGCTCTGAATGATACCCAGCACCCATCTGTCCTTCGGGATCTGTTTCCACTCGTCCAGATAACGCACAATACTTCCTCCAACCGGAGTGGGACACGGTTGTAGAGGAAGCATCCGTTCATTGTTTCTGAAGCTGCTTGGTAGCAGATGATTGCTGAATATTCCCATTGCCTTTGCCTCGTCCAGGCGTCGCTGTTGGAATTGCGACCTCTGTTGATTCTGGCCTTGATTTTGCGAAGACCAATTCGTCTGTTGGCTCCTTTGCTGAAAAGATCTCTTGTCATAGGGACGAAAATTACACCGACGTTTAAATTCTTTTTTCTTCTCAAGGCCTACGGCCTTAAGAGTATCCAACTCCACCTTCATTTTAGACATCTCGTCGTCTGCGTGAGATCCAAACAGAGTCGAACCATTAAACAGTAAATTTACCATTTTCCTCTGAGCCTCCGGCTTTAGCCCCGTAAGGCGAAGCCAAGCTGTACGTCTTGCGCAAACACCGTGTGCATACCCATGAGCATCAGCAGCCGCACTAATGCCCTGGTTAGCCACCAATCCTCCTTCTTCCACTATTTCCAGGAAGTCTTTCTGATCCTCCTTAGGGAGTTTATCTGCAAAACGAGCCACTGAGTCCCAGAGCAGACGGTCATAGCAACCCAATAGAGCTGCCGCACTGGCCACTCACATGACCGACCCTGAGGTATTGCACATTCTTCGCCCCAAGGAATCCATACTCTTACTATCCTTTTCAGGTGGAGCAGAAGAGGTAGATGCTGCAGACTGCTCCTTTCTGACTGCTGCTACAATCAGAGAGTCTGGTGGTGGGTCAGACCGCAAAAACATTGGATCTTCTTCAGGAGCCTTGTACTTCTTCGCAATCCTAGAAGGACCTGAACCCACCGTGGCCGGAGTTAGGAATGTTCTCATTGCTGGTTCTATCAACCCGGGCACTAACGGCAGAAGAGGCCTGCCAGTCGTCTTGTGATGCAGGGTTTCGAAGATGACTGATGTTGCTTCTTGGGGAACTGCCATCTTGATGTTGAATTTACTCGCTCCACAACATAACACATCATTAAATGTGCTCAAATCATCCACGGGAGACACTCTGGTAGGAGGAGTAGATGATATAGTTGGAGAATAGTCTCCATATGAAGATCTTGAAGAAGACGAAGATGATGTAGAAGATGGAGTAGGGGTTCTATGTCTTCTCTGAGGAGTTGCCGATCGCTGCCTCCTACACTCCTTTGAACGTGATTTCTCTCTCACTAAGGATCTTGAGCGTGATCTTCTATGCAGCTCCGTCCGAGGGACCGGAGCTCTCTCCCCCATTATCGGACGCATCTTCCAATGCCTTAGACTTTCCAGCTACCTCGGTGACAAGTTTACAGGCCGTTCTGTATGCTCAGGTGAAGCTTCAGGTGACACCTGCACAATATTCAGCCCTGCTGAAGACTTGGAAGCTCTGGAAGCTGCACTGTGTTCAGAGACCAATGAGCCAGACGGAGTCCGTTGTCTGGGCACTAATTGTCTGTCATCTGACACCTGCCCTGAGGTTGAGCCCGAATGAGCCACCACAGAAGAGTCCTGGTGCACTATCTCTTGCCCCACTGCAGATCTGTCGTCTTGCTGATCATGCGGGGAAGTCTCCACTATAGGTTCGAGACTTATTTCTGACCTCGACAAAGACCTAATTGAGGTCCGAGAGGCTGGTCTTGATAGTCTCGACGCCGACCTATGTTCAGGTGGGGGAGACTTAGACACTCCATGCTTCGAGCCCGAAGCAAGCTTCGACGTCGACCTACGTCGGGATGGAGACCCTGACCTTCTCTTTTTAGGTCTCGACGTCGAATCCTTCGACGCCATTCTTCCTCTCGACGTCGACCTGTTCCTCGACGACGACGTACGTCTCTCTCTCGACCTCGGTCTATCCTTCGACGTCGACCGATGACTCTTTCTCGACGCGACACTTTAACCTTCGACGTCGACACACGATCCTTCGACGTCGGACGTCTCTCTTCCCTCGACGTCTACCTCTCACGATCCTTCGACGTCGAACGTTGCACTCCTGACGTCGTCCTTACTGCAAACGACACCAATTGTCTCGACGTCGAAAAGGATTTCGACGGCGACTGTCGAGACGCTGAACCTTGCCTCACCGGCGAAGTCCTCGACGTCGACGGAGCCCTCTTCGATGCCGACGCTGCCGACGGCGATCTGGATCTCGACGTCGAGTGCACCTTTTTTGATGGCGACGCTCCCTGGAGTCGATGTTTCTTAGTTCTACCTTCTGGAGACGCTGATCTTCGACGTTTAGGCTGAGAAGATGGCTTAGCAGATGATAACAAGCCTTTGGAACTCTTCTCACCACGGTTTTCTCTCTCCAGAAGGCCCAGCAACCTCATTTTCTCCCTTTCTTTTAAAGTTCTATTTGAACGGTTGAGGCAGTGATAACAATCTTCCACCTTATGAGAAGCTGTAATACACACCACACAAACAGAGTGTGGGTCAGTTTTCGACATCTTCTTCCCACAGGAAGGGCATTTGTAAAATAAAGGTGGCATTCTGACTAAAAAACACCAACAGTTTAGTCAGAAAGGGATAGCAAACCACCACCAAAGCTATATTTTGTCAAAAAATGACAAGAAAAACCAACTTCTGACAGAAAATACTACAAATGAGCAGAGCTCAAGTTCCAGGTTCCTCACAGAACAAGCCGGAAAAAAGAACTGACCTAACTGTCACCTGTGGGGCATGATGGGAACAGAGTTCTCCTGGAGGCCTTAAAGGCAAAGTGTGCAGATTCTCTGGGGCCTTAAAGGCAAGGTGCCAGTCCGATTTTCTGTACACAGACATTTTTTCATATGGAGCCTTTTTAGGCTATTAACTGTTTACAACAGGTTCTTTGATGAAAATAAAAGGCTTTTCATGGTTATGGAATGCATTTTAGGCTCATGCCTGTTTATTGCATTTATATACAGCATATTTTCATGCTTCAGAACGTGTGTAAGGTTTGGTTTGATTAGCCTATGTATTAATGTTAGGCTGCATATTATGGTTATATTTACACATATATATGTATATTGTTTATGTGTTCCGGGTCCCCGCTCATGGGCGGAGATAATTCAGTGCTTATGACTATTAATGAGTATCTCCTGGAAGAGAAGTGGCTGGCACGGCGATGGAGTTGGTGTAGTAGAGATAACATATTCATCCCATTCAGTTCCAACTGGGCTATCTTGAAGAAGCTCACCTTCCTCAGGTTGATCTCGGTCACTTTCTATCAGATCATCTCTGATTGTAACAACAGGAGGGGAGCGTATTTTTTTAATGGAAGGTGTAGGTAGAGGTGGAGGCTGAGCCTTCTGAACCTGAACAGGACTTGTAACAGACTTTGAGGTGGAAGTGTTCGCCTCTGGGAAACGGTGATAGTAGTCATTTATCATATGGCGAAGGTCTGTTACTAGGGAAATTGGCATAAAGACAGTTTCCTCTCTCACCTCTTGTTGCACCTCCTCTTCTTCTTCATAGTCGTAAGACTGCTGAAAAGACTCATATCTCTTTTCCTGCACTGGACGATCTTGGAAAGAAAAGACCTCCTGTACCTCCTGGTGCTCCTCATCATCAGTGTCTTGACTTTCTATCTGTAGCTGGGATGGACTGTAAGCTACACCAGATTCCTCATCCTCAGATTGCATTTCCAACAGAGTTGAGGGTGGCAACGGTGAAACCTTGGTCCAACTGGTAAAGTCAGTAGATTTTTTTTCGTTGTCGACGAGCCGTCGACGGGTGGAAGGACTTTAAAGTAATGGAGGATTTTGTCTTCGGAAACTTGAAATGCGTCGTCGACGAGTCTCCCATTCACGAAGTTCCACTCGTCGTCGAAATTCAGATTATCCTCGACGATGTCGTCCACGTCAATGGTGTCGTCATCGCGGATGGCGTCGACGAGGTTGTCATCGACGGCGCGTTCGTCGACGGTGTCAAAGCTGATCTCCCGTCAACGAGATCAACGTCGAACCTTTTGTCGACGGCGTTGTCTTCGTCGTCGACGTAGCTGTCGTCGTCGAAATCGTCTTCGTCGACGGTGTTGTCGTCATTTTGACAGGAATTACAGCTGGAGATGCTCCTACCTTGGATGAGGGAGCAGATGACCCCTCCCTTGAAACTGGGGATCGTTTCAACAGTGTTTGAGGCAAAGAAGATGAAAAAGCCTCTTTTTCTTTGTTTGTTTGCTTTTTAGCAACCAATTTCTCTTCAGGAGCCGAAGACTTTCTTTTCTTGGGAGTCTGAGGATTAACTTCTTCTTCAGAGTCCGAATCTGTAGTGGACTTCTTCTTTTGAAGCCACAATAATAAACGTGCCTCCCTGTCCCTCTTGGTTTTAGCCGAAAAAGTCCTAAAATGCTTGCAGTCTAGAGGGACATGTTTAGGGTGGAGACAGTATAAGCAATCCTTATGTGGATCCTCAGAATAAAGTCTATGTTTTACGCAGGATCTGCAGGGCCTGAAAAGCCTCTTTTTAGAGCTTTCAGCCATTGTAATTAAAGGAAAAAAAACAGTACCTCAATCCAGAAGCAAGAAAACTTTCAGTTGAGCAAGGTGAAAAGTTCACAGGAAGTAAACTGAGCAGAGCTCAGGGAGACTCCTCTTCACACTAAGGCGGTTGGAAATCTAAGGTATGATGGTTCTACTGGAGAGTGTGATGTCAGGATTGGCTGAGTTTTGGTCCAAATAATGAGGAGGTTTGGTAACCAAATATAATGGTCCCCTATGGGACTTTCTATGCAGTGTTTTACTCTATGATACTGCTATAGTTATTCTGTTACCGTGAGACTCCCACCATGACAACGGGGAAGATACAAGCATGTGAATCTATGAAAGATTCAATACTGGAGAACCTTGCTAGCTGAATCTGCCCTTCATGACATGGGGTCGGTTGCCAGCCATGCAGTGGCAAGTTTTGGGGGCGCCGGTGAATTCATCGGATGGTGGAGAACAATAAGACCACACATAATTCAAGGCAGAACAGGGGATTAAGGCTACTTTGCCCGCACTGGTGACAAAATCCCTATGATATATGTGTGTGTAGGTGCAGGAGGTCTGGGATACAATCCCCTAAATCCCAATAATGGAAAACAAGAGACTTGTTTTACAAATCAAATTACACAAGGTGACCCCACACACTTCAACAGTGAGTAATACAATATCAATAACGTTATACATATAGTTCCATTGACTTTCCAATCGTTCTCCCAAGAATTCCAAAGTCAGATTTCTTCAGTAAGCAGATTCTTTATTCACAAATGATGCTTAAAACCAATAGACCACACATAACCTGCCTCAGATTACCAAGGATCCTGAGCCGGTAGGCCACGCCTGAAAGTGTAACAACTACAAGTTCAAGCATCCTTAGCTCTCCGGGATGTATAACCTTGCTAGTTGAATCTGCCCTTCATGACATGGGGTCGGTTGCCAGCCATGCAGTGGCAGGGTTTTGGGGGCGGCAGTAAATTGATCGGATGGTGGAGAACAATAAGACCACACATAACCTGCCTCAGATCACCAAGGATCCTGAGCCGGTAGGCCATGCGTGCAAGTGTAACAACTACAAATTCCAGCATCCTTAGCTCTCAGGGATGTATAATCTTGCTAGCTGAATCTGCCCACAATGACATGGGGTCGGTTGCCAGCTATGCAGTGGCTAGTGGTTTTGGGGGTGGCGGCCTCCCCCGCTCTTACCTGTGGTCGTCACGGCAAACGCAGGGATCGCCAGCACCCCCTCCTCCTACCTGCAGCCATCTTTAGGGATTACCAGCCCCCCCCTCCACTCTTACCAGCGGTCGTTAGGAGCAGCAAAACTCAGACGACGCCACGGGCAGCCAAAGTTCTAGCTACGCCTCTGCAGCTATGCTTCAGAGCACTCAGTGGGTAATGTCAGTATATTTGTTATCTGCACCCTTGCTGTGAGGGTGACTTTCAGCCAGGCTTGGTTTTCCAACCACCAGCACTCTGCATGTAATGTTCCTATTTTCATTATCAGGGTAGGCCTAAAAGTCCCAGAATACTTTGTAAACCCATGCATTCTTCTTGTTTAGTCTTTCGGGTAAGAAGGAGCCAAGATGCTAGGTCAGCGGGGAAAGCTTGCTTTCGAATAATAGGATATGATTACATTGCTATTGGCTTATAGTCTGTCCCATGGCCCAGGGGTAAGCTGATAGTTACATGGTAGGTCCCAGATAAGCGCATCTAATGACTGAGATACACCAAGGACCCAGTGCTCCTGGTCTGGATTTTAGTTTAAAAACAATGCATTCTAGTATTTGTAGTCCTGGTTCACTTCAGTTGATCTAATTACACGGGGGGTTAGCACTAATGCAAACACAGATGTAAGCGTCATTATCAGCAGGCTGTTTAATAGAAACAGCCATAATCAGAACTCTCACGTTTCCCGGCTCCATGTGAGAAGTTTGCCCCCTTCCTGGTGTTTTGAATTGCATTCTGGGGGTGAACAACCTTTACAACGAAACTTTTACAATGCACTACCATTACAACGCAACCATTACAACGCAAACCATTACAACGCATTGCGCTGGGGGGCGCTCTAGGATAGGGAATAAGTTTAATTTACTATCCAACACCTTCCCTAGTGTCCACGGGGACTGGAGTTGGAATAGTAAATTATACTTTTCACTATCCAGCACCCCAAAGGGCTATGCGTTGTAAAGGTTTGCGATGTAAAAACCGCGTTGTAAAGGCATGCGTGGTAAAAGTATGCGTTGTAACGTCATACATCCGCATTCTGGGACGTGCGGTCCTGTTTAGCCCATTATAAAATCAAGATTAAAAGTCCCAGAATGGAAAACAAACACAACTTTAACTAGAAGAACTACTCCTGCTGTGCATTGTTAGCTTCACAGCTCTGAGTAATTGGCGAGTCTCCTTATTTTCGGTGACAGAAGTCATTGATGGATAGTCAAAGTACAGCTTGGGGCGGTAGGCTACCATTCTAACCTTTACATGTGGCCCATAGTCAACGGCAGCACTAGGTTGTTGTGTACTTGACTCAGCACTCATATTAAAAGATGTTAAATAAACAGGCAAGCATTTATTCAGTGGTTAATTGAAGTTAAAGAATTTAAGTTACTAGGTTGCCCTGCACCGCTCAACTATAGTAGCACCTGTATTTTTCAGGGCATCTTGCAGCAAAATAGTAAAACTATGGTAAAGTCTCTTCAAAGTTAAAAAGTTTATTTCATTAACATGCAGTACATGTTCACCTTAGTACGTCAGAATATATCAGTACATTGAGAAGTATTTTTTTTAAAGATTTTTTTTTTTATGAATGTAGAAACATTCCTTCTTCCCTGCATCCTAACAACAATGCCAATAGTGACCTAAGAGTCATGTTGGTTGTTATGTGCACTCTTTGGGAGGACTGGGTTCCTATTATACATGAAGAATATTATAGTTCATTAAATTGAAAACAGGAGACGGTTTTGTACAGCACATATCCTGAAGTTATGTATTTCAAGATCAATACAATTGCCTAGGATCACACAATTTGGTTAAGTGGAGAAGCCAGTATTAATTGCAGGATTTCTGGTTTTATATTGGGCAATTCAGCCACTAGATGCTTTGCTTCCTTAGACCTGCCTTACTGCTAACCAACCACCTGCACAAACGTCACCCTGCTGGCATCAATGCAGCCCTTGGTCACATCACATACCACTCTTTATGGCCCTTGGGAAAAAGTTTGCGAGTACCCATGGTTCACACAATCCAGTTTGGACCTGTGATTCATTCAGGGTGTATAACAGGCATGGGCAAGCTATTGATATATGTAAAATGATACCTGCTGTGGGTGTTGTAGTGACAGTCCTGTGCTATCATGGAGTAATAGCAAAAGACACGGAGTAATAGCAAAAGACACAGAGTAATAGCAAAAGACGCACAGTTGATGGATGGAATGCAGAGCAAATCATAACATTCACCCAAAGTCAAGAGATCTGGGTTAAATCCATCATTCTTTTGCTCACCATGCCACCCCAGTTCAGACCCAGCTATATGCAAATCAGTCTTGCCCCTGCTTCTCGTGGGAACAGTCCAGCCTGAACTGCCAAGCCAGGTCCTCCCTGGACCGGAAACAAGCATCCTAGGGCTGGTTTCGGGGTTCCACCTCTCATCAGCCAGGATAGCTTGGATCCAGTGGCACGGTGAGCCCGGGACCTATGTCTTAGCATACCTGGCGCACTTAGGGTGAGAAAGCAAAAGACACAAGGTTGATGGACGGTATGCAGAACAAATCATAATATTCACCCCCAGTCAAGAGATCTGGGTTAAATTCATCATTCTTTTGCTCACTGTGAGAAGTTGGCCTGATATATAATATTCACTATTCTAGTGAGCACTTTGTATCAGTCCAAACAACCCTTATGGTGATTGGTTGTAAGTCAACCTTATAGACCAGCTATCCTAGTAGCGTGGATACGAGCAGTCTTCGGGCTAAACTCTAGAGGGCGTGTTAAGCCAGCTGTTATACCATCACATATACCCCTTGAACACCAAGTGAAAGGACACCACACAAGTGTTATGAAAATAAACAGTGTATTTATTTAGATCACAACAGCCCTGTACTCTTTATGAGGACAGGGTACTAAGCACACAACAAAACTCTTACGAAAATACTTTAAGTTGCACAATTTACACAGATGCCCGAGGGGCACGAAAAACCATATTCTATGGAAGTGGAATGCGAAATTACTAGCAGGTAAGTACTGTACTAATAGGCTTTCGAATCGCTAGGACTACGTTACTGAACCTTCAGATTACGAGTAGGAGGCCTAGGGGACTCGGGTGCAGAGTGTGCACTCTCACGCGGGATGCGGGACAAAGTCTATGGGAGCTAGTAAAGGCAAAGTTAGTGTTCTCGGGCGAACCCGATAAGGTAGGTCGAAAACGACAGTGGATCTGGACCCTTGGATAGTGAGGCTATGCTGGGGCACCGAAATGCCGAAGTTACCTAGCCCAGGGGCTGCAGCTGCATAGGTCTGAAAAGACGTCAGGAATCCTCGTTGACGAACCAGGAGCCTGAAGAAAGAAGTTGCTGGCAGGCGACCAGTGAAGATTGTTAGAGTGATCCAAGCCTGGATCGAAGATGGATGACACCTGAAAGCAGAGGGGACCAAGTTCTTGACCACTAGCCAGTGATCAGATGGCACCAGGAGGGCACCGGATGGTAGTCACCTCGACCAGGTGAGTGGGCGACGCTGGGCTCTGCAGTCTCATGGACTAGGAGGCGTTGTCGGTGACCAGGATGGAGGGGCGAGCTGTCCCACGATGGTTGATGCTGTCGATGTCGCTGGACCCAGGATTGGGGCAACAAGTCTTGGCAAATTCAAGCCCACGCGGTGGACCTAAAATGGCGTCTGGAGTGGACCAGGAGGGTCCGGGGTGCTCCTCTTTTGGAAGGGAGCAAGGGCCAGTCTGTAACCAACCAGACCAGCAGAGTTGTCGTCGTTGATCGTCGTCGGGAAGGCCACCAGCCAGCGGGCTAGTAGCCAGACAACGCGGTGAGCAGCCAAAAAGCAGAAGGGCCCCACGCAGATCGTGGAGATGCTGGAGGGCTGGACTTCGGTGCTGGAGCTGCTCAGGGTCGGGGCTTCTCGGACCCCAAAGCACTCACCAGAGGATCCCTCGGTGGTCGTGCTGGATAGAAGTCGTGCAGTTCTGATGATGGCCGGTCCCTCGAGGTCTCGTCGCACCTACGGTTCTCAGCTTAGCTGTAGAGGTAGGTAGAGGTCAGAGGTGCCAGGGAAGCCGGGTCTCGTCGTGCTGGTTGGTCGGATTCCTGAGGAAGGACGTGCAGCAAACCGCAGAGTTCTTAGATGGTGCCTGCGGATGCAGGGTGACTACTCCTTAGCCACAAGGGAGAAATCTTGAGAAGAAGTCAAGAGTTCCTTTCGTAGAAAGTAGTTTCTTGATTACAAGATGATCTAATTTGGAAGGGTCCCCGCTCCTGCCTTTATCCTAAAGAAAGGGGTGGGTACGCGACTAGGTCCTGCCCTAGGGGTGGGACCAGGAAGGGGGGTGGTTACACCCCTCTCCCATGCCGGACTTTCCCCAGGCCAGGGGCTGGTGTGCCCCTGGAACTGGTTCTAGCCGGCAGATGCGTAGTGATAACCGGGGTGCCACTTGCAGTCACCTTCCTGTAAAGCCCTGCCTACCCAGGATACACAAAACCCTGTCTGGGATGGTGCTAGCACCGCCCCTGACAGGAAACCCTTTGTCCAAGCTCTCCTCGCTGGAAGGACTCCCAGCAGCAGGAGGTCAGACTCGTGTCTGTGGTGGCAGCATCAATTTTGTGGAGCTGAGGCTTGAGTTAACTTTAACCGGGATTCACAGTTACATACATGTCATGTCCCTCTAGAAGGGTGGAATGCTAACCCCGTCGCCAGAATTGGCGAGGGGTTAGTATTCCAATTCGTATGACACCTTACTCGACATGTTTTGATAAAGCAATACCAAAGATAGCATTTAACCGCGAGGATATAATGCACTTAAGAGTATATGGTATGCGTTATCATGGAACAGCTATTAGGACTTGGTTCCGCAAGCTGCAAACGGGCTCAGCTCATGCCAGAGCACTATCTCACACAATTCCATGCACTCTGCCTTCAGGATTGTCAAGGCCTGCCATAGGAGTGACTGATAGGAATCCGTGTGTCCATTTTTAGGGTTAGATATAGGTATACTATATCTAAAGCAAAGGGTGATTACACCACCTTGCCCCAGCTGTCGTGCAGCCAGTTGTGTCAGATTTAGATGGCCATCCAGGGGTGGCATAATACATGCTTCATCCCCTGGTAGGCCCTGGGTACACTTATGCCCTGAGTTACAGGGTCTGATAAGGTGGTCCAGTACCAATTGGATAATGCACCTAAGGTACACATGTCAATTTAGTGAGAGAACAGCTAGGCTGTGGGTCTGATTGGCAGGCCCACAGCCAGAGAAAGTCGTAAACCAGTGAAACAAAAGCAAAAAATCTGGGTGATCATAGGATTGCAGACCCTACTCTCCTACATGACCCCCCCCCAAACTTTGGGACAATAAACTAACCTTGACCAGGTGAGTCTTCTTGCTCTAAGTAGAAATACCTGGAGAGCCCATCTGCATTGCCATGATCAGTGCCAGGTCTATGCTCCACCGTAAAATCCATCCCCTGTAGGGAAATGGACCACCTAAGCAGTTTGGGGTTTTCACCCTTCATCTGATTTAGCCATAAGAGGGGCTTATGGTCGGTCTGAATCTTGAAATGAGTGCCAAACAAGTATGGCCTCAGTTTCTTCAGGGCCCACACCACAGCAAAGGACTCCCTCTCAATAGCTGACCAATTTTTCTCTCTGGGGGTCAGCCTTCTGCTTATAAAAGCAATGGGCTGGTCTTGACCATCAAAATTCAGTTGAGATAGAACAGCTCCCACATCCAACTCAGAAGCATCTGTCTGGACAATGAATGGTTTGGAGTAGTCTGGACTCTTGAGGATAGGTGCTGTGCACATGGCCTGCTTTAGGTCATCGAATGCTTTTGGACAGCCTGCTGTCCACTGAACTTTTTTTGGCATCTTTTTACTTGTCAGTTCTTTAAGTGGAGTCACAATTGATCCATAATTCCTGACAAACTTTCTGTAGTAACCAGTCAGGCCCAAGAAAGCTTGAGCCTGAGTCTGGGTGGTTGGAGGAGCCCAGTCCCTGATTGACTGTATCTTGCTCTCCAGTGGCTGAACTTGGCCTCCACCTACAAGGTGGCCCAAGTATACAACCTGTGTCTGCCCTATCTGGCACTTTGTGGCCTTGATAGTGAGACCTGCTGCTTGCAGTGCCTCTAACACTTTCTTCAGGTGGACCAGGTGATCCTCCCAGGTGGAGCTAAAGACAGCTATATCATCAAGATATGCTGCACAGAAGTCATCCAGCCCAGTGAGAACATGATTCACCAGCCTTTGGAAGGTGGCAGGTGCATTTTTCAGACCAAAGGGCATTACCACAAATTGATAATGCCCACCAGGGGTTGAAAATGCTGTCTTGGGCTTGGCTTCCTCAGCTAACCTGATTTGCCAATACCCAGCTGTCAGGTCAAATGTACTTAAGTAGTTGGCAGAAGCCAATCTATCTATAAGTTCATCTGCCCTTGGTATTGGGTGGGCATCAGTCTTAGTGACTGCATTGAGACCCCTGTAGTCTACGCAAAACCTCATCTCTTTCTTACCACCCTGGGTGTGAGGCTTTGGCACTAGAACTACTGGACTAGCCCAAGGGCTATCTGAGGGTTCAATGACTCCCAACTCCAACATTTTCTGCACTTCTGTTTTGATGCAGTCTCTAACATGATCAGGCTGCCTGTAGATTTTACTCTTGACTGGCAAGCTGTCACCAGTGTCAACCTCATGGGTACACCAATTGGTTTGACTGGGTGTTAGAAAGAACATATGCCTGAAGGATTGAAGAACTTGTTTGCAATCCTTCTGTTGATGTTCAGAGAGACTGCCACAAAAGACAACACCATCTACTGACCCATCATCAGGATTCTGAGTGAGCAGGTCTGGGAGAGGGTCACTCTCTTCCTCCTGTCCCTCATCTATGGCCATGAGCAAGCTCATGTCCTTCCTGTCGACATATGCTTTGAGCCTGTTTACATGGAGCACCCTGTGGGGGCTCCTGGGAGTTCCAAGGTCCACCAGGTAGGTGACCTCTCCCTTTATCTCAAGGATTGTGTGGGGCCCAGACCATTTGTCTTTGAGTGCTGCTGGGACCACTGGCTCCAACACCCACACCTTCTGTCCAGGCTGATACACAGTCAGGACAGCCTTTTGGTCATGCCAAGCTTTTTGGAGTTCTTGGCTGGCCTTAAGGTTTTCAGCTGCCTTTTCCATATACTCAGCCATCCTGGAGCGGAGACCAAGTACATAGTCCACTATGCTGGTTGCAGGCTTTTTGAGAGGTCTCTCCCATCCTTCCTTAACCAAACACAGGGGTCCTCTCACAGGATGCCCATACAGAAGTTCAAAAAGGCTGAAGCCAACCCCCTTCTGTGGGACCTCTCTGTAAGCAAACAAAAGGCAGGGAATCAGGACATCCCATCTACGCCTGAGCTTTTCAGGTAGTCCATGAATCATCCCTTTTAGGGTCATGTTGAACCTTTCAACAAGCCCATTGCATTGTGGATGATAGGGTGTAGTGAACTTGTAGTTGACACCACATTCCTTCCACATAGCAGTTAAGTAGCTTGACATGAAGTTTGCACCTCTGTCAGAGACAACCTCCTTAGGGAAGCCCACTCTGGAGAACACTCCAACTAGGGCTCTTGCCACAACAGGTGCTGTAGTGGTCCTAAGGGGAATAGCTTCAGGATACCTGGTGGCATGATCCACTACCACCAGTATAAACTTGTGCCCTGATGCTGTCTGGGGTTCCATTGGACCAACAATGTCAATCCCCACTCTTTCAAAGGGCACCCCCACCACAGGCATTGGTATAAGGGGGCCTTTGTTGTGCCACCTGACTTACCACTGGCTTGGCAAGTGACACAGGAGTGACAAAACTCCTTGGTGTCCTCATTCATGTGAGGCCAGTGAAAGTGTGAGACAAGTCTGTCCCACGTCTTTGTCTGGCCTAAGTGTCCTGCTAAGGGAATCTCATGGGCCAAGGTAAGAAGGAAACCTCTCTGAGACAAGGGGATAACCAGCCTCCTGGCCATGCCAGGCTTGGGGTCTCTTGCCTCAGTGTACAGGAGTCCATCATCCCAGTATACCTTGTGGGTACCTGTGGCGTTCCCAGCAGCCTCAGCAGCAGCCTGCTGTCTGAGGGGTTCAAGGGAAGGGCAGTTAATTGTTCCTTCCCCAGGTCTTCTCTTGAGGGTCCCCCGGAGCCCAGGAATTCCACTTGATCAAGTTCAAATTATTTAGGCTCAGTTTCCCTCAGTTCCTGTAGGTCAGCCTCCTCTGAGACTTGATCCTCAACCTGGGGCAAGGGGGAAGGCAATGCCTTAACCCTACTGCTCTTCTTCTTGGAAGGTGGCTGGTCCATTGTTCCAGGATCCAGCACCTGTTCAGTGGGGCATTTTCTGGCCTGTGACCTAGTCACAGCAAGCACATGTGCTGGCAAGCCTAACATCTCCATGTGAGTCCTATGCTCCACTTCTGACCATTGTGATGACTCCAAATCATTGCCCAACAAACAATCCACTGGGAGGTCTGAACTAACTACAACCTTCTTTTGGCCAATTACCCCTCCCCAGGAGAAAGCAACAATTGCCATACTGTGACTGGTAGTGACATTGCTTGCATTGGTCACCAGGAAATCTGTACCTGGCATGATCTGTCCAGGGTCCACAAAGTTAGGAGTCACCATTGTGACACTGGCACAAGTGTCCCTATAGGCCTGAGCCATTTTGCCATTGATAAAAGGTGTCTGTCTGTATTTGCCCAAAGTATTGGGACTGACATCAGGGGATATTTCCACATCCCCTGTACAGACAAGGACAGCCTGAGTGAGTGTGCCAACTAAGTTGTCATACCCCTCAGAACCCAAGGTTAACCCAACTAGTCCCTTGGGAGGTGCACTACTACTGCTGGCTGTACTAGGGGGCACAGGTGCCTTAGGGGCTGCAGTAGTAGGAGTCTGCCCTCCTTTCTTGGTGCACTCACTAAACCAGTGAGTTTTACTTTTACAGTACTGGCACCACCTTTTAGACTGGCCTTCTTGAGTCTTCTTCTTCTGGGAAGCCTGACCCCCACCCTCTTTGGATTGTTGGGGACCTGTTGAAGACTTCTGGTCATTTTGTTCACCTTTAGTATCTTTACCGTTCTGGTCTGCTTTCTTCTGACCACCCTGGTTCTGGCCCTGGTTCTGCTTAACTCTTGTTCTGACCCATCTGTCTGCCTTCTTTCCCAATTCTTGGGGAGAGGTCAGATCCGAGTCAACAAGATGCTGATGCAACAACTGGTTCTGACAATTGTTTAAAATCTGTTCCCTCATGATCAGATTATACAGTCCTGTGTAATCAGTAACCTTACTGCCCAGCAACCAGCCCTCCAAAGCCTTAGTGGCACAATCTACAAAATCAGACCAATCCTGAGACTGAGTTTTCTGGGTATCCCTGAATAGCAACCTGTACTGCTCAGTGGTTAGGCCAAACCCATCTATCAGTGTATTCTTCAGGACCTGGTAATTGTTAGCATCCTCAGATCTAGTAGTGAGGAGCTTGTCTCTACCTTTACCTTCAAAGGAGAGCCACGAGATAGCTGCCCACTGACTCTGGGGGACACACTGTACAGTGCAAGCCCTCTCCAAAGCAGTTATCCATTTGTGGATATCATCCCCTTGTTTAAAGGGGGGCACTATCTTGCTCAGGTGCCTAGTATCTAAACTCCTGTTTTCTCTTGGGAGAATGCTGCCATCAGTGGGGTTTGTCCCACTCAATTCTTGCTCTCTAGCAAAGGCAAGTCTCTCTTTGGCCAGGGCAAGTTCTTCCCTTTCAATCCTCAGATTGACTTCCCTCACTTTGGCTTCATACACTCTCCTCTGAGGGGATGTCATCCCTCTGTGAAAAGAGGCCTTTGAGCCATTGGTTCGAATGGATCTGTTAGAGCCTCTGGATAGAGACCTAACTCTTCCATTCCCAATGTTAAGCTGGCCTGAGAGGGGCCCCAGGGGTCTCCTAGTACCATTCTCATGCCTGCTTAAGTTGGCCCTAGTTAGCTGGCTAACTACTTCTGGACCTTTGTCTGCCTCGTCCTCAGATGGCTCTAGATCCTCATCCTCCTCTTCACCTTCTGCAGAGAGATGGATAAGGTCAGGGTCACCTGAGGTTCCCTCTAGGGGAGGCATTGTCCCATCTGGATTAGAAGGGTCTGGGTTACCAGCCCTCCTGGCATCATAAGTCTCTAAGAGACCAATCAGGAATGGGATTGTAGGGTTAGAACCCTGTTTTAGCTTCCTGGAGGTACACACTTGTCTCATCTCCTGGAAGCTAAGAGCAGCATATCTGGAAGTGACCTGTGGAGGGTCCACTGACACAAGGGGAGACTCAGAGTTTCCTCCTTTGTCTGACATGCTGTTTCTAGTGTGGTGTAAGTGATGCACCTACCTACACTATTTGTTTGCCTACTGATCCCTTGCTAAGAGTTGTAGCCAAGGTGTGCTAAGCCTTGAGGAGCTACAACAGCTGGTTCAGTAGAACTCAGAGTATTCTAAGCTAAGTTATATGTACCTGAAGTACTTATGTGATCTTTCGCAAGATATTCTTAGGATACGTGTGGTAAAACAACAGCAAGCTCAAATCCCAACCGCTGCTCACCAATGTGAGAAGTTGGCCTGATATATAATGTTCACTATTCTAGTGAGCACTTTGTATCAGTCCAAACAACCCTTATGGTGATTGGTTGTAAGTCAACCTTATAGACCAGCTATCCTAGTAGCGTGGATACGAGCAGTCTTCGGGCTAAACTCTAGAGGGCGTGTTAAGCCAGCTGTTATACCATCACATATACCCCTTGAACACCAAGTGAGAGGACACCACACAAGTATTATGAAAATAAACAGTGTATTTATTTAGATCACAACAGCCCTGTACTCTTTATGAGGACAGGGTACTAAGCACACAACAAAACTCTTACGAAAATACTTTAAGTTGCACAATTTACAGATACCTGAGGGGCACGAAAAACCATATACTATGGAAGTGGAATGCAAAATTACTAGCAGGTAAGTACTGTACTAATAGGCTTTGGAATCGCTAGGACTACGTTACTGAACCTTCAGATTACGAGTAGGAGGCCTAGGGGACTCGGGTGCAGAGTGTGCACTCTCACGCGGGATGCGGGACAAAGTCTATGGGAGCTAGTAAAGGCAAAGTAAGTGTTCTCGGGCGAACCCGATAAGGTAGGTCGAAAACGACAGTGGATCTGGACCCTTGGATAGTGAGGCTATGCTGGGGCACCGAAATGCCGAAGTTACCTAGCCCAGGGGCTGCAGCTGCATAGGTCTGAAAAGACGTCGGGAATCCTCGTTGACGAACCAGGAGCCTGAAGAAAGAAGTTGCTGGCAGGCGACCAGTGAAGATTGTTCGAATGATCCAAGCCTGGATCGAAGATGGATGACACCTGAAAGCAGAGGGGACCAAGTTCTTGACCACTAGCCAGTGATCAGATGGCACCAGGAGGCCACCGGATGGTAGTCACCTCGACCAGGTGAGTGGGCGACGCTGGGCTCTGCAGTCTCACGGACCAGGAGGTGTTGTCGGCGACCAGGATGGAGGGGCGAGCTGTCCCACGATGGTTGATGCTGTCGACGTCGCTGGACCCAGGATTGGGGCAACAAGTCTTGGCAAATTCAAGCCCACGCGGTGGACCTAAAATGGCGTCTGGAGTGGACCAGGAGGGTCCGGGGTGCTCCTCTTTTGGAAGGGAGCAAGGGCCAGTCTGGAGCAACCAGACCAGCAGAGTTGTCGTCGTTGATCATCGTCGGGAAGGCCCCCAGCCAGCGGGCTAGTAGCCAGACAACGCGGTGAGCAGCCAAAAAGCAGAAGGGCCCCACGCATATCGTGGAGATGCTGGGAGGCTGGACTTCGGTGCTGGGGCTGCTCAGGGTCGGGGCTTCTCGGACCCCAAAGCACTCACCAGAGGATCCCTCGGCGGTCGTGCTGGATAGAAGTCGTGCAGTTCTGATGATGGCCGGTCCCTTGAGGTCTCGTCGCACCTACGGTTCTCAGCTTAGCTGTAGAGGTAGGTAGAGGTCAGAGGTGCCAGGGAAGCCGGGTCTCGTCGTGCTGGTTGGTCGGATTCCTGAGGAAGGACGTGCAGCAAACCGCAGAGTTCTTAGATGGTGCCTGCGGATGCAGGGTGACTACTCCTTAGCCACAAGGGAGAAATCTTGAGAAGAAGTTGAGAGTTCCTTTCGTAGAAAGTAGTTTCTTGATTCCAAGATGATCTAATTTGGAAGGGTCCCCGCTCCTGCCTTTATCCTAAAGAAAGGGGTGGGTACGCGACTAGGTCCTGCCCTAGGGGTGGGACCAGGAAGGGGGGTGGTTACACCCCTCTACCATGCCGGACTTTCCCCCGGCCAGGGGCTGGTGTGCCCCTGGAACTGGTTCTAGCCGGCAGATGCGTAGTGAGCACCGGGGTGCCACTTGCAGTCACCTTCCTGTAAAGCCCTGCCTACCCAGGATACACAAAACCCTGACTGGGATGGTGCTAGCACCGCCACTGACCGGAAACCCTTTGTCCAAGCTCTCCTCGCTGGAAGGACTCCCAGCAGCAGGAGGTCAGACTCGTGTCTGTGGTGGTAGCATCCATTTTGTGGAGCTGAGGCTTGAGTTAACTTTAACCGGGGTTCACAGTTACATACATGTCGTGTCCCTCTAGAAGGGTGGAATGCTAACCCCATCGCCAGAATTGGCGAGGGGATAGTATTCCAATTCGTATGACACCTTACTCGACATGTTTTGATAAAGCAATACCAAAGATAGCATTTAACCGTGAGGATATAATGCACTTAAGAGTATATGGTATGCGTTATCATGGAACAGCTATTAGGACTTGGTTCCGCAAGCTGCAAACGGGCTCAGCTCATGCCAGAGCACCATCTCACACGATTCCATGCACTCTGCCTTCAGGATTGTCAAGGCCTGCCATAGGAGTGACTGATAGGAATACATGTGTCCATTTTTAGGGTTAGATATAGGTATACTATATCTAAAGCAAAGGGTGATTACACCACCTTGCCCCAGCTGTCGTGCAGCCAGTTGTGTCAGATTTAGATGGCCATCCAGGGGTGGCATAATACATGCTTCAGCCCCTGGTAGGCCCTGGGTACACCTATGCCCTGAGTTACAGTGTCTGATAAGGTGGCCCAGTACCAATTGGATAATGCACCTAAGGTACACATGTCAATTTAGTGAGAGAACAGCTAGGCTGTGGGTCTGATTGGCAGGCCCACAGCCAGAGAAAGTTGTAAACCAGTGAAACAAAAGCAAAAAATCTGGGTGATCATAGGATTGCAGACCCTACTCTCCTACACTCACCATGCCACGGAGTAATAGGGCAGATCGCAGTGACAATTCAGCATAGGCCGCACCTCGTAACAATGGGATACCACACAGGGGATCTTGCTTAACTGAGCACACTGGGGGAACTGACTCGACAGGACTAGTCCATTGTGCCCACGCACACAGGTGTACTGTACTCTCCACCCCACCGACTTGGTGAAGGTGGTACATTATGACATTATAGGCATCTGGAGTCCTAGTACCTCATACTTAGCAGGTTAAAGTTAGCTATCGTTTGGCTCACAGCAGGGCCTCTGGTGGTCCATGGCTGCTAGGCCTCTGCTTCCTTCCCTGCCGGTCAGTGCTGGTGTGACGCACTTGTTATTCGGAGTCGGGCCGGCCAGAGACCGCTGGAAAGCTCCCACAGCTCTCTGTCTTCTGGTTACCCTCGTGCTCGGATTGGCAGGGCCTCCCTGTTGATCCCACAGTTCCTAGAAGTCTATTTGCAGCAGGCAGGCCCTGGGCTGAGGCCCAGCTTGGCCTGCTCCGAGCCCCGCGCGGATGCCAGCGCCGCACGCCAGCATCTGACACTGGGAACAAAGCGGCCACTTGATCGGAGCCCGGAGGTGACCTTGGCAGAGGCGATGAAAGGCCGTGCCCCCTCCAGTGACCCGTGGTGGCCGGGTTTAATGGCCTTTTGTTGCTCGTAGACCGGGGCGGGGACCCTGCGGATGACAGGCCGCTCGGCTGTACGTCTTTCAGCCGGTGACGCGCGCGGTGAAGAGAGAAAAGCATTGCTCAACAGTTATTTAGGCCCACCTTATAAGTCACATAGGGTGTCCTCTGGCAGCCCACGAGCATGCACCGGGTAAGGCAGCGCTAAAGTGCACTGCAAAGGAGGCATGAGCCCGGTCTCGGCTCCTTCTCGCCGCCCAGGAACATGCGCGGGATAAGGTGTACCAAGGCCACTGGAAATATGCGGAAAAGGAATGAACAGTACTCCAACCAAAGGCAAACTACACGGTATAACGTAACGAGTCATTCTATGGAGTATGACACGGGCCACGGGAATTAAGCGATTGTGCGGCCGCAGTGATTTTCGTATAATTCCAGATTGCAGTGACACGTTGCCGCGCAGTAGAAGGTCCTTTGCAAAGCTGTACTGGTCTCCTTTATGTTGCTTTACTATATGTAGGTATTAAACTGGAACTAATAAGATACAACTATTGCTCAGACAGTGTTACGGTTTAAAATTGCAAAATAATGAGGTAATAATATTAGAAAATGTGCTGCATTATGTTTCATCATTTGCCTTTTCTTGCGGCATAATTACACTAACTCTGCCGCATATTTAGACACTCTATTGCCACATAAATCCAGCGGGCCTGAGTTTTCGTTTGTTATTCTAACACCCACTGATGCTGTCTGCAAAAACATTTCATGTCTTCAGTACCAATACCACACATTAAGCCAACAGTAACCAACTGAAAGGAACCTCTTTATCCTCCGTCTGCCGTGGTGCTAAACTATGTGTTTCTTTGTAACATTGGATCCATTTGAACTAGAAGCCCTTTGTTGCAATTGCAAAATAAGTAGCAAATAGTTATGTGGCACATACAGGAATCCATTATTAAGTGGAGAATAGTGCACCAAAAAAACAGTATCAACCAATCGACCCCTGGGCTAGCTAGGCTGTAGTGGAAGGGGTGGGGCTAGATTTTGGCACACTCTCACCTCCAACCAGCATGTATGGCATAAGCTATTCCGTAATGAGAGTTGCAAGGTCAGACACCGGTGCCACTCACCGCCCAGCAGTATGTATAGTAGAAGGTATAGGTAGCTATTCCATAGTGAAAGTTGGGAGGCCATACACAAGCGCAAACTCACCACCTAGCCGCATGTATGGCAGAAGATATAGGTAGCTATTCCGTAGTGAGAGCTGAAACCATACACTGGCGCCCACTCACCGCCCAGCAGCATGTATAACACAAGGTATAGGTCGCTGTTAGAAATGGGTTTTCGGCTGGCTAGGGTATGCACCCAAGCCAGGCAGAATACACAACGCTAGTCAGAGTAAGGGAGTTATACTTCTAAAATAAACCCTGCTCACACCCTTGGTTGGTTGGCAAGGCTTATCTCAGAGGCAGTATGTAAAGCATTTGCACATAACCAGCAGTAATACAATGAAAACACTACAAAATGACACCACACCATTTTTAGAAAAATATCCATTATTTATCTGCAAAAAAAAGACCAAAGCCATAAAAATCTAACATACCGTGATCAAAAATACAAACAAAGCAAAAATAAACTTTATATACAGTTCCTTGAAGTCGATAGCTCTGTCCGGGGCTATCACTGCATCATAAACAAACAAATCCAACAGTTCCGGCCAGTCGCGGCATCGCGGGCCATCTATGGTGGGGGGGAGGGGGGAGACCCATAAAAACAGTACCTTAGGAGCTGCAGGACATCAGACCTTGCAGGGAGCTTCAGAGAAATGGCGTCAGCAGTCGGTTCCGGAAGCTGGTGCAGGAGTTATCGGGCCCTTGAAGACACGCGCGTTGCAGGTCGAAAAAGTGTGTTTGCAGTCAGGAGCGGTGTCGGTAGGCATTGGGGCTGCGGTGTGAAGTGGAGCAGTACGACGTGCGGTGCCCTCAGGTCGCGATGCAGGCAGCGACTCAGTGACAGTCGTCCAGTGGCGTTGGTGAGACCGGGGCTGTGGTGCGAAGCGTGGTGGTGCTCGTTGTGGTGCTGACAGGTTACGATGCAGGCAGCGGCATCATCATTGCTGAACCGCTGTCTTCGGTAGACCAAAGGCTGTGGGGCGAGACAGGGCAATGCGGTGCGTGAGGCCCACAGGTTGCAGTGCAGGCAGTGGCGTCGGTTGACAAACTGGATTCGCTGGTGTTGGTGTGCCAAGGCTGCAGTGTGGGACGGGCAGTGCATCGTGTAACTTACAAGTGGTGCCCCAAAACACGATGCAGGCAGCAGCATCGACTTTAGCTTGGAGCGGCAGCTACGGTGCGAAGTGGGGTGGTGCTCCGTGTTCCCCACAAGTGGTGTCCACAGGTCATGGTGCAGGCAGCAGCATCAGTGACAGTGGCGTGGAGGATATCAAGGCAGCGTTGTGAAGTAAGGTGGTGCGGAGTGCAGTGCCCACAAGTCACGGTGCAAGAAGCGGATTGGTGGCTGTATCAGTGTCGGTGAGACAAGGGTTGCAGTGCAAAGTGTGGTGATGCCCTCTGAGGGAAAGTACACAGGCCCTGGGAACCTGATTGGCGGGGACCCAGGGTACATCTAGTCAAACAGCATTAGAAATCTGGCAAAAACTGGGTGGTTATTGCAACAGAAACCTAGCTTCCTACATACTGGTACTGTCTAATTGTGTTGTAAGGTGTGTAAATTCTCCTGCAACGGTCTAAAGCGCCATGATGGCTCAGTTAGGT
Source organism: Lissotriton vulgaris (assembly GCF_964263255.1). Lineage (NCBI taxonomy): Eukaryota > Metazoa > Chordata > Amphibia > Caudata > Salamandridae > Lissotriton > Lissotriton vulgaris. The sequence continues at coordinate 72,901,320 of NC_141700.1, forward strand.
GGCAAATACATATAGCGCTTTAAGAAATATGCTATACTTGCATTGACTGCAATCTCCGTCAAATGTAAAGTGACACCGTGGTCCTCCCCTCCACACAATGCTCGTATACTGTGCGCAAATCCACAGATAGAACAGTGCGAAAAAAATGTCTTTAACATATTTTTGGGTATTCTTTTCTAGGGTTCAGCCTGCGTAAGCAGCATGCGCTAGCAAATGAGCTTTCGCTTGTGAGACACTATTGTGCACACTCAGGGGCTCCCTGGCCATCCTTTGCTTACCACTAGTTGGTTTAATTGTCACTTTTCTTTGCTGCCTCCTAATTGGCCAGCAGGTGCCTTAGCATCACTTCTTGTTTCTTCTGTCGAGAATGGACCAAACCCAGATTTATTCATCTTAATTAGCGTCCCTCCCCTTATCGCACGGTGACTTAGGTCCTGTTTGTGATAAACGCAAAATATATTTTTGGGGTGGGCAGTGGACCTCAGCAGAGTGCCGCACCCACACCGTTATATCCCTAAAGTGAAGCATTTTAAACAATGTGTATCATACAGTGTGTATAACACTGTATGCACCCTCTATCCAAAGGGTGCTCCCTTCTCATAGCGAAACCTTTTCAAACATTACAACCAAAGGTGCACCACATTCAAAGTATTTATAATAATCTTATAAATTTGGCAATTAGCAACGAAAAATTTCCTAAATCCATAAACATTCCTCTTTTATTGATGCTTCTTGTAAGCACTGTTAAAACCAGCCAACGCGTTTCGTCCAACAGAAAATGGACTTCTTCAGGGCAAAAGTATGGCAAAGTCAAAAGTATATCATCTGGTCCCGTTGTCAAGAGTATGTGTGTATCAACTGCATACTGGGAAACAAATAGTTTCTACTTTAATCCGTCCAAACAAAAAGTAACAGAAACTCAAAACGATGAATGACATTCCACCCCAACGTAGGTTCGGTATGTATAGGTACATGTATTCCAGGTCTACGTTTTATGGAGGGCATATCCGCCCTATATAAAGCACTTTAATTGGTGCCGTTATACAAGAACAGGAATGTACCACCCGATCACAAGCGCGTGATCAAAGAGGATAAATGGTGGCATATAGATATAGCACTTTAAGAAATATTCAATGCCTGCATTGACTGCAATCTCCATAAAATGTAAAGTGACACCGTGGTTCTCCCCTCCACACAATGACCATACACTGTACACTGTCTTTAACATATTTTTTGGTATTCTTTTCTAGGGTTGAGCCTACGCATGCTCAAGCAAATGCGCTCTTCTCGCTTGTGACACACTATTGTGTACAATCAACTCCCAGCCCATCCATTGCTTACCACTTGTTGGTTTAATTGTCACTCATCCTTGTTGCCTCCTAATTGACCAGTGTGTGCCTTGGCGTCACTTTCTGTTTCTTCTGTCAAAAATTAACCAAACTCAGAGTTATTCATCTTAATTAGCGTTCCTGCCCTTATTGCACTGTTTCTGTTTTCCATCTTTTGTTATCCTCCTCTTCATCCACCTGTGTTCGTGTTCTTTATTGTTGTACATGGTGATATATCATCTCCTCTGCCCCTTTCGTGTTGCTTGTATTTTTTAACTGGGGTTTGCGTCTTCATGCGCTTCTCTTAACTTTTAAACGCTATATGCCCCCCTTGAGGTGCTAGTAAAACAGTTCAGCCAACCAAACTGAGTGTGCAATGAGTTTGTTTTTAATTTAAAGCACACTTATTTTACGCTGTAGGTACCTGTTGATTTCCACATCTGTACACACTCTGGTGTTAGTAGCGAACTGAAGGAAATGTCCCTCTCCCTGCAAGCAATTCCCCAGTACTGGATCTTGGCATACAGAGGTGTGCTTGAAGACTACAAGCCAGGACACCCTCATGTAACTTATTATTTATGTGTTCTCATCCGCAAGCATCACACAACACAACTTTTTCTTTTTTCAAACAATGTTGTTTAGCTATGCTGCAAAGCATTGTGGTTGGTGTACAGCTGGGATAAAACCCATGGCAAAGCCAGTAAGTGCCAAAGGTTAGACCCATTAGCTTTGCCAATGCTTGTTTTCTTCTGAGCCTTCTGCAGTGGCCTACCGTAAAATGTTATGTGCATTTACATAGTGTATTCCCCATTGTCTGTGTGGTGCTGAAGTGCTTTTGGAGTCTGGGTGCCCTTCTACTGGCTGACCGATTGCCACTGCGGTTTTACCACCTGGAGAGGCGCGTATTCTCCCAGGCTCAACTTCTGGTATTGGCGTCCAGGAAACAATAGCAGGTCAGATGGGCTAACCTGTCCCAGTATTACCTACACTCGGGGATTTCCCTCACTGAGGGTCCCACCCATCAAATGTCTACTGGCTCCACTGTTTGGACCATCAGTGTCTGTATCGAAAGTTTGGAACAGCTGTTGTAGAGGTTTTCCATCAAGTCTCATAACCCCTGATTGGGAGGGAACCCTTGTTCAAAACCGGAACTTCAGTGTCACTTGTCACTCCACTTCCCCCACTTCCTCTTCCAAGTACGGGCTATCCACTGGCAGGGAGTTCTTCCAAGCACTTCCATTAAGAAGAATCCTACTATGGTCTACGCAACCTCCTTCATGCCATCCATGAAACCTGCTGCTGCTGCATTCATTGTAGCTGCTCCTCACCAATGGAACACATTAACCCTACATCCTTGCACATTACTTGCGCTCAGGCCATTACGAACAAGCATTTGCAATGCAATAGGCCTCGCATTTACTAAACTCTCGAAAATGCGAGACCTATTGCATTGCAAATGGTTGGTTGCAAAAGTGCGCTGTGCAGCACTGTTACTTTAATGGCGGCCGTGCCTCTTTCCTTAGATGTGGCTCGTCTAAAGAAAGGGGCGTGGCTGCCATTAACGTGAAAGCGCCTGGGGTGCCTTTACAAACAAAAGTTAAAAAATAGAAGAAAAAAAACATGCAGCTGCATTTGGCTCTGCAAATAAACCAAAGGTGTGGCTGCATGCTATGGAAAAAATAAATTAATCCCTACATTAAAGAAAATAGTGCTCAGAGCAACAACACAGGTAAAAGGGGCTGTCGCCATGGGAGGTTACAAATGAAGACAAGACAGTACTAAGGAGGAACTACCAAGCCTATTAACGAATCAGAAGCTAGCATTTACCAAGTACAATGACACAAGCCAAAAAAAATATGGGCGGAGCTTCACCCCCAATGCTCCAAATACAGCATGTCTTGCAGAGCAGTACATGCGCTGCCCAGGCTCAACCTAAAAACGACTTCTCTCCCTTTCAGGCTTTTAATTCAGCAGAATCCACACCCACATCCACAAAGAGGTTGACAGACCAACCGTAACAGGTCCATGGATTTTTCCGAGCTTTAACCAAACACGATTGCCTTCCCTAACTCCTCTACACACCATCCGTTATCCTGAAGTCTGGGCTCTCTGACACAAATCTAAGTAGTTTTCAACTAGTACTAACACAGAGCGCTTCCTATTTCTGTGTTACTAGATGCCTTTCTTCCCCCATCCCCACCTATGGTACCAGTAAACATCATCAAATTCTCTTGTGGTACCCAACAGAACTATTAACTCCACCCGCGGACCTAGCAGGCATTATCAATTCCACTTGTGATACCCACAGGCCGAATTCTTGAGCCACCTTTAACTGGTAGTTTTTTCAAAGCTGCAGAAAGAAAGATTGCTGATATGTCTATTTTGTCTTTATAGAACAAGATGTGCAAAGTAAGGCATAAAGCCTTTGCCAAAATATTCTATTCATAAGGATTGAAACAACCACATTAAAAAGTGTAGAAAATTGTAACCAAGTCATACAAAATTATAAACATTATTATAAAACATTATTATCCATTTTATCAATAAGTAGCAATACATTTTTCCATTTGTTGAAAGACAGCAGCAGTGGGAGTATTCTACTCTCATCTAGTATCTACTTCAAAATTATGGGCAACTGTCCTACCCATTGATTTTATTATCCTGGCTGTCCATTGAATTATGCAAATCAAGCAAACACATTTTATAAACATCAATACATTTATATCCAAAGGCAATCTTCTTAGTTCACCCCTGCATATATCAATCAGACAATAGCTCTTCAACTTAAAATGCATACTAGGAGAAAAAAAACAATCAGTTTCAAAAATCTATATTACATATACTAGCTAGCTGAATTCACTCTATTAACTGCAAACTGAATATAATAATTTATAAGTGGACATGTAGATCTTCTTCTGCATTTAAGCCGTTCAGAGACTTAGAGTTAAACCTCAAAATATCTAGATTAAAGTTGTCTAAGACATTTCTTCCTGTTTCCACTTCCCTCAATCTGTTCGGCAGTTTGGCACCTGATCCCATACAAAGTATCTAAGATCTTCTTTCTTATTTGCATGCATTGCTTTGAAGTCTCTAGTCACTGGATAAGTTTGATCTTTGTTTTTACTAGCTCTAACATGTTGCAGGACGTGTTGATGTGCTTGCCAAATAGTACTCTCTATGCAGAGATTCATACAGGTACACCTCAAAGCGTAAATGGCAAAATCACTCCTACAGTTGAGTGGTTGCTTGATTTTCCACATCTAATCCGAAAATGGTAGCGGTACTTCTGTAGTGTTTACTCCATAATTGCAAGCTCTGCACTTTGTATTTTCTGAATCCTCCACTTCCACTCAACTATGTCCCTTGTCGTCGTACTTCTGGACTACTTATTACAAAATACTGTCTCATTGATCTTGCTTTTTGAAATGCAATAAGTGGTCTACTTTGTATTTTCGAACCAGTCACTTGATCACTTTGCAATAGATGCCAAAGTTTTTGAAAAATTGCTCTTATCTTTTGATGTTGTGTATTATAGCCTGAGATAAAGCAGAATCTCTGTTCCTGCTGTATAAATAAGCTTTTTGTCTTATCTGAGAATAACAACTGTTCACTAGATTTGTTATTTACATTTATCCTTGCACGCTAAAGGACTTATTGGTTGTAACCACGTGACACAAATCTGTCCCTAAGTTCTTTTTGTGCTATGTGGAGCTGGTCCACATTTCTACAATTTCTCCGCATACGTAGATTTTGAGCATAAGGAAAGCTATTTTTGAGTTTGCTGGGATGGAAACTATGGGTATGCAGCACAGTATTTCCTGCTGCTCTCTAAGGGTCGTCTTTGTGCGTAAACTCCCATTCTCAACATACACTGTTAGGTCCAAGAATTCCACCTCACTTTCACTAATGTGAGATATAAAGTGTAGGTTCCGCTTTTTCTTGTTTAGTCTGTCTACAACATTTTCTGCTGAAACCCTAGTGCCTCGACACATGATAAAAAGATCATACATATAGCATGACCCTAAGATTACATTTCCCATCATTTCCTGGGCAAAGTCATAGGCCAGCACCTGCTCCTCTCACCAGCCCATTTGCGATTCGCATAACTGGGGGCGAAGCAGGTGCCCATGGTTGTCCCTCTAAGTTGGCGATATAAATCAGGACCAAAAGGAAAAATTTTATTGTGTAGACACCAACGTATCATACTGAGAAGTATTTCAGTGTGTTCGTATAAAGTTAACGGGAGGATACAGCCAGAGTCATCAGGATGTAATCTTCCTCCCAGTTGATGCCATAAACCTTCTTTAAAAAAATCCCTGGTGACTCGAATATAAGATGACAAATTCCTTATTAAATCCTGAAGAAAGTAATCTAGGCATTTAGAAGTATTTTCGAACAGACTGCCTATTACCGACATGATTGGACAGCCTGCTGGTTTGTTCAAATTTGTGACTTTTGGTATTAGGTACAGAATAGGTGTGGTGGGTGAATCTGCTTTGAGGAACAGAAATTCTGCTATATCTATAGCACATCAGAATGCAAAGTCCCAACTGTAAGCAAGCAGCTATATCCATGGCACACCAGACTGCACTGAAGCAAGCAAGCCTCAGCAAGGCCTACCAGTGCAAGGGGTTCGCCCTTCTCTGCACAGAGTCCTCAGACCATACAAAGAAGTTGGCACAGAAACTGGAAAATACAAAATCATAGTTTATTAAACCTTTAAAGGTGGTACTACAGTCCACACAACACCCTTCAGTATTGCATAGAGTAGCACACGAACTAAAGCACATGGCCCCTTTTATACACAATGAGGGGGCTCAAAAGAAGGCGGTACAAAATACAAGAGCACGTTTTATGTACATATACGGGCAAACTGGAAGGCACAATCGATGAGTGGGTGGAGTTAACAGTTTTCAGAAACTAGTAAACACATTCCTATCTGGAACTAATTAGTAACAGCTGCAGACCCTACTGGGCATGCCTGGGCATGCTGAAAGTGGGGGATGCTAAATATAGCCTGTTGCTGGGCAGATTTCAGGCGCAGTTAACAAAGAGGTAGGACAAAGCTCATGATGAGCACATGGCAACATGTGGCAGACAAAATGGCTGCCACAAATACAAAATGGAGTTGGTTCAATTTCTACGACAATGGTCAAATACAGCATGTCTTCTGCTAATGCTTAACCTAATCGCCGTTGATTTACAACAGCACAACCTCGACTGTAAGCAAGTATATGTAAATATTCATGGCAGAGCAGAAGGCACAATCCCGACTGTAAGCAAGTATGTTTGTATGTATATATATGTGTGTGTATATATATATAAATATATATATATATATATATATAAATATATATATATATATACTGCACACTCCTGCCTGTGTGCATCTGTGCACATCAATGACAAACACACTGCACACTCCTGCCTGTGTGAATCGGTGCAAATCAATGGCACAGACTGCCTGTGTGCATTGGTGAGGTCTTACCATTTTGATAATTATTTATTGTTTGAAGTTTACAATATGATGAGGGTATTTAAATAGTCTCCTCACTCTCTATTTAGATTCATGGTAGCCAACCGATGAGACCTCTAATCCAGTCGTTGAACTAAGCCCAGAAGTCTGAATATCCAGCTAGCGGAAAACAGTCAGTTGTTGGTGGCAGAGAGTATTCTCCCCTTTTGCGTATTTTTCATGTTCATATTAAGGTTTGAGAGATGAATTTGCATTTTTACCATCAATAGTATGAAATAGTATACGAGTGCTGTGACAGGTCTGTGGTTATCTAATCAGACACTGGTTCACTATTAGCACTTTATTAGTCATTAGATGTGTGTGACTGGGCTCAGTCCACCCTAATGCAAGATGTATTTCCCCTAATATAAATAGCAGGTTTTAACACGTGTGTTTATTCTAATAGATATGATAGAGCACTTTATATTTACACATTTTTGCACACAAAACCGATGACCAAAGACCTGTGATGTTTTCTTATGTCAGACTGGAAGACGGGAGTGACCAACGAAGTAGGTATTTATCCCATGATTGACTTCAGTTGTCTAAAGTTGAACATTTGGTAACACAGCAAGTATACTACACCAATAGGCGGCAAGTTTTTGGCAGTTGTAGACACAAGGCAAAATGACTCCATATACAGTGCCCATAGAGGTGAGAGTTGCACCGACAGAAGATGAAATGATTCTATATATTGGCTTTTGTACATCGTATTTTTCGACAAGGATTTAACCTTGTATGTGAATGTGTTATGCTCAGGCATCAATTATCTATTTTCATTCTCGGCACTGTTAAACTAGCTGGATTTATTCATGTATTCTCATAGCCTCTAAATGAAACCATGTTTATTGCGACTTTTTGCACATATGCGCGCTTTGCATGTGTATTGCAAATTTTGCACAATGTTCTAGCTATTGTCAGTACTGTATAACTAAATATGGTGTTTACGAAATTTATACCATGTTGCACGTCCATTACAACTGTCAAAGTGTGTTTTAGTATGTCTTCTATTTTTAGCCGACAAACAAATCACATGATCGGTTTTAAATTATGCACTGTCACTTTATAAACAGTGGTTCTATTGGTTCACGTTGTCATGAGATCTGAGGAGCCGAAACGGTATGGCGACAAAACTGCACGGAATAAAATAATTTGCATTTATTTACTTGGTCCGTGTATGCTGAGGAGTGGCGACGATATAGCTGCTACAGCTGATCTGCAGATTTCTTTATATATATATATTATATATATATATATATATATATATATATATATATATATATATATATATATATATATATATATATATACAGTCAATGACACAAGAGACTGCACAATCCTGCTTGTGCGAATTGGTGCAAATCAATGACACAAGCAGACTGCATACTCCTGCCTGTGTGCATCTGTGCACATCAATGACAAACACACTGCACACTCCTGCCTGTGTGAATCGGCGCAAATCAATGACAAAGACTGCCTGTGTCCATTGGTGCAAATAAATGTCACAGACTGCACACTCTGCCTGTGTGCATTGGTGCAAAGCATTGACAGAGACTGCACACTCCTGCATGTGTGCATCGGTTCACATCAATGACACAAGAGACTGCGCACTCCTGCCTGTGTGCATCGGTGCACATCAATGACACAAGAGACTGCACACTCCTGCCTGTGTGCATCGGTGCACATAAATGACAAAAGAGACTGCGCACTCCTGCCTGTGTGCATCGGTTCACATCAATGACACAAGAGACTGCGCACTCCTGCCTGTGTGCATCTGTGCACATCAATGACAAACACACTGCACACTCCTGCCTGTGTGAATCGGTGCAAATCAATGACACAGACTGCCTGTGTCCATTGGTGCAAATCAGTGACACAGACTGCACACTCCTGCCTGTGTGCATCGGTTCACATCAATGACACAAGAGACTGCGCACTCCTGCCTGTGTGCATCGGTTCACATCAATGACACAAGAGACTGCACACTCCTGCCTGTGTGAATCGGTGCAAATCAATGACACAGACTGCCTGTGTCCATTGGTGCAAATCAATGACACAGACTGCACACTCCTGCTTGTGCGCATTGGTGCAAATCAATGACACAAGCAGACTGCACACTCCTGCCTGTGTGCATCTGTGCACATCAATGACAAACACACTGCACACTCCTGCCTGTGTGAATCGGTGCAAATCAATGAAACAGACTGCCTGTGTCCATTGGTGCAAATCAAGGACACCGACTGCACACTCCAGCCTGTGTGCATCGGTGCAAATAAATGTCACAGAATGCACACTCCTGCCTGCGTGCATTGGTGCAAATCATTGACAGAGACTGCACACTGCTGCCTGTGTGCATCGGTTCACATCAATGACACAAGAGACTGCGCACTCCTGCCTGTGTGCATCGGTTCACATCAATGACACAGACTGCCTGTGTCCATTGGTGCAAATCAATGACACAGACTGCCTGTGTCCATTGGTGCAAATCAATGACCCAGACTGCACACTCCTGCCTGTGTGCATCTGTGCACATCAATGACAAACACACTGCACACTCCTGCCTGTGTGAATCGGCGCAAATCAATGACACAGACTGCCTGTGTCCATTGGTGCAAATAAATGTCACAGACTGCACACTCCTGCCTGTGTGCATTGGTGCAAATCATTGACAGAGACTGCACACTCCTGCCTGTGTGCATCGGTTCACATCAATGACACAAGAGACTGCGCACTCCTGCCTGTGTGAATCGGCGCAAATCAATGACACAGACTGCCTGTGTCCATTGGTGCAAATAAATGTCACAGACTGCACACTCCTGCCTGTGTGCATTGGTGCAAATCATTGACAGAGACTGCACACTCCTGCCTGTGTGCATCGGTTCACATCAATGACACAAGCAGACTGCACACTCCTGCCTGTGTGCATCTGTGCACATCAATGACAAACACACTGCACACTCCTGCCTGTGTGAATCGGTGCAAATCAATGAAACAGACTGCCTGTGTCCATTGGAGCAAATCAAGGACACCGACTGCACACTCCTGCCTGTGTGCATCGGTGCAAATAAATGTCACAGAATGCACACTCCTGCCTGCGTGCATTGGTGCAAATCATTGACAGAGACTGCACACTGCTGCCTGTGTGCATCGGTTCACATCAATGACACAAGAGACTGCGCACTCCTGCCTGTGTGCATCGGTTCACATCAATGACACAGACTGCACACTGATGCCTGTGTGAATCGGCGCAAATCAATGACACAGACTGCCTGTGTCCATTGGTGCAAATCAATGACCCAGACTGCACACTCCTGCCTGTGTGCATCGGTTCACATCAATGACACAAGCAGACTGCACACTCCTGCCTGTGTGCATCTGTGCACATCAATGACAAACACACTGCACACTCCTGCCTGTGTGAATCGGTGCAAATCAATGAAACAGACTGCCTGTGTCCATTGGAGCAAATCAAGGACACCGACTGCACACTCCTGCCTGTGTGCATCGGTGCAAATAAATGTCACAGAATGCACACTCCTGCCTGCGTGCATTGGTGCAAATCATTGACAGAGACTGCACACTGCTGCCTGTGTGCATCGGTTCACATAAATGACACAAGAGACTGCGCCTCCTGCCTGTGTGCATCGGTTCACATCAATGACACAGACTGCACACTGCTGCCTGTGTGAATCGGCGCAAATCAATGACACAGACTGCCTGTGTCCATTGGTGCAAATCAATGACCCAGACTGCACACTCCTGCCTGTGTGCATCTGTGCACATCAATGACAAACACACTGCACACTGCTGCCTGTGTGAATCGGCGCAAATCAATGACACAGACTGCCTGTGTCCATTGGTGCAAATCAATGACCCAGACTGCACACTCCTGCCTGTGTGCATTGGTGCACATCAATGACAGGCTGCACACTCCTGCCTGTGTGCATCGTGCCCCTCAATGACAGCCTGCACACTCCTGCCTGTGTGCATCGTTGCAAATCAATGACACGAACGGCACACTTCTGCCTGTGCGCATCGGTGCAAATCAATGACAGACTGCACACTTCTGCCTGTCGCTGAAAATCAATGACACAGACTGCACACTGCTGCCTGTGCGCATCGGTGCAAATCAATGAGACGAGCAGACTGCACACTCCTGTCTGTGCGCATCGGTGCAAAACAATGACACAGACTGCACACTCCAGGCTGCCTGTGTGCATCGGTGCACATCAATGACACACGAGACTGCACACTCCTACCGGTGTGCATCGGTACAAATCAATGCCACATCTGATAGTACATTTCTGCATCGGTGCAACTCAATGACACAGACTGCACACACCTGCCTCTGTGTGCATTGGTGCAAATCGATGCCATATCGGACTGCACATTCCTGAGTGTCCACACCGGTGCAAATCTACGCCGCAACACGGAATGCACATCTCTGCCTGTGTGCATAGGTGCGAATCCGTGCCACGAGGGGTTGCACATTAGTACCTGTGTGCATCAGTACTACTCGGTACCACATCGGAAAGCACGCTCCTGCCTGTGTGCATGGGTGCAAATCGATGCCACGTCGGCTTGCACGTTCCTGTCCGTGTGCAGAAAGGTGCTGGGGGCGCTGGCTTCGCAGCACTGCTGTGTGCAGTGCACGGCGGAGGAGTGCCCGGAGGGATCGTACCTCGTGCTCTCTTGTCGCTCGAGTCAATGTTTGCAGAAGAGGGCGCCTCCTTCGGAACATACTGTTCTGCCGCCCTGGGGCGGGCCTTGCATCACGCGGCTCCTTGCTGGCCGCCGGCCATACCTTACCTAATGTTTGCCTGCTGTATGTGCGGCTTGTCAGACGGGGGAGGCGGGGCGGTCACAAGACGCGCCCTCGGCCGTTGAGAGGCGCAAACACGGCTTGTTTTTCTGCTGCCTTATCTCGTGCTCCCGCATGGGAGTGTTTTCGTCCTGCGCAGGATACTGCACATGTGTGGAATGTCGCACATGAGTAAAAACAGTCGCCTCCCCCCAAATCAGCCAGTGTGAGAGCGCGGAGGGAAACTGTTATGACTGAAGTATTTATAGCGCCTAAAGCACTGCGGGCTGGTGTCTGAGATAGCGGGGACAAGGGGCGCTGCAGAGGCATGGACGGCTCTCCATGGGCGCAGGAGAAACTCAAATTCAGGGGGGGACAGGGACAACCTTGTGGACTTTGCAGTAACCGTATACAAACCACCACCCATTAAACAAATACAATCACATACTTTTGAAGTGAAATATTGAGAAAAGCAGGCATGTAGTCACAGTTTGAATTATGCTTTATTGTTATTTACATTCATATAGTAATCAGACCAAATGTAAAAAAACACATGCATATGCATCTTGCATCTTCATGCACCAAGCAAACAAAGGTCGCTGACTTAGGGACGGGTGGGGCGTCGTGTTTGCAAGTGCATTATGGTTTGAAAAGTACCTGCTGCTGCATTCCTGGTCTCCAGCAATTTTCAGGCAACAATAAAAATGTGAAGATAACTTTGGTGATTAATGTTCTTTATTGAGAGAGATCGGAGGTTTGTCTAGTGGAAGTTTTTGACTCTCGGTAAGGTAGCCACAGTGCGGTAATATGCCTGCTGCAAAGAACGTGTACCACACAGATCACAACATGCATATCATGTAAATAGGTCAGTGAGTTACTGCTTTTGTATGAGAGATTCTTTTGGTATTTGCAGTTCGTAAGTTAAAATCCTAACATTAAACAGTGAGCTATTAGCCGTAATCAAAGAGCTGCATGAAAACTTCAAGGTATAGATTAGAACATTATGATTTTTCCCCAGTCTTTCCTTATCCTAATGTTGGAAAATGAGTTCATTAGGATTGAAATCAATTATGATTATTAAAGGGAACCCCCAATCATGGTGTTATGTTTTAAATTCTGAGTTTGTACTTCTCTAATGTTGCAAATCCACCCTGTGCCCTGGGCACTCCCCAAACTTTTTTCTGACTGGTACTTGTGGTACCTGACTCTGACTGACCCTGGCCTCTGCCTAAACAGGCCCACTTAATGTAACAATTGGCTATTCTGAAAGAGACACTTACAAAAACAGTGAAAACACTTACATACACTGGGGTGCACTATAGGTTAGAGTACCCCTATGATTGGCATGACCTCTCCTACAAGGCCCTAGTACATAATAGGGCAGGGGGATTAGAACTACCTTTAAGTCCCTAGAATATAATATGGCATGGCATTGTAGAAGCCAGCAGCCCTTTCTGCGCTTGCATGTGTGCACTGCTGAAGCCTGAGGTCAGTTTAAAAGTAGCCCTGTGTTGTAGGACTGCTTTTAAAATGCAAATTGTGACCAAACACGACTTTTGGGTTTGGGGAACTGCCAAATTTATCAACTACAATGTTGGGACAAAACTAAGTTAAGTGGAAAAATGTTTTCCACTTAACTATGTCTGTATCATATTTGCCACATAATACATAATCTGCTGCATAATCTAACAATTTCACCAAAACTATTTTGTAGCTCAAACGGATCAAAAATTACTGAAAGAAATGTGACCTATGTTGCTGTGAAGTGTAGGGCCCTTTGCAAGGTTGACTGGTCACCTTTCCCACTGCTGCATTTGTATGTTACATAGGTGCTAATGAGGCAAAAGCTTTGCAGAGGCTGTTAGTATGTATAAATATGTCAAAATACTAAAGCATCATAAAATGTACCGCATTACGCTGCAGCCTTTTTATTGTTGTCTAATTTAGTCAACACTGCAACATAATTTTGGCTTCCATTGCCGCATAATTCAAGTGGCCCGAAAGCAGGCTGCACATGTTAAAAGTGCCTTCAAGGTGGAGGCCCCACGACAGGCATTACTGTGCGACCGCCACTACAGCGTTCGCAGTGCCTATCTTTTACATTGCAACACACACAAAAGTGCCCCCTTCTCACACTTACTTACAATGTGATTTGAACAAAGACCAAATAAACAATTTCATTAAATCAGGTCTGGTACATTTATTTATACCTTTTCTTCATATATTCTCTCTGGAAACTACTGTTCTCTCAAAAAGTTTTTAGGCGGTAGAAAAAATATATACACCTCAACAAAGCACTTATAATCTTATTCAATCAACAAAGTGCATTTCCAAGTACCATAAATTATTACAAAACATTCAAGGAAATAACATCAAAGGAAAAACATAAACAGAAAAAACATCCAACAAACATTTACAAAATCATGTTCAACAATTTGAAATACACTAAATCATTTCATTAATCACAAATCTTAAGAAGACATAATTCATGACAAGAGCAACAGCAATTGTGTCCCTTAATCAAACAACAGTTAATGTAACAATTGGCTCTTGATGGGTTTGCCGACGCGTTTCAGGTTCGGGTCATTGCTCCCCAAACCCTCATCAGGGCTCTGCTAATAATCTGTATCTTCTTATGTAGGTGACCATTAGTCACTTCTGTTAAACGATGTACCCTCTTCGTTAAGACTTGGATGGCACACCTTTTTACCTAGGGATCAAGCACATTTCGCCTCCATGTAATGGAATGTGTATTTTTTTGTTTAATTGGGAAACTAGTAGAATTAACAATAAAATTCATACCTCCGTCCGAGCGAGCTGGCGCTGTCGGAGGGGCGAGGAAAATGCTGTATCTCTTTATTTTTGTCCTATTTGGCGGAAAAAGACCATATGGTGCTTATAGCAGCAGTACTAGTATAAATTGCATTTTTAATGGTTCAAAAATAAGTACTACAAGTCTACCCTACCTTATGCATAGTCCGCTGTCATGCTGTGGCTGAGCTACATCCCCTTTTATCACGTAGCTATGTATTTCACCTACAACAATAATGACGTTCTGTCAAGATTCATACTTAGTGCATGTTGATTCAATAAACGTTCTGTGACATCAAGGGCCCCTGTCCTACCTGATTTCTTTAATTAAACGAGGTGACTCCTCACGCCCCCGTCTGTGGCCCCATCTGGGGCTCAGTCTATCTTAAAAACGCCTCTGCTCCTGTTCGCGGGCATCAACTTTTTCCCTACAGAGATCAATCTGTATACAAAGGGGAGAAGCGATGTTGTATTACTCGCGTTCTCTCTCTTCGTTGGATTGCTAAAGCGCCCGCTTTGTTTATACATAGAGCCTACCTGGAACTACTGTCTGGTCGCCTTCAAAAAAGACGATGCTACTGCGTCCCTCGCTCGCCGTCTCTGCAGGCGGCGGCCATTTCCTGTTACTTAAAAAGTCCAAGGTTAAGGATGAAAAGCATTATGGGGGCTGTAGTTTCAAAAGGAAATGTAAACATCACCGTGGATCACTCGGTAATATTCAGTGTTTCTCAATTGAATGAATATTCATTTATTGCTTTTTAGGAATAGTGCAGCTGGTATAAGGCCGAATTAGTAATAAGATTGGGTCAATCATAATTTCATACGTAGATAGTGGCTGCAGACCTAAATATTTTCACTGGGTCTCGTTATGTTATGGGACACCATGTCATTTAAATGCAGCATCTTACTGCAACCACAAGCAAGCAGCAAGGAGCCAAACCTCAAATTCTTGACAATTCTGACATACTATTCAAACCTGTGGATATACAATTAAATTTCAAAGTCAAATAAGCTTCCTTTTCAAGAAGCATTTTGTCAACATCAACAGGGCACTGTGCATTATTTATTGTGTACAGGACTGACCATTTGAAGTCATTTTCATTATGGGACATTTCAACAGAATGTTCAACCATGGGCGCATTCAGTATTTTCTCTTTTATTCGTGACCTGTGTTGTCCTATTCGGACATTCACCTGCTGGTTTGTTTTTCCAATATAAATCTTGCGACAAGGGCACATAATCACATACACTACATTTTTTGTTCTACAGTTAGAAAAGCCAAGGTGTTTCCACTTTACTCCCTGATGTTGAAACTCATTGCCTTCAAGGGAGTTTGGGACAACAAATTGTGAGAGCTGATCTCCCCAAGCCCCAACCCAAACACGATCTCCTCGCCTTGAGGGACATGAAACCAATAGAAGACCACCATAAATGTGGCACAGAAGGTTTATTGAATCAACATGCACTAAGTATGAATCTTGACAGAACGTCATTATTGTTGTAGGTGAAATACATAGCTACGTGATAAAAGGGGATGTAGCTCAGCCACAGCATGACAGCGGACTATGCATAAGGTAGGGTAGACTTGTAGTACTTATTTTTGAACCATTAAAAATGCAATTTATACTAGTACTGCTGCTATAAGCACCATATGGTCTTTTTCCGCCAAATAGGACAAAAATAAAGAGATACAGCATTTTCCTCGCCCCTCCGACAGCGCCAGCTCGCTCGGACGGAGGTATGAATTTTATTGTTAATTCTACTAGTTTCCCAATTAAACAAAAAAATACACATTCCATTACATGGAGGCGAAATGTGCTTGATCCCTAGGTAAAAAGGTGTGCCATCCAAGTCTTAACGAAGAGGGTACATCGTTTAACAGAAGTGACTAATGGTCACCTACATAAGAAGATACAGGTACAAAGAAATCATGTCCAAACGTTATGACAGCTAGAGAAGAGGTAAATAGGTTGTCATTAAAACTTTATGTTTTTTTTGCATCCTAAACAGATTATTAGCAGAGCCCTGATGAGGGTTTGGGGAGCAATGACCCGAACCTGAAACGCGTCCAGCGCCAGCTTGCTCGGACGGAGGTAAAAAGGTGTGCCATCCAAGTCTTAACGAAGAGGGTACATCGTTTAACAGAAGTGACTAATGGTCACCTACATAAGAAGATACAG
The DNA here is from genome assembly GCF_964263255.1 of Lissotriton vulgaris. Classification (NCBI taxonomy): domain Eukaryota; kingdom Metazoa; phylum Chordata; class Amphibia; order Caudata; family Salamandridae; genus Lissotriton; species Lissotriton vulgaris. The sequence goes on from NC_141700.1 coordinate 72,917,955, forward strand.
ATTATTAGCAGAGCCCTGATGAGGGTTTGGGGAGCAATGACCCGAACCTGAAACGCGTCGGCAAACCCATCAAGAGCCAATTGTTACATTAACTGTTGTTTGATTAAGGGACACAATTGCTGTTGCTCTTGTCATGAATTATGTCTTCTTAAGATTTGTGATTAATTAAATGATTTAGTGTATTTCAAATTGTTGAACATGATTTTGTAAATGTTTGTTGGATGTTTTTTCTGTTTATGTTTTTCCTTTGATGTTATTTCCTTGAATGTTTTGTAATAATTTATGGTACTTGGAAATGCACTTTGTTGATTGAATAAGATTATAAGTGCTTTGTTGAGGTGTATATATTTTTTCTACCGCCTAAAAACTTTTTGAGAGAACAGTAGTTTCCAGAGAGAATATATGAAGAAAAGGTATAAATAAATGTACCAGACCAGATTTAATGAAATTGTTTATTTGATCTTTGTTCAAATCATATTGTAAGTAAGTGTGAGAAGGGGGCACTTTTGTGTGTGTTGTGATATAAACGGCCCAGCCCTCCCTCAGCCCCCTAAGGACCTAACTCCTTTTGTGCATATCTTTTACATTGCAGCAGGTGCTGCTGGCTGCATCATCCGCCGCATATTACCTATATCACTGCACTACGTGGCTGGCACAATGCGGTGCCTGCCACATGGTCACATGGTGCAGTGATATGTAAGGGGGCATCATAGATGCCCCCCAGGTCCCATGTCTGGGGGTTAGGGGGAAAGGGGCCTGCTATAGGCCTCAAATGTCCCTTTCCGTTACTCTTCCATGGCGGTTGAACAGCCATGGCTAGGCAGGCGGGTAAGGGACATCGTAATCCCTAGTGCGGTGCCTCGTAGGCACCAGCAGCATTGTAGGAACCAAGAGCCCCTCCACCGCACTGGCGGGCTCAAGGAGCCCATCGGGTGTGTGGCGGTTGGTCTTTCCGACTGCCAGGGAGCCACCCGCCATTGTAATACGGCGGGCGTTGATGTTGATGCAGTCCCGATAGCAATGGGACCGCCAACGATGTGGTGGTCTCACTGCTATTATAATCACCCCCTAAGTTTGGTGTGAATGCAAATCCTACATTGCCAAGCCCTGGGAAGTTGCACTACTACTGCTGAAAAAGGCCAATGGAGGTACCAATGGGTGAGGTGGACTGGCCTCAAGGGTCTTGTGACCTCAGCGACAGTCACAGTTGATCTAGGGTGTGCTTTTTCGTATGCCTGCTCGCAAGACTGGAGGTGAACTGCAGAATGGATCGTGGTGGTCAGGTCTTCAAGGTTAACTCACTGTTAGGGTCCACCTGCGGGTGCTAAGACACCAAGGCTTCTAAGGTCGATTGGGCCTTCTAAGGTCTAGCATCAGAATGAGCTCTGCCAGGAGTGTGGGTCTGGTGGACTGGTCATGAAGGCTAAACATGGTTCTCCAGTTCCAAATTCAGCATCCCTGGCCAGAGTACCACATCCCATCCCATACTGAACCCCATACTGCTCCACTGAGAGAAACTCGCACTGCCTTAGCTACAACTCAATTGTGCTGCAAATAAATTCATATTATGCACTAGACAACAGTAAAATGCTGCCTGAAAAAAATGAACAACACCATGGAAAAACCAAACACTCGTAGAGAATACAAGAATAAGCAAAGTATGTGAACTGTAATCAGTAACAACATTGTTACCTCAACTGTTTAAAACTCATTATTCAGAAATCAGTAAGCAATTTTGACTGAAAAGTTCAGGACATGGCTAAAGGACCAGGAAGGGACCCGTTTCAATGTCCATTGCTTATATCCTTACAAAATGTAAGCAGTTTGGTTTAAAAAAGACCACATCTCCGAACACAAGCTATGTTATAAGCTAAAATAATTAAAACAGTTGAAAACGTCATTTTAAACGTTTCCACTCCACCCATCAACCAGGTATTGCAGTCCCTTTAGGAATGGTGCACTTCCCCACCCTGGGAAAACAATGTTGTTCAAAGAAAGTAGCGCTTTCACTGGCAAACTCTGTAAAGTGGCGCTAATGTGTGTGGGTGTAAATAACAATCTGGCCTGTCTGCTGACCATTCTGTATTGCTTTATTTGGATATTTAATTATTTTTCTCTCTGTCCTGAGGTTTTTCTTTTGAATAGAACATGAGGGCATTTCAAGGCAAAGTGTTACGCTCTTTTTTTTGGGATCAATTTCACAGGGGAACAAATAACAGAAAAGGAGAGGCAAGAGAGAGTACACGAGCTGTCTCTTTAAATCTAACGTAAGGAGGAGCGAGACAGAGACAGAACGAGATGGAGGAATAAAGAAAGAGAGAGGGGAGTAGGACAGCTGCCAGACGCAGACCAGGAGAAGTTGAACCTGTCCTTGCCTTCTGTGGGTATGAAGGAAAAGAGACAGTTTTCCCCCCTTCTCTGCCCTTCCCAGGACGCTGAGCCTTCCTGCAGCATAACAAAGGGCAGAGATCGGGTGGCCTCTTAGACTATAGGCAGGTGAGGTCACAGGTCAAGTACAGGGCCATTAGGAAGCGCTTTAGCGTGCTAATGGCCCTGCGACTAACAAAAGGGAGAGGGGAAATTCTTTTGTCCCCTCGTCACCCCCACCCTTGTCCCCCGTGTCCCCCCACTCCAAAATCTGGGGGGGATATGTCCCCCGCGTCCCCCACACTTCCTACGCCCATGCGGCTCTCCACGGACTCTTGAGGCTTTGTCAGAGCAGTTCCGGATCCCCAAATAGGCAAAATAGGCACCGGCCTATGGGCCCCACTCAGGGGCGGCTGGTGACATTTTAAAGTGGTGAGGCGCAAACTGATTTGCGAGTGCGGGCCCCAGGCCACTTCGGCCGGCGGCGACCCCCCCCTCCACCCACGTACACAACACTCAAAGAAATGTATTCACACATACACACAAACACATCCATTTGCAACACTCTCCACCAAACATTCATGCATACACGCACGCTCGCACCGAACACTTTAAAATAAAAGAAAAACACACACTCTTACCTTGCTGCCGGTCCCGGTCCGCGCCACCTCTGGGCTCTGCTCCCCACACGTCACAGGCTCACAGCTCCCCTGGCCAATCATGGCGCCAGGGGCACAGGTACCTTCTCGCCCGCAGCACGCCCATTAGGGCTCCTAATGGGCATGCGCAACGTCGCAAAAACACAAGTGCGCATGCGTGAGCACGGGTAAAAATTCACCCTCCGTCCCCACTCATGCGCACTTGTGTTGCTGCCTGTACAATCATGTTAATCAATCAACATGACGCCAGACCACCAGGCAGGGCGGTCTGACGTAAATTGATACTTGTAAATTGATACTTGTATAGCGCACTACTCACCCGCAAGGGTCTCAAGGCGCTTGTACGAATACCGCTGTGGAACCCATCCTGGCTTTCCCTGTGAGGCGTCCACTCCTGGGCACCCCCAAGTTGGAGGCCAGGCATCCTTAGCGTTGTGGGGGCCGTTGAGGAGATTAAGCAAGCTATTGCCCAGAGTTGCAGAGTGGGACTCCATGATTGGAATAGGCACGAGGCGAGAATGATCAGGTCCGTGGAGTTTTGAGCCCAAGACCCGCCGAGGCGGGGAATTGAACCCTGGTTCCGGGCTAGACCTCTGCATCAGGGTCTGCCGCTCTAACCATTGAGCTACACTTCTTCACGTCATGTTGATTCATTGACATGATTGTCACAAACGCCGAGGGAGCTGTGGGCGGCTTCGGGCAGGGGGGGCTACACCCCCACGCCCCAATGGACGAACTGCGCCTGGCCCCACTCCTTTAAGGGGGCCCGCGACAGCGGGTCAAAAGAATACTGATTTGATCTTGAAAGAAAATTACAATTATGCTTTCTTGAATATTGTTTCCAAAAGATAGAAAAAAAACGAATCAACTTAAAGAAACGAACACTTTACATTAAATACTCTATAGAGAAAATACGGTATTAATGTAATGTAACTATAAACAACTAAGGGCCAGATGTAGGTAAGTATATTTTACCGATTCATAAATACCGAATTTTACCGATTCGGTATTTATGAATCGGTAAAAAAGAAGGGGGGAGATGTAGGGAAAATCGGTAATTGAATTACCGATTCTGTAGGAATCGGTATTTACCGAATCGGTAAATACCGATTCGGTAATGCCCATTGATTCCTATGGGCATTGAAGCCCATAGGAATCAATGGGCATTACCGAATCGGTATTTACCGATTCGGTAAATACCGAATTCTGCAAGGGTGCAGGGGGTGTCACTTCAACACCCTCTAGCACCCAGATTTTAGGCATGTGTGACATGTGGCACACAGACATGCCCTAAGGGCATGTCCGTCTGTCACATGCCATAGGTGTGCATGCACACATGTGCATGCACATCTGGAATCGGTATTTTACCACCAAATTGGATTGGGTGGTAAAATACCGATTCGGTAAGGCCTGTGGGACTCAAAAGAGTCCCACCTACATTTCAAAATTACCGAATCGGTAAAAATACCGATTCGGTATTTTACCGATTCGGTAAATTTACTGAATCGGTAAAATAGGCCTCCTACATCTAGAATAGCCATTTACCGGTTGGTAACGGCCGAATCGGCCGTTACCAGTCGGTAAATGTCTACCTACATCTGGCCCTTAAAGTACATAAACCAGAGACATCAGATTCATATAACAGTGTGTCTCCTAAAAGCTCATCTTCTGGCAGCTGGCAGTTTGTAAAAAAAGTCCAGTGCATTGGGTATTAGGAGATAATTTGCGAGAGAGGCCCAACATTTGGACAGCCTGGGGGGCTCCACATGGGTTGATCTGACACAGAGACTCCGAAGGCTAGGTGAGGTGCGTTCAGGAGCTACAAAAGAGATCTGGAGGCCCGGAGATACAACCGGGGTTTCCAGCTAGAGCACCATCTGGCTCATGCAACCAGAGACACGCATTGCCCTATATGAAGCCCACACAGTCGAATTTACCCACTTGAAGGACTTTTCAGGAGTTCCAGGGCAGAAGGGTAACTGAGCTCATATTGAAAAGCCAGAGCCTTCTACCACTGGTGCCAGAGGCTTTTCCTTACTATTATGCTCAAAACTAAGCACAAAGTACATCTCCTTAGCACTTGACCCTCGGGACAGCCAAGTCGAGCAGTTGAAGGCTTACTCAGGGAGAGGAAGCAGGATTAGAAATTCAGAAGACGACAGACCGTTTAATCGCAACCAGGAACTCAATGTCCAGCTATTTCTTTCACTTGAAAAAAGTGAACGTATGTTCATTCCCCCCCACAATACAGTATGGTAAAAAATATCAACATGGAGGACTTCAAATCACACAGCAATCACTTAACTAAGAATTACGGTGACTTCGGGAGACACCCTAGGCTACTCCTCCCGGGTGGTATCAAGTGGTATTTCAGTGGAGCGCAGACACTGGGCCTTCTACAGTAGGAGCTTGTGGATGGTGCCCACTCAGGGTGTGGGGGCACCTGTGCACCCAGTTAACCCTTCCCAAAATTAGTGGAATTTTAGTTCACAAAGCGATGGTTGCCGTCGCTCTCAGTGTCGCACTTGCACAGAACCTTTCGGCCCTCTTGACCACTGGTTTAGGGCAAGTTAGATCTGCAGCTGCTGCCAGGCTGCCCCATGTGTTGTGCATCCTCAAATGGCCCACCAGTAAGAGATTGCCTTGCCTTTACCCCCAGCCCAGCCCAGCTGTCTTTGTCAAAGTCCACGTTGAGTGCATGCAAGCTGGCCCTATGAGGTAGACGTCCGCAAGCAATATCAGTACCCTTCGTAAGTAGATTCGGGTCTAGATGCTCGCAGTACCGTAGATCTTTCCTTTGTTAGATCTGCCTCGGGCCTGACACAAGTTACAATCCTGGAGCACAGCAGAGTCTGTTGCCACTGATGCGATGACTGGACGAGTGGCCCACTGAGGCAAATAGCTATGGCATGCCAATGGTCTGTCTCCTGGTCAGATCATGGAATGCTAAGCATTTAGAAATGGTATCTTTCAGATACGTTCTTGACTCATTCCCCTCTGTCAGGCTGGGAATCCCCGGTGACTCACATTAGGAGGACTGCCTGTCCTGCTGCTGAATCATCCAGGCAGTAAAGCTTTATGAACAGGGTACCCGTATGGTAGACTTCTTGCAAAGGCACACCAGCATAGAGCGCTGTGAAATCCGCCCTCAATCTTCCCTGGCGAGAACAATTTGCTTTGTTTCAGCAAAAGGTGATGCAGGCTGACAGTCAACGATGTGATGAAGTTAGCAGGCTCGTGGTTGTGGGTGGAGCCCAGGGGAGAACAGGAAGAGGAGGAGACGGACAGAGAAAGGGGCAGTTAGAGTAGGGACAGAAGAGAGGCTGGTTGCAATAGAATAAAGCTCCAGTATTACCAAGAATTGTGTCTGTGGTTATTAGTAGCAGGATGCTACAACTGGCGACGAGGGTGGGATAGGCAAAACCCACAAACCACAGCACCTCGTGAAAACGCCCTGTCCCCGCAGCGTCGAGAGACGAGCTCCGCTGCTGAGTGAAGTTGGTGCCGAGAAGAGGAAGTTAGCAGTGAGTGACCCCGACCCCAGAGACGCTGGGGAGCCCCGAGAGAGTCACGACAGCGAGCGCTGAAACGCTCGGTGCAAGAAGGTGCTTCGCGCCGAAAGCGCGAGTCCCGCCGGATGCGTGGTACCCAGCATCCCATAAGAAACAGGAGTCGGGAGCCCACTCCGACCCTGTCCAGTGCCCCAAAGTGAAGGAGAGGTGCCCTGGGCGGAAGGACGCTGCCCCCGAGAGCCTGCGGCCAAGCGCGACTGAACGCGCCAGAATCGGAGCCTGTGGGCTGTCGGAGGTTTGAAAACCTCACGCCCGATGCGTGGTCTTTAGCCCGCGATCGGCAGAGCAGAGCGGGAAGCGGAGAGCAAGGTGGGAGCCCACCCCAACCTTACCCGATTGTGGCCACAGCCGGAGAAAAGAGGACCCTGACGTGTGCTGCGTCCGTGAGCTGCCCTTCGGTGAGTCCTGAGTAGACGAGTGATCGAGTGAGCAGGGAGAGAGAGCCTCGTGTGCCTGCAGTGACAGCGGCCATTTTGAAGTCCGGCACGTTTCAAGACAGACCCCTTGACTGGTACACGGCGGCCATTTTGAAGTCAGGCACTGGGCAAAGAAACAAGCATTGGCACCAGAAATTAAACAAGCATTGGCAAATAAACAAGCATTGGCACCAGAAACTAAACAAGCATTGGCGAATAAACAAGCATTGGCACCAGAAACCAAACAAGCATTGGCAAATAAACAAGCAGTGGCAAGTAAACAAGCATTGGCAAGTAAACAAGCATTGGCAAAAGAAACAAGCATTGGTGAGACCAAGTGGGATTGATAAAGACACAAACAAGCACTGGACTCAACGTCTAAGCAAACATTACGTAGAAGCAAAAAGGAAGCGGGTGACACCTACTGCAAAATGATGTCCGACGACGAAGGTAATCCGCCTCAACTGAATGACGCCAGTCCCAAGGCTACAGGTGGGTCGCACCTGCGAGCACCGAGCCTCTCAAAGTGACCACTGGGGGAAGCATGGGTCCCAGATGGCAAGAATGGCTGGAAGAGTTTGAAGATTACATCGAAGGATCGGAAGTGATTATGGACAAAAAGAAGTTGATTGCCCTGCGCAACTTGGCGGGGCGAGAGATAGTTAAAATAATCAAGGACCTTCCTGCTGCTGAGGCGGATACTCATGACAAAGTACGTGACGCCTTGAATAAAAGATTTCTTCACAAAAAGAATGTAGACTACGAACGCCATACGTTCCACTCGGCTCGTCAAGGGAAGAATGAACCCATGAGTGCCTTCATGATGCGCCTGCGGAGACTAGCCAAACATTGTGAATTTGATAATTTCTCAACAGACGCTGCAATTAAGTCGCAAATAATAGACGGATGTTACTCCGACCAACTTAGGAGGCGACTATTGAGAAAAGTACATGAACTAGATGACATAGAGGAGATGACACGAGTCTATGATCAGGCGGAGGAGTATGCAGCTGATATTGAGACAGGGCACAAAGGAAGTCATGAACAAGTGCGACGTGTGCACGCCAAAAGTGACAATCGAAGGAGTTCGAGAGACAGACAATGGAGGTCACGCACGTCCTCTCGTCAAGAACAATCAAAATATCAGCGGCAAGAGCCGTGGAAGAAAGAGAGAAAACCTGAAAGAGTGAGGAAATGTTACCGATGTGGGTATGATTACCCCCATGTGGACAGCTGCCCTGCCATGGGTCAGAGATGTCGGAAGTGCGGTCGAACTAATCATTTTGAAGTGATGTGTGGGGATTACAACAAGGAGAAACGAAGTGGTGCCACAAGGACATCCCAGCCCGACACACGAAGCAGTGCCCCAAGAATGTCTCGGTCCGACACTCGAAGACACCATGCGCGAGCTGTCCAAGACCAGACTGAGCAGTCCTCTGGGTCGTCACACTCTAGCCGAGAGTCACGTCGGTCCAGGTGGGAACGGAGGTCACCATCCAAGGAATCCAGACCGTCATCCCGAGACTCAGCATACACCATCGAATACTTGAACCTAGCGGCAGATCCGGACCAGCTTAAGAAATATCCTCGGCTGGATATCAAAGTTGGCAATCATGACACAAAGTTCGTGTTAGACTCCGGCGCATCCCTAAACTATATTCCGGTCACCGAATACGAAAGAATGAGTCCACGGCCTTCTCTGACATTTGCACCTGTTAGAGTCTTCACGTGGATGGCTAAGAAGCCACTTCCCTGCCTTGGGAAGTTCTCGACGACCCTTAAACATGACAACACAAACCATATCAGCAGTCATCCATGTTATCAAAGGCCCAGAAGCAGACTGTCTACTGAGCTTACCGACAGCTGAAAGTCTTCACCTAGTGGAAATCCTTTTCAAGGTCAGCGACAACCAAGATGTGACCCGCCAGTTTCCCAGACTGTTTCAAGGATTAGGCAAATTGAAAGACTGTCAAGTGCGATTGCATATTAATGAACAAGTCAGACCCGTCGCTCAACACCCTCGACGGGTACCGTTCCATCTCCAGACCGCTGTTTGAGGAGGAGCTCCAGGATCTGCTAGCTGCAGATATCATCGAGCGCACTGATGGCCCAACACCGTGGGTATCACCAGTAGTTATTGTCCCGAAGAAGAGCACGGCCAACAAAAAGTCAGACTCTGTGTGGACATGCGCCTGCCCAACACTGCAATCGAAAGAGAACGACACCCAGGACCACATCTGAGCGATATGATCTCAGCTCTCAATTGGGCCACAGTGTTTTCCAAGTTGGATTTAAATAAAGGATACCATCAGCTGGAACTGGATGTAGGGTCAAGATATATCACCACCTTTGCAACCCATCTGGGGTTGTTCAGATATAAGAGACTGAGCTTTGGAGTTTCCTCAGCGGCCGAAATATTTCAGGAAGCAATTCGGCATGTCATTCAAAACATTCCCAACACGCTCAACTATAGCGATGACATCCTTGTATATGGTTCCGACCTACAAGAGCACGATGTCACACTCAATCGTGTCTGCCATGCCTTATTGGAGGCGAACCTGACTCTAAACAAAGAGAAGGGCGATTTCCACCAGGCCACACTGAAGTTCTTTGGCCATATCTTCTCTGGCGCTGGCATGAAGCCTGATCCTGACAAAATTGTGACTCTAAACAACACCAAGAGTCCCCAGGATGTCAGTGAGCTCAGGTCGTTCCTCGGAATGGCCAGCTACTGCGCTCGCCATATCAGGGACTACGCAACAATCAGTCATCCCCTCCGCATCTTGACCAAACAAGGTCAACCATTTGAATGGACACCCCAATGCGAGCAATCATTCAAGGAGATCAAGAGAGCGGTGGAATCTGCGGATCACCTGTCATATTTTAACCCAAAACGAAAGACTGAGATAACTGTGGATGTCAGCCCCGTTGGGCTTGGAGCCATCCTAGCACAGTATGAGAACGACTCAGATCAACGCCGTATCATTGCATATGCGAGTCGTAGTCTGACTGACCCGGAACGGGCCTACTCGCAGCCCGAGAAAGAAAGCCTTGCCGTAGTGTGGGCATGTGAACATTTTCATGTTTTCATATACGGTAAACACTTCACCCTCATCACAGACCATCAAGCTCTCGTCACCATTTATGGAAACCCACGATCCAAGATGCCCCCGAGGCTTGAAAGGTGGGGCCTAAGGCTACAGGAATATACTTTCACCATTATCCACAAACCTGGGAAGTCTGAAAACCCTGCTGACTACATGTCCCGGCACACACTTGCATTGTCAGTCTCTAATCCATCCATGGCGGAAGAGTACATACATTTTGTGACTGACCAAGCCCTACCTCCAGCTATCCCCATGGATACCATTCGAGAGAGTACGGCCCAAGACGTCATCCTTCAGAAAGTCCTTCGCAGGGTTCGAAACAATCGGTGGAGACATGACCCTCAGGATGAAGATACCGATCCCATTGTTAAACGTGAAATGCAAGCCTTCCGGCATGTATGTGGTGAACTGTCAGCCACTACTGATGGCATACTACTGCGAGACCAGAGGATCGTAATCCCCACTCAACTGAGACAAGGAGTGGTTGCTCTTGCACATGAAGGGCATCGGGGGATTGTGTCAACTAAACGTGTGCTAAGGGAAGGAGTATGGTTTCCGTATCTCGATCAATTGGTGGAAGCCACCTTGAAGGATTGTCACCTATGTCAGCTCACCAGCAAAAGTGATCCTCCAGCACCACTGCACATGACCACCCTGCCCCTTGGAGTGTGGCAAGAGATCGCCATTGATTTCTATGGACCCCTGTCATCGGGCAAATATGTGCTGGCCATCATTGATGAGCATTCTCGATATCCCATCGCATACTTCGTACCGTCTACAAATGCCTCTAGTACTCTCAAAGTACTTGATGAAGTCTTTGCAACATGGGGAGTTCCCACGACAGTGAAAACAGACAATGGGCCCCCTTTCAATGGGCAAGACTTTGCAGCGTTTGCGAAACACCTAGATTTTCATCATCGTAGGATTACACTCCTCTGGCCACAGGCAAATGGGACAATCGAAAGATTCATGGCCTCGCTCAAAAAGACCTTTTAACATGCTACCGCGGAAGGAAGAGATTTGCAAGTGTCACTCAATGAGGTCCTCCGAGCTTACCGTACAACTCCTCACGCAACGACTGAACAGTGCCCAGTGACACTCATGCTGGGACGCCCCATGATGAATCGCATTCCAACGTGGGATGGGGCCTTGAGAGCATCATCATCCGCACAAGATCATCAAGAAATGAGGGCAACCGACAAACGCAATAAAGATAAAATGAAGTCATATGCAGATCACCGGAGAAGAGCGAGGTCACTATCATTACATGAAGGAGACCATGTTCTCGTCAAGCAAGAGCAGCAGAGAAAGACCGACTGTCTGTTCAAGGATGAACCATTGCTGATCACAAAGAGGAAAGGAACTATGCTGACAGCGGAATCCGAGCAGCGGCGAGTCACGAGAAATATCTTGCACTTTAAGAAACTGTCACGAGATACCACCAGAACCATGACGAGTGAAATGGACACTCCCAGTTCGGAAGAACCACCTGCAGTTGGTCGCGAGAACACTGGTCCGGTCAATGAGACACTGAGCAATACTAGTCTGAGAGCCAGGTCGCCACGACCTCATCGCGACACATGTCCACCCAAGAGACTTATTGAAGAGATGGACTGAGAAGTCAGTATGTTTGTTTGTTTTGTTACAAAGGGGGGAGATGTTATGAAGTTAGCAGGCTAGTGGTTGTGGGTGGAGCCCAGGGGAGAACAGGAAGAGGAGGAGACGGACAGAGGAAGGGGCAGTTAGAGTAAGGACAGAAGAGAGGCTGGTTGCAATAGAATAAAGCTCCAGTATTACCAAGAATTGTGTCTGTGGTTATTAGTAGCAGGATGCTACAAACATGATACTCCTTGTTTGGACAGGGGTCAGCCTATCCCTGGATGGCTGAAGGACACAAATAGTTGGTCAGAAGAGCGAATGCCTTCCGTCTTGTCCAGGTACAGCTTAATGCACTTGTGCACATCAAGCGAGTGCAATGAGTTTTTGCTGACATTGTGGGATTTAGGAAGACGGATCCCATAATCGGAGCCTCATACAGGTGGAAGTAAGCAGGGAGATTAGGCATGAATATTTATTTATTTATTTATTTGAGGTATTTGTAGAGCGCAGTATTCATCCCAAGGGATATCAAGGCGCTTAATGAGAAAGGGCTGCTGAGGTTTGGGCCGGGGGTTTATTATTTGGGGAAGAGATGAGTTTTGAGTTTTTGCCTGAATACAAGGAGGTTCGTGGTGTGTCTCAGATCCGCCGGTAGTTCATTCCAGCGTTTGGCCGCCAAATGCGAGAAGGCTCGTCCTCCTGTTCTTGTTTTGTAGATACGCCTGGGTTTTGCTAGGGCTGAATTAGTGGATCTTAAGTTTCGGTTGGGAATGTAAAATTCAATTTTCCCTTGCAGGATAGTAGGGCCTGTTTTATGGAGGGTTTTGTGCGCATGACAGAGTAGTTTGAATGTGGCACGCTGGCGCATCGGCAGCCAGTGGAGTTGTTTTAAGCATGCCGATGCTGAGTCCCTTTTGCCTTTGTTACATACCAGCTTGGCAGCCTGGTTTTGCAGGACCTGGAGGCGAGAGAACAACTGCTCGTTCATTCCTTCGAATAGAGCATTGCCGTAATCCAGGCGGCTAACTAGGAGGGCCTGTGTGATTGTGCGACGACAGTCCAGTGGGATCCATTTGAAGATCTTAGCGAGGAGTATCAGGATTGCAAATCCCTTACCCCAAAGTGTGCGTACGTGGTCCTTCATGGATAGTGCGTCATCCATCATGACACCCAGATTCCTGGCGTGTTGTTTCGGGGCGGGGGCTGTCCCCAGAGCCGGTGGCCACCAAGAATCATTCCATGATAGTTTAGCTCCTCCGAACAGTAGAATTTCGGATTTTCCGGCGTTGAGCTTAAGACAGTGATTACGCATCCAGTCGGCCATTTCGGAGAGGCAGCTGTGGAGTTTATTTTTAGTTGTTTCTAATTTCTCCGATCTTTCATCCAAGGTCACCATCAGCTGCGTGTCGTCGGCATATGAGCAAATGCCGATGCCCCACTTTCTCCCGATGTCGGCCAGAGATGATACATAGGCATTGAAGAGAGTGGGGCTTAGGGAAGCCCCTTGTGGGACTCCGCAACTGATGGGGCGGGGTTCAGAATGGAATTGGCCCATGTGCACTGCCTGGGTGCGGTTACACAGGAAGGATTCGATCCATTGCAACGCTGTGCCTTGTATACCTTTGCACCGGAGGATGTTCAGTAGGCATTTGTGTGAAACAGTGTCGAACGCTGCCGACAGGTCTAACAGTATCAGAGCCACCGAACCCCCTTGGTCAGTGATGCATCTGACGCTGTCCGACACTGCCAGCAGCGTGGCCTCGGTGCTATTGTTGGATCTGAAGCCGGTTTGGGTAGGGTCCAGAAGCAAGTTGTCCTCAAGATATTTGGATAACTGTGAGTTAACCATCTTCTCCAATGCTTTGGAGAGGTAGGGGAGTTGTGAAATTGGCCTATAGTTCTCTGGGTTGAGAATATCGGCTCCAGCTTTTTTCAGGAGGGGGGTTACAGATGCGTGTTTCCAGCAGTCTGGAAAAGACGCAGAGGTGAGGGATTGATTAAAAAGTTTGGTGATGATTGGGCATAAGGTTGGTGCAATTTCCGAGAATACAAAGTGTGGACAGGGGTCTGTGGGGGAGCCAGATTTTATTGCTCTAAGGACTGTTAGTACTTCCTCTTCAGAGAGCGGTTGGAAGTTGGATAAGCGAGGGGAGTTGCCCAGGTCTGTGCGGTCATTGTCATTGTCGGATGTAGGTGGTCGTACGTCAGAATTATCATGAGGAGGGACGGTTTGGGGGAGAGTAAAAGTTGAGTAAATTTTATTGATTTTTTCAGAAAAGAAGCAGCTTATCCGTTCGCATGCTTCTGTCGAGGGGGTAAGGTTTTGCGAGGTGCAGGATGGGTTGCTAAGCTCCTTCACAATTTTAAACAACTCTTTTGCCGAGTTGTGGTTTTCGTTGATTCGTTGCACGAAAAATGCCTTTTTTGCCTCTCGGATGGCAAGGATGTATTGTTTCCTTTTGGCAGTGTAGTTGACTCTGGTTGTGGGGTTTTTCGCTTGTCTCCATTGGTGTTCCATCTTTTGGCATTCCCTTTTAAGGCTCTTGAGGGAGGGGGTGTACCATTTTTCGTTGATGGTTGTTTTTTTCCTGACGTCTCGCAGGGGTGCAATTTTGTCTAATGTTTGGCGGATGCTGGTTTGTAGCCGGATGGCGTTATTACCAGTAGGTTCATTATCTGGAAGGGAGACATCTGTCACGTGAAAATGATTTTGGAAATTGGAGTCTTTGATTAGTTTCCAGACTCTGTTGGAGGTGAGGGGGGAGTATTTGATTTTTACGGGTTTGCCAGGAAGTTCAAGTAAAAATGAGAGCATAAAGTGATCAGACCATGACAGGGGGAGAATTTCCTTGAGAGTGGTCCGCTCGATGTTTGTAAAGAGGAGATCCAGGGTGTGCCCTGCTGTATGAGTAGGGTTGTCGATCAGTTGTTTCAGTTGGAGGATTTCCATGTCGTATTTAAGCTGAGCGACTCCAGGGGCATTGGAATTTTCGTAGTGGACGTTAAAGTCTCCGATGATCATGTAGTGTTTGTGTTTTAGGCACAAAGGGAGTACTTGGTTCAATAGTTTCGCACTGAGGTTAGTTTGTTGTCCAGGTGGATTATAGATGACTGCACCCGCTAGCATGACATGATTCTCGGCGAGGATTCTAAATGGTAATAGCTCATGCTCAGGCTCCGCATTAGTTGTATCCGTTAGGCAAGTTAGGTGGTCCCTAAAGATTACGGCTACTCCACCTCCTTTTTTATTATTTTGTCTGTTTTGTGTTATTATTTTATAATTGGGGGGGAGAGCGTTAGCTAGATCCGGGGCACTGGCATCTGATAGCCACGTTTCGGTGACGAAAACCAGATCTGGCGTTTTAGAGGTTAGGATATCCCATATGTCAAGTGCATGCTTGGGTAGTGATCTAGCATTAAAATATAGACATTGTAGTTCATGCTGAGGGTTGGTGGGGGTCATATGAAGATCCGTTGGAGATTGACCTAAGCTGGTCCAATGACAGGAACGGCATGAGATGGGACCGTAGGATAGACCTGGGCCGGTTAGAATACAATTTGATGTTTCAATAGGTTTACGTAGGGCTAGTAGGTCGGTGCGGTTATAGCGAATGATGGTTACCTCGGGTGTGCTGGGGCTAGCAGGGGGTAAGGCCCCTGGTCCCGGTCGGTCGCGGACGGGCGCAGACGGGCTTGCCTTAGGCGCGCCTTCGGCGCGCAAAAGTCGCGCCCGCTGCGCTCGTCCGCTGCGCTTCCTCCCAAGACACATACTTTATACCAGTGGGCGAGGAGGTTGGGGGGGGTGTGGCCAGCCGAGGGGGCGTGTCTCGCCTCGCCCTCGTGAATGGCGACTGAGGGAAGAGTTCGTTGCAGCGCGAGGCGCTGTTCTGAATAAAGGTTTGGTCTGTAGGTTGACTTTCATAAAGCAGAGAAAGGGTTCTTTCATCATAAATGCTTGCATCGCTCCCACTCTGTGTGCTGATGTAGTCGTCAAGAAGTACTATTTTCCATGAAGTGACTTTTAGATGCACAATGTGGATCGGCTCGAATGGAAGCACCATGTGCCGGTTCAGTACGGTATTAAGCTCCCTGATACTACTGGAGGGCGCCGTACAGGAAGAAATGCTCTGAAAAGCCCCTTCATAATTTGCTTTATAATTCTCAGTGAGAAACGAGTGGTAGAATTGTCTTTCATTCTTCGTAAACGTGAAATTGCTGCCAGATGAACTCGCACTGACAAGTGTTTGAAACCACTCTTGGCTAGCCTTAGCAAATTTGGAAATATTTGATGGGGTGTTATGGTCACTGAATGGAATCCCTTGGCTTTGCATCAGACACAGAAACTCTTCCAATTGGCATTGTATGACCTTGTGGTTGCTGGTGCGCAGGTTTCCACCAGGACTTTTCTGCATTCTGCAGTCAGATCTAAATAACAAAACTTTAATGCTGTCAGGTACCATGCTGTCAGGCTCAATGACTGGAAGTCGTAGCGGGGAATCTCTTTGTTGTGCTTGGAGTGCATCTTTAATGGAACTGCTTGGAGTACAGAAAGATGCTGAAGCTCAGTGAACCAGTAATGGAATAGCCAGGCCCGGACACTAAGTAGCAGAGTACATTGTTCCGCCTTAGCTTTCCTTAAGACCCTGGGGATCAGCGAAACAGCAGAAAGGATTATGCAAAGATGTTGGACCATTTGATCGAAAAGATATGGCCACTGTACACTGGCTGCCAAAACCAGCTGTAGGAGCACTGGTGTTTCCTGGGTGACAAACAAGTCCTGAGTGGCAACAACCCTTTTTAGATCTCGCTGAGCCACTGCGCTTGCGCATTGCTGGCGAGATTATAGTAAGGGGAAAAGAAAAGTCTACCAAAGACCTTTGGAATGCGGTTTATGGCCAGTGCATGTGAGGCATTCAAGCGCAAAGCTGGCATCTGGCGCGTGCACATCGCCAGCCGCATCCCACACCATTTGTTGTCTGAGCCTCGGCATCAGACTTCAAAGTAAGCCGCTCCCCCGCCTCCCGCCACTCAATGCCGAGAGCTTGTTTTTTCACTTTCAGCACGGCCCACAGAAGACTTACCTGCTTTGCCAAAGCTTGTCTCTGATTTTGTATCATTCTCCGTATTTGCACCTCTGTTCATCTTATTATAAATAGATGATTCTTCTCTCTGGCTAGCTGGTTATTGTCGGCGTCACCTCACGCCTTTGCGTGTTTCCCACTTCACCAAGTGTGTGTCTATTTGTTTTGTGCTTGTCTCGCTCTTCTTCTCCCCTTCCTCCACTGCAGGCTCAGCATAAGATAATGCGCCACACTGCTCGGCTGCGCTGTGCCGGTCTCAGCTCCCCCTCTCACCCCCACCCTCTTACAGCAGCCGCTCTAAGGCCATTGAAAGACAAGACTTGCCTGCTTTGCCAAAGCTTGTTGAGTGTTATGTTGAGTTCTCTTGCGCTCCGTTTACAGATCTATATTTACCGCTTTCATACTTGATCATGCATTAAATGTTGAGATTCCCTCTTAAATTTCCGGAGCAGTTTATTTAACTTACACATATGGCAGTTCACACGTACACACACACAGGCATGCGCTTACTATTCAGCAAGCTGTTACTCTGTGTCATTATTTCAGGTACATCCTCCCAAACGTTTTCTCACTTTTCCACCGATTAGCTGGGCTTTTGTCAGAGGTACCTCTTTGTACTCACAGATCAAAGGGAAGGAAATGGACGCGCTTCACTCATCATTGTCCCCATTATTTAGAGATCACTTTAAGAGGCCGCATTTGGCATCCAGGTCACATTCCATCAATTTACTCATCAGAAAATACCTTTACGGTAACAACAAAATGGGAGTTCCTGGATACCTTTGAGTTTCATCCACCCTGTATCCTGCATCATTGAATACTTGTGTCTGAATCATTATTTGACGGTATATAGTTACAAAAAATATGTTTCAGTCCAAAGCTACTATTTGAGACCCTGATGCATAACACCATCAATTGCAATATCACAGTTTTTGTGTAAATCACGAGTCGGTGTAGTTAAAGAATAATTTGCATAAACTGCAAATCTGTGGCTCAAACCAAAGGATACTTCACTTGAACTTCTATCTGCCTCCACGTAGAAGGTGAAACTGTTTCATCACAACAACAAAAACCACAGTGTATTTTATGTGTTAACTCGCCTCTTCCCATTAGGCGCAATTTTCAGTGACTTCTGGTTTTTCATCCAACAAAATGGTAGAACTTTTACATGTGCTTGCAAGTACATTTAACGTTAGAAGTCCCAGCCTATTTAAAGTTGTTGACTGTAAAATCTAGACTAGCTAAAATTCACCCCATGGCAACTCCTTTTTAGATAGAACTGTTGCCCTCCAAACATATGATGCAAATTCCTCTTAGAACCAATCAAGTGAAATTTAAACGGGAAGACGTCTCAACTCTCACCACTCTCCCCTCTCACCACTCTCCACTCTCACCTCTCTCACCACTCTCCCCACTCACACCACTCTCCCCTCTCACACCACTCTCCCCTCTCACACCACTCTCCCCTATCACACCACTCTCCCCCTCACACCACTTTCCCCTCTCACACCACTCTCCCCTCTCACCCACTCTCCCCTCTCACCACTCTCACCACTCTCCCCACTCACCACCTCCCCTCTCCCCTCTCACCTCTCTCTCCTCTCTCCACTCTCTCTCCCCTCTCTCCACTCTCTCTCCCCTCTCTCTCCCCTCACCCCTCTCCCCCCTCTCACCACTCGCCCCTCTCACCACTCGCCCCTCTCACCCCTCTAACCACTCTCCCCTCTCACCACTCTCCCCTCTCACCACTCTCCCCTCTCACCACTCTCCCCTCTCACCACTCTCCCCCTCTCACCACTCTCCTCTCACCACTCTCCCCTCTCACCACTCTACCCTCTCACCACTCTACCCTCTCACCACTCTCTCTCCCCTCTCATCCCTCTCCCCTCTTGCCCCTATCACCACTCACCCCTCTCACCACTCACCCCTCTCACCACTCACCTCTCTCGCCCCTCTCACCACTCGCCCCTCTCACCACTCGCCCCTCTCACCACTCACCCCTCTCACCACTCTACCCTCTCATCACTCTACCCTCTCACCACTCTACCCTCTCACCACTCTACCCTCTCACCACTCTACCCTCTCAACACTCTCCCTCTAACCCCTCTTTCTCTCACCCCCCTCCCCACTCTCACCACTCTCCCCACCCACCACTCTCCCCTCTACACTATCACCACTCTCCCCTCTCACCACTCTACCCTTTCACCACTCTCCTCTTTCACCACTCTCCACTCTTCCTTCTCACCACTCTCCCCTCTCACCACTCTCCCCTCTCTCCCCTCTCTCCACTCTCTCCCCTCTACACTATCACCACTCTCCCCTCTCACCACTCTCCCCTCTCACCACTCTCCTCTCTTACCACTTTCTCCTCTCTTCTCCTCTCCTTCCTCTCTTTCCTTCCTCCCCCCTCTCTCCTCTCCCCTCTCCCCGCTCTTCTCTCTCCCCTCTCTCCTCCCCTCTCTCCCCTCTCTCCTCACTCTCCCCTCTCTCCCCTCCCCTCTCCCATCTCTCTCCTCTCTCCTCACGCTCCCATCTCCTCTCCCATCTCTCCTCAAGTGCACACAATTGTCAATGAGCAATTATACTGCACTCTATGCAACATACACTCCAAATACCACTCAGTGACACGTAATTACATACTACATATTTACACTGCGCTCAACGCAACATACACTCCAAATACCACTCAGTGCCACATAATTACACTGCACCCAATGTAACATACACTACAAATACCACTCAGTGCCACATAATTACACGCCACATAATTACACTGCCCTCAATGCAACAAACACTCCAAATACCACTCCGTGCCACATAGATGCACGCCACATAATTACACTGCACTCAATGCAACATAAACTCCAAATACCACTCAGTGCCACATAATTACACGGCACATAATTACACTGCACTCAATGCAACATACGCTCCAAATACCACTCAGTGCCACATAATTACACGCCACATAATTACACTATACTGAATACAACATACACTCCAGACAATACCACTCAGTGTCACATAATTATATGCTGCATAATTACACTGCGCTCAAAGCAACATACACTCCAAACACCACTCAGTGCCACATAATTACACACCACATATTTACACTGCACTCAATGCAACATACACTCCAAATATCACTCAATGCCACATAATTACATGCCACATATTTACACTGCACTCAATGCAACATACACTCCAAATACCACTCAGTGCCACATAATTACACTCTACTGAATGCAACACACACTCCACACAATACCACTCAGTGCCACATAATTATAGGCTACATAATTACACTGCACTCAATGCAACATACACTCCAAACAATGCCACTCAGTGCCAAATAATTACACACCACACAATTACTCTACTGAATACAACATACACTCCACACAATTCCACTCAGTGCCACATAATTATATGCTACATAATTACACTGGCTCAACGCAACATACACTCCAAATGCCACTCAGTACCACATAATTACACACCACATAATTACACTCTACTGAATGCAACACACACTACACACAATACCACTCAGTGCCACATAATTATATGTTACATAATTACAATGCAACATACACTCCAAATACCACTTAGTGCCCCATAATTACACGCCACATAATTACACTATCTATTGCCCTCACTCTATCAATCACTATCTATCTATCTATCTATCTATCTATCTATCTATCTATCTATCTATCTATCTATCGCCCTCACTCTATCTATCTATCGCCCTCACTCTATCTATCTATCGCCCTCATTCTATCTATCTATCGCCCTCACTCTATCACCCTCACTCTATTTATTGCCCTCACACCATCTATCGCCCTCACTCTATCTATCTATCTATCGCCCTCACTCTATCTATCTTTCGCCCTCACTCTATCTATCTATCGCCCTCACTCTATCTATCTATTGCCCTAACTCTATCTATCTATCACCCTAACTCTATCTATCGCCCTCACTCTATCTATCTATATATCTATCTATCTATCTATCTATCTATCTATCTATCTATCTATCTATCTATCTATCTATCTATCGCCCTCACTCTATCTATCTATCGCCCTCACTCTATCTATCTATCGCCCTCACTCTATCTATCGCCCTCACTCTATCTGACTATCTATCGCCATCACTCTATCTATCTATCTATCGCCCTCACTCTATCTCCCTCACTCTATCTATCGCCCTCACTCTATCGCCCTCACTCTATCTATCGCTCTCTCTATCTATCGCCCTCACTCTATCTATCTATCGCCCTCACTCTATCTATCGCCATCACTCTATCTATCGCCCTCACTCTATCTATCTATCGCCCTCACTCTATCTATCGCCCTCACTCTATCGCCCTCACTCTATCGCCCTCACTCTATCGCCCTCACTCTATCGCCCTCACTCTATCTTTCGCCCTCACTCTATCTTTCGCCCTCACTCTATCTTTCGCCCTCACTCTATCTTTCGCCCTCACTCTATCTATCTATCTATCGCCCTCACTCTATCTATCTATCGCCCTCACTCTATCTATCTATCGCTCTCACTCTATCTATCGCCCTCACTCTATCTATCGCCCTCACTCTATCTATCGCCCTCACTCTATTTATCGCCCTCACTCTATCTATCGCCCTCACTCTATCTATCGCCCTCCCTCTATCTATCTATCGCCCTCACTCTATCACCCTCAATATCACCCTCACTCTATCTATCGCCCTCACTCTATCTATTTATCACCCTCACTCTATCTATTTATCACCCTCACTCTATCTATTGCCCTCACTCTATATATCTATCTATCGCCCTCACTCTATATATCGCTCTCTCTATCTATATATCGCCCTCACTCTATCTATCTATCGCCCTCACTCTATCTATCTATCGCCCTCACTCTATCTATCTATCGCCCTCACTCTATCTATCGCCCTCACTCTATCTATTGCCCTCACTCTATCTATTGCCCTCACTCTATCTATCGCCCTCACTCTATCGTCTTCACTCTATCGCCCTCACTCTATCGCCCTCACTCTATCTTTCGCCCTCACTCTATCTTTCGCCCTCACTCTATCTTGCGCCCTCACTCTATCTTTCGCCCTCACTCTATCTATCGTCCTCACTCTATCTATCTATCTCACTCTATCTATCGCCCTCACTCTATCCATCTCTCTCACTCTATGTATCGCCCTTACTCTATCTATCTATCGCCCTCACTCTATCACCCTCAATATCACCCTCACTCTATCTATCGCCCTCACTCTATCTATCTATCGCACTCATTCTATATATCTATCTATCGCCCTCACTCTATCGCCCTAACTCTATCTTTCGCCCTCACTTATCTATCTATCGTCCTCACTCTATCTATCTATCGCCCTCACTCTATCTATCTATCGCCCTCACTCTATCTATCTATCGGCCTCATTCTATCTATTGATTGCCCTCACTCTATCTATCGCCCTCACTCTATCGCCCTCACTCTATCTATCTATCGCCCTCACTCTATCTATCTATCGCCCTCACTCTATCTATCTGTCTATCTATCTATCGCTCTCACTCTATCGCCCTCACACTATCTATCGCCCTCACTTTATCTATCGCCCTCACTCTATCTATCGCCCTCACTCTATCTATCTATCTATCTATCTATCTATCTATCTATCTATCTATCTATCTATCTATCTATCTATCACCCTCACGCTAGCTATCGCCCTTACTCTAGCTATCGTCCTCACTCTATCGCCCTCACTCTATCTATCTATAGCCCTCACTCTATCTATCGCCATCACTCTATCTATCGCCCTCACTCTATCTATCGCCCTCACTCTATCTATCTATCTATCTATCTATCTATCTATCTATCTATCTATCTATCTATCTATCTATCTATCTATCTATCTATCTATCGCCCTCACTCTATCTATTGCCCTCACTCTATCTACATATCGCCCTAATTCTATCTATCTTTCGCCCTCACTCTATCTTTTGCCCTCACTCTATCTATCGCCTAACTCTTATCTATCTTTCGCCCTCACTCTATCTTTCACCCTCACTCTATCGCCCTCACTCTATCTATCTATTGCCCTCACTCTATCTATCTATCGCCCTCAATCTATCACCCTCACTCTATCGCCCTCATTCTATCTATTTATCGCCCTCACTCTATCTATCTATCTATCGCCCTCACTCTATATATCTATCTATCGCCCTTACTCTATCTATCGCCCTAACTCTATCTTTCGCCCTCACTTATCTATCTATCGCCCTCACTCTATCTATCTATCGCCCTCACTCTATCTATCTATCTATCGCCCTCACTCTATCTATCTATCGCCTTCACTCTATCTATCTATCTATCGGCCTCAATCTATCTATCTTTCGATCGCCCTCACTCTGTCTATCTATCGCCCTCACTCTATCTATCGCCCTCACTCTATCTATCTATCGCCCTCACTCTATCTATCTATCTATCGCCCTCACTCTATCTACCTATCAATCCCCCTCACTCTATCTATCGCCCTCACTCTATCTATTGCCCTCACTCTATCTATCTATCACCCTCACTCTATCTATCGCCCTCACTCTAGCTATCGCCCTCACTCTAGCTATCGCCCTCACTCTATCGCCCTCACTCTATCGCCCTCACTCTAGCTATCTATCTATCTATCTATCTATCGCCCTCACTCT
The DNA here is from genome assembly GCF_964263255.1 of Lissotriton vulgaris. NCBI lineage: Eukaryota > Metazoa > Chordata > Amphibia > Caudata > Salamandridae > Lissotriton > Lissotriton vulgaris. The sequence goes on from NC_141700.1 coordinate 72,941,455, forward strand.
ATCTATAGCCCTCACTCTATCTATCGCCCTCACTCTATCCATCTATCTAACTATCGCCCTCACTCTATCTATTGCCCTCACTCTATCTACCTATCGCCCTAATTCTATCTATCTTTCGCCCTTAATCTATCTTTCGCCTTCACTCTATCTTTCGCCCTCACTCTATCTATCGCCCTCACTCTATCTATCTATCTATCGCCCTCAATCTATCTATTGCCCTCACTCTATCTACCTATCGTCATAATTCTATCTATCTTTCGCCCTCACTCTATCTTTCACCCTCACTCTATCTTTCGCCCTCACTCTATCTATCGCCCTAACTCTATCTATCTTTCGCCCTCACTCTATCTTTCGCCTCACTCTATCTATCGCCCTCACTCTATCGCCCTCACTCTATCACCCTCACTCTATCGCCCTCACTCTATCTATCACCCTCACTCTATCTATCGCCCTAACTCTATCTATCTTTCGCCCTCACTCTATCGCCCTCACTCTATCTATCGCCCTCACTCTATCTATCGCCCTCACTCTATCTATCGCCCTCACTCTATCTATCTATCGCCCTCACACTATCTATCGCCCTAACTCTATCTATCTTTCGCCCACATTCTATCTTTCGCCCCCATTCTATCTTTCGCCCTCACTCTATCTATCTATCGCCCTAACTTTATCTATCTTTCGCCCTCACTCTATCTTTCGCCCTCACTCTATCTATCTATCGCCCTCACTCTAGCTATCTATCGCACTCACTCTATCTATCGCGTCCCCACAGCATCACTCAGCATCACCACAGCATCACTCAGGGGCACCACAACATCACTATGTGCTCCCACAGCATCCCTGAATGCCACAGCATCACTTGTCGCCACCACATCACTCAGTGCCACCACAGCATCAATCTGTGCAACTATTCAACAACAGCTGGTTCAAATATGTTCTCTCAATGTTTCAAGCTTTATTACAAATGTCACAAAAAGATGTTAATATTTCACTTCTGTTCTTGGATTTTCGTCACAATAAAATACACTGAACATAATCTTCACAAAAGTGATTTACAAAAGTTTAAGCTATTGCTATTTTAAATTACAATAACTTTGATTTAAGTATTAATTATTAAAAGAATGAAAAGCCTTTGTTATTTGTAATATCAATACATCTAAGTCACGTAAATACAACACATATTGCATTACAAATGCTACAGGTGTCACATTTGCAAAAGTTACAACTATTGGCATTGTAAATGACAAAGCTATTAATTTCGCTATTTTCAAACCCAACACAGAAATGTCAAGTCAAGTCAAGTCAGAGTATTTATATAGCGCGCTACATACCCATAGGGTCTCAAGGCGCTTGAGGGAGGGTGGGGAATTACCTGTCGAATATCCAAGTTTTAAGTTGTTTTCTGAACGCTAGGTGATTCTGAGTGAGACGAAGGTGAGTGGGAAGTGAGTTCCAGGTCTTAGCTGCCAGGTAGGAGAAGGATCTGCCTCCCATGGTGGTTTTGTTGATGCGAGGTACGGTAGCGAGGGCTTGGTTGGAGGATCGTAGCTGGCGGGGTGGGGGGGGTGTAGAAGGAAAGTCGTGTGTTGAGGCATTCGGGTCCAAGTTCGTAGGGAGCCTTGTGTGCGTGGGTTAGGAGGCGGAAAGTGATCCTCTTCTTGGCGGGGAGCCAGTGGAGGTTTTTCAGGTGACTGGAGATGTGGTCTTTACGCAGGATGTCTAGTATGAGTCTTGCTGATGCGTTCCGGATGCGTTGGAGTTTTTTCTGGAGTTTTACGGTGGTACCGGCGTATAGGGTGTTTCCGTAGTCCAGGCGGCTTGTAACCAGTGCATGGGTGACCGTTTTTCTGGATTCGGTGGGGATCCAGCGAAATGTTTTTTTGAGCATGCGAAGAATGTTGAAGCAGGATGAGGAGACGGCGCTGACCTGTCTGTTCATAGAGAGAGAGGAGTCCAGGATGACGCCCAGGTTCCGTGCGTGGTCCGTCGGGATGGGTGCTTTTCCAAGGGCCTCTGGCCACCAGGAGTCATCCCAGGCGGAGGGGGAGGTGCCTAAGATAAGGACTTCTGTTTTGTCTGAGTTCAGTTTCAGACGGCTGTGCTTCATCCACTCGGCAACTTCTTTCATTCCTTCATGTAGGTTGGTTTTTGCGGTGTTAGGGTCTTTGGTGAGTGAGAGGATTAGTTGAGTGTCGTCAGCGTAGGAGATGATGTTGAGGTTGTGTTGGCGTGCGATGGCCGCGAGGGTGCTCATGTATACGTTGAAGAGGGTGGGGCTGAGTGAGGATCCTTGAGGTATGCCGCAGATGACTTTAATGGCCTCTGACTTGAATGGTGGGAGGCGGACTCTGGTGAGGAACGAGGTGATCCATTCCAGTGCTTTTCCTTGGATTCCGATGTTTTTGAGGCGCTGTAGAAGGGTGCTATGGCAGACAGTGTCGAAGGCTGCGGAGAGGTCGAGGAGGATGAGGGCGACTGTGTCTCCATTGTCCAGTAGAGTTCGAATGTCGTCTGTTGCTGCGATGAGCGCGGTCTCAGTGCTGTGTTTGGCTCGGAAGCTGGACTGTGAGCGGTCAAGGGATTTGTTGGTTTCGAGGAAGGCGGCGAGTTGGTTGTTGACAGCTTTCTCGATGACTTTGGCCGGGAATGGAAGGAGCGAGATGGGGCGGTAGTTTTTGAGTTCGGTGGGGTCAGCTGTGGGTTTTTTCAGAAGGGCGCGGAGTTCGGCGTGTTTCCAGCTTTCTGGGAAGGTGCCGGAGTTGAGGGAGCAGTTGATGACGTCTCGGAGGTGTGGTGCTATGGTGGAGTCTGCTTTGTTGAAGATGTGGCGAGGGCATGGGTCTGTGGGGGATCCTGAATGAATGGAATTCATCAGGCGGATGGTGTCCTCGGTGGAGATTGGGTTCCAGTCATTAAGAATGTTCAAGGGGGGTGAAGGTCCTGCAGAATGTTGGGTGGGTTGGTCTCCGGGTTGGTTGTCGAAGCTGTTGTGGATGTCTGCGATTTTGTTGTGGAAGAACGAAGCTAGGGAGTCGCAGAGGGCTTGAGAGGGGGTGATGTCGTTGGAGTTGGCTGAGGGGTTGGTGAATTCTTTGACGATGTTGAATAATTCCTTGCTGTTGTGGGCGTTGTTTTCTAGTCGGTCTTTGAATGCGGCTTTCTTGGCAGATCGGATTAGTTGGTGGTGTATGCGGGTGGCGTTTTTGAAGGCGTCTCTGGTGCTGGTGTTTGGGTCTTTTTTCCAGGCCTTCTCGAGGGAGCGACAGAGTTTCTTCGATTTCTTAAGATCATCGTTGAACCAGGAGGCGTTTTTGCTGCCTCGTTTGATTTGACGTTTTTTCAATGGTGCTAGGATGTCGGCGCTGTTGGATAGCCATTAGGTCGAGGTTAATGGCTGCTTGGTCGGGGTCTGAGGAGTGGACAGGGGGGTTTTGAAGAAGCGATGAGGAGATCTGGTCAGTGGTGATTTTGTTCCAGTTTCTTCACAGAGAAGGTTAAGGATGGTTGTGAGTTGTGGTCTTATTGTAGATAAAGTGGACGCAGCTGTGGTCCGTCCAATGTAGAGTTGTGGTGTGACTGAAGGAGACATGTTTGCTGGAGGTGAAGATAGGGTCAAGTGTGTGATCTGCGATGTGGGTGGGGGTAGTGACAAGTTGTTTGAGTCCGAGGTTGGCGAGATTGTCCAGAAGGGTGGTGGCGTTGCTGTCATCGCTCTTTTCCAGGTGAAAGTTGAGGTCTCCCAGTAGAATGTATTCCTCAGAAGGGGAGGGCGTGAGGGGTGATAAAGTCAGTGATGTCGTCGCTGAATTGTGCGCGGGATCCTGGAGGTCGGTAGAGGAGGGTGCCTCTGAGTGTGGTCTTGGGATCGGTGTGGATCTGGAAGTGAAGGTGTTCGGCGCTGGTAAGGTTGACGTCTGAGCTGGTTGAGATGCGGATGGAATTCTTATGTACGATAGCGATGCCTCCTCCTGTTTGGTCGGTACGGTCCTTACGGATGATCTTGTATCCTTCCGGGATGGCAATGGTGATGTCTGGGGCTGAGGAGGCGTTCATCCATGTTTCTGTTAGGTAGGCGACGTCGGGAGAGATGGTGTCTAGTAGATTCCAAAGGTCGATGGCGTGTCTGTGGACCGAGCGGGTGTTGAGCAGGATGCATTGTAGGTGGTTGGAGTCGGATATCTGATGCGTGTTGGTGGATGAGGAGTTGTTCTTGGTGCCGTCGAACTTGCAGGATTTGCAAGAGAAGGGTCCATGGGTGTGTCCAGGAGCGGCTTGGGCGCAGTTCGGGAGATGGCCGGGGTTTAGGGCTAAGAGGGTGGTGGCGTCGTATGTAATGCGGGTGGGGTGGGAGGTACGAGGTCCAGGGGGTCTGGCGCTGGGCGCGGTTTTGGCGCGGACGGGCGTAGATGGGCTTACCTTTGGCGCGAATGGGGCGCGGTCGCTGCGCGTGGACGCTGCCCATTTGGACATCTGTCATAAATGGAGAGTGGAGGGGGCGGAGCGTGGGAGGGGGAGCTGGGAGGCGTTAGCGAAGGGGAAGGGACGGTCTGCAGGCACAACAAAATGGTGGGCACAAAAACAACAACAGGACGCTATGCGAGGTCAAACAACATACAAATAATCAAATGCGAGGATTTCAACAGCAGCGCTATGCACACATGTCATCAATTGCAATAGTTAAGCCCTGAAATGGTAATCGACAGTCAGCAGCGCAATGCACGTAGGAACAAATGACACCAAATAACTACGCAAATGCAGAGCGCTACGCTGGGAGCTGGGTGCTGAATAAGGACTGAGAATGCAAAATAAGTGAATAAAATGCCAGTGGATAGGCAGCGCGAACGATACCACAGAGGCGCTTGTAGGTCGGGAGGTGGGCAGGAGCAACCGCTTCACGTGTAGTTCAGCTGGTCACAGGGGCTCTTCAGCCGAGTTGATCCTAGTGCTTCGTGGGTGGGAGGGGGAGCTGGGAGGCGTTAGCGAAGGGGGAGGGACGGTCTGCAGGCACAACAAAATGGTGGGCACAAAAACAACAACAGGACGCTATGCGAGGTCAAACAACATACAAATAATCAAATGCGAGGATTTCAACAGCAGCGCTATGCGCACATGTCATCAATTGCAATAGTTAAGCCCTGAAATGGTAATCGACAGTCAGCAGCGCAATGCACGTAGGAACAAATGACACCAAATAACTACGCAAATGCGGAGCGCTACGCTGGGAGCTGGGTGCTGAATAAGGACTGAGAATGCAAAATAAGTGAATAAAATGCCAGTGGATAGGCAGCGCGAACGATACCACAGAGGCGCTTGTAGGTCGGGAGGTGGGCAGGAGCAACCAATTCCAATAGCTCAAACTTTCCTAATGCGAGACCTATTGCATTGCAATTGCTTGTTTTGGAAGTAGTCGTCCAGTTGTTGGTGGAGCTTCAAATCGTACCAATCTGACTGTTTTCAACAGAGTGCATCAGCACCAGGGAGATGCTCCAGGATGATGTCCATTTGTTGGGAAATGGACCAGTCCCATAACATCTGAGCCTCTTCTGACAGAGACCAGGACCTCATTTCTTCCTGCTTGGCAATGTAAAACATGGATGTCATGTTGTCTGTCCTGAGATACGTAGGGAACCGCCACCAAATGAATGCATGTTTCAAACATCTTGCAACATGAATCATGTTGTCCCAAGTGACATGAACTTGCCTCCACTGGCTTCCAATTTTTTCTGGACCAGGACTGACTGCTTGAAAGAGAAGGTTTCGTCATGGATTGGAGCTTCATCAATCTGTCTGCTGAAGGAAAAGCTTTACTCGATGCATCTCTAGTATCACTCGCAGGAACTAAAGCTTGGTTTGTGATTCGGTAGAGGGGTTGTGGGCGGCCAGTGTCAGTCCTAGTCTGTGACACAGATTCAGGGACTGTGGAAGCCTTTGCGTCTTCTGTTGATGGCACTTGATGAACTAGTCATCCAAGTACGGGTACTCCGGATTACCCTACTGTTTGAGGAAGGTAGCAACTGGCACTAGGCATTTGGTAAATACTTGTGGTGCAGATTTGAGGCTGAATGGAAGTGCCTTGAAATGATTGCGCTGCCCGCTATTGAAAAGCTGAGATCTTTCCAGTGTTTCCACTGTATGGGAATGTGAAAATATGCATCCCAAAGACCCGGGGACGTCAGCTATTAGTTTCTCTGGAGCACCAGGAAGACCTCTTTGAGGGTTACCACGCAAAAGTTTTGTTTTTCCAGGAATTTTTCATTTTTTTTAGCTTCTGTTTTCTTATTTAACAGAAAGAATCTGGAATAAAATCCATGATTTCTCTGGGTTTTGAGGACCACCTGTATTGCTCCTTTGAGAAGAACGAGGAGCACTTCCTGCTGCAGCTCCTTTAAGTGAAGATGATGTTGTTTCCTGGATGAGCAAACAATTAGTTTTGATAGAAATTCCAGCGTATGGCCGAAGTGTACAATCTGCTACACCTATCGGTCAGATGTTCTGCACTCCCATACGGAGGCAAAAAGAGAAATTCTCTCACCTATTCATTGTGATCGTGTGGCAGCTGTGAAGAGTCAAACTGATCCTTGGCTGTCCTTTGAGGCTGTATGCAAGGCGCTCATCTTTAGCCCAAAAGATCCGATATATACCTGGTCGTACGGGCTGCCTTTGGGAATAGTATGGCCATCCTACACCCCCGCACTTATAAAGCCTCCACCATAAGGCCAGGGATCTTCATGAGCAACCAACAGTTGTTGAGTCAAGATGGCGATATTGGATGGCACCCAATGATTTGCTGTAACTTATCATTTTTAATATTCTACAAATCATCATCAATTTGCTTTCCAAACAGGGTGAATCCATCAAACGCCATAGTCAGTATTTCTGCTTGGACTTCTGGATGGAAAGTTGTAGTTCTCAGCCATTCCTGTCTTTTTAAAACAGCTGCTCCGGCCAGCTGCCAAGGCCTGCTTTTGAAATGGCCATTACAGCGTCAATGATTGCTGCTGATGTTGCTGCACCCTTTTTGACAATGACTTTAGCAGTATCCAACTTATCCTCCGATATGAGATCGATTAGTGGCGCAATGTCATACCATATCTGATCATAAAGGCCACAATTGGAAAGGATTATGTGACCTTGACTCATGTTGCTGCCATGGACCTAACTCTACAACCACATTATCTCTGTGCCTGCCATCCTTGTCAGGGGGTGCATACGTAGGCGTGATCGGGTTCCTTGATCTGCCATGCGACGCAGGCATGATAACCGAGTCTGGTTTTGGATGGTGCATAAGAGAGGCAGGGCCAAGTGTGAGACCTTGTACTTATCTTCTAAATGACCGTAGGCTTTTTCATCAGTTTTAGGCCTTAAACCCAAACCAAGTCCAGTATAGGTAGGGACCTAACAGCTTCGCGTGGCTGCTCTTTAAATTGTTCAGGAGCATTCTTCTTCACCGAGGTCATGGGGAGATTGGATTTTTTAGCCGCTCTTTCCATCATTGCATGGAAATAGGCTATGTGGACCGGTACAGAGTCTGGATGAATGAGCGATTTGTCACCTTCCTTTGGAATTATATATTAATTCTATTATGCAGTACCTCCATTGTTTGGGAGTTCCCCTCTTCCTTCAAATTCGAATACACAGAATCCAATGAGTGCTTGTCTTCCATATCCTTAGGAACGGTACGAGTGGAGTAACGGCCGTTGGAACCTTATCCATCAAAGATTAAGGGGTGGCTATCGCGAAGTATGCATTGGTAGTGGTGGTAGAGACAGGCAGACATAGACTGATGATGGAGTAGTCTTAGAAAGCTGTTCATCATTTGTTGTAAGGTTGACAAAAAAGCAAGAGGCACCTGGATCACCTCAGAGTCTGTATAGCAATAACGAGGTGAATAGGAGTGAGCAGGGTTAGCAGGTAGGAAAGTTGGTGGCTGACCATCATAAATCTGGTAAGGATCTCTTCATCCAAGGAATTTTATTCAAACTCTGGCACATCCAACTGCGTAGGGCTGTAGTTAGTCTCAAAGTCACTGAAATCCCCTTGTTATTTACAATCCAGAATTTGGGTGGGGAGGCTTTCTGTCACCTTTATAGGTAAAAAAGTGACTAGTGTAGATAAAACCACAGCAAACATTGCCATAGACTGGGTCGACGTCATCTATACTACTATTATAAAGGAAGAACTTTGAGGCTTTGAGGCGGGTAAACTCGGGAACCACAGCGCCAATCCACACACCAGATACATCGTTGTAATCCTCAGGGTGTGCAGATGGACATAGGCTATATAAAGTTAAAAAATACGTTATATTTAAAAAATGTACATTACAAAAAAAGAAGTCCCCTCAAAGTAGCGCCGGCCGCGACCTGCGTGCTGATGTCAGGAGCGTGGGGAGGTGGGGCGTCCAGGAGCGCGAGGTGGAGCGGCGGACATGGCGCGGGGGAGGAGCGGTGACGAGCGGCAGACATGGCGCGAGGGAGGAGGTGAGGAGCAGCGGACCGGCGGGAGGAGCGGTGACCAGCGGTGAGGAGCGGTGAACTGAGAAGCGGGGCTGAGGTAAGGCTCCGGGGGACAATGTCCGGCAGGCGGGGGTCGGGGTGGGCGGGGGACGGGGACTTACACCAAAAAAGAAGGATAGAATTTAGATCGGCTGAGGTAAGGCTCCGGGGGACAATGTCGGGCCAGGCGGGGGTCGGGGCAGGTGGGGACGGGGAGTTACAACAAAGCAGAAGGGTGCAATTTACATCGGCTGAGGAAAGGCTCCGGGGGACAATGTCGGGGCAGGCGGGGGAGGGGGACTTACAGCATCTGCCATGGCGATTTATGCGGAGCGCCTCAACACTGGGCCTTTGTGACATCCGGGGGACAATGTCGGGGCAGGCGGGGGTCGGGGCAGGCGGGGGATGGAGCGGCCGGGGGCCCGGGCTGCTGGGCAATGTCGGGGCAGGCGGGGGTCTGGGAAGCCTGATTGCTCCCGGACAAGGTCAGGACGGGCTGCTAGTAGATGATAAAGGAAGGGTCGACATGATCGATGTTATGAGTAGAGACATACTTGGTGTCGTCGATGACAGTCTTGTCGAAGGCACTGTCATCATCAAAGGTATGGTAGTCGACAATAATCTCTTCACAGACGTCAGCAATGCCTATCCGACAGATGATATTGGGAGTGTCATTGACAAAAATAGTGGGTTTTTCTTCGTCAACAACGAGGATGACATGGAAATCACCAGTGTGGTTTGCATTTTAGTCATGACATTAATGGAGCTGGATTTTCACACAGGTGTTTGCACAGGCTGGTGTTCATCCTGAATGATGTATTTTTCTCAAGAAACCCCAGTCTTTCTGTGAGGTGGTGGCAGCAGGCCCTTAACGAAGTAAGTTCAGCTGTGGAAACTTCATGTTTCTGCTTTTGCACCATCTTCATGATAGTGCTTGGTGGAGCACTTTCCATGTAATCATCAGCAGATGCGGGAACATCCCTCTTAGAAGGATGTTATATTAACCTCTTTGCCTATCCTTTAGGGTGTTTTAGACCAAACCTTTACAAATAAAGTAATAAATGAAGTGCTCATGTGGGTCATCAGTTTAGACATTTTCTGACCACATGTTGAGATGGATTTGAAAATAATTTTTTTCTGTCAGTCACGATAACTGTTGGTGTCAGAGGAAATGGTTTCATTGGTTAAGGAAAACAGAGTACACTGAAAACTGTAGATGGGGTTGGATAAGCTCAATTGGAGACGAGAAAAACACCTTGACATTTTCATGTCTTTATCTTTTTTTGCACAAAGGTATATACACTGTATCTCAATTATTAACAACATATAAGTGCAAATTTGTATATATAAACAAGCGTGAATACAGTTTCTTTCATATAATATAAAAACAAACAAACATCACAATGTGCTCACAAAAACATAACCCTATTTCAATTCCTCAGGTCAATGTCCTACTGTTCTGCCAGAATTAGAGTCAATTTCTCTTGGCAAATCCTACTGTTTTGGTCCTCATAGGGTTCAGAGACTATTCGTACATATCAGTGTCCTAAACAATCTTGCTCCACTGTGTTTATTTAAACATAGTCAATTCTAATCTCTTTCACTCTGATACTCTGTAGTTGATGCTAACGCATTTCGACCTTGATGAAATGTGGACCTCTTATTATGTGTAAGGTCTTCCTCAGGGCACGATCTATGTGACGTAGGACAAGTTTCTAATTCTGTTAGAAAAAATAATCAAAAAAGAAATATTTTAGTGTTGTGTATATAGCTATTTACAAGTGAAAGTGTGTGTTAGTCCTCATTTACGTACCTATTGTTGTTGGGGAGAGTTGAGGTTGCTCTTATGGTAAAGCACTCTCTCTCGTTCTGTTAATAAACAACTGGAACAATAGATTAGCCTGTGTCTCGCATTACGTGTGTCCAGGACACATCAGCTTACTGTTATTTTAAGGTGGACCTATCCGATACATTAAGTGGACTTCAGGCTTGTGCCATTGTTTCGTTAAGCCTTTTCTTCTGTTGTGTAGCGGTTTATATCTTTGATGCAAAAAAGGAAAAAACATCACATTATTGCGTAAAAACGAGCTAATTTAAGACGCTTTATAGCTATTAAAAGTTAGCGTAGATTCCCAGCCTGAAAACGGAAAATAATGCAAGCATGTGACTAAATTTATTTTATTTATTTATAAAATTTTATATAGCGCGAACTTGATCCCAAAGGATATCAGAGCGCTTTACAATTTGAGGCAATTAAATAACTTCCCACCCTATTCCCCTATAAACCCACATCTTTATAGGGTTTTATTAATTAAACATGAAAAGTGGGATGCATGGCATAATCAGAAGGCAATTCTAATTGCACAGTCACTGGATGTATGATCTTTCTTTACAGTAAATGGTCCTATGTATCTTGGAAGCAAATTTCTAGGTCCTAGTAGATTCAAATGATTTGCATGGTAGCATTTGGTTTAACAAATTTAACCTGTTTTAACGTTGCACAATAAAAATTTGGAACTTATTTCATCAAAGAAGACAATGGTTTTAGACTTGTTTTCAATATTCTTTTCAGTGGAGGCTGGTGACATTTGAAAGTGGCAGGGCGTAAACTTATTGTCCTACTGCACAACAGCGAGCAAGCGTACCGAGCGAGCCCCAACAACCTACAGGTTTTTTTTTTTTAGAAAAGAGTGGACAAATGATGCATTTTCAAGCAAATTTGAGGAAGCTGGAAGGTTAATAAAGCAATACGATTGAATTATTTATCAGTTCCATATGTCTTCTGGTACATTTTCGACCCTTTTCAGCATTCACAAACATACCTCATTTACTTCCACTGACTAACAGTTCTGTTTCCTTTTTCACCACATAGCTTGTTCCACTCATTGCCCACATCAACAGGCCCTTTCCCTCACATCACTGCTGATCTCTCAATCCGGCCCTGCACATTTAAAAAAACAGACCAGGGCAGTTCCCCCTAGAATTTGAAAAGAACCCGAGTCCTCCCACTGCAAATTTCTCACAGGCCAGCAGCATCTCTTACCCCTATAAAAAATAGCACGTTGGCCCTCAGCACATCTTTACATGTTCCCCTTCAGTCCCAGGTCAAACAGGATTACTTTAGAAGCCATCCTAGAGTAATTGGATGATCTTCCAACTACTGTAGAAGTCCTTTTCACATCATCAGACCTCATCAAGCTCTTGAAGTCATCAGCAGAGTTTAGAAACTTGAGCCTGATGATTCAAGGATGACTTGAAAATGAGTATCTGATGACTTCACGAGGTTAAATGAAAGATCAAATACAGGAGAACCATCATTTATTTCTGTGAAGCATTCACGAAGAGGTGGAGACAGAGCCGGTCCTAGGCCTTCTGAGGCCCCGGGCGAGAGGGAAGATGTGAGGCCCCTCTAATTGCATATTGCGTTGAAAGAAGTGACATCACAGAAAGTGACTTCGCAGGACTATTGATCTTAGTTATTTGGCATCACTGAAGCAAAATAATGTGGATATCAGTAACATGGATGAAAAGTAGAGGGGATGGAAAACAGGTGAGCAAATATCCATGAGTGTAACACTTGCCGGCTCCTTTAATGATTAGTTGGATATGCCCCCAAATTGCAAAGGAACCAGAGGGTCAAGAAAACAGCAGTATAAATTTCACAGTCGAACAAAACAGGATACTATCCTAGTAAAAGCATTATCCTAGAAAAAGCAAACACTCATAGGGAATGCAAGATTAAGTAAAGCATGTGAAAATGTGAAATGAAATGTAAGCAGGAACAACATGATAACCTTTTTCTTTTTACACTCATTATTCAGAAACTAGTGAGTGCTTTGGCCTGAAAAGTTAAGGCCATGACTACAAGGCCCAGAAGGGACCCGTGTTTAGGGCTCATTGCAAATATCCTTATAAACGTAAGCAGTATGGTTTAAAAAGACCACATTCGTGAACACACAACCGCTGTTCACATTTTGTTTTCCAATTCACCCATCAAGCAGGTATTTAAGTACCTCCAGGAATAGTGCTGTTCAAAGACCCTCCGATCAGTCAATTGTTCTTACACCCTCAACCCTGCAGCCTCACTTACTGAGATGCCAAATCAAGTGTACAAGGTGCATAGCTCCGCCATAATTCTAGATGGCACTCTAGCCACAAGTCACCAAAGTAGTTAAAACATGTACTCACCAAATCAGAATCAAAAATCCCCTTTCTTGCAATTAATAATTTAAACCATTGGTACGATCAAGAATTTTACTTATACAAATATCATGTGTCAAATATGCTGCAACTGGGAGGCACTATTACTCACACGAAAATCCAGGGCACAATACATTAATTCTGAGATGCATGCAGTAGATGCAGGTAGAGTGGCACCTACATTTGAAAATTCTCTGTTTTTACAAGGAAATGCACAGTAGGATCTAGCTGATCTTCTCAGGAAGCAAACGAAAATCATCATGTGAAGACCTGCTGCAGGTTCTGGAACCGAACCTCCTGATAACAGAGAATACAGAAGAGGTCTGGGATAGGCTTCCATCAATGATTGGTCGCATGTGGTGAACTGCCTCTACCACAGAGAGCTGGACGCCCTGCCAGAGCCTACAGATGGAAGTCTATGATTGTCCTCTCATATCACTTTTCCTTTGAATAGTTACCTCAAGCAGACACCAATGCACGTGTGTTGTGAAGCAGCCAAAAGTAGTGCGTTCACAGGACATTAGAAAACATATGCATTTTTAATATGTGCTACGAATCATCAAGCAACCCTTTGCAGTCTACCCCAACAGCATCCTATCACAGACATGCAATGCCGTACGTGAATACGATCAACCATTTACAACACTTTCTTGGAGTCGACACAGCACTCTATCTGGTCACTTAAAGAGAGACTAGAAAACAAAAGTCTTAATGCTTTTAAAACATTTCATACCCCAGCCCAGCCGCTCCTTTCTAACAAGCTGGTCTTCAGTTCTCAAACATAGCTGCCTGTTACATCTACAAAACCGTCACTTAGTAACCAATTTTTTTCCATTCTGTTCCAGTGTCAATAATATTGCTGGTATTAAAAAATGCTTATGTCAAAATGGTCTGAGGAGTTGGCAAGTAACGAGGCACACAGGGAAAGAGTAGAGACCCCCAAGGAATCTGCCTGGAAAAGAGCTGTCCACTGAAAAACACATTCCAACCCCTACCACTTCCCACCCCGACTTCAAGAAGCTAAAGCCATGGGCCGTGACTACTTACTATCTGTCTGAAGTTATGCCAATGCGTCCCGAACAATAGACTCCCGACTCCACTCCTGGCTGAAGAGACTGAAAGGGAGCACGTGCAGAGTGCGGGCTGGGTCACTGGCTGCATTTTAGCAGCACGGAGCGCAGGGGCTGGCCAAAATGATGTCCAGGGCCGTCATTGGTAGCGCTTTCGTGCGCTACCAGATTGACGGCCCTGGGACCAACATCATAAACCGATAGGCAGCCCGCGCACGGCGCACCGCACGGCACCACCACCACTAAGCTAGGTGGTGGTGCGTGCGTGCACGGTGCACTTTCACTATCCACCAACTTAACTGCCTGCGCGAGTGCGCGCAGTGTTTTTCCCGCATTTTCATGTCGGGCCCTGCTCTTTCACTACGGTCTACTCTGCGGGGCTGGCGGCGGGGCCCCCTGAGCGCGAGGCCCTGGGCAGCTGCCCATGCCTAGGACCGGCCCTGGGTGGAGAACTGAAATAAGATACATGTACAATCTCATAAAGATTGAATATCCGAGAAGCATTCAAGCAAGTAATGGGGTGGCTATAATGTATTTGCATGCCTCTAAGCTGTATTGATAGAGAATCCATACATGAGGCCTTCAAACCTTCCTCAAGAGCCTTGTGACACTATAGAGGGGACAGGAAAGCTAATCTATTTCGTTCTACCCTCACATGCTATTTCTTTTGCAAATCTTGGGAGATCAGCCAAATCTCAGATTACAGATTTCGGCTGCCATCTTGACTGGACTGTTGTATATAAACCGTGCCACTCCATGCATTGATGCTTTGAACGTAGATTTACTGGGTGAGGCTGCAGTTTCCTAAATGCAGAGGCTGTCTTCTAATTTTGTTTACCCTTCCAACAAGTTGTTTGGTGAAACTGAGCAGGACTTCAAATCAGTAGGCTTTGCGATGGCAAATATCCGCTTGCGTCCAATTCCGCAAAGTTCCAATTTATTTTCTGAAGGGGGTTTGTGATGTATGGGAACAGGATCCATGGAATCTCTTTAGTGGACATTATATGTTTTGCAGGTGTGTGAGAACTAGAAGGCAAGTGTTACTATGAATCACGCAGCTCTTCTAACCATGGAATGCTAAGTGATGAAACACACTGTGTGCAAACTGTTTTGAATCTTGTAAAATAAGTATGCTGCGAGAATAGATAAGCAGCAAGTTATTTGCATATCTGCATCTCAAAGTAGTGCGCTGCAACACGCTTTGTAAGTGACCTTTAAAACATAAGCAACATTCGTTATACTGAACAAGCGTGCACTACTGCAGTCATTGTCAACCCTGATTATAAATGAAAGTTCACCTAGAAGGTCTGATGCTAAGCTCTTTTCAGGATTTCATTTACACATGCTGGAATTGTGCAAGCACTGCGGCAAAAAGAATACAGAGCAGGTCTGAGGGTCTACTATGTCACTTCACAAGGCAGTCTTTTAGAGAATCAAAGGCCATGGTACAGGAGCACTGGTGGTGATACCACTTGGAGCTGTGGTGGGCGATCTTGGAATCTGTATGAGCATAAAACTGGGTTTGCCTTGTCTTGATTTCTATCTGGCTAACTGCATAATGTTATTTTATTCTTTTACTTCGATGTATTGCTTGTATTCGACCCCATTCCCCGGGGTTACTTACTTCACATTCCACTGATGGTTCTCTAGTTCCCTTTATTGGACTTATATTCTTCTGTTCATAAACATGTATTCTATTTGTCTAATTCAGCTTGGAATTTTATTGTTTGGTCTTTTGACTTTATTACTCTTCTTTTACTGCATAAATACATTACATATTCTATTACTTTACACTGTCTGCTCAGGGCCACAGGTGAAAAATTGTGTATGAAGGCCTCTGGCAGGATATTTAGCGAGATGAAACCTAGTTGAGCAATACAAGGCAATATATTATTACCTGTTCCCTCCTAAGCAGCAGTGGTAAACAAGTCATCACTATTTAAATGACCAAAGCGTATTGAGGGCACCTGCAACACCCCACACCATAGCCACTGCTTGAGGTACTTGAGGTTGCATTTGCCAGAAAGGGCCATACATTGGGTGAAGATAACATCAGGGGCCATATGTATGAAGCCGTTTTTGAATCGCAAAGGCCAAAATTCGCAGAAGTTCGGCCTTTGCGATTCGCAAACAGCCTTTTTGCATTATTTCCAATGTATCATACAATCGCAATTTAAGGAATCGCAATAATTTGCGATTCCTTATTTTGCCATAGTATTAAGGAATCGCAAATTTTGCGATTCCTTAAATGATATGTATGATACATTTTTGAAGTGCGAATTTGTGTTAAGGAATCGCAATTTACCACCAACTTGTAGTTGGTGGTAATTTGCGATTTCTCATAATAATGCCCTATTTGGCATTCGTGAGGGTGGTATGTGACACACATACATGCCCATAGGGCATGTATGTGTGCCACATGCACACACATGTAGATTTGAGGGGTGCAGCAGGGTGTCTTTGAGACACCCCTGCACCCTTGTAATAATTCTCAAATTGCGATTAGCAAATTGTGAATTCGCAATTTGAGAATTATTGCACCATCATTCCTATGGGCCTCCTGGCCCATAGGAATGCATTGGAAATCATTATTTATTTATTTAGAGTTTTGTATAGCGCGAACAAGACCCTTGGGTATCAGAGCGCTTCACATTACATGAGGTAGTTATAGCCTGTATAGTTGTAGTAACTTTCACCACATTATGAGGTAGGTACATATATTCTTTATTTGCGATTTCGCAAATTGTGAATTCGCAAATAAAGAATGATAGGGAATCGCTAAAAAATAGCAATTTTGTACATACATACCGTTTTGCGATTTCTAAATAGCGAATCGCAAAAAATCGCTATTTAGAAATCGCAAAACGATATCGTGATACATCCGGCCCCTGGTGTCATAGGGTGCAGATGGTGTAAGGAGTAGGGTGTAGATGGCTCACTGGTGGAGTTGATTTGGAGGAGATTGTGTAGGGTATGGCTGGGATAGGTGTAAATAGCAATGCGCGTTAAGGCCAGGGTGCTGTGAGCATAGATTGTGGTGTACTTGCAGTCTAGGTGGAGTCATATGTGTATGGAGGGGTGTAGGGAGTTGTGTGGGTTTACGTAGAGTGGGGGAAGTGGTGTAGGAGACACGTCGTTCATGTGGGTATAAGGTAGTGATGTACGTGGGGTGATATTCATTTAGGTGGGGATGCAGTTGATGTAGCAACCCCGCCACCCATACCCCAAAGCCCTCCCACAGACTTCTGTTAGTCACGTGGGGCCAGCGTGCAGAAGATGCAACTCTACCTCAGTGTGCAATTAGTGGCTCTTAAACACCACTTATATCAACTCAGTCCAAGAACATACAAACCATCAATTTTGTACAAACCAAGTAAAGGTGATGTTCAAATTACATACCCACAGTCTGAGGGGAAAACTTTACAGCACAAAAAAATGTTTCTTTAGTAACCGATGAGAAGTTCGTGCGTACATCTTGAAAAGGATGAAGTAAATATGTAGGCCTACGTCCGAGTATGCAAAATAATCGGTTTCCATAACTAAGTTCATTGAAACAAATTGGGTAGGGAGAAATCCCAGCACATTGGGAACAGTTTACCCATTATTTTCAAGTCGCTTTGTCCCAGTTCCTCCATCGACACTAGATTCTAAACTCATCCGGGAAGAACATTTTCAAAGCACGAGAAACCATTAAAAGTCCTGCCAGCCCGCTCCAGACTCTGCCCAGCCAGCTTTAGGACTGTGCTCGTCAACAAACAAACTGGCTCCAACAATAACAGCCCTCGTAATGTGTCACTCGTAAAAGGGGACGAATTCAACAGGCAACATTCGCCCAGTGGGAAAAAAAGCTCAATTCTGACCGCTGGCAATGTTTACCCAGCCCTCGAGGTGAGTTCTAGACACTTCCTGGAGGCTCTCCCTTCCACTAGTCAGGTCTTAGATCCTTGCAGAAATCTGGAGCTTATCTTAAGCAGGGGTGTGCAAAAGAATTTCTTTTGTTTTAGCGAAATTTCGAAGAACGTTATGCGAAATGATTCAGTGCTATATTTTATAATTCAATGCAATACAAGGGTTAATTTCGCACTAAAAAATGTTCAAAAAACACAGGAGCCGCCAATATCACCCGCTTGCGTTCTAGATATGTTCGTTGTTCTCATCCTCCTGCACTACAACTTTGCTGGATCAGGAGTAATTGAAGACGCGGGGATCCGGAGATTTCCCAGCAACCACAGCGGTGGTTGGGGAATGCTTGTATAGAGGGATTCTACATCTAGTCCAATTAATAATTCGGAGTTTGCATCGAAAGAAAGGTCATTGGTGCTATTCTGCATGTGTTTAGTATGCTTTATATACGAAGGCATCACCTTTGCAAGGGAAGAACTCCCCACCCCCTATTTTCCACCCGGACATTATAGCCCCCCCCCCCCCCCCCCCCCCCCCGTAGGTGGAACTATAGAAACATACTTTACATTTTGATGCCTGTGTAATTGTAATAATTCAACATGGGTCACTGAAGATAAACATCTTAGCAAGAGGTTTTTGTATTTTATCTGCAGTTTTGTATCTACCGTCAATGTTACCCGTCAGCCAGGGAAGTACTTTAATAATAATAATAACAAAAATAGATCCTTACCCCTTACTGTGTCTATACGTGATCACATATATGGGTCATAGAATGCCGATTTTGTAGTGTTAAAAATTGTAAACAGAGTTAGGATTGCCATGACTCCAAAACTCTTTCGTTTTGTAGTTACTCTTATTTTGAGGATCTTGTCAATTTCTTTGAGAGGCAGCTTCTCTCCCAGTCTTTGGCAAAACCAAAAGGATAAGTTACTCACCTGTAATCCTAGTTCTCTTCCAGGGGTATACTCATCAAAGTCATAAGCACTAAATAGTCCCGCCCCTCGTGCGGGATCCCGGACCAATAGCCAATAATATGCAAATATCTACATATATATATATATATATATATATATATATATATATATATATATACATAAATACCCATATATATATAGATAATATGCATATACATATACATATGCAGCCTGAAAAACACCATATTAGGCTTCAAAACTGCCATCATTGCATGTAAAACTTTTACATTTTACCAAATAAAGACATAAAAGTCACCATATATGAAATATGTAAAGAAGAAAACTGCCCTGAGTTTCTTTGAAACACACAACCTTTATTTTCAAAGGTAAAAACAGGCAGGATCGTAGAGGCAGATTTAGCCTAGACAGGCTGCATAGAAAACAATTGGAAAATTGGCGCAATGCCTTTAAGACCTCCAGGAACCCCTAGGCTCCCATCATGTACCACAGGTGGCAGATCGGTCAGTTCTTTTGGACGGCGTATAACAGTGTAATCACAGCATGGGTAACAGGTACATATATAGCCCTGATATTCGTCCGAGGAGGAGGGAGGGTTGCTTCTGACTTTGATGAGTATATCCCTGGAAGAGAACTAGGATTACAGGTAAGTAACTTATTCTTCTCTTCCAGGGGATACTCATCAATAGTCATAAGCACTGAATAGATTTGCAAGCCCATCCCCATACCCTGCGGACGAATATCAGCATATCAAAACATTTTACCAACAGATATTACCCAAACAAATTTCTCAGAGATGCTTGACCAAACTGAGCATCCGCCCGAGTGTCAGAATCAAGGCAGTAATGGCGTGCAAAAGTATGAACCGAACGCCATATGGCTGCCTTACAGATTTCATGAATCGGTACATTCCTAAGCATTGCTATTGTAGCAGCTTTGCCTCTTGTAGAGTGTGCTCTCGGCTTGCCCGGGAGCTGCTTTTGTGCCAACTGATAAGATAACATAATGCATGACACTATCCATCTAGAGATGGACCTTTTAGAGGCAGAAAACCCTGTATTCAACAGACCATAATTCACAAACAGTTGGTCAGACTTTCGTACACTCTTTTTTTGATCAAAATAGAATTTCAACACTCGTTTTAAATCTAAAGAGTGCAGAGCTCTCTCAGCCGGAGTGTCCAGATTGGCAAAAAAGTAGGCAGAGTGACTGACTGGTTAATGTGAAAATCCGAGACCACCTTAGGGAGGAACCTCGGGTGAGTACGTAACACCACTCTATTCGCATGAAAAACGAGATAAGGCTCTGTGGAGCATAAGGCTTGTATCTCGCTTACCCTACGAGCAGAAGTCATTGCCACGAGAAAAGCAGTCTTCCATGATAGGTGTAGCAGTGAAGCCTTATGAATGGGTTTGAATGGGGGACCCATTAGTTTAGATAGGACCACATTCAGCTCCCAGGAAGGAGAAGGGGCCCTAACAAGACCTTCTTGAGACTCTCCAGGAAATCCTTAACAACTGGCATTTGAAAGAAAGAAGCCTGAGTGGGAGACTTTCTATAAGTTGTTATCGCTGCGAGGTGAACTTTTATGGAGGAATACTATAAAAACCTGCTTTGACCAAAGAGAGTAAGTATGGCAACAGTACCTGTTCTTGATCTCGAATAGGGTCATGACCTTCGGCAGTACATCACATAAAAAAAACGCTTCCACTTAAAAGCATGAGACTTTCTCGTAGAAGCTCTCCTATCCTGTTTTTAAATCTGCATATAGTCCTGTGAGAGGCCTAAATGTCCGTATTGGATGAACTCAGGAGCCATGCTGCTAACCTCAGGGACGGCAGGTTGGGGTGAAACACCTTGCCGCTCACCCTGGTCAGCAGATCCGGATGACATGGCAGCCTCCTGTGTGGCACTTTGGATAGGTGAAGAAGGTCCGCATACCACCATGGCGAGGCCAATCTGGAGCAACCAGGATCATGTCTGTCTTGGACTCGTACAGTTTCCTGATCACTAAGGGAATGAGTGGAATCGGTGGAAAGGTGTAGAGTAATGTCTCTGACCAGTCTATCCACAGAGCATTCCCCTGGGACCCTGGTTGCGGGTACCTGGAGGTGAAGACGCAGCATTTTGCGTGTTTGGCGTCCGCAAAGAGATTAATGTCTGGTGTTCCCCAGTTGTGGAAGATGTCTTGTACCACTTCTTGTTTTAGCACCCAGTCGTGTGCTTCTGTGAAATGCCTGCTTAGGTCGTCCGCTTGAACATTGAGGACACCCGGCAAGTGAACTGCAGATATTCTCATGTTTCGTGCCAGAAGCCATTTCCAGATTGCCTGTGCTTCCAGCGACAGGGGTCTGGATCTTGTTCCGCCCAGCTTCTTCAGGTAGTACATCGTTGTTGTCCATCTGAACAAGCAGAGAGGTCGATGTTATTGATGGAAAGAACGCTTTAAGAGCTAGATGTACAGCTCTGAGTTCCAGCATGTTTATGTGGTATAGTTGCTCTTTCTCTGACCACATTCCTTGGATCTGTAATGATCCCATATGAGCGCCCCATTCCTGAAGGGACACGTCCGTCACCAGAGTCTGTTGAGGCATGTCCTCTTGAAAAGGAACTCCCACGATGAGATGAATCTGTCACATCCACCATCTGATGGAGAGTCGGACTGACAGAGGTATTGATAGCTTGTCCTCCCAGCGATTGGAGATTTGGGACCACTGATCCTCCAGTCTGCTGCAGAGGTCTCATGTGAAGCCTGGCTTTCGGAACTAGAAAAAGACACAATGCCATCGACCCCAGTAGGGAGGAGATCTGCCTGGCCGTGGGCTGAGGTGTCTTCAAGAGAGTTTGACACTTGAGGAGAATGGATGGTAGTCTCTCCTCCGAAGGATACGCTCTTGCGTTGACTGAGTCCAGAGTTGCGCCTAGATAGTGTATCCTCTGTGTTGGATTGAGGATGGACTTCTTGAAGTTTACATTCAGACCAAGCCAATGCAACTGGTGAATAC
This sequence comes from Lissotriton vulgaris, assembly GCF_964263255.1. Taxonomy (NCBI): domain Eukaryota; kingdom Metazoa; phylum Chordata; class Amphibia; order Caudata; family Salamandridae; genus Lissotriton; species Lissotriton vulgaris. Next base: position 72,963,057 of record NC_141700.1, read on the forward strand.
AGTGTGCGAGATGTTGTTGCAGAAGAGTGGGAGACGCACCCTTGAGATGCCAGTCGTCTAGGTACGGATAGACGAATATGTGCTGTTTCCTCAAGAAAGCTGCCACTACTGCCATGCACTTTGAGAAAGTGCGAGGAGCCGACTTCAGCCCGAAGGGCAGGACCGTGAATTGGAAGTGGTTTTATTGGATGAGAAATTGTAGGAACTTCCGATGCTTTGGAGAGATTGGTATGTGGAAATAGGCATCTTGAAGATCTATGGAACACATCCAGTCCCCTTGATGTAGAAGCGGTATTATTTGATGTATTGCCAGCATCCTGAACTTTTCTCGTAGAATGAATTTGTTGAGACGTCTGAGATCTAGTATAGGCCTGAACTCCTTGTTTGGACATTTCTTTGGGACCAAAAAGTATCGGGAGTAGATCTCTTGCCAATGTTGGTGCCATGGGACCTCCTCGATGGCGTTCTTTAGGAGTAGAGCAGACACCTCTTCCCTCAAGAGATTTATACGATGGGTGACAGTCTTTTGAGGAGGAATGGAAGGTGGAGGGGACTTGAACTTGAACTTGATGGTATACCCATTCTTTACAATATTCACTACCCACTTGTCTGGTGTGATTCTTGTCCACTCTTCCAGGTAAAAATGCACACTTCCCCCCACCGGAGTGGGTAAAGGAGATAGGGGAAGCAAGCACTCACTGCTTTTGTTGCTGTTGCTTGGCAGCAGGTGTGGACTGTCTGGAATTACCACCTCTTCCTCTACCGGCACGACGCTGGGAGAATTGTGACCTTCCTTGATTTTGTTGCGAGGACCATTGAGGGGTTTGAACCCTCTGTTGGTTTTGTTGTCGGGCGTAAGGACGGTACAGTTGCTTGTACTTTCTCTTCTCTAGACCTACAGCTTTAACCGTATCAAGCTCTGTCTTCATGCGAGACATTTCATCAACGGCATGAGATCCGAAGAGTGATGATCCATTGAAAGGAAGATTAAGAATCCGATGCTGAACTTCAGGTTTAAGCCCCGTCAGTCTCAGCCAAGCCGAGCAGAAATCCCATGAGAATAGCCATGTGCAGCTAGATCTGAAGCATCAGCCGCTGCACTGATCACTTGATTGGCTACTAGGCCACCTTCATGCAGGATTTCAAGGAATTCTTGTTTGTCCTCTTTTGGGAGCTTCTCCGTGAAGCGTGAAAGGGAGTCTCATAATGAGCGATAATATCGACCCAGCAGGGCCGAGGCGCTGGCCACTTTCATTATAGGAAGCCGAGGTAGTACACATTCTCTTACCCACAGAATCCATGGCCTTACTGTCTTTATCTGGGGGCACAGACGATGATGCTGCCCCTGTCTGATTCTTTCATGCCGCCGACACAATAACAGAGTCCAGTGGAGGGTCAGCCCTCAGAAAGAAAGGATCATTATCAGGAGCCTTATATTTCTTTGAGATACTAGATGGTGCAGCCCCCACCGATGCTGGAGTGAGAAACTTGTGTAGAACAGGCTCCAGCAATCCAGGCACTAGAGGAAGCAAAGGTCTTGAGGAAGACTTTTGGTGCAGGGTTTCGAATATCACCGATGTTTTGGTGGTAGAGACCGGCATTTCAATGTGAAGCTTCGCAGCCCCACAGCAGAGAACCTCATTAAAGGTTAGAACATGATCGATGGGTGATGTTCTGCTTGGAGAAGAGGAGGAAAGAGTCGGAGAATAGTCAGCCTTGGAATCCGACGACCCTGTAGAAGACCTACAGCTTCGTCTTCTAGGAGATCGGTGGCGTGATACCCTAATCCTAGGAGAGCGAGATGGTCGTCTTCTCACCGAAGGGGACCTTCTCGGCGTGGTACGCTCGTGTCTCCCCGAAGAATGCAATATATGGATCAAAGGTGACCTTGATCTTGAAGAAGACCATGGTAGATTAATTCTGCAGATCTTCCACTCTCTAATATCTCCTAACCATCTCGGTGAGATATTGGTTAGCCGGGCTGGAGACGGTACTGGTGAGGGCTCTTGAGATACTTGTACTATCTGAAGCCCTGGGGAGGAGGAAGCACTCCCTGATGTCACCACCTGTGTGTCCCGTGTCGAACGGTCCTTCGACGTCGCCCTAGGTCTCTTCACTGGAGAAGCCGATTGAGATCTCCTAGACGTCGACCTAGATCTCGACCTCCTAGACTGAGAAGCCCTTTTCTTAGATCTCGATGTCGATCTCCTCGACCGTGATCTCTACGATGTCGACCTCTTCGGCGACAATGTCTATGTCATGTGTCTCGACGTCGGTCCAAAGCCTCTCGGCCGCGAGCTTCGACATCGATGGGTCGACGTCGAGCCCCGACCCCTTGACGTCGTAGGCGAGCCAGACCTGAACCGTCTACGCTTGGATGACGACCCCATCCTATGTCTCTTCTCACCTTGTCTCCACGGCAAGGGATGTCTCGACAACGAAGCATGCTTCGACGGCGAAGAATGTTTCGACGTCGACGTATCTCTCAACGGCGATTTCGACGCCGACTCTGAGCACAGAGGTACCTTAGATGACGATCTGTCCCTCGACGGGGTAGGAGACCGATGCCTTCTTTTTTCACCTCTTTCTTTGCGCTCTCTTGGTTGAGAAGAGGGCTTCCGTGAATGATGTTCTTCTCGCCCACTCACTGTTTCCTTTCCTCTCTCTTGCAGGGAATGCAGCTTGATCTTCTCCCTCTCTCTAAGGGTTCTCTTGGAAAATTTGCTGCAGTGGTAACATTGGTCTGACTTGTGGGATGAAGGCAAACAAGCAATACAGACCGAATGAGGGTCTGACTTAGCCATCTTTCTTCCACATGCCGGGCACTTATTGAATAAGGCCGGCATTTTGACTGGAAAAAATAGCCAAAAGTCAGAAAAAATTGTTGAATTAATCAGCTAAGGACTAAAGACGTTGAGTGAAGTAAAAATAATTATCTTTCTACCAGAAACAAATGATAAAATATCACCAACTGGAGAGCTCAATGCTCCAGGATCCTCACAGAAGGATTTAGGTTCTAAGTCTTTGAAGTTTATGTTGGGGTCTGATCCTTCTGAAGTGCTCACTCCTCTGCTCTCTTTTACTCTTGAAGCACCTGCAAAGCTGATAGCCCGACGACACAGGCCAAGGGAGTGACGAGAGTTTACACCTGGATGCCAGCCACAGTGATGTGTGTATCAAAAGGTTAGCCCAGTGCTCCAGCCCTAATCTTTGATTTCCTAATCAGCCACATCTCCTTCCTGAGATGTATCCAGGCCCCTTCCTTTGACGTCTCTCTGAATAAAAGAGCATACTTTGAAGTGTACAGGGGCAAGCCTAGCTCTCCCTTCCCCAGTGGGTCCCACCCAGCTTACATGAATGCAGCAATACACAAATCTGTCTGGGTCGGATTCCTCTACCTGCTCATGTTTCCCTGATCATGCAGCCCTGGGTCTCCCAAAATGGAACACACAGTCTGCCACATATTGTACCATTCACAGGCACTCATACGTTTAACCAACACGCACTACATAGCACTGTACCCTGCATGTACTGCATCACTCATAGGCACACAAGCCCACGCAGCACAGCACTAGATCCTCTATGTACCATACTACTTACAGGCACACAGCACATGCATTGTACCCTTCCCAAGCACACATGCACCCAGTGCACGTGCGCCACTTCACATCAATCCTATGTAGGCCAATGAGTGATTAAGCACACAGCAGCAGAACTTTGAATGAGGGAGCTATGTGACCTCACTCCAATGAAACAGGTTGAAGAGGACCGGTTCACTCTTACGGATCACTACACGGTATTCTACCACAATTGTGCTCGTGCTGCGTAACTCCTGGTAAAGATAGTAGCCTTTCACCATTATGAGGGTAGTGCTTTGGGCGCCTCTCTGGACTTACAAGACAGCAATGTGTGAGACAGGCATATGTCATGGTGCACACGCAGGATTTGCTAGCCTATGACAACAAAAATCAGCATTAGGGATCTAGACAGCAGTACAGTAGATTAATCGGGGTAGGGGTGCATGTGCGTTACCATGCAGGGGAATTTTCAGTCCAAACAGAATGTTTTTTAAAACTTAAAAAATTCACCAACAAACTACAAGAGCAGTTATGGCTTTTGAAATGCTGATTAGATACCACATGCAATATTTCTTTGCACCCAACCCACATTTGATGGCCTTTCCCAATATGCAGGACCTTCAGCCAAGCGCAGCATGGTTCAAACACAGAGCTTAACCCCTTCCATGCTCATGACGGAACGGTTCCGTCATGAGCGTCGGTTGAGCTGTGCTCATGACGGAACCATTCCGTCATGAGCCGATAGGCTCATTAGAACCTTCATCACAGCGCGAAAATTTGCGCCGCGCTGAAGGGGTTAAACTTCTGCCAAGCCATGCACCCACACCACCACAGGCACCAACCACAGCTGAGGACAGTCTTTGGCCATGCATAGTTTGGGTTGGATGCTGGATCTGGCCTTTGACAAGGCCCTGCTCCCAAGCCTCCAATGTGCGCAGGGGGGTTTACTGCGGAGCCTGGTACTGGCAAGGACTCTGCCCCCTTCCCAACTCCCCCCCCCCCCCCCCCCAATTTATATTTAGGGGTTTGCAGACCTGACATGGGGGTCGCAAATCCCACGGGATGGCCTGAATCTGAAGCACCCTTGGCGCTCAGGACCCCAAAGAACAAGTTACTTACCTTCGGTAACGCTTTTTCTGGTGGATACAGTATCTGCCTGTAGATTCCTCACTGTGAGAAGTTGGCCTGATATGTGATGTACACTATTCTAGTGGGCAACCTGTATCAGTCCAAACAACCCTTATGGTGATGGTTGTAAAGTCAACCTTATAGACCAGCTATCCTAGAGGTAGCATGGACAAAGCAGTCTTAGGCTAAAACTTCAGAGGGCATGTAAAGCCAGCTGTTTTACCATATGTAACCCCTTGAATACCAAATGAAAGGACACCACACAGGTTATATATAAAATATATATTTATTTATTACTAAAACAACCACTCTGAGCTCTTTATGAGGTCAGAGGCACAAGCACATAACAAGATACTTAATTATCATACAATAAGTTGCACAAAATACAGTAGAGCCCTAGGGGCACTTCAAACCATATACTAAAATAGTGGTATAAGAACCACGTCACAGACAATGGATAAGCCTAGGCCCTAGGGAATCACTGGGGCTACGCTGTACTACCAAAGGATAGGAAGCAGGAGGCCCACGGGAGACATGTGCAGTGTCTTTACACACGCACGAGTTACCAAAGAGTTAGAATGGGAACAAAAGAAATGGAAACTAGTTCTTTTAGGACACTTCCGGATGGACTAGGAGAAAGCTACTGAAAACTGGGACACTGGATAGTCAATACCCACAGGAGCACCGGAGTACTCGCATTACCTCACCCACAGGAAGCGGGTGCATAGGTGTCAAAGTGTGTCGGGTTTCGTCGCTGAATCCTATGGAGCCTTGGAGAAAGATGCTGTAGGCGACCAGGAGAGAAGTGTCCGGGTGGATCCAAGGGCGGATCGAGGATGAAGAGTACCTGAAAGCAGAAGGGACAGAGTCTGGGTCACTAGCCAGTGACCAGGAAGGAACCAGGCAATGTCGTGAAGCAATCAGGTGATGTCATGAAGCTTGTCTCTGCAGCCACGTGACCCAGGATGTGTCGACAATGACCAGGAGCTGGGCACGGACTGTCCCACGAAGGATCTCGCTGTCGGCGGTGTTGGCTTCCTGATTGGAGTCAACAAGCCTTGGCAAAGGCAACCCATGCAGGAATCGAAGATGGGTTCTGCATCAAACCAGCAAGGACTGATGGGCTTCTCCTTTTCAGGGAAGCAAGGGCCAGCCTAGAGCAACCAGGCCAGCGGTGGAAATTTGTAGGTTCGTCGTTACAGAGGCCACTAGCCAACGGGCAAGTGACTGGACAGACGCGTCGAGCACAAAAACACTAGCAGGCCCAACGCAGCACTCGTGGAGTGTGGAGGGCTGTGCGTCGGTGTAGAAGGTGCTTGGGGCTGGGGCTTCTCAATCCCCAATGCACAGCTTCGAAGGTGCCTCGGGAGCTGCGCAGGTAGCAAAGTGCAGGTTTTCCAAGATGGCCGGTCCCACGTCTCTAGTGGCCTCCACGGGTCTCAGCTTTGCTGTGGATCGGGCTCAGGGAAGTCTGGAAGTCTGGTTCTTGTCAGACTCTGTGATCGGGCTCCGGCGGGAGCAACGATAAAGCAAACCGCAGATCGCTGGATGGTGCCTGTTTGCACAGGGTGGTCACTCCTTGACCACAAGGGAGATTCTTCAGTCTTCTATGTCAAGTAGAATGTCGAAGGTCCAGAGTTTCGTTTCAAGTTTCAGTTCAGGATAAATCTAAAGTCTCTTGACTCAGCTCCTACCTATATACTAATCTGAGGGGCTGGATTACCTGCTAGGTTCCTCCTATGGGTGGGACCAGGGAAGGGGGTGGTTATACCCCTTTCCCTTTCTCCAATTTCGTGCCAGAGCTGGGGTTGGAGTGCCCCAGCAACTGGTTTGAACCGGGCTATGCATGGAGCACCTTGTGTGCCCAAGGCAGTGTCTCATTTCATTCAGCCCTCCCTGCCCCAATACACTATGGCCTGTCTGGGGTGGAGCTAGCACCTCCCAAGACAGGAAACCTATTGTCCAAGCCTCCCTCGCTAGAAGGACTCCCAGCAGCAGGAGGTCAGACTTGTGTCTGTGGCACCAGCATCCATTTTGTGATGCTGAAGCTCTGGTTAACTTTAACTGGGTTTAGTGGGAACAACATGTCTTCTCCCTCTAGAAGGGTGGAATGATACCCCCGTTGCCAGAACTGGCGAGGGGGTAGTATTCCAAAGCGTATGACACCTTACACGACATGTTAAGCCAAACCAAAGTTAGCATTCAACCGCGGGGATGATAATGCACTTAAGAGTATATGGTATGGTGGTGTGGCTCACTGGTTAGAGGCGGCAGACCCGGAAGCAGAGGATGGTCCGGGACCAGGGTTCAATTCCCGACGCGGCAGGGTCGTGGACCAGGGTCAGCGGACTCGATAATTCTAGCCTCGGTGCCTACTCTAACCAGGGATCACACTCAGCAACTCTGGGCATTAGCTTGCCTTATCTCCACAACGGCCCCCCACATACGCTGGGGATGCCTGGTTTCACCTTGGAGATACCCAGCAGGGACCATCTCACAGGGAAAGCCAGGACGGGTTCCACAGTGGTCTACAGCGCTGAGATACTCCATGGAGGGGTGATACATGCGCTTTACAAGACTACATTACATTATGGCTATATCATAGAACAGCTATAAGGACATGGTTCTGAAAGCTGGAGACAGGCTCAGCTCATGCTAGAGCCTCATCTCACATAATACCAAGCACTCTGCCTCCAGGATTGTTAAGGCCTGCCATAGGAGTGACTTACAGGTATATATGTGTCTAAATGTAAAGGTAGGTATAGGGATACTACACCTAAGCAAGGGGTGATTACACAACCTTGCCCCAGCTGAGTGATCAGCCAGTTGTGTCAATGTGAATGGCCAGCCAGGGGTGGCATAATACATGCTGCAGCCCCTGGTAGGCCTTGGATACACCTATTCCCTGGGTACCTAAGGTACACTATACAGGGGCTCATAAGGTGACCCAATATCCAATTGGAGATGCACCTAAAGTACATGGAGTCCATTTTACAGTGGGAGCAGATAGCCTGGGGCCCTGATTAGCAGGATCCCAGGCCAACTAAGTCGAAAACCATCTAAACACTAGGCAAAAAATCTGGGGTAACCATAGTCAGGTATCCACCTTCCTACACTCACCTTGTGAATATCCCCTGTGCCAGCAACATTCGGAAAATTCTTTTGTAGCTCCTCACGCCGACGTGGACAACGTCACAGAAGCACAGCATCGCACGCGGCTCCACTGACGTCACTGAATCCATAATAGGACTCCGTCTGCATGATGACATCAGTTCCGCCCTTTTTTCCGTCCCCCCGAGGCACACGGACGGACCGATCACAATAGATACATATACAGTGTACACAGTACAAAATATCCAAGGTAACACACACAGTGTGAAGACAATTTAAGAAAGCAAATGGAATAACACACTTCCTTTGACAGTAACAGATAGATTTTACCCCATTATCACTATTGCAGGTATACAAGGGTGGACAAACGGGGAGGCGGGTGGGCATGTGAGGAATCCACAGGCAGATACTGTATCCACCAGAAAAAGCGTTACCAAAGGTAAGTAACTTGTTCTTCTGATGGATACATCTGCCAGTGGATTCCTCACCTTGTGAATAGAGTCCCACAGCAGTCCCCACTTCCGAAGGAGGGTGTTTACCCTTTTATACCAAGAAATCCTGAAGGTCCTCCTCACCTCTGCATCTAAACAATAATGCTTTGCGAAAGTGTGAAGGGAGGCCCAAGTTGCCGCCCTGCAAATGTCCTCCATAGGAACACCCCTAGACAAGGCAGATGTAGATGACTGTGCTCTAGTAGAATGAGCTCTCAAACCTTCTGGAGGTTCCTTACCGGCCAAGGAGTAAGGTACGGTAATACTTTATTGTACAGTTAATAAAAACCATTACAAACCAACATCAATAAAAAGTTTTGTATGTCTGTAGCAGCACCGAAAATTATATTAATGCTGTGGTAGGTTGTAAAAAACTACGATTAAAAGATACTTAAATTAAAACTATTAAAAAAAGCAGGTAGGAACGAGAATTGGCCCACTACTGAGTCACTTCTATTTTCCCATTGAAAGGTTTTGCACAGTTAGGCTGACCTACTTTCCCCTTCAAAATACATTTGATTATTTCAGTCCGTAATCCATATGCGTGGCAAAACATTCTCTTCTCCGTGAGTTTATACTTTGTAGTAATGAGTCCAGGTGCGGTCCTAAGTGCCCGCTGGGCCTCAGTGTAATCCGATTATTTTAGCTCTGAGGATGCAAGTGATGCACTGGGTTCCATCAGCTTGGCTTTTTCTGTTTGTTCTTTCTTTTTCTTGAGGTGGGCTTCTGCAACTTCTATGTATTTTACCAGTTGGCAGGTCATTTGAGCTTCGTCACCCGAAAAACATGCTAGGACCGCTTGCTTGCATGGCCTGATCCATTTTTTAATAAACAATGGTCTCAGAAGGTTCCGGCGATCTTGCTGCAGCTCCTTGCAGATGGTAATGAGGTGTAAAATGCTTTCCTCGTCGTTCCCGCAAAGGCGGCACTTTGCTGGCTTTGAGGGACGCAGCCAAGGGGCCATGTGGTCTGCAGAGGGCAATAGTCCTAGCTGGTATTTCAAAAATGTCTCTTTTGTTTTTTTGGTGAAGCTGGTCTGAAGATATGTTTGTGGTGTAAGTTTGGTATAAGATTGTATAGTTAGCCAGCCATGTGCTCGCTCCATCAGTAAAGCTTTGTCCTGCAGGAGAGATTCTTTTCTGACAATGTTGTTTACTGCTTTTTTAAAGCCTGCCAGAGGACCTTGTAGATCCCACAGGTGACGCACCCCCAGTTGTTTTATTGCGTCCTCCAGGAAAAGCCTTGCCGGGCAGTTTTCTTTAATTTGCAGTTCTTTTTCAAAGGAGAGCATTGAGTGTGTTTGCTTCTCCCCTACTTATTTTCTACCAGCTTTTCAGGCATACTCCTTTACATGCCAACTCTTCCTTTACCAGCCCAAATTCAAGTCTAATCTGTGTGGGTGAAGTGTACCTCGGCATGCCAAAGATCATGCGCAGCGCTCTTGTTACTGATCCATCTACCATTTCAGCGTCCCTTCCTCGCATCGCTTTGCTTCCATAGGTGATAGATGGGATCAGTTTTGCTTGAATCACCTTTATTAGAGGAACGAGGTTTGGTCCAGCGATCTTATTTTTTAAGTTCCTTAGAGATACCGCTGTCATTAGTCCTCTTTTTTTATTTCCTCGCATTGTGGCTTGAAGCTGCCGCTGGGTTCTAGGGTGACCCCCAGATATCTGTATTACGGCCAAGGAGTAGCAAATCTTGATACACAAAATAATCCATCTTGACACCGTGCGCTTGTGCAACGCTCTGCCTTTCCTGCAGCCAACGAAACCCACGAATAGTTGGTCATCAATCCTGAACTCCCTGGTTCTGTCAAGGTAGAAGCTCACCGCCCTCTTAGGGTCCAGACGGTGAAGTCTCTCCTCCTCCTTGGAAGGGTGAGGGGGAGGATAGAAAGTAGGGAGGGTAATGGACTGCCCCAGATGGAAGGGAGTTACCACTTTAGGCAGAAAAGCAGCCCTGGTCCTGAGTACCATTATTTCAGCATGAATAGTCAAGAACAGGGGTTTTGAACTTAGAGCTTGAAGCTTACTTACCCTCCTTGCCGAGGTAATCGCTATCAGAAAGACCGTTTTAAAAGATAACCTCAAGGGACACCTATGCAATGGCTCGAAAGGTAAGCCCATTAAGAAAGTAAGGACAAGATTCAAGTTCCATTGAGGCACAATAAAAGGAGAAGGAGGAAATGTATTTGTAACACCCTTTAAGAATCTTAATACTACAGGAGACTTAAATAAAGAGGGTTGGTCCGGCAAGCAAAGAAATGCCAACAATGCCGAAAGATAAACCTTTCACTGTCGCTACAGCAAAACCTTGCTGAGCCAAAGAGAGTGCAAACTGAAGAAAGTCAGACAATCGAGCCTTCAAGGGGTCAATGGACTTCTCTCCACACCATGAAACAAACTTGGACCACCTATAAGAATAGATAGACTTGCTGGAGTCCCGCCTAGCTGATAAAATAACATCCACCACATCAGGTGGGAGAGAAAAAGAATTTAGGTTGACTCGTTCAATCTCCAGGCATGAAGGTGTACGCTCTGGAGGTGGGGGTGTAGAACCTCTCTGTAGAGACAATGCGACCCCACTTCTCCCTGTTTGTTGACATACCACATCGTGGTAGTGTTGTCCTTTAGGACTTGAACCGACTGACCGCGAATGGAAGGGAGGAAGGCTTTGAGCACTAAACCTATCACCCGCAACTCTAGAAGGTTGATGTGAAGCAACCTTTCCTCTGGAGACCAAAAACCCTTGATCTCCAGGTCCCCCAGATGAGCACCCCACCCTAGGGTGGATGCATCCGTTATCATTGTGGCCACCGATGGAAGCAGATGAAAGGGCTTTCCTTGAGACAGATTGCCTTCCACGCTCCACCAAGATAGATCCGCCGCAGCTTCTCTGGAGATCCTCACAGACTCCCTGAGATCTTCATTGTGCTGATACCACTGCCTGCGGAGACACCACTGGAGTGCCCTCATCTGCCAGTGTGCATGTTTGACCAACAGAATACAGGAAGCCATCAGACAGAGCAGACGAAGGACCTTCAGGACTGGAACAGCTACTCCATCATAAAAGAAAGGAATCATTTCCTGTATGTCGAGAATCCTTTGTGGAAGACAGAATGCCCGACACACAGCGGTATCCAGTACTGCCTTTATGAACAGGTTGCGCTGAGAGGGCACCAGGTGAGACTTGGGCACGTTTATCGATAAACCCAACCTGTACAACAACTGAGTTGTAACCTGCAGATGATGGAGCACTTTCTCTGGAGACCCTGCTTTGATCAGCCAGTCGTCCTGATAAGGGAATACTGGTATCCCTGACCTTCTGAGATGGGCTGCCACCACCGCCATCACCTTGGTGAAGACTCAAGGTGCAGTAGTAAGACTAAACGGAAGAACCGCAAACTGGTAATGTGGCGATCCTACCGTAAAATGGAGATACTTCCTGTGCGACTTCAGGATTGGGATGTGGAACTACGCATCCTGCAAGTCGATCGACACCATCCAGTCCTCTTGTTGCAGCGCGTGAAGAACCTGCGCAAGGGTGAGCATCTTGAACTTCTCTTGTTTCAAAAAGAGGTTCAAAATCCTGAGGTCCAGGATCGGACGAAGCCTACCATCTTTCTTGGGTATCAAGAAATACCGGGAGTAGCATCCCTGACCCCTTTCCTGCTCCGGGACCACCTCTATCGCACCTTTTCTCAGTAACGTTAGGACTTCCTCCTGCAGGAGAAGTAGGTGGTCTTTCGTGCAGAAACCTTGACAAGTAGAGGTAATTTGGGAGAAATTCCGGAAAGGGAAGAGCATACCCATTCTCTACAAGATTGAGAACCCAAAGGTCTGATGTGACCGATTCCCAATCCTGTAGAAAATGAGTAAGCTGACCCCCTACAGGACCAACATGATCTGGAATGGGGGATCTAGGGCTGCTTTGCTGTGACAGGAGGAGGGTGGGAAGAGGAGGAGGAGGAGGAGACTTGACAACCTCTTCCACTGGATCTGTTTCCACCCCTGTACGATTTATACAGGGTATTCTGTTGCTGCTGCTGTTGTTGAGGCTGCTTGTATGAACGGAAGGACGATCTCCCAAAACCTCTGAATCTTTTATTCGAGGAACCTCTGGATTGTAAGCTTAGAGACCTTGCCGTCGCCTTACTCTCCTTGAACCTTTCCAAGGCAGCATCAGCCTTCTTTCCAAAGAGGCCGAACCATCGAAAGGGAGATCTATTAAAGTAGCCTGTACATCAGGTGAAAATTCAGACGATTTCAGCCAAGCAGTCCTTCTAGTGGCAACAGATGACCCCATGACTCTTGCCACAGAGTCTGCCGTATACAATCTGCTCTGGATCACCTGACGAGCAGCATCTTGCGTATCCGCAAGAACCTCAGTAAAGTTCTTTCTGTCTTCCTCAGGAATTTTAGGCACCAACTGTTTCGCAGAGTCCATCAGAGCGTGAATATAACGCCCTAAAAGGCATGTGGCATTTGTAGATTTGAGGGCCATACTAGCTGAAGAGAAAACTTTCTTTGCTGCCTGGTCCAGTCTCTTTGACTCTTTGTCACTAGGCACCTGAGGAAAAGCACCAGTAGATTTTTTGGAGCAGGCCGCCTGAACTACCAAACTCTCTGGAGTTGATAAGAATTCCGGATCCCCAGGGGCCACGCTATATCTCCTTGTAACAGCTCTTGATACTGCAGGAGACGAAAAAGGTTTGTGCCACACCTCCATATTTTGGCTCTGTAATTGCCTCATTAAAAGGTAGCATAGGCTCCACCACTGAAGAGGAAGAATGGAGAACCTCCGTTAAAATGTTAGATTTAAACTCCGCAGTCGGCAGCTCCACGTCTAACAATTCCGCAGCTTTTCTAATAACCATGTGATATGGTGCTACATCCTTTGAAGGAACTTCAGGTACAGAGGAAAGCTGCCACTCTGGAGATAACTCCAAACCACTTGCTTCTTTAAGCTCATCAAATAAGTCATCGGTATCTTGCAACTCTCCTTCCTCCATTTCCTCCTCTCGATACCTCTCCTCTTCCAGCAACCTTTGAGCCTCCCGCCTAGACCTCAATCTAGGGATCCGCGTCGAAGGAGCCACAATCGACTCTGACGGAGCCGGGGCCGGCGCAGAGGTCGGATCCGGAGGAACAACCTGATGCGTACGAGGTCGAGTCGGGACCGGAGCCGGTGATGATGGAATCGGCGTCGATGACCTCGGCGCCGAGAAATGGCAAGAAGGCGTAGCCGCCATAAAAGGCATAAACAGCGCCGGAGCATATGTCTGAGGGACGCCCAGATTAAAGGCCATTGGACCCATGGGACCAGATGGTGCTCCAGAGGGGTACATGGCTCTTGAAAATACCCTATACATTGCATTGAGGTAATGCGTCGGGTCTTGACCCAGGCCTGGAAAAGGTGGATAAGGCCCCAGATTCTGCTCTTGACGAGGCACAGCTGGTAACGGGTCAACCGGATTCGATGGAAGATGTACCGGAGTCAAAGACTTTTCAGGCAAAGGAGCTTCTTCCTCCTCTCAAGGTGGAGAGTGCGTTGGCGTCGGGGATGGATTCGACGCCGGAGACTGCTCCGGAGACTCCGGAGGTTAAAGGCTCACCTTCCGGATTCGGTACAATAGGCAAAGGAGACACATAGTCTTTCCGATGTCGGCGTTTTGGTGACTTCGACTTCGGATCCGACTCTCTCTTGGAATGACGTCGAGACCCATGCTTCTTCTTCTTATGCTTCTTCTTGGATCGAGAAGCATGCCCCGAAGACGACCTCAAAGCCGACCTTGACCTCAAGCGGGACCTCGAACGTCTCCTACCTTTCTTCCCCTTCAACTTCGCCACAAGCAGCTTCGCCTCACTCTCTCGAAGTGCCTTCGGGTTCATTTTCTTGCAACTGGGGCATCCTTGGACGTCGTGGTCCCATGGCAAGCACCACACACAGTCTTCATGCGGATCCGTAATGGACATCAACTTTCCACACTCCCCACAAGGCTTGAACCCGGACTTCCTTGAAGACATTTCGACTGGAAACAAGAAATTACTCGAAAAAGACAACAGTAACAAAGTTACAAACGAGCTACTGAGAATCCCAAGAAAATCCGTTTGCGGCGACAACGCGGAAAAAAGGGAACTGATGTCATCCCGCAGACGGAGTCCTATTATGGATTCAGTGACGTCAGCGGAGCCGCGCGCAATGCTGTGCTTCTGTGACGTCGTCCACGTTGGCGTGAGGCGCTACAAAAGAATTTTCCGAATGTTGCTGGCGCAGGGGATATTCACAAGGTGAGGAATCCACTAGCAGATGTATCTATCAGAACTTTGCAACATAATCTGTCATTTATTTATATTTTAAATTGAGGGTGGGACATTGCCACCACACCCCACTCCCTTCCACCACCTGCCTCCACAGGCACCAGAAGATCAGGAGATGTTTCCCTTGCCTCGTTATGGCTCCTTCCATTCTTTTCAGGATGTGGAGACAGAATAATTGGATGGCAATGCCTAGGGAGAGGGCGACACTCGGGCTTCCATCCAATAGGCTCCTAAGCAGAATCCACTGCCAAGTCCACAACGAACCTGTGGCCTTTCCCCTGCTGTAGCTCCATAGATACCGGTACTATGCCTGGATAAGAAGTTGTGCCTGTATAAAAAAATAGGAAATTGAGAAGGGTCGGTTTAATACAGCTGCGTACCAGCCAAATTAAACACCTTTTAGGAGAAGTCAATGAAAGGCAGGACTATTCTGTGAAGCCAGAGCTCTCAACTTTCCCAGTTCTATTAGTAGGTAGCCTGTCCAGATTTTTTCTTTGCATTCTTATAGTACCCCTTGAATAATTTGACAAATAAAAGTTCCAGACTGCAAAGAAAAAAAGTTAGGCTAGAGGAGTTACTCCAGCAAAAACGACGGAAATTGGAAGCCGATAAAACTTGTGGCATCTGAGAGAGAGAGGTAAGTGGAAGTAAGAGAGGGGAAAAAAGACGTCTGTGGTAGGAGAGGTGCTAAGATGGTAGCATACTGTGGAGAAAATAAAGATGGTATAATTTTGTCAAATGAGAGGTTATTGAGTGCTATAAAGAGGAGAAACGGATCGACTTCTTTGGTAGGCATTATGATCCTTGCATAAGATGGGCGTGGTATGGTTGAGCGGCAGGGGAGATGTGTTGGTATTCTGTGAAGAGCAAAAATGTGGTACAGTTCTCAGATAGGAATAGGGCTTTAAGTGGGCCGGGTACTGCTGATGGTCAGCATCGGAATTTCTAAAAAGCAGGTGCTGAGATGGGTCCCTATCGGGCTCTCCATTTTTGCCCTCATGCTGAGGGTGAGAAAAAATCTCTCAACTCTGCAACAGTACCACCCTTCACTGCCTTTGATGTAACTTCAAATAGACTTGTTATAGTTCTTTCACAGTCTCATGATTTCAGAACTGAAGCATTTTCAATATTCTATACAACAAAGCATAGTTGTTGCTTATTTCTCTTATACAATTAACAACCATTGGCAAAGCCAATAGTACTGGCATGTTGTAGGTGTAATGTTAATTGTTGTATTATATATGTGGATGTAATTGTAGGAGGGCACTTGGGCCGACACAGTACAGACACACCAACACACAGTGTCTCAGATGGGTAGCTGGCCTCGTACGACCACTCCCCCTTTTATTTATTTGCCTCTGGCCACGCCTGGCCCGAGCACATGAGTGCGATATATGCGGCACACGCTGGGGGAATCATCAGGACTTCTAACTCATTACATCCCATCTCAACTCAGCCTCTTTTTCTTTTCTTCACGAACTGGCTTGGGACTTGTCAGCCAGCATGCAAAGTCCTTGAGGCGGGAGCTCGGAACAGAGTTCCCCTCTCAGCCCATACTTGGATGGTGACCCCAATCAGGTGGTGGGACCTCAGGTCTTGAGGGCGTTGCGGGTTGGCTTCTTGGGCTCGAAAGTGTTGTGCTGGTCTCCGGGGTGGCTTCGCTCGGTACCCCAAGCAGGTGTTCTGTGGAGTGTCCACACGCTCCATTCCGACACACCCCTCTTCGCCTCCTACTGCTGTGTAGTCCCTTTCTCCACTTGAGGGTGGAAAAGACTCCTCTACTTCCTTGAACCATGATTTATTTCTGGTTACTTTCTCCCCTTCCTTCTCCACGGTGACCATAGTTCCCTTGACGCAGGTGACTGTCCAGTGGCCCGGTTCATACGGGGTTCGGAATCATCCACTTGGTCTCCGGTCCTTCATTATTACTTGGTCTCCTGGTTGTAGATCCCGGGCCTGGCTTTTCTCCTGTGACTGGTGGCTACATTCTGCTTCTCTCTCGATTCCCTGGCATCATCCTCGTTGTAGTGCAGCGGGGTCCACCCGGGGCAGATGGGAATGGTATCTTGGCGAGGGCCATTAAACATCAATGCCCGCGGGGCTTGGTGCGTGGTGCTGTGTGGCGAGCTTCAGTATTCCTGTAGGAACAGCTGGAGGTGGCGCTCAGGTTCCACATTTTCAGCCACAGCAATGCGTAGGACCTTGTTGAGGGTCCTCATGAACCTTTCAATTTCTCCATACGCCTGTGGCCATTGAGGGGTAATGCGGCGGTGTCGCACCTTGTAAAATTGCATGAAATCGCGAAATTCCCCTCCCTGGAAAGGGGGTCCGTTGTCGCTCTTGATTTCTTCCGGACACCCAAACATCGCAAATGTCTTCTCGAGCATTGGGGCAACCCGGAGAATGCGGTGGAGCTCACAACTTCCACTATTGGATATTTAGAGTAGCTATCCACCATGAACAGGGTCATTTGGCCATCGGGAAAACTCCTGAAATCGATGCTCACCTTCTCCTAAGGGGCCTTCCCATGCTCCTCAGGCTGAACAGGCACTGGTCATGCCGGTGCGCTAGTCAACTGGCACACCGGGCATCTTCTCACCGCCTCCTCCACCCAGCCTTCTAGCACTGGAAACCAGATTTTCTCTCGCATCCTGGCCTTCATGCTTTCAATCCCTTGGTGCCCACCATGGGCTAGTTGGGTTACATGATGATGCAGGGCAGCTGGGACGACTATGCGGGATCCTCGTAACAAGATTCCCACCTGGGCTACATACAGCTCATTCCGGAGCTTCCACATTTTTGCGAGGTGCTCTCTTTCTTGCAGAGGCCGCCGCACCCCCCCGAAGGGGGGGGGGAGAATCAGGAGCCGGCGCCATAACCCGCGCCGTGCCCCCCGGTGGGTAACTGGTTCTGGGCGCTTTACAGCGCACAGAAGACAAACGGGAGACCCGCAATTCACGCCACCCCGCCAGAAGACGGGGAGTGCCCAGTGGTGCCAAAAGGGCAGCCAATGGGCAGGGAGTGCTACGTTCGAACCCCCCAATCAGGGGTCCCCAACGGAGCACCTAGGCGAGAAGATGGCGAATATAAGTCGCCGCTCGCACAGGTAGCTCTCAACTTCGTCGAGAAGCAGGGAGAGCGGCGCACCTGACAAACTTCTGCAGACCCACCCACCCACACCTAAGGAGCAGCAGTGTCGCAGCGCTGGATGGTGGCAAGGGCATTTGCGGAAATTGGTACAATGGTTGGCTAAGGAAACAAACCGGCGGGCGGTGTGTAGGAGGAGGGCCACTCACTTTTGGATGCCGCACGGCAGGGTGAGGTGGCCGCACCAAGGAGGGGAGTAGCAAGAGGAGACGGCACTCGCGGCCCAGACCCGGCCGGACGGCAGGGCGCAAAAGGTAGCGAGCTGGGGGCCTAACTCCTGAGAAAAAAGCTACCCTCCACTACACGCAGAAGGCGTGGGTGACCAACCAATGGTGATCCCGGAAAAGAACCAACAAAGAGGACCACCAAGGACTGACAAAAGGAGCTGGTTTGTTGGGAGGCCATTTACGAACTGTTGGGTAACACAAAAGTACCAGCCGAGAGTTGGGACAAGATGTTTTTATGTTTTCTAACATGTATGATTTATGACCAACATACGGCAGTTCGCAAATGACAAATGTATAACCAGCATGTGTTTATGAATAATAAATCTGCGGCCAACAACGACCACAATATGGACACGCATTGTTGGCGATCTTTATTGTAGGGAGGGTAGTAGGTGGGCGGGAAGCTCAGGGAGGTGTTCCCACGGAATGGGCACGGTGCGAGGGTTATGGCCCTGACCAGTCGTTGGCTGTCTGTAGAAAACGATGCCAGTTGGTTGCTTGGCCGGCACTACGCACTATAGTGATAACTGTGTCTCCTTCTGCTGCCGCTGGGATGTCAACCAGGGTCCTCTAATCACAGGGCTCTGATGCGACGCGGAGCTTAGAGCCCGAGTTTCCCCTTTCCACAGGCCACAATTTAGCCGTGACCCGCTGCTGATCCCGAAAAGGACCGGGTCCTTGAGCCAGAGGAATGCGTCGCCCGAGGGTGCAGGCAGAACTGGGCAGACCTGTTCCTGAAGTGCAGGAGGGCACGCGCTGTACGTGAGACACGTGCAGTGCCCGGGGGACCTTTGACCCAGTGTCGGAAACCTCTCGTCGACGCTGGATCCGTCAGACCCAAAGAAGCGCACTCTGTGCGTGCTCGGTGACTGTAAAACCTTGGCTCTGCGAGATGGCCTGGGGCCCGGGTGAGGGGGCTGTTGTATAGCTGGATAGTGACTCACAATCTGGTGAACCCCATACCCACCCACTGTACCCCAAGATAAAGAACAGCCCCTCAGTGCAGCTCTGGACCACAGACATGAGCGGGAGGACGAAGGCGGCGCCTGGATCCAACTACAAGCCCAGTGAGAAGCCGAGGGATGTACAGGAGGGATGTCGAGCAGACATTACATTGCAAGGACTGCACGCTTTTCACTCCAGAGCGAGAGGCCGCGAGCATTGGAGGGGAGGGTCAGCAGGAACTGACTGCTGGAGAGTGCATGGTAGAAGTATAAACCCGACAGAAGCTGTGGAGACCGGGCAGTACAACTGCGAAGCTGCTGCAGGGTCACACGGCCCCTCCGGGGATATGACGCATGGCCGCGATATACAAAATACAAACCCCTATGCTACAAGAGTGCTTCAACACCGCGTCAGTGGAAGCCTGCGCTATATGAATGGAACTGCAATAACATACATTAAAGGTCAGAGGCACGGTGCAGCGTGCTGATCGAGGCGTCGACGTGGGTACATCTGGACTCCGTTATAACATTTTCTGAAGTTCACTTCCAATGAATTGAAACTATAATACATCCAAATGGAGGTGAAGGTATCACTATTTTAGTGGATAAAAATGAGGATGAGTAAACATTGAATGCCCAAGGCTGTTTCCACTCAAAGTGAGGCATGAAACAATTTCAGAACTGGACTTGTATGCAGTGGTTGAGGGCCCTTCAATGGCTAACATATTAGTGTTATCCCCAGAGTTCCTTAATATATGTCTTTTGGTCCTGCTTGCCAGTGCAGAGATCTGCATGGTGTTACCAGTTCTCTAAAATATATGCAGACTGGGCTTTGAGTCCACCTAGAGGTGTCATAATCTCTCCCCTCGTGCTATTGGCTGTTTGCTGTGTCAGTCATACCAGCATCCAGAAAGTACTTGCCTTACAATGCATAAGGAACTCTTTCACGCCCGAAAAGTACACGATTTGTCACTTTCAGCTCGTTATCACCAATATGCCCTCTATATAGGGAGAACTTCTTGTTTGGACTTTTCTCTGCATTGCAAACCTAGTAAGGGCAGCATTTCAGACGATAATCAACGAGTGCAAACAACAAATGTAAAAGCCTGTATTTACATGCGTTGGTGAGGTACAGCTAGAAATACTGACCTTGTCAATGCTTGTTTTGCAATGGTTTCTATCCAGTTTGCATTTCCTTTTGTTTTCGCGAATCCTAAGTGGTAAAAAAATATTACTTAAGTTTGTCATTAACCATTACTTATAAAAAGTTCTTGTTAATGCTTTTTTTATGGAACTATATCTAACATTTGTATAATTTCTGTTCTTTGTCATTGTCTAATGCATAAAATGTTATTCTTCATGCATTTAATTTTCGAAGGAAAAATATGAAGCATTGGCAAAACCAATAGATTTTGCCTTTTGGCCATATTGGCTAGACAAATACTTTTTTAGCGCACAAGCATGAAGTAAAAATAAAGGCCTTAGAAGTCGGTGAAGGCAACCGAGTAGCAGGAGTAGGTGAAAAGCAGCACACAATGCGCAGAACCCTGTAGGAGGGAGAGTTTGGCACAGGAGATGGAGAGCGCAAGCAGGGCCCCAGAGAGAACACAGAGGTAATGGAGAATGAGGGAGACAGCAACAGAGCTCAGCGGGGGGCAGAGTTTGTTGGGAGAGACAGAGAGCAGCACAAAGAGACAGCGGCACAAGACACAGTGGCAGGGGGAAAGCACATGAAAGAAAGAGAGAGCTGGAGCACACATGCACTCTCATTATGTGCTTAAGCAAAAAGAAAAAAGTAGTTCCCTAAAAGTGAGCAATGCAAATGTACAAGCCAGTCAAAAGTATGGTAAGGTGACTATGCTCCAGGGAAGACACCAACACAAGAACAAGAGGCAACCATTGAATAAGAGGCAAGTTAGAGTGGCAAAAAGCCAAGCACTGATAAGCAATGGGTGGACTGTTAGAGCTTGAGCTGGCTGTAGGCAGGACCGGCACTGGGTCGGTGCGACCGGTGCCACAGCACTGGGTGTTGACTTCACATAAGGGCGCCTGTTTGCCAGTTTATATTGTGCTTAAAAGCACCTGCTGCCACTTGCTGGGCTCCAGCAATTTTCAGCCAACAATTAAAATGTCAAGAAAACTCCGGTGATTAATGTTCTTACTGGCGAGATAGGAGTTTTGTTTAATCGTTTTGACTCATGGAATTTTTGATTCAGTAGCGCAGAGGGTTTATATCCTTGCTGCAAAGAACATGTACCATGCAGATCACAAAGGGAAGGTAATGTAAACACGTCAGTGGGTTACTGCTTTTGTCAGAGACTTCCTTTTGTTAGTTGCAGTTTACAGTGAGCATTAACTGTCAACAAAGAACTGTGTACAGAATACAAGGTATAGATTACAGCGTATGGGTTTTTTCCTAGATTTTAATCATTCTAATGTTACAAAAAGGGTTTTTTGGGTACAAATCAGTCCTTGACATTAAAGAGAGCCCCAATCCATTGTGTTGCATTTTAAATTTAAAGTTTGTGCTTCTCCACACCAAGTACATTTTAACAATACTGCCTACATGTATGGATGACATGTGAATCCACCCCTTGATGTCATCTGTCTTATGTAACATTTTCTATTCAACGATGTACACACCTATGATTGATAGTCTCTGTCTAATGTTGCGTTATATAAAGTGCTCTGACACCCTTCACCTTTATGTGTGGCGCTATAAAATTAATTAAATGCATCTGAGATAGAGTGGTTATGGAGACTATTAAAGGGTGGTAGGGAGGGAATCTGTGGTGGAGGTGGTTATGGGGGGGGTCGTCAAAAAACATTGTCGCACAGGGCGCCACCAGTGCTAAAACTGGCCCTGCTGATAGGCAAGATCTATACATTATATTAAACATTGGGACACTGAAGGTAAACAAAGGGCCGAGAAAATGTACCTGCCTGACATATGCCGTCACATTTCATATTTAAATGTTTCTTGGAAAACACAACTCAGTGTTTATAGCTTAGTCCGTCAAGTGAACCGAATTGGGGTGAATATGGAACCAACAACTTGATTTTCAGAAACAGTGTAAAACCAAATGAATATCTTTTTTGCTGTGTGTACTGGATTTAGTCATTCTTACTCTTTTTGATCTTCAGTTGACTTGTCTACTATGTAGATGTATATTTCAGAGTTCACCGGTCGTACTGGAATTTCCAGTTTCATTGGCTCATGCCACCATGCAGCCCGGGCACAGCATGTGGTGGAGACAGCGAGTCGTGGCGGCGCCCAGCTGGTATGAGTGTGCACTGGCGCAGGTGGACTGGCACAGCCTCTCCTTGCAGAAGCTTGTTCAGCCCTGCCTGCTGTTGGAGGTAGAGCCTCGGGTGGTACTTGTGAAGCAGTTCCCATCACCACCCTCCTTGTACCCACTGCAGGTCAGACAGCGCTCCCAGCTCTATCTTTGTTAACTGTCACGTCTGGAAAGGTACCACATTCTCCTTAGGAACGTACCCAGTGTCTTCAATGTAGACAATGTCTCCTAGCTGACACACCAGAGGGCTGGTGGCACAAATAGGGAAAGAAGTAAGGGGCTCGTGAGGTGGGCTGTAGATTTCTCTGGCTTCACAAGACGTCTTGGTCAGTGACAGTGAACTCACAGCTCCCTGATACGCACAGGAAAGAAGTCAATGCTGCGTATGTACATACAACTGCATAACCTGCATTATAAGATCTAAGTTGTTCTCTCATGCCCGAGATCTCCCCTGCCACCCTCCATCACGCGCTTCTCTACCTGCCTTGCTTTTTCGGCCTTCCTTCACCACCCAGCTCTCTCACCCGTTTGCTTTCCCTCGTGCTCCACATTGCTCACGGTTTTGTTCCCCCACATCCGCTCCCTCCGTGTTGCTTTCGCTCCATCACACTACAATTAATAATAATAAAAAAAGATTTTGAAGTTTATAAAGATTTACTGATCCAACTTGGACCGGTAAATGTCTGAATAAAAAGCTGCATAATTTTGTGGACACTCGTGCATGGTGTGTATGTCAATAAAATGACGCAGCCTACAGAGTGCAGGATGAGCCGAGTGTATTGCGAGTGGTGCAGTATGAGCGGTGTGCATTTTGAGTGGTGCAGGATGAGCCGAGTGTATTGCGAGTGGTGCAGTATGAGCGGTGTGCATTGCGAGTGGTGCAGGATGAGCGGTGTGTATTGTGAGTGGTGCAGGATGAGTGGTATGTATTGTGTGTGCAGGATGTGCAGCATGTATTGCGAGTAGTGCAGGATGAGCGGCGTGTATTGCGTGTGGTGCAGGATGAGCGGTGTGTTTTGTGAGTGGTGCAGGATGAGAGATGTATATGGTGTGTGCAGGATGAGCGGCGTGTATTGTGAGTGGTGCTGGATGAGCGGCGTGTTTTGTGAGTGGTGCAGGATGAGAGATGTATATGGTGTGTGCAGGATGAGCGGCGTGTATTGTGAGTGGTGCAGGATGAGCGGCGTGTATTGCCAGTGGTGCAGGATGAGCGGTGTGTTTTGTGAGTGCAGGATGAGCAGTGTGTATTGTGAGTAGTGCAGGAGGAGTGGTGTGTGTTGTGAGTGGTGCAGGACGAGGGGGGTGTATTGTGAGTGGTGGAGGATGAGCGGCGTGTATTGTGAGTGGTGCAGGATGAACAGTGTGTATTGTGAGTGGTGCAGGATGAGCGACGTGTATTGTGAGTGGTGCAGGATGAGCGGCGTGTATTGTGAGTGGTGCAGGATGAACAGTGTGTATTGTGAGTGGTGCAGGATGAGCGGTGTATATTGTTAGTGCAAGATGAGCGGTGTGTATTGCGTGTGGTGCAGGAGGAGCAGGGTGTATTGTGAGTGCAGGATGAGCAGTGTGTATTGTGAGTGCAGGATGAGCAGTGTGTATTGTGAGTGCAGGATAAGTAGTGTATATTGTAAGTGCAAGATGAGCGGTGTGCATTGCGAGTAGTGCAGGATGATCGGTGTGTATAGTGTGTGCAGGATGAGCGGTGTGTTTTGCGAGTAGTGCAGGATGAGCATTGTGCATTGCGAGTAGTGCAGGATGATCGGTGTGTATGGTGTGTGCAGGATGAGCGGTGTGTATTTTGAGTAGTGCAGGATGAGCGGTGTATATGGTGTGTGCAGGATGAGCGGCGTGTATTTTGAGTGGTGCAGGATGAGCGGCGTGTATTGCGAGTGGTGCAGGATGAGCGGTGTGTATTGAGTGGTGCAGGATGAACAGTGTGCATTGTTAGTGCAGGATAAGCAGTGTGCATTGTGAGTGCAGGATGAGCAGTGTGTATTGTGAGTGCAGGATAAGCAGTGTATATTGTGAGTAGTGCAGGAGGAGAGGGGTGTATTGTGAGTGGTGCAGGATGAGCGGCGTGTATTGTGAGTGGTGCAGGATGAGCGGCGTGTATTGTGAGTGGTGCAGGATGAACAGTGTGTATTGTGAGTGGTGCAGGATGAGAGATGTATATGGTGTGTGCAGGATGAGCGGCGTGTATTGTGAGTGGTGCAGGATGAGCGGCGTGTATTGCCAGTGGTGCAGGATGAGCGGTGTGTTTTGTGAGTGCAGGATGAGCAGTGTGTATTGTGAGTAGTGCAGGAGGAGTGGTGTGTATTGTGAGTGGTGCAGGATGAGCGGCGTGTATTGTGAGTGGTGGAGGATGAGCGGCGTGTATTGTGAGTGGTGCAGGATGAACAGTGTGTATTGTGAGTGGTGCAGGATGAGCGGCGTGTATTGTGAGTGGTGCAGGATGAACAGTGTGTATTGTGAGTGGTGCAGGATGAGCGGTGTGTATTGTGAGTGCAGGATGAGCAGTGTGTATTGTGAGTGCAGAATGAGCAGTGTGTATTGTGAGTGCAGGATAAGTAGTGTATATTGTAAGTGCAAGATGAGCGGTGTTCATTGCGAGTAGTGCAGGATGATCGGTGTGTATGGTGTGTGCAGGATGAGCGGTGTGTTTTGCGAGTAGTGCAGGATGAGCGGTGTGCATTGCGAGTAGTGCAGGATGATCGGTGTGTATGGTGTGTGCAGGATGAGCGGTGTGTATTTTGAGTGGTGCAGGATGAGCGGTGTGTATTGTGAGTAGTGCAGGATGAGCGGTATATATGGTGTGTGCAGGATGAGCGGCGTGTAATGTGAGTGGTGCAGGATGAGCGGCGTGTATTGCGAGTGGTGCAGGATGAGCGGTGTGTATTGAGTGGTGCAGGATGAGCGGCGTGTATTGCAAGTGGTGCAGGATGAGCGTTGTGTATTGTGAGTGCAGGATGAACAGTGTGCATTGTTAGTGCAGGATGAGCAGTGTGCATTGTGAGTGCAGGATGAGCAGTGTGTATTGTGAGTGCAGGATAAGCAGTGTATATTGTGAGTGCAAGATGAGCGGTGTGTATTGCGAGTGGTTCAGGATGAGCGTTGTGTAATGTGAGTGCAGGATGAGCGGCGTGTATTGTGAGTGGTGCAGGATGAGCAGCGTGTATTGCGAGTAGTGCAGGATGAGCGGCGTGTATTGCGAGTGGTGCAGGATGAGCGGTGTGTTTTGTGAGTGCAGGATGAGCAGTGTGTATTGTGAGTAGTGCAGGAGGAGTGGTGTGTATTGTGAGTGGTGCAGGATGAGCGGCGTGTATTGTGAGTGGTGCAGGATGAGCGGTGTGTATTGTGAGTGGTGCAGGATGAGCGGTGTATATTGTTTTTGCAAGATGAGCGGAGTGTATTGCGAGTGGTGCAGGATGAGCAGGGTGTATTGTGAGTGCAGGATGAGCAGTGTGTATTGTGAGTGCAGGATGAGCAGTGTGTATTGTGAGTACAGGATAAGCAGTGTATATTGTGAGTGCAAGATGAGCGGTGTGCATTGCGAGTAGTGCAGGATGATCGGTGTGTATGGTGTGTGCAGGATGAGCGGTGTGCATTGCGAGTGGTGCAGGATGAGCGGTGTGTATACTGTGAGTGGTGCAGGATGAGCGGTGTGTATTGTGAGTGGTGCAGGATGAGCGGTGTGTATTGTGTGTGCAGGATGAGCAGCGTGTATTGCGAGTAGTGCAGGATGAGCGGTGTGTTTTGCGAGTGGTGCAGGATGAGCGGTGTATTCGGTGTTTGCAGGATGAGTGGCATGTATTGTGAGTGGTGCAGGATGAGCGGCGTGTATTGCCAGTGAAGCAGGATGAGCGGTGTTTATTGTGAGTGCAGGATGAGCAGTGTGTATTGTGAGTAGTGCAGGAGGAGTGGTGTGTATTGTGAGTGGTGCAGGATGAGCGCGTTCAGACATGGCCACAGGGTCAAGCTATCCTGGCTGAAGATGGCTGATAGACAGAAACCGGTCCTAGGATTCTTGATTCCGGTCCAGGGAAGACATGGCTTGGCAGTTCAGGCTGGACTGTTCCCATGAGGCACAGGGTCAAGACTGATTTGCATATGGCCATGTCTGAACTGGGGTGGCTTGGTGAGCAAAATAACGATGGATTAAACCCAGATCTGTGACTGGGGGTGAAAGTTTTGCCATTGTGCAACATTCTGTCCATCATCTTGTTTGTTTTGCTGTTCACCTTATGTGGGAAGGGTATGGCCAGACATGGGTCCCGTGCTCACTACGCCACTGGAGTCAAGCTATTCTGGCTGAAGACGGCTGATAGCCAGAAACCGGTCCTAGGATGCTTGATTCCGGTCCAGGGAAGACATTGCTTGGCAGTTCGGGCTGGACTTTTCCCATGAGGCACAGGGTCAAGACTGATTTGCATATGGCCATGTCTGAACTGGGGTGGCTTGGTGAGCAAAATAATGATGGATTAAACCCAGATCTGTGAATGTTTTGCCATTGTGCAACATTCCGTCCATCATCTTGTTTGTTTCGTATGTCAGTACTCTAAATGTACAGGAACAAAAATGAGTAACTGACATGCTGTGATTGCGGTCTGTGAGGGCGTTTTCTTTGCTTTTGTTTTGCAGTAACAGAAAATCAATCAATATTTGTTTTAACTCTTATTATGAGTGCTCTACACATGCTTTACAATGTACCCATCAGCCTCAGCTACTATGAATCATGGTAGAGTACATGGTGACTCAGATGGGCAATACTATTTGGTAGGATGTGGATTAGGTAGCATCTCTCCTCTTTTAAAATGTACCTGTGGAGCCAAACTGGGCTCCAAAAGCCACCGAACATCCTTCACAAACAAAGAAGAAATAGGTGGATTGTGTGGTTTGGGCAGCCACTGTGGTTCTACCTGGTAGCTAAAGCAAAGCGGAGAGGAGTTGACCTAACGGCTAGGGTGGTCAACCTCGAATCTGGGGAGCCGGGTTAGAGTCTCGGCAATGACGCTGAACATCCTGTGATTCTGGGCAAATCACGTAATCTCCCCGTGCCTACAAATAAAATTAATGTAACGCAACTGGTGCTATGTAAAGCGCTCTGATACCCGAAATTGGGTCAAGTTCACGCTATATAAAACTCTGTATAAAAAAACCCAAGGAGTATCACAAGAAGCACTCCTGAACCAGGTAGTTTGCATGGTTTATATGGTTCTCAAACTTCATTTTGCTGGTAGGAGCCCACTGACATTGCCAGAATCTCTCACTTCTCAGTTTGTGGGACTTTCTGGGTTTTTCCTATCCAAAAGCACAGATCCCTACTTGCGAACAACCTATTTTGAATAGTCAGCTTCCAGCCCGCCACTGGGTGGCTTGTCACTTACATTTGCTTGCATCTTATTTGATGGCTTGCCTTCCTGTTCTTGTGTTTTTCCCTACTTGGAGCATAGCGTCTCCACAATCCTTTAGATTGTCTGACTTTTATCTTTCCACTGTTAACATTTAGGGATCTATTTTTATTGCAAGTGTTTTCTAACTGTGTTTTTCTAACCCCCCCAAACATCACTGCTGCTTCCCACCCCACCCTGCTGTGCATTTCCCTCTGTAAATGCGCAGCAACAGAGATTTTTGAAAATGTATGGTTGAAGAGCAGGCTTTAAGGGTTAATGTATGTTCTGCATTTCCCTTATTGCATTAAAGCACAGATTCTGGCACACATATGCTTTAATGGCTCTGGAGGAATTGCCACCGGTTGCAATAACTCAGTTGTTGTCTGAGGCTGAAGGCATGCACATAGCAGTGGCGGCTTCATCACCCCACTGCTCAAAAGTTTTAAAAAAAACAATGTATCGTAATTGTATTTTTATTTTCCCTACTGTAGTCAGTGGTGGAGTGGGGCGGGGCTGTCCAGAGCAGGAGAGGAGTGGTGTGCACTCCCTAAATGCTCATAAACTGTTTGGCTGGGCCGGCCCTCTTGGACCAACAAAACGTACATACCCACTTTGCATGTTTTTAACCGGCTGTATTGCAGCGTTGTGAGAGGCTCAGGGGAGCCTGTCTGCCTGGGTGATTCCTGCTGTCAGCATCCGCGACTGGAAGAGGAGGAGGACGGAGGAGAGGCAGTGGCCTGCCGTTAAAGGCAAGTCCTTTTTTTAGGTCGAGGGGCCGTCTCACTGCGTAGCAGTGGGCGGAGCCGGAAGATTTAATGATTCTTAGAGGGGGCTTGGAACCCGCCCCTCTTCTACATTTGCTAGCCTAGAAAATGCTGGCCAGCCATTGGAGGAGAGGGGCGTCACTCGGTCCAAGCCCCGTCTTTTTCGGATTCGGGGGCGTTTTTTTAAGCTTCTTTCTTGTTTTCTTTCTCTCCTCTTCTCATTGGCTGGAATTTTACCTTCCAGCCAATGGGAAGAGGAGAGAACGAAAACCACGCCCCCGAATCGGAAAATGACCGTGCTTTCTCTTAGGCATTTCTTCCTTGCCTCGGTGAAACATGGTCATGCTGCTTGGTTTCCTGCGGCTCTCAAAGAGATTCAACACCTCTAACAGACCGGGTTGGCGCTTTCAGCTAAGTTATAGCGTACAAGATGGACGTCAGTTTCATGGAAAAGGTTAACATTTAAAGCGCGTTGTGGTATATGGATTCCTTAGCGTTCCGAGGATTTTGGAAATGGCTTTTCTAAGTATTCGGCGCTGCTCTTGTCTCTCCTTCCCGCTGGGTGTCTAGGGGTGTTAAAGAGTTGGATCGTCCGCCGCGGTAGGCAGGTAGCCTCCCATCGATCTGCTCTTCTGGAGGGCAAACCTGGTACTTTTTGATGCCCCCCCACCTCCTGCTCCGGATCAGGCTGCATCGATGGGCTCTCCCAAATACACAGCACTGACGCGGAATTAAAAATATTAACACCGTATTAAACCCTGCTCCCGACCCGTCCTCTGCTCTCCAGATGTAAGGCAGGCGCCGGGATAAGGCAGGAAGCTGGATGTGCAGACGTCGGGCTCTTTGGCTCCCAGCGGCGGTCGCACATCGATGCAGCAAGGCTTACCAAAAATTAACTAACTGTGGAGTGAGTGATCAATGTGCCAGAAAAGGAGATCATTCGCCATTAAGCTCGAAACGAACAGCTGCGAAGTCCTCATAAATCCGGCAGTAATCACTGTCAAGAGTCAGTGGCGTACGGCAAGACGATAGGCACCCCCTGTGCATCCTGGGCTCCAGGAACTTCCAAACTCACAGATATTCATTAACTCAGGTTGATTAGGTGTTGGGGGCCTGCACTGCAGGGGCTCCAGGGGGTCCCTGCCAAGAGCACCCTCTCTTGGACGCCGGGAGGAATGCCAGATGTGCATCACCGGAGGGGAGGTTGAACCCTCATCCTTCTGGAGAGGCCACTTCCAGCAACGCCGGATCGTGCTGCACGGGATATGCCTCTCTGCTCAGCCACGTGTGCGGTGCCTGCCACACTGTAAGGCGGGCTCACATTTAATCTGAACGCCTGCAGGGGCCATTCTTTGTCAGCGCGGCCTAAACACACCCCATGTAAAATGATCTGTGTTTCACGGAGCACTGTTCCGTGCTTATTGCAAGAAGAACCCTACAAACCAGCCTCCCATCTTGCGGGTTCTAGGTCTTTTCACTTACCATAAAGCCATCTACTCACGCTCTACCTAGTGCTTAATTTGTGTAAGAATAAGTATTGGGGCCCTCAGCCCAAGGTTTTGCTCAGAAGCCTGCCGACCACGATATCGCAGGTTGGGGAGCTCTTTCCTCTACAACTCACACTTTAAGGTCTTTTTAATCCCAGCGCTCTGCTTTTGTCACTCTTTTCCCATCTTTCTATTCCTTCATTCGCTCTTTTATGTTTTTCTTTCTCTTGCTTAGGGTCAAAGCGTATTGAGGAAAAATAAGTGTTTGTTCCCAAATTAAGCACTGCTGCTGACTGTCTCACAGTGAAATCTCTGCCCTGGTGGTCTCACCGCCGCCTCAATCGCTGCGAATACTTTTTTTCACCTATTGGCTCTGTGCCTCCCAATGTGATTTTTGTTCAGGAAGAGCAGCTCTCTTGATTTTAAGCCAGATGGGACGGGCTGTGACTAGACATGAAGAGGTGATTGGTTTCTGCGCCCTGCCCGTCTGTCCTCCTCGTGTGGAAGATACGGTGGAGAAAATACTCTGACGCGTTGAAGTCGAGCTTGAGAGCTGATTTAATTTAAGGCTATGTAAAGGGGCCCACGAGGGGTAATCTTAGAGGAGCTGCCCGGTTCAGTTTCTGTCAGGGGGCAGGCTAGGAATGAATGGCAGGCGCTCCCTGACGTCAGTGGCACTCGGCACTCGCAGACTGGGCAAAAATGGCATTAAGAAGAACAAGGACACATCGAGAAAACCATCATACAAAACACTCTTTTTATACCACCTACACATGGCCTCATCTCATCTACAGAGCTGCGCTCCAAGGATATGGCGAGATTCCTATTTACATGATTTGGTTGGACAGAAGTTAGGCACTTATGCTGTTAAAACATCTTTCATTACACAGATTACAATCAATTCAGTAGGCCTGAGTTGTTTATAATTACGCACCAGTGATCTAGGCTGTAGGCCTGCTTGGTGCATTGGGAAAAGTCACACCAGAAGACATAGGTCTAATCTGTTTATTGTAGAAAGATAAGATGTAGACAACAGTTTGGCATATGTTTTCTGAAAAGCACATCTTAAAACCAAAAGACCCTTAAGGTTCGATTGGTAATATTACGCTTCATTACATTG
Organism: Lissotriton vulgaris; assembly: GCF_964263255.1. Classification (NCBI taxonomy): domain Eukaryota; kingdom Metazoa; phylum Chordata; class Amphibia; order Caudata; family Salamandridae; genus Lissotriton; species Lissotriton vulgaris. The sequence continues at coordinate 72,994,066 of NC_141700.1, forward strand.
TGTTAAATTGCTAGACAGGTATTTTGTTGCATGGAATTTCACACATTGACATAGTAGACAGGGTTTTGTTGTTGGTCCCCCCCCCCCTCACCTCCCCCATCTCCGATCTTTCCCCACTGGACAAATGCTGGAGGTAGGGATGCGGTTGGGTATTTGCACTATGATAATTCGGGTTAGGCCTTTCAGGATGACTTGTTTATTGTTTTGCCAACTGTAATTTCGTACATAATTGTAATTTGATGACTTTATGCATGATGGTTGCTTGTGAAAAAGTTTATACTCATTACAGAAGGCCTGAGTTGACCATTGTGACAAACACTATAAGACTGCTAGGTTTATTCATAAAATGTATGTGCAACATTATAGATCTTACTTGTTTATTGTAAAAAGATATGGCAATGGTAGTAGGCCTGACTTACTTGCTGTGAAGAAAAAATGTTGATGACAATAGACCGTTACAGCGGGATGTTATGACACTGTTTTAAAGCCTGTAGACAAGTGTTTTGTTACATGGAATCACAGCAATTGCTGTTGTAGGCGTGAGTTCTGAATTTGTGGCCCTGTCTGTGTGTGTGTGTGTGTGCGTGGCTCTGTCTGTGTGTGTGCATGGCTCTGTCTGTGTGTGTGTGCATGGCTCTGCCTGTGTGTGTGGGCGTGGCTCTGTCTGTGGGTGTGGGCGTGGCTCTGTGTGGGGGTGTGGCTCTGTCTGTGCGTGGGGGCATGGCTCTGTCTGTGTGTGTGCGTGGCTCTGTGTGTGTGTGCGTGGCTCTGTCTGTGTGTGTGTGCGTGGCTCTGTCTGTGTGTGTGTGTGTGTGTGTGGCTCTGTGTGTGGTGCGTGCGTGGCTCTGTCTGTGTGTGTGTGTGCGTGGCTCTGTGTGTGTGTTTGTGCGTGGCTCTGTGTGTGTGTAGCTGTGTGTGGCTCTGTGTGTGTGTTTGGGGCTCTGTGTGTGTGTCTCTGTGTGTGTGTCTGTGTGTGTCTCTCTCTGTGTGTCTGTGTGTGTGTGTCTGTGTGTGAGTGTGTGTGTGGCTCTGTGTGCGTGTGTGGCTCTGTATGTATGTGTGGGTGGCTTTGTGTGTGGGTGGCTTTGTGTGTGTGGCTCTGTGTGGGTGTAAATGCAATAGGTCATGCATTTGCAAGCGATTAAGCTATTGGCATTGTAAATGACAATGCCATTTATTTAACGATTAAGCTATTGGCAATGTAAATGACAATGCCATTTATTTATGATTTAAAAAAAAAAGTCATGAGCAATGCCAATAGCTCTACCTTTAATAATGCAGAAACCATTGCATTGTAAATGCTTGTCTTTTATTACTTTCACCCCCCCGCTCTACCAACCCTGTCCAGTAGCAGCTGCTACTGGTACATAGCAGGACATTTCTCCTGGAGGCCTATAATTTGCTTCTTGAGTTAGTACACAGAACTAAATGGCTGAATTCTCTGGAAAGTAAATTAGGCCTTGGTAAGCCTTCTCTTTAGAGCAGTAGCGGTTGCTACCGGACGGGGGGGGTGATGGGGCAGGGGAATGAAGAAGAAAATAAAAATCACTTAACAGGGTACGGACGGCCGCCGCCTCTCCTCCGTCCTCTTCATCTTCCTGTCTCAAGTCCTGGCAGCAGGAAGCACCCGGGCTCCCAGCGTCCCCTAACCCAATCAAAACACTGCTGTCACCGTGACAGCAGCGTCATGAATGGTCTGAGCGCCCTGGTTTGGCACTCAGATGGGAACTGGGAGTCTGTGCATGTTCTCGACCCAGGCTGTACAATACAGTTGGGGGAAAATATGCAACTTGCACATGACAGTTTGGCCGGCGCATGACGGCCGACCAAACCGTCATGTGCACTTAGAGTGCCCCCCACTCCTCCCCCTGCTCTAGCCAGCAAGCTCAAACCTGAGCCACTCAAGTAGGAAAAATAAAACGATAATAACATTACGTTATTATCATTTTATTTTTCCTTTTGAATGGCTCGGACAGCAGTTGGTCGACACTCCTCCGCCTTAGCGTAGAAGCCGCTGCTGCTTTAAAGTCGGACACTTCTTTGTTCTTTTTTAAATCTCAAGTGGTCATGACTGAAAAAATATTTGACAACAATAAACCATGTCATTTATATAGATTGAATTCCATGTACTGTTCTGAAATACCAGAAGATGTGAGTTTGATTTTCCTACAGCATTTTAATTTGTCTTTCACTTTTTTGTTTTAAGCAAGACTTTACATACACATTACCAAAGCTAACAGCTCAGCATAAAAAGTACAGACATGACCTATTGGCTTTTCCAATGCTGGTTTTCTTCAGTTGTAGGTGAAAGCAAACTTCAGTGAATTTCTTAAAATGTTCCTATCCATGAAATGCAATGTTTTTTCACTCAGAAAGAATTGTCACACCTCGTTTGTGTGTGTATATATATATATATATATATATATATATATATATATATATATATATATATATATATATATATACATACATACATACATACATTTATATATATATATACATTTTTTTTACCCTTTCCCATCTTGATCGGTCACGTCATGTATCAAGGACATAGTACGCAAACAAAACAAAGGCAATTGTAATCCTCTTATTTATTTAAAAGTTAGAAATTTCACATAAGTAATAATTCATGCATGTATTGGACATACATTAATCTAACAGCCATAGTTCACATGTAACAATTCTGGCCTTTGTACAAACTGTTGTGATGCGTCCCTCACTTGTGTGCATTAACCCCTTCTGTGCGGGGCTATTTTCCCCGCTGGGCGGGGTGGCGCGCACGGTGCCCCGGTGCTCATGGCGAGCTCAGCTCATCATGAGTCACGGCGCTCCGGTGCTCAAGACGAGCTGAGCTCGTCATGACCACGCCCGTTCCAATGGAACGCTCAGCACAGCAGGGGAATCAGCCCAGCGTGCGAGCGTTCAATTTAACGGGCGCAGTCATTACGAACTCAGCTCGTTATGAGCACCGGAGAGCAGTGGCTCATGGCGAGCTGAGCTCGTCATGGGCACTCAAGGGGCTAAGAATGCAGAATAACATATATAGAAACAACTATGGTATAGAATATATACTAAACACCTCTTTCTTTTAGTGACTTGTAGTGGGCTGGCCCCACGTGTCCAGGAGACATAGTAGAGTAGCTGAGTTGAGATTCATGTAGTTTATTAAGTCCTTAAGAAGAAGTTAAAGCGAGCCCCACCAGGAGCAGCTTCCTAGCTGCTCTGCCCATCTTCCAACTGACAACACTCACACCAGGCACCCAAGCATTCCACTCATGTCAATCACACTAACATTCTACACAGAACACTCACACTGGCTCAGCAGCTAGGCACAATGTGAAAGGGAACATAAAGACATAATCTGAGGATACTACAGACTTGTTCTGTGCTCTGTGTAGCCGTGACTCCTTCAAGAGGCATAGTACTCTGTATGCATGTTGATTTTCCAGATTTCTCTGGTTTATCACATTCAGTGGCCGATCTTTCAGCACATAGGTGGTACAGCCCACTCATAGCTTCGGCACTGGTCAATCAACCCTTGGCAATCGCAGCATGGAATGTTGGTGAACTTTGCTGTTCAGAGATGTTGCCACCGCCTCCCACCAGTGACATTAATGAACCTATGAATCTTGATACACCTTGCAGCATGAGACTCCTGACTAGACATTTGTGACAAGATACTTTTTTTCACTTAGACTTTCGACAAGGCTGGACTGTCCTTCATTTATGAAAGCAACTCCTCTCCATAGTCTGGCAAGGACGTGATTTGTCGGTTATAGTCTGAGCAAAAATGAGATATTCAAGTGTTACCTCACAGGTCACAGACAATACCCATAGAGATCCCTCGGTTGATTCACATGCCTACGAAAGTGGAACCAAGGAGAGTGATTCCCTAAAATAAGAAATAAACTGGACTGTCATTCTCTTCGTATCTTGTATTAAGTCTCCTCCTCATGGACACTGTGGCTTAGTTTGCAACCTCTGTGAATGAAAACAAAATAAAGATGGATCAACATGAGTCACAACATCAAGGTGTAACCTTACACAATTTACAGATTGGCCATAGTCAGAATGAGGACATACCTCTGTGCTCCTTCCTAGTGACCACAGCAGTGAGTCTCTCAAATTACCAGAATCCATTGCTGCAAGGACTTCTTCATGGTTCGGGATTATTAAAAATCAAATGCATCAGTTTTCATCCGTTCAGGTTTTGGAAGACCAAGACATGAAGTCGTCACCAAAGAGTAACCCATTCCCATGAACAAGAGAAATCTAGCGACAACAGTTACTATTTAGGGTGTGTCCATCGGTGACAGAGGCAACTTCAGAGGTGTGTACTACATACAGGCAGTACTGACCATTGATCTGGAGAATTCATCCAGCAGCAGCAGGGATAACTTACTGGGATGCACAAGAGGCGGCCTGGCCATGCTCCTTAGAGACTAAGTGGAGTAACAGTGGAAAATCAACAAGGAATGCTCTGGTTGCAGGCAGTCAGGGACCTAATGTGCTTACAATGCGAGCAAACCCACCAGTAGAAACCAGGCTGTCAGCCAAGGAAAGAAGCCAAGAAATACAGACAGTTGCAGCTCATCAAGCTACGGTTTAATACCCAGCTCACAAATCACATTTATCCTTTCAACACTGGAAATAAACACTTTGTCTGGGCTTACTTGTGAAAGTCACTAGGAAATCCACCCCTGAGCAACAATAGAGGAGAAATGCAATGGTCACAGACAGCCAAGGTAAATTGCTGTATAGTCCATTGAAGCATGGCAAGAAAAAGGCACAGGCAAGCTCTGCAGGCAACCAGGGAGGATGCTGTACAGAAGCAATTTGTGAATGGCCTGGTAGACACAACATACTAGGTATTTGACACTCTTGAGAGTTGGTGGTATGGTTATACGGAGGAAGGACTTAGAAGGGTACAGAAGTAGAAGTGGAGAAGGGGTTAAGCGGGAGGCTAAGTAAGAGTGGGAGAGTAGTGGTTTGGGCCCTGTCCATATTTGAGGCCTTAAGCGTCAAAACAGGGAGGATACCTTTCACCTCTCCAGTCGTTGCCTGGATGCACTGGATGAAAATTTTAGGAGAAGAGATAAGAAGTGCCAAGATGTGTGAGAAGCAGTAGGAAGGCCAGTCGTGTGTGTGTGTATGAGGGGGGGATAGTGCTTGGGAAGGCAAATGGTCTAAGAGCAAGTGGGACACCTGTCAGTTTGTGAGCAATGAGCTGCTGCTGACTTGCAGGCCTCGAATCCTGCCTTGAAGCCTCCTGGAGGAAGAACGACAAAACTGGACAAAGACAGTCATTTCTGAATATCTGTGTCCTAAGCAAGATTTCCTCCGAAATAAACCGCGTAAGCTGTCCACTCGCTGCGAATACCACTACAGGGACCAAGCATATGAAACCCTTTCTTGCATGCATAAACATTTTCAGAAACCATGAAGAGCAGTCTACTTCAGAGTGCAACTGCATGACATCGTCTGGAAACGTCAGCCAGGGACTTGTTCCTCCCTGCAACTATCTCAAGAACCATGTAAAGATGATTGTCGGAATTTAAAATACATGTTTTAATGTGCACTTTACATACATACTGAGCAAGACTAAGTAAAGCATGCCCAAAAATGCATTACTAGTACACCAATAAGTTTGGGGCTCAAAAATGAGTCCTGGGGCTCAGTACTGGCAACACCGGCACATATAAAGCAATTTTGACCGTACTTTGTGGTGTGTCCCAACTGCAAAGCTTTTTCACAAACCCACAATATCCCCCTCCCCTTCTCTTTGCCCACTGACCCGCAGGTGTAGGGATCTTAGCGCTGGGATACCTCCGGGTGACTACGCGCTTTATAAAACATTTTAATAATAATAATAATAATGAATACGCCACCCAGAAGCACACACCAGTAAAACTTGCTTTCCAACCAATGATTAGAAATCGGTGCATGAAAGTTAACCTTCTCAAAGGGCTGTCAAGGCCTCAGAATGCGGGAAGCAACCTTTACAACTTTCTGGATATTGCAGAATTGAGTACCAGAACTGAACATTTTAGCTCGATACAGCGGGGAGCACAATATCGCATTGGCAAGTTATCTACTATGCTTCTGTTATACCTTAAAAAGTGTGAAAGGTTTTGTCGCTAGCAAAGTCAACTGAACCCGTGCCCACCATAACCAGTTACTCGCTGGATGAAAATTCCCAAAATAGAATACACAGTCCTTGTGAGGATTACTTGCTCAGAATAAACTACAGTGCTTTAGGCTTTGCTTGCAATCAGTTTTTGAAAACAGATGTAGAAGATGAGGGCGCTTTTTTTTGTATATCAATTTGAACCCCAAAAAGTTGACATCCCAAAAGTGTGGAGCATTATGAGATTGCCTTATTCCTGGTGGAAAGCAAGAATGGGCTAGCGTCAGAGGCGGCACGGTGATGCTCGAGGAGGGGTTGCAAATGCATACGCGATTTGTTTAGATGCGTTTTACTCGTTCCCCATTAAAATGGAGGTAAGTTCCCAACTAATTTGGAGTATGGAGAGGAAGGCAGAATAGTACAAGTGAAACTGATTGCCCATAGAGGTAAGTCCGGTCCAAAAGGACCTTTCTCAGTGCTCAGGCAGGCATGAACTGAAAACGATGGCGCCATTAGACAGCCAAGATGCTTAATTCCGAAGTTTTCTGTATATGGCCGGCGTGGGCCTGCCACCCTACAGCTTGATCGGTACAACCCCCGACACTGCAGGACCAGCATCGCCTGCCTGCACACAGATAACATTTGTTTTTCACTTTTGATAGAAAAACGATGAATCATTGTTGTGAGCGGGTTGGGAGGGTCCATCGAGCGCCAGCAGATTATATATTATGTTCTCGCCCGGTACATGCATGGTGGCGGCACCAGAGAGGAAAACGCGATGTGGTTTTGGGGTCCAAAGCCCCGCCTTAGGGGCACCCTCGTCGCACCTGCAGGTGGCACAGTGAGGTCATTTCCGGTAGCAGCAGCTCTGCCGGCAGGTGAAGATCAGTCCGCCCACTTCTTAAGTAGGGGACACGGACAGCACAGCATGGCCTTGGGGGCAGCGTGATTCGGTGGCATTGCTGTCCTTGAGAACCTGAAGATGTGGAATCAAGTCCCCGCATTGAAAATAAAACATTTTTAAACAAACATTTGCAATGCAATAGGTCTCGCATTAAGAACGTTTGAGCTATTGGTATTGTAAACGACACATTTTTTATTTATGTTTTGTTTTTGAAAATAGCGTAATTAATAGCTTTGTCATTTACAATGCCAATAGTTATAACTTTCGCAAATGTGACACCTATAGCATTTGTAATGCAATATGTGTTGTATTTACGTGACTTACATGTATTGATATTACAAATAACAATGGCTTTTAATTTTTTTTCAATAATTAATACTTAAATAAAAGTTATTGTAATTTATAATGCCAATAGCTTTAAGTTTTGTAAATAACTTTTGTGAAGATTATGTTCAGAGTATTTTATTGTGATGAAAATCCAAGAACAGAAGTGAAATATTAACATCTTTTTGTGACATTAGTAATAAAGCTTGAAACATTGAGAGAACATATTTGAACCGGCTGTTGTTGAATGGTTGCACAGATTGATGCGAACGAGTGATGCTGTACCGTTCAGTGATGCTGTGGTAGCGCATAGTGATGTTGTGGTGCCGCTGAGTGATCCTGTATGCTATGCTATGTTATGTTTTGTTTTGCTATCCTATCTTTTGTTTTGTTATGCTATGCTATGTTTTGCTATCCTATGCTTTGATTTGTTATGCTTTGCTGTGTTTTGTTATGCTATGCTGCTTTGTTTTGCTATGCTATGCTATGTTTTGCTATGCTATGTTTTGTTGTTTTATTCTGCTATCCTATGTTTTGCTATGTTTTGTTATGCTATGCTAAGCTTTGTTTTGTTATGCTGTGTTGTGTTTGGTTATGCTATGCTATGCTATGTTGCGTTTTGTTATGCTATGCTATGTTTTGTTGTGTTTTGTTATGCTATGTTTTGCTATGCTTTGCAATGCTATGTTTTGTTATGTATGCTATGTTTTGTTGTGTTTTGTTATGCTATGTTTTGTTGTGTTTTGCTATGTTTTGTTATGCTATGTTTCTTATGATATGCTTTGTGTTATGTTCTGTTATGCTATGTTTTTTTCTGCTATGTGTTGTTGTGTTTTGTTATGCTATGTTTTGTTATGTTATGCTATGTTTTGTTATGCTACGATATGTTTTGCTATCCTATGCTTTGTTTTGTTATGTTATGTTATGCTATGCTATGTTTAGTTTTGCTATTCTATGCTTTGTTTTGTTATGCTATGCTACGCTACGCTATGTTTTGTTGTGTTTTGCTATGCAATGCTTTGTTGTATTTTATTATGCTATGCTTTGTTTTGCTATTCTAGGTTTTGTTATGCTATGTTATGCTTTGTTATGCTATGTTTTGTTATGCTAAGCTTTATTTTGTTTTGCTATGTTGTGTTTTGTTATGGTATGCTATGTTTTGTTGTGTTTTGTTATGCTATGCTAAGTTTTGATATGCTTTGCAATGTTTTGTTATGTATGCTATGTTTTGTTGTGTTTTGTTATGCTGTGCTATGTTGTGTTTTGCTATTGTAACGGGGGCGGCGTGCCGCTGGTTGCCCCGAAGGCCGCTACCACCCCGTGTGGGTATTCACATTGTGACCCTCCCCTCCTGTCATTGCAGCCTACACCACCACATGTCTGGTCCGTGCCCGAAGAACGATACAACTGCGATGCTGAAGAGGAAGACGACTGGCCCTTTAACTGGAAGCGGACTGGTGAAGAGGAGGAGCCAAGACACGCCTTAAATCCGGCAGGTGAATGCAGTCAGGTGTGCTTGTACACCGGAGGAGAGGACAGCGAGTGGAGAGGAGTAGAGAGGAGCGGCGTGGAGCGAGAGGAACGAAGCAAGAGAAGAGAGCAGAGAACCCGGTTTTCCATCTACCGAGGGAGAGGAGGAGGCGCAGAGAGACCCGCCGGCGGCGCGGGAGCCTAGAGCCCAACGGGAACACGAGCCGCCCAGCCGCACGCCACCTGGAGGTGTGTGGCTCACCGAGGTACGTAATCGTATCACGGGCTGGGTTAGGAGAAGAGGTGGGACAACAGAGTAACCTGATTCCCTTTGTTCCCCGAAGTACCCTTCCTTCACTCCCCCGCCCCTCCACTTGATGTAAATAGTCACCGTTGGTGTCCACTCACTCCCTTCCCCATCTGACTGTGTCGGGAGAGAACATAGAACTGATACGCCCTCTCTTGTGTCTTCTTCCGAGGCGGCGTGTACCACAAACACGGAGACGGACTAGGAAGAGAAGCGACGGAGTCCCATTCGAGGGAGGAGGAGGGAACCCGGAGAAGACGGCGAACCGAGCAAAGCCGATCCCCAAGAAGGGCTCATACACGAACAACTTGTACTGATATCTTGTACCAGCAAATAAAACCACCAAGAACTAAAACTCGCCTCCTGCCCCTTTCTACCCTGCCCGCTACAGCTATGTTTTGTTATGCTTTGCTTTGTTTTATGTTATGTTTTGTTATGTTATGCTATGTTTTGTTCTGCTATGTTTAGTTGTGTTATGTTATGCTATGTTTTGTTTTACTATGCCATGTTTTGTTTTGCTATGCTATGTTATGACATGCTTTGTTTTGTTATGCTTTGTTTTGTTATGCTATGCTATGTTTTGTTGTATTTTGCTATGCTATGTTTTGTTATGCTATGTTTTGCTATCCTATGCTTTGTTTTGTTATGCTATGCTATATTTTGTTCTCCGATGCTTTTTTTGTTATGCTATGCTATGTTTTGTTATGCTATGCTGGTGAGGGGGGGTGAGGGGGTGTGAGGGTGATGGTGTGCGAGGGGGGGTGAGGGGGTGAGGGTGAGGGGGAGTGAGGGGGTGAGAGGGGTTGAGGCGGTGTGTGGGTTAGGGTGTGTGAGAGTGAGGGGGTGTGAGGTGAGACGGTGAGTGAGGGTGAGTGAGGGTGAGTGAGGGTGAGGGTGTGTGAGAGGGTGGGTGAGGGGAGTGAGGGTGAGTAGGGTGAGGAGTGTGAGGGTGCGGGTGTGTGAGGGGGTGCGGGTGTGTGAGGGGGTGTGAGGGTGAGAGGGTGGGTGAGGGTGTGTGAGGGTGAGGGTGTGTGAGGGTGAGGGTGTGTGAGAGTGAGGGGGTGTGAGGGTGAGGAGGTGTGTGAGGGTGGGTGAAGGCGAGTGACAGTGTGAGGGTGTGGGGCTGTGAAGGTGAGGGGCTGTGAGGGAGGGTGTGTGGGGGTGTGAGGGGGAGTGAGGGTGAGAGGGTTGGGTGAGTGAGGGTGTGTGAGTGTAAGTGAGGGTGTGATGGTGTGTGGGTGAGTGAGGGTGTGTGAGGGGTGTGTGAAGGTGAGGGGGTGTGAGGGTGAGTGAAGGTGAGAGGGGTGTGAGGATGAGGGTGGTGAGGGTGTGGGTGTTAGGGTGAGTGAGGGTGAGGGGGTGTGAGAGTGAGGGAGGGTGAGGGAGTGTGAGGGTGAGGGGGTATGAGGGGGTGAGTGAGGGTGAGAGGGTTGTGAGGGTGAGAGGGTGAGGGTGTGTGAGGGTGAGATGGTGTTAGGGTGTGTGAGGGTGAGGGGGTGTGAGTGTGAGGGGGTGTGAGGGTGAGGGGGTGTGAGGTGAGAGGGGATGAGGGGATGAGTGAGGGTGAGAGGGTTGTGAGGGTGAGGGTGAGAGGGTTGTGAGGGGGAGGGTGGGTGAGGGTGAGTGCGGGTGTGTGAGGGTGGGTGAGGGTGTGTGAGGGGGTGAGAGGGTGTGTGTGGGTAAGGAGGTGTGAGGGTGAGAGTCCGAAGTAAATGGTGGCAGGGTAGACATCATAAGACAGAGAGAAGAGACTGGGTGGTGACTGCGTTGGTCAGTTTCAGAATCAGGAGGGGCAGAGTCAGCACAGTCTGCGAGGGATCAACGTGTCTAGAGGCAAAGCATAGCGGATGTAGCATTGCAGCTAGCAAGTGGAGTGTTTTGAAGCAGAGTGTCCCTAGAGAGATGGCAACACAGCAACAGCATTTGAGGAGCAAAGCTACTGTAAGACAAGCATGGTAGGCTTTCACTGTCGTCCAGAAAAAAGCTCTCAGCATTGCTGTGGCGGGGGAGCGCATATCTTTGAAGGCTGATGCGGGGGCGGGGGAGCGGCAGCCTTTGAAGTCTGATGCGAGGCACAGACAAATGGTGGTGTGTGACGTGGCTGGCGTGCACACGCATTAATCACATGAACTGTTTCTAATCCGCAGGTTTGGCAGACTTTTTGTACTGCTTACTAAAATCTCGCCTTCAGGAAACCTAAAAACGGCTTTTCTGGGCTAATAACTATGGGGCTGTGCCTCCAGACTGTAAGTGAGCAGGAGGCCCCCTCTGCTGCCTGCTAAAGTCTTCACTGCATGCGTCCACCGCTGACACCATCTCATTCTGCCATGGCCTTTAGAACTGGGTCGTGGCAGACAATCTATTGCCTCATTTTTTTTAAAACACTACGTTGAATTCTAGTCACAGTTATCAAAAACAGATATGTATGACATGGCTTAACATCAGATCTGATTCTCTTTCTTCCTCATTGCTGGCACATAGGCGACATTGTCACTTATCCTAGCCATCAGAAGTCTGTTTGGACTTTTGTCTCTGCAGGATTGTGGATGTCTACTCAGGCGATTCCAATCCTTTCCTATTTCATCATCTATTCCTCTTTAGTCCATCGATCCAAACCATACTTTGAGTACTGTTTTTTGGGCAGGGTTGGACTGGCCTATGGGGCAATCAACCAGTGACCAATGGGTTTGTCTGAGAGATCGGTACGTGGGGCAGTTTTCTACCAGTTATAAGCCAATTTTATGGCCAGGCGAGCGTTTTTTACTGATGATTTCCCTAGCATTGTCACTTTTTTAGCAATCCGCTTCACTAATTGAGGCCACTTTTATTTTGGTGCCCAAGCCTATTTTTTTTTTGCCCCAGTCCGATCCTGTGTGTGGGCATTGCTCCGTCTCTGCTATAGGCCCACACCCAATATCTTCTGACACACATGGCAATACTCCTATTCAGCTCAACACTGCTCCGGACAACCCAGCTCTTTCCCCAACTCAATGCCTTGCAGTACGTGCTTTTTTCCTTCTTGCACACCTACTTGTCACATTTGCGCGACTGGGCTGTAGGTGGCTCTTCAAGGAAGGCCTCACTACAGGGCTACCTCCGGTGTGCCTTTCTTCTCAGTGACTGTGCTTCCCTTCCATTGCACCACACTGCTGAGATGGCATAAGGACAGAAGGTCTGGCCCTAATTTTAGTTGGTGCTGGTTGGCCATCGACACCAGCCATGGACTCATACAAGTACTACTTTAACACGTGAGGTAGAAATCCTAGAACACCCATCTGGGGATACCACCCTCCAGTCGTACCAAGCTAGTGCACTAGAAATATGAATGAATCCAGCCTGCTCGGTTACGAAGCTGGCATGACAAAAAGCCCAAAAGTTGCTGGGCTTCCTTCATCTAACCAATAGTCAAAACCTGTCTGTGCACACTGCTGGAAAAGAATGTGCTTTTTTACATGGAATATCACAAATGACCTTACTAGTACAAACCCTGTGGTTAGATGTGCCCTGTGAGAATCCTCGTTATGTGGCTTTGTAGAGGATGTATATTGTTTTCCAGCTGTAATGTTGCGAACGTATGTCATTGCACACCTTCAAACTTAATGACTCACTTGTAGGAAAGCTTAGATTAAATATAGTAGGCTTGAGGGGTTTATAACGATGAGCCAATGGTAAGGTGTATAGACTTATTTGGTCCATTAGGAAGTTATGTCAGTTTCCAATGATCCGATTGGTTTATTACAAAATGAACAACAAAGGCTGCAGCCCCGACTTATTTCTTGTAAAATTCATATTTTAGACAACCGGCAGTTAAAGGTGGATTGAGATTACTCTGTTAATGCCTGCACACAGGCATTGTGTTACATGGATTCTCACAAATTCCTCCAGTAACAAAGTATTTTCTGCTTTGGTTACATCCTTAGAAAAACCCTGGCGGTAGAAAATGTGCACTTTGATGCCACTTGTCAGACCTCCTTAAGCGGGACTGGCGGGTTTAGTGGTCTGCCTAGCCTGTGCAATAAACACAAAGAACATTCTACATACGTAGAGGGTCTTTGTCCGAGTGTCCTTCATTCTTCTCTCTGACAGCTTAGTGTCCATTTGTGTCACTGGGTCTTTTACCCTGTGAGTAATAGTATTTTGCCTCCTTACCTGCACATCTGCCTGAAAATGAGGGCGCTTCAGCATCTGAGTTGCAGGCCAGTCCTTTGGTTTTCCATTATTTTCTTTGGTAGGTCCCACTTTTAATATTCTCCTGTTTTCCCCAGAACATTCTGCTGTTCTCCGGACAGTCCTACAAGGCTACTTGCGGCTTCTTTTATCTGCAGCGTGCTGCATCTTGTGCAACTACGGTTTCTCTACAAAGCTGCCATCTTGGAATAGTACTGTCCATAATATATTGTTCCAATATAGCACTAACTTCAGAAGCATTAGGTTTGCCACCTAGGATCATTACAGCAGTGATACATTATAGCATTTGAAAAAGGCAGCTCTCTGTGATGTTGAGCGAAAGGGCATATTGGAATGGTATTGTGATCAGTGCATCATTGTTTTAGGTCAAGCCTAGCGCAGCGCACATGCGCTGCCCCAGGAGAGCGCCTCTTGGAATCACTCCAGACTTCCAAGAGATTTCTCTGTATGGGTCGGACTCCTCCCACAAATTCCATTGGCCTTTGCATGTGTGGCTTTCAATAATGAAAGCACGCAAATGGCCAAAGTCGGGTGCATATCCCGCCTTTCTTGTAAACTATCACTCCCATGGCCTAGGGGTCTCGGAAGCAAGCAGCAGCACACATTGTGCCAGCTGCATTCCTCCCTTATCGTTATCTTGTCTTGGCTCATGTTCCTAATTAAACAAAGCACGGTCGCTTTTGCAGCCGCGATGGTTCAAACTTTGTTTTTCTCTTTGATGCTTAGAGCTTTTGGCAGTTCGAGAGGCCCCTTTAAAAAAATAAACACTAAATCTTGAAATCTTGCTGCAGTGGCCATGGTGGCAATGAAAGACTTTACCTGCATAGAAAGGTTTAAAAAACACACAATAAATGTCTGATACCTCTTTGACTCCAGCAATCAACTTACTTTCCATTTTCTGTAAGAAGTTCATATTTCGATATTGCCTTTGTTGCAATGTAATGTAAGCTTCACAATCCCTTTTTTTCTTACCTCCCTCATTCCCTGTGTCTCCCCCCCCCCTTCGTGTGCAAGGCTGACCTATGCAGAGAAGTACTTTACGATGAGTCACTCTTAAAGGAAACACGCAGAAGTGTCTCCTTAGAACTATTCCTTCAGTAAAACCAGCACAGCTCACGACCACTTAAGTGCACAGCCCCGTGCAATTAGCACTAGCAACTAACAATTAGAATGGAAAGGCTACTCGTTTTAAACGTTTGTCATAGTCCCCTGTTTACTTATATACTTCATTTGTGTTTGTTTACCTTCTGTATTTACATTTTCAATGAAAGATAACTAAGCTACAGACTGCATTTCTTTAATAATAATAAAAATCAGTAAACGGGTATTTTCTAGCGGTACGTACCGCGACTTCGTGCGTTTTAGAGTGGCCGGTCTCCCTTCTGATTGGTTCATCGGCTTATCCTTCAGAAATACAACCTAGGCTGCATTGCATTCATGTACTCTGTCTCACAAAAAAACACGTGTGTGCTCCTGACAACATTCCGCACAAGCTGATTGGCTTTCATGTCAATTTAGGAAGCATTCCAGCATTCAGCATAGTTGTCAATCCATTAAACGCTGGTATTTGGTTGGCAGCTTGCAGAAAATACACCGAGTCAGCCCCGCGCTCACCTGTCACCCAAGAGTCACAATCTTTAATGAGTAACACTCTGCCTCTGAATTAACAGCGGAGGATAGACATTCGAGAGAGATTTCTGACTTGCAAGAAGGCAACCCGCTTAGAAGCAGCCTTTAATGTTTTAACCCTTTCGCTGCGGCGGCTATTCCGCCGCAGTGCTAAGGGGCGGGGGGGCCACGCTGCGATCCGACGCTGGTGACGGAACCGCTCCGTCACGCCCCTCGGATGAGCTGTGCTTGTGACGGAACGGTTCCAGCATGGGAGGGGTTAAAGAGCTGTTTATGACTTGTAATTATGGTAAGTAAAGACAGAGAACAAGAAACTACTTCGGGTGAGTTGTTGCGCTATGCTCCGTTCTTACAATGTAAGAGAAGAGAGCGCCAGCCATAACTTAAAAGACAAGCATTGGCATAGCCAATAGGTCTTGTTTTGGGACCTTATAAGTATTTAGTTATGCAGCACAATATCCTTGGTGCAACAACATCAACTGTTGCATGGCTAAACACTTAGAAGGTCCCAAAGGCGAGACCTATTGGCTTATGTTAAAAGAAATATAGGTCCGCACAGAGGTACTGTTTTCTTTGCTGCTTGGTTTATCTCCCTCCTCTGGGCCTTAAAGTATCTGGGAGAACTCTCTTTTAATATAGAGACCTATTGGCTATTCCAATGCTGGTTTCCAATACAAGAAGGCCAACATGTTGTTTCTAACTGTGGCAGCTATGTTATAACACGGTACACTAAGTACAATACCATTGCAAGTCGGCCAACTGCTAGGTTTAATTTTTCACTGCAGCTTTCTGGTTTGAGGGTGGCATGTATTTTTTACTTTTATCTTCCATGTTTGTGGGTCTGTTTTATTGCTAATGGATACGAGCTAGAATGCATGAATGAGTCAGTGGTAGGATGTATGAGTGGAAGGATGAGAAACAGAAAATGTAGGTTGGTTCACTGAAAGCCTAAATTCTAGCACTTAAGGGACGCTTTCAAATATAAACCAGAAACACTGGTACTTCTAATGCTGGTTTTGACGCTGTGAGAGTTTATGTAATGTCATGTTATTTTAATTACTTGTTACATGCACGCTACAAATGTAAAAGGATTTATCATGCCTACCAAAGAGATTGTCTCATTAACAAATCTTGAACGAGACACACAGAATCTCTAATAAAATCCTGGCTGGGGTCCAGCTCCAGGCGTCGGGCCAAGCCTTTTGTCAGGCACAGACTGTACCTCCTAGAGGTAGAGTGATGTTGCGCCGATGATGATGTTACGCCGATATGGAGGGGCTGCCGCTTGACATGCAGCAGCATGTCAAGCGGCAGCCCCTCGGGCCGCTCCCTCAGCCTGGAGGGCCCGACCCCCACCAGCAGCAGCAGCACCACGGCCAGGGCTTCATCGTGGATAACATCATGACCTCGCTGCGGGGCTCCCCGCAAGGGGCGGGGAGCGATCTCCCCACCGCACCCAAGACTGGCATCCCTCCCTCTCTGTCCCTGAACTACTCGCCCGGAAAGGGCTCCCTCTACAGCTCGCCCTGCAGCCAGAACAGCAGCTCCCGCGCAGGGAGCTACCACTGCAACATGCAGGCCATGAGCCCGTACTCGGGAGAGCGCTTCCTGACTTTGATTTCTGAACTATGTACCCCCCGGACTTCTCCTGGCACTCTAATCCATACTCACTGGGTCACCCTCATGGACTTCTTTACATTTTTTCTTTTGTCCTGGCCGCCATGTTGTTGCAGTTCACGGCCGCTTTTCTTTGGACCCTGACCCGCCATCTTGTCCATTCCCTCGTCCTTTCCCCTTTTCCTTCGTTTCCCCTTGACGATCCTTAAATGTTTCTTCCTTTTTCTGATTTGCCTTTTCTCCATAACCTTGTATCCCTCCCACTCTCCTTTGGTGGTGTGACTGCGTCCCCCCTCTGACCCCTCTTAATGGAACTCTGCTCTCCTGTTTTTTTGGGTGTTGACCTGAGAAAATCTACTATTTGTATATCTTTGTATATAGAGATAACTCTAATCACAAGTATATGCAGTAGACCTTTGTATTCTCTACCATTCCTATGTGACTCAGAGTATATCCATTCGTATCCCTTCCCTATGTATATAGAGATAACTCTAATCACTAGTATATGCAGTAGACCTTTGTACTCTCTACCATTCCTATGTGACTCTTAGAGTATATCCATTCGTATCCCTTCCTTGAATGCTCCTTGTGTGACTATAACTTGTACATTTGCAATTATTTTCTATTTTGTATCTTTTATACAACGCACGTAATCCTGAGTCCTTATGTATCGCAACTGGTTCTTATGTAAAGCGCTCTGACACCTTCGGGTAATGTTCGCGCTCTATAAAATCGCATTAAATAAGGAAACGCTAGTTAGGCATTAACTGCTCCTGCCAGAGCAGCACACAATGATATCTAAAAAAGTTGTAGTGCAAAACACGAAACGGTTAATTCAGTTTCTTCCTCTATCCCTCTCCTGATTTCCTTGGATAAATCTAGGCTCAAGATCCAACAGAAGGCTGCGGGCCCTGTTGACTTCAAGCCAGCATATGGTCAACTTTGAGAACCTGGTAACTTGCAGCTGCACCAGTTCTGAAGGAGGAGCAAACAGTGCCAGCCTAATATTTGCGGCGAATATTAGGCGCGCTCTAGTGTCCCATTGCTCACGTGGCTCTTCACCCTATTTATCTGCAGTCGCAGGGCCACCGCATCACCGTGGCTCATGTGAATGGAGGGATATCTTCTCAAAGGCCAGAAAGTGCACTGCAGACGCAAAAACGTTCCCTGCTACGACATTTCCCGAGTTGCTTTAAACTTATTTATTATAAAATAGTGCAAATATAGCGTTTGCATACTGCCCGTCTCCCCTATCCGGCTTAGTGTCATATGCGTTTTTAGGAAAACGTTTAATTTCATAATGAGCCTGCTCCCGTCTTTACCAAAATCATTGTCTTCACCCGGGGAACCAAAATTCTGATGCGCTCCCATTTAGATTAAAGAGTCGGTGCGCCAACCTTGGCAGAAAGACTTTATGAATTTCATGACTTGAGCATGTATGATCTTGAGTTCAAGAAAGTAAGTTCACTCTGCAACAGGGGCTAGATTCAAAATGCAGAAAGCAAAGGACAATCTCTGAATGTTCATGGCTTTAAGCTAGGAACCTTGAAGTCAAGGAGAGGGGGCTCTGTAAACCATGTGGATAGAGCTCCCAATAACCATAAAGGTAAAAGAAAGGGTTTCCTTTGGTCAAGATCTATGTAGCATGATTGATGCTACATAGATCATGACCAAAGAGAACCCTTTCTTTTAACTTTAAGCTAAGAACACCTGGCTCGAACTTCCGCTTCACAGACTTGAGTGAGTCACAGATAGGCCCAGTTGGAACTATTATTCCGTTTGAAGAGCTGGCGGAATTCGGTAACACTGCGGTACACATGTAATGCAGAGTTCCTGCTAAATGCTGCCATCCGGTGCGTGGCACAATTATAATCCCATTACCGCACACAAGATTTTTATTAGTACATGCTGGCGGGTGCGACGAGATTTGGTGACTCCTAGCGAGCATGCAAGATTTGAAGCACACCAGCGCAGCTTCCAGTCGCCACAGAGCCTTCCGGCGCCATTGTGTGATGCTGGCGAGTGCGTGCGGCCGCAGATGCTTCTCAAGGAGACACGAGAAGCAGCTAAATCAACTCGAAAAGACGTCTGTGGGAATATTCAGGTTGTTTTTTTAGTGCAAAAAACATTTTTTAAATGTTACTTTTTGTTTTCCTTAACAAGAAGGAAATGCCCCCAGAGACTCCAACTTCCTCTTCCTGTCCAGCAGGTTCCTCCCAGTGCTTGATCCATCTCCTGGTCACTTTTCACTCTGATTTCGTAGTGGAAGGATCACTCTTAGCAATTCCTGATGCATATATACTATTGGCTTTTGAAGGACTTTCTTTTTGTGATATCACAAGTATATTCAAAACCTTTTGTGTAAAGCTGTTTGTTTGATAAAGGGTATACACCCATTTTTATTAGTACAATTATTCAATTTGTAAATTTGATTGTGTTGTGGTGGGTAGCTTGGAGTTGCATTAAGGGCCTAGTTTTTTTATTTTTTAAATTAATCATTTATCTTATGTAAGGGAAAAAGGTTGCAAAGTTCATTACATTGTCTCTATGTTTGTTAAATTTGCAGTATTGCTTTATTTTACTACGTGGCTCAAGTCTGCCCATGGGTGAACCAGTTAATACCTTATCATTGGGTACATGAAATAACTGTTTCTATGGTATATGTTGTTAAATATCATTCAGGCATGGCATGGGATAAAATTAAAAATGTGGGATTTACTTTTTTTTGTATTCCACAATTTTTTCTGCAAAAAGTGTATTTTGGTAGGGTAATACTATTTTATGCCTTGAGCGGTTGTGTGGTGTTCTACATTTCTTATAGCTCAGTGCCTTATCGCTTTTGGCATTGCTAAATTAATAATCGTGTTTTCTTAATTGTTTACCATGCCTCCTTTGTTTGACCAGTGTGTGCATGTTTGTGTTTGCCATAGGCCACCATTTTACTTTGTTCACCATGCCTTGTAGCAGGGGCCATTTTGTGTAGTCAGTGTCCACAAGCCTGCATGTGTTTTTTGTTGTCCCTGCCTCCTTGTTGTTTGACCATGTAGCGAGTGGCCATTTTGTGTAACCAGAGTGCTTTTGCCGTAGGCCTGCATATGTTCTTTGTTGGGTCCACCATGCCTCCTTGCTTGTAGTAGTTGTTCGACCATGTGGAGCAGCCATTTTGTGTAGCCAGGCAGTGTGCTTTTGCCATAGGTCTGCATGTGGTCTTTGTGTCCACCATGCCTTCTTGCTTGTAGTTATTTGACCATGTGGCTGGTAGACCATTTTGTGCCCTCAGCCAGTGTTATAAATCCTTTTTTTCCAGTTTTCAAAGCCATTGTCTAGGGAGATTGATAGAAGAGGGCTATGCCTTTCTGTTTTTGGCCATTTTAAAAAACTTTTTTTCCCTGAAATTATTTTAATGTGCTTGAGGATCATTTTACGATATGAACAGTGTTCAATATGCATTTGTTCCCATTTTTCCCTTAGACGTCCTTGCCTCTAAAGGCTTTCTAATAGTTCCCTAGTACACCGGCAACTGTTATTTTTTTTAAATTTATGTTTATCTTAATTTATTTTTTATTTAAATGTATTTTTTTTTTACATTTTCCCTCCGCCCCCTGCCTGCCACAGGCGCCTAACACACACAAGCTTTCATTTTTTAGGGATTTGGTCATTACTCATTTTCCCCTGGACCCCCTGCCTGCTAGAGGCACACACCAGCATTCATTTTTTAAGAATTAATCCATTTTCCCCTGGACCCCCTGCCTGCTATAGCCACACACCAGCATTTATCCCCCCCCCCCCCCCCCCCCGAGCCCCTGCCTGCCATAGGCGCATGCCAGCATACATTTTTTTAAGGATTATTCCATATTCCCCTACACCCCCCTGTTTGTCACATTGTCTCCCCTAAGATGTACACAAGGCAAACAATTCCATCCTTATATTACTATCCTGATTGAAACATTATGCTACAGTGGTGTGGTTTGACTTTGAAAGGATCCACTATTTTTGTTAATTATTCGTGATAACCTCATTAAATGAGGTTGTCTGTACTATGAATAAATCAAACTGCAAAAATGCAACATTTCCCGAAAAGTTTTTTTGCTTATTTATTTTTAGTTGCACAAGAGACATCACCCACAGCACTGCCACACCAAGCCGGTACAAAGCGACATGACCACAACACAAGTCCTCCCTTCCGCCCTTCCCAATTCCCACCCTCTCCACCCACAAAAAAGTCCCTCCCACCACGTATATTAAAAAACAAGCATTTACAAAAGCAAAAGGTCACATATTTATCAGAGTTAGAGCTACTGGCGCTGTAAATAATGTCTTATTTATCTTTTTTGGTTTGGAGTGTAGTGGATGTATGAACAGAGACAGCTGCACCATTGTCTAGAGAACTTAGAATGAGGAATTACCACTGGGACCAGAGAAGCACCTGCAGCACTGTGTAGAGGACTTAGAATGAGGAATTATAGATGAGACCAGAGAAGCAGGTAGCAGCATTGTGTAAAGGTCTTAGAATGAGAATGAGGAATTACAGATGACACAAGAGATGCAGCTGCAGCACTGCCTAGAGGACATATAATGAGGAAATACTGATGAGACCACAGAAGCAGCTAGCAGCTCTGTCTAGAGGACCTATAACGAGGAATACACAATCTTAATGCTACACTAACCAAAATTCAAACCTGGGTTCTGACAAATCACTAGAAGCTGAACCCTAACAAGACTGAGACAGTGGTTCAATCACTAGTCCTCTCGAAAGTTGACTACGGCAATGCTATCCTAACGGGAACCTCCAGTAGCCACCTCCAGCCCCTAACCACAATCCTCAATGCAGCTGCCAGGCTCATCACAGGAACCAAATGCTTCAACCACATCTCCCCAGCTCTCAAAAGTCTCACTTGGCTCCCCATCGAAGGAGGGTGTATCTACAAAAGAAAACAAGTTACTTACCTGTAACTTTGGTTCTCCAGTATTGGTAACTTTCATAGATTCCCATTGCTTGTATCATTTCCCGTCGTCGGGATGGGAGTCCCCAATAAATAAAACAAATACCATAGAAAGAAAAAAGAAAAAAGGCCTAGGCCTCATCTCATTTTGTACCATATCCACCTCATTTTGTAAAAGAGATCAAATAAAACGAACAGCCAATCAGAACAGCCTCACCCCATAGAACCTTACTGAGAGAGCCTCAGATTTTCATAGCCGTTGTGTTACAGTACAACAGAAGATGCTGGAGGCTGAGCTTTCCCAGGGGAGGAGGGTGGGCGCATGGGAATCGATGAAAGTTACTAATACTGGAGAACCAAAGTTACAGGTAAGTAACTTGTTTTGTTACTCCAATAGTGGAACTTTTATAGATTCCATTGCTTGTATCAGAATAGCTAGCAGTCAGAAACGCACTTAACTATACATTGGTATAAACCTTGCAAGATGCATACAGTCATCAAAGATACAAGTTATCAAAAGCAGTCAGTGAATATCATGAGTTACAAAATGTGCAAAAAACCAATAAAAGGAAGGAGGGTTAGTAGGGAAAGCTCACCACTTTTTTAAAGAGGTTCCTCAGGACTGCCTGTTCCACTGCAGCCTCACTAAGCGTGGATGAGTCAGAGCAGTAATGCTTCGTGAAAGTATGGGCACTGCTCCATGTCGCTGCTCTGCAAATGTCCTTGATCGGCACTCTGGCGAAGAGAGCAGCTGAAGAAGACATGGATCTCGTAGAGTGCGCCCGGACTCCCCATTCCAGGGGCTTACCCGCCGCTTGGTGACAGTATTGGATCACGCGGGCAATCCTTCGCGCAACCCCCTGCTTCGACAGAGGGAAACCCTTGCGAGGGGCCCTGAAAGCAACAAAGAGCTGTGCAGATCTTCTGAAATCTTTGGTATGCTGCAGGTAAAATTTCAGACACCTTTGAACATCCAGCGAGTGAAGAGCCCTCTCCGCTGGAGTAGTGGGTCGAGGAAAAAAGGATTTGAGAATCACTGGTTCATTCAAATGAAAGTCTGAAGGGACCTTCGGGATGAATTTGTGATTTGTCCTTAGAATTAGTTTACTTTTTAAACTGTAAAAACGGTTCTTTAATAGTGAGAGCTTGCAGTTCACCTACCCTCCTGGCTGATGTTAAGGCGAGGAGGGGGGCCACTTTCCATGAGAGGAATTTAAGGTCCGCCCTATGAATTGGTTCAAAAGGAGGACTCACGAGTTGAGTAAGGACTAAGTTAAGCTGCCACAGAAGTGGTGGAGGACTGACTGGTGGAAAAACTCAGAAATTGTTCTATGATTCTTGCTGACCAGCGGGAAGGTCCAGAAGAAGATCGTCTGAATCTAGAAATGGCTGCCAGGTGCACCTTGATAGAGGAATGAGCGAGACCTGACTTAGCCAATGCTAAAATGAATGGCAAAATCTGATGAGAAGCAGGAGTAAGGATGAATGTTCTGTTGCCTGCACCACAGGCAGAAATGCTTCCATTTTAAGCGATACGTCTTAATTGTACTTGGTGCTCGGGCTTGAGCCAGCACCTCTCTACACTCTGGTGAGATATTTAGATTCTGGAATTCTCGGTGCTCAGGAGCCATGCTGATAACTGAAGTGAGCTCGGATCCGGATGTACCACTTGTCCCTGGGACATCGTTAGCAGAGAAGGAATTAGGCAAAGATGAATCGGATGATCCACGGAGAGCAGGAGAAGCTCCGTAAACCAAAACTGGTGAGGCCAGGCTGGGGCCACCAGAATCATTATGCAGGGTTCCGCCTTGAGCTTCCTGAGCAGTCTGGGAATTAGCGGGATTGGAGGAAAAGCGTAAACAAAGGCGCCTTACCAGGTCATCGAAAGCACATCCCCCAATGATCCCGGATGGTGCTCCCTGCTTGCGTAGATTTCTCTACGCAAGCAGGGAGCACCATCCGGGATCATTTCTTTGTTCTCTGGAGTGGCAAAGAGATCTATGGGTGGAGTGCCCCTGAGATTGAAAACCCTTTCCAGAGTGTGTTGGTCTAATTCCCACTCGTGGCTCACCAACTTGAGGCGACTGAGCTGGTCTGCTGTCTTGTTGAGGGCACCTGGAAGATACTCCGCCGAGAGTGATATTTTCTTTTGGATTGCCCATTCCCAAATCTCCTAAGCCTCTTTGGATAGTGGACAAGACCTTGTTCCTCCCTGCTTGTTTACATAATGCATGGCCGTAGTGTGGTCCGTAAGGACCAGGACAGTGGATCGTCGGATCCGCAGAAGAAAGGCCTGTAATGCCAGACTCGCCCTGAGTTTTAACAGATTGATGTGGAGAGGCGATGCTGAGGCTGCCAGCGGACGCTTACCTGAAGATCTTGTAAGACGGCCCCCCAGCCTTCTAGAGATACATCTGTTGTAATTATTAGGGGAGCTGGGGTGACTCTGATGGTGAGACCCTGAGAGAGATTGTCTCTGACTGTCCACTACCTGGCCGCGTCTTTCATAGGCTGAGTTATTGTGATCATGTCTTCGAAAGAACCTTCTGCTTGGCGCCACTGCAAATCCAGTTGCTCTTGGAGGGGGCGCATTCGCAACCTGCAATGTGGAATCAAGTGAATGCAGGACGAGATTGACCCTAAAAGGGACTTGCAGAGGTAAACTGAAAGTGACCTTTATTGCAATCGAAGGGCAGAGGCCATCAGTTTTGTCTGCCTTTCGGTTGACGGGAACGCTTTACAACAAGATGTGTCCAGAATGGCTCCCAGTAACTTGACTGACTTGAACTGGCATAGGACTGACTTTTCCGTGTTGAGCTGAAGCCCCAGATGACAGAAAAGCTGAGTGCATACTTCGACAGCGTCCTCTGCTGCGTGATGAGACGGAGCTTTCACCAGCCAGTCGTCCACGTAAGGAAAGACCTGGAGTCTCTGTTTCCTGAGAAAAGCTGCGACTGGGGCTAAGACCTTTGTGAAAATCCGTGGAGCGGATCTGAGTCCGAAAGGCAGGACCTTGAATTGAAAGTGGCTCTTGGCTACTGTAAAGCGTAAAAACTTCCTGTGGGCCGGGTGGTTGGGGACATGGAAGTATGCGTCCTCGAGATCCAGGGTGGCCAAGTAATCTCCTGGATTGAGGAGCCGTAAAATGTCCTGTAAGGAGACCATCAGTAAAGAGTTTTATGAGATAGGTGTTTAGCTCCCTCGGGTCTAAAATGTTTCTATGGTCTTTTGAACAAGAAAGAACCAGGAATAGAATCCTTTTCCCCGCTGGGATAGGGGGACTGGTTCTATCACCCCCTTCGAGAAGTAGTTGGTGGGCTTCTAGGCATAAAAGGTGCAGATTTTTGGATTTGGTGGCGCGAGGGGCTTTGGATGGTGGATGATGTTGAAATTCCAGAGTATGGCCTGACAAAACAATATGGAGAACACACCAATCTGATGTCATAAGTTGCCAGTTGTGGAAGTATTGGGATATTCTGCCCCCCACTGGTGTTACGGGGGACAAAGGAACACTAGGAAGAGCCAAGAAGCTGCTACTGGCGTTTAGAGGAATCCCTCCCCTGGCGCCCTTGCCTTCCTCTCGATGATGGAGAGAAAGATGACGACTGGCCTTGTCGTTGGGAATATTGCGGCCGGTAAGATTGAGAAGGCTGCGAGTTAGAGGAATAGCGCTGTTGCTGCTATCCACCTCTGTATGATGAAAAGCCTCTACCTCTCGCTCCACGGAAAGGAACCTTGCGGTATTGTAGAGTGCCAAGGGACACTGCAGTTTCCGGGTCTTTCTTTATGTCTTGCAGCGCATCATCAAAGTGCTTTCCAAAGAGCACTTCACCATCAAAGGGAAGGTCCAGGATCTTGTTCTGGACTTCTGGCCGGAACCAAGTGGCACGAAGCCAGGCTTGTCGTCGAAGGACTGCTGCCCGTGCGAGAGAGCGGAAAGCTGTAATGGCAATGTCCATTGCACAGTCAATTATTTCGGAAGATGTTCTTTCTCCCTCCTGTAGTATCTTTCTGGCTTCGGCTTTAGCCTCTTCAGGCAGCTGGTCCGGATACGGAGACAGATCACACCACATCTGGCGATCATACAGTCCAAGAATAGCCAAGGCGTTGGCTGCTCTGAGCAGGAGGCTCGACATGGAAGAGAACCTCTTCTTAGCATTATCCAACTGCCTTCCCTCTATCAGGTGGCGTGATAAGAGGTGCTGCCGGATTTTCAGATTTTCTCAGGGCCGCTTGTGAAATCACAGAATACGGTTCGGTTGGCTGTCCAGACAAGCGGGGCTATCATCCGGAGCTTTCTACTTCTTTTCCAGATGAGGAAGCACAGGCATAACAGTGGCCGGCGACTTCATCACTTTTAGCCCCTCATCCCTGACATGGCCCACGATAGGGATAGAGCAAACAGATTTCCTGTATGGTTCCTTGAAGTCATATAAAAAACATTCCAACTGCACTGATGGAATGGGCAGCTCAAAACGCTTAGAAGCCCTCTCCATTAAATTGTGAAAACCTCCAATGTCAGCTGGAGGAGAATCCGCCGGTTCAGGAGCGGGAGAGGCAAGGTCTGGAATAATGTAGTCATCTCATTCCCTGTCCGGGATTGTCGTAGTGCCTTGGTCATCATCAGATGTGTTGTCCTGGACTGTAACCACATTCTGCTGTGGCTCCCGTAACTCCTGTACTGGAATTTGAGGAGGCTGAGATGTAACCGGACGAGCAAGTGGAGTTGGAGGCACTTGCCTACTTCTTGGCCAGAGCCCAGAGGACTGCATTGGAAACCTCTTCCTGTAATCCGTTAGCATGAACTGCAGGTCTGTAATGAGGGAAGATGGCATGCAAACCTGGTAGACTACATAATCAACTGCCATCCGCATATCCCAGGCCATATCTGGCAAATAATGTTAAACACTGTAAGATTGTTTAACAAACTGCAGGTTTGTGAATGGGTGTGGTTAAATGACAGAGGTTTATTACACAGTTCAATTCAGAAATGTCCAAGATAAAATGTGCACAAATTTCTAGCAGGTCAGCAAGCAGCTGCAGTAGTCGTCTTCACACTGCTTGACTGAATAAAAAATGTAAGTATGGAAAGACAAGACATGAAGTATAGCGCAGCAGCTGTCCTCACCAGCCTGACCCAGCTCTGTACACACAACTTGAGGAGTGCAGCAGCTGTCCTCAACATTCTGCACCACCCAAGAGCTTAGGGAGCTGCCCTAGGCTCTCAACACACTACTCCAGGAGTGCAGCGCCTAGCCTAAACAGATCGCACCAGCTCTGTGCACACAACTCCAGGAGTGCAGCCCTTGTCCTTAACAGCCTGCATCCCCCAAGAGTAGTCCTCGGCTCTCCGCACACAGCTCAGGAGCTGTAAGAGTTCCCCTTTGTAGCGCCCCATCTGAGAGCTATTTTCAGTATTGCATCTATTGTATATTATTGTGATGCCCAATTAACTTCTACGACTAATGACTTACTAGATGACCACCAAGAGATAAATAACGACCAGGGAGTGATGTAATGGAGGTCTTCAGGGCTGATATGGACTCATGCAGACTGAGGGAAAAGGGAATATGAAGCTGTAGGGCAGCCATGATGCTTGCCGCCATCAAGGCCAGCGACAAATTGGGACAACGTTAAAGGAAATTTAAAGAACTGGATTATTAAATTCCTCAGGAAAGCCATCAAGCCGTCGGAAATCTGACCCTAAGCAGATACATCACCACGGTTTGAAAGAGAAAATGTCTGTGTTGACAGTTTATCACAATAAAACCTAGTTATTTTAAGTTTAAAAGTATTTATTGTACACCAACACCGTGGTAAGCCAAGAAGAAAAGACAGCAACACACACAAAGCTGGGAATACCACTATTAAACACAGGTGTACATAGAACTTACCACAGCATCTTAAAAACACATTTTCAGAATTTTAAAAAACTTCTAAACGATAAACAACGTGTTACAGTGATCTGTTGTGAACCAACTGGGAGTAGTGGGGATAGAAGAATATAGTAGTCAGTAGTCGCTTCTGCACACCTCAAGGGGTTCCCCACCGAGGACTAAGGAGCTTTCCAGCCACCCTGCAGTCACAGATGAGGTTTTCAATAAAGTTAATTGTATTAGCTGTACTCTCCCCGAAAGGACTCAGCTGCAGCGGGAGGCAAGCAGTCTCCTGTTCTGTGAAACCGAAAGTGAACAGATTTCTTTTATGCAAGCAGACGCCCTGGGAAGGACTGTCTGTTAGCTTTCACGTACCTGTTAGTGATTTAAAATGTTCAGAGGCGAGATCTTTCACGGCGAGGGGGCAGGCAAAGGACAGCAATTAAAGAATAAATGTCAGCAAGCAAGAAGCAAACGGCATGAGTGAAGAAGCACCACACTACCAAAAGGTACTAATATATGGAGGGGCTTTATGCACGCAAAATGTTGGGGCATTTCCTGCATCTATAATGCTGTCCCCCTCATTGGTGGAATATCAGTGGTGACGTTCCTAGGTGCCGATTGGCTGCTGTTTCCCAATCCAGAAGCCCCATTTGATATGGAGGTAGAAATACTGGAAGCTAACGTACTTGCAAAGTTAGACGCTAAACAAAGGTGAAATTTCAGGGTGGAGTGCGCACCCCCCCCTGAGATGGTGTCGCGCCCCCCTGGGGGGAGGAGGGGTGGGGGGGGTTCGCCCCACAGATTGAAGAACACTGGTCTAGAGGCCTAAGAATGAGAAATTACCATCAGGAACAGAGACAGAGCTGCCACATTTGTCACCAGATAAAGAACAAGATATACAGCTCTGTTTTTAAAAAATGGAGCAACGGAGCTCCAAGTTAGTGAAACATAATTAATCCTAAAAACTAAAGATTGAGTGAAAGGGATCTAGTGAGTAAAGTCAAATGTCTAAGTCTAACTTTTTTTAACTGCTTAACTCAATCTTCAATGACCCAGACTCTGTGGATTAAAAATGAAAGCAAAGGTGCAAAGGGGAGAAAACATGGAGAAATTGTGGGTGGGAGGGCAAAGCAGTAACACTGGTCAACTGCTCTGGCAATCGGGAATAATTGTGTGTTAAACGAACTGAAATGGACAGAAGCGTAATGAGCCCTGTAACAGAGCCAGTCAATATGAGAAGAAACAGACCAAAAGGGAGGGACAAATAGATATGGTTTACCATTCAAGAGTAAGGAATTTAGAAAGGCACCAGGAACAACCTAGTGAAGGTCCGTCTTCAAGCCCATGTACCGACTACACCATGCATCGCAGCTTATGCGCACTGATAGACTCCGCCTAAAAAAGGTGTTAGAGTGCATCGATCCGGGACTAAAGATGTGCTTCCTCTCGGCGAAGCAGTACTAGCTAAGGTAGGACACGTGTTGGAAGCGATCTGTGGATGATGAGGAGGGGGCAGCAGTGGTGGATCCCAGCTGCTGTAGGCGCTGGTGAAAGGAACTGGGGGCAGTGGCACATGCCGCCTCCTCCTTCCCCAAAAGCCACCAGCCTGGATAACCTCCATCCGGTGGGCCCCAGCCGGGCGGCAATCTCCTGCAGTGATGATGGACCAGCAGAAGTGGCTATATCAAGAAAGAAGAAAAGGGAAAAAAACTATACAAATGTTTAATGGTCAGTGCAAACATATTTACATATACATTTACATAGCGGTGGCACAGTAGCAGAATATTGCTGGCCTCCTAGGGCCATTGGAAGTTTTGATGTGATTAGTTACAGGGCCAAATATTCCCCACACATGCATCACATAAAAAGCACTGATTGCAAAGTAGTATGAGGACCACCAGGGTAAAACTACCTGATTTATTTTCTTATAAAGGATCTCCTAGTGAAAAGACTAATCAGACACTGTGTGTAAAAATACAAATAAATTACCTCATTAATGAGTACACCAGATATTTTCAGCACAATTGATAATATTTTTGTTGTGCAACATTAATGGAGGCATGCTAGCGTTGGGTACTTTGGTACTCTCTGCTATCTGTAGCATGTTTTTGGGGCAGCTGTAATGGACAATTTATTAACTTACTTTAATTCCAATGGCCCTGCTCTTCTTTGACGGCCTTTCAATCCTACCCAGACTCCAAAGAAGCAGATGAATAATAGTACTGCTACTACTTTACACATGTCACGTATAACACAGATATCCTGTCAGCCGTACGTAGATAGTGGAAAAAACAATGCAATGGAGTTCAGAGAAGGGAACGGGATATCAATTTTATTTGGCACGTTCGTCACAGAGCATCCCTTCCACTAAACTGTAAATCAGGCACTTATTCCCACTTAACTCCCTATCCTCGCCCTCCACCACAAATTATTTTCAATAAATATCTTTACTTGGCAGGAATGAAAGTTACTCTAACGCAGGTTAAGTTGGAGGGATTAGGCTAGGTAGAGGTTTTGCTATAGAATAGTGGGGTGCGACTGATCATTTGCTAAGCTTTGGCTTCGTTAGTCACTATAGTTGACAAATGACAAAAGGGAAAAATTTGAACAGGCGTAAAACAGTCATGGGAGCCATGAAATATCTAAATCACTTTGCCAGAAAAATGTATCACGTGCCAAGAATTACTTTTCAAATGTTTAGGTAGGCTGGGATAGAACTAAGAAAAGAGTAATGGGGTGAAGTACTATTAGGAGATAACTTAGTGGGCACTGGAAAACACACCTTGTTTTCTGTTTGTAATGCATTGAAAACTTCGTAATGCACATTAACCTAAGTAGACGCACACTGCACTGCCAACACTGCAGTGCTGAATTGAACCATGGTGCAGAAAGGTCACAGGTGTCAGGATTCTCACCTGTTGTTTCTACAGGAACGCCATGGAACTGTAGTTGATATCCACAACCTCCCCAACCAACTCCTGTGCCTATATATATATATAAACGACTTGGATGTGGATTTAATCGAACTATGGCAAACAGACACAAATGAATGCTCCTTCAAATTAATGAGAACCTTAATCATCCATGCCGAAAGGAAACTAGAGAAGATCACGAGCATAATAACGGCATTAGAATCGGAACTCGCAGATATCCCCACATCGGAAGAAAATAAAGAAATCATTGAGAACATGGAAAAGAAGGTGGCAAAACATGAAATGGAGGTGGAGAAACGAAAGGCCAACAAATTCACCAGAGACAGGTTGGATTATATGAATGGGCGGATCTACACATTCGCACGCAAATATGACACCCTGAGAAGCCATGTAGCAATGGATAAAAACATGGACAGAGTTACTGAACCAACGGAGGAGGTCGACAGCTCAGAGGTGAGCTCTGTTGAAGGAGAATCCACCAGTACACCCTTGGATTTTCGGGGGGAGATAAAGCTAGCACACATGGTGACGCGACAAAGAGGAAGAGGCAGATCCAATGCGTGGGGAAGGGAACAACGTCCACCGAAGAAACCCCCAACAAACCAAAAACCAGAAGGGGTGGAAAAAGAAGTAAAAGCAAAGCGAGGCAAAGGAAGGCAAAAGTAGCTATGAAAAAGAAGATGTTAATATCCAACAATATAGTAATAAACTTATCGAATAAGCAATTGACGGATACACAATTAAGACTTTTAAATAGAGGCCTTTCATATTGTCCAACAAAACCCATAAATGTACCTAATGCTCGCATTGACCTTTACAAATTCTGCCGAAAAGTAAAATTGAAAAAATATTTTGCAGAAAAGGAACGTAGAAATTTATATGTCCGGAAAACAAACAAAACAACATCTACTGTCGTGCAGAAAGACCTACCAGCAATGATAACTCTTGCATCGATCAAGGAAACCCCCTCAATAAGTCAGGAAGATAATACAATATCTCCAGAAATGGAAATCGACTTCTGTAACACTCTTGGAATAGCAACGAATTTTGGAGGCAATAGCGGATTGAAAAGAAACTCGAAATTTTGTCCGCAAATTCCACCAGGCAATAAAGTGGATTTATTTCAAGAACTGATGGTCGAAGAAATAACAAAGATTGCTGACAAATCAGCAAGAAATGGAAAGAAAAAACAAAATCTCTCACCAGAGGAGTATAAAGCCATGGCTGAATTGAAAAATGACACATCGATAATTTTCAAATCATCTGATAAAGGTGCCAATCTCGTTGTACAAAATGTTTCAAGCTACATTGAGGGAGCAAATAGACAATTAAAGGTTCAAGAACACTATGAGAAATTAACAAAAAATCCCATGGAAGAATGGACCCGTGAGTATCATTCCATGTTGTTGGGCTGGAAAGATAGGGGTCTACTTGACTTCGAGGAGTATTGCTACCTAAAAACTGACAATCCAATCATGGCAACTATATACTTTTTACCAAAAGTTCATAAGTCGCTTGAATGCCCTCCAGGGAGACCGATCGTGAGTTCGATAGGATCACTATTGGAATCCACATCAAGATTCATAGACATTTTTCTTATGAACTATGTAACAGCCTTACCTTCCTTTCTGATGGATACAATGGATTTCTTACACAAAATCTCTACAAGTGAATGGAGATCAACCTACTTAATGCCAACCGTTGATGTTGCATCGCTCTACACCTCAATTCGTCACGAGGATGGCGCAAGGGTGGTCAGGAAAGCACTGGAAACACGCTCCGTGAACCTACTTGAACATACGACTATGTTACTGGATATGCTGCTTTACTGCCTGACCCATAATGTTTTTCTGTTTTTGGGGGGGTATACCTCCAAAAACAGGGGACTGCAATGGGGACATCATTTGCACCCACCTATGCAAATCTTTTGATGGGAGCATGGGAGAGCGAGGTAGTGAGAAAAGACCAAGAGAACCCGGAGGGGCCGAAAATAAGACTTTGGTGTCGTTTCATAGATGACTTGTTCGTCATATGGGACGGAAATGAGAACTCACTAAAAACTTTTATTGGATCTCTAGACAATAATGATTATAACTTAAAATTCACCTCAACAATCAGCTCTCAGTCCCTGATCTTCCTAGATGTGGAAATATCAGTGAAAGACAACAAACTGTGTTCCAAAATCCCCAGGAAACCGACTGCATGTAATAGCATTCTACAGATTCAAAAAAACAAAAGGCCCAATAACACCTTCGAACATGAGACGAATCAAGGGAATGAAGTAACTAGACTCATTATGGACTTCAACAATCAGAGTACCAATATGAAAAAAGCCCTTCAAAAACATTGGCAAGTTCTACTTCTGGACGACACCTTAAAAGAGACCTTGACGGTACATCCAAGTATCACATAACGAAAGACGTCTTCCCTAAGGGACATTTTGACACAAAGTCATTTGGAACTACAGGAAGGGAGCAAACAGACGTGGCTAACCACACCAGGTTTTTGGAGATGCTATAAGTGCAAGGCCTGTGAGCACGCAATAAACATCAAAGACTATCGATTGCAAAACGGCAAAACAGAAAAAATTCAGGACCACATTACATGTGACTCAAAGTGTGTGGTCTATAGATTACAATGTCCCTGCGGCAAGTTTTATATCGGGAGCACTGTAAATAAACTGAAACTAAGAATACTTCAACATCTGAGGGTCATTAAGAACAAGGACCCATGCTACCCGATGGCCACACACTTTGCCAAATATCATCAGAACAATCCCGCCCTACTAAAATACTCAGGGATCAAGTTGAGCAAAATCTCTGAAAGAGGCGGTGATCAAACTGTACAACTAAGACGACTTGAATCAAGGATGATATTAAGTATGGGAACTGAGGTGCCGTTTGGGCACAACCTGGATGCCGAACTACATGTACATCTGTAGATAGAAATTGATGGAATATGAACTATGGGATTGAATTCTTCACTAGAGAGTTTTTGATGATCAATGTACATAATGTATATGATGATTTATGTAAAAAAGATGTGTAGGATATTGGATACAGCACATACCAGAAACCAACTTTAGTTTAATTAACCCCACTTCTTCTTACAGGATATAATCAGGGAAGGTAAAAAGTAAAAAATAACACAATATAGTGCGTAGGAGGAAATTAAGGGATATGGAACCGTTTGATATAGTACTTTACAGATATCATGTTCATGCACATCCCCAAAATCGAGCACAATTGGCCATACAATCGAAAATCACTTGAATATGTACATAATTGTAAATAGAAGATTTGAATATCGGTTATAATTTGAAATGTTGTACATATATCTAGGAAACTTTGATTTGGCTAAGCATTGGAAACATTGGAAACAATGAATTAGAAATTAACTATCCCTGTTAAAAGAATGGTACTTTACTGGAAAGAGTGAAAAATGCAATTAGTTTAAGTTTAAAAACTCTACTGTATGATTTACACTGTATATAGTAAAGGGTGGGAAAAGGAGTATCATGATTAGACAATCGTATCATTGTAAATACTTTATTTTGTTTTGGGATGGCCTGTTTAAAATGAGTACTTCACGATAATTGAAAAATACAAAATGGCCACGAGTATGAGCTGGCCAAAAATACACTGTGCAGGGTTGAAGGTCTAGATGACCATGGAAAGGGAAGAGGGTACTTATACACAGCACTATATTTAAATCAGGTCTAGACCTAGGGACTCTATGGTCCAGTTGAAGGCAAGGAGCCGAAACACGTAGACCGTCCATTTTGATGCACTTTTGCTTTGCACATGGTGTGTAAATAAAATAAGTGAGAAGCCACCTGTTGCTGTGCCGTGTCTTCGTCTGCGGGAATCGTGGGGAGAAGAAGCTGATGCAATATATATATATATATATATATATATAAACAGGCTATAACAGGTAATCAGGGGAAGAGGGGAAACAAAACAAGGGAAGAATGGGAAAAACACTCCTCCGTGGCTCTCAGGAACTGCAACAAAGCTTTATGTCCAAGAAACTTCTGTAAACAATCCAATTTGGGCAAAAGGCTAGAACAAGAAGGACATGTTAAGCAAAAAATAATTACCACCAATATTATAGGTATAAAGCGCTCAGCAGTAAAAGATATACCTAGTTCTTTAAAGCCAGGACTGTGAGGAGATTAGTGTAAGGACAAATTTGAGTGAAGCTGCAATGTAAATACATTATCTTTAGTAAAACATGCCTTTAAAACTGTTTTCCATATGCCCCTTTCTCGACATTTCCGACCTGCAATTCCTCTTCCAACTCCTTTCACTTAAACATTATTACTGGGATAAATAACTTAAACTCCGATGAAGAATAGTACCACAGGAAGGAAAGTTCAGCAGGATACGGGTACTCCAGAAATAAACTGCTACTTCAAATATAAAACAAGTAAGGTATAAAGAAAAGCAGCGCAACGCGCTGAATACCGTAACACCGGTTAGCTATGGCAATAATAATTCTTCTCTTCAGGTCTGCAGGAATCCACAATACGCGAAAACCAGGAAAAGCACACCGACTTTGTCAATAAGCAAGCAATGTGACTTACCACCACCCTTTCCTGCCACCACAGGGACTTGTCCCCCTCCAACCACCTCCTGGGTCGCCTCCGTTGCACTGGTGCAGACGCTGCCGGCCCCAGAAGTCTGTACAATTAGAAAACAATTACAAATTATTATTATTGAAAAAAGTACACCAGCAATATCTCACTACAGTTTGGTTAGCAGTATCGTCCAACAACTGTCTGAACATGCTGCACTGTCATGTAAACTGCTGGTATACTGTATAAGTGAATAATAACACAACTTGGAGGGGGGGTCTCAAGGCCACTCCCTTGTTTGAGTTTTTGAGCATGAGCAAGAAAGCCTTCTCAACAAATGTGTGGTGAATAATAGTTTATTTGGGCCAGCAATCTTCAACAGTACCAAAAATCTATTCTCTAGATCTTACAGTACCACAATACATATAAGGGTAGAGGGAAAGCTTACTAAAAAAGAAGAAGACAGCTAGACACGAGAAGTCCACTACAGAAACATGAAATATAGAGAAAAAAGGATAATAACAAGATAAAATTATTCTACGAGTAGGAAGAGGTAAAAGTTAGGGCAATAAATAATAACAGGACTTACTGGGGCCAGCAGAACCATCTACACTGCTGTGGCGCTGGTGGTGGCGGTTCCACCTACCGTGGCACTGGTGGAGGCAGCTCCTTCGCCCTGTTGCGATGATGCCCTCTTGCGTGCTGATGTAAGAAATAAAGCAGATTAAAAAAAAATAGATTAGTGGTACAGTTAAACTCCCCAAAAATATTTTGACAGGCTGACGCAGTAACATTGTACTTTTCTAAATCAGACAGTCTATTGCCCTATTCCTAAACCTAAAACCTTTTAATAGTTTCCTAAACTACATTCATCATGTAAATTTGTATCTACCCTCAACAACAACTATGTCTTTATTTCCAACCAGCTTCAAGTGCAGGGTGCCTACTCCTTTCTCTTTAAATTTGTTCTTTTTTTTAATAAACCAATTTGCACTTCTTTGAGTAGGAGGCATTCCTTTACTCCATTCACTGCTGCGTTGGGTGGCTCCTCATTTTCTTCATTGCTTTCTTTATCCTGATCACAGTTATCACTGGCTCCTTGAGATCCTGGGACTTTTACTGGAAAGTGACCGATTCAGGTTGACCCCCCCCCCCCCCCCCCACCTCCGATAAAGAGAAAGAAGCTGAAGGGACAAAAGAAAGGGAACTCAATATTGAACTTTCAACTTTCTGGCCAAAGTTACATGAAATCTTCTATGATGTTCCGAAACATTCTGTTTTTTTCTCAGTATTGGTTGAAACGGCTTAACTGAAGAATTTTCTTTGTTGATGAAAAAGCAGACGCCTGCTCAGTCAGATGTGCCAAGTGCAACAACTGGTTGTGCCTTGGACTGGTTACCACCATCACTTTCAGAACTACATTCAGTACAGCGTCCATATTTTTGATCACTACTTGACAAAAAGTTTTCATAGTCTTGGCAAATAGGTATAAGATCGCAAAGTGGATGTGTGTCCACAGGTTTCACTATCCAGTACAGTACTGAGCAGTTCAGTGTCGCCAACGGACAAGTTAATTACCTTCGGTAACGCCTTATCTGGTAGAGACATGATCTAGCTGCAGATTCCTTACCTTTGAACTGCCAGGCTGGATCCAGAAGATTTTTCTTAGTAGTACCCGTGCGCACTGGTAGGTGGTGTGAGAAGCTGGGTTTCTGTTTCAGTAACTCCCCCACTTTTTGTCAGACTAGTGACACACTTTGACTTGATGTGACCTGGGTCCCTGCCAATCAGTTTTCCAGGGTCTGTGTTTTTTCCCCCAAACTGTACCCAATTGGCATCTCTGGCCACAGGTCGGCCCCTGTTAAATGGATACCACAGGTACCCAGGGCACTGTGACCAGGGAAGACCTTAAGGGCTGCAGCACTGACTGTGCCACCCTTAGAGGTGCTGTACCATTACACTCACACACTGCCTTTGCAGGATGCATGTCTTGGTGCAGAACAAAGTGAAGAGTCGACATGGCACGCATCCCTGCATGCCATAACTGCAATCCACTGCCCTGGCATAGATCAGTAACGACTCTAGCTGGGTGCCCTATACCAGTGGCGATGGTACAGGTGCATGAGTCCTGTACCCCTACAATGTCTAAGTCCATTCTAAAACATTGCAAGTGCAGTGCTACCATTAAGAATATATGGTGCTGGGAGTTTTTCATTACGAACTCCACAGCACAATCATGGCTGCACTGAAAACAGAAGTTTGGTATCAAACTTCTCAGCAAATTAAACCCACACTGATGCCAGTGTGGGATTTAATGAAAAAAAGCACACAGAGGGCATCTTAGAGATGCCCCCTGAAAAAATTACCTACCACTATTGTCTAGGCTGAGTGGCTGCTTTCAGTTGCCACCACCAGACATTTCTGGACCCCTGGGTGGAGAGCCTGCTGCTCTCGGGGGTATTTTATTGTGTCGAAAATCCAAGAACAGAAGTGAAATATTAACATCTTTTTGTGACATTTGTAATAAAGCTTGAAACATTGAGAGAACATATTTGAACTGGCTGTTGTTGAATGGTTGAACAGATTGATGCTGTGGTGGCGCTGAGTGATGTTGTGGTGCCCCCGAGTGATGCTGTGGTGGTGCTGAGCGATGTTGTATGCTATGCTATGTTTTGTTTTGCTATCCTATGTTTTTTTTCTCTTATGCTATGCTATCTTTTGTTATGCTATGCTGTGTTTTGCTATGCTATGCTTTGTTATGCTATGCTATGCTTTGTTATGCTATGCTATGCTTTGTTATGCTATGCTTTTTTGTGTTTTCTATTATGCTATGCTTGTTTTGCTATGCTATGTTTTGTTATGCTATGCTATGCTTTGTTGTTTTTGGTATGTTATGTTTTGCTATGCTATGTTTTGTTATGCTATTTTTTGTTGTGTTTTGTTAAGCTATGCTATGCTACGTTTTGTTATGCTATGTGTTGTGTTTTGTTATGCTACGTTTTGTTATGTTATGCTTTGTTATGCTATGCTATGTTTTGTTTTGCTATCCTTTGCTTTGTTATGCTATGCTTTGCTATCCTATGCTTTGATTTGTTATGTTATGCTATGCTGTGTTTTGTTATGCTATGCTGTTTTGCTATGCTATGTTTTGCTATGCTTTGTTATGCTATGCTATGTTTTGCTATCCTGTGCTTTGATTTGTTATGCTATGCTGTGTTTTGTTATACTATGCTAAGCTTTGTTGTGTTTTGTTATGCTATGCTATGTTTAATTATGCTGTGCTATGCTTTGTTATGCTGTTCTGTTTTGTTGTTTTGTTATGCAATGCTTTGTTGTGTTTTGTTATGCTATGTTTTGTTATGCTATGCTGTGTTTTTTGTGTTTTGTTATGCTATGTATTGTTATGCTATGCTGTGTTTTTTGTGTTTTGTTATGCTTTGTTTTGTTACGCAATGCTATATTTTGTTATGCTATGTTATGTTATGCTATGTTTTGTTATGCTATGCTGTGTTTTTTGTGTTTTATGCTATGCTTTGTTGTGTTTTGCTATGCTATGCTTTGTTATGCTATGCTATATTTTGTTATGCTATGTTTTGTTGTTTTGTTTTGCTGTGCTGTTTTGCTATGCTGTGCTATGTTTTGTTTTGTTATGCTATGTTTTGTTATGCTATGCTATACTATGTATTCTGTTATGCTATGTTTTATGCTGTGCTTTGTTATGCTATGCTATGTTGTTATGCTATGTTTCGTTGTGTTTTGTTATGCTATGCTTTGTTATGCTATGCTATGTTTTGTTGTGGTATGCTATGTTTTGTTGTGTTATGCTATGTTTTGTTGTGTTATGCTATGTTTTGTTGTGTTATGCTATGCTTTGCTTTGTTATGCT
Organism: Lissotriton vulgaris; assembly: GCF_964263255.1. Classification (NCBI taxonomy): domain Eukaryota; kingdom Metazoa; phylum Chordata; class Amphibia; order Caudata; family Salamandridae; genus Lissotriton; species Lissotriton vulgaris. The sequence continues at coordinate 73,032,849 of NC_141700.1, forward strand.
ATGTTTTGTTATGCAATGCTATGTTTTGTTGTGTTTTGTTATGATATGCCATGCTATGTTTGTTTTGTTATGCTATGCTAGGTTTTGTTTTGCTATATTTTGTTGTATTTTGTTATGCTATGCTATGTTTTGTTATGCTATGCTTTCTTTTGCTATGCTATGTTTTGTTGTGCTATGCTACGCTGTTTTGTTGCGATATGCTATGCTTTGTTATGCTATGCTCTGTTTTGTTATGCTATGTTTTGTTTTGTTATGCTATGTTGTGTTTTTTATGCCATGCTCTGTTTTGTTTTGCTATGCTCTGTTTTGTTTTGCTATGCTATGCTTTGTTATTCACTGCTATGTTTTGTTATGCTATGTTTTGTTGTGTTTTGTTAAGCTATTATTTGTTATGCTAGGTTTTGTTTTGCTATGTTATGCTATGCATTGTTTTGTTATGCTATGCTATGTTTTGTTATGCTATGCTATGCTGTGTTTTGTTATGCTATGCTGTTTTGTTATGATTTGCTTTGTTATGCTATGCTATGTTTTGTGATGCTATGCTATGTTTTGTTGTGTTTTGCTATGCTATGCTTTGTTTTGTTATGCTATGCTATGTTGCGTTTTGCTATGTTATGGTTTGTTGGTGGGGTTGTGTGTGTGTGGGGGGGTTGTGTGTGTGGGGGGTTGTGTGTGTCTGGGGGTTGTGTGTGTGTGGGGGGGGGGTTGTCTGTGTGGGGGGTTGTGTGTGGGGGGGATTGTGTGTGTGTGTGGGGTGGTTGTGTGTATGGGGGTTGTGTGTGTGTGGGGGGGGGTTGTGTGTGTGGGGGTGGGGGTTGTGGGTGTGTGTGGGGGGGTTCTGTATGTGTGTGGCGTTATGTGGGGTTGTGTGTGTGTGTGGGGGGGTTTGTGTGTGGGGTAGCAGAAAGCACAGCAAAAGTGGGACTGGCAGAGTGTAAATTAGACCGCGAGTAGTAAAGTTTTGGTTACACTTGAAACCCCTTCAGCGGCGACAAAAAAGCATTATTAAACTGAACCTGAAAGTGTGGGAGAGAAGGGACGTGAGAAGCAGGGGCACAGAACAAAGATCTAGGGCGAGAAGAGGAGGAGGCAGGGTCGGATTGGGATCACAATTCGGCCCGGGCACTGACGAAAAAAGTGGCCCACATTCAAGAGGCGTGGCCCATATTTAAGGGGCGTGGCCCACATTCAAGGGTCGTGCCCTTTCATGAAACACCATTTGCACAGACAAGGAATGAAAGTGGGAGAATACTGTTCTTGCACACGACACAGGGCCAAGGTGACAATGGCCTACATGCTGAGCAACTAAAACAAATAGCAAGGCCCCTTTTTGTCACCACATTATTCCAGCCCTCCAGCACAGGAGCACCTGAAAAGCAGCAAAGCCCCTGCTATTACTGTAGTATTACCCTTGTACCTGTGTATGGTACCCTTTTGTAACTTGCACAAGTCACTTTTCTCTTGTAACCCACTGTTTGCTACCTCTCACTTTTGTTTGCCATGTATACTTGCACAAGTGCCACCATTGCCTACGTAACGTTTGTTCTTGTGCTGGAGTGTCTGCCATTAATTGCAGTATTTTACCTCTACTTGTATTTTGCACGCTTTTGTAACCTGCACACATATCTCTTTTTCCTCCTGTAATGTATCGTTTGCTCCTCTTGTATTTTGGTTGTTCACTATTGTCACTTTTGATTCATGTAACTTAACGTTTGCTTTTGTAATTTGTCCACTTATAATTTTCTCCTCATGTATTATTGCTGTTCCTAGTGTGAAGCGCTCTGACACCTTTGGGTAAAGTCAGCGCTATATAAAATCGCATAAATAAATAAATAAAACAAAAAAATTCCAAACATCACCAGGCCCCCACAGCAAGACCCATTCTTCCTCGCCCACTATGCCCTGAATGTGAAGGGCTGTGGGCGAGGTGTTAAGACTAACACCGTTTCTGGGCTGCATGGGCGCCAGGGGGCCAAGGTGCAAATGGCTCAAAGGCCTGAGAAACACCTGGCCCCCAGGGAGGCCGATTCTTGCAAACAATCTCCCCTCCCCAGCCCAGCCTCAGCTTGATTGCTTGGCAGGGCAGGGGTGAAGGAGAGGCCACAGCTGACAATCGCTGTCTGGCCGCACAGTGAGGCTGCTTTCATTTTCTCAGTCTCTGTGCACTCTGTGGGCCGTTTTTTTTTCTCCCCTTTCCTAGTCCACTCTGTGGACTGGGACAGGGGAGAAAAAAAACGGCCCACAGAGGGCACTGAGGCACCGGCCCTTCGGCCCATTCCCGAATGCCCGCCTTGCCAATCCGCCCCTGGGAGGAGGAACAGAGGAGCAGAGAAGTGACAGAATGAGATGAAGGGATAAAGAAGAAAATGCAATGACATGGCGAACGAAGGAGAGAGGGGAGCATGTAAAAGGGTCTAAAGGGATGTTAGTAAGAGAGGCAGAGAACAACAGAAGTGAGTGGAAGGCAGAATGTTGAGAGGAGGAGAGAAAATAGAGAAATGTGAGGTGTTAGTGGGAGAAGAAGGGAGGGGACAGAAAGGCAGAAAGAGGAATAAAAATGGAGCACGAGGGGGCTGGAGAGAAATCGTGAAAGGGAATGAAAAGACAAAAATTAAAATGCATGCTAGTATTGGTGCTAGAGCGCGCAGTTTTCCCCAGGTCACCCGAGTTACCAATTCCTTCACACGCACTGGGCCCTTGGCGCGAAAAGAAACCTTTTATTACTCCACTAATTTGTTTGGGTGATCCGGGTGAGGATTTCTCCTCCTGCACGCTGCTAAGAGTAATCAAGCTTGGATTTACCTCTGCTTACCATGTACCCGACTTACCACAGGCACAATTCTTACGACGGACCTGGAGCTATTAGGGAAAATAGTAGACAGGCCTTAACATCAAATACTCTTTATAATCAGAAAACTACTTTCCACAATTCTGTAAAATGACCACAGACACCTGATGAAGTTAACAAAACTTTATATAATAATTCAAAGAGAAGATGCCAAGATAATAAGCGATACACAGAATAATATATCAAACATTAAAATCAACACCAATAGGTAACTTTGCATCAAAAATAAGACCATTAGGATATATGGGAAACTAAAGGTAGAAGTTTTAGAACAAAAACTAGTCACTGCAATTTTATACTAGAACGTAGGATTGGGAATGAGACCTAGAACATGTACTTAACCTAAGTATTTAAGCTATTCTTGCTAAGTTCACTGCAAACCACTAAAGGAAAGGGGAAAAACCGGGAACATGCTATGGTTTTATAAAATCAATGAGTTTCTAAAGGATGGGGAAGAGAAGGAACCAACTAAAATTCAGACACATATAATTGCAATGGCAATAGAGCAATAACACAGGTAAGAATGCTTTTACCAGATCAGATAAAAGGGAGAGAGAGAGAGAGAAAGAGAGATAGAGATACGCAAACCCACAATCAAATAATTACCTAGTTCAGATTGAAGACCAACCCTGGCCACGGGTCAGTTGGGAAGACGGGGACAGGGACCCTCAGAAAAGGAATGCCAGAATGCGAGCAGGTACAGCTCACGGACAGTAAGGACAGGATACCCCTCAGGTTCAGGTCAAGGACTGGGCCTCCCAGGGTACGACCAACACCCACAGCTTCGGACAGCAACGCCTGCGTTACCCCCTCCTGCAAGTAATCCGCCAGAAACCCCGATTGGATTTTCGAATTCCCCAGCAAAGTGCTTCGCCAGCACTTTAGGATTTTCCACCCCTTAGGAGATTGTGGAAAGTATGGACAAAGTGCTCCGCAGCACTTTCAGAATGAGCACCTATTGAGATCGTAGGGTCAGTGACAGGTCTGCTACTCGGACAAGTCGGACAATTTTCCTAAGCTAAACTAGGGCAATTATACGGTTTTGGGGACCCTTAGACCACCCACTAATGTTGCAAGTGACAGTTTCCCACATTGTGATTGGTCAGGAGAGGTGGTGCGGTCATTACCACCTCCTAGAATTCAGTTTTCTCATGTTTAATATTCAATTTTGCACACCCGCCCCCGAGTTCACGTTCCCATGCATGGAATACAGCAGTACAGGACAGTTCACAATAGGTAGCAACAGTATTGCTTTTTCCAAGGTAAGACTCCGTATTCCCAGCGATGTTCCCAGGCGCATTGTGCTTCAGGAGCCAGCTGGCTAGATTTAGCTTCTGCGCGGTTGGAACTTTCTCCGGTCATGTGACGGTGCCCAGCAGAGCTTCAAGTATGGCTCCGCTCATGATTGCCCCAGCCCACAAAGACGCGGTACATGAAAAGTAAGCGAAAACAAATTAAAATCATACATAAAAATGATCGCACTGTATACCAAGATAAAACTTAACCAACCCTTACTTTATAATGACTATAGCATTAAGGATTAGTGCGAAAAGACAGATAGGCTAAAGCAGCTGCAGCAAGCAGAGAGCGTGGTGAGAGACAAGCAGCCATATTTAGCATCAATGCGCATGAGCACAGAATCCCTCCAGAATGCGAGTGCGTCACATCACATGGGTATGACCGACGCATGCGCAGACTGAAATTCGGCAAAGCAGCCATTTTCAGTGCAAGCTTCGTTTTAGTACGAAAAGACAAACAAGCAAGCATCCTGGGGACACCCGCGTGTTGGGAAACCGCTTTATAAATGACGAATAACGAGGTTAATATTATTATGCAGTTTAGACAAGGGTTTTGCATACGAGCAAGGCGTTTTACGGGCAAATCCTTGCTCCATCAATCCCCTCTTTGATGATATTTACTATCATCACTACATGAAGGAAACAGATGCCAACTTTTCTCATTCATCCACATCACTCATCCGAATTTCAACAAATTTGTCGTTGAGTTTTCTTGCAGCTTCTCTATGAGAGTGGTCATTTTTCGCCTTTTTGTAAATTGCACTCTTCAACTCTTCTAATTCTAAATCATCAATATTTCTTTTCACCCCCCTCGGATTTACTGTATATTTCTTTTTGCACTTTTGACATTTGCAGCAGATAAAAATGATTAATACAATCACACCTATTATAACTATTGGCATCAGTATTTTCCACAAAATATTCCTACCTAAGTTAGTAAACCAACTACCTATAGAGGAGAGACCTCCAGTCAGTCTCGTCCAGGCACTGTCAACCTCCAATGGTTTGAGTTCCCTTTCCAAATTAGTTATGTTCTTCACATATTGTTTTAATTCGATACTTTTATCAGGAATGTAGGTGCAACAATGTTGCGCTTTCAGCATTCTACAGACTCCGCCCTTTTTTGCTAATAGGGTGTCAAGGGCAAGACGGTTTTGTAAAACCATTGATCTGATCGCAACCATTTCAGTATTGACCAGTAGGAAACCAGCAGCAGTGTCCGTTGATAACCGGTCCACTACTGTAGACAGTTTGCAGATTCTATGGGTGTTCAGAACTACCCCCATTCCAGGTATCAGTGCACTAAAAATATCACCTATAATTTCACCTACACTTTCGCGCCTACTACGCACTAAGCTATTAGTTTCCTCATCGCTTCCAGCTGCATTATTCACATGGTATATTTTCGGGAAAACAATGCCAAAATAGCAGCTTCCATACCAGTGATCCGGCAATTTGAAATAAGCCTTGTTCCCACATATATAATATATTCCGGGAAACACAGGTTCTGACCCATTTTTGAATCCCCAGCCTCCAATTACCTTATAATTATGTTCACACTCGCTGGAACCGATGAATACATTGTTATAGTACTCTGTCTTTTCCCTATGGATACAAAGTTTCCCCTTTCTTTCAAAATCCAGCAACAAGGCAGGACTGGCTTCGCCTTCTGAGGTGTTATCCATGTGCTAAGCCCACCTAGGGATTCTATCCTTCTCGTCATTTGCCTTCTTCTGAAACTTTTCTCTCCTTCTGTCTGCCATCTTTATAAACATCTTTTCCTGCTCTTGCAGTGAACAGGTCAGATTGTCTTCTCTTGCTTGATCTAAGTCTATGTTACCTATAGTCAGGAAATATTCTCCCATATAGCGGGTCACGTCACTTGTAGTATGTACACGGTTCAAATGTCCTCTAACAGGAAGTTCAGAAAATACTACGTCATCATTTGAATAATAGTACTGCAAGGTGCTTCTATAGAACAAGCTAGCTAATATACTACAGGAGATTCCATAGGTCAAAGGTAGATGGTGGTATGTCACGCCTTCAGCCACTGATGTTGGTAGCTTCATGCAGACATAACAGTCCTCTATTTCCATAGCTTCTACATAATGCACTAACAAGTTAGCAAAAACATTTAGATGCGTCCTGTTTCTCATTTTGTGAAAATGTAGTCCATCCTCATCTGGTGCTTCTAAATTAGGTCGTGTGTGTGTCAGTCCTACTCTTTTGTCGCGTCTTTCTAGTCTTCGTGGTGTTTCTGCAGTCTGTACAACCCCTACATCTACTGCTTCGGGTTCAGTAGGGGACAAGTTTGGATCTCTACTTATCATAAAGGGTAGAAAAACGGTTAGTCCTATCCACATTACTATTAGCATAGCTACACTACACAAGCATATCTTACAACAGGTTTTGAGACACCCACACCGGGATCTCCCAGAGACACTCGGATCAGACATTTTTAGCTTATAGGTGGCTTTTGCTACCCCTCTTCGTTTCTTTGGCCCAAAGGCTCACTTCAGGGCTCTCTCAAGGAGGGTCTTCGTCCGAACTCCGATCAGCAATGGACTCGATGTCACTGTTGCCACTGTGGTTTTGCTCGTCAATTTCTTCCAACACAAAGTACGTCCACTCAGGGCTCCGATACAGTCGGTTCTGTTTCTTTATTCTGTCGCTCTTTCTCAGCGATTTGCCTTGGGCTGCATTTCTTTCACTTTGAGCCCTTTTCCAGTCTTTATCGTTTTCTTCGACTGTCTTTAGTCTGAGCCTTAGTCTTTTGACGTATCGGGGTGCACTTCTTCCTCCGTGCCTCCCAGTGGTTGAGGAGACTTCGCCTTCCTCGTGCACTCTTTTCACTTTTTGATGTGGCACTTCTGTTTCCCTGCCTGTCTGACTAGTTCCAGGTCTTTCGTCTATTTCTTCTGCCTGGTCCCTATTCTGACCCTGCTCAGATTCAAAACGCACTTTCTTCTTATTTCTGATTACTGTTGTTTCCGTTGTCTGAGCACTTTGATCTAGTTCTATCTGTTCCTGTTCATGCTCTTCGATCTCTTCGCTTTCTTCTGCATGAACGTCAGCTCTAACTTCTAACTGTCCCTTTCTCGGCTCCGGAGTTTCAGGAGGAGTCTCGAGGTCTTGATCTGACCCTACTTGGCCTATGTCCTGATCAGGTGTGTTGTGGCTTTCGTTGACCTGACCTTCTTCTTCTATTTCTGACTCACCTGGACTATCCCACTCACTGTCTAAGTAAGAATATTTCCGGGTTCGTATTGGATCATGAACTGGTTCGTCGGCGGGATACCATTCAACGTCTCGACTTGTGCTCGGCAGTTCGATGTCAGCTAGCTCCGGACTTTCTTCCTCGGAAGCCTCTTCAGCTGCGCTGCCTTCAGCTCCAGTCGCGTTTTCTCCAGATACCCGCTTTGTGTGGCTGGCGTGGATCCACTTCGGTACACCAGCACACTTCACAGCAGTGGTAGTGACGAGGATCACTTGTCGTGGCTTTCCCCACCTTGGCTTCAGGCAACTGCTCCGGGTGTGTTTCTTTAACACCACCCAGTCTCCTGGTTGCAGATTGTGTGCTGGATCCTTTGGCCACTCGTCTTCTGTCTCTCCAATCTGCTGAGAGAGAGAACGCACTTGGTCACCCAGCTGCTTGCAGTATTCTATCACCATATCATCAGAAATGCTTAGCAGTTTGTTTCCGGGTACCCATGCCTGGCGCATCACTCTTCCCATCAACACTTCATGGGGACTTAGGCCAGTCTTTCGATTCGGGATACTTCTCAAACTCATCAGCACCAGGGGTAAAGCCTCTATCCAGTTCATTTTTGTGGAATCACACATTTTTCCCAATCTGGACTTCAGGGTGCCATTTATTTGTTCCACTACCCCAGAAGCCTCTGGATGGTAGGCGCAGTGCAATCTTTGCTTCATTTTGAATGCTTTACAGAGTTCCTCTAGGACATCGTTGGCAAAATGCCCACCTTGGTCCGTTTCGATTGTCTCTGGGATCCCATACCTAGGTATCAACTCCCTGAGCAATCATTTTGCTGTGGTGATAGCGTCATTTTTCTTAGCTGGATATGCTTCCACCCACCTGGAGAATAGACATACTATGACTAAGACATATCTATATCCTTTGCATCTGGGCATGGTTATGAAGTCTGCCTGCATTCTAACGAAGGGCCCTACTGCCTTTCCAATAGTGCTCTGCTTTACGACGGTCTTCTTTCCTGCATTGAATTGCTGACACACTAGGCACCTCTGGCAAAGCCTTTCCGCCTGGTTCTTGAACTTTGAATTACAGAATACCTGTTCAAACACCCGACACATCGCATCTCTTCCCATATGTGTTGGCTCATGTATCATTCTGACCATGGGGTCGATCAAACTATCAGGCAGCACAGGCTTCCCAGTCGGATTTACCACCACACCATCTTCTCTCAACTCGCATCTATTTGCGGCCCACCTGCCCTTTTCTTGCCTGTCTGTGGCTTGTTGCAACTCTTTTAATTCGTCCCACGTTGACACATTCTCAAACAACATAAGTTGGCAGCTGGTTCCATCCCACAGGGCAATTTGTAGGGACATATGGTGTCGGGCACAAAACTGTGCAATTTGGTCAGCGTACCTATTACCGGCAGTCACATCATCATTTCCAGATCTGTGAGCCGCACACTTGACCACAGCCAATTCTTTGGGTAATTGGATAGCTTCCAGTAAGTCATGCACCACCTTCCCATTTCGGATAGGTGTGCCTGAGGAAGTCATGAATTCTCTTTGTAACCACAATTGGCCGAAGTCATGAACAACCCCGAAACAGTACTGACTGTCTGTGTAAACAGTAATTCTTTTGTTCTTTCCCCTCTTGCATGCTCGAGTTAACGCGATGAGCTCCGCCACTTGTGCAGATTTCACCTCGCGCATGTAGGATGCCTCGATGGTTCCTGTCAGTGTAACCACAGCATAGGCAGCACTTAGACTTCCACTCTCATGTCTCAAACACGAGCCATCCACGAACATTGTTTTATCCCCGTCAAGTAGCGCTATTTCACGGATGTCTGGACGGGGTTTTGTGCTATATTCAGTTAGATCGATGCAATTATGTTCCCCTTCCTCATCAGAGTCCACATCCAGAGGGACGGGTAACAGTGTCGCAGGGTTTAGGACATTGCACCGGGAAATAGTTACATTTTCAGCACCAATCAAAATTCTCTCATACTTAGTCAGCCGACTAGGTGTGAGGTACTGGGTCTTAGTTCTAGTCAGTAGGATGACAACAGAATGAGGAACATAGACAGTGACGGGATGTCCCATGACAATGCTCTCACTCTGTTCCAGACTGACGCAAGTAGCAGCAACGGCTTTTAAGCAGCCAGGCAGTCCAGCAGCCACTGGATCTAGGGTGGCCGAAAAGTAGGCTACCGGTCTTCTGACTAATCCGTGCTCCTGGGTCAGGACCGAAAGAGCACAATTCTCTCTCGTGTCACAGAACAGCTCAAAGGGCTTAGTGTACTCAGGCATACCCAATGCAGGTGCGGTACATAGACAGTTTCTCAGAGTTACCCAAGCATTCATGCTTTCACTGTCCCAGTGGACGGGGTCTTCCACTCCTTTCTTTGTCATATTTATCAGGGGTCGGGCTAGAGCTGCAAATCCTACAATCCATTGTCTGCAGTAACCCACAACTCCCAAGAACATTCTCACCTCTTTCTGGGTGGTGGGCAGTTCCATTGCTTTAATTATTTTGATCCTTTCGGTAGTGACCTTCCTGATTCCTTTTTCTATCTGGTGCCCCAGATATTTTACTGAGTTTTTACGGAATTGTAATTTGTCAGGCGACACTTTATGTCCTCCTTTTCCTAGGTGATTCAGCAAGGCAATTGTGTCAGTGACACAGTCAGACTGGGTTTTAGATGCCACTAACAGGTCATCTATGTACTGCACCAAAACAGACTCTCTTGGCAGCACTAGGGATTCAAGGCACTTTTTCAGTATCTGGTTGAAAATCGATGGACTTTCGGTGTACCCCTGGGGGACACGATTCCAGACATAGATATGGCTGTCAAATTCAAAACTGAAAAGGAATTTGCTTTCGGGATGCAATGGGATGGAAAAGAATGCGTGGCACAGATCGATGACAGTGAACCATTCTGCATTCCAGGGAATCTGGTATAGTATTACTGCAGGGTTGGGTACAATAGGACAGCAAGGCACAACAATTTGGTTTACCTTGCGCAAATCTTGCACCACCCGGTACTTCCCACTAGGCTTTTTGATCCCAATGATAGGCGAATTACAGGGGCTGCTCAACACTTCTTCTATTATTTCTGCTTCGAGCAGCCTCGTAATTTCAGTCGCTACTCCTGCCTTTACTTCTGCACTCATTTTGTACTGTCTGGTTTTCGGGTATACAGCATTAGTTTTTATTGCTATTTTAACTGGGTCCACATTTGCCATCAGGCCTACATCTTTTCCTGTGAAATCCCACACTTCTGGTACCACTCTTAGCTGGAGTTCCTCAGGTAAATCCTCAATTGTCAAAGGCTTGATATCAGCATCTTGTCTGACTAACATCAGTTTGTACAGGCCATCTTCATCGGGGGTCTGAATTTCAACGCCATTTGGTGTGCAGTAAATGGTACAACGCATCTTGCACAACAAATCACGTCCTAGTAGGTTTACAGGACTGGAATCACAGACCACAAATCTGTGCATTTCCTTGAAATTTCCTATAGAAATCTCCATTGGTTCAGTTACAGGGGTACTTATTATCTGATTCGAGACTACCACTACTTGGATTGCTTCTCCCGAGAGGGGTAGGTTAGGAACATCCACTGTTCTTACAGTAGATCTGGTAGCACCAGTGTCCAACAGAAAGGTGACGTCTTTTCCCTCTACCTTTCCTTCAATGTATGGTCCAGTCTGGTCTACCGGTAAGGAGGCGCCAAGTACGCACTCCTCATCCTCCCCTCTCAGGCCCCGTCAATCTTGATCTTCACAAAGGAAGGTATCATTTAGCAAGTACTGTGGAATGACTGCATTTCTTTCACTCTCAACCTCCCATACTTCCGCCCTCTCATTCTGCTGACCCTGACTCTTAAAATTCTGTCTAGGAGCGCGGGGTACTGGAGGTAATTTTACCTGTTGCTGGGTTTTTCTTGTCCCCTCTTTCGGCACCTGTGGATTTAAACCATTTACAGGGGCATTACCGGCCTGTAGGTGTGGACACTCGTCTCTCCAATGCCCCATCTGGCCGCACCCATGGCACGGAAACTTTTTCATGGCCTCTTCACGACTCATTTTAGGTCTGGGCTTTCCTCCCCCCCCAGAATTGGTATTCGGAACATTATTATCAGAAGTCATTTTACTTAACTGTTTTTCTTGCTGTTCAGCTAATTTTACCTGTGCCCACATCACTTTCTCCTTGAGGGCTTTCTTTTTATTTTCGATTTCATCTTCGCAGTATTTTGCATATTTCAGGACATCATCTATGGGTTTTCCCTGCCAACTGATTTTGTTATCTCGAATCCATTGTGAGATTTCAGGCCTTAATCCTAGCACAAACCTATAACTGAAATGCGTCATGTCTTTCATGTCTACATTATCGATACCACTGTAAGTTTTGAATACCTGCAGTAACCTTTCATAAAATGAATGCACCGTTTCATCACGTTCTTGGGTGGTTCTATCTATACGGGTCCAATCTGTCTCCTTTGCTGGCACCTTTTTCTTAAGGTACTGTATGACCTGGTCATATTTCCTCATTACATCCGGTGAAGGGGCTCCCGTTTTCTCATCTCTGGGATATTCATCATTAGGCCAATCAATTTCTATCTTACATTCTGTCCACAGATCTACAGGGACCACAATGTCGAAAAACCCATCCAGGTCTTTCAGCAGGCATTTCTGAACTTTTATGAAACGTTCTACCTGTCTGTACCAGTCAACTGGTTTCTCACGTAATTTCGGGAAGTCGTTTGTAAATGACACAATGTCTTGTCTGGACCAAGGGACATGGACATATTTTCCTCCCGGGACCTCTCTCATGGGGCACAATTTTTCTGTTGGGGTTACTTCCTTTAATACGAATTCTGAAGTTACGGACCCAGCCCTGCTGCCTTCCTTTTTCTTTGCCCACCTTGTTCTCCATTTCCCCACTTTGCCCCATTTCTGCAGGATTTTCAACAACTCTCTTACTTGGATCTGCTTTCCCATCACATTCAGGCTTTCTAAATCCTTGTCTGAGAAGTCTACTCTGTAAGGTTTCTGAAGAATTTTGGAGCGACTAACATCAACTCCCATTTCCGTGGCGGCATCCATTATCTTTTCATGGAGCACTCTAGCACTCCGGGTAAGATTTTTACTGATGAATAGTAACTCTTCTTCATTATACGAGCTCAGGCGCTCAACTCCCACGTTCCCAGCCATCATTTCTTCTATTTCTATTCTTAATTTATATATTTCCAATGCTTTAGGTTGGGGAGTGGTCTCCTTCTCTATCTCCTTTGTCCATCTGTCTAATTCTTCAGGGGAAACTAAAGAGGCGTTCCTAATTCCAGTTGCACTTTCAATCACCACTTCCTTTTGTCTGGGCTGACTTCTTGTCCCTACTACACTGGCCCTTGACTCCCTTATGGGCAGATCCATCAAACTTCCAGATTCACACTCACTTTCCTGATCCTCATCTATGAATACTTCCTTCCTCGGCGTCTGGAAGCTAGGAGTAGGCAGTATTGGGGTGATAACAGGAGGAAGGGGACTAGTCAGGTCATTTTTATACATTGGGATAGCAGGACCAATAGTTACCGGAATGGTCAAGGAATCAGGATGGGGATGCATCTGGGCAATGGTTCTGACTAATTCCTCTCGCTGTTTAGTCAGGGCTTCTCTCTCTTTTTCCTGCAACCCCCTTTCAGCAGAATTGCCATGCAATACCTGAGGTACTAGGGACGGATAAATACTCGGGGCAGTCGGGGCAACCAATCGAGGGGGACTTTCCCCGAATGGCTGATAATTCGGGACTGTGGATTTAGGTCTGCAAAACCCATCCCTTCCACTATGTTTACTGCTTGTAGCTGTCCCGTCTGTATCACTATCCCTCCTACTTCGGGGGTAATTTGTAAAGGGATTTTGAGAATGCACCGGTTCTGATTCTGCTACATAGGGAGGTGGATTCTTCATTAACAAGTCTTCCAGGTGTTCATCTTCTATGTCCCCCATAGGTGCTAGGTGATGGGTCTTTTCTTTACTTTTTCCTCTTTTCTCCTCTAATACCCCCATCATGGGGAACAGCCCTTCAGTTAACATAGACTGCCTCCACTGTTTCATTTTCTGCTCTTTGGTTGGCGTTGGAAGTCTGGGATACCACTTACTCACTCCCTTATCCATTCGGGGTTTGTCTCGCTCTGCAGCCTCTATCTCCCATTCCTCCAAAGCTTCGTACTGGGTCAACCTAGGTCTAGGGTGTAATTCATTCATGCGGGTCCTTAAGTTAAACAGGATCCGACCATTAAATGTACCTTCAACAGGGAATGCTAGGACTCCGTCATCTACAGTATACTTTGCCCAATTTTCTAGCCAGACACAAGTGTGATACCCTTTATCAAACAACATGAAAGAGGCAGGGGTATTTGGTGGGGGAATGAGTACACCTTCCCTCGTTCTAATGGGCTTGTCAGTTTTGAAAAAATTCTTTACTTTATCCGAGAATGACAATTTTCTCTTTATTCCATACATCATGTGCGGTCTACCTCGTATAAGCTGATCCTTATGAAATCCTAGGTACTTTGGATTCGGTATGAAATCTGGATACCACATGCAACTCTCCAGACTCGCTTCTAACTCGGCTTGATTAATTTTGTTTACTTTCGTGCTTCCAATGCTAGCGCGACTTTTATTTCGCACCACCCAATCAGGTCAGAGAATACAACTACGGTTAACCAATGGGTGCGCGGCCTTTTCGCAAGACAGAGTCTCACGCTTCGGCACTCACCCCTTCTTTACAAATTCAGCTCCGCTACCCACCCGCTGTTTTGACCAATACCAGCGCGGCACGGAGTGACGTCAGAGCAGCTCTCCGACTGACTCCCTCCTTCACAAGGTAACGGAAACTTTTTACTCTCTCTAAAGTGCGAGTGCAAGTTTTAGTCAACAACACACAACGTTTGCCACTATGTCTGAGTGTTCTAAAGAGAGAAAAGACTTTTCTTTCGCTTCTAGTAAACCACTTCTGTCTACTTTTCATTCACTCTGGATAGACTTCTTTGCCTGTCCCTTCACACTAGTAACATAGAACCCATTATTCTTCTGGCTCATCCACCTTAGTCGGGGATATGTACTGAGCCAGGATTTCACCAGCGAACTATTTTACTTACCAGACAAGCCTCGGAGACCCTACTACTCCTTCCGTATGCGACCCTTACTAGGTGATATCGCAATGAAAGTTTTATAATGGACTCGTAGCTATCATTCACTCCAGAAACAAAGGTCCTAATTAGTGCTTCCAGTTACTCCTTTAACCCTGCACTAATGATTCAAACTTAGTGACTTCAACAGCTAACCGGATTCTACTCACCGTTTAGCTAAAATACTTCCCCGGGGATTCGGACTACACTGAACATTTACAAACAATTCTGGGTTAATTCAACATGCAATATTTATAGCAGCAATGCAAAATCATGCACATTTATATATAAAAAACATATTTCAAAATTTTTGTAAAAATACAGTAACAATCAGCAGCACGTTTTTATATTCACGGTTTGTTTATGACTATCCTGTCTACCTAATCTAACTAGTCCAAACCATCCTCTGGCTGCCAGAAATTACTGCTAGAGCGCGCAGTTTTCCCCAGGTCACCCGAGTTACCAATTCCTTCACACGCACTGGGCCCTTGGCGCGAAAAGAAACCTTTTATTACTCCACTAATTTGTTTGGGTGATCCGGGTGAGGATTTCTCCTCCTGCACGCTGCTAAGAGTAATCAAGCTTGGATTTACCTCTGCTTACCATGTACCCGACTTACCACAGGCACAATTCTTACGACGGACCTGGAGCTATTAGGGAAAATAGTAGACAGGCCTTAACATCAAATACTCTTTATAATCAGAAAACTACTTTCCACAATTCTGTAAAATGACCACAGACACCTGATGAAGTTAACAAAACTTTATATAATAATTCAAAGAGAAGATGCCAAGATAATAAGCGATACACAGAATAATATATCAAACATTAAAATCAACACCAATAGGTAACTTTGCATCAAAAATAAGACCATTAGGATATATGGGAAACTAAAGGTAGAAGTTTTAGAACAAAAACTAGTCACTGCAATTTTATACTAGAACGTAGGATTGGGAATGAGACCTAGAACATGTACTTAACCTAAGTATTTAAGCTATTCTTGCTAAGTTCACTGCAAACCACTAAAGGAAAGGGGAAAAACCGGGAACATGCTATGGTTTTATAAAATCAATGAGTTTCTAAAGGATGGGGAAGAGAAGGAACCAACTAAAATTCAGACACATATAATTGCAATGGCAATAGAGCAATAACACAGGTAAGAATGCTTTTACCAGATCAGATAAAAGGGAGAGAGAGAGAGAGAAAGAGAGATAGAGATACGCAAACCCACAATCAAATAATTACCTAGTTCAGATTGAAGACCAACCCTGGCCACGGGTCAGTTGGGAAGACGGGGACAGGGACCCTCAGAAAAGGAATGCCAGAATGCGAGCAGGTACAGCTCACGGACAGTAAGGACAGGATACCCCTCAGGTTCAGGTCAAGGACTGGGCCTCCCAGGGTACGACCAACACCCACAGCTTCGGACAGCAACGCCTGCGTTACCCCCTCCTGCAAGTAATCCGCCAGAAACCCCGATTGGATTTTCGAATTCCCCAGCAAAGTGCTTCGCCAGCACTTTAGGATTTTCCACCCCTTAGGAGATTGTGGAAAGTATGGACAAAGTGCTCCGCAGCACTTTCAGAATGAGCACCTATTGAGATCGTAGGGTCAGTGACAGGTCTGCTACTCGGACAAGTCGGACAATTTTCCTAAGCTAAACTAGGGCAATTATACGGTTTTGGGGACCCTTAGACCACCCACTAATGTTGCAAGTGACAGTTTCCCACATTGTGATTGGTCAGGAGAGGTGGTGCGGTCATTACCACCTCCTAGAATTCAGTTTTCTCATGTTTAATATTCAATTTTGCACACCCGCCCCCGAGTTCACGTTCCCATGCATGGAATACAGCAGTACAGGACAGTTCACAATAGGTAGCAACAGTATTGCTTTTTCCAAGGTAAGACTCCGTATTCCCAGCGATGTTCCCAGGCGCATTGTGCTTCAGGAGCCAGCTGGCTAGATTTAGCTTCTGCGCGGTTGGAACTTTCTCCGGTCATGTGACGGTGCCCAGCAGAGCTTCAAGTATGGCTCCGCTCATGATTGCCCCAGCCCACAAAGACGCGGTACATGAAAAGTAAGCGAAAACAAATTAAAATCATACATAAAAATGATCGCACTGTATACCAAGATAAAACTTAACCAACCCTTACTTTATAATGACTATAGCATTAAGGATTAGTGCGAAAAGACAGATAGGCTAAAGCAGCTGCAGCAAGCAGAGAGCGTGGTGAGAGACAAGCAGCCATATTTAGCATCAATGCGCATGAGCACAGAATCCCTCCAGAATGCGAGTGCGTCACATCACATGGGTATGACCGACGCATGCGCAGACTGAAATTCGGCAAAGCAGCCATTTTCAGTGCAAGCTTCGTTTTAGTACGAAAAGACAAACAAGCAAGCATCCTGGGGACACCCGCGTGTTGGGAAACCGCTTTATAAATGACGAATAACGAGGTTAATATTATTATGCAGTTTAGACAAGGGTTTTGCATACGAGCAAGGCGTTTTACGGGCAAATCCTTGCTCCATCAATGGCATTAGTTATAGCTAATATATAATGGCATATACCTAATAGATTAGCAGTTTGCTGATAAGTAAAATAGAGTATGGTATCTTGGTATTTGATAGTAGTAATGGAGAGGAAATAGCGGCGGGCACGTTGTGGTAGTGTAGTAGCAGTGATAGTGTAGATAGAGCTGAGGGGCACAATTTAATAGTGTGATAATAGTAATGGCGTGGATAAAGCTGAACGGTCCAATGTTGCAGTGTGATAGCAGGGATAATTGCGGTAGAGCAGAAGAGCCAGCAGTAGAAGTGGGCAGGGACGGAAGGGCACGGCGTGCCCCTACTTCTTTAAAAATTATTTCAGTCCGTTCCCCTACTTCTTTCTTTCAAAAAAGCATCCCAGGACGGCAAGAATAGTCCTACTTAAAACGATAACTTTTTTTCCAGCTTCCAGGGGCTGCTCGCACTTCTCTGTTGAACTCCAGAGGCTGCAGCAGCCCCTCCCTGAGCTAGCACAGACTGCGGGCAGGCCCATTGTCATTCCGATTGAGGCTGATTATCCCTTTGGAATGACAATGCGCCCGCCCGCTGCCTGCCGTTAGCATATGCCAGTGCGATCTGCATGAGGTGTCACTGGTATCTGGGTGCAGGCCATGGCTCGTTGTGCAACAAATATACCAATGTACACTCAACTGTGATTGGAACCAAAACAAGGCTTGTTTTCCAGTGCCTCTGTAGGCAGGCAAGAGATTGAGAGCGAAAAGGGTAATAAATCAACTCATAACCAAGAACAAATATTGGGAATTTCTGCTGTGTGTATATGTGCTGTGGTGTGTATGCTGCTGCTGTGTGTGCTTGGTGTGTCTGTGTGTGTGTGTGCGCTGTGTACCTTTGTATGTGTGTGTTTTTATTTTGTGTAACATGATTGCATGTGTTGTGTTTATATGTGTGCACATTCATGTTTTTATTGTGGGTGTATTTGCGTTGTTTATGTTGTGGTTTGTGTGGATTGTGTGCATTTGTGTGTGTGCGTAGCACATTATACAATGGTACAAAATGATGTGGTCCTCCTTCTGCCCCCACCTTCCTCTTCACCAGCATCAAGCTATGAATATTGAACATCGACCAACTTTTGCTCCTTCTGCTCCCAGGGCTCCACTGCTTCCTTCCCTTTTCTGTGGGCACTGCTCAATCTTAACCCCTTCGCTGCGGATGACAAAGCCAGCTCGTCATGGGCGTTACCTGCGCTGCGCGCATGACGAGCTGGCTTTGTCACAAAAGCCGCGATTTTCAAATTTCAGCGCACAGCGGGAAAACCCGCTAGCGCGCATGCGGTTAAATGCCCCTTTCACGCAGCATGAATGAACTTCCTTTTCCCAAAAATAACTTTGTATTGATGGGGAGAAAAAAGGCATGTTGCTTGGCAAGGAAGGACAGACAATTGGGACAAAATGAAGAGGTTTCTGTTTTCATTATGAGCATTTCGCTCCTTTATTCTCGGTTGTTTATACATTCCCAGCACAATGATGCCTCTTTGCAGTAATATGCTTTCCCTTTTACACTAGGAACATTCTCATGCCCTCAGATCATGACCATGTCAATAAAATACTAAATGTGGGTATAATGTCGATTTGCATTCGCGAAAACGCTCAAGGTACACATATACAGGCAAATAAAATATTCGGCTAATACGAATTTATCATTGGCATGAGGAAAACCAGAGTATACCTGTGAAAGGAAAAAACGAGAAGCAGACGATAATATTGATCAAAGTAGGCGCAGCGCTAGCCCTAAACTATAAAGTGCAGCGCCCGTGCATTTTTTAGAAATGTGCATGGCAGCCCATGAATGGGGCGCCATGTTGATAGATAAAAAAAAGAAGAAAATAACATGAAACCGGGTGCAGTGCTTGGAGCTGTTGTGATAAAATCCTGCAAGCACAAAACAGAATAAATAGTTCCAAACGAAAGACCTAGACACTGTACTGCGTAACAAAACCGTAGTTGGTCGGTGCTGCTTCCGATACAACGGAAGTGATGTATCGGAACAACCAACCTATTCAGAGCTAAGAAAGAAGAGCATTGGAGGAGTTAGCCAACGGCAAGCAGTAGGCGGGATTTCACGCTAGTATACTGCTTAATCCAGGTCTTGCAACAGTGCATGCGCTGTCTGGCCTCGACCTAAAAAAGTATCTGTACGTTGCCGAACATAAGTGGCAGCCCTCGCATATGTCTAACTCGAAGTCAACGGTATGGACTCAGTGCTGCTACCAAGGCTGTTCCTGCTAGAAGGTTACCTTCGGAAAGTCAAAAATGTAAAGTCCAAATGCAAAAACACTCTACGAAGTAGGACTCAACCCTACTACACGACTGTTCAAAGAGAAGGTACATGGGCGCCACAATGTCACGTCAGTCTACCTTAAGGATCTTGGTCGTGAAGCCGATTCCCCAGCTGATTCCGATGTGCCCCGAGTTTTCTGGGCTATCGATAATGACTCAACAAATTGATGCCTTAATGAAGGCTATGCTTCAGATTTTTGGCACCCTCTGTTTGGCATGCATTCAGACCCCAAGGAACATCAGGAGCCTCCAGTTGAGTTTCTGTCAGCAGATTTGTCTTCAGCAGCAACTGACATTTTGGGAGCCACGTCAGACCACGTACTAACTTTATTAAAAACACCAAATCCTTCTCCAAGACCTGCACCGGGCTATCATGAACGACTCTGGTGCCTTTGTGGCCAGCGTCGGGAGAGAATCTGGTGCTATTTCTGATGTCAAACACTGTACTACTGATTCCAGTTCGATTCAGCCGATGTCACAATTTAAGATTTCAAAAGAGCTCTTCATACAGCTTGACTCTGAACCAGTGTATGTACCAAGGGGGACGCAACAGCAGAGGCTTTATTATCTTTTTTGGCTCTCATTCCGTGCCCCAAGAGGGAGATTATGATGGGGATGTTTTTGATAGGCACTCGGTCAAAGTCCTTTTTCTGCTCACAGATAGATAGGGAGGTGTCCAGGCATCACAGACCAGTTACTGACAATCCTGTTTTTTTTTCACTAAACATACTACTCCAGAGGAGAGGCTTCAGTCAGCAAGAAGAATCGTATTTCATTCCCTACAACTCCTCTGGACTGGGTGAATTGGGAGCCTGAAATGAAAGCAGCTCTCCGAAAACATATGTTATCTTCTGCTAGCCAGGCATTGACATCAGTCAATGTGGTTTGTTTATAAGGTTGCTACACGCATGTTCTCTGGGACATGGCCATTGGAATCTTACTAGGGGTCTTGGAAAACCTTAGGACCTTTCTTGCTCAGACGAATCATTGCTGACGAGACGCAGGCAAGTATATGATTCATGCCGTCCTAGATACTTCTGATAACTGACGCTCTTGAAATGTTTTCTTGTAGCTGATGTAATTTGTAACTGATGTAATTTTGTGGAACCTTATGTAAAGCGCTCTGATACCTCCGGGTCTAGCCAGCGCTATATAAAACTCAAAATAATAAAAATAAATAAAATCCTAGTTAGTGATTACAGAGCTTTCCCCAAGCAGAGTACTGTGGGGAACTTGCCACCTTGTGTAATTTGAAAATACAAGAAATACCTTGCGGTCAACTCATAAAAGAACAAAGAATAACTGACGACTGCCTAGACTGATCAAAGAAATATGCAAAATTTGTACGGATTCCCATCACTCACCGATCCCGGAGACATGCTTCATCATCTGGGTCTCCTTTATAGGGCTAACACTCCACCCTAGTGATGGAGGAGCCCAAGGATGTTTTCAAAGTATTATTCAGTACAGATGCGAGCAAGTATGATGTAAAGAGTGTATGGGAAAAAAAATGTGCAGTGCAAATGCTGTGATGTGAGTATAAAATTGAAGCGGAATCAGACTGCAACTTTATTCGTGTCTGATCCGAACAAACATTAAAAACAGTGCAAAAAGGTCGGATTCAATAAATAACCGACCATTCAAAAGAGTTGGTCAACATGTTTCAGCACAAACAGGTAGAAATAAACCTAGTGCTTTCATCAGGACCTCTTGAATATAGAATGCTACTGCAATTCAACACAGTAATGTGAAAAATAATAAACAGAAAAGGATAGGCTGTGAGTATATCTTCTCACACTCAAGATTCCTCTTGGGAAGATCTATAGGAGATATAAGAGGTACATAATACAGTCTTGGATCACAGTTTAAATTGTCTTTGGAAAATCTATGTGGCTATAATTTGCCAGCAGATGCACTCGAAATAGTGAAAAACACACTCCAATGAGCCTTACCTCAAGGGTATGAGGAAGAGCCTCACTTCACCTGGCAACAGCTCAGGGAGAAGGAGGCACCACTCTGGAGAGGAGACAAAAACACCAATACTCACTTTGTATGGTGTATCAACTCCTCTTAACATTAAAAACACAACCATAGTGCCCACATATAAAGTAAAAACCTTCATCGCTCAAAAAAACTCCCTCTCTCTTTTTGTGCAACACATCAACCATTGTATATTATTGTGGTGATGTGTAGCATCAGCATAATTACAGAATGGAACATAATCGACATCCATATGCTGTTACTAGAGCCCCATATGCCATGAGTTTTCAGTTAAAGATTCATTCATCGCCTATTTAATGCCCAAAAAAAGGGGGGTGCCTATAGAGATGCCATAATGCAGCAACACATCTCACTGCCCAGTTTCAATGAGCACGTGTGATACATGCACTCATTACTACATTATCTTGGCCTGAGAAGTTAAAAATGGGCATAGTATAACACTATACTCATATGCCCATTCATCGAGGTGTGTGCAAGGAATAACCTCCATTGTGCACAGCAAAGCCACACTAGCCACGATTATAATGAAGGCTACAACTAACCAAAGTACTGATCTGGCCGAAAGAGTGGCAAGAAAATGGCAAAAACAAAGCATGCACTCACCTAACCGTCGGTACCTCGGACGGTCATCCAAGCCGCCGGGGAGGTACCGATCGGGAGGAGTTGGGTGTTTATAAAGTGTCCCATTACTCAAAACTCCTAGCTCTCACTTCCTCGTAGTCCCGCAAGTCGCGCGAGATTACGAGCGAGATAATGCGCGAAAAACTACCACAGGTCCCTAAGTCTCATGGGAAATGTAGTCCCTTGATTCAATCTTCGTCGAAAAAGGCTCATAAGGAATTTTAGGAAGCTACCTGACAAGGCATTAAGATGTTGTGAAAGGATTGTTATATAAAATTACAGGTAAATTGCTCAAAATCACCCCTGAATTTTCAAGGCTGACCCGATCTCGACCTAAATCTCGCGAGACCACGCAAGCAACTACAAAAAATGCCTAGAGTGTTGGGGCATGTAGTTTATTCAGTGCAATATATTAAGCTACCTGTCAGTTGTAGTAAAGTAAACAAAACGCCAAGGGGTTATGTGTGATAACACCATTGGTAATGGTAAAACGCCCTACGTGTTGTTATATGGAACATCTACTCTGGAAACAAGCCCAAAGATTGTATAATATAAACAGCATATTCCACAGGCAAACAGCTACAGTATTGCTCATAACCCTTCCTGAAAGAAAAAGACTTGTAGTCTAATAATAATATAAACTGGACCAAGGAATAGCATCATTCAGTCCCACAGTGTGACTTTTTAACCTGAACACCCATTTCTGTTCCCTGAGTAGGAGGAATTTGGATATATCAGAAATATGTTGTGGGATGAATGGTTGTTCTAATATGGTCCAAGCCATATCTTCAGGTCGATGATTGAGTTCTAGATAATGTGTTGTGAGGCGTGTTGCCTGTTTCTTGAACCTCACAGTGCTTATGTGTTCCATGATCCTCATCTTAATCCTACGGGAAGTCATCCCTACATATTTCAAATTGCAGGGGCAGGTGATTAGATACACTACCCTTTCACTATTACAGTTGGTAACGTTTTTTTGTACCCATGGACGATCGGTCCCGATGTCCACTGTCTTAGATTTCTTAGTTAAGGGGCACAACTTGCATGTGCCGCAAGGGAAGTGACCCTGAATTGGTGGTAGGTAGACCCCATATTGTATCTGGCACTTGAGGGACTAAACTGCGTGGTCTGGTATGGACTAATTTTTCTCGCAGGTGGTTGTTCCTTTTGAACGCGAACTGGGGAGCGGGTAGACTGTCCCATCCCACATTCAGTATTTTCCAATGTCGGCGTACGATTTTCTTGATGTCATTAGACGCCGTACTGAATGTGTTAACAAATGTTAGTCTAGATGTAGTCTCCTTTGTAGTTTTGGGTTCCAAAAGGCTGTCACGATTATTGTTGCTCGCGCGTTTAGCTGCGTGCTGAGCTAACTTAACCGGGTAATCTCTTTCTACTAAATGGCTAAATGGGACGTGAGAGTGTTCGCATGTTTCTTGAAAGTGTCTTTTGTAGAGCAATTCCTGCACAACCACAGGAATTGAATATACGGTAGATTGTCTTTCATTGTTACTGGATGGTGGCTTTTGAAGCTTAGCAAAGAGTTCCTGGCCATAGGCTTAGTATATACCTCTGTCTGGAGGCCATTGGGGGAAGCAACGATAAGGAGATCTAAAAATGACAGTTTATGTTTGTCAACCTCAACCGTGAAATTCAAAAAGTTATTCCGACTGTTGAGCCAGACAAGAAACGTATTCACACTTGTTACATCGCCTGGCCAGATGACCAAGATATCATCGATGTAACGTCTCCACAGACGTATCGACTCTCGATGAGGGTTAGTTTGACTCAATACATGCTCCTGTTCAAACCCATGAACGTAAAGATTCGCCAAACTCGGAGCAAAAATGCTTCCCATGCTCGTACCTGCGGTTTGGAGGTAGATGGTATCTTCGAATCTAAAGAAGTTATCTTTCATAGCGATTTGCGCACAGGCCATGATAAAGTGCACTGGCGTAATTGAGTCAAGATGACGTTGTGCCAAAAGTGTGTTGACTGTGTCTAATGTCTCATCTTGTGGTATGGACGTGTATAATGACTCCAAGTCAAATGAGACAAGGAGATCTGTCTCATAGTCATATTCAATGTCAGGTAGTAACCTCAACACGTCCTTTGTATCCTGCAGAAAGGTAGGCATATCTCTCACCATTGGGTTAAGAAAATAATCCACAAATGTGGACAGAGGTTCTAAAAGTGACCCAATACCGGATATAATTGGCCGGCCCACTGGTGGTCTAGTGGCCTTATGAACCTTAGGGAGAACATAGAAATAAGGCATCACTGGATGCTTAGCTTGTAAAAAAAAACCTTCTTGTGCAGTAATCCAGCCTTCACTGAGAGCTTCTTCCACCAGAGTAGAGATGTTATTTTTTATTCTTTCAGTAGGGTCTTCCTTCAAAGGGCGATACTCTGTGTGTTGACCGCAGGGTATTTCTTGTATTTTCTGATTAGCCAGTATTGGGGCTGTATATCCTGCCGAGTCGGTAAACCTTGGCCTCTGACCCTACTCCAATTTTGATGTGTCTTGACCTTGTGTAATTTGTCAATGTTGTACACAGAGTGCACTGGGCAGGAGCAGCGTGGGAAAGAAGAGGTGACTGGGCAGGAGAGTTGACTGGGCAGGAGAGGTGACTGGGCAGGAGAGGCGACAGGGCAGGAGAGGCGACAGGGCAGGAGAGGCGACAGGGCAGGAGAGGCGACTGGGCAGGAGAGACGACTGGGCAGGAGAGGTGACTGGGCAGGAGAGGTGACCGGGCAGGAGAGGTGACCGGGCAGGAGAGGTAAGCGGGCAGGAGAGGTGAGCGGGCAGGAGCAGTGAACGGGCAGGAGCAGTGACGGGGCTGGGGAAGTGACGGGGCAGGAGAAATGACAGGGAGGAGCGGTGACAGGATAGGAGAAGTGACCTGGCAGGAGAAAGTGACAGGGCAGGAGAAGTGACTTGTACTTATGTTCCTTGTCTATTTATTTATATAGTATTGCATGACATCTACTGATGGGTTTGCAAAGCATATCTGTTGCCCCAAATTTTTGTCCTGAATTTTGACCCCTTGTCCTGAACTCTTACATTCACTATCCTGAATTTGCACCCATGCCAGTTGGCCACCCTAGTCTGGTGTGCCCACAACCTCCTCCCTCTTCCCTTCTATCTACAGGCACACAAACTAGTTTATTTTAACAAACTGACTACACTGAACTGAGTACCTGTGCGCCCTAAACTGGAAACACATTGAATAACACAAGAGACTTGGGATTAGACAGTGCCGCCAAATCTGGGACTAGTAGAAAGGCCATGAAGAGGCAGAACACACGGCTCCTATTCTAAAGAGCTGGGTGATCCTCTGCCTTGACAAAGCACCGTCTGGGTCACACTGCTTCCAATCCACTTATGGCAAGTGTGTCTCTGAACCAGCGAGAGCTTAGCCTCTGGCACAACACAGCCTCAGCAAGGGTTTGGCTGGGAGTTTCCCCGGCCTGGACGTAAACCCATCACTGCACAATACAACTTCTCTTCAACTCAAAGTCACAGGACTGCAGATGCCATGAATGCATTCTGCCTTTACTTCTGTTCTGTTCGGCATGGCCCTAAAAAATTTACAAAATTGGATAGAAGTTAAAAAAACATTATATTGCTTGTTAGAACGATTATGTTAAAGGTGCAAACTTTAAAACATCTGCCAAAAGATTATGCATAGTTAAGCACAGGCAGGAATTGTACAGGAAGATCAAAATGGTAAGTGGTCCTGTGTGAGGGTCCTTATGAATAATGGTTGGTTGAAAGCTTTTATTCGATATGCAAGATATCTTGAAAGCATACATACATATAAAACCAGCATTTCAAAACAGTAAATAGGTATGTCAACATTTAAATGCTAAGACAATAAAAATAGGATATGACCCTAGATAAATTAGCTAAAAGGTGTATTAAATTGAAATTGACAGTCTCTTGCAGCGAATCAACCATGAGCATTTTAAAAATGTGGAAACACCACAAACAATTGGAGGGGAGGTATCAGTCAATAAAATACGTAGTGCAACCAAATGCCTACGTGTTCCCAGGCGTCTAAAAAGCGGTTTAAGCCAATATCTCCTAGGATTAATATAGTCCGGGCACTCAAAAAAAATGTGTGCTACCGTTTCTGGCCTAGATGGACAAAGGGCACAGAAGGGCGATAAATGAACACCGGATTTCCATTTTGACACAAAGGCCCCGATCGGGAGGGTGCCTACCCTGAGCTTAAAGTACAGAGCCCTATCAACTGGTAAGGTGATTAAATCCAGGTAGGGTTCGTAGGCTACCACGTCCTTTATTTCCAAAAATGCTGCAGTCGAGTTACAGTGGTTTGGGTTCCCGATAAGTTTGCCAGAGACCCAGTCCCAATAAAGTTTTTTGAGGTCAGCCTTTGGTGGAGCAGATTTTGTAGTCCAACAGCCCCCCAGGCCCAGCTCACCCAAGAGATTTTTGGTGTCCCTCAGCCACTTAATCTTGGCCCAGCCTCCCATGCTCATTACCTCTGCCAAGCCGTCGGCATAAGATTTTAACTCCGGGACCCTCCATATGCGGGACCAAAGGAGCAGTGGTCGAAGGCAAGCCTGGTCTTTAATGCTCTTGCAACCCACGTCCAAGAGCACCGGGACTGTCGGGGTGCTCGAGGGGAGGGCTAGGAGGTCCTTCAATAATAATATTAATGTGCTTACCTCAGAGGTCTACCCAGATACCTTCTTTTGTGTACCAAACATGCTCATGTGTGTCATTCAGGCAGGAACCCAATTCAAAGGATATTCAGGAAGAATCTGTATCTTACACTAACAGTGATCCATATCTAATAAGTATACATATCTGCAGTATTGCATTGAAAAGGGTAACTATGCCGGACTGGCCATTCCAGGCATCAGGCGTTTCCCAGGGCTACTGGAAGGGTAGGGGCCAGTTTAGTTTGGGAGGACCGGTTTTGTACAAGTGCAGGAGTTTTAAAAACACAGCAAACTTCTTTGTATATTCAGCAGGTTTTGGTCAACAATACAAGTGCCAAGATAACTCTGGTGAATAATGTACCTGCTGGAGAGAGATGGGAGCGTGTTTTGTCTAGTGGCTGTTTTACTTATCTAAGGTAGCGCAGAGGGGTAATATGCCTGCTGCAACGAACGTGTACCATGCATATCAAAGAGCAATATTTTATGTGCATAGTTCAGTGGGTACTGCTTTTTGTTCGCTTCTCGAATGAAAGGACACTTGAATACATAGGACCTGGCAGTTTGGGCTGGACTGGTCCCATTGGGTGCAGGATCAAGACTGATTTGCATATGGCTGGGTCCAAACTGGAATGGCATGGTGAGCAAAAAACAATGGATTTAGGTCCAGATTTCTGTACTGGGGGGAATGTATGATATTGTTCTGCAAAAAACATAAATTTGGGGACCCCCTCGTAATTTTTCTTGGTTTTTTTCTGTCTTTTCACAGTCCTTTCCTATGGTTAGTGTTTTCGTTAATTAGATGGTCACAACTGTGGTTTTGTTTATGAAGCAATATTTTTACTGTCTCTCGGGCGTACGGCTACAAACGACCCTGCTGGGAAACTTGGTATTTTGAAAAATATTGCTTCATAAACAAAACCACAGTTGTGACCATCTAATTAACGAAAACACTAACCATAGGAAAGGACGGTGAAAAGACAGAAAAAAACCAAGAAAAATTACGTCGAAGATAAGAGCAGCAAATATCTTGAATAGAGAAGCCGTACTAAAGAATAAGGTCGAGGAAAGACTGCTAATTGTTGTATTGGAAAAAACCTGTTGAGGACATCAGCTGTAAACTAATGGAACAAATACAGCCGTTTCGAAAATAAGCATACATAAAGATTGCTGCAATAAGAAACTGTTGCACTGGATACCCCATAACCACCCGACAAGAAGAAAGTGATTCTGTTGAGGTCCTAAAGAAGGTGGTACAAAACCCACCGAAACGCGCGTAGACCTAGCGTGGATTCCTACATAACATTCTGTGGTCTTCACTTAGACTTAGACAGAGTGATTCTCTGCTAAAACCTTATGTACAGAAAAGAGTGTTTGGATGAGGAGTGAATGGGTGGTATATGTATGTATGAGCAAGTTGTATGAATGATGATATCAGGGTGGTTTTTATTTTATTTATTGTCTGTGTATAGAAATTTGAAATGTTGAAAAATGGTTTAAGAAAAATATAATGAATTTATAAGAAAGAAATTTCCAAAAAAGTAAGAATAATTTATAAAAAACGTTTTTTGATATATATCCTGAAAAAAGAAATAAAGTTTGGAAAAATATACCAAAAATAAAAAGTGTTATTGGCATATGTTGAAGGACATGATACATTGATACGAACTATGTCATAATGTATAAAGTATGTGGGCCATGAGGGAAACTTCTTTCGTTGTATGATATTGTTCTGCATTCTGTCCATCTTGTTCTTTTCGCTTTTGTCATCCTGAGGTGGACGGGTATGTCCAGACGTGGGTCCCGTGCTCTCCATGCCACTGGAATCAAGCTATCCTGGGTGATGAGGGCTGAAAGCCCGAAACCGGTCCTAGGATGCTTGTTTCCAGTCCAGGGAGGACCTGGCCTGGCAGTTCGGGCTGGACTGTTCCAATTGGGCGTAGGATCAAGACTGATTTGCATATGGCTGGGTCCAAACTGGAATGGCATGATGAGCAAAGAAACAATGGATTTAGGCCCAGATCTCTGTACGGGGGTGAATGTATGACATTGTTCTGCATTCTGTCCATCTTGTTCTTTTTGCTTTTGTCACCCCAAGTGGGAAGGGTATGCCCAGGCGTGGGTCTTGTGCTCCCCATGCCACTGGAATCAAGCTATCCTGGCTGATGAGGGCTGAAAACCCGAAACTGGTCCTAAGATGCTTGTTTCCAGTCCAGGGAGGACCTGGCCTGGACTGTTCCCATTGGGCGTAGGATCAAGACTGATTTGCATATGTTGCACGCTTTACATAAACATGCATTCTCTATGAGTGTTTGCTTTTTCCTGAATTAAACCTAAAATGAACATGTTTATCGATTGCTTGAATTAAATAACGTTATAAGCTGTAACTGGTCAGTGAAATGCTAAATGTACTAAAAATTGGAATGTTTTGCTATTTCTAGCCACACCCCTGACTCCGCCCACTGATCCAATCATCGGTTATTCCTGCCCCCTGATTCTCCACCCACAGTTCCCCTACTTATTTTTCCCCACTTTGACCACTGAGAAGAGCACTATATTGTAGTATGATAGCAGTGATAGCACAATGGAGCGGAGAGGATACAACATTTTGTTACGTGAAAGTAGTAATGGCAAGGATACTGCAGACGGGCACGGTATAGTAGTGCGATAGCAGTGATGGCGGAGATGCAGCAGAGAGGCACGCTGTTGCAGTGTAATCGCAGTTATTGAGGGGATAGAGCCAAGGGGCCCATTCTTGTAATAAAATAGCAGTAATGTGACGGATAGAGCTAAGGGGCATGGTGGTGCAATGTGATAACATCGATAGTGGGGATAGAGCAGAGGAGCACGGTGTTTTGTTATGTGATAATAGTACTGGCGAGAATACAGCTAAGGGGCACGATGTGGTAGGGTGATAGCAGTGTTGGTGGAGATGAAGCAGTAGAGCATGGTGTTGCAATGTTAGCAGTGATGGCAGACAGAGCGAATAAGCACAGTGTTGTACTGTGATATTAGTGATGGCAAAGATGCAGCACAGGTCACATTGTGGTAGTGCGATAGCAGCTATTGTGAGGGTAGAGCAATATTTCGAAACATAATACAACATGAATATATAAGCATTTACACAATTTCATAATATGTTTGTGCAGTTTTTATTTTGTTCACGCTATTGCCACACGAGTGTTAGCAGTACCTTTTACATCATTCTTTGTAATATGAGCCAAGTATCTCTGGCAAAAGGGGGCTTTGGAAGATGGGGAGCCGCTAATGTACTTACTTTACTAGCGCTACACAGTGAGCATAAACTGTATTCGGGTATTCGTTCTGGGCGGACGAAGTGCTAAAGCAAGATAGATATTGTGCGAGTATCTGAAAATGTTGTTGCTGAGTTATGTGGCAGTTTATAAATGCTTACACAATTTCACTATAAGCCTGTGTAGTTTGTATTTACCACTCCTTGCAATATTAGCTGAGTATCAGTGGCAGAAAGGGGCTTTGGAACATGGCACCAGTGAGACAGCCGCTCATGCCTTCACAACAAAGCAGGACAGCAAGAAGCTAATTAACGCGGCATGCCGCGAGCTAACCACGTGCTATGTAACACTGGATGCTACCCAAAGTTTATGAGTGGGTTCACAAGTTAACCACTACGCCATGCACTATAAAGCAGCAGTGTTAGCGACGACGAAGCACATTAATCTCCAGATTTGTACTTGTCAGTGCTGTCATAATACAGAGCTAAGAGTAGAGCAAAGGGGCACGATGTCATAGTGTAATAGTAGTGATGACGGAGGTACAGCGCAGTGTATAACGTTGTAGTGTAATAGCAGTGATGGCAAAGATAAAACGAAGAGGCACAGTGTTGCAGTATAATAGTAGTGATAACATAATAGAACAAGTGGAAAGTAGATGAGATTTAAGAAAAAAGGTTCTGCATGTTAAAGAAATACACTTCCTTTGTTTTTTAAAAGTTTGCTATATTTTACAAGGTCTTGGTACATAATTTACATTGCAAACATTTCCAGGGCTTGGCTCTGTGCATCAGCGTTTGTAAAACCCGCACTTGACAAAAACGAACAAAAGCTCAACATTCTTTAATTATGTGGCACAGGAGGAGCGAGTTCCTAGAGGCAAAGAGTGAAGGGGAGGAAGCCATGAGAGGACAATTAGGAGAAGGCTGGAGTGATGGGAAGAGAAGTGAGAGAACCAGAGAAGGACAAGGCAAATAAGGGTGTTTTTTGTTGTTGCAAGTGTGTGCTTGGCTTAGGAAGTTGAGAGCAAGCTGCTGGCGAATAGGGTAGTCTAACGCACAAGGGTTCAAATGCAGGCATTACGTACTTCGCTTTCGTGCTACTGATAATTTTCGTATTATCGTAAAAAAGAGGGTAATTACACCTGCAATGAATAGCGCTTAGAATCGACATATGTGGGGTATGAAGAGCTAAGCAACAAGTTATGAAGTAAACCTTCCTCATCCTCCTTTTCCCCCTCACACTAAACTGAGAAGAGCTGAACTGCCATGATTTGCACTATCGCTTCTGAGACAGGCGATGCAACGCATGTGGTGGTCTGCATGCCACAAGTTCCAATAACAACACAGACAGCCCAGTCTTTCCACACTCTGAGGTGGCTAAATCGGGTACCCTTACATTGGGTAATGTTAGCCCCTGTCCTTTACAGACAGAAATGGCAAGGGCAAGATATAAAGTGTTATATATGGCAAGTATTATTAACCTCTGCTACACACAGAAAAGCAAATGGTTATTTGTAAAGGAAGCTGTTAGTGTAAAGGTCACTTTATACCGCATTCTTCCAGGCTGTGTCACTGTGGCAATACTTCAGGAGTACCTGTAATAAATGCACATCTGTTTAGTGTTTAAGAAATGTTATAAAACCAAAAATCAAATGGTATTTTTAAGCATGGAAGCCGCACATCTTGCTTGTTGGATCGGGCAATCTATATTAGAATTTAGTTTAGGGCCCAGAAATCAAGGCAGACATCAACGGTTAGGTGCACACAGCAGAGCCATTTATCAGAACCACATGAGTCAGCGAAGAGTGCAATGAGCACAGATGACGGGGCTGCAGCGTGCACTGGTCTGATGGCATTCGGGGTAAAGCTTCCCGGGGTGGCCTGGATTGCAGCGACATATTGCTGCATCTTTTAGTACATGTCGTGAACTTCTTTTGGAGTGGCTGTCACACTATTAAGAGCTTCTGAAGACGCAAGCTTCCCCTTAATTGAATGCTTTTTGAATGCATATTTGTAACTGAGATGCCACTCAGGCATGTTGATAAAGGTGTGCCCATTAGGAGTGACAGTCCAAATGGTCCCAACACCTGTTAAAATATGTGGAATTGTTACAAAACAATGTTGGATAAAAAGGTAAAGTCTACGGGGAAAAAAGTAATGAAATTGGCATTACCGGTCACCCCCATTTCTGCAATCAGCCACTGTTCCCTCCTGCCAGGGGTCTCCCACCCTTCCAACCTTGCCTCCTTTGCATGTCTGTGTTACAGGATCGGGCTGCGACAGAAAATTGGTGTGGGGGCCAAAATACAAGCGGCCTTTGTTTTTTTAGTGAATCCGTAGTACAAAAGTAAAACATAAAAAAAATTAACATGAAGTGCAGCACCCGTCCGTGAAGCGGGCGTAGTGCAACAAAAGAAAGTTTGTTTATGCAGGCTATTAGTTGGAAAATGCAGCTTCATGAACGAGTGCGGGGGTTCATGTTAATGTATTTTATGTTTTACTTTCGCACAGAGGATTACATGGCCGAGACATCCTCACACATAATCCACACTTAATCTTTAACAATGCTCGCTCGGAGGGCAACATACTCGTACCCAAGCATTATTAAAGATGAAGTGCAGTATGTGTGAGAGGCTGTGTTGGCCCGTAGGAAATGACAAAAATAACAAGCTCTCGGCATTGCGTGGCACGGGAGCGGCTTCCTTTGAAGTCTGATGGGGGAGGAGGGGGAGGGGGAGCGGCTTCTTTTGAAGTCGGATGCTGAGTCCGATGGTGTTTGATGTGCAGGCGCCTGGCTCACATGAACTGTACGCGATCCGCAGCTAGGTAGACTTTTCGGACCGCTTACTATAATTCTCGATAAACAAGCATTGCTAAAGCAATGCTGTAGGTCGAGACCTAAAAAAGGAGTACAGGGAGTCGGAGGTAAAACATATTAACTTATTAAAGCTTAAGCGGATGCAAGACCAACAAGGAAAACGCTGTTCCGTGTAGGTAATGAACAACCACAAAGAATTCTCCTTTCATATTTATACTATACTTCAAACAAGTCTGCCTACAGACTTCACTCCCCTCCCCCTAATCCATTGGAAATTGTCTTCCAGTTATATATTCAAAAAGAATAGCCAACGACACTACATTGTCAAGACAAGTGATCACAAGCCATCGCTTAATTGCAAACTGTATGGAAAAAGTCCAGTGTGGCTTTCCATCTCGGAGAAGCACAATTGATTAACAAAGTGTAATTAGTCTAACAACAACTCAGTACTTTTCCAAGGACATGAAGAAAACAATAAAAGAATGTGCAATGTCAGAACGTACATGGAAAATTCCTAAAACAACATTGTGCTAAGTCAGGTGGATTTAAAAAAATGTTTGCACTCATGTACATATTATATAACCTTTCCTCAAATGGTCCTAGAACACGAGTTCAACATTTACCAATTGCGTGCTATCACTAACCTATAGAATCAGTAATAGATCATTTGATTTGGCCCCTCATATTATGACAGTACTTCATTTTCAGATAGTCTCCATTATAGGATTGTTAACATAGAAAGTAAGAAACAAATAGGCTTTTGTAAGAAGACTAATCTGTGAGGGCACTAACACTGATGTTCATTAAATCCCATATTTCTTTTTCTTGCATCATAAAGATATTCTGTTGTGGAACAGAAACTGGGGGGGGCTTGAAGGGTGAAAGGATCATACTGCAATACATGGGAAGACAACCGACACAGACAGCACCCTAAAATAATCCCTCCTGTAACCAAGGCTATCATTAATAGTTTCCAACCCCATGTGAGCAGTACTTCTCAAAACCAACCTGACCAAGTCCAGTCTCCAGTAGCCTGATGTATTTCAGCTGCAATTTTGTGAAGTTTTTTAATGGCCAAATTCACATTAGAAGCATTATCTTGGATATATGCACAGAAGGAGCTGCCAATTAAGTTGCATATCCCCCTCCTCTGCTAAAAGAATGCCTAATACAATCCGGTTATGAAGGGAAACAAGATGGGTAACTTGCATTTCTACAGTAATGTTACTGAGTGCACCAGTATTCTCATTAATAACCGCTTCCACTACTCTGATCAATTGGCGCAATCGTACACTATTGGCCATAGGACCCCAAAAAGGCACTATACCCTTCATTCCATCAATAAATTTCTGCAGCATGGTATCTGTCTGGTCAACCTGTACTTTCCGTTTATTAAGTTGATTTGTCCTGTGATAATCAGATGTGCAAGGTGAGTGGGAGGAAGAATAAATGCAATATAGCATCGGCCTGACCATCCTTTAGGGAGCCAGACATAAGCCTGATTACCACAAACAAAATAGGTGTTTTGTGAAGCCACAAATGATGGCGAGCTAGTGCAATTTAATGGGACCAAATACTATTCCCAACAGCAAGGGGCCCTTCACCAAGAACACAAAAGGGGGTGTTATGGGCATGCACAGGTATGGGTATAATAGCCACCTTGGACAGTTTTCTCTCATTAAAGGATAATAATAGAGGAGTTATCATAGCCTGTAGATTCATCCTTCTCCATAGTGCCACAGATTCTAACATCATCTGGCCAGCATAGATAATAAAGGTGATCCCTAAGCTGGCTATGTACTGCTTTATTAGTAACTTTGATATAAGAAGCAAAATTAAATTCCCACCAGGCACTACAAGACCCATTATAGGCTAAAGGTAGATGAATAAGAGGGGCCTTCCTTCTGACTGAAGATGGCAGGAAACCACATATCCAACAATCTATAGCATTATATCCAAGGTGGGCATTATGTAAAACCTGAATGAATGTATTATTCACATATTGCAAGTGGTGTGCTTGTTTATGAGAGACATGGGTTATGTTCTGATTCTCTGGTATCGGTGTGGTGACTGATTTAGAGACTGGGTGGGTTTCTTCTAACCACCAGAACAATCCTAGCATTCTTATTATTATTATCATCAAAAGACACAGAAGCACAATAATTCTAACTTTCTTGGTCCAAACTCGTTGTATACCAGACTCTGGAGTATTTTCCTGCTGCCATTAATCAGAGGGTGATTTCCCAAACGGTCTCAATACTCCTAGTATTACCCATATTGTATTATTTGTGTGTGGTGTACAAATACCTGTTGTTGATGAGTGATGCTTCACCTAATATTTTGTCTTTATGTTCAGACCATTCTCCTTTTCCAAAAATAGAACCAAATCAAAAACACCCAGCAGTCAAAAGCAAAGTAACGTGGCTAAGACCTCCTAAAAATTCCCTATCTATTCTACCAAAGAACACGAGGAGTTCCTAGTGTCCTTTACTTCAAAGCCTCACTGGCAATCTTATGTACAGGTCCAGACTTTAGCAGTCTTGACCACCGGCATGGGTTGCTATCTTTACAGAGATAGTTTTTTCATTCAAAGTCTATAGTTTTTGACGGTCCTAGGTCTCAAATTATACCTAGGCGAACCACAATCCGGATGCTCAAATAGATATATTGGTATCAATTTGGGCTCAACAGGAGTGACGTTGACCAGTGGACGCACTACTTCTCTTTCAATCAGGTCACCATAATTAAAAGATACTTGCTATGGAATATATTCATTTTCCAATTTAGAAGTTTCTCGCTTCACATATTGATCACAGAACAAAGGCAATGGAGCTTTCTTAACATGGTGGGCATGCAGCCAATGTGTGCGTCCCATGCCCTTTACAGCAGTCTGAGTGACAAGTAGCACTTGCACCGGTCCTTTCCAGCATGGCTCAAGACTGGAATTCCTCTGAAAGGGACGGGTGTAGAGCCCATCCCCAGATTATGACCTGAACCTTCAAGACAAGGAGGGAGACTGGCATTCTTTAGTCAATTGGTCACAATAATCAATAAGGAGAGGATATTCAAATGCGCAAAATGTTCTCGGTCTAGGTACATCCCACACATTTGCAGTCCTCCCCATGACTACCTAAAATGGGGATAACCCCATTTGAGTGTTCAGTATTGCGCACTGAAAACAAAGCTATGGGCAAAGCAACAGGCCATTTTAATTTTGTTTCAGCACATACCTTTCAAAGTTTTCCTTTCAAAATACCAGTGAATCCTTCTACTAGGTCTGCAGACTGTGGATGGTGGGCAGTATGAAACTTTTGCCTTAACTGCAAGCCTTTGCAGACCAGGTCCATCACTTGGCCAATGAAGTGTGATCCCTTGTCGCTCCAAATCACTCTGGGCAAACCAAATCTTGAGAAGTACTCCTTCAGGAGTATTTTTACAGTACTTAGGGCTGTTTTATTTCGTAGAGGGTAAACCTACACCTACCTACTAAAGGTGCAAACCACCACTAAAACATATACTTAACCTTGTCAATTAGTTGTATTTCTATTAAATCAATTTGCAGGACTTCAGAGGGCAAATCTGGCGGTGCAAAATGACCTGTCAGGCTGGGGTACTTTTTCCTGGCTTATAAGTAGCGCATATCATGCATATTTTGACATATGACTGCCACCCTGGGAATCAGTTTGTTGCACCATACATGGTCTAACGTTTCCACTATTCCTTTTGCACCAATGTGAGCCTGGCTATGTGCCATAGTAACAATAGCGTTAACATAACAATTAGGAAGCATCCATCTTTGTTGCTCTGACAGATCTATCCAACATCCGGTATCATCTAACCCACCATACATCTGCCACGTCTCCTTCTCTTCCCTGGTAGCTTCCTGTTGGATCTCTCTAACACATTCTAAGGTATTAATAAACATTGGTACTTCAGGGGCCCCTCTAGCTGGTCCTGTAACATACATTAAACTATGTTCAAATCTGGCTGTTTGCTTGGCTGTTTCATCTGCAAGAGCATTTCCCTGAACTATATCATAAATAACTTTTTTTTATGGGCACTGCATTTAACAATTGCAACTTTTTTTGGTAACATCTGAGCATCCAATAATTTTACTATTAACTCCCCATGCTTTGTCATACTTCCATGTGAGGTCAAAACGCCTCTTTCTATCCATAATCAGCCAAATGAGTGAGCAACACCAAAGGCATACTGACTAGCAGTATAAATATTTACATTCAGATTTTTACTCAATTTACACGCCTGTGTAAGGGCAATTACTACTTCTGCTTGTGCTGGCATTTGTAGTATTTAACATGACTCTACCACTGTTTTCAAAGTGGTGATGGCATATGCAGAAGTGTTTGTACCATCTGGTAATTTGAAACATGAACAATCCACAAACAACTCTCCCTGCGGGTCAAATATGGGAGCATTGGATAGGTCTACCCGTCCCTTGGTCTCTTCTTCAGTGGTGAACACACAATCATGGTTTTCTTCCCCTGAATCACTGGGGAGGGGTAGCATTGTGGCTGGGTTTAAAACATTGCAACGTTTCAGAATGATATTTGGAGCAAAAAGTGTTAACTCATACTCTATTAAATGTGCACTGGTCAGGTGCTGGGTCTGAGTTTTGTTTTGTAGCACATCCTCAGCGTGCGGTACCATAATTGTCAAATTGTGACCTAGAAAGTATATTTCAGATTGTTTAACTGCAACAGCAGCAGCTACTACTGAGCACAAACAATTTGGCAAAGCATTAGCTACTGGAACCAATGTGGAGGAAAAATAAGCACAAGGTTTATTCCTCCCCCATGGGATTCTGTTAAAACTGATAGACCACAGCCATCTTTCTCATGGACAAACAAAAAAATCAGGATTACCCAAAGCAGGCGCATTTCATAAAGCGTTTTTTAGTTGTTGAAAAGCACGCTAACACTCATCTGTCCAAGGGTGTGGGTTACTAATATTCTTAGATGTTAGAGAAATCAGAGGTTTTGCAATTAAAGAGAAATTAGGGATCCGCTGTCCCATGTCTGCAAAAGGAAGTCATACCTATAAAGGCACAAACATCAGATTGGGTCTGGGGGCGTTTCATTTTCTGTACCAAATCAATTCTTTGTGGGTGCAGTCTTCTACCTCCGTTGACAGGAGGTGACCTAAATAGACAACCTCCTGTAGACAATATTGCATTTTAGATAAGGACACTAAATGATGTAACAATTTAACTGTTGTCACCTTACAAATTTCCTCTGTATCGGAGGCAATTAATAGATGATCAATGTATTGGGAGTAATACAGACCCTTTAGAGGGGGTAAAAAGATCTAATTGTTTTTTCAAAGCTTGACTATATATACTAGGGCTTTCTGTATACCCTTGAGGAGCGCACATACATTTTAGGGAACGCCCTTGGAATAAAAATGAAAAAAAAGTATTGACTTACTTTAGCAATGGGCACCCTAAAATAATTAATTTTTTTAATCAAGCACATTAAAATATTTGGCTGAAGACAGAATCATGGTAAAAATTGAATTCATGTCAGGAACAACAGGATATTGGGGTACTACAATTTTATTTATAGCTCGAAGATCAATCACTAATCAATATTTATGAGGGATTCCCTCTGTCATTTTCTAGAACAGGAAGTATAGGACTATTACATGAGCTGCATTCTGTTTCTTTTATTATCCCCTTGTGTATTAAATCAGAAATAACCTCTTTGAGACCTTCCTCTCCGTCCCAGGACATTTTGTATTGAGGAATGTGGAATAAGGGAACACCTTTTTTATCAGTGATTACTATAAGATCTAGGTCCATTTTACCAATATCATTATCTTCCGATGCCCATACCGTTTTATGAGTTGCTTGTAATTCAGGTGGTAGGTGAGTAACATCCATCATCGTAAAACATTTGCTAAAATTATCAGAAGCTATTGATATAAAGACACCATCAGGAGAACAATAGATGTTAGCATTCAGTCTTTTCAATAGGTCCAGACCTAATAAGTTCTCAGCACAATTTTTAGTACGCACAAATGGGACAGAGGTGGTGAAGGGACCTATAGTAACATCTAGCTAGGGGTTTGGAGATGGGACTCTGGATGGGGGTGCCTGTGAATCCCACTGATGTATTCATTCTGCCGGAGAGGGGAGCCCCTGGAAATTGGTCATGAGTCACAGAGGTGGGAGTGGCACCTGTATCAACAAGGAAGTTGCGTACTTCCCCTCTTATATCCATGGTGACATATGGGCCTGCTTGATTAACTGGAATCAAGACCCTATTTCCACCCTTTCCATTGCTGTCCTATTGTTAATACTCAAAGGTATTGTAATCAATGTCAGTAAAATCTTCAGTATAATAACTTCTGTCAACTTGTTGACCATCAAAATAGTTCTGACTTCTATTATCATTCTGACGCTGGGTGAAATCTTGCCTATTTGTGCCATCTCTCCCTGTACCCCTCGACCCTGAACTACCTCTTCCTCTTGCCACCATTGCTTGGCCCTGTAGGCTAGGGTATTCTTGCCTAATCCTGCTCTGTGTTGCTGTGCAGGAGCTGATGAGGCTCTGCCAGCCCCTCTTCCACGTCCACCTCCCCTCACATTTCCCATACCCCTTTGTCTTCCCCTGTCTGGGAATGCTTGCAGTAGCAAACCTTTCTTTCTAATTCCTTCAGTTTCTTATAATTAGTTTCTTTATTTATTTTCTGGTAATTTTCATAACATGTAGCCATTACCAAAAGATCTGCAGGCTTTTTAGTTGGCCAGGTGCTCGCTGATACTTTAATCAACTCTCCGAATTCCTTCATCAAATTGTTCACAACTTTGTCAGCAAACATTCTTTTCCCCGTGACAGTTGCCAAATCCGGGTGCAGGAAGGGGGTGATTTCCCTCATGGGATATTCTCCATTCATTTTTTTATGTTTTCTTCTAACCTTAACACTCTAATGCAAACAATTTTCAAACAACTTTAATTTTGAGATATCTTGGGAAGGGATTATGTGACTTTGCGCATCATGCCACAATTGTAACACCTCTTGTGGGGTATTTTTATTACACCATGTCCACCAACCCTCTATCATTTCAGTCATATATTGATATTGATGGAGTAAGTTTTGCTGAAAAACATCAATTCTATTTACAGTTGGCATAACAGTATTCATGGTGGCATTATTTATGTCATCCAGTCATATATGGGCTGTCCTTTTTAACTCTTCTGGATCAGCTCTCTGTGGTCCATATCTAGTATTAGGCCTGTCCCTCCAGTTCCCACTCCTATCTCTCAAATTACCACTATGCTTATGAACCAAAGGTGGGGTACCTGCAGGCGTATTTCCAGCAGATTGAGATGCAGAAGGAGTTTGTCCAGTCACTAGCCGTAGTAAATTATTTATCTGAGGGGTAGTCAATACATTTAGTACAGGTATCGCTTGTCCTGCTTGTGACCGCTGTTGAATAGCAGATGGATTAAGTATTGGTCTGGGTGGGACAGGCAGTTGCTGACCTGGTAATGGGTAGGAAGGATTGGTACATTAAAAATGGGTACTAGAGGTGCATGTCCCTGCTGACCCATCTGTATTGGTACATTTTGTGCCTGTGCGGCAGTTATTGGAACATGTGGGACATATGGTGGTGGATTCTCCAATAGTCTCTCTAATGCCTCATCCTTGTCCACATGTTTTTTTCTTTATGTCACATATGTCTTGTTAGTGGTTATTCTAAACTCTGTCCATACATTCAATACCTTCAGTTTGTTTTAATTGATCATATGCTTTGGCTTTCTGCAACACTCCCTTTTTGTCCTTTAATTACTAACATTGTAGCATGATTTTCCCATTTATTAAAACTGTCCCACATTGCTTGTCAGAGGCCATCTCAAATCCTCATTTAGTATATCAATGCCATAGTCTGTTCCACAAATGTTCACCTGTCCCATATTTTGTCATCAGCTTCCATGCAGGACTACCCTCAACTGGGACTGGTTGGCACTCATCCAGGCGTGGACTCATGAAACAGCAGCAACGACACAGTGAAATATATTTCATTTGTTTGCTCATACTGTCTTAAAGTCAAAGATCATCTAAATGAGAAAACTTACCAATAAAATCAGCATGGGCCTTTTTATCAGGTCCAACCTGAAACCCAACCAATATAATGCAATAAAATTCTCAATTCCAAAAATGAATCCCTAATTCAAAACACCTGTTACAAAATAACTCAAAACAATCTCACCAGGTATTTGCTGAAGACAACTAACTCTGTACTCTGCAATTCAGCCACTTTTCGCTTGCCCAGCTTGGAACCTCTGTCAGGGAGATCCTGTTGCTGAGGGGAAGCAGTTCGGGACTTCATATGGCAGCTGCGAGAAACTAGTATCTAGCAGGGGCCCCCGCGATCCGCCAGCTGCGGGTCGTGTCACCTCAGCCACAGACAAATACTGTTGGATTTCCCACGTAGAGTACCCTAGTTTGGTTGTCATTTGAGAAAAACGCACCTCTTGTCCACTTTAAATTCAAAAGGAGTACAAGGAGTCGGAGGTTTAACAGATTAGTTAATTAAAGATTAAGCGGATGCAAGACCAACAAGGAAAAACCTGTTCCGTGTAGGTAATGAACAACCACAAAGAATTCTCCTTTCATATTTATACTATACTTCAAACAAGTCTACCTACAAACTTCACTCCCCTCCCCCTAATCCATTGGAAATTTCCTACCTGTTATACATACAAAAAGAATGGCTATCCACACTACATGGTCGAGATAAGTGAACACAAGCGATCATTTAATTGCAAATTGAATAGAAAAAGACCAGCCTGGCTTTCCATCTCAGAGAAGCACAAATGATTAACAAAGTGTAATTATTCTAACAACAACTCAGTACTTTTCCAAGGACATGGAGAAAACAAATTAAAGAATGTATAATATCAGAACGTACATGGAAAATTCCTCAAACAACGTTGTACAAAGTCAGGTGGATTTAAAAAAAAGTCTGCACTCGTTCATATTATATAACCTTTCCTCACAACTCCACCCCTCGGGTGGGGGAGGCAAGTTGAAGCACAATTCTCAGTCCCCGCCATCTTGCAGATGGGGGGACCCAGCCAATCAGGGAAAAGCTTACGCCCCTCCCACTGGAGGGTGGCATAATAGGGGGTGTACTCACCCCAGGGAAGGGACCCATTGGTCTCAACCTTTTACCTACCTGTAAAGCCCCTAAATCTAGTATTTAGGTGCACCCCTGAACCTTGCTTCCTCAGCCAAGAACCAACTACAAGAAAAGAAGAAAGACAGAACAGCCGTCCCGAAGACCACTGACTTGGCCCCCGCCCTACCGGCCTGTCTCCATCTCAAACCTGCTTCTGCGAAATCACGCTGTGTTCTGCAGCCAGCAACCTCGAAAACCCCGGAAGACCTGCCTGTCTTCAACCACAAAGACTGTG
Source organism: Lissotriton vulgaris (assembly GCF_964263255.1). Classification (NCBI taxonomy): domain Eukaryota; kingdom Metazoa; phylum Chordata; class Amphibia; order Caudata; family Salamandridae; genus Lissotriton; species Lissotriton vulgaris. The sequence continues at coordinate 73,075,071 of NC_141700.1, forward strand.
TCTCCCGTGTACACCGGATTTGTTCATCAACAACCTCTGTCCCCGGCCGGAAACCGTGAATCCGCACCACTCTGCACACGCCGTCCAAGCGCGAGTGGGCAAACACCACAAGGAGGTCTACCCGGCAATCCTGACCCAAGATCCAGCGACCCCTGACCTGCCTCAAGCCTCCAGCCAACGCCTATAGCCTCAAACCAGGAGCTGGTAAGAAGAGCCGACCCTAAAAGGCACACCTGCACCCGACGCCCCAGGGCCTCGGGTGCCCAACTGACGGTGCCTAACCAACCCCAACATTCCAACTTACCTCTCCAACTGGCGGTCGCACCGAGAAGACCTTTGTCCCAGAGCCTGCAGTGCATTTACAAACCAGAGACTCCCCATTGAAAGCAACAGGGCTTCCGATGCCAAAACAGTACTCTGCACCCGGGCGCCCCAGGGCCGCTGAGCGTGCATCTTTTGTACTAGCCTAAACCCCAATTTGCCCTGAGCTTAAGTCCAGGAGCTTTGCTCCCACTACCCAGTGGCCTCCTCATCAGCAGCCACCAACCGGAGGACCCCTATCCCCCTTGGATAACATTGGGCCTCAGCACTCTGCACCGGCTGCCCTAGTGCCATTGAGGGTGTAACAAGAGTGCATCCTTGACCCTGGGGGAACACCTGAGACTAACCCCAGAATACCAACACCCACAACAAAGTACTTGCCTTTAAACCGATAACACTATTTTCCTCCATAGGATAACATTGACTGTTTGTTCTAAGTGTGGAGTTGGAAAACCCAAAGAAATTCTTTAAAATTGTACTAACCAAAACGATTTTACTTACCGGTTTACAGGAAATGTACCAGTGTAGTATCCAGGTATACTACACTGTGTAAGAAAAGTAATCTCAAAAGTAACTTACCTGTAATCTTACAAAAATTCCTATACAAAGTATATGAACTGTATTCTGAAAAGCACTGCATTATCAGTAACACTACTGTAATCAAATCAAAATGTATTTACCATTGCAATCCAAACGGTGTTACAGCTGTAAATTTACTGCAAAGTATTTATCACTTACCTGTGCCAAGCTTGCTTGGTTCTAGGAAATAAAATAACTAAAAGAATATTTTTATACAAAAACAATTGGTCTGAAGTTCAGTCTTTGAGTGTGTGAATTAATTTGCTGACTGTGTACAAAACATGCTCAACACTGTCCTCTGATAAAGCCTTACTGCTCGACCACACTACCACAAATAGAGAGTAAGGTGCTATCTAACCTTACTTCTCCCTACTTTTGGGGTTCCACTGGATTCTGTGCACACTATACCTAACTTTGGTTTAGTATATACAGAGCCAGCTTCTTACAAGTGGCATTGGTCGACTCCGCTTGACGTCTTTGGCGTTGTGTTTGCCATCACGCCCGCGTTGTCATTATAACCGCCACTCCAACACGCTGAAGTCAGTAATTTTCACAACTTTCCACACCAGAAGCGCAGAGATATGAGGGGACTCACCATGGTGTGTTAAAAAGAAACTAGCGCCCTGAAGGGGATCAGCCCTTACACTAAAAACAATTCCGCGGGTAGGATGGGTGGGTCGGAAAGTAATCTGCCACTAGATCATGTCTAGATAAGGCATTACCGAATGTAAGTAACTTATCCATCTGATAGAGACATCTAGCCGCAGATTTGTTACCTTTGAACAGATACCCAAGCAATACCTTCCCCAGAGGAGGGACTGTGGAAAAGTTTTAGACCAGAAAATACTGCAGGACAGAGAAGCCAAACATGCCTTTTCTGCGAACCTGAGAATCCATGCAATAGTGTCTGACAAACGTGTGCCGAGACACCCACATGGCAGCTTGCCAAATAGCATTCAGAACCTCACGCTGGCGGGCTGTGGTGGCTGCCTTTACTCTGGTGGAATGGACCCTAAAGCCCTCTAGAGGCAGCTTCTTTGTCAAGGCATAACAGATTTTTATACAGCGGATGACCCAATGAGAGATGGTCCGCTTTTGAACCGCACGTCCTTTCCTTGCTCCCAAGTATCCTATAAAGAGTTGGTCATCCACCCGGAACTCCTTAGTGTGATCAAGATAGAAAGATACTGCTCTTATTGAGTCCAGACGGTGGAGACGCTCCTCTTCCTTAGAAGGATGCAGAGGTGCATAGAATGTGGGTAGAGTAACTGACTGTCCCAGATTAAAGGGAGTTACAACCTTGGGCAAAAAGGATACCCTAGTTCTCAACACTACTTTTCCCAGAAAAACCGTCAGGTAAGGAGGCTGTTACGACAGTGCCTGCAGTTTACTCACCCTCCTAGCAGAGGTAATTGCCACTAAGAATGCTGTATTGATGGTGAGCAACCGTAAAGGGCAGTTGTGAATCGGGTTAAATGGTGCACAAGAAGGTGAGGACCAAATTAAGGTCCCATTGTGGCATAAGATAAGGAGACGGGGGGGGGGCGCTAGAGGGCGCACACGCTAATGGCCGCACTTCCGTGAGGCTCTGGCTGCCTGGCCAGTAAAATCCTGAAATTATCCGCTTCCCCTGCGTGCTGAAGCCTACAAACCGCACCGAGTGCGAGGCTGAAGGTCCTGCCGGTTCTGTCCGACTTTGGAGGGAATTGGAGACGCTGGGCCCGAGTTATGGAGCGGTGAGTGGCCACCGGATCAGGGCGACACGGAGAGCAGCGGAGGTGCACCGGGAGCTGACCTACGCGAGGCCGCGGCTTCCCACGAGGCAGGTGGGCCTCGAAACCCCTGACGGCGGCCTGCGGAGAGGGCGGCCGAAGGACGATCTGAAGGAGACTGACGGAGGTGAGTCTTGCCGCCCCCTGTGAGCACCGGGGCGGGGGACGGACGGGACACCCCTTTTTTTCTGCCACCGGGTGGCGATCCCGTTCACCTCGGAGCGCAGCGCCTGGCTCTGCCGGAGGGAAGAGGGACGCACCCGGCCATTGTACCTGCCCCTCCGAATGCATCCTTGACTGGCCTGCTGGACACTGCTGGCGTCAGGCACAGGGGCTAGAAGCCCGGAGGATCACCCGGCAGATCGAGCTGGCGATCGCACACTGGACCGGAGCTGTACTGGCGACATTGCGCTACCCTCCACTGCCGGTGGGCCTGCACCTTTCAATCCTGCACGGCGCTGCTGAAACGGGCTGAGTGCTTGATCCCCAGGGCGCCCTGGTCACTGTATCTGGGACGGGGATTCACTACCCCACCTCCTACTTTAACCTACCCTGATAGAACTCGGCGCAGTGAGGGTGACTGGCTGGAGGGCCCTGAACTGGTGGGGAGACGTCTACTAACCACGCGTCAGTGTCCGGCCCCGGACGGCGTCAACGGACTGAACACCATGGGCAAAAACGACGCCAAACAGGCGAAACTGTCCTTTGAGGCCGCGCCCACCAAGAAGCCATTGCGAGGCGCTGCGGCCTCTAATGGGGCCCCAGGACCATCGACTGCTGATACATCTCCTGCGTCGACCGCTCCAGAGCTGCGTCTGCTTTTTGACGAGATGCGTCAGGGCTTCGCAACGATCGTAGATAAGGTAGACCGCTTATCTTCCAGGATGGACGGAGTTGCACAAAAGTTGGAAGTCCACGAGGAGCGGCTCACGGAGGCGGAGCGGCGCATCTCAACTGCGGAGGACGTATCCAACACTCATGACACACGGCTCACCCGGATGGATAATATCCTAAGGGTAATCGCAGCTAAGAACGAGGAATTGGAAGCCAGGAGTAGACGCAATAACATCCGCGTCACGGGGGTTCCAGAATCCACCAACACAGGTCGGATGGAAGACTACGTGGAGCGTATCCTGACCACCGCCATAGGTAAAGAGGCCTTCTCCAGCCAGTTCATTGTGGAGCGGGCGCACCGCTCTCTGGGTCCAGTCCCTAAGCCAGGGGCACAGCCTCGACCTATTATAGCCCGCTTACTCAATTACCGCGACAGGGATGCGGCGCTGAGGGCGGCCCGGACTACTCGGAACTTGGCCTGTGACGGGGTACAGTTCTCAATATACCCAGACTTTACGCCCATGGTACAGGACCAGCGTAGAAAATTCCTGGATGTAAAGAAGAAACTTAGGGATATGCAGATTGACTACGCCCTCCTGTATCCGGCACGCCTCAGGGTGACCCATCAGGGAAAACAGCATTTCTTTTCGAACCCGCAACAGGCCGAAGACTACGTAAAAAGGCTCCGGGCGGCCAGGAGGGAAAGGCGCAATGATGAGGAGGAGGAAGCCGCGGAACATCAAGCCGAACAAGGAGACTAGTAGTGGGGAGACTTCTGCTCGACTGCTAGATAACTACTCAATGCACTATGGGTACAGCTTTCGGAAGTTGAGGGTCCTAGAGGATGAAACTGGCCTGCACTACATATGGTGATGTCACTGAGAACTATCTGGCCTCATGAGGGGACTGTTGCCGGGCGACTGACAGCTGCTCATCGCATTTTACTGTTCTTTTTTTTTTTTTTGCCGAAGTCGTGCAGAGGCAGGTCATGATGGGAGGACATATGGATTGTGGAAAGATTTACGAATGACGAGGGCTTCTTCCCTTCTTGTTTTTTATTCTTTTTTTGGATGTGTACATTGCTGGCCCTGGCGGTGGCCGGGAGACGGAGATTTGCACGAGAGATGGGATCCTTTGCCACCGACACGTTGCTGGTCGTTGCCCAAGCACATTTGCCCGACCTCCGGATGGAGGAGCACATTTGAGTTGCATTGAGGTGTCGGGGGGGGCTTTGGCCTGCAGGGGCGATACAAACCAGGCACCACCCCACCTTCTCTGTCTTTCCCGTATGCTGCATGCGGATGGGGAGTGGAGTGTTGGGGTGTTTCAGTGTGGACCTCTTTTGCTCCCGATAGGGAATTCCCCACATGGTTTTTCTAATGTTCTGGGACACATGGGTTGGGGCGGGGGGGGAGGGACAAGGTACTGGCAAGTTTGAGTTGCTTCAGTGGGAGGGGGGAGGGGACGGACAGTCAGGGTTGGGTGACTGTGCGCGTGAAGGGGAGTATAGCTCTTTTGTTAAGCTGCTAGTTGTTCGAAGTGGCGAGTTTGATGCGTATGGCAATTGTGGCGAGAATGCAGGTGGTACGGATGACATGTATGGGAGTATGGTTGATGGGGGGGGGGAGGTTGCACTTGACGGCGGAGTTGGCGACGAATGGTACTGGTCGATTCAGAGCTGGGGCATTGGCTACCGGCTTCATACTGGGATTGAAAGACATCTATAGGCGATAATGTGTTGGATAAAGTTGTCATATTGTCTTGGAATGTCCGCGGACTCAATGATCCCCGTAAATGCAGAAATGTGCTTGCATATCTAGATCGGCACCAGGTGCAAATAGCTATGCTCCAGGAAACCCACCTTAGGCCGGGTGGTACTCCCAAGTTTGCGAGTCGGTGGACGTGTGAAAGAGAGTTTTCCTCTTATTCTACATATTCTAGGGGGACGGTACTACTGGTCAATAAGAAACTTCCATTCCAAAAGCTGGGTGTGCGACTGGATAAGGAGGGGAGGTATGTCATCCTTTGGGGGAGACTAGGATCTGATGTAATAATGCTTGTGAACTGCTATGCACCAAATGTCGACACTCCTGGATTTTTCTTGTCATTGTGGGGCCACATGTTGGAGATCGAGGCTGCGCACATTGTCTGGGGGGGGGACTTTAACTTATCATTACATGACACGATGGATAGATCCGACGGTAGTGGACATTACAACATGAACGCCACAAACACGCTTCAGGGGATACTTACGGAGGCGGCACTGGTAGACAGTTGGAGGCACACGCACCCGGCACTCAGAGAAGGCACTCACTTTACAGCACATGCGCGTTCATGGGCAAGGATTGATTATTGCTTCATCTCACGGGGACTTGCTGGGGGACTAGTGCAAGCGAAACATTTGCCTCGCACCTATTCGGACCACTGTCCAGTATTGACCGTTCTTGAGGTACCCGGGCACACTAGGGTGAGACCGCCATGGCGGCTCTTCCCCTCGGCCTTGCTAGATCCCGTCTTTAAGCACGAACTTGGAGAAGAGATCGAAGCCTTTTTCCCTAGAAACAAGGGTTCTGTGGAGAAAGTCGAAACCATCTGGGAGGCGTTTAAAGTTACCGTCAGGGGCGTCACAATCTCTAAAAGCTGCGGGATATTGCGGAGCATAGTGCGCACTCTACACACACTCGAGGGGGAACTTAGGGCGTTAGAGGTGGAAATGGCGGGAAATACCAGTCCTGAGTTGGCAGCAAGATTCAGAGCTAAACTGTCGACTTATGAGGAGGAGGCGGCCAGGGAGGTAAAATTCCGAGGCAAATATTGGACAGCTAGACGGTACTGCGAGGGGGACCGACCGGGGAAGGTATTGGCGGCGCTCACGAGGCACCAACGCTTTGCCTCTCATATCCTAGAGATCTCTGATAAGGAGGGGAAGATCTATCAGGATTCTGAGGGGATTCGGGACACCTTCCTGCAACACTACAGACGCCTATACTCCACACAACAGGAGGGAGAAGTAGAGTTCGGTAATTACCTGGACGATATAGCGCTCTGCTGGTTGAGTCACGGGGACAGGGAGTTCTTAGGGTGCCCTTTCGAACTGGACGAGGTCCGGGAAGCGATCATGTCCCTCAGTAATGGCAAAGCGGCTGGGTTGGACGGCCTACCGGCCGAATTCTATAAATGTTATATCGACATAATGGCGCCGGTATTGAAAGAGGTCTTCGAGGAATCGCTGGAGGTGGGGATTTTGCCGGGGTCCATGAGAGAGGTGGCGATCACCTCACTGTTGAAGCCGGGTAAGGATCCGAAGGACACTGATGCCTATAGATCCCTGTCCTTACTGAACTGCGACGCGAAGATACTTGCGAAAATTTTGGCTACTAGGTTATCCCTGCTGATGACTAAACTTGTACTTCCGGACCAATCTGGATTTGTTCCAGGGAGGGCCACGTCCCACAATCTGCGCACATTGTTCTCATTAATCCCCACCATCGCTCCCGAATTGCCGGTTGCTGCTGTGTTTCTGGACGCCACCAAGGCGTTCGACTCGGTGGAATGGGGATACCTGCTGGCCATCCTGGGTAGGATGGGGTTCCCCCGGATATTCATCGCTTGGGTGACATTGCTATACACTTCCCCAGTCGCTAGAATCGTCATCAATGGGGCGCTGTCGAAACAGATGCCGATAACGAGAGGCACTAGGCAGGGATGCCCTTTGTCGCCCTTACTATTCGCCCTGGCGATAGAACCGCTGGCCTGCAGGATACGACAACTGCACAAAGACAGGGCCTTTTACTGCAACCAGCGGCAGATAGGCATCTCCCTCTATGCAGAGGATGTCACACTGTATGTGCGCCACCCGCGAGATAACCTCAATCCACTTTTGAGAGAATTTGTAGCGTTTGGAGGCATATCTGGAGTACATATTAATTGGCAAAAGTCACAACTCTTACCCCTCACGGCATCGGTCACCCAATTTCCGCTGGACTACCCCTTGGAGTGGTGCAGCTCTGACTTGAAGTATCTGGGGATTACAATATCGCTGGACAAGGCTGACACCATCCGATTAAACTACGGCGTAGCCATCACACGACTGACTGACAATATCACGCGTTGGCTGGCACTTCCCCTTTCGATGGCAGGTAGGGCCTCCCTGATCAAGATGGTCGTCCTCCCGCGATTCTTATATTTAGTCCAAAATATACCGTATTACCCAGGCGCCTATTTTTTCAAAAGACTTCGCTCTGAACTGCTTCGCCTGTTTTGGGGTGGTAAACAACCGCGCATCAGGTGGTCGGTCCTTACGCAGCCGTATGACAGAGGCGGCTTTGATGTGCCCGACCTGGAAATTTATTACCTGAGCGCACAGGCGCAACATGCTTACTACTGGATACGGCCCGTTCCTTTTATGCCACAGGTCGCCGCGGAGGACTGGGTAGTGCACCCACTGCCTCTTGAGGGCATGCTAATGGGAGAGGTTGGAGATGTTGAGACGCCCGCCACTACTGTGACTTGCACGATCGATGCCTGGCGGAGGGTGACCAAAATGCTGGACGCCCCCCTACTGTATTCGCCGGCATTGCCACTGGCGTATCATCCGAGACTATCACTCCTGCTGGAGGGAGGTTTCCGTTCGATGTGCCGCCGCATAAATCTTACCACGTGGGGTGACCTCTTTCAGGATGGCCTATTCCGCACCAAGGACCAGCTGTTCCAGATTACCCCCCAGACGCCTATGGAGGTGTTCTATTACATCCAGCTACGTCAGGGTATGAGAGATATTCTCCCTAACTTCCCGGAGGAACCAGGGACGGTACTGCCGTTACATGTTATGCTCTTATCAGATGGGAGACACTTGGTGTCTAAACTCTATGCTGCCGTTCGGGAACACCGACCGATCACCCTGGCTAAGGCTCGGACTGACTGGGATTCGGAACTACCAGCCGCCCTCACAGACGACCAGTGGAAATATTGCTGCTCGGTCACGGCTAGAATATCCCCCAGCTCTCGAATGAAAATTATTCATTATAAGTTTGTGCAAAGGTGCTATTACACGCCGGTCAGAAAATTGAGATTTGGCCTCTCAACGGATGATAGATGTGCTAGATGTCGCATGGAAGGCGCAGGGTTCCTGCATCTGGCTTGGGATTGTGGGGCAATACAGACCTACTGGGGCCAGGTGCACGCTGCCCTTCAGGTGATGATAGCCGGCCCTCTCCCGTTGGACCCGATAGTGATGATCTTGGGTCATACCAGGGATGTGCCCAGAGCGGATCGCAAGTTTGTTGACATCGCGCTACTACTCGCTAAACGGAGGGTTGCTTGCAGATGGGGGAGGGGTAGAGCGCCAAAGATCAAGGAATGGCTGGATGACCTCCAACACTGTCAGGAACAGTATGGCGTCTATACGGAACTGATGCCAGCCCGATGTGCTCCCAGTGACATCTGGTCCCCTTTACGGGTATACTGGTTGGCTCAGGAGATGCACAACGACTCCTCTGGGGATGATGACCTGGACCCTGGCCCATGAGCGCATTGACACTGTACATTACAATTGCCTCACTACATCCGCACTACATGCTACATATGGGGACACCTACATTGAGAAACGTCGATAGACCCTGGGATGAAGAGCGGTGGAGGGGATCTTGGTCAGAATGGGTCATGAGACACAACGCCTGAGTCAATTGTCCTACACCTCCCTCTTGGAAGTGACGCTGCGGGGCGGAGGGGATATACACGCATCATTTAATGTAGTGGCAAGGGACGGCTGATGACGAATTGGTGGAAAGGCATGGCGCGCCGCCCTTAGTCGAAAATCATGGGGTCCAGGCACAAACACGTCACACGCTGAGATGCAGTGCTGAGCTGCGCACACTAGGTACGCATAGCTAACGACACTGAGTGGGTTCACGTAGCTAGCTATCAGGTATAGACAGAGATGATGCGGGGCTGGGATGGACAGTGCCACTATACATGTGTTGCTCAGGCCCCACAATAGCGCAAAGGGATGTAGTCTCCCGGCCTGAACTACTCCTTGTTCCTCCCCCGCTTCCTCCCCCCCCCCTGTACCCCGGATGAATGAGACGTGATGCCCATACTCGACTAGCAGCCTAATGTGACACATTGGGAACTGTATATGTAAAATGCTGTTTGCAATGTTAAAATGGAACTTGTACACGTGTTCGTCTTTCTCTCGACTGCTGGTCCCATACTGTCATACGAAATTGTACATGCTGTGATGGTCATGCCTTTGTGTTGTATGCATCTAATAAAGGTTTAAAAAAAAAGATAAGGAGACGGGGAAACAAGTGGGTTAACCCCTTCAAAGACGTCTGCACCAGAGGGGAATTGAAAAATGAAGGCTGATCTGGTAGCCAAAGTAAAGCTGAAAGGGGTGAAAGATAGCCCTTTAAAGTGCCCAAGGCAGAGCCCTGCTGGGCCAAGGAAAGGATAAACAAAAGGATACCTGCCAGAGAGGAAGACAAGGGGTCAACAGACCTGTCAGCACAATAATTATGTCGGCAGGCGTATACCGATTTCGAGGAGGGACGCCTGACTGCCAGAATAAGCTCCCAGATTTTGGGAGGGAGGTCAAACGCTGTTGCCTGTCACCACTCAATCTCCACGCAAGGAGGTAGAGAGTTGATCAGTTTGGGTGGAGGACCCTTGCCTGCTGCTGCAACAGAAGATCTTCCCGAAGGGGCAACCTGATCGGAGGACCGATGCTCATGTCTAGAAGCTAGGGATACCAAACTCTCTGTGCCAGTCGCTCTTGATCTTGAGCACTCTGGGCAGGAGTAGTATGGGCAGAAAGGCCAAATTAAGGTCCCATTGTGGCATAAGAGAAGGAGACGGGAAACAAGTGGGTTAACCCCTTCAAAGACGTCTGCACCAGAGGGGAATTGAAAATTGAAGGCTGATCTGGTAAACAAAGTAAAGCTGAAAGGGCTGAAAGAAAGCCCTTTAAAGTGCCCAAGGCAGAGCCCTGCTGGGCCAAGGAAAGGATAAACAAAAGGATATCTGCCAGAGAGGAAGACAAGGGGTCAACAGACCTGTCAGCACAATATTTACAATATTTATGTCGGCAGGCGTATACCGATTTCAAGGAGGGACGTCTGACTGCCAGAATAACCTCACAGACTTTGGGAGGGAGGTCAAACGCTGTTGCCTGTCGCCACTCAATCTTCACGCAAGGAGGCAGAGAGTTGATCAGTTCGGGTGGAGGACCCTTGCCTGCTGCTGCGACAGAAGATCTTCCCGAAAGGGCAACCATATTGGAGGATCAATGCTCATGTCTAGAAGCTAGGGATACCAAACTCTCTGTGCCAGTCGCTCCTGATCTTGAGCACTCTGGGCAGGAGTAGTATGGGCGGAAAGGCTGAGCGAGAGCTGCCTTGGAAACTCCAATGCACAAAACTGATGACATTGCGCGTTCTCTTCAGAGGCGAACAGATCTAATCAAGGCTCTCCCCTACTGCTGAAAGAGATTGTGTACCACCTCCGAATGGAGATGCCACTCGTGATCTGCCAGGCACCTTCGGCTGAGCTTGTCCGCCCTGGCGTGGAAAGAACCGGCCAGGCGTTCAACCACCAGGGAAATGCTCTATTGTTCCAGCCAAGTCCAGAGACGCAGGGCCTCTTGACAAAGGGTCCACAACCCCATTCAGCCCTGTTTGTTGCAGTACCACATGGCAGTAGTTTTGCCCTTGAACACCTGTATCAGCCTTCCCTTTATGGATGGCAAAAAAAGCTTTCAGTGCCTGTCAGAACGCCTGAATCTCCAACAGGTTCCTGCGAGAAATGCGCATGCGCAGGTGTTTCCGCATGCACAGTCTTCTTAAGCTGTAACCCAATGTCGAGAAAGAGGAGAAGGGCAGCCCGGGGACGCTGCAATTAGAGGCAAGTGGTTTTTTAATTGTTTTAATTTACTGTTAAGGTATTTTTTAAATGGGTGGTGGAGGCGGGTGGCATAGAGAAGCTACACAGAGTTTGTTGCCAACTCCATGGCACTCCGCGTAGCAGCACAACGCACACTACGCCCAGGGTTAGTTCAGGCTTTCAAATCAATCCTCAAAAGTCCCTGATACTTGACCTAACTCTCCCCGACTCAGAGAGCTCGCGAGTTCGCACCCAGTTCCCTTTTCAGTAGACAGAGGGTGGGATCCCATTTGTAGGAATACAGATACATGCCACGATCTCGCACATTGCAGCACACAACTACGGGAGCCTATTAATGATGGCAAGGACAGACCTCACTAAATTAAAGTCCCATGGCATCTCATGGCTGGGGCGTATAGCAGCTGTCAAAATGACGCTACTTCCTAAATTACTCAATGTAATGCAAACTTTGCCTCTTCAACCTCCCCCAAAGTTACTGAACAGACTACAAACACTACTCAGACTTGATTTGGGAGGGTAAAAGAGCAAGAATAGCTAGAAACGTGCACTCCTTCCAATATCACTGGGAGGCGTAGGGATCCTACACCTGCGCTATTACCAAGCGTGCCAACTGCGTTCTATGGTGGGATGGTCCTGTACACTCACAGAAAAACATTGCTGTTTTATGAGATTAGGCTATCGAGTCCACTTACATCTGAAAAGTACCCTGGTTGCCTTGATTACAAGACCTTCAGACGTATACGTCTCCCCGGTTGTCAGGTCTACAATCAGAGTTTGGGATAGGGTGCAGCTGAGACATGGACTGTCCACATTAATTTCCCCACAAATACCACTGTTTGGTAACCCAGACTTCCCAGCTGCAGCTACAGGACTGGGATTTAAGGTGTGGCTAGTAGCTAACTGTAAAAGGGTGGGTGACCTGTTTGTATCTGAGGGACTCATGACCTTTCCTACACTGCAAACATGCTATGACGTCCCAGACACGGTTAGATGGCAGTAACGGGCGCTGGCACACTGGGTAACTCGCTCCTGGATTCAACTGAATGCTAGTAGGGCATTGACGGCCTTTGAAAAGTGGATTACGATACGTTCCACAGACAGAAAACTGCTCTCAGATATTTAAGCATTCCTAGTAACACCACTGCACCCACTTGATTTGCCCGCATGTAGGATGGGAGAGAGGATGTGAACGTCTCTTCACAGAAAGAATGGAATGACATTCTACATCCGGCGCTTACTTCCGCACTAAATACCACCAGAAAGAGATGCTCTTAAAGATAGCCCATTATTGGTACCTCACCCCAGCAAGAATTGCCACATGGGACCCTACAAGAGGAAGGCGGTGTTGGCAACAGGGCACACTCACGCATCTTTTATGGCAATGTCCTAAGCTGGAATCTTTGTGGGCTGGGGTACTAGACAGAGTAAACACCATGTTTGAGACAGACATACCCAAATTCCCAAGCTATATACACTTAGGCCGCCACAATCCCCTTTGCCGTCCCTCAGAGGCAGAGCAATCACTTTAGTATTGGGAAAGGTGAAACTCCTCCTCACTAGATGGGGGACGGAGATGGTATCTATACAACTTGATTGGTTGCACAACATTTAGGAGGTGCTTGGGATGGAGAAGTTGACTGCAGTTGCCATGCAACAACTCCCCCACTCTGATATAAATGTGGCAACCCTGCATACAGTACCTATCTGACTAGTTCCGTGAGTTGACCTGCCCTCAGTATCTTCAGGTATTACGCCTGACTTCCATAACCGACAATGAGAATTACAAACAGTAATGCCCTCACACCTAGATTGTATGTCAGGGGCGCGCCCCCACACATCCCCTGCAACCATTCCCTCCCAATGTGTCTCTCTTCACTTTTCAGCTCTTTTCCAACGCTGCATGTTGCACTTCATCTATTTTCATTGTGATTACCACAGGCCGATGTATATAGTTGGGCTATAATGTTGCATTTTTGTTTATTATAAAATTAATTGAGCAGTTTTAAAACCAAAATAGTCAGTCTGGGTTACTCACCCAATTCCCCAATAGGCCCACCATCACGAATTTAAGTATGCTGTAGTTTAATCATGTATTAAGTTTAAACAAACAGAACTATTTAAATCTGCAGAATTCAGTTTAATTCAATTTTCCCCTTGCGTACCTCCGACAATTTAAATTGTGAAGCGCTCCGACACCCATCTGAGTCCTGCTCAGGCTATACAAAACTTTATAAATAAAATAAACCGTTAAATTGGATTTTGAATAACTATTAAAAAGTGTCTTTAAATAGTTTTTCTAGCTACTTCCAAACTTAAATTAGTGTTACTGGATGTAATAATGTAACTCAGTGTTCCCCTATGGAGCAGCCGGCCTTGCTATAGTGAAAATAGCTTTTGGACCACTTTCACTGGAAGGCCATGTGCAACAGTAAACCTTTACATATCATACTTTTAAATATCACACATCCAGCCTTATGGGTAATTAGGCTTCCTTAGGGGTGACTTATTGATATTTTTAATTGTAATGTTTCTACCAGTCAAAAAAGTTTCAACATTCTGAATTTGCAGTTTTAAAACATCAGTTTTGCCATACATGGCAAGCCAGCAGTCATGTTAGCATTCTCACAGGGGTAGATGGCAAAATGAGTGCTGCAGTTCATATATAACATTTAACTTGAAGATTCCTAGGTACACTTGTACAAATATACTAGAGACGTAGAGGCAAGTCAAACATGCCTATTAGGGGAATACCAATTTTTTCATATTTAGAGGCCGAACAAAATCATTTTACCACTGGTTAGCACGGGTATAGTACACAAAGTTCTACAACCAGCAAAAATAGGATTCAGCAAAGTCTCTGGCAAGTAGGGAACACATTCTCCGCAGCTTCACATAAACCCACATTGACAGTAATAAGAACCAATCAATTAAATGCTAGTTATCCCAACTCGATATAAAGATTGGGGCAATCATGTATACCATACAGAAACTTGGTACATAAGACAGAAAATAATAGTGTTTAATATAGATTTTTTTTAAAACGTGCATGTGTTTTTGGGCATTATTTTAACATGCGTGTCAATTTAGTAGTAAGAATTAATTTTCTAGACGATTTGGAGAGGCTTTATTTTGTTCAGCATATAGGTGTGTATTTGTTGGCAAAAAAGTGAGAGCTGCACAATGATCAGTGCTGCAATACAGGGTGAACACATGGTAAGAAGTAAAGATCAAAGCTCAGTATATCTTTAAAACCACCAACTGTTCAAAACAGAAATAAACAAATGAAAATATTAAAATAAAAATAACACACGATTAATTAACTAATGTCAACAAATGGCATTTCGCAAGACAGCACGAATCTCAAGAGAATGTGTTTTGAATAAACATAGCACTGTAAAATCAAGACATGTCAAGCTTGGTTCTTCCTAGTAGAGAGTCTAACCAGTGCAAGGTGATTGTTGCTTCTTTTGTATTCTTCACATAAGCAGCAGTCTTTTTTTTTTTTAATAAATCAGATAATGGGGTAACAATACGCAAGACGTTGGGGAGTGATAGTCTGGAACATTAAAAACATCCCTGGAAAGCACAGTCCATATCCATTTTAAGTGCCTCCAACTTTCTTACCTATGGTCTGATAAGTCAGTGGCTCAAAGAATAATCCACATCTTGCTTCTGAGCCAGAATACACTTCTTTAGGTTTGCCTTAAAACGTGTTGCTTGGGGAGGGCAGAAAGCATTTCCTGATGTTACGTGTGAGCTTTCAGTCAGAGCTGAAAATGGCAGCACCATCTCAATAAACTGACAAATATTCTGGTCTTTCCTTAAGTGGGCAGCCATCAGCCACTGAAAGGTAACGGAGGCAACATGTAGCATAAATGGAAAGATGAGGAAGTGGCTTAGTTCTTTATCGGTAACCAGGGTAGTTACCCATGGAGGACAGAATACATTCTCCTGAACAATCCCCTAATTTATAGGGACAATACTTAGGAGCAGCAGTATGTGCTACAAAACACGGACAATGACCCAATATTGGAAGTGAAATGCAGGAAAGGATGAAAAAGAAAACCAAGATCACAAAGAGTATAGAGCCACAGTATGAAAAGCTCTAAATCAAACACCTTTATTACATAAACTACTCACAGGCGTACTGTGCTCAATTAGAACCTAACAAAGTGAGCCAGGGAGTAAAACCCCTAGATCTCCGCTTAGGTTTTCCCTTATGTTAGATCACAACTACTTTGGGACCCTGAGGCAGCATACGTATTCCTGCGCACGGTGTTTCGGGAATGAGTTGACAGCTGAGTCAGTGTGGTCTTGAATGGAGGGCGATATGAATAAGGCTTGGGAGTTGCACTATATTTAGCAGTCTGGCCACGCATTGCAGGATATGGAGATGCCAGAGTAGTTATCTGTAGAGCGGATGTAAATAGTTGCTGCATGAGCTGCTGGCCTGGACAGAAGTGCCTTAATGCAACGAACTTGACTATGCCCACATCCCACACTTCTGGGCCACCATACCAAGGGGGCCAGTTGGCGCGTGGGTAACGTGGCAGGAATGTTTTTTCCTCAAAGAGACACTGCTTTATTTACTAGCTCAGATATCTCTTGCTCCTGGATGTGAACCACCTACTAAATGGGAGCGAAGGCCAGCTTTCAAAGAAGGTCTAAGAAGGACATGGTGACTGGTCTCCCTGTCATCCCTACCTAAATAAGCATCTTTCAACAAGTGTGCAGAACAAATGTGAGCCTGAAACATTCAGACTATGTAAATAAAAGCCATTTTATAGGAAATTATCACATTGACCTCTTCATCAACCTAGACTTTATGCATGAGAGCAAGTTCACAAAAGGCGAAAAGCTGTTCCGTTTTCCTTAAAACATCTATAGTCATTGGCACCGATACAGGTATACAATTCATTCAAAGATTAGTGTAAAAATATATATAAGAACGAGGGAGACAGATGGGTTACAGTTTCACCTTCCAACTAAGATTCACTGTGTAGGTTAATTAAACCAGCATTTGCAATGCAATTGGTCTCGCCTTTGGGACCTTATATGTATTTAGCTATGCAGCACATTAGCCTGGGTGTTAAAACATCTAATGTTCTTTATTTATTTATTGTATTTATTTATTTATTTGGTGTTTTAAATAGCGCGAACATGACCCTAGGTAGGGTGTCCGAGCGCTTTACATTTTCATTTCCAAAACAGTTTTGTTACCAAGTCATCAGTTGTTGTACAATGACTTAGAGAAAAAACAATAAGCTTAATATACAAATATACAGACCACAAAAAGGTTAATTTTCCAAGAAAGGTAGCGTGTAACTGATCAGGAAGGATCCATGATGCTGGCGAGTCTGTTGAGATTATGAGAGGTATTTACTCATATAAAAGGATTTTGCTTCATTTTTAGGTCTCGGCATCGAGACCTATTGTTATGGAGTTCGCTCTGAAGGGACCTTGAGCTGTGAACACGCCGACCAGGGTCCGTGAACGCGCACACACACAGGCAGGCATGGCCGTGCACACACAGACACACACAGAAACAGACACACGCACACACGCACGCACACACACACCCCATCCCTCTCTGCCCACTCCCTCTCTGCCGCCCCCCCTCTACCCACACTCACCGGGCTCTTTCCCTCTGCAGTTGGTCAGTCATGGCAGCAGGCAGACTCGTGTCTTCTCCGGCGATCGCTGATGTGCACGCCCACGCTGCGTCACGTGCGCGCCCACCACGCTGTTTTCATGCCCGTTGATCCTCAGCTTGTTATATACTTTGGCTATGGACAATTAGACCACCGTTTTGCTCCGTCAATCATGTTTTCTTGGGCTGCGGTGTCTACAAGGCAAGGGGGCAGTGCACTGCACATGGATTTATCCTCGTCACGCCAATCGGTATTGTTTAATTTTATTTCTTTCGATCAGCATGTTTTTTTGTAATCTCTGGGAGAGCCGACGCTGGGACTTGAACCCCATTCCACAGTGTCAAAGTCTGGACACGGAGTGAAAGAACGTGGCTGTGCAAGCTACCACTGGACCCACTATACTCAGTTACCATGAGGTGGCGATATCTGCCACTCACTTTCCTCACTGCACCTTTGTGTTAGCCACGATGATCATAATCATTTCTATCCACTTTCATAATAGGCTTGTATTTTCAAAGATATCCTCTAATACTGAAAAAAAAATTAGGGCAATAAATATCTATACAGCAGAGTACGTAAACACAAAATGTCATGACATTTTGCACACTGTTGCAGGTCCGCTGTAGTCAAGGAGATTGTCTTCTGAGAAGTGTTTACATCCTCAAAATGACTTTCCAGTGTAGAAGACCATTGGTGCACCTGCTTATCTGGCAATATGCATAAGGATTACTACCTATCTCACTAATATTTTATCTTCGTAAATAGTTTGTTCACAGTACATTGTAAATTGTTTTCACATCATGGGAGCTCTAAAAATTGAATTCTGTTCATCGCTTCTAAATGAGGCGCTTTTTGGCATTCTTCGACAATGCTTTCAAACTAATTTCTGCTACTGCGGTAGATGGATGGCACTCTGGAGAATATTGTGTTGATCGGTATAGCTCTATAAGCCGTGCGCGCCCCTGGTGACCCTCCCGCCCGACCCCAGGTCTGCCCAGTAGAACGGCGCTCACTTCATCCCTCTGTGAGGCAGAAGGTGAGTGTGAGTGCAGAGTGCGCAGAGTGCGAAGTAGTGAGTGCAGAGTGAGTGTGCAGAGTGAGTGTGCAGAGTGCAGAGTAGTGAGTGTGCAGAGTAGTGAGTGTGCAGAGTAGTGAGTGTGCAGAGTAGTGAGTGTGCAGAGTAGTGAGTGTGTAGAGTAGTGAGTGTGTAGAGTAGTGAGTGCAGGGTAGTGAGTGCAGGGTAGTGAGTGCAGAGTAGTGAGTGCAGAGTAGTGAGTGCAGAGTAGTGAGTGCAGAGTAGTGAGTGCAGAGTGCAGAGTAGTGAGTGCAGAGTAGTGAGTGCAGAGTAGTGAGTGCAGAGTAGTGAGTGCAGAGTGCAGAGTAGCGAGTGCAGAGTGCAGAGTTGTGAGTGCAGAGTGCAGAGTAGTGAGTGTGCAGAGTAGTGAGTGTGCAGAGTAGTGAGTGTGTAGAGTAGTGAGTGTGTAGAGTAGTGAGTGCAGGGTAGTGAGTGCAGGGTAGTGAGTGCAGAGTGCAGAGTAGTGAGTGTGCAGAGTAGTGAGTGTGCAGAGTAGTGAGTGTGCAGAGTAGTGAGTGTGCAGAGTAGTGAGTGTGTAGAGTAGTGAGTGTGTAGAGTAGTGAGTGCAGGGTAGTGAGTGCAGGGTAGTGAGTGCAGAGTAGTGAGTGCAGAGTAGTGAGTGCAGAGTAGTGAGTGCAGAGTAGTGAGTGCAGAGTGCAGAGTAGTGAGTGCAGAGTGCAGAGTAGTGAGTGCAGAGTAGTGAGTGCAGAGTAGTGAGTGCAGAGTAGTGAGTGCAGAGTGCAGAGTAGCGAGTGCAGAGTGCAGAGTAGCGAGTGCAGAGTGCAGAGTAGCGAGTGCAGAGTGCAGAGTAGTGAGTGCAGAGTAGTGAGTGCAGAGTAGTGAGTGCAGAGTAGTGAGTGCAGAGTGCAGAGTAGTGAGTGCAGAGTAGTGAGTGCAGAGTGCAGAGTAGTGAGTGCAGAGGGCAGAATAGTGAGTGCAGAATAGTGAGTGCAGAATAGTGAGTGCCTAGTAGTGAGTGCCTAGTAGTGAGTGCAGAGTAGTGAGTGCAGAGTAGTGAGTGCAGAGTAGTGAGTGCAGAGTAGTGAGTGCAGAGTAGTGAGTGCAGAGTAGTGAGTGCAGAGTAGTGAGTGCAGAGTGCAGAGTAGTGAGTGCAGAGTAGTGAGTGCAGAGTAGTGAGTGCAGAGTGCAGAGTAGTGAGTGCAGAGTGCAGAGTAGTGAGTGCAGAGTGCAGAGTAGTGAGTGCAGAGTGCAGAGTAGTGAGTGCAGAGTAGTGAGTGCAGAGTAGTGAGTGCAGAGTAGTGAGTGCAGAGTAGTGAGTGCAGAGTGCAGAATAGTGAGTGCCTAGTAGTGAGTGCCTAGTAGTGAGTGCCTAGTAGTGAGTGCAGAGTAGTGAGTGCAGAGTAGTGAGTGCAGAGTAGTGAGTGCAGAGTAGTGAGAGCAGAGTAGTGAGTGCAGAGTAGTGAGTGCAGAGTGCAGAGTAGTGAGTGCAGAGTGCAGAGTGCAGAGTAGTGAGTGCAGAGTAGGTAGTGAGTGCAGAGTAGTGAGTGCAGAGTAGTGAGTGCAGAGGGCAGAATAGTGAGTGCAAAATAGTGAGTGCAAAATAGTGAGTGCCTAGTAGTGAGTGCCTAGTAGTGAGTGCCTAGTAGTGAGTGCAGAGTAGTGAGTGCAGAGTAGTGAGTGCAGAGTAGTGAGTGCAGAGTAGTGAGTGCAGAGTAGTGAGTGCAGAGTAGTGAGTGCAGAGTAGTGAGTGCAGAGTAGTGAGTGCAGAGTGCAGAGTAGTGAGTGCAGAGTAGTGAGCGCAGAGTGCAGAGTAGTGAGTGCAGAGTGCAGAGTAGTGAGTGCAGAGTGCAGAGTAGTGAGTGCAGAGTGCAGAGTAGTGAGTGCAGAGTGCAGAGTAGTGAGTGCAGAGTGCAGAGTAGTGAGTGCAGAGTGCAGAGTAGTGAGTGCAGAGTAGTGAGTGCAGAGTGCAGAGTAGTGAGTGCAGAGTAGTGAGTGCAGAGTAGTGAGTGCAGAGTAGTGAGTGCAGAGTAGTGAGTGCAGAGTAGTGAGTGCAGAGTAGTGAGTGCAGAGTGCAGAATAGTGAGTGCCTAGTAGTGAGTGCCTAGTAGTGAGTGCAGAGTAGTGAGTGCAGAGTAGTGAGTGCAGAGTAGTGAGTGCAGAGTAGTGAGTGCAGAGTAGTGAGTGCAGAGTAGTGAGTGCAGAGTAGTGAGTGCAGAGTGCAGAGTAGTGAGTGCAGAGTGCAGAGTAGTGAGTGCAGAGTGCAGAGTAGTGAGTGCAGAGTGCAGAGTAGTGAGTGCAGAGTGCAGAGTAGGTAGTGAGTGCAGAGTAGTGAGTGCAGAGTAGTGAGTGCAGAGGGCAGAATAGTGAGTGCAAAATAGTGAGTGCAGAATAGTGAGTGCCTAGTAGTGAGTGCAGAGTAGTGAGTGCAGAGTAGTGAGTGCAGAGTAGTGAGTGCAGAGTAGTGATTGCAGAGTAGTGAGTGCAGAGTAGTGAGTGCAGAGTAGTGAGTGCAGAGTAGTGAGTGCAGAGTAGTGAGTGCAGAGTAGTGAGTGCAGAGTGGAGAGTAGTGAGTGCAGAGTGGAGAGTAGTGAGTGCAGAGTGCAGAGTAGTGAGTGCAGAGTGCAGAGTAGTGAGTGCAGAGTGCAGAGTAGTGAGTGCAGAGTAGTGAGTGCAGAGTGCAGAGTAGTGAGTGCAGAGTGCAGAGTAGTGAGTGCAGAGTGCAGAGTAGTGAGTGCAGAGTGCAGAGTAGTGAGTGCAGAGTGCAGAGTAGTGAGTGCAGAGTGCAGAGTAGTGAGTGCAGAGTAGTGAGTGCAGAGTGCAGAGTAGTGAGTGCAGAGTGCAGAGTAGTGAGTGCAGAGTAGTGAGTGCAGAGTAGTGAGTGCAGAGTAGTGAGTGCAGAGTGCAGAGTAGTGAGTGCAGAGTGCAGATTAGTGAGTGCAGAGTAGTGAGTGCAGAGTAGGTAGTGAGTGCAGAGTAGGTAGTGAGTGCAGAGTAGTGAGTGCAGAGTGCAGAGTAGTGAGTGCAGAGTGCAGAGTAGTGAGTGCAGAGTGCAGAGTAGGTAGTGAGTGCAGAGTAGTGAGTGCAGAGTGCAGAGTAGTGAGTGCAGAATAGTGAGTGCAGAATAGTGAGTGCAGAATAGTGAGTGCCTAGTAGTGAGTGCCTAGTAGTGAGTGCCTAGTAGTGAGTGCAGAGTAGTGAGTGCAGAGTAGTGAGTGCAGAGTAGTGAGTGCAGAGTAGTGAGTGCAGAGTAGTGAGTGCAGAGTGCAGAGTAGTGAGTGCAGAGTGCAGAGTAGTGAGTGCAGAGTGCAGAGTAGTGAGTGCAGAGTGCAAATTTGGGCCCACAGGAAAAACAAGAACAAAGGGTTTCTGAGGGTGGCTTGCTTTTGGAGTATTACTAGTAGGGAAATGGATGTTTATCTACAGAAATGGATGCAGAGTAGTGAGTGCAGAGTGCAGAGTAGTGAGTGCAGAGTGCAGAGTAGTGAGTGCAGAGTGCAGAGTAGTGAGTGCAGAGTAGTGAGTGCAGAGTAGTGAGTGCAGAGTAGTGAGTGCAGAGTAGTGAGTGCAGAGTAGTGAGTGCAGAGTAGTGAGTGCAGAGTAGTGAGTGCAGAGTAGTGAGTGCAGAGTAGCGAGTGCAGAGTAGTGAGTGCAGAGTGCAGAGTAGTGAGTGCAGAGTGCAGAGTAGTGAGTGCAGAGTGCAAAGTAGTGAGTGCAGAGTAGTGAGTGCAGAGTAGTGAGTGCAGAGTAGTGAGTGCAGAGTAGTGAGTGGAGAGTAGTGAGTGCAGAGTAGTGAGTGTGCAGAGTAGTGAGTGTGCAGAGTAGTGAGTGTGTAGAGTAGTGAGTGTGTAGAGTAGTGAGTGCAGGGTAGTGAGTGCAGGGTAGTGAGTGCAGAGTAGTGAGTGCAGAGTAGTGAGTGCAGAGTAGTGAGTGCAGAGTAGTGAGTGCAGAGTGCAGAGTAGTGAGTGCAGAGTGCAGAGTAGTGAGTGCAGAGTAGTGAGTGCAGAGTAGTGAGTGCAGAGTAGTGAGTGCAGAGTGCAGAGTAGCGAGTGCAGAGTGCAGAGTAGCGAGTGCAGAGTGCAGAGTAGCGAGTGCAGAGTGCAGAGTAGTGAGTGCAGAGTAGTGAGTGCAGAGTAGTGAGTGCAGAGTAGTGAGTGCAGAGTAGTGAGTGCAGAGTGCAGAGTAGTGAGTGCAGAGTAGTGAGTGCAGAGTGCAGAGTAGTGAGTGCAGAGGGCAGAATAGTGAGTGCAGAATAGTGAGTGCAGAATAGTGAGTGCCTAGTAGTGAGTGCCTAGTAGTGAGTGCAGAGTAGTGAGTGCAGAGTAGTGAGTGCAGAGTAGTGAGTGCAGAGTAGTGAGTGCAGAGTAGTGAGTGCAGAGTAGTGAGTGCAGAGTAGTGAGTGCAGAGTAGTGAGTGCAGAGTAGTGAGTGCAGAGTGCAGAGTAGTGAGTGCAGAGTAGTGAGTGCAGAGTGCAGAGTAGTGAGTGCAGAGTGCAGAGTAGTGAGTGCAGAGTGCAGAGTAGTGAGTGCAGAGTGCAGAGTAGTGAGTGCAGAGTGCAGAGTAGTGAGTGCAGAGTGCAGAGTAGTGAGTGCAGAGTAGTGAGTGCAGAGTAGTGAGTGCAGAGTAGTGAGTGCAGAGTAGTGAGTGCAGAGTAGTGAGTGCAGAGTGCAGAATAGTGAGTGCCTAGTAGTGAGTGCCTAGTAGTGAGTGCCTAGTAGTGAGTGCCTAGTAGTGAGTGCAGAGTAGTGAGTGCAGAGTAGTGAGTGCAGAGTAGTGAGTGCAGAGTAGTGAGAGCAGAGTAGTGAGTGCAGAGTAGTGAGTGCAGAGTGCAGAGTAGTGAGTGCAGAGTGCAGAGTGCAGAGTAGTGAGTGCAGAGTAGGTAGTGAGTGCAGAGTAGTGAGTGCAGAGTAGTGAGTGCAGAGGGCAGAATAGTGAGTGCAAAATAGTGAGTGCAGAATAGTGAGTGCCTAGTAGTGAGTGCCTAGTAGTGAGTGCCTAGTAGTGAGTGCAGAGTAGTGAGTGCAGAGTAGTGAGTGCAGAGTAGTGAGTGCAGAGTAGTGAGTGCAGAGTAGTGAGTGCAGAGTAGTGAGTGCAGAGTAGTGAGTGCAGAGTGCAGAGTAGTGAGTGCAGAGTAGTGAGCGCAGAGTGCAGAGTAGTGAGTGCAGAGTGCAGAGTAGTGAGTGCAGAGTGCAGAGTAGTGAGTGCAGAGTGCAGAGTAGTGAGTGCAGAGTGCAGAGTAGTGAGTGCAGAGTGCAGAGTAGTGAGTGCAGAGTAGTGAGTGCAGAGTGCAGAGTAGTGAGTGCAGAGTAGTGAGTGCAGAGTAGTGAGTGCAGAGTAGTGAGTGCAGAGTAGTGAGTGCAGAGTAGTGAGTGCAGAGTAGTGAGTGCAGAGTGCAGAATAGTGAGTGCCTAGTAGTGAGTGCCTAGTAGTGAGTGCAGAGTAGTGAGTGCAGAGTAGTGAGTGCAGAGTAGTGAGTGCAGAGTAGTGAGTGCAGAGTAGTGAGTGCAGAGTAGTGAGTGCAGAGTAGTGAGTGCAGAGTAGTGAGTGCAGAGTAGTGAGTGCAGAGTAGTGAGTGCAGAGTGCAGAGTAGTGAGTGCAGAGTGCAGAGTAGTGAGTGCAGAGTGCAGAGTAGTGAGTGCAGAGTGCAGAGTAGTGAGTGCAGAGTGCAGAGTAGGTAGTGAGTGCAGAGTAGTGAGTGCAGAGTAGTGAGTGCAGAGGGCAGAATAGTGAGTGCAAAATAGTGAGTGCAGAATAGTGAGTGCCTAGTAGTGAGTGCAGAGTAGTGAGTGCAGAGTAGTGAGTGCAGAGTAGTGAGTGCAGAGTAGTGATTGCAGAGTAGTGAGTGCAGAGTAGTGAGTGCAGAGTAGTGAGTGCAGAGTAGTGAGTGCAGAGTAGTGAGTGCAGAGTGGAGAGTAGTGAGTGCAGAGTGGAGAGTAGTGAGTGCAGAGTGCAGAGTAGTGAGTGCAGAGTGCAGAGTAGTGAGTGCAGAGTGCAGAGTAGTGAGTGCAGAGTAGTGAGTGCAGAGTGCAGAGTAGTGAGTGCAGAGTGCAGAGTAGTGAGTGCAGAGTGCAGAGTAGTGAGTGCAGAGTGCAGAGTAGTGAGTGCAGAGTGCAGAGTAGTGAGTGCAGAGTGCAGAGTAGTGAGTGCAGAGTAGTGAGTGCAGAGTGCAGAGTAGTGAGTGCAGAGTGCAGAGTAGTGAGTGCAGAGTAGTGAGTGCAGAGTAGTGAGTGCAGAGTAGTGAGTGCAGAGTGCAGAGTAGTGAGTGCAGAGTGCAGAGTAGTGAGTGCAGAGTGCAGATTAGTGAGTGCAGAGTAGTGAGTGCAGAGTAGGTAGTGAGTGCAGAGTAGGTAGTGAGTGCAGAGTAGTGAGTGCAGAGTGCAGAGTAGTGAGTGCAGAGTGCAGAGTAGTGAGTGCAGAGTGCAGAGTAGGTAGTGAGTGCAGAGTAGTGAGTGCAGAGTGCAGAGTAGTGAGTGCAGAATAGTGAGTGCAGAATAGTGAGTGCAGAATAGTGAGTGCCTAGTAGTGAGTGCCTAGTAGTGAGTGCCTAGTAGTGAGTGCAGAGTAGTGAGTGCAGAGTAGTGAGTGCAGAGTAGTGAGTGCAGAGTAGTGAGTGCAGAGTAGTGAGTGCAGAGTAGTGAGTGCAGAGTGCAGAGTAGTGAGTGCAGAGTGCAGAGTAGTGAGTGCAGAGTGCAAATTTGGGCCCACAGGAAAAACAAGAACAAAGGGTTTCTGAGGGTGGCTTGCTTTTGGAGTATTACTAGTAGGGAAATGGATGTTTATCTACAGAAATGGATGCAGAGTAGTGAGTGCAGAGTAGTGAGTGCAGAGTGCAGAGTAGTGAGTGCAGAGTGCAGAGTAGTGAGTGCAGAGTAGTGAGTGCAGAGTAGTGAGTGCAGAGTAGTGAGTGCAGAGTAGTGAGTGCAGAGTAGTGAGTGCAGAGTAGTGAGTGCAGAGTAGTGAGTGCAGAGTAGCGAGTGCAGAGTAGTGAGTGCAGAGTGCAGAGTAGTGAGTGCAGAGTGCAGAGTAGTGAGTGCAGAGTGCAAAGTAGTGAGTGCAGAGTAGTGAGTGCAGAGTAGTGAGTGCAGAGTAGTGAGTGCAGAGTAGTGAGTGGAGAGTAGTGAGTGCAGAGTAGTGAGTGCAGAGTAGTGAGTGCAGAGTAGTGAGTGCAGAGTAGTGAGTGCAGAGTAGTGAGTGCAGAGTAGTGAGTGCAGAGTAGTGAGCGCAGAGTAGTGAGCGCAGAGTTGTGAGCGCAGAGTGCAGAGTAGTGAGTGCAGAGTAGTGAGTGCAGAGTGCAGAGTAGTGAGTGCAGAGTGCAAAGTAGTGAGTGCAGAGTGCAAAGTAGTGAGTGCAGAGTGCAAAGTAGTGAGTGCAGAGTAGTGAGTGCAGAGTAGTGAGTGCAGAGTAGTGAGTGCAGAGTAGTGAGTGCAGAGTAGTGAGTGCAGAGTAGTGAGTGCAGAGTAGTGAGTGCAGAGTTGTGAGCGCAGAGTAGTGAGTGCAGAGTTGTGAGTGCAGAGTGCAAAGTAGTGAGTGCAGAGTGCAAAGTAGTGAGTGCAGAGTGCAAAGTAGTGAGTGCAGAGTAGTGAGTGCAGAGTAGTGAGTGCAGAGTAGTGAGTGCAGAGTAGTGAGTGCAGAGTAGTGAGTGCAGAGTAGTGAGTGCAGAGTAGTGAGTGCAGAGTAGTGAGTGCAGAGTGCAGAGTAGTGAGTGCAGAGTAGTGAGTGCAGAGTAGTGAGTGCAGAGTAGTGAGTGCAGAGTGCAGAGTAGTGAGTGCAGAGTGCAGAGTAGTGAGTGCAGAGTGCAGAGTAGTGAGTGCAGAGTGCAGAATAGTGAGTGCCTAGTAGTGAGTGCCTAGTAGTGAGTGCCTAGTAGTGAGTGCCTAGTAGTGAGTGCCTAGTAGTGAGTGCAGAGTAGTGAGTGCAGAGTAGTGAGTGCAGAGTAAAGAGTGCAGGGTGCAGAGTAGTGAGTGCAGGGTGCAGAGTAGTGAGTGCAGGGTGCAGAGTAGTGAGTGCAGAGTGCAGAGTAGTGAGTGCAGAGTGCAGAGTAGTGAGTGCAGAGTGCAGAGTAGTGAGTGCAGAGTGCAGAGTAGTGAGTGCAGAGTGCATAGTAGGTAGTGAGTGCAGAGTAGTGAGTGCAGAGTAGTGAGTGCAGAGTAGTGAGTGCAGAGTGCAGAGTAGTGAGTGCAGAGTAGTGAGTGCAGAGTAGTGAGTGCAGAGTAGTGAGTGCAGAGTGCAGAGTAGTGAGTGCAGAGTGCAGAGTAGTGAGTGCAGAGTGCAGAGTAGTGAGTGCAGAGTGCAGAGTAGTGAGTGCAGAGTAGTGAGTGCAGAGTGCAGAGTAGTGAGTGCAGAGTGCAGAGTAGTGAGTGCAGAGTGCAGAGTAGTGAGTGCAGAGTGCAGAGTAGTGAGTGCAGAGTAGTGAGTGCAGAGTAGTGAGTGCAGAGTAGTGAGTGCAGAGTGCAGAGTAGTGAGTGCAGAGTGCAGAGTAGTGAGTGCAGAGTGCAGAGTAGTGAGTGCAGAGTGCAGAGTAGTGAGTGCAGAGTAGTGAGTGCAGAGTAGTGAGTGCAGAGTGCAGAGTAGTGAGTGCAGAGTAGTGAGTGCAGAGTGCAAATTTGGGCCCACAGGAAAAACAAGAACAAAGGGTTTCTGAGGGTGGCTTGCTTTTGGAGTATTACTAGTAGGGAAATGGATGTTTATCTACAGAAATGGATGCAGAGTAGTGAGTGCAGAGTGCAGAGTAGTGAGTGCAGAGTGCAGAGTAGTGAGTGCAGAGTGCAGAGTAGTGAGTGCAGAGTAGTGAGTGCAGAGTAGTGAGTGCAGAGTAGTGAGTGCAGAGTAGTGAGTGCAGAGTAGTGAGTGCAGAGTAGTGAGTGCAGAGTAGCGAGTGCAGAGTGCAGAGTAGTGAGTGCAGAGTGCAGAGTAGTGAGTGCAGAGTGCAGAGTAGTGAGTGCAGAGTGCAGAGTAGTGAGTGCAGAGTGCAGAGTAGTGAGTGCAGAGTGCAGAGTAGTGAGTGCAGAGTAGTGAGTGCAGAGTAGTGAGTGCAGAGTAGTGAGTGCAGAGTAGTGAGTGCAGAGTAGTGAGTGCAGAGTAGTGAGCGCAGAGTAGTGAGCGCAGAGTAGTGAGCGCAGAGTTGTGAGCGCAGAGTTGTGAGCGCAGAGTTGTGAGCGCAGAGTTGTGAGCGCAGAGTGCAGAGTTGCGAGCGCAGAGTTGTGAGCGCAGAATGCAGAGTTGCGAGCGCAGAGTTGTGAGCGCAGAATGCAGAGTTGCGAGCGCAGAGGAGTGAGCGCAGAATGCAGAGTTGCGAGCGCAGAGGAGTGAGCGCAGAATGCAGAGTGAGTGTGCAGAGCAGTAAGTGCAGGTGCAGAGCGCTGTGTGCTGTTGAGTGCAGAGCGCTGTGTGCTGTTGAGTGCAGAGCGCTGTGTATTGGCAATGTAAATGACAATGTCATTTGTTTATGATTTAAAGAAAAAAAAAAGAAATGTCATGAGCAATGCCAATAGCTCTTCCTTTAATGATGCCGAGACCATTGCATTGTAAATGCTTGTTTAGTGCAGAGTTGGACGGGATTTTTCTAATGTTGGGAGGGAGAGCGTTCCAGATTCTAAGAACTGCGCCAGAGAACGCTCGGTCATATGTTCTTTCCTTAAGAAAACGGGCCGGTTTCAGTAGTAGATCTCCAAGGCTCCAAGAGGTACGGCATCCTCCAGATTGTGATTTTCTGGGCTAGGTACACATGTGTTTGGAAATGTACCGCTTTGTGAGTGATGCATGCCAACTTTAATTGTACTCTTGCTTCGTAGGGCAGCCAGTTGAGAGCTTTCAAATGAGGGGTGATGTGGTCGAATTTTTTGGATCCCCTTATAAGTCTTGTGGCCGCATTAAGACAAGCTTTCAGTGGGGCTGTTGAGATCTTGGCAGACCGGCCAGCGTTGTGCAACCATATTCTATCCTTGATATGACAAGTGTTTGAAGGGCTGTTTTGAGGTCTGACTTCTTTAAAAATGGTTTCAGTTTTCTGAGGTAGCTTAAATGGAACCAAGCGTTTTTTGCCATCGTGTTAAAATGTGATAGCATGTTCAACTGTTTGTCGAGAATAATTCCCAAGGATTTTGTGGAATCAACAATCTTCAGTGTACAGTTTAAAGCTGTAATCAGATTGGTCCACTCAATGTTCGTGGCGCTTTTCTGGGGGGAGATCAGCAGGAATTCGGTTTAATATGGGTTAAGCTTCGGATGGTTACTGGTTAGCCAAATATTGGTTCTCTTTAGTGCCTGGTTCATGATGCCCATCTCTTCTGTCGACATGACTGATTTACAGCTGAGTGTTATCAGTGTACATTTGGAAAGAAATGTTTGCTCACGGCATGGAGGGAAAGTAAGCACCAAACTACGTGGCACGCCAGGTATGCGAACACATGGAGAGAAATATTGCCTTTCAGCCGGAAATGGTATAGTCCAAAGCTCTGTTTTTAATATAAAAATCAGGGCCTTCAGTGGCCATATCACTGAAAATACAAGATTTGAATAAAATATTGTCTATGGGTGCTTGTGGAAGACAATTTCTATGGACTGGAATCTAGAGAATGCTAAAGTGATTCTGGTATTAAACTGACCTCTACTGGTCGTTTTCTATCAAGACAGTTAAATAGAGGCAGTTGAACAAGCAGAAAGCAATTCTGGTATTTTACTGACCTCTACTGGTCGTTTTCTATCAAGACAGTTAAATAGAGGCAGTTGACGAGAAAAAAAAGTCCCTAAGCGGAAGGAGAAAAGTCCTAGGGCTGATGTCCAGAGCCCACAAAGTACATACAAATATAAGTATATACTAAAGTATATACAAGAGGTCTCGAATGCTGGACCTAAAAATAAAGAGTGTTAAAATGACAAGGGACTTGGAACTAAGCTACCTGACCTATATTTGATTAGACAACAGGATCCCAAATCACATCGACTCCATGGTCACTTTGTTAGCGCCCAGCAGGGATGAAAAAGATTAGTCTCCGCACTCCTGGATCCCTCTCGAAACATGCCATGCGCAATATGTTAGCAACAGCAAGGAGAGCAAGCTGTTGAGACAGCACCAACTGACCCAGGTAAAGTCCTCACTAACTGCCATTCAAGTTCTCGCTGTAATGTCACTATTTTGGAGACAGCACCCTTAACTGAGGCCATCAGTGTTTGCAGAAGAGGCGCTGGAAATGTAACGTCCCCTAGTTCACAGAGACAGCTTGACGGCAATGACCACCATAAAGTCACTGTTAGCTGCACAGGAGTAAGGATTGTATGGAAGATCTTTCAAGTAGGATGCAATACATTTCATAGCATTGTTGACCAAGTCTTGTATGAGGCTCTAGCTGCCGCCACCACTGGCCATATGCAACGACAAAGCGAGGGCCAGCAGTAGAAACAGATAAAGGTTTATGGTGTAAGAATAAAGACACCAGAAACTGCTACTCTGCTGGTCATGGATGTCTCCGAAGCAAAGTGGTGATCAAAAAGCAGTGGGAGGGATCTAGGTCACCTGCCACAGAGGATTAGCATCTATCCTTAACAGTGAAAAAGATACACCTTAACTGATCCCATTAAGCAGAGCAAAGTGAGACCAACAACTTTGAATCTTGCTACTCCTGAAACAGAACCTTTAACAGTGAGTACCTTTATAAATGTTCTACATTTCGCCCATTGGTAAGAGCACTACGCCAAGCTTCGTAACCATGCACTTT
This sequence comes from Lissotriton vulgaris, assembly GCF_964263255.1. NCBI lineage: Eukaryota > Metazoa > Chordata > Amphibia > Caudata > Salamandridae > Lissotriton > Lissotriton vulgaris. The sequence goes on from NC_141700.1 coordinate 73,104,874, forward strand.
CTGCTTAATGTAAGCTTCCTTTCCACTTGACACTCCTGCCACCGAACATGTGATTAGACAGCATTGATCTTTTGTGGTTTCTATGGTTAGCAAAACATGTATCACTTGCTAAAAACTTAGGACCTTATGCATCATTTTGGGTCAAAGGGATAAGAGGTCAAAAGGCACCAGGGTTTCCCTAATTTAGTACTCCCAAGATGATATTCCCATGGACCCTGGTGATTGTGCTTCTTATGGGATCTCTTCAAGCATTCAAGGTCAAACAAGGAGACAGCTAGTGCAGAGTTGCAACTTCTTAAGCTTCAACTAGCATCACACCACAGTAGATCATGCAAGTTTTCTTTAGGCCCACACCTACTTCACTTTTATTAGTGCTTCTTACTTCTAATGTTCACCCATAGCCCTATTGTTTTGCCGTTGTTACACACAACTCTAGTTTCCTGTAAGGTTTTGTTTAGGGAGATTAGTGTATAGCCTCGTTCAGTAAAAGGCCCTATACACTTGCCTCCCGGCTGGAACGCGGGGGTCTCAGAAACCCGACCTGTTGATTCCCAGGGCTATTGACAGGCCCACTGGAATTATGCTGCGGAGGTGGACCAAATTATGCAGCAAGGTTGACTAAATTATGTGAGAAGAAAGGCTAATTATGTGGCATAATGAGCACCTTTTGTGATCGCATTTCTTGGCTATTTTGTCCTCTTTAGGTCGAAGCCTACCACACAGCGTAGCTGTGGTTTGCTGAAGACCTCTTGGGGACATTGAAAAGCAGACTTAGGGATGCATTCGGTTAGTTGCTTACCATTTGCTTTGTGGATTGTAACTCGCATTTTCTGGCTGTTTGCTGTCTTTAGTTGCTTTAGGCTGTTCAGCTCGAGTTAATCCCTCCTGTTGTCCTAACCATATTTAATGCATTCTTCCACAACCTCACTTTCTGTAAACAGACCTTTATATCTTATGCTTGCTGTGCATTTAAAGACACAGGTAAGTGGGCGTGGTCTGCCGCACAGTGGAATGGCCGCTCTTTGAGTGAGCTCTGTCGGCCGGGAAGTAATCCTCCAATAATCTTGGATATGGAGAGCTGCTGTAACGCTTTATGACACTCCTCGGGTGGCGGAACATCTGTGGACCCTGGTGCTGGCGCTTAGGCGGCTCAGATGTGCTCTGGGACTGAGTTGGGCGATTGGCTGCTAAACCGCCAGAGGTCTGACAATCCTGGCCTCCTGCCGATCTGCAGCCGGGCAGCCCTGAAAATTAAGCCCGCGGCCGCCATCGGGCCGTGGTTTGCGGCCCTGTGGTGAAGCGGAGATAGTCCTGCCTGCATCGTCCCAGCGGCTTTGAGGTATGGTCGTAGCCTTCTGGGGTGCGAAGAGCTGTGGTGTGCCCTGCTGCCGCGGGGTCGCGAGTGGAGGGACCCAGGACGCGCTGTCCCGGAGGCCGCGGCCGACATTTTGAGGCCGAGTTACTCTGAGCCGGAAATTGAATCCGGCTGGGGCTGCCGAGACGCTTGCGGCACATCCGCTCCCACCATCACTTCCACGAGCACTGCGGTCTCATTGTGGGTGCCTGCACCGGTGAGGTGCACTCGGAGCGACAGGAAGGGCCCTACACGGAGAGCCAGCCATTTTGTGAGCAGATGCGGCCCTGAGTACATGCTGCCCCTGCGGAGGATCACCTATACCAGCAGTAGGGTGGGCGATTCTGTGTTGCGGATGGGACGCTGTATGCGTTAACGCTTAAGTTGGCGCTGCTTATGGCTGGATAATTTGATTTTGCAGAGGACTGTGGTTGTCAGGGTGCGGTGCTCTGGTTGGGGCTCCCTGGAGACCGCGTGCACACTAGCCTTGTTTCCCACCTGCATCGCCGCATATGCCGAGCTGCACCTCTGCTGGCTGTGGAACAGTTGGTCAGTGATCAAGTCCATCAGGGGCGCTTCCCCCGTGGCGTTCATGTGTGGCACGCTGGCGTTATCCTAGCCATTGGGAGACCTTAGCAGACTGAAGAGCTGCACGAAGTGTGGGTACACATTGGTGGCCCGTGGGGCGCTGGTGTCCTGCATCGTACTCGCTGCTCTGTGTGCGGTTGTGTGGCGAAGTGCTGGACTAACCACAGTACACTAGCCTTTGCGTTTTGCACACCCCCTCCGCCACTGCCACTATGGGTAAACAGGATGCTAAGCAGCCGAAATGGACTTTTGAAAATAAGCGTGCCACGCGACATACGGAGCCCAACTCGGATGCACAGGTGGATGGTCAGCATGACACACGGGCGGAAGACCATGGGGAAGACCTGCGGACCCTTATGTTGGAGATGCGCTCCAAGCTGGATAACCTGACTACACAACCGGACTCTGTCAAGACGCAAGTGGCGACGCACAAGACTCGACGTCCTGGAAAATCGGCACACTGAATTCCATGACTTCCAGGTGGACACAAAGGAGCAAATGCTGCATATGGATAAATTGCTGGGAATTATCCGGGCTAGAAATTATGATTTAGAGGCGAGGTCACGTAGAAATAACCTCTGAATTACTGGAATCCTGGAGACTAACGTCATATCCAAGATGAAGATCTTTGTAACGGACCTACTACATGAACTCTTTGATCCTCATCTATCCCTGGTCTTCGTGGTGGAGAGTGCACATAGATGTCTGGGGCCGAAACCTCCTGTTGGCGCAACACCTAGGCCCATTCTAGCAAAGCTATTGAACTATCAAGACTATCTGCGTTTGGCCAGGAAAAAAGGGAAAATTTCACATAAAGCCAACACCATTTCCTTTTATCCCGGTTTCACTCCGGCCGTACAGGCGGCACGTCGAGAATTCCTCCCTACCAAGCGTCTCCTCATGCAAGCACAGATCCCTTACTCCCTGCTTTATCCCGCCAAGTTAAAAGTTTCATATGATGGTACAGCCCACTTCTTCATAGATGCGAAGTCCGCCTTGAAGTTCGCCAAACATGTAGCTGGAAAGAAAACCAAGGACGCCCGAGAAACAGAGATCTACAGCGGTTCACCTTAGTGATAATGATTGACTTGGGTATCATAGTGTTTGCTAGCCTTTAAGAATGTGCCGCTGAGGTGCTAGCTTGGGGCGGATATATCTCTTTTGATGTAGAGAGTCCTGGAGTTCTATAACCTGATTGGGGGTTGGAGTGGGAAGAGGGGGGGAGGGTAGGCGAAGTTCTAATGTTAAATGCCAGTATGTTTGCGTATTGTTGGTCAGGATATTTGGTCTGCCATTGGGGAACGTCAAGTTGCCACTGCTTGTATCACATCTGTGAGTTTACAACAACGATTTCACACTAATACACTAAGGGGCTGAATGACAATAGGAAGTCTAGGCTAGTGCATGCCTATTTATCCAGGCACAATATAGATGTCCGTTTATTGCAGGAGACACATTTAAATGTGACACCTTCGCAGGGGCTCCGACACAATGGGTGGGGTAACGTGTACTCCTCTATTTACTCTAACTATGCTAGAGGGGTGGCTGTAATGATTAGGCGGGGAGTGGATTGGTGGGAGGGAGATGTCCACGGAGATCCACAGGGGAGATTTATCCTCATACATGGCGTTCTGGGTGGCGTTTCCCTAGTTATAGCAGCAATGTACAGCCCCAATGTGGACTCACCAGAGTTTTTTCGGGATATCTGGACTAAGGTTAGGGTGACCGGTTGCAGTACAATTTTGTGGGGAGGGGATTTTAATGCTATCTTAGATGACTAAATGGACAGGCAAGGCACAGCTCACCCCGTACATCCGGCTGCTAGTGCCGCCCTGCACGCTATAATATCTGATGGCGATTTAATTGATATATGGCGTAGAAGATGCCATCAGGGAAGTACTCGACTCTGGGGGAAAGGCCGTGTTAGTCATGCTTGACTTGTCGGCGGCTTTCGACACCGTTCCTCATGAGGTCCTCCTTGCAAGACTCTGGGAGTGTGGCTGTTGGACAGGCCACATGAAGGGCCGCTCTCCCCCGGCCCAACCAGGCCTGAGCCCAGTCCCGCAAGTACCACACACCACCATTGCACGTCCTCCGTCCCCTCAGGGACCCCTGCCCTCGAGCCTGCCGACCTCGTGGGTCCGATCCACTGCCGGCCCACGCGCCCAGCCTGGGGCGCCATCTTGGACACTCCACCACGAGGCCGCCTGGCCCCCGATCGACCTCAACCCTGGGCCTGGCCCGGCCTCAGACATTCCGGCACCACCCTCCTCCCAGGAGGTGAGCGGGCTACTTGGCAAGTCAATGGGAGAAAGAGGTGCCGATGGCTCTCCCCCACCAAGTGCCGCTCGCCCATCGCCTCCCCGGGCGCTGGCTCCACCCCCCTGCTGGGTGTCTGGACTCCCCCATCCCGGACCTCCCGACCTCCAAGTGCGAGGGTCCGGACATCAAAGCACGCCAGCCCTATAACTGGGGCAGCTCCAGAGCAGGAGGGCAGTTGTATCTTGGAGTCGAGAGACGTAAAGAGGAACTCATCCTGGACGGACTACTGGCGCTGCCATAGCTCTGTCCTGTGCACCATCGTCCTGCCTGTTGGCGCTGCCACAGCCGTCGTAACCTTCATCCTTCATCGTCGTCGGGATCTGCTGGCGTGGCCGCGGACCGTTGTAACCGTCATCTTCTACCGGGACCTGCAGGCTCCGCCGCGGACCGTCGTCCTTCCTTCATCCATCTCGGGACCTGCTTGGCTCCTCCACGGCCCGATCATCTAGAACGCCGAGCTCGAGGATTGAGAGCTATTTTGTACTCATTGGTAACTAAGACTGTCCCGCTACCCCTTTCCTAAACCAGAGACTAGAACCGAGGGGACCCCTGAGTCCAGACCTCCTTGTATCCATCATCGTAACCTAAGAATTGCATATAAAGTCTCGTTAACCTTCAACCTTGTGTGGTGTCCGTCTGTGGGGGGGAAGTTACTTATCTGTACAGTCGTTGGAGACGGCTCTCCCTGGAGACCTCTCCCCGTAACCTCGGCCGACCCTCCCGGTCCGTCTAACATTGGTGGCCAGCGGCGCGATCCGAATCACCGCATAAACGTACAGAGAGTAGCTCACCCCACGACGAAGTCACAATGACCACGAAAGAGAGCGGATCAACCGAGAAATTCCAAATGGAGAAATTGGAGGAGTACAACCATCGTGAACTTAAACAATTCTGCATCGAACTGGGTATCGCTACCACCGGACTGAGTACCAAGGACGATTTTAAGCATGCCCTAGAATCTTGGGCAGAAACCGGGGCTGCCGGAACCCCTGATCAAAGCACCGTAGAAAAAACGACCACGGCCCCGGAAGGGCAAAGAACGGGTCTCTCGCAAGACGAGATCCAGGAAAGAGAAAGGACCCGACTACACGAACTAGAAATGGCCCGACTTAAAATGGACGTTGAACTTAAGTTGGCCGAACAAAAAATCAACTTAGAGCACCTGCGTCTCCGAGAAGAAAGAGAGGAGAAACAGAGACAAAGGGAGCTCGAGGAAAAGAAACTAGCGTACGAACACGAACGAAACCTAGCCGAGATCAACCTACGCAAGCAGGATAAAGAAGCAGGGGTGCCCGAGCGACCCCCCACCTCAGGGGCCACAGACAAAAAGGTACATATCCCCAAGGATGTTGTCCGAGAATACTTCAGAGAGGACGACATCCAGCAATGGTTTAAAGCCTATGAAATCGCTATGACTGCACACCGGATCGATAGAAGCGACTGGGGAGCCGGTCTCTGGGGAAGATTCCTCAATGAGGGCCGCGACACCCTACTACAGCTCCCGGACCACCAGATGACCTCCTACGACCATATGAAAGCGGCCCTCCTCACCCGCTATGGTCTCACACCCGAGATGTACCGTCAGAGGTTCCGAGACTGCACCCGCATCCCGGGTACAACTTGGGTGGACTATGTAACATACTTTAGCCGAGCCTTCGAGGGCTGGATCCGAGGAAGCAACGTCACGACCTACGAGCAACTATTTAACCTGATGGTATGGGAGCATCTGTCGAACAATTGCTTCATTGAACTCCGCCAACACCTCCTCGACAGCAAGTTAACGGATCCCCGGCAGCTCGCAGCCGAAGCTGACCGGTGGGAGATCACCAGAGTGGGCCGGAATGGGTCCTACGAACAGAACCGGAACAACAATGGTCAGCACCGACCCAGAGGAGGAGGAGGGGGCCAAGGGCGAGGAAGAGACAACGCCCCGGTCGCCCCCGCTACCAACACCACCCCCCCGGCCAACCGGGGCAGCACCCCAGCGCGACCAGGGTACAGAGCCAATGTCACGTGTCACCGATGTCAACGAGTCGGCCACTATGCGAACGACCCAAACTGCCCGCAGTACCAGAGCCCAAGACCCCGCCAAGTGGCCGCTGCAGCCCTAGGGGAAGAACAGATCTCCGAGGAACAGGAAGAGTACGAACAAGAGCATCAAGAGTGGGAGCCAGCCGCCATGACTCTAGCCTGCTTAGGGGGGAAAGACATGGTCCCGCGGGTCCCCCTACCCGCTAACACCCAGAAGTACAGCCAATGGGTGAGCATCAATGGACACCAGGCCGAAGCCCTTCGTGACACCGGGGCCAGTGTAACAGCCGTCCGCTGTCACCTGGTGGCCCCAGAACAGTATCTACCGAACATTCTCTGCCCTGTACGATCAGCCGATAACTCGGAGAGCCTGTGTCGGATGGCCTGCGTCCCCTTCGAATGGGGGGGGGTCTCCGGCATGTTGAAAGTGACGGTCCGAGACGATGCCCCCGTAGACTGCCTCCTGGGCAATGACCTGGAAAGCTCTCCGTGGGCCGCCGTGGAGCGAAAGGAACACCTGGGGATGTTGGGCGTCCCAGACTGGGCGTGCGTCACCACCCGTTCCATGGCCGCCCGTGCCAACCACCAGCCAGAAGAACCCGAATGGCCGGCGCCACCGCCTCCGGTCGCCCCGGCCGAAAACACCGACCGTAACATTCCCGCCGAACCAGCTCAACCTACCGACCTCGCTAACCTCGACCAGTGGCCTCAAGAAGGGGGGCCCACGCAAGAACAATTTCGCAAAGAACAGAAGACCTGTCCCTCCCTCGAGGGACTCCGCCAGCAAGCGCTCGCCCAAAGCGCAGGGGATACCCCCGGAACTCATTGGGTCTACTGGGACAATGATCTGCTGTACAGCGAGCAAAGAATCGCCGAGCTGGGGAGCAACCGAGTACTAGTGGTACCCCTCCGTTTCAGAGACTTCCTGTTAAACCTGGCCCACGATGTCCCCCTGGCAGGACATCTGGGACAAGATAAAACCTACAGTCGCCTAGTGACCCACTTCTTCTGGCCCAAAATGAGAAACGATGTGCACCAGCATTGCCGATCTTGCCCCACGTGCCAAGCCAGTGGGAAGAGCGGCCGCAAACTAAAGGCTCCCCTGCAACCTTTTCCCGTGGTCACTACCCCGTTTGAGAGAGTCGGAATAGACATTGTGGGGCCCTTGGACCCACGCACAAAACAAGGCCATCGATTCATCCTGGTGCTAGTGGACCACGCCACCCGCTACCCTGAGGCTGTTCCTCTGCGAACTGTGACAGCCCCGGTGGTCGGCCGGGCCCTGATGGGGATCTTCTCCCGTGTGGGCTTCCCCCGAGAAGTCGTCAGCGACAGAGGCACGAACTTTATTTCCAAATACATGAAGTCCCTCTGGCAACAGTGCGGGGTCACCTACAGATTCACAACCCCCTATCACCCTCAAGGGAACGGACTCGTTGAGCGGTTCAACCGCACGCTAAAGGGAATGATCGGGGGGTTGGAAGAGCCCCTCCGTCGCCAGTGGGATGTGCTGCTGCCGTGCCTCCTCTTCGCGTATCGAGAAGTCCCCCAGAAATCCCTGGGCTTCAGCCCATTTGAACTGCTATATGGACACCCAGTGCGAGGGCCGCTCAGTCTCGTCAAAGAAGGCTGGGAGATGCCTCCACTAAAGAACCCTCCAGATGTCTTCCGGTACCTCCTCACCCTCCGCAACCAGACCCGGCGGTTCAGAGAAATAGCGAAGGCCAACCTAGAGGCCAGTCAAGAGGACATGAAAAAATGGTATGACCAGAATGCCTCATCCATTGAATTCGAACCTGGCCAACAGGTATGGGTGATGTCCCCCACTGAGCCATGCGCCCTGCAAGACAAATGGACGGGGCCCTTCAAAGTAATAGAGCGCAAGGGTCCTGCCACTTATCTCATCGACATGGAATCCTCCCGGAACCCTCTCCGGGTCCTCCACGCTAACAGACTAAAGCCCCACTTTGTGCGAACAGAGCTCAGCCTCCTGATGGCCACAGACACTGGGGTTGAAGAAGACTCCGAGCCTCTCCCTGACCTCCTACGGACTCAAGAGCAAGACGGCTCCGTGGATGGGGTCCGGCTCTCAGAGGCCCTCACCAGAGAACAACGCCAGGAGTGTCAAGCCCTCCTATCACAGTTCGCCAGCCTGTTCTCCCTCACCCCGGGTGTCACTTCCTGGTGTGTGCACGATGTGGATACCGGGGACAGCCCCCCTATCCGCCACCGGGCCTACCGCGTGCCAGACCGGGTACGGGCCTGCATCCAGGAAGAAATAGCCAAGATGCTCACGATCGGGGTCATCGAGCCCTCAGACAGTCCCTGGGCCAGCCCTGTCGTACTGGTCCCCAAGGCAGCGGCCCCCGGCACCACCCCAGAACTCCGGTTCTGCGTCGACTACCGGGGCTTGAATGCGGTCACCAGAACAGACGCGCATCCCATCCCCCGGGCAGATGAACTAGTCGACCGAATGGGAGCTGCCCGCTACCTCAGCATCTTCGACCTGACAGCAGGTTATTGGCAGATCGGCCTCACACCCCGGGCGCAAGAACGTTCTGCCTTCTCCACCCCCGATGGCCATTACCATTTCACGGTCATGCCCTTCGGCATGAAGAATGCCCCAGCAACATTCCAACGGCTCGTCAATCAGGTCCTGGCGGGGCTCGAAGGATTCAGCGCCGCCTACCTAGACGACATCGCTGTATACAGCCACCATTGGACCGAGCACCTCCACCACCTCCGAGCAGTGCTGCAAGCCCTTCAGCGAGCTGGCCTCACGATCAAGGCCAGCAAGTGTCAAATTGGGCAAGGGTCTGTAACCTACCTCGGACACCAGGTGGGAAGCGGCCTAGTGGCCCCGCTACAGCTGAAAATTGCCGCCATCCAGGCCTGGCAGCCCCCCATCACCCAAACCGAGGTACGAGCCTTCCTGGGCCTCACGGGCTACTACCGAAGGTTCGTAAAAGACTATGGTACCATAGTGGGGCCCCTCACAGAACTCACGTCAAAGAACCAGCCCAAGAAAGTCACCTGGACCCCAGAGTGTCAAACTGCATTTGAACAATTAAAGGCCGCCATGTGTTCCGCCCCTGTGCTCCAGGCCCCAGACTACAGCCGGGAGTTCGTCGTTCAGACGGACGCCTCCGACCAGGGCATTGGGGCAGTCCTGTCTCAAGTGAACACCGAAGGCCTTGATCAACCGGTGGCCTTCATCAGCCGGAGACTCCTACCACGGGAGCAACGCTGGAGCACCATAGAGAGGGAAGCCTTCGCTGTGGTATGGGCCCTCAAGAAGCTCCGGCCCTACCTCTTCGGCACCCACTTTCGGGTGCAGACCGACCACCGACCCCTGCAATGGCTGATGCATATGCGGGGGGAGAACCCAAAGCTGCTACGCTGGTCCATCTCCTTGCAAGGTATGGACTTCACAGTCGAACACCGGCCTGGGCCAGATCACGCCAACGCGGATGGCCTGTCCCGGTTTTTCCGCCTCGACGAGGAGAGTCCCCAAGAGGATGGGTAACTCTCCCCGCCTTCAGCTGGGGGGGACGCATGTTGGACAGGCCACATGAAGGGCCGCTCTCCCCCGGCCCAACCAGGCCTGAGCCCAGTCCCGCAAGTACCACACACCACCATTGCACGTCCTCCGTCCCCTCAGGGACCCCTGCCCTCGAGCCTGCCGACCTCGTGGGTCCGATCCACTGCCGGCCCACGCGCCCAGCCTGGGGCGCCATCTTGGACACTCCACCACGAGGCCGCCTGGCCCCCGATCGACCTCAACCCTGGGCCTGGCCCGGCCTCAGACATTCCGGCACCACCCTCCTCCCAGGAGGTGAGCGGGCTACTTGGCAAGTCAATGGGAGAAAGAGGTGCCGATGGCTCTCCCCCACCAAGTGCCGCTCGCCCATCGCCTCCCCGGGCGCTGGCTCCACCCCCCTGCTGGGTGTCTGGACTCCCCCATCCCGGACCTCCCGACCTCCAAGTGCGAGGGTCCGGACATCAAAGCACGCCAGCCCTATAACTGGGGCAGCTCCAGAGCAGGAGGGCAGTTGTATCTTGGAGTCGAGAGACGTAAAGAGGAACTCATCCTGGACGGACTACTGGCGCTGCCATAGCTCTGTCCTGTGCACCATCGTCCTGCCTGTTGGCGCTGCCACAGCCGTCGTAACCTTCATCCTTCATCGTCGTCGGGATCTGCTGGCGTGGCCGCGGACCGTTGTAACCGTCATCTTCTACCGGGACCTGCAGGCTCCGCCGCGGACCGTCGTCCTTCCTTCATCCATCTCGGGACCTGCTTGGCTCCTCCACGGCCCGATCATCTAGAACGCCGAGCTCGAGGATTGAGAGCTATTTTGTACTCATTGGTAACTAAGACTGTCCCGCTACCCCTTTCCTAAACCAGAGACTAGAACCGAGGGGACCCCTGAGTCCAGACCTCCTTGTATCCATCATCGTAACCTAAGAATTGCATATAAAGTCTCGTTAACCTTCAACCTTGTGTGGTGTCCGTCTGTGGGGGGGAAGTTACTTATCTGTACAGTCGTTGGAGACGGCTCTCCCTGGAGACCTCTCCCCGTAACCTCGGCCGACCCTCCCGGTCCGTCTAACAGTGGCCTTCGCAGAACGGTGTGGAATTGGCTAAAATCTTTTCTGGCCGACCGCCGACAAACGATCTGGGCGCCTCCCTTTTCCGCTGATATGGCTCCGCTAGAGGTGGGAGTCCCACAGGGCTCCATTCTTAGCCCTATGCTATTTAACATCTTTATGGCCCCTCTGGCGGAAGTCGCGGAATCATTTGGCGCCCAGATCGTGTCATATGCTGATGATACCCAACTCCTGTTCACATGTGATAGGGGTGGGTTTTTCAATGGCAGACAGATCAGGGATTGCCTTGGTGCGGTGTTTGAGTGGTTTAGATGTCATGGCTTAAAATGCAACTCAGACAAGTCAGAGCTTCTCTTTTTCGGTTGCGCCCCTGAACCCGATTGGAAATCTTGGTGGCCACAAGATATGTTTCCTCCCGACAAGGTCTCTTTTAAGGCCAAGAATTTGGGAGTGATAGTAGATTGTGAACTATCCTTTAGACCTCACATCCTGTCTCTTGTTGGGAAATGCTTCGGCATTTTACGGATGTTGAGGAAATTTCTTCCTCTACTCTCACTTAACCACAGGAAAACAGTTGTTCAGGCATTAATCGGTTCACGACTGGACTACGCAAACGCTCTCTTTTTGGGTCTTCCAAAATATCTTATGACCCGTTTGCAAGTTGTCCAGAATTCGGCAGCCCGTACCATCTTTGGACTCCCGAGGAGAGCTGGTGCCACTGCCTTACTGAACACTCTACATTGGCTACCCATCGCCAAGCGAATTACTTTCAAATGCCTGACTGTGGCCTTTAAGGCCCTTCATGGTATTGGCCCCAAGTATATCGGGAAACGTCTTTCCCGGTATGCACCGAGCAGGACTCTCAGGTCATCTGGTCTGTCTATGATGACTGTTCCTGTAATTCGTCGCGCACGATTGGGAGGTCAGTCTTTCCGCTATTTAACACCTAAAGTTTGGAACAACCTACCACTCTCCTTGAGACAGGCTCCCTGTCTTCTTGCCTTTAGAAAGGACCTGAAAACATGGCTTTTCATGAAATAGACCCTTTTCTTTCTCTGCTTTTTTCTGTTGTGTGACTGCCGTTTTTATGCTGTTATTCTTTGCTAAAGCGCCGGGATGCTCCCTGGAGTAGCCGTGCGCTATAAAAGAAATAAAGTAACATAACATAACATAACAAGACACCCCTTAGCTAGGGAGGGTACGGGTATCTCTAGCCACCGCAGTACCTTGTCCCGATTGGACGTCTGGTTGGTTTCACGCGACATAGCTGCCTACATTTCTGAGGTCCTACTCCTGTCCCGCTCCTTGTCGGACCATGACCCTTGCCTGTTGAGACTGCTACTCCCGGGTTCACCTCCCCGTGGTTTCACCTGGCACCTTCAGTCGCATGCCCTGCTTGATGAAGCTTTCAAGGAAGAAATACGATCGGATATAACTGATTATTTCCTCCTGAATGTAGGTTCGGTAGACACTGATGCCTCACTGTGGGAAGCGTTTAAGGTTATCAGGGGTCAGTGTATTGCCAGATAGGCGGGAGTACTGAAGGCCATTAGGGGTATGATTGCTTCACAGGAAGCTCAAATACAAAAGCTTGAAAACCAATTCTATTCTACCAACAATGAGCCAGAAACTGCCGCCCTCCTGCAATCCAAATTGTTGGACTTTGCTGAAGAGGCCCAACACGAGGTCAAGTTCCTAGGTGAATATGTAGAGGCGCGGCTGTAAGGCGAGGGTGATAGACCTGGCCGTACGCTGGCTAGTATGATCTGCCCTTCTAGGTCTGCCACGTTTATTCACGAACTTCATACCACAAAGAGCGACGCCATCAGAGGCCAGGCGGTATTTTTGGATGCCTTCTCTGCGCTTTACTCTCACCTCTATACTGCAACCCATCAAACGTGCCTGAAGGAATACAATCCTTTCTGAATTCAATTGCATTAGTCTGGTTCAATCATAACCATAGAACGTATATGGATCTCCCTATTACAGTGGAGGACGTTGCTCAGGTTATAAAATGCCTGCCGCTAGATAAGGCCCCTGGGCCAGATGGCCTGACCGCATCATTCTATAAAACGTACGAGGAGGAGTTGGCGCCTAGGCTACTGGCGGTCTATGAAGAGGCTCTGGAGGTGGGTGTCCTACCTCAGTCCATGAGAGAAGCCATAATTATCACTCTACTGAAACTCGGAAAGCCAGAAACAAAGATAGATTTCTATAGGCCGCTATCGTTGATAAATGTGGTTGTTAAAATCCTGGCAAAGCTGATTGCGAATAGATTACAGCCTTCACTTCCCATGATTGCGCTCCCCGACCAATCGGGGTTCATCCCCGGGAGGTCGACCTCCCATAATTTGAGAACCATCTTCTCAGCGCTGCATTACTTACACATAGAGGTGCGCACTGCTGCTATATTTCTAGACGCCACAAAGGTGTTTGAAACGCTCGAGTGGCCCTATCGGTTTGCCATATTGAGTCATATGGGGTTTAGCCCGCTTTTCATGAACCGCATCCGGCTGTTATACACCTTGCCCGCCGCCCGGATCAGGGTGAACGGCCTACTCTCGGATCAATTCCCCATTTCGCATGGTGCTAGGCAGGGGTGCTCACTTTCTCCCTTGCTTTTTGCTATTGTGATGGAACCCCTGGCTGCCCGCATCAGGCAATACAACACAGCTCGGGGCATTAGCTTTAGCACCAGAAGCCTACTCATTTTGCTTTACGCGGATGATGTGAATTTGTACATTGTTAACCCAGAGGAAAACTTGGACCCTATCCTGAGAGAGTTGCTGGTATCTCTGTTAATTGGGCCAAGTCGGTGGTCTTTCCCCGGACAGCTGGCACGCCCCAGATGACATCTGAGTTCCCTTTGAGATGGGAAGCAGAGGCGGTTAGATACTTGGGTATGTGGATAAGTCGGGACACGCAGGAGGTGTTGAATCTGAATTATGGGAGGGCTATCATTTGGTTGGAGGAGAAGGTTAAAATTTGGTCCAAGATGCCACTGTCATTGGCCGGGAAGATAGCATTGGCTAAAATGGTTGTTTTACCAAAGTTTTAATATCTAATTTGTTAACATTCCAATCCCTCTCACGCAACAACTTTTTAACACCCTCAAGTCGCAGTTGGTTTCCCTGGTATGGGCGGGTGGTCAAGCTAGAATATCCTGGGATCTGTTGACACTCCCGCTGAGACAAGGGGATTTGGATGCTCCAGATATGCATCTATATGCGCTCTGCGCTCAGGGCCAATTTTTACACTACTGGGTCCATCCTGCGCTCTGCGCTCAGGGCCAATTTTTACACTACTGGGTCCATCCGGCGCCCTATCAACCTGTAGCGGGGAGAGCTTACCCTCGGAAGAAGTAACCCCTGAGGTGGACTGGTGGGTCTCTGACATGGCTGCCCCTCCCTCTTTTTCTCCACATCAGGACGGCTGGCAACCCGCCGCCAGGACAATCTGGCCGGACAACACCATCGGGGGAGGTGCAGGCTCCTTTTACTGGGAGAGTTGCAAGGACGAAACCACACCCCTGAGTGACGTCTATACTACCGGATTGATGAAAAGTGAGGAAGCTGGAAAAGCGGCGTGTGACATCACCGAGCGAGCACCAGAGGAGTACGAGGAGGTTGTTGCATGGCGTAGAGAACACTCGGAAGAAGGAGAAGAGCCGGTTCAAAGAGCGAAGGTGTACGAAGAAAAGGAGCCGGTCGGAAGAGCGGAGGCGGAAGAAGGAGAAGAGGCCCACCCGGAGGGAGATTTGAAGCAAGGAGGCCACCGTCAACGTGAGCCGCCCAACCACACTCACCAGGGAATGTGGCTCCACCAGGTACGGCAGCGCATTACTAGTTGGTTTGGGAAGAGGGGAAGCACAGCATAAACACCGGAGCGCGTAACCTGATATCCCTTCACGGCGAGCTTATTCACGTGCCCCCCCCTCTTTGTAAATAGCCTGTTATCCTCCACAAACAACCCCCCCCCTTTTTGCTAAGTTTTCACGGAGCACTTGTCACTACTCCTACTGATAGGTTCACGATTCACGGTGTCCCTGTCACACCCCGGGCTCCCCATGGGTACAAGTGTTTAAAGGAGCCTTACCTAATACTGGTCCTCATTTTCCCCACGCGTGTACTTCGGTGGAGCGACCGAGGAAGAGCGGACAACGGAGGACCCAGAGAGAGAGAGCAGTAGACCCCATCTGAACCCAGGAGGAGGAGTCAACCCAGCAATATTAGCAAGAGAGCGATTGTCTCAAAGGAAAAAGAAGGATTTTATAAAAATAAAACCATACATACCCCGGTCCAGTCTCTGTGCCCTTCCTTCTCCCTCGTCACCCCCGCAACAAGTGGTGTCAGAAGTGGGATCCCCTCCCCTCATCTCGTCAACAGAGATGGATCAACTAATCCAGCATTTGATAAAAGGGCAGGAGAAGCTGGAGAGGGCGGTAGAACGCCAGATGAACTCTGCTCATGAAGACCGTGAAGTATTCAAAAACGCAATGACAGCCCAAATAGATGGTCTGCAAAAATCGATGAAAGAGCCAGGAGCTATAGCCGTGGCAGAACGAAGACCACCTGTACCCCATACTTCTGGTATAGCGTTACAGAAGTATATGCCTGGGGAAGATCCGGACGCTTTCCTGAAAAACTTTGAAAGAGCAGCCAGGGCGTGCGGGTGGCCTGAAGACAAGTGGCCGTTTTTTTTGGCTCCCTTATTAACCTCGGAGGCCCAGTCCGCCTACCAGGTAGCCAATAACGGGGTAACTCCATACCAGGATATTAAAATGATAATTCTGGACCATCTAGGGCTGGATGCTGAAGCCTATAGAGTTAGGTTCAGAAAAGAGAGAGGAACCCCTGGGGAAAACCTTAAGACTTTGTATTTCCGACTAAAAGCTGCTGCCGATAAATGGATAAAACCAGAGAACAAGTCCAAACAGGAAATTATGGAATGTATATATCTGGAACAGTTTATGGAAGCTCTCCCCTACGGGACACAACGATGGCTACGACAGTATTCGGGTCTGACTCCAGCCCAAGCCATAGAAATGGCTGCCAACTTTTCTAGAGCTCAACCCAGAACATTACCTTGGGACACCGAAAAAAACAAACAGACTTCCGGACAGAAAACCGACAAAAAGTATAATCCAGGACCTGAACCATTAAAATTCCGACCCCCAGAAGTCAAGTTCCCCATCATGAAGGGACCCCAGTGTTTCGACTGTGGGGAATGGGGCCATATTGCCCGCCTGTGTCCCCGAAGAAAGCAGAAGGAAGAACCTATGGAGGTTGGGTATCTACCCAGGACCGTACTGTATACCGCCGAAATGGGACCCTCCTATGTACATGTTCTCCTTAATAAAAAGACAGTAGGGGCACTGCTAGATTCAGCGTGCCGACAGTCAGTAGTACAAAGATCCCTGCTGAGTCCCGAACAGCTACTCCCTAATAGCGAAGTACACATAAGGTGTGTTCACGGGGACGTAAAACCCTACCCCATAGCAGAAATACCCATACGCCCCGAAGGAAGAACCCCTTGCACAGTCAGAGTAGGAGAGATAGAGTCCCTACCCGAGGATCTCATCATAGGGGTAGATAATCCGGATTTCTTGTCCTTATTCCAGTCCGAGATCAGGGAGGAAGGAAATAGAAAGCCCAAAACAGCCCTAACCACATCCGAGCCCAGGATCCTAGACCAAAACTTTAAGTTTGCCCAAGCCAATGACGCCACCCTCTTTAATGCCTGGGAGTTGGCCCAAAGAACGCACAACAATGCAGACACACCTTATTCACGGTTCCTCATAGACAATGATCTCTTGTATAGGGAAGGGAAACCTGGAGAACCACGACAATTATTGGTTCCCAAGTCCTTTAGAGATCAGGTGCTTTTTTATGCACACTCATCTAACCGCAGGGCACATGGGTTTCGAAAAGACCATACAAAACATGTTAAAATTGTTTTCCTGGCCAGGCATATATAAAGAGGCCACAGACTATTGCAGGACCTGTGACGTATGCCCAAAAAGGAATCTCTATAAACCCCTGTTGTACGCCTACAACCTTTACCAGTCCTTAGTAACCCATATGAGAGGGTAGGCATGGATCTAATCGGGCCTTTGCCTAAAACAGCAAAAGGGAACACGTATGCTCTAGTGATAGTTGACTATACGACTAGGTTTACGGAGGCCTTTGCCCTACATGCTCCAACCTCCAAACTTATTGCGGAAAAGTTTTTGGAACTCTTTTCAAGAGTGGGGTTCCTCAAAGAAATTTTAACGAATCAGGGAACTCCCTTTGTATCCAGTCTAATGAAGGAGGTCTGTAAGATGTTGGGGTTGAACCACATACGTACATTAGCCTATCATCCCCAGACGGATGGGCTGGTGGAACGTTATAACCGTACCTTGAAAACCACATTGAGAAAAATGCTGTCGGTGGAGCATAAAGAATGGGACTTACTTTTACCTCTAGCTCTTTATGTACTAAGAGCTCAGGTCCAAAGTAGCACTGGATACTCGGCTTTTGAATTATTATACGGGAGACAACCTCGGTCTCTACTGGCAATCACGAGAGAGGCCTGGGAAAAAGAGGAGATAAATGCCACCAAAACCCTCTTAGAATACACTCAACAATTAAAAAGCAAGCTGGGGAAACTTAGGGACCTGGCGTATTCCAATCTAGAAAAAAACCAAAAACGCCAAAAGGTCCACTATGATAAAGGAAAGAAGTGGAGAAAACTGGTAGTAGGCGAGTGGACCTTAGTACTTTTGCCCTCTTCTACACAAAAATTTCAAAGCGAATGGATGGGCCCTTATCCAGTCATTGAAGCACTAGGAAACACCCCCTACCGGGTACAAATATCTCCCACCAGGAAGCAATGTTTCCATATAAACCTCCTGAAGAAGTGGTTGGGTCCCATTCCTAGAAACGATCAATTTGGATTGCCCACCGCTCCATACTCCACTACCTTGGAGCAACTACCTATTAACAAAGAACTCTCCACTCACATGAAAGACAAACTTATGACAATGTTAAAACCATTCGAGTCTATTTTTTCAGACACTCCTGGGCACACCACCTTTATCAAGCATAAAATAGAGACTGAGCCAGGAAAACAGATAAGAATAAGACCATATAGAATCCCAGAGGCCAGACGTCAGGATGTAAAAAGAGAAGTTCAAGAAATGTAGCGCCTTGGGGTTATACGTCCCTCTAGGAGTAGTTGGTCCTCCCCCATAGTGATGATACCGAAGCCGGATGGCTCAACCAGATTTTGTATGGACTTTAGAGCCCTAAATGCAATATCGTCCTTCGATGCATACCCCATTCCCCGGTTGGATGAGTTGGTGGAGAGGATAGGGGAAGCCCGCTACTTAACTATACTGGACCTGACCAAGGGCTATTGGCAGGTACCATTACGAGAAGAAGATAGATGTAAAACAGCTGTTGTTACCGATGAACGCCTGTTTGAATTCAATGTGCTGCCCTTTGGACTTCATGGGGCCCCGGCCACTTTCCAGCGATTAATGAACGAAGTGTTACAAACATATTGGAAAGGGGCGACCACTCGGTCCCCCCGAACGTATGGTTGGGGGCCCGGATCCTCCCGGGAAACCATTTTGGGCGGGGGGCGTGTCACGGCTGGTATGCCCGAAGCGGCGTAGCCGGGGCGCGCCTTTTTCCAGCCCAAGAGGGGTTGTCCTAGACACCTACACCGATGGCCACGCCCAGTAGGCGTATCAGCGGAGGGTTCACGCCCTCCCGAAGAGGAATAAAGAGAGCGGGAATCCGAAGAAGCATCCTCTTGTTCCTGTGCTTGGAAGCTGCACCCACTCGTTGCACGTGAGCCCTCGACGGAACAAGGAGCAATTTTGAGAACTTGTAATTCTTGTGTTTCTCTTTCAGTCGACTTCGAGGCGAAGGATCCAGGACCGTGTTTATCAACTTGGACCGAATATTCGTTAAACAATGCCGGGTAAGAAGGCAGGAAAGAAGTCCGGGACTGACCAGATGCTTCGCATGCTGGTAAGAGATATGGCGAACATGAAGAAGCAGATGGCTGCGATTAACAATCCGGGTAAACCAAAGAAGGTAATAGGCCCGGCATTGCCGGGAGTTGCCCCAGAGGGTAGGGGGAGACGGGCCAGGAATAGGGCGGCAGGGGGGGTGGTTCCGATCCCCGAGGTACCCCCGGCGAGCCCTGCCATTCCAGTCGAGGATGCGGTACCAATCCCGGACGCGGGTCAGCCGATTCCGGTTGTGATTACGCCCGCTGACGAGGAGGACATGCCTCCTGAATTAGCCGCCCAGTTGGCCGCATGGCTCGGTAGAAAAACAGGGGGTGCTACGGCACCTGGAGACACGGCCGAAGAGGCCAGGTTACTAATGCAGCAGTTGCGGCAGTCGCGAGATACCGCAAAGGCGAATCTCCCTCTTGTCCCCCCACAGGTGACCCCGGAAGGATCAGCAGCTGGCATCGGAAAAACAGCGGGAACGACAACCGAGCTGGGTAAGCAGGCATTGCCAATTGCGGGGGAGGGCTCTTTGCCCTCAAGACGGGAGCGAGTGGTTCAACATATCCCGTTGGCCACAAAAGAATTGATATGGGCTGATAAGTATGTGAATATGTTTTCTCTGCTGACTGACCATCGCGAGATGGAATATGCTAAGACGCAGAAAGATTTGTGGCATCCGAGTGTCTGGCGAGCCAAGATGGCGGGATTCAGGGTGGATGAGACAATCACGAATTGGGCCAAGGCCTTAGCGATGTTTACTGCAATTATTGGGGAACGTAAGCCCGAGGTTTTGCCTGAATTGTCTTGCTATCAGGCACGAATAATGGATTTCTATGAAACGTATGAGGGGAATGCATGGATGGGTTACGATATGAAATTCCGTAAGGCCAAAGAGTACGATTCATCTCTGACGTGGGATTGTCTCGACTCGATTTCTTGGCAGAAGCAGCTCCTGCCGGGCACGACGAAGACGTACTCGCCAGGTGGGGATGGGTCAGGGTTTTCCCGCCAACAGCCCGCGGTGCCCTTTCGAGCGGGCGCCGGTGGCGATCACCAAGCAAAGACTGGTGGGAATGGGGGGAAGAAAGGGGTCTGCTGGAGCTTTAACAGGGGCAATTGCAGCAGGCCACAAGGGACATGTAAGTTCAGACATGCGTGTGCAGGTTGCGGGAATTCCTCGCACCCCGAGAGTTCATGCAGATCCAAGAATAGTGGGTCGGGTAGAGGAGGGTCCAAACAAGACTGAGGTGGACCACTGTGTACCGTTACCTACCCCCGTTGATATCATGGCAATGATCCCCTGGCTAAACGTATACCCTGATCATGTCTCCGCTGGGGTGTTGAGGGATGGATTCTTATATGGTTTCCACATCCCGGCGGGGGATTTTCGTGGGGAACCACTTTGTAGAAACCAACTATCGGTTCAGCATAATTCAGCGGTGGTAGGGAGGAAGATTGCAAAAGAGGTTACCCGGGGCCGGGTTGCGAGCCCATATCGGCACCCGCCAGTAACAAATTTCATCTGTTCCCCGTTAGGAGTGGTCCCCAAAAAAGTCCCGGGGGAATTTAGGCTGATCCATAACCTGTCAGCTCCGAAGGGCCTCTCGGTGAACGATGCGATTGACCCGGGAGTTTGTTCGGTGCGGTACGCATTCTTCGATGATGCCGTCACCATGTTGAATCGCCTGGGGCCCGGAGCGCTGATGGCAAAGTCAGGTATCGAGTCAGCGTTCCGGTTGCTCCCGGTACACCCACGGGATCAGCGTCTGTTAGGCTTTGTGTTCCAGGGACGTTACTACATGGATAAATGTATGCCAATGGGTTGCTCCATCTCTTGTGCTTATTTTGAGAAATTCAGCTGTTTTTTGGAATGGGCATTCACCAAAGCCACTGGCTATAGCCATGTTATGCATTACTTGGATGATTTTCTGTTCTTGGGGGCAGCCGGCGACACAAAATGTGCGCAGGCTCTACAGGAATTTTGCACCCTCATGAAGGGATTCGGAGTGCCATTGGCACCAGGTAAGACGGTTGGACCATCTACTTCACTCGAGTTTCTGGGAATTGAGCTCGACTCTGTGGAGGGATGTTTCCGTTTGCCAGTAGGGAAAGTGGCGAAATTCAGGGCTTCCCTGGAACTGTGCCTTAGAAAGGAGAAAGTTACCCTCCATCAGTTACAACAAGCAGTGGGTCAGCTCAATTTCGCCCTAAGAGTGATACCAATGTCTCAAGGAAGGACACCACCGCACGAGACTGTCTGCAGAGGTTCGCCAGGACATGCGCATATGGTTGGCATTTCTGGCGGATTTCAACGGTCGAGTGGTGTGGAACAAGCCGCCAGCGTCTTCGGACGAGCTGGGTTTGTGGACCGACTCGGCGGGGAGCGTGGGATTTGGCGCCATCTTTGGTAATCGATGGTCGGCGCAAACATGGCCGATGTGGTGGCACACCAATGGTCTCACAGGTAACATTGGGTTCCTTGAGTTATTCCCCATTTTGGTGGCTCTGACGGCATGGCCGGATGATTTCAGAGATCGCTCTGTGGTGTTTTGGTCCGACAATGTGACTGTTGTTGAATGTATAAATAATCAGGCAGCACGCTGCAGGTGGATATTGAGATTATTGAAGGAAATTGTACTACTTTGCATGAGACTGAACGTGCAATTCAGGGCGAAACATGTGCCGGGTGTACTGAATCAGGCTGCTGATGCACTCTCTCGTTCACACATGCAGGCTTTCAGGGGTTATCTACCTTCTGCGGACCTAGCGCCGGCACCATTTCCCGAAGCACTCTGGCTACTCGGTGCCCCGGATTACAAGACCTCGTGGCAGCAAGCTTAGCCCCCAGGACAAGGAAGGCATACGAAGGAGCGTTTCGTTCCTATTGTGCATTTTTGGGTCCGGCAGGGGAGGACAAATGGGGTCAGGAGGACTGCTTCCTAAAGTTTTTGGTAGCATTACACAGGGAAGGCCGATCAGTAGCGACGGCAAATAGGCACCGGGCCGCCATTGCATTCATGGCGCAGGCGCATGGTATCAAGGACCCGACATCGTCCTTTTTGGTAAAGAAAGCCCTTTGTGGTTGGCAACGCCTGGAAGGTCGTACAGTAGACGAGAGGCGCCCGATCGGGTTAGAAAGGTTGTCCCTGCTTATGTCGATACTTCCCACGACATGTTCCTCCCATTTCGAAGCAGTTCTGTTCCGGGCCGCTTTCGCATTAGCGTTCCATGGGGCTATGCGGGTGATCGAACTGGTCGCACAGAATAAGAAAGATGCGGAGGGAGGTCTGTGTCGGGATCACATTCTGATTAGGGGTGATTCAATGGTAGTCACAATAGCCAAGTCCAAGACTGACCAGAGAGCTATGGGGGACAGTATTGTTGTCCAGCGGATGCGAGGGTCCCCCATGTGCCCAGTAAAGTGCGTTGAGGAATATTTGGCGCTAAGGGCGGATACATGGAGGGGGAGCCTGCTGAGACACATTGATGCCACCCCACTGACGAGGTTTCAGTTCCAGAGGGTGCTAACAATGGCAGTCGCAGCGGCGGGCTTGGACCCGTGCGATTTTGGGACCCACTCCTTCAGGATAGGGGCTGCTACTGAGGCTACAGCCAGGGGTCAGAGTGTTGAAGAGGTGAAACAACTGGGACGATGGTCCTCGAATTGTTTTAAAAGGTATGTGCGTTTGCACATGTTGTGAAGTCAAGTTACATGCACTCACGCTTCTTGTCTTCTGTTTGATTTACAGTTTTGCGAGCATGTTATGCGGGGCGGAATTTGCAGTCGACCCGGCACCAGGGGACCAGCGGTCAGAGATCACCGGCTGAGAGAGTGGTGTGGGTCGTGGGCCACTCATACGTGAGGCGGGCCGGGGACGTATTCAAAGCAGGTGACGTGACTCACGCAGCTGGGGAATACGGGTACAGAGTGACCTTCCACGGAAGGGGCGGGCTCTGTATTGACCAGTTTGAATCTTTTGTCGAGGAACTTTTAGGGCGGCAGAGGTCACCGCCATCTGTAATCATAGTACACCTGGGGGGCAATGATATGGTGACACTCGGAAGGCGAGTACTCCTCGAGCGAGTTTTGTCTACCGTTAGCTGGCTGGCGAGAAGGATCCCGGGGTGCACGATAGCATGGTCCCACATGATTCCCAGGAAGGTGTGGCGGGGGGGCCTCTCGGTGTCAGCACTGAACCATTCAGTGAAAAAGGTCAACAACAAAATTGGTATGTTGTTTCGCTCAGCGCAATTGCACAGTATTCCGCATGGGTGTATTCGGGGGGATCACATGTATCTCGATGATGGGGTCCACTTGTCCCGGGAGGGGAATGTCTTACTCATAGGAGACTTCATAGAATGGCTAAGGGGTTTAAGAAAGCATGACCTTTAGGAGGAGTTTGTGGGGGGGCCGGATAGCCGGTCAACTATCCGGCCTGTGGCGGTAAGGTCATGATCGGTGAGCAGTAATTTCAAGGTCCCTAGAGGGGGGCGCCACCCACTATGGATGGGAGCGCCGGGGGGAGGCGGCCATTGGCCCCTCCCACGGGGAGGCGGCACCCACTAAGTATGGGTCGCCTAGGGGAAGACGGCCATAGGCCCCTTCCAGGGGAGGAGGCGGCTATATGCCCCTCCTACGAATTTCCCGGGGCCCGGATATCCGCGACGGCGGATGTGATAGACAGTGTGGGGTGGGAGGGGGAGTCCACGTTGCCTTCTTACAGACACCTCACACGGGTCCTCGGACGACCTTTAAGATGGCGTCGAGTTAAAATGGGGGGCCCCCAACAAGACAAGGGAAATTGGAGTTGGCACAGAGGGTACAGTCCTCTGCGTGGCCGCCACTCACACCGTGAGGGCGAGAGTTTTGGTAGTAGGGATCTGACACCGGTTGCGACCTTGCCGTTGGCCCGTAATGCTAGGATGTACAATTTTAATTTAGAAAGCATGCATTTGCAGGATGTTAGACTCGGCTAGGAAAACCTTTGTACTAGAGATTTGTTAAGGTTAGCCAATGAACATGTCTTCATCAAAATGTAATAAATGAAAATTGTACATGATATGAAACTTTTATTTTAATGTTTTAATTTTGTTTTATATTTTAATAAATACGGCCGGGAGGGTGACTCCCTCCCGCCTTCCAAAAGTTCAGAACTGCGTCCGTCTTCCCATTCTTGGGGATTGTGTTGGGAGGGGGTGACAGGCATCCCGGCCATATGGAAAGGGGCGACCACTCGGTCCCCCCAAACGTATGGTTGGGGGCCCGGATCCTCCCGGGAAACCATTTTGGGCGGGGGGCGTGTCACGGCTGGTATGCCCGAAGCGGCGTAGCCGGGGCGCGCCTTTTTCCCGCCCAAGAGGGGTTGTCCTAGACACCTACACCGATGGCCACGCCCAGTAGGCGTATCAGCGGAGGGTTCACGCCCTCCCGAAGAGGAATAAAGAGAGCGGGAATCCAAAGAAGCATCCTCTTGTTCCTGTGCTTGGAAGCTGCACCCACTCGTTGCACGTGAGCCCTCGACGGAACAAGGAGCAATTTTGACCCACCCACCAGCCCCTTATGGCAATGTTAGCTCTGCAATAAAGTAATTTTCTTTGATAACATCTTCTTCCCTTTGTTTAGCGGTATGCGAAGGTCTAGTTTAATGATATGATTAATGTCTGAAGGTACTGTTTTCTTGTAGTATAGACAAATATTGCAAATAAACAGGATGATTTTTTCTCCCTTAGTAGGTAATCAAATGTCGTATTTATTTTTTGGTCGGGCGGTAAGGTCATGATCGGTGAGCAGTAATTTCAAGGTCCCTAGAGGGGGGCGCCACCCACTATGGATGGGAGCGCCCGGGGGGAGGCGGCCATTGGCCCCTCCCATGGGGAGGCGGCACCCACTAAGTATGGGTCGCCTAGGGGAAGACGGCCATAGGCCCCTTCCAGGGGAGGAGGCGGCTATATGCCCCTCCTACGAATTTCCCGGGGCCCGGATATCCGCGACGGCGGATGTGATAGACAGTGTGGGGTGGGAGGGGGAGTCCACGCTGCCTTCTTACAGACACCTCACACGGGTCCTCGGACGACCTTTAAGATGGCATCGAGTTAAAATGGGGGGCCCCCAACAAGACAAGGGAAATTGGAGTTGGCACAGAGGGTACAGTCCTCTGCGCGGCCGCCACTCACACCGTGAGGGCGAGAGTTTTGGTAGTAGGGATCTGACACCGGTTGCGACCTTGCCGTTGGCCCGTAATGCTAGGATGTACAATTTTAATTTAGAAAGTATGCATTTGCAGGATGTTAGACTCGGCTAGGAAAACCTTTGTACTAGAGATTTGTTAAGGTTAGCCAATGAACATGTCTTCATCGAAATGTAATAAATGAAAATTGTACAGGATATGAAACTTTTATTTTAATGTTTTAATTTTGTTTCATATTTTAATAAATACGGCCGGGAGGGTGACTCCCTCCTGCCTTCCAAAAGTTCAGAACTGCGTCCGTCTTCCCATCCTTGGGGATTGTGTTGGGAGGGGGTGACAGGCATCCCGGCCATAAAAGCTTTTTGCTCAGTCTATCTAGATGATATCGTTATTTTTAGCAACACCTGGCAGGAGCATTTGAAACACTTCTGAACAGTACTCCAAGCTCTGGAGTCAGCTGGGTTAAATATCAATGCCAAGAAATTAAGGGCGGCTTGCTCCACAGTGAAGTACTTGGGGTTCATGCTGGGGAATGGTGTTATCGCCCCACAGGAGGAGAAAGTGAAAGCAATACTAGGTACTCCCTTCCCTACTACAAAAAAAGACCTAAGAGCCTTCCTCTGTTTAATAGGGTATTACCGAAGGTTCATCCCCAACTTTGCTGAAGCGGCAAGTCCCCTCATTGATCTGCTAAAAAAAGAGACCCGACCTCACCAAATACAGAGGCCCCCTGACACAGCAAAACAAGCCTTTGAGGATCTAAAAACAGCCATAACTACCAGTCCCGTTTTCATAGCCCCCAACTTCAGTAAAACCTTCTTTCTAGCAACAGACGCATCAAATACGGGAATAGGAGCGGTATTGTCCCAGATAGGACCTGACGATCTGGAACACCCTATCCTATTCATTAGTAGGAAATTGCATCCACAGGAAATGAAATACCCCACAGTGGAACAGGAGGGCTTGGCCATAAAATGGGCAGTGGAGAAACTTAGATATTACCTGGAGGGCAGGCATTTTGTCCTTTATACTGACCATGCTCCACTCCAGTGGATGCACAGGAACAAAACCCTCAACCCACGTATACTTAGGTGGTTTTTGTTCCTACAGACCTTCGCCTTTGAGGTAAAACACAAAAAAGGGAGTGAGCATGGCAATGCTGACTTCCTTTCACGTTCTTGTTTTCTCCCCGGTTGGGAGAAACCAGAGGGGGAGGTGTGTAGCGGGGAGAGCTTACCCTCGGAAGAAGTAACCCCTGTGGTGGACTGGTGGGTCTCTGACACGGCTGCCCCTCCCTCTTTCTCCACATCAGGACGGCTGGCAACCCGACTCCAGGACAATCTTGCCGGACAACACCATCGGGGGAGGTGCAGGCTCCTTTAACTGGGAGAGTTGCAAGGACGAAACCACACCCCTGAGTGACGTCTATACTACCGGATTGGTGAAAAGTGAGGAAGCTGGAAAAGGGGCGTGTGACATCACCGAGCGAGCACCAGAGGAGAACGAGGAGGTTGTTGCATGGCGGAGAGAACACTCGGAAGAAGGAGAAGAGCCGGCCCAAAGAGCGAAGGTGTACGAAGAAAAGGAGCTGGTCGGAATAGCGAAGACGGAAGAAGGAGAGGAGGCCCACCCGGAGGGAGATTTGAAGCCAGGAGGCCACCGTCAACGCGAGCCGCCCAGCCACACTTACTTACTAGTTAGTTTGGGAAGAGGGGAGGCACAGCGTAAACACCGGAGCGCGTAACCTGATATCCCTCCACGACGCGCTTATTCACTTGCCCCCCCCTCTTTGTAAATAGCCTGTTATCCTCCACAAACAACCCCCCCCCCTTTTGCTAAGTTTTCACGGAGCACTTGTCACTACTCCTACTGATAGGTTCACGATTCACGTGTCCCTGTCACACCCCGGGCTCCCCATGGGTACAAGTGTATAAAGGAGCCTTACCTAATACAGGTCCTCATTTTCCCCACGCATGTACTTCGGTGGAGCAACCTAGGAAGAGCGGACAACGAGGACCCAGAGAGAGAGCAGTAGACCCCATCCGAACCCAGGAGGAGGAGTCAACCCAGCCATATTAGCAAGAGAGCGACTGTCTCAAAGGAAAAAGAAGGACTTTTATAAAATTAAACCATACATACCCCGGTCCAGTCTCCGTGCCCTTCCTTCTCCCTCGGCACCCCGCAACACAACCTCATGTCGCAGTCGAGATTGATGCGGTAGCCCCTGTTTAAATTAAGGTGGCGCTTTATCAATCTTCACGATGCCCCCGCGGTGACATAGACACCGCCGAGACTCTGCGATGGGCATGGGGAGAGCTGCGAAGGCGGGCTGACGTCCAGATATTGTATGCGCCCTCTGTCCCACTGGCACAGAATCCCATGCTACCCTGTATTCGGGATGGGGTCAGTAAGACACTGGAACACAACATGAACCTCCACACTTTTGCAGACTTGTACCCTAGAGACATCTTCAGGCCTCCCCCGGAGGCAGGCGAGGGTCAGACTGTACCCTTTGCAGAGCTCTTCTTATATCACAAACTGCGCGTGGCATGCCGTGCCCTCTGGGACGGCTTCCCGGCAGCTCCTCCATCGTTTCCTGCACTGGAGAATGTGTTGCAATCCTCATCTCCTGTAAACTTATAACACGCCTATATACACAAATGCAAAACACAGCCCAGTTGGTGAAACCTAAGTCCCTCCAGTGCTGGAACAATGAGCTCCCTACTCCGCTGAGTCCCAGTGCGATTTCTGTTGCGGGCAACTGACCGAACTGTCCCAAAACTACAGGCTCCGATTGATCCACTTTAAATATTTGCAAAGATACTATAGGACGCGCCTGTGGGTCTGTACCGTATGGGGATCAGGGAAGACGATAGTTGCTGGCGCTGCCAATACACTCCTGCTTCATTGTTGCATGCGGCGTGGGACTGCCCACAGATTGCCGAATTCTGGTCCAAAATTTTCACATCAGTGAATCAAATCATTGGAAGATCAGATGTTCCAACTCCCGCCTTGGGCCTACTAGGCTATGTTAAAGACACACCGCCTAAGCAGCATACACTGCATACATTTCTCCTACTTTTTGGCAAACGGCAGGTTGCAATACATTGGAAGAGGAAAGGGGTGCTCTCAATCCGGGGATGGATAATTGATGTCACATATGGCCACACACAACTAAGCAAGTTTTGGGAACTTATGCCCCCGACCTCGGAACATTTGGGAACCTTTTCTGACCTGGGCTCAAGGGCAACTTGAGCCTCCTGCGACAACACACACAGGTGAGGCCCCAATTGTGGAATGAGCCATTATATTTCATGTGTTTTTGGCATGCTTCCTGTCTTTCACTCCCATTGTCCACAAATTATGCCTGTTTGTGCCGTTTAGGTCACTCGCCTTCTACGGGGTAATAGGTAATGTTGTTCACAGTATTAACGATGGACACCTGAAGTTGATGATTATATCTTGCATAGTAGTGCATACGTGAGTCTCTCAGTGATATTAACTGTGTTCTGTAATGTATAGAGCATGACTACTATATATCCTGTGCTGCTGTAACACCATGCTGGCTTGTTGTGTTGTAAATGTAAGATGTTCTTTTAAAATGTCAATAAAAAATAAATTAAAAAAGACAGAGGTCAAATGTCAAGCTTTCTTGCGAGGGAGCTTGGTGTTTATTTTTCCATCTCTGACTTCAAAGTGAGAGAATTGATATGACAATCCCGCTGAGTATCCATTTAAGAGGACACTCCACCCCACCACACTCTAATCCAATCCAATCCAATCCACCTCACCACACTCCAATCCAACCCACCAAACTCCAATCCAATCTACCCTACCACACTCCAATCCAATAAAATCTACACCACACTTCAATCCAATAACATCCCCTCCACCCTACCCCACCCCAATCCCCTCCCCCACCCCAATCCAATCCCCTCCCCCACCCCAATCCCCAATCCAATACCCTCCCCCCAATCCGATCCCCACCATCCCAATCCAATCCCCACCATCCCAATCCAATCCCCACCATCCCAATCCAACCCCCACCATCCCAATCCAACCCCCACCATCCCAATCCATCCCCCACCATCCCAATCCATCCCCCACCATCCCAATCCAACCCCCACCATCCCAATCCAACCCCCACCATCCCAATCCAACCCCCACCATCCTAACCCAACCCCCACCATCCTAATCCAACCCCCACCATCCCAATCCAATCCCCACCATCCCAATCCAATCCCCACCATCCCAATCCAACCCCCACCATCCCAATCCAATCCCCACCATCCCAATCCAATCCCCACCATCCCAATCCAACCCTCACCATCCCAATCCAACCCCCACCATCCCAATCCAACCCCCACCATCCCAATCCAATCCCCACCATCCCAATCTCCACCATCCCAATCCAATCTCCACCATCCCAATCCAATCCCCACCATCCCAATCCCAATCCCCACCATCCCAATCCAATCCCCCCATCCCAATCTCCACCATCCCAATCCAATCCCCACCATCCCAATCCCCACCATCCCAATCCCAATCCCCACCATCCCAATCCAATCGCCACCATCCCAATCCAATCCCCACCATCCCAATCCAATCCCCACCATCCTAATCACCACCATCCCAATCCCCACCATCCCAATCCAATCCCCCCCACCCCAATCCCCTCCCCTCCACCCCAATCCCCACTACATCACCCACTCTACGCCAATCCAATCCCCTCCACCTCACCCCACTCTACCCCATTCCAATCCCCTCCACTTCACCCCACTCTAATCCCTTCCACCTCACCCCACTCTACCCCACTCCAATCCATTCAGCTACTCCACTCTACCCCACTCCAATCCATTCCACCACTCCGCTCTATCCCACTCCAATCCATTCCGCCATTCCACTCTACCCCACTCCAATCCACTCCGCAACTCCACCCCACTCAAATCCAATTTACCCCACCCCAATCCACTCCAGTCCATCCCACTCTGATATATCCGAATTCAACTCACTCCACTCTAATCTACCGACTTCAACCTATCCCACTGCACCCCAGTTTAATTGATCCCAATCTACCCAACTCCGCTCCACCCCCAGTCTCCAGTATCCCAACCCACCCTACTGCACCCAACCAAACCTAACCCACCCCCCAATCTTACCAAATCCAACTGACTCCACCTGACTCCAATCTTCCCCACTCCACCCTAGTTCAATTTACACCAATCTACCCAACTGCTCTACAGCCCTAATACCCCTCAACCCAACCCACCCAACTTCACTCTACCCCACTCTGTGGAAATAGGCCTTTTTAGGGTCTCACTGGTGCAGGTGTTCACCCTAATCAGTCCACTAGTTCTTAAACCAACAAAGAAGAGATTGGCACAGAAGTTGTAATATCAAAGAATAGATTTTATTAACCTCTCATGAGTGGGACTACGTCAATACAGGACCACTGTAGGAGGTAGTCCATAGAATACAGAGGCCATGTACCTTATATACTTAGTTTACAGCTGAGTAAGCATGGAGACTCAATTAGGAGGTACAGGCATATACAGGAATAGTTATTGACTAACACGGGCATACAAATATTGCTTGGTCAAAGTGGGAGGGGAGACATTTCTGCCTACATCAGTTAAAACAGCCTGACAGTTACAGTCCAAGACATGTGCATTCTAGCAGCTACAGGCCATTCTGAGCATGTGCAGTGCTCTGGCTCAGTACTGAAAGAGTTAACTATAGTTGATGACTCAAGCAGAATAGAAAAGCAGGCAACAGTGAGGACGGAAGAAGCACATGGCTAACTAAAATGGATGCCACAAACAAAATTACTTCAGCTTATGCTAACGGTAATTTCTGCGATTTCCACAGATAGCCGTTTTAGCATTAGCAGAAGATATCCGCTATGAATTAATAGAAGCATGGAAGTTATCCTGCACATCTATCCTCATAAATCGATTAATATCCTGATCCATTACTAGGTGGGCATTTATATTCTAAACATTTCGTTAAGCGGTGTATATATAAGGTATAGGTAGGAGCACAAAGGGAACAGAGCATTGGGTCACATTAAACACAAAAGCAGCAGGAAAAAAGGATCACAACAATTATATATAGGGCTGATAATAGCTTTCAGCCCCAAATGGAAAACAGTGTCCAAAACCAACCAGTCCAAGTCCATGTCCCTGAGTTCTAGTGGATTTCAGTGGCTATTGCATTCAGTTTGGAAATAGTCAACAGCATATGTCTGATACTATGTCTAAATAAAAACATTTTATTGATAGACCTTCCGATGTTGTTCTTAATGAGGGCTAGGGTACGAACGATATGTTCGGGGAGAGCAAAGTAGTATTTATCACAGACTGCACAAAATATTTTTTTGCAGAAACAACAATATTCCGAATGCAAATATTAAAGCAACTACACATATTGTCCCAAAAACAATCTTTGTGTTGGGGGCCAGGAGGACCGAACGGGGCCATGGGAATTAGGACAAAGAGCCGCAAAGGGCCGCTACTCCTCAAAAATGGGACGACCAAAGGGGTACAGTGCTAAAAAGTACTTGGGGAAATTGAAGCCGCTGTACAACCAGCCAGAGGGGAGTCTTCTCCCTGTGTCCGTCTGAGCCTCACAGGCAGGCTCCTATCGTTCATCAAATGTCCACTTCTCCCACGGTGGAGCTGCAGAGCTTGCAACTCAGGAAAAACAATCCCGGCCCAGGCTGAGGAAAAACTTTCCTTCAGGATAGGGCAATCACCCTGCAGAGCAAATACCCTCAATGACCCTGTCCAGTGTCTCAGGCAGTGCACCAGTATTCTTCACTTTAATCTAACAGGTGCCAAAGGCAAAGCGTCTGTAGCCTAAACTCAAGTCCTTCCCTAACTCCTGTGTTACTCCGCTGGCGTACTGCTCTGTTGTCGGGCTGCAGATTGTACCCAGTGTGCCCTGGCACCTCCTTATCAACAAACAAAGGTGCAAGCTCACTTTCAGTTGGGGACCAGAACTCAGAGGCCTGATGCTGGAGTATCTGAAGCAACCCTTGATTCAGAGGGGGTCACGTCAGGCAAAAACTTCCTTGCTCTTGTTATCGGTCTGTGCCTCTCTCAGACAGGTGTCAAAAAACTGGAACAAAGCAAATTATCCGTGCTCCATCCTAATTTGCGACCTCGTCCTTTACCCAAGAGTCTTATGGCAATGGCAAGGGTACACGCTTCTTCCGGTCTTCCACCTTCACCGCTGTTATAGTTGCTAGCAATGCTTGTGCTGGTTCCCTTCACCTTGGCTTCAAGCTGGACTGGCGCGGACTCCCCAGGCTGGATCTGATGTCCATGCCCCTCTGGCAATGGTTGTAAGGCAGAAGATATCTGTTGGTGAACAGAACAGAAATCTTTAGACACAACATACAAATAATCAATCAAAAAAGAGGTTATTCTATTTCAGAAACGCCCCAATATTATTTTTCTGAAGAACCTCAAACAAAAGGAATTTCAAAAACTATTTTTTGGTGTTTGGTTAGCAAGCTTGTGTTCCATAAATCATTATGAGCCATATGTATGAACACATTTTCCCATAGACACAGAATGGGTAAAACCTTTTGATACATCTGGCCCATAGTTCACAACAATTCTACTTGTGATTCTTTTTTTTTCACTACTGTACAGGACTGTGGACACTTCTAGAATTATTTTCCTTACGTAAGAACAACCATGTTTTGCGCTTTATGACAATACTCTCATATTATAGGTGTAGCGGGAAACTCTAGAATTATGAATGAAACCGAGATCCATATTACATGAATAACTGACAAATTAATCCTAACATAGTACGTACATAAATCTCTCCAGCAGAACTTGTTGTCACAAACAAACTCCTATAAGGCTATATTTTTCTTCAAGATGTTTGCTAAGGATAACACAGGTATTTTCCCTAGCATTGTGAACCATAGGCGAGGTGCTTTGTCTCAATTTATGTAAGAACATATTCACAGCCTCGTGTGAAATGAATGACTAAAGCGAGCCCAAACAATTGTCTCATGGCTGTTCCTAGACAGCTTAGATGGGAGAGGGAGCACAACAAGCTGCCCTGCTTATTTTCCACGCAGAATGGCTCACAATAATACACATAATAGGCACACAGACCAAGAAAAAGGACAATGTGTTACTTAATTTTGCTTACCCTTAATTTGCCCAGGAGCTAGTCTCCTACCCCCCTTCAACAGTAGGTAACCTAAGCAGGTGACCTCCTGTCGACAATACACACCCCTTTTGGCAGCTGGGCACAGACAGACTTGTAGGAGCCAACCAGAAAAAATTAATCCAATAACCAACTACCAATTCCTGTAGCTTGAGCTGTGTAACATAATAGCGCATTAACGCAAACTTTATTTCATGGCCTTTTATCTGGCCCTAGCACAACAATTTTAAGTGGAAACCATTAATACTGTATGCATGGCAGAGCTATTCTCTGCACATGGCCCACAGACGCTCTTGCCCCTTGATAAGGTTATTCAATAGGCTAAACTCCACCCTGCATATCTCCTACACTTGTATTATTTCTCAAGAAAACAGCGATATCCCCATCTGCTCCTAACAGAATGTGCAATATTTCCTTTAGCTAATGTTACCTAAAACAGGTCTGTGGTGTCCAATCTTGTTCCAGGACGGCTTAATCAAGGCCATAAGTTAATTGAAACAACTAAGTAATTTCTTCCATTTCTTAAATGTAGTTAAATTACTAATGATGATATCCTAAATATTATTAACATGACTTAAGGATTAATTTGACCCAAATTTTCCTAGGCACATTATAGCCTCAGGCATCATTAGAGCAAAGTTTACATTACCTGTAGTGTTTTACCCTAAAACGTTAGAATCAGGAAATATAATTAATGCAAAGGAATTCATTTGTTAAACTACTCTACAACATTACAAGCAGGTATTATATGCATGTTTTTCCTATGTACAACAAGTGGCACTGAAGAAATGCGTTACTTACCTGTAACAGCAGTTATCCAGTATTGGTATCTTTCATAGATTCACATGCCTGAATCATTCCCCGTCGTCGGGGTAGGAGTCCCCGGTAAATAACAATAGTAATGTCACATAGACATATACTTAGTACTAGGCCAGAGGCCTCACATTAGTAGCCTATCTAGGTCCTTATGTAAAAAGGACCAAACTTTGGCCAGGAGCCAATCAGCTACCATCACCCTTCTCACCTTCCTGGAAGGAGCCCTAGTCCCTCAGATTTTCGTAAGCACAGTGCTAAGTAGTACCTACTGAGAGGGGAAAGGTGAGCCCTTCCAGGGGAGGCGGGTGGGTTGCATGTGAATCTATGAAAGATACCAATACTGGATAACTGCTGTTACAGGTAAGTAACGCATTTCTTATCCAGTATTATGGGTATCTTTCATAGATTCACATGCCTGAATCAGAATAGCAAGCAATAATGAGCACATTTCGCATAATACATTCGTAAAGACATAATAATCTTATCATAAGTTGTTACACAGTTTATATGATACTCACAACCTGATAAGAAATGTGCGATACATTACCTGGAAGGTGGGATGATAGGAAGAAGGCTCACCACTAATGAAATAGATGACGTAGGACAGCCTGCCCCACTGCTGCATCCTTCAGAAGTTCAGAGTCCAAGCAGTAGTGCTTGGTGAACGTATGTGGTGTCTTCCATGTCGCCGCTCTGCAAATGTCGACAATGGATACCCCAGCAAAGAGCGCCATGGAGGTGGATACCGCTCTAGTGGAGTGTGCTTGAACTCTTGAAGGCAGAGGATGGCCCGCCTGTTGGTGACAGAAGGCGATGGCCGCTGAAATCCATCTGGAAATGCTCTGTTTTGTTAAAGCTAAGCCTTTTCTGGGCCTGCTAAATGCAACAAACAATTGGTTGGACTTTCTAAATTGCTCCGTCCTGTGAAGGTAGAATTTGAGACATCGTTTGAGGTCCAATGAGTGGAGAGATCTTTCAGCCGCAGATGATGGATTCGGGAAGAAAGATCGTAGGACAATAGGTTCGTTGAGATGGAAAGAGGACGGAACCTTCGGTATAAACTTAGGGTTAGTCCGTAGAATGACCCTGTCGTTCTTGAACTGGATGAAGGGGTCTTGCACAGAAAAAGCCTGCAGTTCACTCACTCTCCTTGCTGACGTGAGCGCCAGCAATAGAGCCGTTTTCCATGACAAATATTTTAGATCTGCTCTGTGGATTGGCTCAAACGGGTGTTTCATTAGTTGAGCTAGTACCACATTTAGTTGCCATGTAGGTGGAGGTGCTCTAACTGGAGGGAAAGATCTGAATAATCCCTTCAGAAACTGTTTGATTAGTCTGTTGGTCCATAGTGAAGCTCCACATGAAGATCGTCTGAACCTGGATATGGCCGCCAAGTGGACCTTTATTGAAGCGTGTGCCAGTCCTGAATTGGCTAAGTGGAGCAAGTAGGGCAGAATTTGTGCTGGAGTAGAAGTG
Source organism: Lissotriton vulgaris (assembly GCF_964263255.1). Classification (NCBI taxonomy): domain Eukaryota; kingdom Metazoa; phylum Chordata; class Amphibia; order Caudata; family Salamandridae; genus Lissotriton; species Lissotriton vulgaris. The sequence continues at coordinate 73,140,458 of NC_141700.1, forward strand.
AACGGATGCAAATTCTGAGCTCTACACCACAAACAGAACCTTTTCCACTTGAGGGAATACGTCTTATTAGTACTTTCAGCCCGAGCCCGGGCTAAGACGACCCTGCATTCCTGTGGAATATCTAAATCCTGGAACTCTCTGAACTCAGGAGCCAAGCTGATAATTTTAGAGATGTTGGATCCGGATGCTGGACTTGTCCCTGGTTCATTGTGAGGAGATGTGGGCATGTCCTGAATAGAATTGGAGGTTCCAGCGATAGAAGGTGTAGTTCTGTATACCAGTGTTGGCGCGGCCACGCTGGGGCTATCAGGATCATGGTACAACTCTCTGCTTTCAGTTTCCGGAGAACCCTGGGGATCAGGGGAAACGGTGGAAAAGCGTAAGCAAAGACGTTGCACCATGTCATCGAAAAGGCATTCCCTAGGGACCTTTTCTGGGGAAGCCAGCTTGCGTAATGTTGGCATTTCGCGTTCACTTCCGTCGCAAAGAGATCCAGGTGAGGTTTGCCCCAACGGGAGAACACCGAGTCGAGCGTCTGCTGGTTGAGCTCCCACTCGTGACAAAGTGAACGCTGCCTGCTTAGTGAGTCTGCCAGGGTGTTGTCTACTCCTGGGACATACTCTGCCCGCAGAGAAATGTCGTGTTGTACCAGCCAGATCCAAATTTGCTGAGATTCTAAAGACAACGTCCTGGATCGAGTACCCCCCTGCTTGTTCAGGTAGTGCATTGTGGTGGTGTTGTCCGTCCTCACAAGCACTGGGGAGTTCCGGATTCGGGGCAGAAATGCTCAAAGTGCCAAGCGCACTGCTCTTAACTCTAGCAGATTGATGTGGAGTTGTTTTTCTGCCACTGACCATTGACCGTGCACTTGCAGTTCCTGCAGGAACGCCCCTCATCCTTCCAGTGAAGCGTCTGTGGTTATCACATGAGGAGAGACTGGGAGAAGAAAAGGGAGACCCTTGTTTAAGTTGTCGCCCAGAAGCCACCATCTCAGAGCTTTCTTCATGACCTGAGTGATCTTGATCCAGTCGTCGAAAGACCCTGTACTTTGGATCCACTGATTTGTTAAGGCTTCCTGTAGAGGCCGCATGTGTAGGCGACAGTGAGGAATGAGAAAAATGTTGGAAGACATCATTCCTAACAACGACTTGAATAGACAAACTTTGACTCTCTTTTTGGTCTGAATGTGGACGGCCAGGGTCTTCAGCTTGACCTGACGTTCTCTGGAAGGGAAGGCTTCCTCTTGTTGTGTATCCAACGTTGCTCCCAGGAAATTGAGACGTTGTGACTGTTGGAGAGTTGACTTTTCCTGGTTGAGTGTTAGGCCCAGATTTTCGAATAGATGAAGGCAGGCCGAAGAGGACTTGGCTACGCCTGTCCGAGTCGGAGCTTTGATGAGCCAGTCGTCTAGGTAGGGAAAGACTTGGTGATGATGCTGGCGAAGGTATGCCGCTACCGGAGACAGACACTTCGTGAAGATGCGTGGAGCTGACTTCAGGCCGAATGGTAAAACTCTGAACTGGTAGTGTCTGCCTGCCACTGCAAACCTCAGAAATTGTCGATGACTCTTGTGAATGAGGATATGAAAATAGGCATCCTGGAGGTCTAAGGATACCATATGGTCTTTTGGATTGAGTAGGTGTAATACCTCCTGGAGGGTAACCATACGGAAGGACTGCTTCTTTACGTATATGTTTAGGTTTCTCAGATCCAGTATTGGTCTCCACTGCTTCTTCTCCTTTTTTCTGACCAGGAAGAATCGGGAATAGAATCCTCTCCCCTTCTGACCTCGAGGAACTCTCTCCACTGCTCTTTTCTGGAGCATTAGAGAGAGCTCCTGTTGAAGTAGGTTTAGATTCTTGTGCTGCATAGGACATGGTGGGTTCGGAGGAGGATGCTCCACAAACTCCAAAGTGTGTCCGAAGCGAACTAACTGCAACACCCAACGATCTGTCGTAATTTTCTTCCAATTGTGAAGGAAGTTGGTAATTTTTCCTCCAACTACGAATTGTGGAGAAGAGGTGGAGGCATGCTGGAGAAAGCAGTCATTGGCGTCTGTAATTATCTTTCTTTCCTCCTTTCCCTCGAAAGGACGACTTGTTGTATGAAGCTCGTCCTTGTTGCTGCCTCTGCTGATATTGAGGCTTGTACTGCTGAGAAGAGTTATAAGCGGGCTTGTAACCTTGATAGCTGCCTCGATTCTGTTGCCCTCTACCTCTGGATCCTCGAAAGGAATTCGTTTTGTATTGTAGGGTGCCTAGGGCTTTCGCCGTGTCGGTATCCTTCTTAATACCTTGCAGCATATCATCGATATGTTCACCGAAGAGCAGTTCTCCATCAAATGGCATGTCTAGAACTTTAGCTTGCACATCAGGCCGGAATGCTGTGGCTTTAAGCCAGCCCTGGCGTCTCAAAACCGCTGCTCCTGCCAGTTGACGAAATCCTGTGGAAGCGATATCCAAGGCCACATCGATCATTTCTGAGGCAGAGCGTTCGCCCTCCAGCAAAATTTTCTTAACCTCTTCTTTCTGGTTTTCTGGGATTGCCCCTAGATATGGGGCTATATCTGCCCATATCTGTCGATTGTAGCGACCTAGTAATGCCAGAGAATTTGCAGCCCTGACTGATAGGGCGGACATGGATGAAAATCTTTTGCCAATGGCATCAAGTTTTCTCCCCTCTTTATCAGGAGGCGCTGTTATTGCCGCTGACGGGTTGCTAGACTTCTGCTGAGCGGCCTGTGATATAACCGAGTCCGGTTTAGTCTGGCCAGTTAAACATGCGGGTGCAGTGTCCGGGGCTTTGTACTTCCTTTCAAGTCTAGCCGGCACTGGAATGAGAGAGGAAGGATTTTTCATAATTTTAAGTCCTTGCTCCCATATATAATCGATTACTGGGATGGATCGAACAGATCTTTTGAAGGATTCCTTAAAATCATGGAGGAAACAGTCCTGCGTTTCGGAAGCTATTTGGATGTTGAACCTTGCAGCCACTTTCCCTACTATATTATGGAATCCCCCTAAATCTTCAGGGGGTGAATCATCCTGTACTTGTTCTGGGGATGCCGAATCCAGGTTGGCGTTATCATCAGAATCCTCATCATGTATTTCACCTTCCTCATCTTGGACCTCATCATGTCTTATTTCTTCCTCATATTCATCCTCATCCGAAGAAATTTGAGGTGGTAACTTCTCTTGTTCCTGATGTACAACCAGCGGAGGTGGTCGCTGGCGATGTTGAGGAGTTGGAGCTTCCTGCTGTGCTGGCACTCCTGAAGCAGGAGCAGAAGATGGAAATCTTTGCTTATAGTCTCAAATTAGAAACTGCAGGTCAGAGACAATTGACGCTGGAAGGCATACCATAGGCTGAACAGTGGTATGCTGTCGAACTTCTTCTTGAATTGTAATCTCTTCAAGATCTTCACAGTCTGAACTCTCATGAACCTTGATATTAAGATGAGAGGGACTGGATGCTATGGGAAACATGTTCTCTACGTCAGGATCTTCTGCTTCTAGAAACTGCGTTGGCAGCAGTTGCTGGACCTTACTAGGTGAGGTCATCTCTGGTGTCACCATGCATGATGACATTTTAAAATGGGTATAGGAATACTTCACTGATGGAGAGCCCTTCGATTGTAGATTCGTTGACATGGTGTCCGACTGTGGAGCGTCTACGATTTTTGACATTTTATCATGCATTTTCATCGTCGACTGCATCGACGTCGATGATGTCCTAGTCGACGACGACGACAATGTCCTCGTCGACGGCGGCGTCGACACTGCAGAAGTCGACGACGATGGCTTCGTCGACGGGCTCGTCGTCGACGGGCTCGTCGACGATGGTGTCGACGTCGACGGTGTCCTCGTCGACGGTGTCGACGTCGACGGTGTCCTCGTCGACGGTGCCTTCGTCGACGATGCCTTCGTCGACGATGTAGTCTTCGTCGACGAGGAAGTCTTCGTCGACGGTCTCGACGTCGACGGGTTCGTAGACGAAGGTGTCGACGTCGACGGTGTCCTCGTCGACGGTGTCTTCGACGACGATGAAGTCTTCGTCGACGATGAACTCGACGTCGACGATGGGATTTTCATCGACGCTGGAAGCTTTGCCTTCGTCGACGATGAAGCAGACGTCGACGGGAGCGTCGTCGACGGTTTTGTGAGAGGAATAACAGAAGGTATTGACCTACCCATCGTCGACGATGTTGTAGCAGTCGACGCCATGGAGAAAGTAGACGCCGTGGATGTCGAAATGGATACTGTCGACATCGTCACAGGCAGGCCAGAAGATACCACAGCAGGCTTCTTGAAGGCTGTCATCTGAAGAGAAGGCTTGACCTTAGGATGACCCTCCATGGACTTTGGCTTCTTGTGAGGAGGCACAGCAGACTGACTTGGGGATGTCTGTCGAGGCCTGTTAGGAGAGGAGTGGAAACTTCTGAAGGAACACTCGCTCTCACCTGAGGAGACATGGTCTTTGTCCTTCAGTCTCTGGAGCCACAGAAGCAGTCACCCTTCCCTGTCTTTCAAAGTCTTGACCGGGAGAGTGCGACAAATTTTACAGGATAGAGGCAGTATAAGCAGTCTTCATGCTTGTCCTCTATATGTAACCTCATTTTACTACATGAGGCACATGGTCTAAAAAGTCCTCTTTTAGGAGTAGTAGACATCATAAATATCAATACTCCTTTTCCAACTGAACCTGAAGAGTTAGTAGGCAAAAAATCCAAAGATATAGGAAAAAACCTGAGCAGAGCTCAGTGGAGACTCCTTTGCACGACGTGCGGTAGAAAATCTGAGTGACTAGGGCTCCTTCCAGGAAGGTGAGAAGGGTGATGGTAGCTGATTGGCTCCTGGCCAAAGTTTGGTCCTTTTTACATAAGGACCTAGATAGGCTACTAATGTGAGGCCTCTGGCCTAGTAGTAAGTATATGTCTATGTGACATTACTATTGTTATTTACCGGGGACTCCTACCCCGACGACGGGGAATGATTCAGGCATGTGAATCTATGAAAGATACCCATAATACTGGATAAGATTGCGTTTTCTTAACACATGTTATTTGCTGTAGACCAAAATAGAAGCAAATCTGCTGAAAAGGAATATGTTCCCCGTTCAATCAAATACAGCCATGTTTATTTAATTGTAGCATTACTACAAGGGCTATTGACTAAATGTAAAACTTGCATTTACACAATTATATATGTACATGTAGACATCAGAAAACGCTGTGATGCTTTCATAGTGTAATGTAGAAATCACACACTCACAGTGACTAACCTCAGATAAAAAAAAAATGCCCCAAAACTCCCTGCGGGGATATTTTGCTTTCAGTAGTGGTGGTCAGTTCTGAGTTCTAAATACAGAACTTGGCCTCTCACCCTTAAACCTGTTGTCCCCTGTATGAGCAAGGCTATTCCTATTTCCATGAGGCCTTTACAATTCAAAGTAACTCTCGAGAAGCATGACTGAAAGGCGTCCCTGCTCCGTGCCTGCATGCTGATATTTTTAAAGATAGGATGAAACTGTTACTCTTTATATTTTTTTTATCCTTGTGCACTGTGCTTTTCTAGCACCTAAAAATTGGCTCAAAATTGCAGTTTTCAGAACGCCATAATGCGCTCAGAACTATCGTGCATTAAGGCGCAATGTAATTCACATGTCTGTACAGCTACTCTTTGCATGACTTAATAGCCTTTGTATTTGACACTGCAGCCATTAGGCCATACTGCATTTTAAGTTTGTCACGAAGACACAGTAAGATTGGCGTTATTAGATAAACCAATATTGACTCTTAATAGTTGCAACAACATATTTAAGCATTTGGAGATAGAAATCTTAATGTGCACATTGAATTCTGAATACATACTTTGCACAGGGTACTTTTCTACAGTGCTAAATATTATTGAATTTTCTAAGTAGTGTTATTAGACATTATAAAGATCATGATAATGCAAAAACGATTTTAGTGCAATAACAATATTTTTTTTCATGTAGTAATTTGGGGGGGGGGGAATAATGATCACTAACCCTTTAGTTTTTCTACATATGAAAAGCAAGCCCTATTCCTTTCCTTCTGTCTTTAAATGCTTTTATTTATAAAACGTATAAAACTTCCTTTGAAACTAAGTGCAGAAGCTTTACTGAAACACCGAAAATTTGTTTCACTTTGTCTTTTAAAAAGCAGTAATTATTTAGCATCAGAACCATAGATGTGCTTTTTTAGGAAAGCAACAGAAAGAAAGTCCTTACTTTTATCCTCTTTTATCCACAATAACAAGCTGCATTTTTAACTTTCAAAATTAGTAGTCTTTAATGCACGTGCTTTAAAACCTAGTTGCCACTGTGTCAGCTGTGTTTTATGACCTCTGCTCTGACAGACCGCTTCATTCAGACAGACAACTTGAGCAGCTGTTAAAAGCTCTCTTTCTGGTGCTGGGAGGGAGGCTTAGTTAAAAACCAGGCATTCCAAGTCAGTCTTAATCTATCGTTGGAAGTGTGGTAAAAGAATATTTATTTTAGCAGCAATCAATTACTCATATAATGTGAATGCCTTTTAATATTTAATATAATGTATCTAAGGATAATGCTGTAACATGGAGTCCTAGTTGTGAAAAACACACAAATTCCTTTTGTTTTTTTCTTCTGGGAGGACTACTTTTCCCTAATGAGTTTTAATTCTAGTTTTTTACCATTGTGGCAATATAATAAGTGAACATTCACACATCTATACTTTGTTACTGCTTTCACTCTCTAAAGCAACATATTTTATATAATTCATTCTTTGAAATTTAAAGTGTAATTCTTCCAATGGCATCTGCAGAACACACCGACGACAACAAACCAAATTGAGCTCATTCCAGACATTTTCGAGAAGGGGCCACACACTCATAACACACAACACAGTTTGCAAAGACAAGCCATCCTCAAACAAAAAGTACAATAGCTACTCACTAAAGCAAGTACTTCACAATCATCACCACCTGTGTCAGTCCACAATCCTCATAAGACACTCACACATACTCATACCACACTCAACACTAGGAAAAAAACAAGAGGCAGCCACAGACTGTACTCAAACCAATTGTAAATCATACTTACAAACAGAAGAGCTCTGAAAAGCAGTCCAGAGACTGCACCAAGACAAGTAAACAGCCCAAAGACTGTTCCATGATACAAATCTCATAAGGCCTTTTTCTCGTATATTCGTTCCCCAGTGTACTATACATTAGGGAAGTAATACTGTATTTCATATACATAATCTTATTAAGTGTCCCCTCTGGTATCACTTTTTGTTTGCCCTAAGTTGGCAAGGTACGCCCAGATGTGGGTATCTTGCTCACCATGCCACTGGATTCAGGCTGGCCTAGCTGATGACGGCTGATTAGCACCGTTCTCGGATGCTGGTTTCCGGTCCAGGGAAGACATGGCTTGGCAGTTCGGGCTGGACTGTTCCCATGAGGCACAGGGCCAGACTGATTTGCATATGGCCATGTCTGAACTGGGGTGGTGGAGTGAGCTAAAGAATGGTGATGGATTAAATCCAACGCTCCGTCCATCATCCCCTTTGGTATCGCTCTAGGGGAGCCGACTGACTACTTTCTAGATTCATATTGGTACCTCCAAGACAGCAACACTTTCTACGAAGTGTGCTAGGAGCAGGCATGCCAAAAATATTATAACAGAATATAATTTTATAACTAAAGTAGTACTTATCCCAAATATAGAACATCTCATTATCTGCCTTTGTACATTGCAATATACTAACAAAATCAAACCAGAATCTTGGCCAAGCAAATCCAAAACAAGAGTGCCGCTTAAGCGACCTTACCAAACCAAAGTCTCCAACCTCCACCTGCCAAGCTCTGGGTTGACCTAATGGTCACTGGAAAAAATTTACAACAAGGGAGATCTCAGTCGGGACCGGCCAACACCTGGAGGGTCAGATCGGGAAAACCGGAAAACATGTTGGTCGGCAAAGACAAATGGTCTCCTTGTGCAGTGTATGTCCTTAGTAGATTCCTGTCTTCTCCGATGAGCCCCACTCTAACCCAATATACCCCAACCCACCCCACTGTAACCCAATCTACCCTAACCCACCCCACTATGATCCAATTTACCCCACCCTACCGCAGCCCAATCCACCCCACTGCAGCCCAATCCACCCAACTCCAATCTATCCTACTCCACAACTGTTTAATTTACTCCAATCTACCCAACTTTTCTACACCCCCAAATCTCCTGCACCCCAAACCCAACCTCCTGCAGATCAAACCACTGGACTGCACCCCAACCTAACCCAATTTAACACACTCCACTCTAATCCACCTGACTCCACTCTACTCGAACGCAAGCCACTACCTTTGAGCCATGCTGAACAGCAGCCACGCTGGTGGATGTAGTGGCTAAAACACATTGTCAAAGCCAATAGCTTTTGCATAGGCGAGACCTATTGGCTTTGCCAATGCTTTTTACACCTGGTAACAGTGTCTAAGAAAAGAGTTCATCTTAATTAGTACTGATTTAACACCCAAATACAGCAATTGGCAATGAAAAGATGATCAGTCAACCTTTGTGAAAAGTCCTCCGGTGTGGTGGAACCAAAGTCACCATATTTTATTGCAACTTTTGATTTGTTTGAGCTAGAAACAGATTTTTTAAACCTGCATAGTGTGGGGCAGATGATGGATTATGTGGCAAATGTGCAAATCCATAGTTATGCAAAAGTCACTGAGGGTGCAGGATCCCATAATTCTAGTGGCCCTTGGTAAAGACAACAGTGCTGTGTTACTGGTTATTTTTTAGGTTGCGCCATGCTCTGCCGGATGCTGTATTGAAGTATTCACTTGAAGCCCCGCCCATATTTGTCATTGGCTTGTGTCATTGCCCTTCGTAAAGGCTGGCTTCTGTTTTGTAAATAGGCTTGTTAGTCTCTCCTTAGTACCGCCTGGTCTTCATTTGTAACCTCCCATGAGGACTGGCCTTTTTACTTCGGTTGTCACACGGTCTGCTTTATAAGTTGGTTAGCATTATTTTCTTCAATGCTCGACCCCTATTCCACCAACGACATTGCAGCACCCGCCCACTTTAAAAAAAAAATGTTATTGAATTTTCATGGTACATAAAGGGCTGTGGCCAGCTGTATACATTTTGAAAATATGATCTATCTAGAGTACCGGTACATGCATGAAACTGTAAACCCTGCTGAACCTGCAGGCAAAACAAAAAAATGGCTTGGGTAATCTCAGACCCCACAAAATGTAATGACTCCGGATGTGCTTAAGTGCAGACGGTAGCGTTATATTGTCCGAGCTGCTCACTGACTGATCGTGTATAGGAAGACTGTCTTATGAGGGGTCTGTGGATGGTAAGGAGGGTAAGTCTATGCCCCAGTAAATCGACCACCTGGACCATATTTTCCTATGCTTCTTGGGACAGCCCCAGGCCTGGAAGACCGCAATCACTGCTCCTATGAATCTGTCTAGGGCTTTCTTCCATCCGTCTATTGTTGGAGGGGACGTTCCTTTCCACAGCTGGGCGATGTCTCGTTTGGCAAGAGTGAGGGCTAAGATTGCTTATATCGGTTCCCACCTATCCCATCAGTACTATGGAGTAGGAACAACCTCGGGTGAAATGGGAGATCCCACGATAGGACCAGGACCAGGCCCAGGCAGGACGCAATCCTACGCCAGAATGGCTATAGTGTACTACAGCTCCAGATTGTGCAGGTAGGGCCCCTCCCCCCTCTTGCATCGAAGACACATGGGGGACTGGATGGCACCAATCTTCCATAGGCAGGATTGTGTAAAGTATATAGAGTGCAAATATTTAAACTGGATGAGGCGGTAGCGTGAAGACACCGCCACGCCCCAGTGACTGGCTAAGGCCTCTGTCCAGTCTTCGTCAGTCACATCAGGTCGGTCCTCAAGCCATGCTGCCTTTGTCTTGTGCAATGTTGTATGGGAGTGGGTGGTCAACGTCTGGTATATCAGACGGTTCTTATGCACCCCTAAGTCCCCCATCTGCAGGCGGCCCTCAAGGGGATGAAATTCGGGCAAGGTGTCAAGTGAGTGAATAAGGAGGGCAAGTGCATGCGTCAGCTGGAGATATTTATAAAATTGTGTCTTACGTAGCCGGAAATCAGTCTGTAGAAATAATTTGAGGGTAGTGCCCTGCACACTTTTTTTTTTACAGTAATGTATTTATTTAAATTACTGTGCGGTCCGCTTTACCTATAGCGGCTGCGCTTATTTAATATACGACGTGCTCCGCTTTCACTTTAGCAGCCGCGCTAATTTAATTACCACCATGGGCCGCTTTTACTTTAGCAGACGCTCCACAAAACCTTTTGGAATTACTTTTTTTCTCATTATGGGTGAAAACACCATACGCGCTCTCACTTTAATGTTGGTTGCGACTTTGTTAAGACGCTGCTCACTAACCTCAATATGCGAGCAGCGTTTAAAAAAGGGGCGTGGCCACCATTAAAGTGGTCTCACATTTGCAAGAGTTTGAACTCTTGGCATTAAAAATAATGCATTTTATAAATGTGTTCCTTTTAAAAACACATCTAGCAATCAATCAGTCAGGGAGTTTTAAGCGCGCTACTCTCCAGTGAGGGTCTCAAGGTGCTGGGGGTTTGTGCAGCTCCAGGTCAGTCATATTAGCCAGGTCTTGATGGTCTTCATGAAGGTTTGGAGAGGGTAGAGGAGCGTCTGATGTTGACAGGGAGCTAGTTCCAGGCCTTGGCTGAAACGTAGGAGAAAGCCCTTCCACCTGCTATGGTTCTGTGGATGCATGGGTTTTCTCCTAGGGCGAGGTCGGCGGAGCAGAGGTTTCTGTTGGGTACATGGAAAGAGACTTTTGTTGTGGGTCAGATGTTGTGGAGGGATTTATAGGTGTGATGAGTAGCATGAAGTTTACTGTCTTCTCGACCGGGAGCCAGTAGAGGTCTTGCAGGTATTGGGTCATGTGCTCACGTCGGGGGTGCTGAAAAGGAGTCTGGCCGCGGAGTCCTGGGTGGTCTGGAGTTTGTGTAGCAGGGATTTGTTGATGCCAGCATAGAGTGGGTTTCCGTAGTCCAGTCTACTGGTTCTGATTACGTGGGTGATGGTCATCCTGGCTTTGGGGAGGGATCCACGTGAAGGTCCTGCGGAGGGAGTTGAAGCAGGTGGAGGCGACGGCGTTGATCTGGCAAGTAATGGAGAGGGATGAGTAGAGAATGATGTTGAGGTTTCGGATGTGGGCCTTAGGGGTGGGTGGGTTTCTGAGGGCAGAGGGCCACCAGGTGTCTCAGGCGGTGGGTGAGGGTCGGAGGACGGGGACCTCTGTCTTCTCTGAGTAGAACTTTAGGCAGCTGCTGCTCATCCAGGTTGCAACATCTTTCATTCCTTCCGGGAAGCGGATTCTAGTGTATTCAGGGTTCTTCGTGAGGGATTAGCTGGGTGTCGTCAGCGTAGGATACTCTGCTGAGTCCATGCCCTCTGACGATGGCGGCAAGGGTGGCCATGTACATGCTGAAGAGCATGGGGCTGAGCGATGATCCTTGGGGTACTCCACAGTACCCCAAGGTACTGTGGAGTACCTTCTCCTTTGAGTTCTGCCAATGAGGACGGAGCGGATCCAGTTGAAGGCGGTGCCCTGGATGCCGGTGTCGTGGAGTTTGGCTGCGAGAGTGAGGTGGGAGATGTGTCGTAGGCAGCAGAGAGGTCTAGCAGGCTGAGTGCTGCGGTGTGGCCCTGGTCTAGGAGAATGCGGATGTCGGTAGTGGCAAAGAGGGTGGTCTCAGTGCTGTGGAAGCCGGACTGGGAAGAGTCGAAGATGGCGTTCTCTTCGATGAAGGTTGTCAGCTGGGTATTGACGATTTTCTCAGTGACTTCGGCTGCGAAGGGAAGGAGAGAGATGGGATGGTAGTTTTTCAGGTTCGTACGGTCTGCCGAGGGTTTCTCAGCTGCTTCAGGTTAGATGCCGAATTAGAGGCTGGCGTTGATGATGCGGTGTAGCTCGAAAGCTATGGCAGTTCTGTGGAAGATGTGCAGCGGGCAGGGGTCTGTGGGGGCTCCTGAGTCGGTCCTCTTCATGGTTGTGTCTTCGGTGGTGACCAGTGTCCGGGTGGTGATGGTGGACTGGCTGTCATCGCCGGAAAGGGGGGGTGGTTTCTGGAGACTGTTTGCTGAAGTGGTCATTGAGGGCCTTTATTTTCAGTTGGTAGTAGGAGCCGAGCTTGTTGCAGAGGTTCTGGGAGGGTATGGTGTCCGTGGCTTGGCGAGTTGCTGGATGATGTTGAAGAGTTCCTTAGAGTTTCTGGAGATGGTGAGGATTTTGTTCCGGATGAAGGTCCTCTTGGTGGATCTGATGAGTTGGTGGTATTCTGTCATGGCATTCTTGTATGTAGTCTGGTCTGCAGTGGTCTTGCTGTTTCTCCATCGTTTTTCGAGACGTCTGCAGGAGCGTCTGGCTTCTTGGAGGATGGTGGTGAACCAGGTGGCCCTCTTGGGGGGCGTTGTCTGTTGGGGTTGCGGAGGGTTCCAAGCTTCTCTGCACAGCTGGTGATCCAGCTGTGTAGTTCTTTGGCTGCGGCATTGGTTTTGGCGGGGGGTCCCGGATGAGGTTGGAGTTGAGGTGCTCCTCTGTGACCTCGCTCTAATTTCTTTGCGGTGGGCGCGAAGTAGGCTTATGAGCTGTGGTGGTGGTGAAAAAAGTGTACGCAGTGGTGGTCTGTCCAGAGGAGCTGTGAGGTGTGGCTGAAGCGGATGTTGGTCCCTCCTGCGAAGATGGGGTTGAGTGTGTGTCCTGCCTTGTGGGTGGGGGTGGTGATGAGCTGCTTCAGTCCGAGGTTGGCAAGGTTGTCCAGGAGGGCGGTGGAGTTTGGTTCGCTGCGGTTGTCGAGGTGGAAGTTTAGGCTATAGCGGACGAGGAGGTCAGCGATGGTAGTGGTGAAAGAGGCGGGAGGCCCAGGTGGTATGAGGCGAGGGTGCCTCGAAGTGTGGTGCTGGGGCTGGGCTGGATCTGGAAGTGAAGGTGTTCAGTGGTGGAGGAGTTCCTTGTGCTGGAGGTGGAGAGTCGGAGGGAGCTCTTGTGTGTGTTGGCGAGTCCTCCCACTGGGCAGTGGTCCTTCCTCTGAATCCTGTATCCATCAGGGATGGCGGTGGTGATGCCGGGGCGGAGGAGGCGATGGTCCAGGTTTCGTGAAGAAGGTGATGTCTGTTGAGAGGGTATCGAGGAGGTCCCAGATCTCTACGGAATGTCTGTGCAGGGAGAGCGCTTTGAGGAGGATGCCCTTCAGGGTTTCGGTGGTGCGGGTGTCCGGTGCGGCGGTCGTGGGGGTGCTGTAGAAGGTGAAGGATTGTCAGCAGTGCTGGCAGGAGAACTGAAAGTGGGTGGTGTTTGGCGTGGATAGCTGGCAGTTGTCGTTCCTTCCGGGGTTGAATGTGGGGAGGGCAGCTAAGTCGTATTGGTAAATGGTCGGAGATGCAAGGTCTCTGGCTCCGATCGCGGTCGGGTCGTTGACGGTCATGCCTTCGGCACGCCCACTGCACGGCCGCCATTAAATAGGGGAGGGAGTCCCAGTTGGGAGGTGGAAGCGGGGATGGCAGGGGCCGCGGGAGCAGCAGCGCAGGAAAGAGGACAGGAAACTGGCAAGAAAGGAGCAATAGGCAACAGGTAACCAATACAGGCAATAAGGCGACAAAATTACTTGCACAATAACAAGAATATAGAGATGGCACTAACAGCAATAACAAGAAAGGCACTGAAAATGGGGCACAGATACCGAGGGACAGAACAGGCACAACACAGTCCAGGCGAAGGCGCGAACACCTACCAGAACGGATCACTGCAAGGGCAGCGGCACAGCATCAGAGCTACAGAGGAAGAGAACAGGTCCCTGGCCAGGAGGTCAGAAGTCCTGCTCATAAATAAAATGAATTGTCATTTACAATGCCAACAGCATAAATGCTCGCAAATGCGAGACCTATTGCACTGAAGATACTTGTCCTTCTTCCCTCCATTAATTTCATGGTATCCCACTCTCCTCCTCTGTTTGAAGAGACTCGTCTCTACATGTATTCTCGTATAATAAAACTTCCTGAAATACTACTTTTTAGAATGACTCCAAAACTTCTTCCAGGTGGCTTGCTCTTCCTTTTCCATGGTCACCCGTGCCAGGGATACCCTGGAAGTGACCTGTCTCTCACTTACCAAAAACAGTTCATATTTCTTCCTACAGATACCCCATCACAAAGACTTTGAAGTAATCAATGCATGATTGGGCTACTGCTATGAACAGGTTGATAAAATGTTCAGTTTAGTGTGTTCTATTAATGTTAAAGCTTCCACATGTTAAAGAAATGCACTATTTTTTTTAATTCTGAAGAGAGGTATCTTTTACGTGATAAGTGTTTCAGGGCTCGGCTGGTGCATGAGCTCTCAGATCTGAGCCAGACCCTTGGCTTGGCTCTTCTCTCCCTGTTAATTTGTCTCGCCCAGCTCTACTCAAATAGAACTCAATGTTTAACTTTTTTTATAAATAGATGTATACACATAGTGTTTAGGGCTAGGTTAGCTCCACTATGAGGCAAGGTGGATCCTGGAAGGCGGGCCTCAGACATAGCCATTTTTTTGGGCGTTGTATCGGTTCTGTGGGGTGCTCTTCTGGTGGATGCAGAGGAGAGCACGTTCCAAGATAGACACTGACGGTCACAAACAAGCACTGAATATACCAACGATTGCTGCAATGTATCAGTCAATTGCCTGGTTATATTTTTAAGTAGCTAGGTGTTTGCATAACATGTTTTAGATTATATGTATAGTTTATGTCAAGTTATGTTTTAGTAAGGAGGTCTTTAATGGAATTTTGCCACCAATGAATTGCTCTTTTTATGTTACTTTTTAATGAGATGGTGATTTTGTAAAATGAATTGAAATGTGACATTTTGATAATTATGCATGCTTTTATGATTGCTTTTAACAATCGAATAAAGCTATATTTGACTTGACTTGTATAGTTTATGTATGGTGCTTATGATTTGCATAAACTGTAATGATACTTTATAGTATTGAATATACTGCTGTAGTACGTATATAAAAGGGGTCTCTCCGGGGTGGTCTCAAATTGTAATTAATGGGAATAGGATGTGCCTTTATGTCGCACTACTTGAAGTAAAGGGGTCTTAAAAAGCACTGGGCTTCCTTCGTCACTGTGGGAAGTATGTGTGTCTAGAAAGATTGTGTAAGCTACATTCCTTAGGATCAGAAATTAAAACACTTTCTTTCCACAGGTTTTCACCCACAAATTGCATGCCAAAATTCTCACTCTGCTTTATTCCTTAAAATTCTGAATGGCAAATTGACCTTCAGTGAAACTTTTACTTACTTCCATCCCGTTTTTTAAGTGGGATGAAAACAATGGAAAGGGGGGGGGGCAGTCTTTCAGAGGGCATGGCCGATGTAAGTAGGGCATGGCTTAAAACGTGTAAACTAAAAATGTGTGCTTAGCATAGTGTGCCACCCCACTAATTTGCTGCTTCTGTCTTTGCCTTCAGATATATAATACAAGTGACATTCCGCCTACAACAAACCAGGCCTAGTGACTTTTCCAATGGTTGTTAGTTGCATAAAACAAATAAGCAACAACTATGGCTTTGTTTTATAGAATATTTTAACTGTTTCAGTTCTGAAAAGATGAGACAGACAGAAATAACAAGTCGCTTTGAAGTTACATCAAAGGAAGTGAAGGGGTTAAGATATTTTTTTTTTTATCCGGAGGGTGAGGGCAAAAATGGAGAGCCCAGTAGGGACCCGTCTCAGCACCTGAAAGCCTTGCTTCCATTCCTTATTTTAAGTGCCGTTCTACGTTCTGCCTGACTCTTCTGTGTCCAAGTTACTGTATATCTAACGCCTACCCGCTGCTTCTCACATAGCCCCCTCTATTGATCACATCTGTGTCACTAATGTACCACAAACAACCTGGATTCAATGCCTGGAATGATTATGTAAAACTAACTCCAATAACGAATGAATGTACTGACCTGTTAGGAACTGATACATACAGTCATAACATGACCATTAACTTTGGGCTCCCGGGTAGCGTGCTCAGCGCACTTAAATGCCTAGCCTAGTCAAGGGTCGTAAGCGCCATTTAACTGGAATTTACATGTAAACATATTCTAACAATACATATAACTAACATTCCCTCTCATAGTATTCGTTTCAAGAGCACGAAGCATCTGCTGCAGTACAAGTGGTTTTGAGTGTAGCATGTTCCGCCTGCAGTGCACTGAGCGCTGTACACGTGCTCCTTGGTGGAGCCGTTGTTGTCATCTGAGCATGCCTGGGCATTGCACACAGGGCGGGGCGAGGGTGAGAGCTGGGACTGGGGAATTACCCTGCGAGGTGGGAGGGGAGACGGCGGTTTAAACTGGTATGGCGGCAGTGGGAGGGCTTGAGAAGGCAGTGTGTGCGAGCGGTGTCATCAGCAGGCCTCTCAGTGACCCGTGGTCTCCGAGGGCCACTGGGGGCAGGCGCTGGGTGTCAGCAGCCCAGGCAGAGGGCGGGAGCAGGCTGCCGAAGAATGGAGGGGCGGGCAGGAGGGGCGGGCAGGAGGCCGGGCTCCGGCAGGGGGCAGGGCCGAGGGAGGCGGCGTCTGTCTCGGTATATAACCCCCCGCCCGGAGCTCCGAGCGATGTGAAAGTAACTCCTCATCCATGAGCTGAGTCCGGCTGTGACCATCCAGCAGAGTCTGCTGCAGAGCCCACCACGGTAAGAGGGGTGTGCGCAGGACGAGCCGGAGGGTGGCGGGGAAGGGGCTGCTCCCTTACAATCTGGGGGTGCACCGAGGGGATGCATACGTCCCCTACCCATGTAAAAGGGAGCGATATGGACGGTGGGAAAAATACAACCCCCATCCGCTTGCTGCTTGTGTGGCTTTGGGGAGGTGCGCAGGCTTTGTAACCCGCATGCACTCGCTGCGTGCGTGCATGTGCGTGCAGTGGCAGAGCCGGGGCGAGCGCTCGGTGCAGTGCGTGCGCCGTTTGTTATTGTTGTGCGCGCCGCCCCTTCCTCATTCCGATGAATCGCACACAAAGGAAGGAGGCTGCGCACGGACCGGCTGGGGTTGGATGGGACTGGACACGGAGGCTGGCCCACGGCTGCGAGGCATTGCAGCGGTGCAGGGCCGGTGACGCTGCAGAATGCCCGGCTCGGACGGGTGGGGGGCGGGAGGCATTGCATGGGGTGCAGGGCCGGGGGACGCTGCAGAGGGGACAGTAGGTAGCGCCGGGGCCCCGGTGCAGGCCGGGCCAGCAGCGCGCAGCCCGTGCTGCTGGCCCGGCCCGCCTAGGGTGGAAGTTTCCAGAAAGGCCTCGCGGACGGAAGGGAGGCGGGAGGCGTGCGGCGCGTGGGTCAGGTTACAGCCGCGGCGCGTGGGACGGAGGCAAACATGGCCGAGACCTGGGGCCTGATCTTCGGCTTGCAGCAGGCGGGGGGCGGGCCCGGCTCCTCGGTGGGTTTCTGGGACTCTTGCTTGCGAGGATCAGAGGCCCGTAGGTGCCCAGTCCCCCCACCACACCGAGCTCAGCCGGCTGCCGTGCCTGGGGGGTTCCTGCGCCTCGGATTAGGCACTGGAGCGGTTTGGTACAGTTCTACGTGTCTGCAGTATCACAGCTTAAGCCACATGACTGACTGACTGCACGATGCCCTGATATCGGAGCCGGATTGGTCAGCTGCCTGCATTGTTGTGATAGTGTTAGCTGCCACACTCAGAGGATGCCGTTCATTATTGCAATGCTATTGGTTCGGAGCATTATTACAACACAGACTGAGCTTTCCCTTATAAACAATGCTAAACCAGCCACACCGCTGCAGTTTCGCAGACATTGCTGTGTTATGATGCCGTGGGCTGCTCCATAACCGTATTGTTGTGATGCATTTGCAGTGCAGTTATTACCTGCAATACTACGTCACAAGTGAGCCCTTTCATTGTGATACAGTCTGCTAACTGCATTATTCCACTGCAGGCTGAGCCTGCTGCCTTGCTATGTTGTAACCAGGGTAAGTCGGGCAGATTGCTGCTCATCAGAACTCGCATAAGGTAGATGTGACGTGGATGGCGGCTTTGTAGTGATGCGTTCAGCTTTTAGCGTTGTTACAGGCCAGGCTGCATTCTTATGAGCCGCTCAGCCTGCAGTTATTACAGTCCATGCTGCATTGTTACTATGGGTTCAGGCTGCAGATTATTACAGTCCAGGCTGCAGTGTTACAGTGGGTTCAGCCAGCAGAGTTATTACAGTCCAGGCTGCATTGTTACAGTGGGTTCAGCCAGCAGAGTTATTACAGTCCAGGCTGCATTGTTACTATGGGTTCAGCCAGCAGAGTTATTACAGTCCAGGCTGCATTGTTACTGTGGGTTCAGCCAGCAGAGTTATTACAGTCCAGGCTGCATTGTTACAGTGGGTTCAGCCAGCAGAGTTATTACAGTCCAGGCTGCATTGTTACAGTGGGTTCAGCCAGCAGAGTTATTACAGTCCAGGCTGCATTGTTACAGTGGGTTCAGCCAGCAGAGTTATTACAGTCCAGGCTGCATTGTTACTGTGGGTTCAGCCAGCAGAGTTATTACAGTCCAGGCTGCATTGTTACAGTGGGTTCAGCCAGCAGAGTTATTACAGTCCAGGCTGCATTGTTACTGTGGGTTCAGCCAGCAGAGTTATTACAGTCCAGGTTGCATTGTTACTATGGGTTCAGGCTGCAGATTATTACAGTCCAGGCTGCAGTGTTACAGTGGGTTCAGCCAGCAGAGTTATTACAGTCCAGGTTGCATTGTTACTGTGGGTTCAGCCAGCAGAGTTATTACAGTCCAGGCTGCATTGTTACTGTGGGTTCAGCCAGCAGAGTTATTACAGTCCAGGCTGCAGTGTTACAGTGGGTTCAGCCAGCAGAGTTATTACAGTTCAGCCTGCAGTTATTACAGTCCAGGCTGCATTGTTACTATGGGTTCAGGCTGCAGATTATTACAGTCCAGGCTGCATTGTTACTGTGGGTTCAGCCAGCAGAGTTATTACAGTCCAGGTTGCATTGTTACTGTGGGTTCAGCCAGCAGAGTTATTACAGTCCAGGTTGCATTGTTACTGTGGGTTCAGCCAGCAGAGTTATTACAGTCCAGGTTGCATTGTTACTGTGGGTTCAGCCAGCAGAGTTATTACAGTCCAGGCTGCATTGTTACTGTGGGTTCAGGCTGCAGATTATTACAGTCCAGGCTGCATTGTTACTGTGGGTTCAGCCTGCAGAGTTATTACAGTCCAGGCTGCATTGTTACAGTGACAGTGGGTTCAGCCAGCAGAGTTATTACAGTCCAGGCTGCATTGTTACAGTGGGTTCAGCCAGCAGAGTTATTACAGTCCAGGCTGCATTGTTACTATGGGTTCAGCCAGCAGAGTTATTACAGTCCAGGCTGCATTGTTACTGTGGGTTCAGCCAGCAGAGTTATTACAGTCCAGGCTGCATTGTTACAGTGACAGTGGGTTCAGCCAGCAGAGTTATTACAGTCCAGGCTGTATTGTTACTGTGGGTTCAGCCAGCAGAGTTATTACAGTCCAGGCTGCATTGTTACTGTGGGTTCAGCCAGCAGAGTTATTACAGTCCAGGCTGCATTGTTACTATGGGTTCAGCCAGCAGAGTTATTACAGTCCAGGCTGCATTGTTACAGTGGGTTCAGCCAGCAGAGTTATTACAGTCCAGGCTGCATTGTTACTGTGGGTTCAGGCTGCAGATTATTACAGTCCAGGCTGCATTGTTACTGTGGGTTCAGCCAGCAGAGTTATTACAGTCCAGGCTGTATTGTTACAGTGGGTTCAGCCAGCAGAGTTATTACAGTCCAGGCTGTATTGTTACTGTGGGTTCAGCCAGCAGAGTTATTACAGTCCAGGCTGCATTGTTACAGTGGGTTCAGCCAGCAGAGTTATTACAGTCCAGGCTGCATTGTTACTGTGGGTTCAGCCAGCAGAGTTATTACAGTCCAGGCTGTATTGTTACTGTGGGTTCAGCCAGCAGAGTTATTACAGTCCAGGCTGCATTGTTACAGTGGGTTCAGCCAGCAGAGTTATTACAGTCCAGGCTGCATTGTTACTGTGGGTTCAGCCAGCAGAGTTATTACAGTCCAGGCTGCATTGTTACTAGGGGTTCAGCCAGCAGAGTTATTACAGTCCAGGCTGCATTGTTACTGTGGGTTCAGCCAGCAGAGTTATTACAGTCCAGGCTGTATTGTTACTGTGGGTTCAGCCAGCAGAGTTATTACAGTCCAGGCTGCATTGTTACAGTGGGTTCAGCCAGCAGAGTTATTACAGTCCAGGCTGCATTGTTACTGTGGGTTCAGCCAGCAGAGTTATTACAGTCCAGGCTGCATTGTTACTGTGGGTTCAGCCAGCAGAGTTATTACAGTCCAGGCTGCAACGTTACTGTGGGTTCAGCCAGCAGAGTTATTACAGTCCAGGCTGCAACGTTACTGTGGGTTCAGCCAGCAGATTTATTACAGTCCAGGCTGCATTGTTACTAGGGGTTCAGCCAGCAGATTTATTACAGTCCAGGCTGCATTGTTACTGTGGGTTCAGCCAGCAGAGTTATTACAGTCCAGGCTGCATTGTTACAGTGACAGTGGGTTCAGCCAGCAGAGTTATTACAGTCCAGGCTGCATTGTTACTATGGGTTCAGCCAGCAGAGTTATTACAGTCCAGGTTGCATTGTTACTATGGGTTCAGGCTGCAGATTATTACAGTCCAGGCTGCAGTGTTACAGTGGGTTCAGCCAGCAGAGTTATTACAGTCCAGGTTGCATTGTTACTGTGGGTTCAGCCAGCAGAGTTATTACAGTCCAGGCTGCATTGTTACTGTGGGTTCAGCCAGCAGAGTTATTACAGTCCAGGCTGCAGTGTTACAGTGGGTTCAGCCAGCAGAGTTATTACAGTTCAGCCTGCAGTTATTACAGTCCAGGCTGCATTGTTACTATGGGTTCAGGCTGCAGATTATTACAGTCCAGGCTGCATTGTTACTGTGGGTTCAGCCAGCAGAGTTATTACAGTCCAGGTTGCATTGTTACTGTGGGTTCAGCCAGCAGAGTTATTACAGTCCAGGTTGCATTGTTACTGTGGGTTCAGCCAGCAGAGTTATTACAGTCCAGGCTGCATTGTTACTGTGGGTTCAGGCTGCAGATTATTACAGTCCAGGCTGCATTGTTACTGTGGGTTCAGCCTGCAGAGTTATTACAGTCCAGGCTGCATTGTTACAGTGACAGTGGGTTCAGCCAGCAGAGTTATTACAGTCCAGGCTGCATTGTTACTATGGGTTCAGCCAGCAGAGTTATTACAGTCCAGGCTGCATTGTTACAGTGGGTTCAGCCAGCAGAGTTATTACAGTCCAGGCTGCATTGTTACTGTGGGTTCAGGCTGCAGATTATTACAGTCCAGGCTGCATTGTTACAGTGGGTTCAGCCAGCAGAGTTATTACAGTCCAGGCTGTATTGTTACTGTGGGTTCAGCCAGCAGAGTTATTACAGTCCAGGCTGCATTGTTACAGTGGGTTCAGCCAGCAGAGTTATTACAGTCCAGGCTGCATTGTTACTGTGGGTTCAGCCAGCAGAGTTATTACAGTCCAGGCTGCATTGTTACTGTGGGTTCAGCCAGCAGAGTTATTACAGTCCAGGCTGTATTGTTACTGTGGGTTCAGCCAGCAGAGTTATTACAGTCCAGGCTGCATTGTTACAGTGGGTTCAGCCAGCAGAGTTATTACAGTCCAGGCTGCATTGTTACTGTGGGTTCAGCCAGCAGAGTTATTACAGTCCAGGCTGCATTGTTACTGTGGGTTCAGCCAGCAGAGTTATTACAGTCCAGGCTGCAACGTTACTGTGGGTTCAGCCAGCAGAGTTATTACAGTCCAGGCTGCAACGTTACTGTGGGTTCAGCCAGCAGATTTATTACAGTCCAGGCTGCATTGTTACTAGGGGTTCAGCCAGCAGATTTATTACAGTCCAGGCTGCATTGTTACTGTGGGTTCAGCCAGCAGAGTTATTACAGTCCAGGCTGCATTGTTACAGTGACAGTGGGTTCAGCCAGCAGAGTTATTACAGTCCAGGCTGCATTGTTACTATGGGTTCAGCCAGCAGAGTTATTACAGTCCAGGCTGCATTGTTACTGTGGGTTCAGCCAGCAGAGTTATTACAGTCCAGGCTGCATTGTTACTATGGGTTCAGCCAGCAGAGTTATTACAGTCCAGGCTGCATTGTTACTGTGGGTTCAGCCAGCAGAGTTATTACAGCCCAGGCTGTATTGTTATATGGGTTCAGCCAGCAGAGTTATTACAGTCCAGGCTGCATTGTTACTGTGGGTTCAGCCAGCAGAGTTATTACAGCCCAGGCTGTATTGTTATATGGGTTCAGCCTGCAGAGTTATTACAGTCCAGGCTGCAACGTTACTATGGGTTCAGCCAGCAGAGTTATTACAGTCCAGGCTGTATTGTTATATGGGTTCAGCCAGTAGAGTTATTACAGTCCAGGCTGCATTGTTACAGTGGGTTCAGCCAGCAGAGTTATTACAGTCCAGGCTGCATTGTTACTATGGGTTCAGCCTGCAGAGTTATTACAGTCCAGGCTGTATTGTTATATGGGTTCAGCCAGCAGAGTTATTACAGTCCAGGCTGCAACGTTACTATGGGTTCAGCCAGCAGAGTTATTACAGTCCAGGCTGCATTGTTACTATGGGTTCAGCCAGTAGAGTTATTACAGTCCAGGCTGTATTGTTATATGGGTTCAGCCAGCAGAGTTATTACAGTCCAGGTTGCATTGTTACTGTGGGTTCAGCCAGCAGAGTTATTACAGTCCAGGCTGCAACGTTACTATGGGTTCAGCCAGCAGAGTTATTACAGTCCAGGCTGCATTGTTACTATGGGTTCAGCCAGCAGAGTTATTACAGTCCAGGCTGCATTGTTACTGTGGGTTCAGCCAGCAGAGTTATTACAGTCCATGCTGCATTGTTACTGTGGGTTCAGCCAGCAGAGTTATTACAGTCCAGGCTGCATTGTTACTGTGGGTTCAGCCTGCAGAGTTATTACAGTCCAGGCTGCATTGTTACAGTGACAGTGGGTTCAGCCAGCAGAGTTATTACAGTCCAGGCTGCATTGTTACTATGGGTTCAGCCAGCAGAGTTATTACAGTCCAGGCTGCAACGTTACTATGGGTTCAGCCAGCAGAGTTATTACAGTCCAGGCTGCATTGTTACTATGGGTTCAGCCAGCAGAGTTATTACAGTCCAGGCTGCAACGTTACTGTGGGTTCAGCCAGCAGAGTTATTACAGCCCAGGCTGCATTGTTACTGTGGGTTCAGCCAGCAGAGTTATTACAGTCCAGGCTGCATTGTTACAGTGGGTTCAGCCAGCAGAGTTATTACAGTCCAGGCTGCATTGTTACTGTGGGTTCAGCCAGCAGAGTTATTACAGTCCAGGCTGTATTGTTACTGTGGGTTCAGCCAGCAGAGTTATTACAGTCCAGGCTGCATTGTTACAGTGGGTTCAGCCAGCAGAGTTATTACAGTCCAGGCTGCATTGTTACTGTGGGTTCAGCCAGCAGAGTTATTACAGTCCAGGCTGCATTGTTACAGTGGGTTCAGCCAGCAGAGTTATTACAGTCCAGGCTGCATTGTTACTGTGGGTTCAGCCAGCAGAGTTATTACAGTCCAGGCTGCATTGTTACAGTGGGTTCAGCCAGCAGAGTTATTACAGTCCAGGCTGCATTGTTACTGTGGGTTCAGCCAGCAGAGTTATTACAGTCCAGGCTGCAACGTTACTGTGGGTTCAGCCAGCAGATTTATTACAGTCCAGGCTGCATTGTTACTAGGGGTTCAGCCAGCAGATTTATTACAGTCCAGGCTGCATTGTTACTGTGGGTTCAGCCAGCAGAGTTATTACAGTCCAGGCTGCATTGTTACTGTGGGTTCAGCCTGCAGAGTTATTACAGTCCAGGCTGCATTGTTACAGTGACAGTGGGTTCAGCCAGCAGAGTTATTACAGTCCAGGCTGCATTGTTACTATGGGTTCAGCCAGCAGAGTTATTACAGTCCAGGCTGCATTGTTACAGTGGGTTCAGCCAGCAGAGTTATTAAAGTCCAGGCTGCATTGTTACTATGGGTTCAGCCAGCAGAGTTATTACAGTCCAGGCTGCATTGTTACTGTGGGTTCAGCCAGCAGAGTTATTACAGTCCAGGCTGCATTGTTACTGTGGGTTCAGCCAGCAGAGTTATTACAGTCCAGGCTGCATTGTTACAGTGGGTTCAGCCAGCAGAGTTATTACAGTCCAGGCTGCATTGTTACTGTGGGTTCAGCCAGCAGAGTTATTACAGTCCAGGCTGCATTGTTACTAGGGGTTCAGCCAGCAGAGTTATTACAGTCCAGGCTGCATTGTTACTATGGGTTCAGGCTGCAGATTATTACAGTCCAGGCTGCATTGTTATGAGCCGCTCAGCCAGCAGAGTTATTACAGTCCAGGCTGCATTGTTACTATGGGTTCAGGCTGCAGATTATTACAGTCCAGGCTGCATTGTTATGAGCCGCTCAGCCAGCAGAGTTATTACAGTACAGGCTGCATTGTTACTATGGGTTCAGCCAGCAGAGTTATTACAGTCCAGGCTGCATTGTTTAGATACTTTCTGCTGACAGCAATTATTACAGTACAGGCTGCATTGTTCTGATACTTTCAGCTAGCAGAGTTATTACTGTCCAGGCTGCATTATGAGGCGTTCAGCTAGCAGTGTTAATACAGTCCAGGCTGCATTGTTATGATACGCGCAGCACAGTCCAGGCTGCACTGTTGTGCTGTCGGGGCCCGTTATTACGATAGTGTCTGTCATTACAGCTTAGGCTGAGCCTGCACGCAGCATTGCTTTGTTATAGCCAAGTTAAAGGGTCAGGCAGCTGTATATTATTGCAGTGTTTGGTCTGGGGGTGCCTGCTGCCATCTTACTGAGCTCCAGGTAGCTTTTCTGTTATAGTGCTAGTTCCAAAAGTTATACTATGGCTACACTTTTGGGCGCACGAAACTAGATCGATTTCAACATTGGTTCATTCTTTTTTATTATTTTAAGAAAGGTGCTGTTGTGCTTAAAATGTTTACTTTTATACCAATCGTGTCTGCTTTAGTTAAAAAATATGTACTGAACAATCAGTATCATTTCACTTAACTGTCAACGACTTGTGTAACGCGTGAACTGATTGAGACTATTATTTTATGAAAAAATGCTAGAATGCTTCACCAAATACGCATTTTTATCTTTTCCCAGGGTCTCTTTCCAGCCAGTTAGGACTAGCTCACTCCACTTTTTCCACCACCCCTCCTAATTTCTGGGGTCCCAGATCCATTCTTCTTACTCATTCTTTTGAGTAATCCAAAATATCCGTCAAAATGGTGCAAAAGAAGACGACAGAAGTCAAAGGATTCCACCGCTCCTTTAAGGTACGAGGTTACATAGCCTGCCTGCCCTGCAGAGCAGCTTCGTATTGGAGGGAACAATGTGGGCACATTAGTTTGTTTTGTGTGTTGGCCTTTGGTTCAGATTGATATGACGAAATGAATGCTAATGCACTTTATGGTTGTTCTTCCGGGGCAGTGGGCATGGGCCTGCTGCACCTCCAGCTGTCCGTGTATTCGCTCGAGTAGGACTCACCCAGAAACAGGATATGTGGGGTTGGGGGCTGATACACGAATGATGGCTGATTCTGCAATGCGAAGTAGGCCACAAGGCAGTGTGGTTAACGGCTTAAAGGATCTGCAAGAGCTCGGTTGCCTCGCTGCCAGGCGCATTCCCACAGCACACACTCCCTTTAGTTAGGAGCGAGGGCCACGCGTGGAGCAGTTTCTCCCCGCTTCATTGGGCTTGGGGAGTGATTTCATGCACCCCTGCAGAGTTCTGGGCTGCTTCGGTGCCATGTAAATCCGACAACAGTATTGATCCGACCAACATTCGCTTTCCGCAGGAACAGAGCATCACCACTTAAGTTTGTTTCCAGCCAGTTAATAAGTGCATATCTGATGAATGGTGGGGTGCACCTCACAAACAGAAGTGCAGTTTTCCATACAGGCACTGTAACCAGGTCTTAAGTAGGATGAACTTTCGCCTTACCAGTATTTTGACAACTGTTTACCTCGACATACTTTTTCTACAAAATCACAGTTTTAATTGGAATACAGGGCAACTCAGAGCTCACAACTGTCGGCAAAGTTTAATAGTATGCACTTTACAAATGTAATGTTACACACACAAAAATACATAAACATAATCCTGGAAATAGCCAACACTCTTAGGGAATGTAAGATAAAGAAAAATAGGTGAAATATAAACAGGGACTAAATCATTGAAATGGGGACAGGTAGAGACCCGTTTCAATGGCAGTTTTTGATTACTGTCGGGTCTGAGACCCGGCCCACTTAAAGGCCTGCCTGTAACCCTCTTGCCACAGCCCTACATGCTACACATGGTGCATACCATAGCCTGGCTCCATGCCCCTGCGTCGAAGGAGCCGTGAGCCGTTGAGGGCCTGCGCCAAGTTGTGTTGGCAGCTGTTCCAGCCCAGCCTCCTCGGAGCTGCCTGCGGGCGCAGCAGACAAAGGCCTGGGTGCAGTCTCACCGCCGCGCAGGCCTTGTTTTCGTTCAAAACAAGACTCCGAATGGCCGAGCGGTGACCTGTGCGTGCTGTAGGTTGGCCTGAGGCCTGGACCAGAAAGCCTGCATTTTAAGAACCCATCTACTAGGTCTGCCCTGCAAGGAAGAAGCGTTGGTTTTTAGCTTGGGTTATTTGAATCCCGCCTACAACATGCGGCTTGTAGCAGCTTCCACCGAAAGCAAAGCTCACCAGTCTGTCCATGTGTTAATTACCTCAATGCTGTCCTACACAGCTTTCCTCTGGCCTGCGTGTCTCCAAACACTTGGCGAGGCAGCCAGGAGTGGGACCTGCGCGATGGACTTCCAGATCCGAGTTGGCGAGAGTATATTTGGAGCACTGGGGTGGCTACAGTGGGACAGTCTGGTGAAGAGTGCCTACGCTGTGTGCCTTCTATGGTGGTCCTAAGCCTGAAACCCCCGAAGGAGTAAGGCTTGTTGTCGCATGCATACTCTGTGCAAGTCACGGGTTAGCATGTGTTCTGCAGTAGTCCAGCTGGCATTACAGTTCTCAAATTCTATTTGCTTGACAAGTCTCTTTTCCAGACACATTGGCCAGTGGTCGCTGGTGGACTAATGTTTAAAGGTACATGAGACCTGGGCACGCAACTCCATTATTTCATTTGATGTTTTTAATAGTCACAAGTTTCTATGGGCATGTGGTACCAAAGCTCTGGCCACCGCAGTCGCGATAAACCACTACAACAGAAAGGTCCAGGCCCCACTGTGCCAAAAGCTGCTGCAGGGCCCCACGTGTGGCTCTGACATCCTTGCGTCAGACTGTTTACCTTCCAGGGCTACCCGGTGGCACCCAGCAGAAACACCCTGTAATTCCCAGCATGCCGAGACATCTGAAAACGCACCTCCCTGTACTTTCCCCAAACCTCAAGGGTGGAAGCATGCTACGCTGGGTGTCGGAATTAAGTCTGTTGCGCAATACATTCGATAAACTTTAGTAGTTTGTGGCCAATCCTGATCACGAGTCAGCGGAGGCGCTGGATTAGATAGAAGACGTCAAGCACAGAGCAGCTTTTAACATTGTGAGCTCCTAAGGGCCCTTTGAATGCGCTAATAGATGCAGAGTACTAGGATACCATCTGAGTGTAGCAGAGCAGAGCGGCCCAAGCATACAAAGGCGGGAGAATCAGACCGAATGCACCAATAAAAACCCAGTATTTCTAAATGGCACAACAGCGAACATGGCAATTCATGGGCATGCCAAAAGCTGATAAGAACAGGTCTTGCAAACAGCGCATGCGTGCTGCCTAGGTTCGACCAAAAAAGCCTTCTGGAGACCAGTCTGCCTGAACTAAGGGAAAACAGTTCATGCCTCTGCACCTTCTATTATTTTCAACAAACCTGGATTTTTTAGATGGCCTCAGTAAGGGTGTTAAACTTCTAAATGGCAGGAGCCCATGTTCTCGTCCTGTTTCACTCCAGATGCCTGGTCCAGACCATTTGAAGTAAGCACAGAGTATGGCTAAACCACTGCTTTTTTTCTTTCTTCTTGCCTAATAATTTCCCCAGCTTGTGCCCTCCTGAACATAGACACGCAGTTTCTTCCATGTCACCTGTACACAGCAGCTAGATCAGTGCCTCCATCTCTCAATAATGGTGTTGGTATAGCTAAATGTCGTCATCTGCTGGTTGGGTATCTGTGGTCCACCTTCTACGTTGCTATATAGTAGCGGGATACTGGTCTGCAAATAACACTTAGAGAACCAGTCATGTGGCTATCCTTAATGAATTAACTTGGTATTGAACTGCTTGAGGGCAAATAAGTTAATACATTTTATGCTTAGGTGGGCGCTATTATGATTAGGCCAGTGAATTCACATTATGCAGTCAGTATTTTCCACAAATCTAAAAAAAGGAATTACTTTCCTCTGGGAAGCTGTTGTGTACATTATCAAATACACGTTTTTTTACTTGGTCCCGCATCCTAGACAAAGTGAATTAAATGATTAGTGTGTGGATACAGCCTCCCAGATTAAATATGCATTATGGGACATTGGTTACGGACAAACAGAAGCGAGTATATTTTAGAAGCGCCTGCCTAGCGAGTATATTTTAGAAGCGCCTGCCTAAACCAGCCAGCTAACCAGAGAAGACACGCTTACTGTTCTCTTGGTGGCCGTTACTCTGTAGTTAAGCATCTTATTCACTTACGACAGGGTTTGTAGGGCAAATAAACCCCATCTACACTTTGTTGGTGGTTACTGCGCAAAAACTCCTCATAACGTTTGCTTGATGTGATGGCTTTCAATCTACGACTGAACGAGTTAATGTACTTTGCATACCCGCCTCCAGACACTATGGAGTTTTGTCTGTCCTAGGCTCTCGAGCACAATCCCATGGCTGTATGAATGCAGGCCCCATTTGCTCTCCTTTCTCCCCCCCCCCCCCCCGTCCCCCCCCCCCACCTCCCTCGTGCTGTTGCCCGTTTGTTACGGGCCAGGCCTGTCTAGGAAGCAGCCAGTTTAGCCTCCACCACTTGCATTTTGGCCTGTCCTGGTCAGTTCTGCTAGAGAAACTGTTTACTAGGAGCATCCTGGTTTGATTACATGTAAAGCCCGTCCAACCATGGTTTATCGTGGACTATGAATGCATGGACAGGAGAGCGCCTTGGAGATCTGATTCTGACCACCTTCTCTTCTTCCATGCAGGGGCAGAATCCTTTTGAGTTGGTCGGCTACAATGACACCGAATCTGGCCACCTAGACTCCGTATTCAATTTCGACTGCCCAACCCGACCAGGTAAGTTACTCTTTCTTATGGTTAGTGTGAGTGGAATGGAGTCCTGGGGCGCTCAGGTCACTGAACACAACGGGGGTCGGATATTTTTAGAGACGGGGTGGGGGCCCTTTCTCAGAATCTATTTCAGGGCTTCTCTTTGCTGCCAGGTTCACTGATCCTCCTTTACCCAGCGTGACCGTGACGAGGAGAGCAGGACTCTGCAAGCATGTGTACAAGAAGCAGATGTCTCTGTCGGTGCAGGCAGCTGCTCGCAGGCCAACATCTCTGCTTCCAAGTGTAGCCTGCCTCTTAGTGAAACCAGTGCAGTCACGTTACAGGACACCTCATAAGCACAGCAGCTCCACTCGCCCATCACAGGGAGCTGGACTCAAGTGCCACCTTTGTGTAGTCTTTGCCTCCCATGCGGTTTGTGTCCAGGTTCTCCTGTGTGCCCACTGCTCTCGCGGTCTGTGCATATGTGTAGGCTACACTTGGAGGCAGGGTTGTGCCATCTTCTCGTCTTTGTGTGTACTGCGCACGTGTGCATACGCTGTTGTTGGGCTTTGCTTTCCAACAGTCGTGTCTGCCCATTAATGCTTCTTCTTTATACCCCCTTTCCTCCATTGATGCTTCCACAGTCATGCCATCTAGTCAACCAATTGACATCCCCGATTTCAAAAAGAGGACCAAGAAGAAGAAACGGTGCCGGGCCACCGACAGCTTCTCGGGGCGCTTTGAAGGTGAGCATCGGCCGGCTTTGAATCTGCTCTGGTGGCGACCGGCGCTATGGGAGACCGACCCTTTGTGCGTGCAGTGGGGGTAGCTCCGGAGCGGGTAGGGGCAGCTGGCCATGTGTCGCCATACCACTCGCAGCATGCAAGGGGCTTGTCCACATGGACTGCCTTGTGAGAACGGATTTGAACTCTCCCAAGTCCGGATGCCCGTGACAAGCGGTTTAAACTGGTTATTTTAAGCCACCTCTGCTGGCAGTTGCTGGAGGCTGCTATGCCAGCCGGCCCACGCTGGGGTAACTCAGTAAGGTCGGTTCGAACACGCACCAGGAGAGCATCTTTCGCCCAGAACATTGTGGGGTGGGGAAACCTTACCAGGGGAGCACCAATAAATCCAAGACCGATGGTTGACTGATTTGCATATGGCCATGTCTGAACTGGGGTGGCAGAGTGGGCTAAAGAACGGTGATGGATTAAACCCAGATCAGTTGACTGGGGGTGAGTGCTTGTATTGTCAACTCTCCGTCCATCATTTCCTTTGACTGTGAAAGGCCCAGGCTGGGGGCCGTTGGTTCCTGGGTGTATGGTGGTCTCTATTCTGTAACTGTGTGTTGTGGGGGCCTGTCACGGCGTCATTTAACTGTTGTGCCACATTCTAGACAGGCTGCCTGGCAGAAGCGCACTGTTCCCCGTCCTTTTCTTTGCCTTCATCTAGTTGTGTTTATCTGCCTGCCAACAGATATGTACCAGCTTCAAGAGGAAGTGCTTGGAGAAGGCGCCTATGCTCGAGTCCAGTCCTGCATTAATGTCATCACCAACAAGGAGTACGCCGTGAAGGTAGGTTGTTCTGAAAGGCTAGTGGGGCTGAGGAAGAGTAAGTCACAAGTTGAAACAAACACCCGCAGCACATTACTGCCAGTGGCTATGCCCACCCCAGCGCTTACTGCTCCTTGCCATCTATTTCATGCACTGCTGGGCGGGGGCATGTATAACTCAACACTGTTCATGTTCTCCAAACATATGCAGGGTGTGGAGCCCACAGTAACGTTTTGCCCTTCTAATGTACAATGGTAAACAAACCGTGTGAGCCACCGATCCAGAACTTCGACAGGTTCTGCAATGGCGATAGAAATATCAAAACAGCACAAAATGCATGCGCCCCGAGAGACAAGGCAAAATATCAATAATTGGCCACGGTCCTACATCAACATTCCAAACATTGTTGTTGTGGCGCTCACTTTTCCTGTTCAAATGGTGGCTTTGCCCAGCTCAAGGGTCAAATACTGCTTTTGGGCGCTCCTGCCCCCTCTTTTTAAAGCCTAGTTATTTCTACAACAAGGCCACGTGGTTCAACTTCTCGCATGAAAGAGGATACCACAGACAAGTGCGCAGTTAGGACTGAACTGCATGTGGCCCCAGTTTAAGACATGGGGAGAGATGAGTGGCGCCCCCCAGTGCTGCTAGAGCTGGGGAACCGAACCACGATGCCTCAACGTGAACTTCTTCCGAGCTAGTGTACATGAAAGTCGGGGTTATGAGGCTCAGCTGCATAGGTGGGTTGAAGCCTGTGAATGCAGTGATGGCGGGGGCAGGAGCTGGCGCGAGCACCCCCACCCCGTAACTGGAGCAGAGCCAGCCTGAGAGGGAGAGAAAAGGAGACAAACAGTGTTTGAGAAGGGATCGCCCTTCCCCTTGCATTCCTCCAGTGGCGGAAAGGCTGCTGATACCAAGTGCTGGCAGTCACTGCTGTGCAGAGGGTGGGGTGGAAGGGGTGCTTTGTCCACAAGAAAGCCAATACTTAAGTCTAGCTTTTGCTAAACTATAGGATGGGGCCTGGTCGGAGGCTTGTACACACACTAGAGCTCTAGGCGCCTGAGCCTTGGCGGCATCACCAACACGCTGCGTCCCAGCGAGCCCTACACGCCACATGGTGAGGCGTGAGCGCGCAACTGTGTCCTCCCGGTGCCTTGTGCACAATAGGGCTGCTCATTTAGGGAGCGGCGGGCTCCAGATCGTCTCACAGGGTCCTACCGCCCGAGGTGCCGCCTAGGGTTATTCCCGTGCATGCATGGCACAGCAGTGCTTGGTCCAAAACTCCACGTCCAGAGGCCTTCGCTCCTGGATGTTGGCGTCTCTCAAGCTCTGATAAGCTTCGGCCCACTTGCTGTTTGTCTCTGAAGATTGTTTGATCTCAGACAGGCCACAAGAGTAAATGTTTAGCAAAGGTGCTGTTGCCAACTTCTGCAAGGCTCAGGCTCCCATCCTGGCAGGGCAGGCCTGGCTAATCATCCTGTGGGCGATTATTCAACGTTTACAGGGTCAGTGAGAGAGATGGGAGAGTGGCAGGGAGTACTAGATGGGGAAAAACTAATGGCCATGCCGGCCCAGCATGTTGTGTAACAGGCCCCAAGTGTATGGAGGTTTGAAGGCGGGCAGACTCACTCTGAAGCTCACCCAGGTTTGCAATCCCTTGCAGATCATCGAGAAGCAGCCCGGGCACAGCCGCAACCGAGTGTTCAGGGAGGTGGAGATGCTGTACCAGTGCCAGGGACACAGGTATGCTATCCGGGCTCCAAGCACCGGGGAAGGATGGGGGCGGGCTGCAGCTGCTGCAGGGCGAGAGGTGACCTGCTTCCTTCTCTCTCCTCTCTCAGGAACGTCCTGGAGCTGATAGAGTTCTTCGAGGAGGAAGACAAGTTCTATCTGGTGTTCGAGAAGATGTGTGGAGGTCAGTGCCGCCATCTCGGTTTCAGTGTGGCTACTAGTAGAGCGAGTTGTATGCACCATTCATTCCACTCAAACCTTACACCTGTGTCCCCTCTTCATGCCTTTCTAGGATCGATTCTGACTCACATCCATCGGAGGCGGCATTTTAACGAGAAGGAGGCCAGCGTGGTGGTGCAGGACATCGCCAGCGCCCTCGATTTCTTGCACAATAAAGGTATTTATTGTTAAGGGGGCACATTGACCATGCTGCAAATGCTCTTCCATCACCAGGTAGTCAGTCCCACCTTGGTGTCGCTGGGTTTTCTGCTTTTCTCCGCATTGCTCAAGCCTGTACCTCAATCCATCTCTCCCTACTCATCCATGGGGGTTTTCACTTCATTTATAGTATACATTGTCAGATACAAAGTTTGGAGATTTCGACCCCATTCTGTTTAGGTTTGTTAGGAATGTTCAGCTGTAACTCTGCCTGTGTTCTTGTTGCAGGAATAGCCCACCGAGATTTGAAGCCAGAAAACATTCTCTGCGAAAGTCCACAGCAGGTGAGTTAAAAGAGGACTCTCAGGAAGACGGTTAGACGAGAGAGCAGAGTTGGGCCCAGGACGAAGGAATGGTCACTCTGTTCGCTGTAAGCCACTGTTCCTACAGTGCCAGTATAAATGCAGCATTCCCTGCCGTCTCAAAGCAGCCTACAGGCTCACGCTTTCATCTACTAGGGAAACCAGGCTCGAGTCCTAAAACCAGCTTCCCTGCTCGACTGAAATTATTTTGCCTCAGTTTAAAAATACACGCTTGAAAACAGGTTAACTGTACATCAACATATGGACAATATTAGTGCGTTTGCTAATTTTGGAGAGAGGCAGTTGGTCTCGGGCTAATTCAATACACAAGAGTCATTTTAAATGTGTGTAATGCTAGGCTCTCGATCTGGGATCAGGGTCCAAGTAGACAAATGAGGTAGAGCTTTGAACGTTATTTATAATCTACATAAAAGTTACTATGCTCTTCAGTCCGTCCCTTGTCACATGAGCATGGCTGACTGGATGCAACTGTTAATTGATCTCCTTGCATTACCTCTTCAGATGTCTCCAGTAAAGATCTGTGATTTTGACCTGGGAAGTGGCATAAAGCTCAACAGTGACTGTTCCCCCATCTCCACTCCAGAGCTGCTGACCCCGGTAAGATGTGGTTCAGGGTCACCTCAGTTTTAGTCTACTGGGAATGGGGTGAATGTTGGAGTCTGTCCGTGTGTTATAGTGGGATTTACATTTAGGCAGTTTGTTTCATGTTGATCATTGGCTGAAGGAAAATAAAAAGGAACGAGGTAGCCAATGTCAGTTTGAATAATCTGTAGGCCTTCGTATATGTGGTGAAACGTGGTTGTGCATGCATTATGGAATAGGTATGGTCATGTTTTACTGCACACGCCTATAGAAGGACGCAGTTGCCATTTGCCATTTCTTTTTAATTGATGTATATAAAATGGAGGGCACCACTTAGATTTGCTGAAAAAATTGAAATGTTACGTTTATTAAAGTTCCTTCCTGTAATGCGGTGTCCAGCAGAGGTGTGGCCCAACAGATTACAAAAAGGAA
This sequence comes from Lissotriton vulgaris, assembly GCF_964263255.1. Lineage (NCBI taxonomy): Eukaryota > Metazoa > Chordata > Amphibia > Caudata > Salamandridae > Lissotriton > Lissotriton vulgaris. The sequence continues at coordinate 73,174,930 of NC_141700.1, forward strand.
ATGCTTGCAAGTGTTGGTAGCTGTGAAGAAGTGGGTGGGGTAGAGTTGGTCGTGGGGGGCGGGGGGTGTTGGATGGTTAGCATCACCTAATATACGAGGCAAAGCACACAACTGCATTGTGGTAGAGAGCAGCACAGAGCGTGGGGTTGGGTATTTGGCACGGGTGGAGAAGCACACAAGAGAGCGAATTAGAGTGGACTTGTGGAATGATTAACGAAAATCAAGAGTAGTCTAAAAAGTGAGCAGTGGATGGATACAAGTCAACCTGGCAAAAGGAAGGATGGTAAAGAGGAGATATGCCTCTTGCAGCGGTGGGAGAAACAATATGGGGAAAGGAAACACTGTCAAATAAGCAAGCAAATAAGTGGTGCAGCCAACCAATAGAAGTAGAGGGTGGGCTCTAATCTAAGCCCCACTATAAATTCATGGTGCACCAGACGAGATCTAAAAATTCGCAGGAAATCTCCGAGGTGGTAAAACTAGACCACTTTATTGGAGCTGAAATTGGTAAAGCAAGCTATAGCTCACAACTGTGAAATTAGGCTTTTTGGGTCAAGCAGTGAGTAAATAAAAACGAGCATTGGCAAACCCAGTAGGTCCCGGAAATGCCCAAGCTATTGGCATTGTCAATGTGTCTGTTTTGAGCCATGTTGTCGGATATAGCTTAAAGTCCAGAAACAGAGGATGTTAAGTTGATGCTGAGCCTCTTCTCCCAGGTTGAGTTTATTGTCCGGTCCTCACACACAAAAAAACCATGACGTGGCCTGGATGGGCATCATCATATTGCTTTTTTCAGTGACATTCAGCCATGCTGAACAGCAGATATGCTGCTAGTCAACATGGCTAAAAGACTCGCATTGACATGGCCAGTAGCTTGGGCATTGCTGAGATCTATTGGCTTGGTCAATGCTAGTTCAGTGTTGACATGGTATTGCTGAACAAATGTGGAAGTGATATAAACAGTTGTGGAGCTTTGGAGTGAAGCGAGGACGTGGCATAGCGGCCAAAGCTGCCAACAGGGGAACCAGGGTCAAATCTTGGGGTCGGACGAACAATCCCCCTCCCTACAACAATGAATGAGTCATTGTGTAAAGTAACTGATGGTCACTTAAAGCACTCCAATAACAATACCATCAGCTGGTGTAAGCACAAGATGGAGGACGGACCAAGCTCTCCAATACCACTGGATCTTGCATACACACAAAAAAAGTAGCAGCGACAAGGGAGGTAGTGGGGAGACAGATTTCGCACGAGGAGATGGACAGCAGCAACAGGAAAAGAAAACCTTAATATGATCAGCGACCAAAATTAATGTTGCATTGTGTAATATAACTGGTAAGCCCTTCAAGCGCTCCAATACCATTGGCTTGTGTTCGCACTATGGCAAAACGGATGCGAACGCTTCAATCATCAGATTTTGCAATAAAAAATAATGCAAGTGCTTGTGTTTTAACACCTGTTCAAGTAATGAATTCGATAAAGTACACATGCGTACAAGGGTTACGGTCTGAAAAAACACGAGGGCTCCTATGAAGTGCTTAAAAAAACCAACTAAGAGCCTTGTAAGGAGGGAGATGTAGTCTATGCGCTATGAGCCGACTAAAGAAGAAGAGGGTATATCACCTCATGCCAAATGGCAAAGAAAATGCAAGCAACACTGAAGTTTACCAATGGTAGATGGACAAGCCTGTAAGTCTACAGATAAAACACACCTCTCAGAGACAGTGCATGCTCTGTCTAGCCGAGACCAAAAGAAAAGAAAAAAGCCTAGGTAAAAGACATTACAATGCTAATCGGGCCAGGAGTGAGGCTGAATTTCCGAGCAGAGAATCAGGTCTAATCATTGTGTAACAATTACACACCACTTGAAGCGAAAGATGCGATAACAAGCTTGCACATATAGTCAGTCTTAGGCCACATTTCTAATGGGGTGCACAGTTCTGATAAAGCATGAGTACATGCTGTGCAATCCTAGATTGTGATCAAAATTACATAAACATGCAACATTTTCAGATATAGCAACAAACACTTACTACCAGGCCAAATAACATTTATTTTGCTTTAATAAAAAACTAAGATACCCTGTAGTTAACCATCACACCTCAACACATGAAACATGAAACTAATTTGAACTCAATTCAAATTGCAGAAATATACGGACACATTTGTTTTTGTTACTTTTGGGAGTTGGCACTTAAGTGCCCTTACCTGATAACGCCTTCGCCCCAGCTTCCATCTTACAATTTATACAGGCAAATGTAATCCTGACGTTGATAGAAAAAGCCCCCATATCCGTTTCTCCCCATGCCAGATTCTGCACGTTTTGGGTTTTGTATAATATAGTCGGCATAATGCTCGGTAGTATTTTGAACGGCTCCGAATGAAAGCCACTTCGAAAGAACATTTTCATATGCGGTGATAGATGGAACTCTGATGACAAGTGAGCTCGAGCCCATTTTGATTTTTTTTTTTACCCAATAGCACTTTAAGCGCGATGGATGGGGAGCCTTGGCGCCTGTCTATAAATTAGCAAGAAAAATACAAGCCCCAGAAGGTAATAATACAAGCCCCACCTGGTAGCTAACAAGCGGAAGTCCTAATCGGGAAGACTTCTTTATTTTGTGGGGTGGCGTGGCCTGAAACACTTTTTGAGCACTTGACAAAGTTACAGTTTGGTCTGTGGCCTGCTGCACAATGGCAAGCTTCGTTTACCCTACTTCGAGGGCAACAAGCGTTTGCGTTGACCACCACACAGAGGGGCCTTTAAGCCCCCCCGCCCAGCAGGGAGGTCTGAACAGCTCGGTCTGTCGGTTACACAACCAACACAGATGGCGCAACCTCGAAAGCGCAGGGGCAACAAATGTTTAGTAAACTTAAGTGTGTCGCTTTCTTTTCAAGTTATTTTGGTCTCGCAGTGAATAGGGGGCGTTGAATTACACCTCTGCTAGGCCTGGTTCCAGTGACGGCCCCTGTGCAGGTTGCTCCCCTCCCCTCCCTCCTGCACGGCGCTGACAGTTGGGCCTCTGCCAGGCCCCAACGATAAGAACCACAGGGGAAAAACACCGAGGCAGACGCGGACTCCGGGTAGCAACAGCCGGCGGCCCAATGGGAAGCCAAGGCGGGGCGCGCGGGGGAGGCGTGCCTCTGTTTTCAAAAGTGCGTCACACACAAAAGTCATCCGATGAGGCGGAGCGTGACGCGCGCTGCAAGTCCGTGGGAACGCAGAACAACTAGACCGCACATAAACATCTTTAAATGAGCGGCTCCTTATTGGAGGTAGAAATGGAAGGCCTGGTGCACTAGTATAAGCTCTGCAATTAGAGAAAGAAAAATACAACGAATAAAGGCACGTGCCAAAAAACCTCGATACAGCCGGGAGACTCCCGATTCTAAGCCAATATGGCTTTATTTTGGCTGTCTTTCGCCTCAAGTTTTCTTTGCTTGACTGAGTGGGAAAAATTAAGGCCCAACTCATTTTTCAAAAATAAATATTTCTCTTCCTAGTTTTAAAAGGTGGGCATGTGGAGCGTTCCCGTGTGTAGAAAGCGAGACCTCACGAATGAAGGTAATTGATCATATCTTTAATGAGAGCAACCAATAAATACAGCGTCCTCCGAGCACCAGTCCTCCTTCTAAATGCCTCCCTTGCTCCCATATTCATCACTCTAGAACAGGTAGCATCTTGTTACCTAGCTACTGGTAACTAAGACGCCACATCTCCCCATCTGGATTCACCTAAATAGAACAAAACGAATTACAATTTAAGTAGAAGTATCTGCCCACTAGTTAACCCAGACACCACACTGGGGAAAAATAGCAAGGGGGTAAGTAACAGTGGGCTTCTGTTACCTCTGTAAATTCGCAGGGCAGTGCAGCCATCTGTGACTTACTAGATGCAACACAAAGTTAACATTATTTGCAATCTTATTTAATACCAGCGTTAATCATGCCTAAAAGCGGGTTAGGGTCGGAACCCTTGTTCCCTGGTTTAATATCTCTAAACTGGATTTAAGAAGTTTCAGAACAATGTTATTACATTCAATAATTGACTTGTAGAGGACATTTTCGACACCCAGGAAATTCCACCTACCGGCTTCCGATCCATACCCTCAATTTTGCGTATAAAATATAATTGGGGCTTTAGTTTGATTGTGAGCACCCCAACCGTAGCATTTAAGTGCATTGATGGTTTTCTCCTTTAATTAAACAATGCAGTCTCCCAGAAGAATTGTCATCTCTTAACATCTATTTCCAGTCCGAAGCCTGAATTCAACCACCTAATTAATGCATGTTAGAACTTGTGGTTTAGATCAGCCAATCCAAACCAGTTTGACTGAGGCTCCCGAAAACAAAGATGAAAAAGTAAACCCTAGCCCTAGAAGTTCCCGCTGTACAATTAGCTGTCTGGTACATCTGGTGCATGCAGGAATGGGTTACAATTGACTTGTTTCCATAGAATTTTAGATCCTGGTAATTGGAATCGTTGCCAGCTTTTGTAACATTTTAGTAATGCCAGTCAACTGTTTTAAACACTATTCCTACAACAAACTGCCATGGAGTGTTGATTGTTGAGTGTGTCAATTCCTTACAGGATCAACACAGACCTATTGAAATAACCACTTACTCATGCAGCCTTATCCAAACCACACTTTGAAGGTCACAGCTGTTCTGGGGAATCTGCACTGTAATTGTTAGGTATCCGGCATGTAAATAACCCACAATACACAGGATTTAAGATGCTCAGATTTAAACTGGAACTAGAGCAGTCTTTACTTCAGAATCAGAAAGTGTACAAGACATCAGAAAAGGTATTGGGTTACACTTTACAGCAATGTTTGGGAAGCACAGGTACTAGACGTGTACATCCTGGTCCAGGAAGTGCTGATCGGAAACAGAACTATGTTATTGGGATCTGTATAGCTTGCTGGTATGGTCTTGTGGCTCTTTTGGCAGTTCAGTTGTGGCCTTCCAGTTGGGTCTGAAATTTCCATTGCAGACAGGCGGCTGATATTTTTTGTGGTGATGTTATAAGTACTTTCCTCTCAGTTTAGTAGTACATTTCTAGTTTTGGGAACCTTTAGGGTGAACAACATCAGAACTTCTGTTTATTTATTCTATTAGGGCTTGTATGTTGGATCCGACAAGCAGTAACTCCAGGTGAAGGAATTTACGATAATAAGGGGTACTAGATATTTTTCTTGATTCAAGTCATGTTGATCACATTCTGTGCCAGATTAATCTTTCTGGCATTTCCACCAGCAATGGAGATGCTTGCACATTTTTGTGCTTTTTTAAAAATGAGGGTATCGGTTGGGTTAGTGTAGGCAAGGGTCCCAGGGAAGCAGGAATAAGTATATCAGTAAGAGCTCAGAAATTTAGAAAGAGGCCATGGTGGGTGTACAGATGTCACACGCGCTCCATGTCTGAAAATACCTACTCTCAACTATGAAAATGATGCAGCTGACGTGGCGGTGGGGGAAGCGAGTGGTGTCTAGTCAGCAGGGCTGTGTTGAAGGAAAGTGGTGATCAGCAGTCTGGGGGATGGGATTTACTGGAGTTTGACATGCGCAGGTCAGGACTCCTCGTGTCCGAGATTGGTGGTGTGGCATACACTACCATTCAAGAGACTGTTTGTATGCAGTGGGCACGAATATCTGGGGTTTCAGTAAATCTAACCCATTGTTTTAGAATGGGTGATGTAAATGGTGAAGAAAAGGTGACGTTATCATGCCCTGCAATCCCCATGAAGACGGTCGGACCCCACCGCCCGGTAAACTTCTTGTTAATCTAATAAGTAATACTGATTCTGTGTCTCTTCCTGTAACTATTTTGAAATGTCTGAATTGGTTTGAAAAATTTCACAGAATTTCTTTCAGAAAGTTTCTGAAGGGTAAGCTCTGTGGTAGCTTATAGTCCAACATACCCTAGAGAAATTCACTTTTGACAGGTATCTACTGGTTTTTACGGGACAACAAAACTAGAGGTTTATCAATTTATAAACCAGACAATGAAAGGAGTAACTATTTTACACACCAACCAAAAACTATAGATGCCATTAGACACATATCAGGAATTGGTCCCGGGAAGCACTTTACATTTTTATTGATAGGCTGCCCTGTGTCCGATACTCTGAGGGCCAACAACTGAAAAACTTGTCTAGCAAAAACATAACCTTTTGGATTACTTTTGGATATGGTAAACACCTCAAACCGTATTTGCGCCAGGTTCAGATCAAACGTTAATTAAGCTAGAACAGTCTGCCACAAGGATTCTTAAGTGTGGGCCCGCCTCTGAACTCATGTACGTCTCTTGCACGCTCTTACCTTGGCAAGCAAGCTGTTGACTGAGCGCCACAGCTTATAAAAGTAGAACAAAGACCTACTCTGTGTCTATTGGGGACATGGGTCTGGAGCAGAAAATGCTGACTGTGCGCTTTGCAGTATGCAGGCGAAGCCCGGTAGTTGGGACCTGTGCCCAGCCGGCTGTTTTTTGTTTTATTTGAACACATAGCAAAGCAGTAACCGATACCGCCCAACCACCCCAGAGAAACACTATGGGTGTTATATTCTCTACTTTTGATGATGTGGGCCACGTGATCAGCTAGAGAAACCGTCGCGAGAACAAAGGCGCATGACTGGGTGGGAGTCCAGAAAACATGTTTAATGGTTATTTGCTCTAGTGTTGCTTTTTTACCCCGCATCCGCTGTTTTTCGCATGAGGACCATTGTGAGCGTGTCATAAAGACAGTCACTGGGGCTGGCTGGCTGGCCCGCCCAAAGTGCAGCCCAGCAATGAAAATATTGCCTGGTCTATAGGTCCTTGGTGTGGAGGGCTTGCTTGCTGAACAACTAATGCTGCTTTTCACTCTTTAGGTGTTCATCCCAAACTTACTATTGTAGTCCATGTGGAAAATACAGTTCCTCGACTCTTATTTTTATTTATTTATTTTGCAATATCTCCCACTTCCAAGTTTGAACATTTGGGATGCATGCAACTACTCCATAAATGTTTAAAATCACTGCCTAAGTGCTTACCGATTAAAACCCACAAATATTTAGCTTTTAGTTGCCTTCCAATTGCAAACGCAATATCTCTTCCGTTTGCTGATATTGAAAACGTTTGTATTTTCCATTAACCCTTGCTATAAAGCGCTCTGCTACACTTCGGGATGTAGCAGCGCCATTTAAAAAAAAATAAAAATAAAAGTTGAACTTGAGCTTGAATGGGCTTCCTACCGGGGAGTCAGTATTTCAACTCTAATGAGAGAACTGCAGGTATCACTGATTTCTGAGGCACTCGCTCTACAAACTTTTTAAGCAGCTGTGATTTGAAACTACTACCCAGGCTGGGGGGGTAGGTGGGGGGGGGGGGTGCATGTAAGGTGGCCATTTTAATTGGCAAGAAAATTAAAAATAAGCAAAGGCAGTGCTTCGGAGGGAGATATGAAGATTGGGTATCTGTTTACATGGCTCAAACACTGCCCTCCTCATGGGAATTACCTGACCTGGTTTTGGAGTTGTTTATTACAGCACGGTAGGGTGTGGATTATATGTTAATAACTACCTGGGTTGTTGCCAGGAGACGGGCTGGAAAGGTGCATGAGAAAAGTAAGTAGGGATCATGCAATAAATTCAAGGCCATTCAAAACCTACCCTTGCTTGTTGGCAAAATGTGTCCTTCTAGCAGCATAGATGTAATCTGGATTTACATGCAGGACATTATTGCACTATCTGGTGGCTGGGTTCTGAAGTGTGCCTACAACTTTGAAGGAGCTGTCCAATGACGTCCAATGAATGATGTCAAAATGTACCTCAAAACCCACGGTGATGTAACCAAAGGAACACTTATAGAATGCTTAGTGGTGATTGTTAGTGATGGCAGGGCTGGGCAAAAAGACCTTTTGTTTTCCCTTCTCTGGCTGGCCCCATAAAAAATTCTGACGTGTGGGCGGTACCTACTATTTGTTGATATATATACGCTAAATTGACTAGCTGTCATTTTGGGAACTGAGGTTTAACACATCTCTGTTTACCCCAGGACGCCCTGTTTTTTGCTGCTTTTTGAAACTTGCCACACTGCTAGACGTAATGTGGCCCTGGAGCTTTTTAGCGGTAAAAAAAAAAAAAAGAAAGTAAGTGGTAGGGTTAATGCCCTCGGTTGGCCTCAGATAAAGACGGCAAACCCCTGTTAAGGGGAGGTGCAGAAATCTACCTGGGCAGGTTTTCTCTGGCAGCCAACCAAGTGTTTTGCAACCCTGGGAGGGGCTTGCTACAGTTCTTGGCTCCAAGCCATCCTTCTAAAAGTACTGTGAATAGCTGTGAGGCCTTTAGCTTTTCCGCCTGTTTCCCTTCTCGGAAAGGAATGTATTTTCCTAGAAGTGTGAGGACATAGTGCTGAAATACTTGGCTACATATCAAAAAGGTGGAAGGAAAAAAAAATGAAAACAAAGTTTCTGCACAGACAGAAACACGCTTCCCATTGGGCCACAGGGCCATTAGGAGCAGATGGTGGGTAACCGCCCCTCTAAGCCTAATACACTGTATGTTGTACCAGACATTTCGATACCCAGCTAAGTTACTGATGCCAGTGACTACACATTCCACAGGCCCCTATTACTCGCCCAGAAGGCAGTCCGCCCGCGCTAATGGCTTGGGTCCAAGTTGCTGCAGCGAGAAAGCCTTGTTTATGGGAATATCACTGTGCAATGTTATGAACGCTTCAGTTTTATATATATATACTGTCAATCTACTTGCTGCGTTGAAGAGGCACTAGGTTAAGAGACTCGCACAGTGCTGTATAGCTATGCCCAGTTGGGGAGTTGTGTAGGACCTGCTGGGTTAGTCAAAGCTGTGCTGTTTTTATGGTTGTATGTGTGCCATCCTGTGTTGAAAACCATACTTCAGTGAAGTCAAACTTTATTTAACCACGTTGTAGTGAAGATCTGTCCTTTTAAAGGGGGCCAGCTATTCTAGAAAGCCGTTTGTTGGCAAGTTAGTCTATATTATGGAATTCTATCTTGCTGTGAAGGCCGGACTCCAACCTCTGTTGACATCTATCCAGAGAAAAGCTTTCAAATCAACCACTATATTGCTTCAAGCAGCAAAACCATTCTTGCAGGTAAGTAACTTATTTCTATGGCGGAGTCACGCCCTCCACAAATGCCATGCTGTATGGTAACCGGCTATATCTGTACTTTAGTGTTTGGCCTTTTGTTCTTCTGTGACATACATGCTTGCCAGCTCACAGTCCCACTTTTGTTTCTTTACTACAGTGTGGATCTGCGGAGTACATGGCTCCAGAGGTGGTGGAAGCGTTCAGCGAGGAGGCGTCCATCTATGACAAGCGGTGTGACCTGTGGAGTCTGGGTGTCATCCTCTACATCATGCTGAGTGGCTACCCACCCTTCGTTGGTCACTGTGGCAGTGACTGTGGCTGGGACCGTGGAGAGGCATGCCATACCTGCCAGGTAGGGGCACATGGGACTGGTTGGCATGTGCGGTGGGTGCGTCTATCTCTCGGGTGTCTAACTCTGATGTCCTGTCTTAAATTCTATTTGCAGAACATGCTGTTTGAGAGTATTCAAGAAGGAAAGTACGAATTTCCTGACAAGGACTGGGCCCACATTTCCTTCGGCGCCAAAGACCTCATTTCCAAGCTGCTTCTCAGAGATGCCAAGAAACGTCTCAGTGCTGCCCAAGTGCTGCAGCACCCTTGGGTGCAGGGGGTGAGTCATCTATACTTCCTGCCTTGTCTTGATGTTGGGAGGGAGCTGCAAGTGTATAAACGAAGACTCTTGTTACTAAGAGTGCTGCATGTGCCCAGTTCAGATAATGGGGCAGGTTATCTCTTGTCAACCTAAAATGTGTTCTTGTAGCAGAACATTAATTAGCCTCCTGCAATTTGCATTAAGTATTTCACTTAGATGCAAGAGGATGGAGTGATCTGTTTAGAATTTAGTTTGTGGTTTTGTTTTTATACCTCCCACCGTTCGAAAATGACCTCTTTGGTTTAGACGGGGTCTATCTGTGGGACCAGTGGTGTAGGCTAGATGTAGTGGATATAGCTTACTGGAGTGGCTTTGATGTCCGGTGTGTCTGTGGGTGGGAAGGGGTCGGGGATTGGGTCGCAAGTTTTCAAGGACAACCACCTGCCTCTATTTAGCATTTATTTACTTAGCAAAAGAATTGTAAGGTTTATCTGAACACAAAATATGATAGTTGCAACTAAATCACTACCATCCTCACAATATCTGGCACACCGAATGAAGCAGTAGGACACGAGTAGAGATTCTTGATGGAGGTGTACCTTGAATCTAACTGAAGTCTCTTTTTATGTTGCAGTGTGCTCCAGATAACACACTCCCAACACCCATCATCTTACAAAGGTAGGTGCTCTGCCTCAGCAGTAACATACCTTCGTTTTTTCTATGTTACTCAAATAAATAATCACCTGGCCTGTAAGCAGTAAGGAAAAGTAATCTTTTTGGCACTACCTCTAATGCGCTTAGCGACAGTCATGTTTTGAGGAACATCTTTAACAAATCTCAGTGCATAATGAATCCAACAAAAAGACTTGTTATCCTCCCAACAACATCTCATGGTTTACTCACTTCTTTAGACAAAAATTGTTGAAATGTCAAGAGGACATTTCCAACAACCCTGAGTAGTCTTCATGGCACTCCACAAAAACTGAATGCAGTGTAAAGTTACTTTTATCAAGTTAGCATAGTACCAAGTTACTTGCCCACATTTTCCCAATATTAAACATTCATTCATTTACAGGACCCTGACTCCACACACTGTTGTGGTGGCGTAGAAAGGATTGGCGCGGCTTATTGTTCTGCATTCCAATAGTTGCAGGCTTGGCTAATAACCACCATGCTTTTTAATTTACTTTCCCATTGTGCATCAGAAGAATGAATCTGGTTATGTTTTGTAAAAGTTCAAAATAAATTAGGGTTGTGGACACTTACAGTAAATTTTACCATTCTTATAGATGGCTTAATATTGTACATTTGTTGCATTATAAGCGTGCGCTCATATTTTGACCATTTTTGCTTGTCATTCTAAAACAGGTTTACACTTTTGTCTCTTTCTTTAGGAACAGCAGTGCCAAAGAGCTCACCTCCTTTGCTGCAGAAGCCATGGCAGTGAATCGCCAGCTGACCCAACACCAGGAGGATGAGGAGGAGGAAGAGGAGAACCGACCAATCGTCATTAAAGCTACCTCATGTTCCATGCGACTGTCCCCGCCATCCGAATCCAAATTGGCCAAGCGGAGACAGAAGACCTTGTCCGGGGCTGGCAGCCCATCACCCGGCGCAATGGTCGACAGCATGTAAAATCGCACTTTCTTTCCTACTCCCCCTGTCGCTGTCTGTTGTATGTATGTTAAGGGTCTCGGCCCTACCCCTTATTTCTTTCGCTAATCATGTTGGTGCCGATTGCTGGGTCAGTATTTCCTTTCACTGGCTGGTTTCCAAATATTATTGATCCATGCATCTCGGCAAGTCCCCTAACTCTCTTTTTAAAAGAAGGTTTTTATTTTATGATATTGAGAAAAAATTGAACTTGAAGAAAATCCTGCTTTATCTCATGGACATGAAGGGGCAGTCAGTAACTGAACTTCATGGGGGGGTTTTGTACTCAAAAAAAGACTATTTTTATAAAAAATAACAATTGCTTTAGTATTTTCTGCTCCCGTCAAACTGTGAAAGACTTTTGGTCATATTTTCAAAACTGGGTGCGTCGGGAGGGGAATGGATAAAATCCATAGAGGGTTGGGGGTTACAGAGAGAAATGTAGCAATTTTGTGTATTACCAGTATTGTCACTGCTGGTTGTTGCAAACTTGGGGTGCGAATGGTCATTATTTTATGCTAAAAAAAACACAAAAAATTAACATAAAAAAAATCATTCCAAAAAAATTCCACGTGGAAAAAAATACAAAAAAAAAAAAATTCTACACATTTTCTAAGACCAGATTGTTTATGGGAGTGTTCAACCTATGTTCATATGGTTGGGGTCATTAGAGATTTTCATGATAACTGCGTAAATGATTTTCATTTACATGTATAATTTTATCGCATGAATAATCTCATGATGACATCAGTCCTCCTTAACCTGCATTGGACATTTTACTTGGATCATGTCTGATAAAAAAACACTTTCTCCTTAAGACGTGATTCATATTCCTTCTGCTCTTGAGTGAAGAGTCGCAAAAACATGTTCCAAGTTGGCATTTAGAGCTAGGTAAGCAAGAGAGACCGCGGAAGTGGAAATTGCATGGGATCAGAAGTCCATGTTTGACTGAGCTAGCTCGATGCGGGAGTTTTATACTCCTGTTTCAGGTGTTTTTTTCCCACCAAGGCCACACTGTTTTAGATGTGGTTGATTCTATGAATCTCCGGGAATGTAATTACAAATGTTGGTTCTCCACAGTTGGATGATCAGACAGACCTCAGGGGTGAGGTTTGGGAATCTGTCCAACTTCCACCTGTCCAAAAGAGTTGAAGAATTGTTCATAGTTCACTCTTCTTTTTGTAAGATAGCTCTGCCATGTACTTGGCATCTTGAAGTTAAGGATGGAAATGACAATATTTGGAGATGGGAGGTACTGCAAAGTGGGGGGGGTTTATAGACCAGCAGGGAGTTTGTGCACGCCAAACCGTCAACCATAGTCAAGAACGCCTCCCGCTTTCAGATCGAGTCTTGTACCGTTGCCACACAGTCTGGACACATGCAATGTGCTACACTAGGATTGTAATCGACTCTTAGTATTTAGTCAGATTCCACTGATGGTGTCAGCAGAGGCCTTTGACGTTCGGGAAGTTCAGAAGGATGTGGCAAGGAACCAGGAGCGGTCCTTGCAGGTAAGAGTGGGGGGACTTGACAGACGACAACGGAAAATTAAATATTTATTTAATTTTTCCTCGTCTGTCGAGCCCGTCACACACGACACACCCGACCGTCACACCCGACCTCTCTTACCTGCACGGGCTGCTTCTGCCGGGAATGGCAGCCATCTCCCCTCCCTCCACCCCGCCCCTAAATTTTTCAATGTGAACCGCTTGCTGTGCAGTATCCAGCAAGTTAGTGCTTTGGTCCAGAAGTGTATCTTAACATTGAAACAATTTAACAACAACTTTAAGCTACAGGCTTCATTTGGCCTGGTGGCTTTTGAGACTAGTAGGATGGCAGCTTTTTGCTGTTGCCAAATGAGAGCACACCCAGATCAATTGACTGGACGGTCTAATCCCCATGTTCTTTTTCTGCCATTCAGCACTCGGCGAAATTTGTTTTGCTTGGGTTTCAGTATGAATGGTACATTGGACTGAATGTAAAAGCCCCAAAACCCCCCCACCGCCCCCCCTTCCCGCTGCACGATTGTGCAACCTGGCGCCTAGTTTGAGAAGTGTTGAATCCACGTTCAGTGGTGCTGAAAGGTCCTACATTTTTTAGGATTTTTCTTAGTTTTGATTGTTCTCTTTTAAAAAGTGAAAGCTTGGCAGAAGGGATTGTGTCAGTGAAACACTGGAATCCCGGCCCATTAACCCACCGGTATGCGTGCACCGTTTCACTGCCCCCAATCTCCACAATTCAAGTGGCAAAGCAGGACGGGGACTAGCCAAAGCCTAGGGAAGTCCAGGTTTTAGAAGAACCTGATGTTGACCGGTTTGAATTGAGCAGTATGGTGGTGGTTCTGAGACAGGCATGTCCCCAGGTGGACTTTCTTAGGCAATTCCAGAGAGCAGAATAGAGCAAAACATTTATGACAAGACTCCTTGCAGTCAAACACTTGTGTTGGGCTGGGCCATGATAATTGTGCATCCCTTCCTCAGCCTTGATTCCTGGTGTTTCTGGAGCAATCTCCTCTGTCTTCATAAACCTAGTGCTACCTAGCAGAGTATTGGGCGGAGTGCACACGGTGTGGGGATACATTTGACCCCCGATAAAGTGCCATTCCTGCACCTTCTGCACATCTAGATTGGTGTGGACCTTATGCAAGCTGTGTTCATCTATTGAGAACACTTTATCACACCAGGAATATTTTAGATCTACAAACCTAGCGATAATAAATAACATTTAAAAAATACACAGAGGTACCCAAATTAGTTACCACTGCATTTTTTTTCTGCTTTGTGTTTATTGCTGGATGAAAAAATGAGGCGGGAGAAAGTGCTGTGCAATATTGGGGGAGGAGGGACTTCACCCTGGGACTGGTAAACCTCAGGCTGCAATAATCATGCCAGTCGCACCTTACAAGCACCACAGTTAAAAGCAGCAAACTCTGCCTTCTGGTGTGCTTCTGAAGAAGCAGTTGTAACTTTATTATATCTTTTTACTCTTCCGTGAAGGTTTCTTAACGTTTTCAGTAAAAATGAAAACGATAACATTCTTAAAAAAAAAAAAATGGGGCCAGTGTTCTATTTGGTTTTTGTATTTTTTTTTCATAATGACTTGGATCTTTTGGACAGACAAGATTTGTTCTAATTTCCAACTACACGCAACGGTGAAAGTTCCTCCCACCACACTCGATTATGCGTTCCTTAGAATGTATGGTGTGGGCCCAAAGGCTCATGATGGTTCGGCAATAGACAAAAATGAATTTTCGAGAACTGCATATATTTGTACCACTGAATAAAGATGCCCATCCTCAGTGACCACCAAAGCGCCCAACAAATGTATTTGCTAGTACAAAATTGTACCCAATCAAACATTGGTAGATTTCTTTCCTCCTCTTTTTTTTTGGTAAACTCACTTGTGAAGAGAGTGGTCATTTGGCAGATAGCAGTAGAAATTTCTCAGATTTGGAGAGACTTAGTGCAACAACAACTCGTACGGACAATGGTGCAATCCACTCCTACTAATTGGTCAGAAAGGCGCCCTCTGTTGGCGGACTTGTGCCTTGAAGTGCATCCATTTGCCGGACTTGAGGTTTTCACCTAATTCATTTTAAAGATAATACGTAGCCGCCTCATACGTTTAGGGCGCTCTGTAGCCTGCAAATCTCTAAAGCTGAGATATGGCCGTCTTTTCCTCTTTTCACGATGACAGGTGGGCAACCCTATGTTTTATTTAGATTGTGTTTTAAGTCTCACACACCCAACCTCTCCCCTTTCTGCGTAACTTCCCAATACAAATTAAAAAGGTTCTGGTCTGCAAAGACATCTCCCAGTTTTCTGATAAGCTAGTTTGCTCTACACTTTTGCGCACAATTTCTCCCTCTTGTGGGGACAGGGAACAGGGCATGTGTATTGTACTGGGGGTTGTCATGACTGGACCCCACTTGGGTTGTTTCCACTGCGCGTTACATTGTTGCTCTTGTTTGAAGATGTGCTCTCCCTTATGAGACTTTTATATATCTTCTTTCGGGGGGGTTAGGGGGGGGGGGGGCTATTGGTAAATTTTGCAGGGATGAGGAGCATCTGAAAACTAAACAGCTGCTTCTTTCACCAAGTGTACCTTTGGTTCTCAAACAGCTGTTGACTTGCTCAGGATCCATTTTTGCACTCTTTTCCTGCGATACGTCACTGCAAACGAGCAATGTTTTTTCCATTCTGTTTAATATATCTTTGCATTCTGAGAACTGTCGTTTATGTTACGGTAATTTGAAGCAATTGGAGATGTCTAAAGATGTGCAAATAGAAAAGTACAAGACTGAAAAAGTGGCATCCCGGTGACATGGAGTCTTATGGCAATTCGAGACATGCTGCTTACAGTGGAAGAGATGTTTTCAGATATTCATAATGTTCACAGAATCATTGCAAGATGCTTTTCATGTAAAGAAAGATCAATCCCCTGATACTTTCTCTCTTACTGTAAATCGCTGCCAGAGCCTTGGTTACACGCCTGGCTAATGTTTGTGGCCAGAGGAGGACAGTTGCACTCAAATCACCTCCCCATGTAGTTTTTCTCACATGTACCCAACATGACTATTGTGCAGGGCATGTGGGAAGGACATTTTACGCACAATAGGAAGTTGCCCATATCTAAGCTCTTATTAACCGGTTCCTTTATGTGGCTTGGCTACTTGGAAGGAATCCTGTCGACTGCAGTCGATTCTGACCAGCGTTTCCCTTTTGAAGCAGACATATATTTGGAGAATTGATCCATCTCTCTTTTTGTGGCTGCCAGGTTTTGTTGATCAACATTGTTGAATTTAGAGAGGAGTTAAAATCAGACTTGTCCCACTGTTACACTAGCCTGCCTAAGCTGTTCTTAGTTTTAGTCTCGGACAAAAACAAAATTGCAGGCAGGTTTCGGCACCAGCATTATCCCGAAGGTGAAAACCTAAGAAAAATGTTCTTGAAGAGCCAGAGCCCCCCTTTCGCAGTCTTGTATGTAAATGTCAAACGTGCAAATTGAGCTATAAAGTGACCTTGGCACCAGGTGGTGCTTGAAGAACCATAAATACTTGAATAGGTTTTTGAAGGTGGGGCATTATAATTGCAGCAATAAGCCACAGTGTTAGTCCAGTATGATTTCATTAACTGAAGGGACATTATTCCTTGAAATTAGTGCCTCCATGTGATTGAACGCTTGGGAGCCATATAATTATATTTTTGGCAGGAGATTTTATTCAGGTCTGTGCAGGTAAATTTTGGCACGAAAGGTGTTGTGGTTGCACGGCAAGAAGCATGTGTCGGCGGCAGATAGCCTCTGCCCATGAAAGCGTAAGTGGTCTTTTCTGCCTTGTTATAGCAATGACACAGACTGACACACATGATGGGCACTTGCATATATTTCCATTATGGTGCAGAAAAAAAACAGATGTGAACAACCCATAAACAAGAGGTAACACCCTTGTGGTGTTCTGGCACTGTCTCCAGTGCACCTGGAGCTGTGAGCTCACCGCCCTGAGGTTTAGCATCTATTGGTGGTGTGTATTCTGAAGTCTGACATGATGCAGGCAAATGGGATGTTAAAATAGTTGATTTGCTCAGTGGCCTAATATTAGCCTCTGGCGGCCCCCGTGGTGTGGAGGGCCCTGGGCTTCAGAGGGTCCCCTTCTGGCACTGGGCATGGGGGCCTGAGAGCTTGCGTGGGGAGCCTCCATGTACTTTGCGGGGGCTCCCCTCAAGTTTTGTTGTGCCATTGGCTGTGTGTTTCCACAGCTGCAGTACATTTCTGTGCTCATGCGGCTGTGATGAAGAATGGCGAGAGAACATGTATGTCAGGTTAAAAGGGAGGGGGAGGGGAATGACCTTGGCTGGGAATGTACCCATTGTATTTTGGAAAGTAATCAACACCTGGTAGCCACAAACTGTTGTTTATTGTTGACAATCTGATAAGATCTCCTATCAAGGTCTGTCTTTGGAAGGATAGAGAATGGGCTTCTGCGTTCCTTGCCAAATTTGGTTTACGGCAATCCTTTTTGGTTTACTTTTGTAAAAATAAGGTCGACTATTGAGTTGAGGGGGACAGTGAGTCAAAGTGCATGTAGCAAGCAGGAGCTACTGGACGAAAGTGAATGCGATCATTCTTAGATGGCTTAAGGACATGCGCACCTCAAACACCACCACAAAAGCAAGTTACAAGATGTAGTTACAGTCTTAATCTCCAGATACTGATTGTATGTGAAATGTAGCCCCTAACCACTTTTGAAGAAGCCCTCCCTGGGGAAATGCATACTACCCATGCACGTGCTTTTCTGTTTAATTTAGGACTTGAGTTGCCAGGCCTATCGCGCCGAGTGCCTTTCTACAGCACTTGAGCTCAGATCTAGTTAGAGCTCGACAGTATGTTAAGTTTAGTCTCTATCTGACAGACCCTAAAGGTATATGATATCGGGAGGGCGAATCACCTGCCACAGACAGGTGGGCCTATAGGAACTCTGGGATCTTTTACAAACAGCTGGTATTAGAGCTGTGGCTAGTTCTGCCCAGACTTAATAGCATTGGAAGGCACCGCCTGCCCCTCAAAACACTTGAGACTCCCCCTTTTCACCAAAAAGTACATACCAATCACAAAGCGCTTTATCACCATGGCGGGGTTTTTAATACTATATAAATGCACTTAACATACTATGGGTTCTTTGGCAAGTCCAGCTGGCATGTCGGTGTCTAAATTTCCATAGAGCCCAGTTCGCCTCTTGAATTTTGGTTGTTTAATTTGTGGTAAAAGCACATTGTTGCCATAAATTCCTTGTAAATGTGTTTTTTGTTGACTGGGAAATGCTAGCTAGCTAGCCACCAACTGTGATTACATCTGTTGGTAAAAATGATGCACTAAGTTTGGTTTGAGATCTTCAGATCGAAGGAAAATTCCATGAACAAGCTATAAAAATGCAAGCTACGGTCTAGCCAGCGCTTCCATTGTTGTGGGCACACATAGGTGATTGCATGTTGTTGCCTGCATTTGCCATTAAAGACAAGAGTAACATGAAAGAATAAATATTAACGTTGGTGACCATCAAAATTAATGTTTTTCGCTCTATGTCTCACATATTCCCTTCAGACGGGCAGGGGGAAGGGTGTGTCCTAAGGTTTACATTGCAATGTCGGTTTTTTTCTCTCTCCAATGACTATTAAAAGTCTTTCTGAAAACTGAATTCATTCCTTGTTTATTCCCCTTTTACGCTTACTGAAATCGGGGAGGTGGCAAAGGAAGACTGCCAAAAAAAGCTGGTTCCACGCTAGTACGTGTAATAAATGCACTGTCGATTTTGTACATCTGAAGCCTCTGGGAATTTTGTGTCTGGGGGTCAGTTGTAAGAGGAGAAAAAGAAACTGTTAAAAAAAACAATATAAAAAGAAAGAAAAAAAATAAGCACTTTACTGTTTGTATCAGGCATCTGATACGGTTCCACTGGGAAGTTATTTCCTTTCCGTAATGCCGTGGATACCACATTTTTTTGTATTCTGTTTTGTAAGAGTTGAATAAATGCTTTAAAACAGGTTATGGTTGTCCTTTTGTCTTTTTTCTTACGGATGATGTACTGAAGTTTTGAAAAAGTAGTTCCATCTGCATTTCACTCAATATGTCAAAAGGATGATTCCTCTTTTTAAACAAGCATTTGCAATGCAATAGGTTTCACATTTACAAGACTTTGAGCTATTGGCACTGTAAATGTCAATAGCCTAAATTCTCGCAAATGTGAGAATAGCAAATATTGTTTGTTTCCAAGTAACCCATGCCACGCTTGCACTTAATAGAGCGTCCCTTTCTTTAGACGAGCTGCATCTGAAGAAAATGGTGTGGCCTCCATTAAGTGTAAGTGCTGCATGGGACACTCTGAAACATCCCACAAAAAAAATATTTGCAAAGCAATAGGTATCGTATTTGCGAGAGTTTACAATGCCAATAGCTCAAACTCTTCTAAAGACCTATGGCATTCTAAAGAAGTGGCCCCCATTGTCCCGGCTGCTTGGAAAGTGAAAGCGCGCATGGCACGCTGAATGTTGCTGAAAAGCACATTGTGCCTGCAGTAAGACATAACTCACTAAAGAAATAGTGCTTACAAACTAAACAAGCATTTACAATGCAATGGTCTCGGCAATATTATAGGTAGAGCTATTGGTATTGCTCATTATTTTTTTTTATCTTTTTTGTATCCCTAAATAAATGGCATTGTCATTTCTATCGGCATTAGCTTTTTTTGCATATGTGATACCTATTGCATTAGCAGAGAGAGAGAGTGAGGTAGTGAGAGAGAGAGAGTGAGGTATTGAAATAGAGAGAGAGTGAGGTAGTGAGAGAGAGTGAGGTAGATAGAGAGTGAGGGAGTGAAAGAGTGAGGGAGGGAGAGGGATGTTGTGAGGTAGTGGTATAAGCATAGAGTGATGTAGTGAGAGCGAGAGAGGTAGTGAAAGAGAGTGAAAGTGAGTTATGTTATTCTAAACTTTTTAAGCGCACAGACACCCAGGGGTTTCATGGCGAGTTAGTGAGATAGAAAGAGTGAGGTAGTGAGATAGAGAGTGATTGAGGTAGTGAGTTAGAGAGAGAGAGTGAAGTTGTGAGCTAGAGGGTGAGGTAGTAAGAGAGTGAGGTAGTAAGAGAGTGAGGTAGTGATGTTTTGAGAGAGAGAAGTTGTGAGATAGTGAGGTAGTGAGATAGAGTGGTGTAGTGAGGTAGAGAGAGTTATGTAATGAGAGAGAGGTAGATAGAGTGAGGTAGTGAGAGACAGAGACTGAGGTAGTGAAAGAGTGAGGTAGAGGGATGTTCTGAGGTAGTGAGATAGAAACAGGGAGTGAGTTTGTGAGGTAGTGAGATAGAGAGAGAGTGAGGTAGTGAAAGAGAGTGAAAGTGACTTAGTGAGATAGAAAGAGAGAGTGAGGTAGTGAGATAGAGAGAGAGTGAAGTTGTGAGGTAGTGAGATAGAGTGAGTTAGTGAATTTTTGAGGGAGTGAGTCGTGATATACTGAGGTAGTGAGAGTGAGATTGAGATAGAAATAGAAATAGAGTGAGCTAGTGAGATAGAGAGAGAGTGAGATAGAGAGTAAAGTTGTGAGGTAGTTGTGAGCCAAAAAGAGGGAGGGATAAAGCAACCCTGGTTGTAATGCAGTGGTTGTAATGCATTCCTATATGAGCCACAGTATTGCCGCCTGATTGTCTGACTTTATATAAACTCTGCAGAAATAATCTGAAAACAAAGGGGAACTTATAGTAATTTGTGGCTCAGTTTGTTCGTCACCAACAGACTGCTTTGTAGATAGATGACAGGGTTAAGGGACCTGTTGCACAGATCTAGTCTAGCTGCAGTAAGCTTCCGGGCACTGTACTGGGGAGGTATGTCCAGCGTTAATGGACTTGCTCTGGTACCACGTTTGAAACAACGTGAAGCAGCTCCGAGTGTTAATGTGCCTGTTGCGGGGGTCGTCTTGTGACCTGCAGGTGACACGTGCCAGGTGTGGTGAAGAAGCTCAGCATGTACACTAACAATATAGTCTGGAGCACCAGCCAGTTAGGTTAGTAATCCCAGGATAAACGTAGACTCTGTTTATTTTGCCTACAGGTAAACAATGCAACAAAGAATGCAGCCTTCCATCTACACTGCATCCTCTTCCCCCTGCTGATAGAGCACCACACAGAAATGCTTAGACTAGAACGCTAAGTGGAATTTTGGACATGTTTTGAACATCTAGCTCACATTTTCTCAGCATGTATTCCAAACACAATGGAGTGGGAGGCGATCTCTGAGTTCAAGGATACTACGATCAATGAATTACCAATCTTTTGGAATCAGAACAGTAATCAATGGGATATTCTCGGGGTCAGTTGACCCAACATCTAGCTAACAGTTAATCTCATCCAAAAAGTTTAGACACGAACCTCAGAATTCCATTTGATAGCTTCCTCGCATGTACCTTAGCTTCATTTTATCTAAGTACCATGAACATCAGTTAGGCACCATCATCTGAGTGCTGCTTTTTGGGAAACAACCAATATCATAGTTGGTACCATTTTTCGTACATTAAACTGCAGCTTTGACTAGGTCTTTGTCCTGGAATCTGATTTTCATAAGGGGTTAATTCTCTTAGAGTCATGATATGCCTCAACACACTGCTCTGAACATATGCAGATTTATAAAATATTGCGAAAATAGATTTGATTTCTCAATCATTTGTGAACCTTGCCAGTCTGGTGCCTGTCCAGCTATGCCATTTGATTCCTGGACTTGCTTGGATATTCATATGTTTCAGGGGAATTGTTCCTATAATCTTCATTCCAGTGAGAATTCCCTCTAGTGATATATAGATCCCCCAAATCATTAGACTTTCATCCAGGTCTCTGGTGGTCAATACAAGAAGGGTGCTCCTAATTATAAGAAATGCTTCAGTTTCTACCCTCTTGGTCATTACCACTTTCCATACTCTGTCTACTCTACACCATAGGAGGTGAAATCGTCTCTTGCCACAAGACCTAGAAGTTTTCATACATGTGGATCGATTAAGTCGTAGGCATTACAAGTACTATATGATCCAAGACTTTTTCCCTTAAGTAATAAGCCTTACCAACTAGCATGCATTTTCCCTGCAGAAATGCATACCGACTAGCCTGTGTTTTGTTTCTGGTAGAAATAACGGGTCAAGCCTTGGAAACACAGAGTGTATGTCTGGACAACAGCAAAACAGGATTTCGTTAGTTGTGATCATTTCACACATTCTTTAAGTCGACTGGCTCAGAGAAAGGTACTATCTCTGTGGGGTTCCCAAGTACCGGTCACATTTCCTCTAGTCTTCCAAGGATTAGACTTGTGAAAACTTATTATTGAAGTCTCCTACAACGGTTAGCATACTCCGAGTATTTGAGAGCAGGATCTGTATGGAAGAGAGCTGGAATGTCAATCTTAGGATCTAATCAAGAAATTCTGGTGACAATGGGAGGTATACATGTTTGGAAGCGTAAAGGGCAGATCCTACCATGAGCTTGTCACCTATTGACCCGCTTGATCTTGTGACGCCTAATCAATTGGCAAGAGAAGTGATTTTGTAAAAAAACGTAGCCACGCCCCTTAATCCACTTACGACCCGTGTGTGTTTCTAGAAAGTCACAAATACCTAAGAGATAGTGCTATGAGGTATGGTTTAGGTCGTCAAAGATAGTGAAAATTCCTCCTCTTAGTGTTGTCTCCTGGTTATTTACATTTCAGGTAGGGGCATTAGATCTGGGCACCCTCCCCTGTTCCAGCAGTAACTACCTAGCACTCCAGCGAACCCATCAACCAAGAGTGTGAGGTTTGTCATTTTGAGCTTGAAGCTTAGTAAACCTTGCGTGGATGGAAAATTTACCACCGGCCCTGTACTCACCTGGTTTTGACAATATTTTTGCAACCAAATGACACAAAATTGATATTTTGACCTCACTTCGGAACACTTTTGTAGGTTCCACTGCCCTATCTTGCAAGATCTCCTTACTTTTATGTAATGCGCTAGTTCACAGTTTTGAGTCATTTTCAAGAGCTGTAAATGACACGTCTTACTATTGCCGCAAGTATTTAAAGCATTTAATTTATGTGCCTTGGAAGGATGAAAGGCCGAGTTGATTATGCCATCTGCAAATCCCAACAACTGTCAATAGCAAGTGCTTAATTTGTGTAATCACTTCTCAGTGTTGGCAACTACTTTCTTGAACGTGTTTAGTTGAGAGCAGCTAGCATGACATTACTCCAAGGGGGTGGCAGAGCAGGACGACGGAGCTGCGGGCGGAGGGAAGGGGGGGCAGAGCAGGACGACGGAGCTGCGGGCGGAGGGAAGGGGGGCAGAGCAGGACGACGGAGCTGCGGGGGGAGGGAAGGGGGGGCAGAGCAGGACGACGGAGCTGCGGGCGGAGGGAAGGGGGGGGCAGAGCAGGACGACGGAGCTGCGGGCAGAGTGAGGGGGGGGGGCAGAGCAGGACGAAGGAGCTGCGGGCGGAGGGAGGGGGGGAGCGGGACCGGGGCGAAGAAGGGCTGCGGGCGGAGTGATGGGGGAGGGGGGCAGAGCTGGACGGAGCTGCGTGCGGAGGGAAGGACAGAGCTGGACTGTGAAAACTTATTATTGAAGTCTCCTACAACGGTTAGCATACTCCGAGTATTTGAGAGCAGGATCTGTATGGAAGAGAGCTGGAATGTCAATCTTAGGATCTAATCAAGAAATTCTGGTGACAATGGGAGGTATACATGTTTGGAAGCGTAAAGGGCAGATCCTACCATGAGCTTGTCACCTATTGACCCGCTTGATCTTGTGACGCCTAATCAATTGGCAAGAGAAGTGATTTTGTAAAAAAACGTAGCCACGCCCCTTAATCCACTTACGACCCGTGTGTGTTTCTAGAAAGTCACAAATACCTAAGAGATAGTGCTATGAGGTATGGTTTAGGTTGTCAAAGATAGTGAAAATTCCTCCTCTTAGTGTTGTCTCCTGGTTATTTACATTTCAGGTAGGGGCATTAGATCTGGGCACCCTCCCCTGTTCCGGCAGTAACTACCTAGCACTCCAGCGAACCCATCAACCAAGAGTGTGAGGTTTGTCATTTTGAGCTTGAAGCTTAGTAAACCTTGCGTGGATGGAAAATTTACCACCGGCCCTGTACTCACCTGGTTTTGACAATATTTTTGCAACCAAATGAAACAAAATTGATATTTTGACCTCACTTCGGAACACTTTTGTAGGTTCCACTGCCCTATCTTGCAAGATCTCCTTACTTTTATGTAATGCGCTAGTTCACAGTTTTGAGTCATTTTCAAGAGCTGTAAATGACACGTCTTACTATTGCCGCAAGTATTTAAAGCAGTTAATTTATGTGCCTTGGAAGGATGAAAGGCCGAGTTGATTATGCCATCTGCAAATCCCAACAACTGTCAATAGCAAGTGCTTAATTTGTGTAATCACTTCTCAGTGTTGGCAACTACTTTCTTGAACGTGTTTAGTTGAGAGCAGCTAGCATGACATTACTCCAAGGGGGGGGCAGAGCAGGACGACGGAGCTGCGGAGGGAAGGGGGGGCAGAGCAGGACGACGGAGCTGCGGGCGGAGGGAAGGGGGGCAGAGCAGGACGACGGAGCTGCGGGGGGAGGGAAGGGGGGGCAGAGCAGGACGACGGAGCTGCGGGCGGAGGGAAGGGGGGGGGCAGAGCAGGACGACGGAGCTGCGGGCGGAGGGAAGGGGGGGCAGAGCAGGACGACGACATTTCTTTTTTTTTCTTTAAATCACAAATAAATGGCATTGTCATTTACATTGCCAATACACAGCACTCTGCACTCAACAGCACTCTGCACTCAACAGCACACAGCACTCAACAGCACACAGCACTCAACAGCACACAGCACTCTGCACCTGCACTCACTGCTCTGCACCCTGTTGTGGTCCTCCCAGTCTAAAAGGGGCAGCGTCAAAATGTCCCAGTATGGATGAGAGCGTGTGAAAGAAATCAGGGGTATCCACATTAGGGACATACACATTCACTGGTAGTACACAGTGGTCAGCCAAATGACCAGCAAGGACAACATAACGGACCTCCTTATCAATGAAGTTATTGATAAGGCTGGAGGGGATGCTTTTATGAATGTACACCCCTCACCCCTGTGAATAAGTACTGTAGCTAGAAAAATATCTGTGAGATCCCAAGGTTTTTGTAAATCCGGGGGAGTCCTGTGGAGGGAGCTGTGTCTCCTGCAAGAAAGTAATTTTTGACCGATGTCTATTGAGATAAGCCAATACTTGCTTGCTTTTGCGGTGTTTATTTAAGCCTCTGACGTTCCAAGCCAGAAATGTTATCTCAGCAAAAGAAGATCGCCCTTTTGAAGTCACAGTTGTAATGGAATATGTATGATTTGCATAATAAAACAGCGAGAGTAATTCATTCCAGGCATTTGTTAAGTGCAAAAACAAAAGACAACAACAATCTACAAGTAAAATGAATACCAAACTGCTAGGTAGATCCCGAATAAACCAACAAGCAAATAAAAAACACACAAATTATGGTATGGTATTCACAAGAGTGGACAACTCTACGAAACGGAGCCCACAAGAATAAACATCTGATGTGATACATTATATGGCTACAGGCATATGTGTGATTGTCCTGTCTAAGACATTACTGTGAAGGTGAGTGTAAGAGACTGCTCAGCAGATGATCATCCAAGAATAACACTATTTAGAAACGGAGTACAAGCATCTCAGCCAGGGGGAAAAGGCCCACACTCTGCAAGTCCTGCAAATCTGCCAAGACACGATATGGAGTGGATAGCGGCGACCGGGCACTGCTAGATGGAAGGTCCTTATAGAAGGAAAGTTATTCAGCTGGGGAATCAAAGAACCTATCCTTTAAGTCTACATCCACCCAGAGCCAAGCAGGGTATAACATACCATATTTGAAGCCTTTTGTGCACAGGAGAGGTTTGACATCTTGATATAAGGATCTGGCAGATACTGTAATGGGCCCCACTCGTGAGCAAGACGGAGCACTGTATCTCTGGCCCCAAAGTTCAACAGGCAGACTTTCGTTCTTAGCAGCAACTGCTTTGAGAAGTCATTCCACCTTATCCAGACATTTATTAAGGAAGGTAGTGCTATCCTCCAGGCCTGCGATACGCTCCTCCGCCCCATAAAGTGAGTGCTGTGATGTTCAATTCCTTCTCCCATGCGATCTAGGCGGCTGGTTAATGTTTTGAAATAGCATCTGTTGAGTAGAATCCAGCCCGCAACTCTGCCATGATGGCATTTGTCCTTGTTAATTGCTTCACAGCTCCATGATCAGACACTTGCTCCTAGGAGTCTTACATGATCTTCGCTTTATCAGACTGTTTGTCTCTCTCAAATGGGAGCTTACATTGTTTAGGATCCCCCCTCCCCATGGTGGCAATAGGGGATGATTAGCAGAGGCTTTTGCAGAGGAGGAGGTGTACAGGCCCAGTTCGAGGCACTGGATTGAAGCGCCCCACACACAGCAGTTCATCGTGGTCCAAAAAGGGGCACCACGAAGGCACTGGCTGGCAAAGTGCGTTAGAGTGGGAGTGATCCAGCACGTGTGGCGCATTGTCCCCCAAGGAGCCTCTAATGCAGTTCAGGAATGTAGGTACGTGGACCAGGGAGACCGGTCTGGTAGGCAGAGGTTTGTTTTATTGTCCGGTGATGCAGGGGTTTTAATGTGTGGAAGCTGGGCCAGTATGCTCCCAACAAGCAGGGCCCAGAGTGGCGAGTACGATGTGGCTAGAAGCGCTCCAGCACAGCTGGGGGCTCACCCCCCCCCCCCACCGCGCCCCCAGAGGGGAAACAGCAATGCCCAGCGCAGGGTATCCAGACCCCCGAGAGAAGCAGGGGTCTTAGGGCGGTAGCACACTAGAGCTGCAGGCAACGCACAGGCAGCAAGTGGTGGCCCGACCAAGGCCGCAGGATAATATAGCCTGGGATCTCCTAAAGGTATGGAGAAACTCACCCGCAGCCCTGAACTTGAACCCCCGTCGCACCCTACTACAGGGCGAAGGATGTCTCTGACGGGGGGGAAACCTCACTGTGTCTCCTCGCTGCACGGTCGCTAATGGAAAGCCATGGCACCACCCAGCCCAGTCTCAGCTAGGCCACCCCGGAAGCGAGGCTGGTCAGTGTTCGGTCTCAGCAGCGCTGGATCAGGAGCCCAAAAACACAGACAACATCAAGGACCACCTACCTGATGCGATTTGTGATGCAGTGGCAGGCCCAGCAGGGCTCGACAGCCCAATCCTCAGGTTCACCCGGGCTCCTGTTGCTGCTGGACCTCCGAGGAAGGCCGGGTCGGCTTCGCGCATCAGGATGTGGCTGTCTCCGCTCACTAAATCAAACAAGCGGGGGGAGGAAGGGGTGGGGGCCGAGAGCTGCAGCAGAGGGAGGGGGGAGGGGGAAGAGGCGAGAGCACAACGGAGGAGGGCAGAGGGAGGGGGGAGGCGAGCGGATTCGAGCAGCTGCTAAAAGCAGCAGGGAAGGGAGGCGAGCAACTACGAAAACACGACCACGTCTCTCCGAGGCAAGGAGACAATGCCTCGGAGACACGCACGGCCATTTTCGGATTCGGGGGCGTGTTTTTGCGCCCTGAGTGACAGACGACGTCACAGGGCTAAAGAATGCAAAAAATCACGCCCCCGAATCCGAAAAAGACGGAGCTTCTTTGGATGGACGGCTCTCTCCTTCAATGGCTGGCCTCCTTTTAGGAAGCCAGCCAATGGAGAACGAGCAAAAAGAGGGAGGGATAAATGCAGCACTCTAAGAATCATTAGATCTCCGACATCCGGTTTCTGCCTTACGGCAGAACCGATAGTCCTCGACCTAAAAAGACGTACCGAGCAACAACAGAAGTAAAAGGGCCAGACCTTATGGGAGGTTACAAATGAAGACAAGGTGGTACTAACAAGCCAATTACCGAATCAGAAGCCAGCATTCACAAAGGACAAAGACACACGCCGAAGAAAAATATGGGCGGGGCTTCAAGTACATACTCTAATACAACATGCCTCGCGCAGCAGCGCATGCGCTGCCCAGGCTGGACCTAAAAAAGAGTCATGACCAGTTCTATCAGCCTTACGAACCACAATCCCTCATGGTACTAAGATTAATAAACCCTTAACCGCATGCGCGCTAGCGGGTATTCCCGCTGTGCGCTGACATTTGAAAATCGCTGGTTACGTGACAAAGCCAGCTCGTCATGCGCGCAGCGCAGGTAACGCCCATGACGAGCTGGCTTTGTCACCCGCATCGAAGGGGTTAAAAGGTCACACACTTACAGTATCACGCTCTTGAGAAGCCTAAACATTTGTGCCTTTCTGTAAGATGGTCCGAGCCACAACATTTATTTTTGATATCCCTCCAACCTTTTTGGAAGAAACAACTGCTCCTCTTAGTAAGGACTTCTTGGTAACTTTCTATAATGTAACACAGAGTAGACCAAACAAGTATGTTATTTCTATGTACTAACATTGTAGGAGAGGTCACAAGCAGAATGTCTGACAACTTGCAAACATTGCTCATGACTACAATATACAGTGTACGCTGCTCAAGGTCAAGAATGGTTTTAATCTAGATATGCAACAGCTGTACCCTGAGATGGGTGTAGGGCTCAGAAATAGATGGTCTTTTAAGTAATTATATATGTCACATAAAATCAGTAATCTGGGGCTACACTGGCTTAACGGGAAGGCTGCGCAAAGATGCCACCCTGCAGCGGTAACAACTACGGGCAGTAGTAAGAAGAGTCAACGGTATTGACTCCAGAGTAAGGATAACAGGTCAATGAAACCGAGTTTACCAGTTTCTAAAATGATACAGTGCTTTACCGACAGTGGTTTTGAATGGGGGCCCGAGCCACGTATCAGAGGTCAATGAGAGGGAAGGAGAGGATGGAGTCTCACAATGGAGGCATTGAGGGGTCCTGGAAGCCATCCGTCCCGCCCAGCCTGGCACGGAGATGTGACAAACTAAATGCTGATGTAGGGATTACACGTGGACAATGTTTACTGCCTGGCCCCACGCTATACATAGAGATGTAGTGGTAGCCTTAGTTGTGGGCTGGGGGTCACTCAGTGACAATGTACCACTTCAGTGCAGCAGGCTAGACACAGATATGATGATAGCCGCGGGGATGACGTTGGAGGTCACTGGGGAACAGTATATGCCCTCTGACCATCCAGGCTCAAAGATGCGTTGATAGCCTCAGCTCTGACGTGGGCCACTTGTGAACAATGTCTCCTCTGCCTAGTTGTCTTGATTTCGGGCCTTCCAGTGGTTCCCTGGACAATGGGCTGGGCAGTCTCTGGGCATGACCGTTGGCACCCTCAGACGTGGGGATTCGGCGTCTCTCTGTGCCAAGCCCCTTCTCTTTAAAAAAATGCTCATTCCAGACTTGTGTGAAAAGAAGAATTCATAGTTCCCGGCAGAGCTACGCTGGCAGCCCCTGAATAACTGAGCATAAGTGAGCTGGGGGCACAGAGCGTCCTACAGGCGTCTGGTGTCCCTGTGTGACAATGGCATGCAAAATTAAGTATAGGGGTCGCCACAAACTTTGAGCACTGTCTAGTCCGAGAAAATATTTTTTTCAGACTCTCTTGCCTCTTGTTAACCAACTAGCATTGGTAAAGCCGATAGGTCTTTGCTATTCGAAATCTATTGGCTTTCTTAATGTTTTTTTGTGGTGTGACAGGAGGAGCAAGCAGGTCGGAGAAGGAGATTACATGGGCCAACAACAACGGGTCACGGCGAAAAGAAAATTAAAAACAATTTTGAAAAGTGCTGTAACGCGAACATCACTTTCCGTGGAATAGCGTTTTTTTCTAACTTTATATTTAGTTTTTCATTATATTTAATCTGCGACGTGCCATTGTTAACCGCGTCATAGTGCTTTCAAAATAAAAAACTTTCAGCCTTGCTGCTGTGCAACTTGGATTAAGAAAACAAGCTGTCGCCATTGTGCGAATAAAAAAAGCGCTTAACGACGAATTGAAAGAGACAGTATAACGCAGCAAGTAAAAGATCTAGGCCTGGTGGGTGGTCCCAAAAGGAGACAGGGTAGTAACAAGGAGGGACTAAGAAGCATCATTATCAATCAGAAGCCTGCATTTACCATGGACGATGACGCCAGCCAATGAAAAATATCGGCGGGACTTCCACAACACTTCTGATACATACCCTAATACAGCACGCCTCGCAAAGGGAGCAACGCATGCGCTGCAACGCTAGGCTCGACCTAAAAAAAGAACATTCCCAGTTTTTAATGTGTTTGGAGTGGACCTCTACTAATTTTTAGATTATCAGTGTTTAAACAGAATGTATTTTTATTGTTAGATTATAGCTAAAGACATTATATTTGACAGCTTTTGACTTCTAAATTGTATCAAAAGATATGCGCTGGGACTACTCCAGGATTTGCAATTCAGTCTGAATTTTACTTCAAAGGGATATTCAAAAATTCTTCTGATGTTGATCTCTCCCTAATTTCATTTTACCATCACCATTCCTGTCTACTGCTATAGATGCTTCGGCGGAAGATTGGATATCTACATATTTATGCCAATTCTTTTGCATGTGCAATGATCAAGCTATTGAAGGCAATCCCTGAGTGTGCATGCTTTTGTTCTACATTATAAGTGCGGCAACCTTAGAGAGGATATGTGCTGATTTCTAAACCATGCATTTGTATTTTTCGATACAAGGCAGTTCTCCTTATGTTTTACATTTATTTTCAATTTCGGTGATAAACACGTTTTAGTGTGGAATCGGCATCAGCCTTGGTAAAATACTGAAGAGGAAATTGATATCCTTGGAGAGCAAGGTGCCACCTTCAGACAATAAGGCTGATGAGACTAGAGACAGTTAATTGCGAACACCTCCAAATAGGCACTGTGTCATGTGATGCTTTCAGCTAATCTGGGAATGTTAGACGCAAGCACATTCCATTCCATTCTACATCTTGTTTGGATTTCACATTGAAGGGCTTTGTAAATCCTCCGCAAACCCACAAACTGCTGGATATAAAGTCAGAACTGTTTGATGTTGTCACATGGCCCCTTTCGTATGCCCTGGATTTGTAGCTGGAAACCCCTCACGCAGACTGCAAAAAGAATTACAGTGGAAATCAGGAATACTATGCTTGATATGTTTACAATACGCCATTCCTTCATCCCCTACCCCTGGATTTCCAGGAGATTTGAGCTCCTTCGACCAATGGGACTGGTAACTTTTACTGTCCCATTTAGAACATATAATGGGGGCTTCTGTTGGATATGACACTTTTTAAGAACCATCTATGAGGGGCTACAATGAGATAAAATCATTTCCCTATTATGTTTTGCTAAAATGTGTTTTCAAAATCCTCTTTACAACCGACAGCCACTATAAGATTGAGTTATGTCAATTAAAAATATAGCAATAGTTTTCTTTCTAGTTATACAACCCGGTTCATAAATTAGGTTTAAAATGCTAAGTGAACTTTCAAGATGTTTAATGCAATTTTTATAATTTGAAAAATCATTTCCCTACAGTGAATAGAAAGGTTTACATTAAAAAAAAGCTATTTAAAACAGCAACATAATTTCCACGATATTGATAGGTTTAAAATTAATAACTTTGAAATAAGTGTTTTATGGGTACCTGGACACACGATGATATGACAGAAGACACGCTTTTACTAATAAAGGATAACAGTGTCGTGGTTCATTTGCTGTGCTTTATTCTGCCACCTAGTGGTTGAGAAAAGGCGTTTAACTCAATTATGCTAATGGAGAGAAAGAAAGCCATCATTACCATGTCAGGTTAATGGAAAGAGTACCCGTTTTCCAGTTTTCACAACAGCTGGGTTGGTTTACCTAAACAGACTGAAAATAATTTATATAAAAATATGTTGTGTAGAAGTAAAGGTTAAAACAATAGGTTACGTTCGGAGAAAAAAAATGTGTTGATTTATTTTTTTATTAAATCTTTTTATGACAAATAGACAACAATCATCATAACCACCTAACATGAAAAGCCTCCCCAACTAGCAACAAAAATGTACTGTTATAACGCATACAGGGGTGGGATCTGCGAATCCCCGTTGACTAAGGATGATACCATTGCCCAACGACTAAGCACGCTGCAACTGTAATCAATATGACTGATGTTTCTCTGGGGAGTTGCACCTCCTCTGTCATTTACCTGTGATATCACTACGAAATTATGTGATTGTGATGATTGTTGTCTATTTGTCATGAAAAGGATCAATAAAAAAAAAATTAGCTACTATATTGTATTGTAATAGCATTTATATAGCGCTTACTACCTTTGACGAGGTGTCTAAGCGCTTTTTCGGCGATTAGCACACTACTCCGCGACCCATAGAGGATTAGTGTTGAATTAGTATAGTGTCCACGATTCTGAATCCCCCAATATAGTACTCTGTCCTACTTTTTGAAATAAGTAGGTATTTGTTTTTAGTTTGAGCTTTGGTCACTTCAGAATGTACAAAATATTTCTTACACAGATAATGTTTCACTTAGGCGTAAAGAACATGTAATCTTTGGAAAGGACCAAAGTATTCATGATCAAAGACAAAGTTTTGTTCCCAAAAAGCCAGGTCAATGTTCTAGAAAAAATATTTAGTTCTGCAGTTAAAATCGAGGTTACCTGCGTCTTGTCTTGGTACAATGAATAGCTGCAGAACCTACCCAATCTGCCCGCCTCCTTTTCAATTTCGGTCAGGGCAGCCCTTGTATCTGCCAAATTGTCAGCATATGGCAACATTTTTGTTCCTCATCCCTGATGACAGATCGGAAAGGTTGCTGGATGATTTACTATGCTCCTGATCAACTGATCAGTATAGAGCGCAAACAATAATGAGGAGCATGGGCATCCTTGCCTTATGCCATGCTGTTTCACCACTGGCTCTGAGAAACCCCCACATCAGGGAGATCTTAGCCCCTGGGTTCTGATACAGGGCTTTCACAGACTTAAAAAACCCAGGGCCTATACCTCTCTTTGCCATAACTGCCTAAAGATACGACCAGGAGACCCTATCAAACGCCTTTTCTGCCTTGAACGCCATAGGGTCTGCTGAGTTTCTGGATATAGTCGATTGTGCCCCTTCCCCGGATAAATCAGTGTTGCAGAGGGGAAACTAGCTGACTAATGACTGCTGGTAATCTCATCAGCATAATCGGGCAATATGATCCTAATTCTTGGGCTGGTTTATTTGTCTTTGGAAAGACTACTATGTTGGGCAAGGACCACGAATCAGGTTGGTCTACCCCCCTCTGGACCTGTCAAAACAAATCCTGCATTCTACACATTAAGGATGGCCGAAAAGGTCTTATTTAACTACCCTGGTATAAAATCCCTCCGAATTGCCTTCCCTGACTTTAAACTAGAAATGGCAAACCCAATTTCCTCCTGAAATAGGCAGTTCTAAACACATCATGTCCTCTTTCAGCATTTCACATAAAACTGAGTCCATATAACCCTCCACCCATGTCCTCAACTATCTCTATTTTATTTATTTTTATTTTATTTTGTAAGTTTTATATAGCGCGAACAAGATCTTTGCAGATATCCGAGCGCTTTACAAAGAGAGGGTACATGAGGGAGCATAGTCAAATAGGTAGGTCATTAAAGCTAGCAGTAAAAATGGGAGGGGTCAAAGCTCTCCCAAATCAATAGTATTCAACTGCTGACAGAACCTCTGATAAGCCCCCCCGTATTCCTTGTGAATCAGATATTACACCATATGGGGATCACACATTTCCTTTATCTGCCCCATAACAGTAAATTGCCTTATTTGACTTGCCAAAAATTGTCCCACCCTTCCACTGAATTTGTAAAACTTTTGTCTCCATACAGTATATTTGTCTTCAGCTTTTCTTGCAGATGTCTATAATTGCAGCTTTAGCAATTGCCACTTTCAATTGTGCAGAGTCAATCTCTGACCCTGATACTGCATTCATCAGGAGAGTTTCTGCCTTTGCCAGTCTCATATAAATCAAGCGTGTGAGACGTCTCTTTCCTTTGGAGTTCCAAAGTAAACCTCAATTAATGTTATTATGTGAAAGAGACACGTTAGTGATAGAGTCCTTACCTTACAATAACCCCAGGCGTCAGACTTGATCCGGAAAGTTTTGCTTAGCAGTACCCCTGCGAGTCAGTAGGTGGCGTCCTGCGGCTCCGCGTCCATCACAGGCGTCGGCAGCGCAGAGATGATGTCACGGAGAGTACTTAGGCGCCACCCATGCGTGCTGACATCAGTTCTTACTTTTTCCACGCCAGTAAGCGCAGATCCGGATTGAGCACGTACCTTAGTCAATTTTTGACTACTACTTTGAGACTTTGTCTCCCCCTTTTTTCTCCTGGTTCACGTAGGGACGCCCGGTTTTAAGTCTTGTGGGGCCTGTCGCTGGAATATGTTGGTGGTGGACCCCCACGATGTTTGCCTCTACTGCCTGGAAACCGACCACGACTCCCGGGACTGTTGAGCCATGGTCCCCAAGGCCTTGGAGGAGCGGCGCAGGAAGTTGCTGGAGTTCGAACATTCGTCACGCCGCCGCTCCTGGTCTAGGGGTCGTTCCCGGGACTGCTCACGGAACTGGAGCCGTCGCTCCTTGGGCTCCAAGTCTTTGCCTTCGGATTCCGGTAAGCGATGCCATAAAAAAGTTGAAGAAGCGTGTTCACGCTTCGATGTCCCCCCGTCGCTCCCCAGGAGAGGACGAGGGGGCTTTGCCCCTGCGGTTCCTCTGGGGCATTTGAGTCCCGCGGCCTACCTGCCATAACCGGGTCCGTCGGCGACTCCCGAACAGGTGCAAGACTTCCTTGCTGCCATGGACCGCCTTTTTAGGCCTCTGGCTCCCGCTGGCGCTCCTTTGGGCCCCGCAGTCCAGTGTCCAGATCCTGCTGGCCCGGCGGCTCTGCCACCGGTGCCAGCTCCGGTGCCACATGATCCTGCGTCATTGGCTTCGGCGCCATGAGGTGCAGCGTTGCCGGCCTCCCTCCCCAGCCCCGGTCCCAGGACCATTTTGTTCCGGCCTGGAATCCGCATTGGGAGGCGGCGCCGGTCCGGCGCCGTTCTCGGCACCGTTCCAGACGCCGTTCGTCCCGTCTCCGGCTTTGCTGCCGTGACCGGCCCCCTCTTCTCCAGAGGCGGACAAAGACTGGGAAGGGTCCGAGGACTCTTGCCCGGCAATGTGACTCAGAGCAAGATTACATGGATGACTTAGAGGTGGAGGATGCAGGCGACCTTGATGTCTCCTCTGACCAGGGGTTCGCCTCTCACCCCCCTACGATGGAAGCCGGTGCCTCCGACACGATGGTACTCCATCGGGCTGCTGAGGTCCTCAACCTTGACCTCCTCATGGTGGCCCTCAAAACAAAACTCCTCACCGAGGTGCTTCAGACGACGTCTGCTTCATCGGAGCCGTTGCTTCCCTTCAATGACTCCCTTACAGACGTCCTCTTGGGCACTTGGTCGAGGCCAGCCACGAGGGCCCCGGTGGATAAAAACATCTCCAGATGCCACTGACCAGCGCCTGGTGACCCCGCCTTTTTCACCACTCTCCCTACGCCTGAGAGCCTGGTCATCCAGGCCTCGAAGTCACAGAGTGCTTTTCCTACCGCCCCCCCGGATAAGGACTTTAAAAGACTGGACCAGTTTAGGAAGCGGTTGTTCTCTTTAGCCCGCTTAGTGCTGCAGTCGGTGAACACTGCCTGCCTGTTGGGCCGCTGCTCCCACGTGGTGTGGGATGCCGTTGCTCAAGTGTTGCCTCAGTGTTCCGAGGAGGTGCATACTGTCCTTTCTCAGGCAATTGCCGAGGGTAAGGATGCGGCTAAGTTCGCCATTCAGTGTGGGCTGGACAACGCTGACTCCTTGGGCAGGGCAATTTCTACGACTGTGGTGTTGCGTTCGACTGGGCTTTCATCCGATGTCCGGAGCTCACTCATGGACATGCCTTGTGATGGCCCCCGCCTGTTTGGCGACAAGACTGACAGTGCCCTGGAGCGCTTTATGGACTCGAGGGCTACTGCCAAGTCCCTAGGTCTTCCTACTAAGAGCTCGGCCTCTCCTGGTTTTCGTTTCTTTCGTGGCCAAGATAGAGGCAGCCAGGCGTGCCCATCCGCCAAGCCTGTGCAGAACCAGCCCCAGCGCGGCCGTGGTTTCCGCAGGGGCAGGTCCGGGAACCAGCGTGCAGGTCCGTCCACCTCCAACTCCGTTGCTTCCACCTCCAAACCTTCCTAATCTGAGCTTCGGGGAGCACCCCATGCCGGTGGGTGGCAGGATCCGCCACCACCTCTCCCACTGGCACGAGATTACATCAGACAAGTGGGTGCTGCAGATAATTTGCCATGGTTACTCCCTTCCCTTTCAGTCCGCCCCTCCAGCCATGCCACCTCGGTGCCACTGCATGTCAGGGGATTACTTGGCTCTTCTCCGACAGGAAGTCACTGCCCTCCTGGCCAAGGGGGCCATCGAGTGCGTTCCTGGGCCTGACGTAGGTAGTGGTTGTTATTCCCACTACTTTCTAGTCCCCAAAAAGGACAAAGGGGGTCTACGTCCTATCTTGGATCTTCGGGACATGAATCGCTTCCTCCGGAAGGAGAAGTTCAAGATGCTGACTCTGGCTCAGGTGTTAGCTGCCCTCGACCCTGGATGGTAGCGTTGGACTTGCAGGACGAGTATTTTCACATCCCCGTCCTGCCGGCGTTACCTGCCGTTCAAGGTAGGCCAGGAGCATTTTCAGTTTACCGTGCTCCCCTTCGGCCTTACCAGCGCCCCTCGGGTGTTCGCGAAAGTGATGGTGGTGGTCGCAGCTCATCTGCACCGGTCAGGGGTGTCAGTCTTCCCCTACCTCGAAGACTGGTGTTGACGGCGGGCTCGGCCCAGGCAGTCGTCATCCACCTTCAGACTACGGCCGACCTCCTGCATTTGCTGAGGTTCTCTCTCAACGTGCCGAAGTCGCACCAGAGTCCCTCTCAAAAGCTCCCTTTCATCGGAGCGGTTCTGGATTCGACGCAGTTTCGGGTTTATCCTCCCGAGCAGTGAGTCCGGGATATTCAGGCTATGATTCCGATCTTTCAGCCTCTGTCCTGGGTTTCTGTCAGGATGACCCTCCGGCTCCTGTGCTTGATGGCCTCCTGCATCCTGTTAATGCAACATGCCAGATGGCATATGCAAGCTCTGCAGTGGGACCTGAAGTTGCAGCGGGCACAGCATCAGGGCAACCTGTCCGAACATGTCCAGATCTCAGAGGGCACTGCACGTCACTTGCAGTGGTGGCTCACAAATCGAGACTGGGTCAAAGGCAGATTCCTCTCCCTTCCCCAACCGAAGCACACAGTAGTGACGGATGCGTCCCTCCTAGGATGGGGAGGCCACTTGGGAGAGGTGGAGATCTGAGGCCTCTGGTCGAGTCCCGGCTCCATATCAACCTTCTGGAGCTGCGGGCGATCCGACTTGCACTGAAGGCATTCCTTCCCTCTGTCCGGGGAAGTGTAGTGCAGGTGTTCACGGACAACACCACCGCCATGTGGTATTGCAACAAACAGGGCGGGGTGGGGTCGTGGACCCTATGTCAGGAGGCTCTGCGCCTCTGGACATGGCTGGAACGTCAAGGCATTACCTTGGTGGTTCAACACCTGGCAGGTTCTCTGAACGCCAGGGCGGACGAACGCAGCTGCTGGTGCATAATGGGTCACGAATGGCGTCTGAACTCGACGTGGTGCAGGGTCTCTTTCTGCAGTGGGGAGAGCCCTGGTTAGATCTATTTACCACGAAGAGAACGCGCAATGTCATCAGTTCTGCGTGTTGGAATTTCCAAGGCGACACTCACTCTGAGACGCTTTTTGTCTAGAGTGGAGCTGCGGTCTGTTGTATGCTTTTCCGCCTAAACCACTTCTGCCCAGAGTGCTGAAGATCAGGCGCAACCGGACCCAAGTCATTCTTGTGGCTCCGGACTGGACTCTAAGAGTATGGTATCCCAAGCTACTCAGTATGAGCATCGATGGCCCGATCAGTCTGCCTCTCCGGGAGGATCTTCTGTCGCAGCAGCAGGGGACGGTCCTTCATCCGAACTTGTCCAGCCTCCACCTCCATGCGTGGAGATTGAGGGGTGACAGTTGACGGCTTTCGACCTTCTTCCTGAAGTCTGTAATGTCATTCTTGCAGCCAGCCGTCCCTCCACTAAAACGGTATACGCCTGCCGATGCAACAAATTTGTGTCATGGTGCACAGCAAAGGCTGTGGATCCCCTTTCTGCCCCCCTTTCTGAGGTTCTTCTGTTTCTTCTGACTTTGGCCCAGCAGGGCTCTGCTCTGGGCACTATCAAAGGTTATCTTTCTGCCATCTCCGCCTTTCTGAGGCTTCCTGATCAGCATTCTCTTTTTAAGTCCTCGGTTGTTAACCGTTTCCTCAAAGGCATTACACACACGTTCCCTCCCGTGCCTTTCAGAATGCCTCAGTGGGACTTGAATCTTGTCTTGACTTCCCTTTGAGGAGCTTCACAACTGTCCTTTATGTCTTCTTACCTTAAAGGCTGTTTTCCTGGTTGCTCTCACCTCTGCAAGAAGAGTGAGTGAGCTCCAGGCTCTTTCTTCTAAACCTCTGTTCCTTTCTGTTCATCCGGACAAGGTGGTTTTAAGGACCCTTCCTTTCTTGCCAAAGGTTGTCACGCCCTTCCACATCGGGCAGACCATCACTTTGCCCACCTTCTTTCTGCCTCTGCATCTTCCAGGGAGGAGAGGCTCCACCATCTGGACCCCAAATGTGCGCTTGC
Source organism: Lissotriton vulgaris (assembly GCF_964263255.1). Taxonomy (NCBI): domain Eukaryota; kingdom Metazoa; phylum Chordata; class Amphibia; order Caudata; family Salamandridae; genus Lissotriton; species Lissotriton vulgaris. The sequence continues at coordinate 73,213,598 of NC_141700.1, forward strand.
TTTTTATCTGCAGCGTACACAACAGTTCCGGGTGGATGATCAACTCATTGTTGACTACGTGGACGCCAAGTAAGGTCGGGCTGTGCACAAATGGACCATTTCCCGGTGGGTCGTTCTGTGCATCAAAGCATGTTACTCCTTGGCCAAGAAGGAGCCTCCTGTGGGGCTGCGTGCCCATTCGACCAGGGCAACTTCAGCCACTACTGGCTTGGGACGCGGCATTCCCTTGCAAGACATTTGTCAGACAGTTATGTGGGCTTCGCTGCACACGTTTACAAAGCACTACTGCCTTGACAGTCAGGTCCGGAGAGACTGCTGGTTAGGCCGTTCTGTGCTCCATGACTTTCTGGTGTAATCCTGTTCGCAGACCCACCTCCGGGGTTGGTATTGCTGGGGCATCTATTCTAAGGTAAGGAATCTATCACGAACGTGTCCCTTTCAGATGCACAAATTACTCCTTGCATAACGACATATCTGTAAGAGCATTAGTTAGTGATAGATTCCTTACCCCCCCCACCCATCCTCCCTATTCTGCGGACTGATTACTAGGGTTAGGGTCATCCCTTTCAGGGCCTTAGTTTTATGCATCAATGATCAGTATCTTGCATGGCTCTGTGTTCTTGGCGCGGAAAGTCGTGTACAGAACTGACGTCAGCGTGCATGGGTGGGCCTAATTACTCTCCGTGACGACATCTCGGCGCTGATGGCGCCAGTGACGGACTGGGGGCCACAGGACGCCACCTACTGACGCGCAGGGATACTGCTAAGTAAAACTTTCCGGATCCAGTCTGACGCCTGGGGATATTCTAAGGTATGGAATCTATCACTAACTAATGTCTCTTACAGATATATTGTTACACAAGTAGTAATTTGTGCAATAGGAAAATTGAGTTTGTGGCTAGACGGTGGTTGACGCTGCAGTTTATCTGGGTTATATTAAGGCAGAAATTAAGAGGATCGTGAAAATTGATTTGGATGATTTAATAATTTACAGCTGGCTTTAATTTGTAGGAGTATTATAATAAAACATGTTTTTGCCTAAACGCTATATTTTTTCCAGGCCGCCCCTCTTGAAATAGGAAATAAGTGGTTTAAAGAGCTGGATGGGCTGATATCACAATTATTGTGGACTTATGCTAGCCCGAGAAGGGCATTAACATTTATGACCCTCCCAAGAGAAAGTCGGGGCTGAGCAGTTCTCAAGCTTAGATTATAATATTGTCCATCAGCAATCCCATAGATAGCTATCATTCTTCAAGTTAAGGGGGGGGGGGGCGGTCTTGGTGAATAACTCCCTCACAACATATGAGCTGTTGGTTGGAGAGAAGGCCTGGGGGTGTCTGCTACGACAGAATTTGGGTATTTTAAGAGCGTGAGGTTTAAGAAACTCTGTTGTGCATTTCGAATATGGCCAGCGGTCCGAGAAAAAGTGGGTATTGACCACTTTATTATACACTGGTGCACAGTAATCCCTTTTTACCAAGTATTTTTTGGGACTCTTATTTTAAACATTGGTTAGAACATGGACCTTATAGATTTGGAGATTTTGTTTTAGGCAAGACTGTAAATACATTTAAGGCTATTGGGCTGAAATATAAGCTTGAATATAATGAATTTTTAAAATATCTACAGATCCTGGATTTTTCGGGGCAGAAGGAAGAGGGATTAGCGGGGTTTTCTAAATTGGAAATTGTAGAGTTGATTAATGGTGGGGAGACCTCAGAAAGGGCCCTGTACCGGGCACTGAAAAGCCTGGTGACATTGTCAAACATGCAAGAGGGTGGCAAGAGAACTTACATGCAGGAGGTAATGATTTGGTTGACTCTTTAGATCTGTCTCAATCAACTTTAATAGCTGACAATTTACAAGTCCAACATTTTAAAACATGTTTTAATCTGTACATAACCCATGAGAAAATATTAAAATAGGGGAGGGGTGGGTGGTCACATTGTGTTCCCAATGCCAGGTTTTTGGGGCAGATTTGGTACATATGTTGGCAGAGTGCCCAGTACTTGGGGGACTTTAAAAAGAGATTAGTGCATTTTTGGATACAAAAATGGGGTGTTAAAACTGAGGTAACCCCTAAACGTGTGTTACTTGTGGTCCATAATGAATTGGTGCCCACCCACGCACAAGCATTCATGTTTTTGGCAATGGCAGTATGGAGGCTGTGTTAAACAAAAGCATGGCTGGACCCCCCCCCCCCCCTTTTTATCAACGGGCGTATAGTTAATTAATGCATGAGTCACTTTATATCTCAATATTTATAGTACGTCATATCTGAATCATATAGGAAATATGTAGTTATTGATTGTTGCATTGTGGTGTGATGATTTTGTATGAATTGTTTGCTTGATTTGAGTGGGTTAAAGTTATTAAAATGCAAGAAAAATATGTAAAAAAGTTAAATAGAGGTTACCATGCCCAACATCATAATGCCACCTAGTGGTTAGATGTGAAACTGCCATGCCACTTTTGATAAAATCAACAAGCATTGGCAATGCCAATTGACATTGGGTTTAGGGACTCAATAAGTGATCACACAAGCACTTTCACTCATCTTTGCACTCATGCATCCATTCATCAATCCACTCACTCATTCTTACAGTCACCCTCTGACAATTCCAATGAAACACACACAAACTAAGCAACATATGCAAAATAAATTGAAACAGTACAAGTTGAAAAAAAACACAATACCTATCAACATTGCAGGCATATGATTGCGATTATAAAACCAAATAGAGCAGCGGGTGCCATCTTGTAGAAGTGTTGTAAATAGTCTACATTTGTTCTAAAGTTCCGGCATGGCCTCCACATTTAGAGCTAATGCGTTGGCCACCTTGGAATGGTAAAACAATGATACACTGTGGCACCAGAGTTCCGTAAGGGTCTCCTGGTTTAGAGGAAGTGGGCATGTGCGATGAGGCACATTGCAGATTAAATGAGTGACACGTGAGCAACTCATTAGCATTATGTGGAGATCTGAAGTGTCTTCTTAAGAAAGAGTAAAATAAATATAGAAGTAAACAAATGAAAGGGGAAATATAAAAGGAGAACAAATTAAACTAAAGGATTAGTCAAACTGGCCTGAATTGAAGCACACTCGTTTTCATGTGGATGTACACATCTGATCAGAAAATGTGATCATTCACAGGGCAAGAGCCATAACTGATGTGGACTGAACCATTACCCAATGCAGTACACTGTGCAAATGACAGATCACTGGCAGAACAAATCCAACTCAAATGCAATTTACTAATCTAGATATATTTATATGAATATATGTATGGATGATTTCATATTTTTACAAGATTTTGGCAGATAGGTAAGAAAAAATTCTAAAAGGAATTATTACAGTACAAATTTAGTTTTTTCTGAGGCGGTCACCAATATCAAAATCTCTCCCTAAAAAAGCAATAGCTGAAATTTCTTATAAGCAAATATTCATCTGTAGGCTTTAATACAGAGTAATACAAATCTAGTTATAGACGCTCATTGACTTTTAACATGCTTTTCACAACCAATATGTTAGGCTTAGTGTGTTTATCATGACTTTTAATAACGTACAGATCAGACCAATTCTATCAGAAATATTTTTTCCCAGTGAACCAATGAGGCCTTTAGCTGTTTTCAATGGCTTGTCACCATAACCAGCTTTGGGATTCCTAAATTGGAAGAAGGGAAGGCGCATCTCTAGAAATTAATTTTAAGGAGGACACAGCTGAACCTGATGGATGAGAATAAAAGGTGGTTTTAAACACAGGGACCCAGTAGGTCGTTTCCCCACAGAAGCGCTGTTAAAAACATAGCTCCTTATTTTAATTGCGCGGTCATCTTTGTCAGTCTCTCGTAGCCAATCTAGTGAGGGCAGTAGACACTCTCTAAAGGAGGGGCAAACTTCCACTGGCCAGAGCTTTTAGGTTTTAAATGTTTCTCTCACCACAGATCACTTACACAGAACTTCTTTGGTATGTACTCGCTCGGCCGTTCAGTTCTGTTATTAGATTTTTTTTCTCTTTTTATTGTCTGCTAATTTACATCTTCTAGGAGATTTTAACATGTGGGTTGATAGTCCTGATAGGCTGAAGTTGTCAAATCCTACTAACAACTGCGACACCCGGGGTATTACCAAATATGTCAATTTCTCCACAGACAAAGGAGGGCATACATTATACCTGAATTTTTACCTCTATTCATAAAATACAACTCTAAAGACCCACTACCCTTGACTTGGACTAATTACAGGGCAGTCTTTTATTTTTGACTGGCTTTGGGTTGGATACGGAGCTAGGAAACCAACTGTCAAATCTTTAATGGGTCATGCCTGGAGGAATATCAAGGCAGGCAAGATCAATTGTACTTAACAATCTTCGCTGCAGGAATGAGATTCAATATATGTGTTCAAAAATGGATTCCGATAGGTTAGACAGTATCGCCCCAACTAAAAGAATCATGGTCCACTACACAAGGCCCTCCGCACCTTCAAGAAACTAGTGAGATAAACCGCGCTTTAAAAAAAATAACATATCCTTGGGGTATCAGTTGTCTAAACTGCAGCGGATTCTAATCTGTTTCAGTGTGTGTTCTCCTTTCAGGGTCTGCTCATTTGTGCTCCAATAATGGGTCATCACTATAAGCAAAACAATACTGTTTCAATGGGCATCCACCGCGCCTTTCAATTGCATGGTCTGCCCTACGTACAAGCGAAGGTATGACAATATACTCCAAATAGGCCCCTACGTTCTTCCACAGTATTTATGTGATTGCAAGGCGCAAGAGTGGGTTGCTATTCTTTTTACATCTGACATTGGCATGGGCCTTTTGATTTAACCAAAATGATATGGGTGAAATACTTAAATATAATGGTTTCCAGTCAGCCCTTTTCATCCATTTGTCTGTTCTTGTGTCATTCACATTTTTGTTCCGCCTCTGCAGGATGTAGAATGGGCAGTGGGTCAGTCAGCTTCTGCCTTTAGCTAAGTTTATTGGGATTGATGGTATTCTGCCCTTCCACAAGGAGCACATCCACACACACAGTAGTTCCCTTCAGTGCTGGCACTACTATGGCATGCGTGGTTTTGGTGGTTAAACCTATTTTTTGCCTTCAACCACTGATTTTCTTCTTTCGATTGACGAGGGCCAACAGCTTCCCCAACAATAAAAGTTTTTGCAAAAACCATTACATGCCAAAACAAGCATGGACAAAGCCAAGACGCTGGCCATCAAGGTCTGACCGATTGGCTTTGCCAATGCTGGTTTTAAGTACAGTTTCATAAACATTTTCCTGCCAGTAGTTGTTACTTATTCCTGACTTAAGTGTGACATACTACTATTTTGTTCCAGATTTAGGGACAATTACAAAGAAAAATAACTTAGTGAATAGGCCCACAATTAACAACTTACGCAAAAACCTTAGGGGAAAAAGAGAAAACAAATAAGCAAGGCATCTTGCTTGCTTACTTTGTTTCCTTCTTACTGACCAATTCCTCACAACCGCTCACCCTCCTTCGCCCCTTGCAACCCTTGGCTGATAGTGTCATCAAGAGGTTGAACTTTCATAGTGCCATTTGTCAACTATTACCATATAATTACGTACTACTACCCACCACAGTGCGCTAACTGCCTCTGCTTTCATGCCCCTTATGTTCGTACCCTTTCTCCTCTTCTCTTCCAATTCCCACTGAAGGCAGGCCGCACCCGCCAACCTTGCGTGATGTTCCTTACGTCACACACTACACCACTCCTTGCCTATCTCCTCTGTGGCCACTTGCATCTAACAATTATATGAAAAATATATCACTTAAAACAATTACATTGCATTATTATATCAGTCCAATGAAGGCAGTAGACAAAATCTGGGCAAAACAATCACGTCTACTCCCCACCACTAAGGTAGCAGCTACCGCCGGATGTAAACTCCAGGCAATAAAATTGCTCCTCTATTACACCTACCTCCACAGGTTCCTGCTTGTCCGGATACTCACCAGCCATAACTGGGCTTCGTTACGCCAAAGATCTAAATGTGGGATTCCCACATCAGTGAATAACAAGCATTGGCAAAGCCAACCGGTTTGATGTTTACACAGGAGCGCTGACAGAAGTTAGAAAAACATGCTTTACAGCACAAAACGATTTAAAACAAGTGTCTGCAAAGCCAAAAGTCTGGCGCTGGCAACCAGACTTTTGGCTGGGTCATTGCTTTTATTGTTTTTGCATAACTTTATTTTTGGAGAAGCTGCCATGCCTTAGTCAACCTTGAAAAGCAAAAACATTGGCTAAAATCAAAAGTATTTTGTCACATTACCTAGTAGTCCCTGGCAAGAAGGGAACAGCTACTTTGTGAGTGGATGTGATCCCTGTGTAATGGCAGAATGCTGTCACTCACAGTGAGGTCAGCCAATGACTAAATTGAGCTTGCCCACTGCCCAATGCCCAATGCTGTATGCTGTAGTGGGCGGAAGACAAAATGTGAAAGATGTAATAACATACAAATGGATGAAGAGGGCTGGGAGAGAGCCCCTATATGTAAGCGTACTACATATATAATTTGATCAAAATCAAATGGGTAAGATCGACACCCGACCAGGAACGATTTATTTATGTAAGTCATGCATGCATGAATGAGATAGGGACTTAAATGTGTTATGAGATAGTGTGCTTTTCAGATATAAATAGTCCCTCAAGAATTTGAAGGGACGGGGAAAGAGACACTCGAACAGCAAATAAAAAGAAGATGAGACTAAAATACTCCTGTGGCTGATCCAGAGAAATAGAAGAACTACCATCAGCACACCCAATGACTGAATTAGCTCCCACAGCATCTGCAATGCATCCCCACTCCGCCCATCATTTGCAAAAAGATAAAACAATTGGTCGAAGTGCATTAAAAGAAAGTATGGGAACGTCGATGCTGCGTGCAATGGGGGCGGGGTGAGCGAGCGAGGGGGATTGGTCAAAGGTGCGGCTAAAAAAAAATATTCATATATTCTGCAACTTTTTTAGGTCTTTCACCTTCAGCAAACTACATATAGAATTATGCAAAGCTTAAATAACACAGACATCATGAAACCTCTATTAGTTAAGCCACAGAAATGAATCATTGTGCTACAGTGGAGAATAGTGACGTGTATGATTAGTGCTACGAGGTCACAGTCTGTTCTGTGACAGAAAGCACTGTAAACATGCAAGTCATTATTTTTAACTTCCATTACTCCTAATATAAGATAGGTTGCTACAAAATGCGCGAAAAGGTTTGAGATAAAAAAGGGCTTTCAAAATATAGATTTTAGTAATACCCAGACTGTACACAGTGCAATCTTTTTTTATAACTATCTTTTAAAGGCACACACAATACACCTTAGCTGGTAGCTCCCTTACAATATGTGTCAAACAATAAGTGTGCCATCATGAAGCTTCCATCAATTACAGCCAGTACCGGCTTCCAAGCACACTTCAGATTTGCAGATTGACCAGTTGCCCATATTTTCATTTATTTCAGGGAAGCAGGCACCCTGGCAGGAAGGCTTGTTTAGCTGTTGGCCTTGATTTCACTGGACAGGAGACTCTCTGCCTTACGTGTCAGCTGAAGCATTTCAAAGCATTCCAAAAACACTGGAAATCCAACTATTGCCCTCAAGAAAAACATATAACAACCACATTGCCCTTCGTCGCTTCCTCAAACCCCCATCTTGCTTGCTACACTGTGCACAATCTAGTAATGACTTAAAAACCAGATGCTATCGATCTAAAAAGTAACCTTTTATGCAAATCTACATTGGGTTGCCCAACATGTTTATGTACAAACCTTTATGGGATCCCTACCAATTATAACATAAAGCCATCTGCCAATCTAATGTTTGGAAAAGTGCAAAATTCCTAATTAATCTTTAAATATATAACTTTCTGCTTCATATTTCAAAGAAGTGATCACAAGTGCTGATCATACGAAGATTTCCTTTCATCCTCTTTGCCTTCTCTCCATATCTGTAAAGAATACGCGAGAACACGCTGTAAAACACTAGCCAATCGCAGTTGGCTGCCCGGCTCCAGGAGTGAATGAAATCAGGAAGGGGAGAGTAAGAATAGCTAAGATTGGGAATCATATTTCTTACACCTCCTTCTCTGAACTTGATACAAGCGAATTTGCAATCGGGCTCCAGAGTTAACGAGCATGTTTGGAGCTGCATGACCTCAAAGTTTTCACATGTAGGTTGGTATTTTAACTGAATCGAGGTACTAAGCGACATCTTCCCCATAACAGCAGGTAGCCTTCTGAGTTTAAAAAAAATCCTTAATAATCATAGTCCCTCCCATGTATCGTTTACATTATAATAAAGACTATGATCAGATTGTGTGCTTTTGTCGTGAATTAAGACTTTGTGTCAGCCTACCAGTCCACTCTTCCGTAGCAACCATGTGCAGAATATTCCATATTCCTTAAACCCACAGTTTTAAACAAAGTACAAAATACAGTTATTTCCACTCTTTTATTTTATAATCCTTGCACTTGCGGCTCTGTCACCAAAGTTCATACTTACTGTGTAAAATCCTATCCTCTTTCGCCTGTGCGAAAATAGCGACAGGTCTAATCTGGTACTAAAAATAATCTGGTTGAGAGAGAGAGACAGATTAAGACACTTTGGAGAACTACCACAGTTGGATCTACCAAATTAATGGCTGAGCAATTGGCACCAGAAAAGAACTAATAACAAATCAAACATTCATAATGTACTAGAGGGGCCTTATCCAGATAATCAATATATATGTTTTAAGAAACAATTTCGTGAATTGAAGAGATTTATAAAAACAAACTATTAAAAGTACCTTATTTATATCCAAAAGTGGACTGGTTTCTAGGAAGGATCTTAGATTGGAAGTAAATACAAATTAATTAATTACATATTCTGGAGGTGCTGTTCCTTTTTAAGAGAGGACAGCTGGGAGATTCAATGAGGATCAGCAAGTTTGGCACAGGACTACTCATTCCGCGCGCATTGTTATTCAAGTTTCCAGGCACCAACCACAACACGCATATTTCAGACACTGCTTTTAGGAGTGCCCAATGTCAAGCTCAACTACGGAAACTGTGGGACAAATGGTGACTTGCCCAAGATAGCGCAGCATGCACATCTTCCGCGAGAATCGTGTCACGATACAATCACTTTCCCATCTATCACATTAGGGTACTAACTTCCTGGCAGGGCAATTGAAATAAGAGCAGTGAATATTTTTGGTGATCCAAAGTAATGTTGAGTACTTAGTTACTTTTCCAGGTTTTGTTTCCACCAAAAATTCGAAAATAAAATCTATGGACATATTATTGTAATCAACATGTTATCCTTGTAAACAAAAAAAACAATATCTGTTACTGGCGATACAAAACCTTTCAGATATTCACTGTAATCGATTTTGTGTAGTACTGGGCACATTTTTTTAGCTTTTTTTTAATCGCCGTAAAGTTTAGCAGATCAGGTAACTTCAGCACTAGGAAATGGAATGATTTATTCGGGATCGCCCAAACTTTGTGAAATGAGTACATAAAACATTTGAAATAAAGTGCCCAATTTAAAGTTTGTCGGAAATGTGACAGATGGTCCATTATGCATGATGTCGTATGGTGCTTGTATACGGTGGACGGGACATCCGCTATGTTCTGATGGACTATTATATTCACCAAGCTCTAAATAAGGCTCAAAGTCTTTTGTATCAGTTGTCGAGAACTTAATTACTAGAAATGCATATCCAAAATGAATGCAGTCCTTCTTAGAATATAATTAATACTTAGCTACAATTCTAATTTATTGTTCATTAATACGCAAGTGATCTAGGACTTTTCAAATATCCCTCAGACAGTGCTGGCCACTTGTCTCAATGAGCTACCATGACACTTCTGGGCGAATATCAGTTGTTTGGTTACCACACATGATATTGTGTGTGTGCGTATTATATATATATATATATATATATATATATATATATATATATATATATATATATATATATATATATATATATATATATATATATATATATATATAATATACGCACACATATATATATATATATATACACATATATATACTTTTAAAATGCTACCAGGGTATTTGGTATAAAATACACACACACACATATATATATATATATATATATATATATATATATATATATACATATATATATATATATATATATATACACATATATATATATATATATATATATATACATATATATATATATATATATATATACACACATATATATATATACATATATATACACACACACACACACATATATATATATACATATATATACACACACACACACACATATATATATATATATATATATATACACATATATATATATATACACACACACACACATATATATATATATACACACATATATATACACACACATATATATATATATATACACACATATATATATACACACACATATATATATATATACACACATATATATATACACACACATATATATATATATATACACATATATATATATATATATATATATATACACACATATATATATATAGATATACACATATATATACTTTTAAAATGCTACCAGGGTATTTGGTATAAAATACACACACACACATATATATATATATATATATATATATATATATATATATATACACACACATATATATATATATATATATACACACATATATATATACACACACATATATATATATACACACACACACATATATTTATATATATATATACACACATATATATATACACACATATATATATATACTTTTAAAATGTTACCAAATACCCTACATCACTTACTACCCATCTCTTAACCTAATTACTGCTCACTACCATTTACAGCCCCTTACCCATGACTGAACCCTGAAAAGTCTCACAACCCCATACCTTCCCCATCCAGGAACCCTTATGACTATCAGTCGAAGCGCTTTAAAAAAAAGTATGGGAACTGTGATGCTGCATGCAATGGGTGTAGGGTGGGGTTAGTGAACGTGTGGGCAGGTTCAAACGTGAGGCTAAAACAAAATATTCTGTACTTTTTTGGTCGATCACCTTCAGGTAGCTAATTATAAAATAATGTGCAGCTTAAATGAGAAATAAATGTAAAAAATGAATCTAAGGTAAATGCACTATAGTACATTATGACATCTATATAAGTTAATGCACTGCAGAGTTCTGGGTGTAACCAGAGAGCCACAGAATTAAATCTTGGTAGGGGCAGTGGAGAATAGGGACTTGTGTATTTTTGTGCTACGAGGTCCCAGCCTGTGACAGAAAGCACTGTGAATATGAGTCATTATTTTAAACTTGCATTACACACATTATAAGATAGACTGCTACAAAAAGCGCCAAAAGGTTTACGATAAAATGGTGCTTCCAAAGTACAGATTTTAGTATTACCCAGACTGTACGTAATGCAATTTTTAAAATCTAACCGTCCCTTAAAAGCAAGCACCTAACAGCTCAGCTGGTAAAGCCCTTGTACTACCACTCAAAAAGAATAAATCTTTCTCATCACATAGCTTCAAGCGATTTCATCAATTGAAGCCAGTGCCGTTTCCAAGCACCCTTTACATTTGCTGAATAACCAGGTGCGCACATTTGCATTTCTTTCAGGCAGCAGGCACCCTGGCAAGAAGGCTGGTTTCTTTCTCAGCTGTCTCCGCTTTCGCTTTCACAGCACAGGAGACTCCCTGAATCTCACTTCAGCGGAGGCATTTCAACTCTGGGAATTAACTTTCCCAGGAAGGGTTTCTTTTAACAAAAAGTAGGGGAATGATTTTTCATAAATTAAAAAACTAAGGGCACGTGGTGCCACCTCTGATCCCGTCCCCTTTGAGCTTTGCTTATGACCCCTGATTATCCCTTACCTATTACAAAACCCCAACAACCTTAAAACCATCTACCCTTACCCATCCCTCAACAATAAAACCCCTACAACCTGTTGTGGGGTTCTTCTCTGTCACTGGTTGATGTTTCAGAGCTTTCCTTTGCAACATAACCCTATACATTTACACATACCCGAACCCTCCAAACTCCTTACTACCCCTTGCCAGCCCCTACAATTACTCTTAGCCATTCCTAAACCCTGAAAACCCCTTACACCTCTTTAATGGTCACTAAAACATGCTTATCTATGTGGTCTAGTACCACATTATAACGTGCCAGAAAATGTCATGCGGGCCACTTACCTACGGGGTAACTACTGTGTTGTACAAATAATGCGTGGTAATGCCCATGTTGCAAAGTATGCATAACTTCCGGGGGCCCCCATTCGACATGCTCTAATTAACAGGCGGCGCAACTAATTCAGGGCTTAGCCCTGGGATGACTGTTCTGTTCCACGCCCCGCGCCGGTTTCACAACCAGTCCACCCCCCACTCAATCGCCACCCTCCCACTGCCACAGGGGCAGCTGTCATAGCGGTTAGCCACCTCGAAGGGGCAAGTGACGGTGCCAGCACATAGGAGATTTTGCATCTGGCAAGGATCCATCTCAAAATATCCCAGGACATTCAGCTGCTTTCCCAGGGCTTAAAATAGTGCTCTGGGTTCCAGGAAAAGATATAATTGAGTGTGTCGTTACCAGCAATAGTGGAATCTTCCACCCCGCGTCACGCGTCAAACCAATGTCCAGTCAGTCAGGCTAATGCTCACAGTCAGGCGACCAGGGCATAACCACCTATTGTAGAGTCAAAACATTGCTCCAGACTTGAATTTTTTCCCAATCCATATCCGGAACCTGGTAGCCCCATCAAGGATCTGGCTGCGTCCGCTAAGCAGAGCAAGCTCAAGTGCATCAGGAGACAGCATTTAGAGAGCAGTTCATGCATGCGGATTTAATCAATGTAGGGTCAGAGTCCCCTGAGGACACTCTGCTGTCTCATACCTTTGAGAGTATGATGAGAGGGAACCATGGACATCCCTGCTTTCTAAGCATGTCACTATATGCTTAGAGTTCTCCTAAGATAGCTCTGTTGTCTAATGCCTGTGACGGTATCATTCAAGTGCCCAATAGATATCTCTGCTGTCTGAAGCATTTCACTATATGCTTAGAGTTCTCCTAAGATAGCTCTGCTGATAATACAATGAAAGTACACAATAGATATCTCTCACTGTAGAAAGCTCTGCTGTCCAATGCTTGTGGCAATACGACCCAAACAACCCAATAGGTTTCTTTGCTCTCAGGCACGTCACTATAAAACCAAAGTCCCAAGTATAGGTAGCTCTCCTGTCTAATACCGGAGAGATAATTCAAGAGCCCAACGGATTCCTCTGCTGATCAGAATCCTGCTGGATAGCTCAGTTGTCTAATGGCTGTGAGTACAATCCAAGTACCTGACGGATAGCTCTGCTGACTCAGGAGTGTCATAATACGATCAGAGCCCTATAGATAGCGCTGCTGTCGAGTGTTGGAGGCAATAGAATCAAAGCACCTGATGGCTATCCCGGCTTTCTCAGACCTACCACTATACGCTTAGAGTCCTCTAGAGATAGCTCTGCTGCCTAATGCCTGTGACTATGTAATCCAAGTACCCGATGGATATCTTTACTGTCTCAGACACGAGCCCTGGTAGATAGGTCAGCTGTCTAATGCCTGTGACAAAATAATTCAAGTACCCCATAGATATCTGCTGACTCTGGCATGTCACTACAGGGCTCTAAGCCACTAAGGATAGCTCCGCTCCTACACAGTGTAATTATTTTAGCTGGGTTTCTAATACCAAGCACTGCTGTCTGAGGCATGCGAGAATATGACACGTTTAAAAGATAGGACATCTGGTCATATAATGAATGTTACATATGGGCTGATCTCCACGTGAATGCACCGCTTTAGAACAGTGATCATTCAGAAGGACGCCCACCCTGGAAGGTGTTATTTGATATGATGCTTGCAACACATGGGTGATTCTGCATTGCATGTAACACATGAGTAGCTCACAAGGAATCTTGCGAGTCCCATAACGCATACTACGCATTCCCCTGGAGTGACATTCTGCAACAGGAATCCGGCATGAGTTGTGTGCTGGACCACCTTGTGGTCACTGTTTATGTGCTCCGTGAAGTTCCCATAAATCCTCTAACTAATGTGAGTACATCCCAAACAAGCAGAACTGGAACACAGGTGAGAATCAAATCGACACACAAATCTCTAAAGCGATAAATGATGTGAAGACACCTAGAATAGGTCAAGGGCACCTTTGGGATCAGGCACTGGCCCGACAGCTCTAGACACAACTGAGGAGAATAAACCAGCAAAACTAGTTGACACTAATGAAATTACATTGGCTCAAGAACTCTAGAGACAATCCTTCAGAGGACATTAATGAAAAACAAATCTGGAATCAGACTGAGCCCAAAGATCTGAAGAGGGTAATCCACTGGAGTGCATCTAGAAAAGCAACTCCGGAATTAGACTAGGCTCACAGACCTTGAGGGATAATCTATTAGAGTGCATCTAGAAAAGCAAGTCTGGAATTAGACTAGGCTCACAGACCTGAGGGGATAATCTATTAGAGTGCATCTAGAAAAGCAAGTCTGGAATTAAACTAGGCTCACAGACCTGGAGGGATAATCTATTAGAGCGCTTTTAGAAAAGCAACTCCGGAATTAGACTAGGCTCACAGACCTTGAGGGATAATCTATTAGAGTGCATCTAGAAAAGCAAGTCTGGAATTAGACAAGGCTCACAGACCTGAAGGGATAATCTATTAGAGTGCATCTAGAAAAGCAACTCTGGAATTAGACTAGGCTCACAGACCTGAGGGGATAATCTATTAGAGCGCTTTTAGAAAAGCAACTCCGGAATTAGACTAGGCTCACAGACCTTGAGGGATAATCTATTAGAGTGCATCTAGAAAAGCAAGTCTGGAATTAGACTAGGCTCACAGACCTGAGGGGATAATCTATTAGAGTGCATCCAGAAAAGCAAGTCTGGAATTAGACAAGGCTCACAGACCTGGAGGGATAATCTATTAGAGCGCTTTTAGAAAAGCAAGTCTGGAATTAGACTAGGCTCACAGACCTGAAGGGATAATCTATTAGAGTGCATCTAGAAAAGCAAGTCTGGAATTAGACTAGGCTCACAGACCTGAGGGGATAATCTATTAGAGTGCATCCAGAAAAGCAAGTCTGGAATTAGACAAGGCTCACAGACCTGGAGGAATAATCTATTAGAGCGCTTTTAGAAAAGCAAGTCTGGAATTAGACGAGGCTCACAGACCTTGACGGATAATCTATTAGTGCGCTTTTAGAAAAGCAGCTTCGGAATTAGACGAGGCTCACAGACCTGAGGGGATAATCTATTAGAGCGCTTTTAGAAAAGCAACTCCGGAATTAGACTAGGCTCACAGACCTTGAGGGATAATCTATTAGAGTGCATCTAGAAAAGCAAGTCTGGAATTAGACTAGGCTCACAGACCTGAGGGGATAATCTATTAGAGTGCATCCAGAAAAGCAAGTCTGGAATTAGACAAGGCTCACAGACCTGGAGGGATAATCTATTAGAGCGCTTTTAGAAAAGCAAGTCTGGAATTAGACTAGGCTCACAGACCTGAAGGGATAATCTATTAGAGTGCATCTAGAAAAGCAAGTCTGGAATTAGACAAGGCACACAGACCTGGAGGGATAATCTAGTAGAGTGCATCCAGAAAAGCAAGTCTGGAATTAGAATAGGCTCACAGACCTGGAGGAATAATCTATTAGAGTGCATCTAGAAAAGCAAGTCTAGAATTAGACGAGGCTCACAGACCTTGACGGATAATCTATTAGTGTGCTTTTAGAAAAGCAGCTTCGGAATTAGACGAGGCTCACAGACCTGAAGGGATAATCTATTAGAGTGCATCCAGAAAAGCAAGTCTGGAATTAGACAAGGCTCACAGACCTGGAGGGATAATCTATTAGAGTGCATCCAGAAAAGCAAGTCTGGAACTAGACTAGGCTCAGAGACCTGAAGGGATAATCTATTTGAGCGCTTTTAGAAAAGCAACTCCGAAATTAGACTAGGCTCACAGACCTTGAGGGATAATCTATTAGAGTGTATCTAGAAAAGCAACTCCGGAATTAGACTAGGCTCACAGACCTTTAGGGATAATCTATTAGACTGCATCCAGAAAAGAAAGTCTAGAATTAGACTAGGCTCTCAGACCTGAAGGGATAATCTATTCAAGCGCATCTAGAAAAGCAAGTCTGGAATCAGACTAGGATCAGAGTTTGTTGGAGAAAACCGGAGACAGTACATCTTGGATAAGAAGACCGGACATCAATGAAATAAGACTGGACCCGCAGCTCTGTAAAGAGAATGTATTAAAGTTTACTTAGAAAAACAACTCTGTACGCCTCTGGACTGCCAAAGCTCTTGAGGGATAACTGGTGAGAGTACACCTAGAAAAAGAAGTCTAGAGCCGAAAGGAAATGACTCACAGGGCCCCAACTTTAGAGAGAGAACTGGTGAAAGGACATCTAGAACAAAAGGTCTAGACAACTGTGGAAATTAGATAGAGGGAACCAGCTTTGTAGACTGGTGAAAGGACACCTAGAACAACAAATCTAGAAGCTAGGGAAAATAAGACACAGGGCAACAGCTCTATACTATATTCAGAGGGAGCCCTGCTGGAACACACTCCAGATAAGCAAGCAAAGAGATGCGAGGAACACACTCTAATTGGTGCATGTTTTTTTGTTGCTTTTAGTTCCCTGTCCCAGCAACACCTAGGAAAACGACTAAACACCAAAGGAAATTAATCCCAAGGCCCGCCACTTTTAGAGATATCTGGTCACTGGTGAATGTACATCTAGAACAGGTCTTGATTACATAATTTTTATTGTTATTTTGGATTTGTAGCGCGCCCAATCACCTGCAGGTCTCTAAGCGCTTGGAAATCGATGTTATACAATAACTTGGCTCAACACCTCAGAGAGACACAGCTACCAGACTACGTTGCGCTCAGGGCTCTACCAAACAGCAGTGTTTTCAGTGATTTCCTAAACCGCAAGAGATTCACCTCCCTGCGTAGCCCCTCAGGCAGCTTGTTCCATAACTGGGGGGCCAGAACGGAGAAGGCTCTCCCTCCCTTGGTCACTAATTTGTAGCGGGGGCAGACCAGTAGCTGGGAATCCGATGATCTAAGTGTTCTCTTTGGGTTGTATACTTCCAGACGATCTTTAATGTAGGCCGGAGCATGGCCGTAAATCGCCTTGTGAGCTATACAAAGGCTCTTAAATTCAACCCTCTCCTTAACAGGGAGCCAATGAAGATTTTGTAGTAGAGGGGAGGCCTTCGTTCTTCTGGGTAATCCAAAGATCAATCGTGCGGCGTCATTCATTACGACCTGGAGTCTGTTTGTCAACATTTTTGGAAGGCCAAGGTACAGGGCATTCCCGTAATCGATCCGTGAGATAACGGTTGCTGCTACAATTGAGCGCATCATAGATTGAGAGAGGAGGGGGGCTAACTTTCTCAGTTGTCTGATGATGTTCGTGCAGCTTCCAACAATGGAAGATATTTGGCTGCACATTGACAAATCACAGTCTAGTTTAATCCCCAAGCTCTTTACGTTCACACTTGGCTTTGGGGCTAATCCAAGCTCTGCAGGCCAGTACAGATCACTCCATGGTGAGGTGGTGTAGCAGGGTTTCCGTTCTCCCACAGAACTGTGCACAGAGATCTAGAACCTGGGTGAGTTAGGGTGACCCAAAACTCACCTTTGTTTCAGAAATCCCCTTACCAAGCTAGCTACAGTGTCTCATCGGTAGTATTTTACTTCCCAATGACTTAGACAATCCAGAACATGAACTTAGGGTAACTCAGGTATCGTGGAACACATGAACACTCTTTCGTTCTATAATCATTACAAACCGAAACTAGGAGGCAAAGAACACACGTGCAAGTTTGAAATGTTTATTTTTCAATGCAAAGTTCTCAAACGCAGTATCTTGTATAATATCAACATACATATTATAAAAATCAGAGTTAGCAGCATAGTCACTAATCCATAATCAGCAAAAGGTGATAGCATGTTATGATGCAAAAATCTATAGAATTCTGTATCACCTATATTTCGCGCACCCTATTCAGTATATTATATTATATCTAAGAAGGTCTCTTTTGGGTTCTAGCTGGGCGGGCCCATACCTCTAATTCTCAGTAGGAGTAGATCACATCAACAGCTACCAGCTCTCTGCATGCGAAGCATCAAGTGTGTTAATTCATTCCCTGTAACTCTATCTTAAACCCGCGTAGAGCCCAATGTTGGCAGCAACATTATTTGTGTTATGTCTAACGTGGTGCGAGGATCAGGCCTTCAGCAACCTTGTGTTAGGTTATTCTTAGAGTGTGCAGTTCTCGGTGTGCAGCCAGTTGTACCAAGTGTACCAAGCACGACTGATACTAGAGCAATAACATATTATTCTCAAATAAATCACATCTTTCGTCTAGGTTGAAAGCTACAATAACAATTAGGTGTCGTGTGCAAACTCAAGCTGAAAGAAAATATTGCGTTTAAACATTTAATAAGCTCATGCTAACTTAACACAATATATAGAAACGTAGTAACCATATGACACCCCCCCAATGATCCGAGGACGGTTAAAAAAGAGAAAACATAAGCTAATACCATATGAGAGGTAAAACATGAAAGCAGAGTTCAATGATATTGAGCCAAGCTAAATGTATGTAAATGTATATAAGATTTTAATAACAAAAATATGTATGAATGCCTATAGTGGCCACACAAAATAAAAAGTCGAACTTAAGGCCTACTCCGAGTCCATAGGCCCAGAACATATGAAAGTCGAATGTTCGTATTAAAAAAGGCACCATTCAGAATTACTAAAAAGTCACGTGCCATAAAAAGGAAAGTCTTCAAAGTCACTCATGGGTTGAATGAATATGCAAAATAGGTAGCTACAGCTTCCAACATGAAATCACTGTCATCATCCGAAAACAGTTCAGCCATCCAATTAAGCAATGGGAAAGAACATACGTGCTCCTCCAACACTGATTCCTCTAGCAACATCAGAGGACAACTCAGTGGGTTCTCGAGAACGCTATGTGCCAGAAAGTCATGCGCCGCTGCGAATATGTCCCACTGACCCATTAGTCCATGCATCGCTGCCACAGCCATAACCCTTTCGCCAGAACAAACCAACTCGTGAGCAACTACGGGGCTCATCAGCTGATCAAAGTTGACGTCAGGAGAAGTCGGTAAGCAGAGACACAAATCAATGGCCCAGTCGAAATCACAGCTCAGGCAATGAAACACGGGCTGGACACATGAGAAATAGGAAAATCTGAACGATAATCCAAAAGCCGTGCTTAAAGTCGCAAGCGGCAAGGAGCCATAGGAATCAAGCATCCGGTTGCGAAACTGCATCAGTAGGGGCTGAGCGTTTCCTTGCGCAGGATGGGCATCCATGTTTTAGAAAGCAAAATATCACCAGAACGCCTGCAGCCAAAGCCAGCAAAACAGGAAATCCGCCAAACAGGCTTGCGAATATAGAATGAAAGAACGCAGTGATAATACCAAATACTTTTTCAAATGTAGTCACGAGACCACTGCTAACCAATTAAAAAAAATGTGCCAGGCCTGTTGTGGAGGAGGCATTAAAGATTTGATGAACCAGCTCGGAGAAATGAAACGGCAAATCAGTATTTAAAAGTGCCTGCACCTCTGTGCGTGTGTTAGCTATGTGAAGGACATAAGTTTCGCGGGCAGAACTCAGGGCCACTTGCTTCTGAGACAATAGGGCTCTTATACGGCTTAAACCATTGAACTCAGCTTTCAAGGTTGGTATTCGTGGCCAAATTGAAACATCTGAATTCCCATGCGTGGGTGGATATAACACATTCTTGCAACAAACCACCCTCTCTGAAACGGTAACCACATAAGCGATACCGACCTGTAACCCACAACACAGTTCGTTATTCAAAAGTAAATAACTACCGTTGGACAATAACGTGAACGTGGGAACTATTGCAGGAACCGGTGTCCCCTTCAAAACACAGGCTAAATTAGGCTTGTCCTGATTACAAGAACCATGCAACTGGATGTGTCTGCATATTAGTGAGCGGTCAGGCGACTGTGTACATTCTTCACCATTCAGATTCACTTCATTCCCCTCCTTTAGGCATCTGTAAGTGTATGGCAAAGACCATGTCTCATGGAGGAAAGCACTGCCTAATGGTTCATATCGCCCTATAGCCATATATTTCATACAATTTGTAAATTTATACAGAGCAAAAGGTAAGGTAATAACACCATGGATAAGCTATGTAGCAGCAGTCACCTCGGCCACAGAAAAGGGCAAGGATTCTAATTTTTCAATGTGTAACATAGAAAATGATGCATCTCTCATTGAAAGCATGCGCTGTTTTTCAGTCAAATTAAATGGGGCAAATAGTGATGAGACGTTCATAAAATTCCAAGGCACTCGACCAGACTTCAGAGTCTGTAGTGTCCAAGCAAACTGCATCACAGAACGCAATTGATTTTGACCATGATATAATACGGACACTTCATCATGTACAATGTCAACCACAGAAGACACAATATTGTTCAACGTGTAAATTCGGGAAGAAAGCGTGTTAATACTGTTATCGACAACTGCAAGCACTTTTTCTAAATTTGCTTGATCAATAGCTCTCAGGCGCTTAGCAGCCTCAATTTGGGAAACTTTCCAAATTTCATTGTAAATCGCATAAAGCCACCATTTAGATCTACCTTTAGCTGGGCCTTTTATAAAATCGTTCAAATCCACATTATCATTTAATTGAGACAGATGTAGTTTAACTGCAGCTAATGTGGAATGTTGCAACCAATTCTGACACAGCTTCCCCACAGAATAAGTTGTGACAGTATAATCTTCTTCAAAACGGGGATCGGGTCTGACTTCCGTGAACCCTTCAGCCAAACCCAGAAAACGACGTTGGCAAGAATCAGCACTCCTATGCCACATCAGCCAACCCTTGGAATCCAAACTGGAAACGTTAAAGGATGAATTGTGCAATAGAGCCTGCAACTCATGAATGGACAATTCCGTAAAGTTACCCCAATCTGAATATTCCTCTAAATCTGGGATGGTCGGTTTATTTAATTTTTTAGAAGTAGCCAATCCAAAGCATGTTGTTTGGAAAATGGATGAATTTAAAAACAACATGTGATTCGGGATGAGACATGCACGGTGCAAAGCCTCAGTGCCTTGTACCTGCCAATCCTTGGTACCCCAAACCGATTTAAGGTCAATTGTTCCTTTCCAAAACTCGTAGCCATCTACAGCCAACCTGTCTAGAAAGGACTTCGAATACAGCAATTTTGTATCGGTAAGTCTAACTTTGGACATGGACTTTTGTGTCATTTTAAAATAAAATGACTCAGGATTCGATTGATTAAAGTCTGTGAAATAAGTGTATTTTTTCAGAAATGTATTGGAGCTGCCTCCTAATGGGGCAGGGCAATGTTCCCAATGTGTATAATTTACAGCAACCCTCCTTGAATTTGTCTTATGCAAAAAATGATTACCATAGTGTTGAAAACAAAACAAATCACCATAATTAATAGAATCTAAATACAGATCCTCAGCATCGAAGGCAGCATAATACTTCAAATCAGAGAATAATGCTTCTACGGCCTGAATATCCCAATCATCAGAACGTATATTATGTTTAATCACATCTCCCATGTTTACTCTAAGCACATTTGGAACATTAATCACTTCAGTGGGCCCATGTATCTGAAACCTAACCGCATCCCACACAATCCCATCAAGGACAGGCCAAGCAGTAATGTTAACTGTATTTAAGTTTCGTTTCAGTCTGTGCGCTGAATGTGAAGAGGAAAGAGGGGCCAATGTTCCATTAAGGTACCGAATTCCTGTTCTTTCTTTAACGTAGTGACCATCGATCAGGCGGAAAAAATAAAACACAAAACCAATTGACATAAAAAGATAAAATGAAAATAGGATCAACCAAATGTATGTCCAAGGGGGAATTAAAAAATGTTTTTTAAACAACGTGGCACATCTTGCAATAGTTGAGGGTTTCTTTGAAGGTTCCGAAACAGAGTCAAAAGAGAATCTGGACTGGTCGGCCAAACGAGTCTGTAAATCAGGCATTGATAAATCAGCAGGATAGGTGTAGGTCAGCTCATCAATGTTAGTAACAGGAACAGTATTTAATAAAGGACTGGATATGGCAGGCATCTCGAGGGACACCACCTGTTCTGCACCAGATGTAATAGCCAGCACAGAGTGCCTCACCATGGAAGGACAGGAAACAGCCGGTGTCATGCTATGAAGAATCGGCCACCCTGTGTGTCTTGACATTGTCAATAGAAATAAATCTGTTTTCCTTACGACCTGGAAGTGGTGGTAAAATGACTGTTCTTGTGCCCTTCACTCCAAGAACTCGAACCGGTGCTCGAAATGAGGGACCGAACTCTTTCTTGTTATCGATCTTCTCTCGGACCAGTTCTCCAACTTGGGGTAGCCAGCCAACTACAGGGATCTGCAGCGCATCATCCGATGTGGAGGGCAAATGTTCCTTTGCAAGACTGTCTCTGGTCTTTTGTAGATTCTGTAAAACATTGCAATGTTCATCTACGTCAAAGGCCGTGGCCTGGGCCTTGCAGTCTAGCCCATCGAGGTCAGGGACATACATCTTGATACCAAAGAGCATTTCGTACGGGGTCCGCCCACCCAGAGACCTTCTAGGGAGATTATTAAGCGCACGCTGCACGCCTATGAGGTGGGCTAACCAGTTTCTGCCAGTGCCTATAACTCGAGCTGTCAAAGATTGCTTTAAGTCGCGGTTCATTCGTTCAACTACACTATTGCCCTCGGGCCTGTAGGGACTCGAAAATTTGACTTGGACCCCCAACGAAACCATAGCATCCTTATACGCCTTAGAGGCGAAAGCCGGACCCTGATCCGAATGGAAGGTACCACAGGCAAAAATTCCCACAAAGACTCGCAAATCCTTAATGACAGTACGTGAATCAGCGCTCCGATGTGGCCATACCCACACAAAGCGTGTGCATGAATCAAATGCTACTAAGATGTACTTGTACGCAGTATCAGAAGAAAAGGGACCGCAGTGATCTAAATAAACGCATCCAAGCGGTTTATTCGAGATGTACAACTGTGTCTGGGGCGGACGCGCAGCAGTTGAAGGCTTAATCTGCTGGCAAATGTCACACTGAAGGACATAATCGCGCGTCTGTTTGTACAGTCCCCGCCACCAGAACCTTTGTTGTAGCTGAGTTACAGTGGCTGAGACGCCCGCATGCGTAGACGCCACACCTTCATGAGCCGCTGCAATCAAAGCAGCCCTGTGATCCGAGTTGGGAACTAGACGTTCGCCAACATCAGGGATTTTCTCATAAGGAACCTTATCGGGACTTAAGTGGTATGTGTATTTAGAAGGGAACCCCGCAGGATATTTACTTCCCTTCTCTGTTGCAGCAACTGCTGCCAAGATGTCATCATCAATTTTGCTTTTGGACCTCGTGACTGCTGCAACTAAGTATTTTGATACTGCTGACTTCGCTGCTTCATCAGCAAGCGAATTGCCAACAGCGTGGACCCCCACGCGCTGATGACCGAGAGTATGAATCACAAACACGAGTGGCAACTTCTCTTTAAGTTCCGCCACTCGGACCCAGATCATTTTATGTTTTATTGTGCTACCTTTGGAATCACGAAATTCATTCTGAATCCAAAAGAACAAGTTTTCATTGTAAGACTGGACACAGTAGTAAGAGTCACTTACGATCAAAGTCGTCACACTAGGATCAGCGTACTCCAATGCAAGCATCAGAGCACGAAGCTCTGCTAATTGTGCGGTGCAGTCCCCAAGCGTCTGCGTGTGCACGACACTGGACGTGAACTCATCGTTCACCATGGCACCGACAACAATGGCGCAAGCGGGAACGTAGGCATGTTTAGAGCCATACGCAACCTGCGCCGAACCATCAGTGTAAATGATGCAATGGAAATCCTCCAACGGCCGCATTGCTAAAGGAGCAGGATGAACAAATTCATACTGTAAATACTGCTGCGACCGTAAAGTGGCATCAAAAATAAACGTGACATCTTGTGACGTCAAGGACGCAGCCCATTGAATCCACCGAGGGTGCAAAGCTTTGGAATTAGGTACACTGGCCTTCGTAACCGCCTCCAATGCAGGACACGGGGTAACAATCAGCATGCGTTTTCCTTGTGACAGGGCACGTTCCTTAAGAATTGCCATCTGTACAGCCGTTAAAACTTTCTCCACAGTGGAAAAACGCAATTCAGCCGAAGTGTACAAGTGTGACTTGTAATTAATAGGTACTGTGTCTCCTTCATTAAAGGTCAGGTACGTGAAACCCACCACCCCAGGGATAATTCTTATCACCAGGTTGGTCTGGTTATCACGAGTTTGTAAGTATTCAGAAGCGAGCAAATCAGCCTGCAAAGACTGCAGAATGGCTGAATGCTCAGGCAGCCAGCCAGCATGATTTGGAGAAAGATGGTTGTATCAAAGCATACAAAGGCTTGATACGCTGGGTATATTCCGGAATGTAAGTTCTCCCGAAATTCAAAAATCCCAGCAAAGACTGTAATTTTTTCAGTGTTGTCGGAGAGCGCAATTGTGCGCATTTCTCCAGGAAGTGAGGGGCTAACCCTTTTCCCTCGTTGTTAAGCTCGTAACCGAGAAACAACACTGTGTACTCTGCAATGTGCGACTTTGCAAAGTTAAACTTGTAACCAATGTCTGCAAAGTTACAAATTATGCTATTTACTCGACACAGATGCTCCCAAAGATCGTCGTCTGTGAGATAAATGTCATCCACATACGAACAAGCAACCGGGTCGATGCCCTCCAGAAGAGAGACAATGCGGGCGGAGAATACTCCTGGACTGTTCTTATAGCCCATTGGGAGACGCCGAAACATTTTTTGCACACCGCCGCATGTAAAACTGGTCCATTGGGAAGTTAGACCGTCTAATCTATGTGCATAAAAACCATTGGAAATGTCGAGCGTGGTTTTGAACCGTTTACGCTCAAGACTATTCACTAAAGCCGTGCCATGTGTATTCTGTACTGCGCAGTTACGGCAATGCGAGTTCAAATGCCTATAATCCAAAACCAAACGATATGAGCCGTCCGGCTTGTTTACAGTAAAAAGGGGGTTATTCATTGGTGACACACACGTTTCAATTACACCTTGATATTCCAATTGTTCAAGGATAGCCGCGACTGAAGCTTTGGCTTCACGCCGTATGGGATATTGAGGTTGAGGCTGCGGTTGAGACCGTAAAGGAATCTCGTGGCTTGGTGACAATTTATCCCAGCCACACTGATTGCGGTACACAGCCGGCGCAAGCGCCAGAGCCCACTCTTCTGCAAAATGCAGCGCTTCCACTCTCGGTACAGTGTGCGCGAAACTGGGCAGGATCACCTCCTCCCTTCGCGGAGCTGCGAGAACAAAAGGTGGGGGCCAGTCAGCCTCCGAAAGCAAAATGTCATACGTAGACAAGAGATTTTCCCAAAATACCCCTTTTACAGTTCGCTGCATGTCACCTTCAATTAACAGGACAATTTCAAAAAGACGTTCAGGGGGAGCAACATGCGTATCAGCAGTTTCAATCACAACATAAGTGTCAGTCGCTGTCACCTTCAACAGTGGACGGAGGGCCTCTCTCACTATGGTAATCTCCGCCGCGCTGTCCAGCAAGGTCAGAGCCCACGTCAGATTCCGAAGCCGCGTTCTCACTATCTGGGGCATAACGATGCGCTGTCAGGGCGGCGACTTTCTTCGTAGCAAACTGTGGTCTCTTGGGCGTAGAGCCTTCCTGCTGATCTCCACCGGCACGCGGGCGGGGCTGACCACGTCCTTGCTGGCCACCCCGGCCCCTGCCGCCCCCTCCACCACCGGTTGACGGAGCCGATGAGTCCTGAAAGGAACGAGGAGAGCATTGGTCAGAAGCCTGAAACCTTTCAGGCGATTTAATCATCGCGCAGTCGCGCAAATCATAAACACGATCCGACTGCGCAGGCAACGGAGACGCAGGAGCAGAAACCTGTGTTTGTTGTTGTTGTTGCTTACCCTGATTCTGCTTTTTAGGCCAATTTTGTTTCTTGGACTTTTGTTGACCACTAGTTTCCGATGTCTGACCCTGGGGCTGCTTTTTCTCTTTATCAGGAAAAGCCTTAAGCCCCTTCGCATTGCGGCCAACCGTTTTATAAGCAGCCACAATGATCCTTGCCAACTGACGGGGTCTCTCGGCCTCGGGAATTAACGCTAAAGCGTTAGCAACCTGAAAGTTCACTGCATCTCCCTTGACATTTGCAAGGATTAGATCGCAAACTACATCAAAGGAGCCACACAGGCGCATACCCAATTCGACCGCCGACTCCGGTCCGTGTTCATCCTGAACACGTTTAAGGACCGCACCCAGATTGGTCACAGACGGGGTGCCGTAGCACCTCGAATAGACCGCTGCAAAAGTCTTACCCCAGGTCTCACAGTCAACAAGCTCAGGTGCCAAATCTTTCGGTAAACTTAGTGTAAGAATCCGGTGTTTATCACCGGGATTCGTATTAGGAAACACAGCTTCCAGCTGGCCGAATTTCTCTGCAAGCCAGAACGGAAAATCATCCTTGTCCTGCGGCTTTTTGCCCATCACGGAATTCACCATGACAGGATTGATTTTCAAACCAGCCTGTTCTGCACGAAGCTGTGCGCCCCTAGGGGCTACGTCCTGAACATTACGGCTAGTGTAATGAACAAGCGCTCTAATCACTTCCACTGCAACTTCATGAAGTTGCCGCAGATCAGCTATGCCACAAGTGGCGCGATTAGGGTGAGGAGTGAATCCAGCCAAAGCGGGCCAAGGTGTGCCCGGTATGGACAAAGGACCCAACCTCGGAGCGGTTAAAGCGTGTGGTAGGGCGCCACCAAACCAAACTCCATGCTGCCAAGCGTCAATAGGAACCTCCAGCGCTCTGTACGGAGCATACGCAGTCGGTACAGCCGTAGCAGTGTAGGTGTGGAAAACACCAGAATTGGCGTTCACCGCCGGAAATGTCGCCCACAAATAAAATAGTTCGTATGGGTAAGCATGTTCCGCACTCACCACTAGAACAACAGCCAAGCCTTCCAGAGGGACATTATAAGCCCGCAAATGGTCACGCACCGCAATGCGACTATGCTGCGGGATGTCCACGGCTTGTGCCATGTTAGCACAGGAAAGTGAAAAAACAAAGATTACTTTGTAGCACAACTGGGTAGTAATTCAATGAAACCGTTTTTAGATAGATTCAAGCTTGAAAAAAGACCTATTTCAAAAATAGGTAGGTTTTTCCGACACTGCCGTTTTCCGGAAACGGGAATGAAGGGGTTAAGGTTTGAATGATATACTACTCGAGTGTCATGATATAAGGCCAATCAACGTATGGGCGCCATGTAGCAGGGTTTCCGTTCTCCCACAGAACTGTGCACAGAGATCTAGAAGCTGGGTGAGTTAGGGTGACCCAAAACTCACCTTTGTTTCAGAAATCCCCTTACCAAGCTAGCTACAGTGTCTCATCGGTAGTATTTTACTTCCCAATGACTTAGACAATCCAGAACATGAACTTAGGGTACCTCAGGTATCGTGGAACACATGAACACTCTTTCGTTCTATAATCATTACAAACCGAAACTAGGAGGCAAAGAACACACGTGCAAGTTTGAAATGTTTATTTTTCAATGCAAAGTTCTCAAACGCAGTATCTTGTATAATATCAACATACATATTATAAAAATCAGAGTTAGCAGCATAGTCACTAATCCATAATCAGCAAAAGGTGATAGCATGTTATGATGCAAAAATCTATAGAATTCTGTATCACCTATATTTCGCGCACCCTATTCAGTATATTATATTATATCTAAGAAGGTCTCTTTTGGGTTCTAGCTGGGCGGGCCCATACCTCTAATTCTCAGTAGGAGTAGATCACATCAACAGCTACCAGCTCTCTGCATGCGAAGCATCAAGTGTGTTAATTCATTCCCTGTAACTATCTTAAACCCGCGTAGACCCCAATGGTGGCAGCAACATTATTTGTGTTATGTCTAACGTGGTGCGAGGATCAGGCCTTCAGCAACCTTGTGTTAGGTTATTCTTAGAGTGTGCAGTTCTCGGTGTGCAGACAGTTGTACCAAGTGTACCAAGCACGACTGATACTAGAGCAATAACATATTATTCTCAAATAAATCACATCTTTTGTCTAGGTTGAAAGCTACAATAACAATTAGGTGTCGTGTGCAAGCTCAAGCTGAAAGAAAATATTGCGTTTAAACATTTAATAAGCTCATGCTAACTTAACACAATATATAGAAACGTAGTAACCATATGACAGTGGTAGATGGAATTACCAATACCTCGGTCTTGTCCGGTTGACAAGACCGAGGTATTGTCAACCCGGTAGAATAAGGCGTGCAGGAGGGATATGGTTATCTCAGACGGTCTTATCTGCAGAGGGAGCCTGGGGGTTTGTGGGTTGGGTGATCCAGGCTTCACAGAGCAGATTTTGCTGTGAGCAGACTGTGGGAAGCAGGGCTGCCCCAGAACCAGCACCTTTTCTAAATCCAGTATAACATTGACAAATAAAAGGAGATGGTCACTCTATGTAGCCTGTTTGATGCAGTTTTATTACAGACAGAGGGCGATGAAGGGCAGGTGGGTTCACAAAAGGTAGAGGTTGTAGCTCACAGGACCAACCGCTTCCCAGGATTGACATAACTTGGCTCATGCTTTTGATCTAGATCCAAGCTCGACAACAAGTTCACAAAAGCACCAAGGAAGCTTCTGCAGTGCGGGACACGCTGAATGAGCTGGTTAAGCCTGCAACAATAGTTTCCTTGATGCTGGGGTGGGACTCGGTTCCCCCAGTGGACACTGCGAGCTGGGAGGAGAAGCCAACCCTCTCAAACGCCACAAATTGCCAGGGTAGCTCCCGCAACACCGTACGCGCTGAACGGGCTGGTTAAGCATGCAACAATAGTTTCCTTGGTGTTGGGGTGGGACTAAATCCCCCAGTGGACACTACGAGCAGGGAGGAGGAGCCAACCCATCCAGATGCCACAAAAGCGCCAGGGAAGCTCCCACAGTGTGGGACATCTGGGCTGCACCCGGGCGAAACCCGGGCCAAGGGCAGGTCCATCTGCCCCAGTCAGCATTAGAAAGAGGGCAGGGCCACCCCTCTTGGCTTGTCCATAAGGATACAACTCCATTCTGGTAAGATAGTGTTGCCTCCCTGTACTCGGTTACTCCCTAGCGTCGTCGTTTAAAGCACTGCAGGACTGTTGACGGTTTTGCTTTGAATCTTGAGTGAATTTTATTTGTTTGAGCACCATTGCCTAGTTTTATTTTCATTTGACTGGACCTTCTGTAGCCATCTTCAGATACATTTGAATTCATGGTTAGGCCTTGCTGCCTCGGCATCATTATTAATATTTAAAGGATCGCTCCTGTCAAGGGGAAGCGCAAAGCGACAGACTCTACAGGGGGAAAGGGTAAAAAATCGTAAGCCAACAACGAGCCCGGCCATTCATAATCACTCCGATGCTCTAACCCTCAAGGACATTGATAATTTGATAGAAGAAGTACAAAAGTCTCCATCAAGGTGTTGTTGATTCGAACGCTCAATCCACCAAACCAATAAAGAAAGTGCCTTCTATTTCTTTTAAAGAAAAGGAAAACCAATGTAAAGTAGTCACTGCAGGTCCCTTTAGTTTCAAATCCTCTTATGAATATGGTTGCAGGGGAAGCTGTTGGGGACGATGCCGTTTCAACGATCACTATGCATCAAACTGTATCTGGAGATAGGGGGGCTACACCTGTTTCCCTTTCGCCTTCAATAATCTGTGTAAATACGTTTCCGGCTCTAGCGAGTCTTACGAAGGCTTTGGTCCCATTAAAAGAACCAGCAAGGTTATACAAGGCTCTCTCTCTAGCTACTCTGCGTGTCTCTCCTTTGAAACCAACTTTTCCTTATGACAAAGTAGACTAATCTGGGCTCTTCTGAAGGTGTTTGTATTCTTTGAGGACTCCAAAAAGAGATTGGGAGCCTGAAGCCTATGGTAAATTAGTTGCTTTCAGATATTGGAGAGTTCAAAGCTTTAACTAAACAGTCTCCTGCAGTTAAAAAGCACGGTATGCACTACACAGAGCATGAAAATGGGGAAAAACATAAAAGCATTACCAAAGGTTTTCGACCCCTTTCTCCTCTATACTTCTCCCTGTAAAAGATTTAGTTTCTAGGAGGCATACACCTCAGATTTGTAAAGGCCCCACACGTCCGCTGCCCCACAGCCCCCCCAAAAAACCCAGATTGGATTTTGTGTATGGTAAAAGTTCCCCCATTAAGTAGGGGAGCTTTTGAAGATGAGGAGGCTCTTTTGAATAAATGTATACATCATATTCGGTCAGTTTAGGACGGCTGCTCTGTTTGCTCAGATATCCTACAGGCTAAAAGCTACCTAGACCTATCCAATCCTGCAGAGAGGTTTGATTATATTAGATTGAAAACCAAAGACACATTTCCTTGTAGAGGGCTTACTTAGAGGATTTTATCCCCCAACTCACATATCTTACTCAAATTGAATCCCCCATGTTTTTCTGAGCTACCATCCCTAAGTGGGGGTCCCATGCATGCCCATTTGTGATTCGGGAGCAGAGCCGCTGACTTCTTCTAATCAACAGCTAGTGAACACGTAAGACTCCTTCCACATGCTATATCAGCTATTCCTAACATACCCTCATGAATATTCTAATTTGGCAGGGATCAGGTCCAAAATGGCTGACCAAGTTAGGGAAGCTTTGTAGATGAGTTCGACCTGTGCCGCCTTGAGGAGATCTGGTCATGTGAGCCGCTCTAAAGATTGGATCTGTCACACATTATTTACCTGTGATTCCAGCATGAAGGGGTCAGCCTTCAGTGGGGGGAGGGGGAGACGGAAGAGGGATGTGTTCTTATTTGGGTAAAATTGGCCTTGGATGTCAAAATAACAGTTTTGCCATTCATTTCACATGACATACTGGGCATATCAATATCCACAGAAGGCTCTCGCACCTATTATATATATAATGTTGATCACAGGGTTTCAGCTGCAGGTGGGGAGTCCCAGGCAGTGCGAGATTTGATTTTTCAAAGGGCTCCTGTTCGACCCACAGGATTGTTTGATTATTGGAGGTGATTTTGATCTAACTTTTGAACCAATGGATTTAGGCTGTGGTTCCCTGTCAGTGAAGAGGATGAGATTTGGAGACTCCCTATACTCAATACTAAAGTAGTCAAATGTTGGACAAGTGTAGCCTACCCATTCATGTAATTAATTTTATCCTATGGTTTGAGGGCCTCTAATAGTCATACACCTTGCTGCTCACACTTTTAGTCACCCAGGCTGCACAAGTAAAACAGATTATTGCCTGCTGATGCTGAGGAGTAACTTTCTAAATTTAAAAGTCTTAAAAATAGGGCAATAGCGACCACAATTCTCTCTGTTGCACTTTAGGAGATTTGTGTAATTTCAGGGCAAATGTCCCGACCTTGCTAAGCACTGATGCAGTTGCATCTAATAATAAACAAAGATTAAAGTGGGATAAAGTAATAACTAATTCAGGTTCTAGAGCACTTATGACTATGGTACTAGTAGATGCTGTATTAGGCTTAGAGGAAGTGGCCCTAGCTGAGTTTAGCGATGATCTCTGGCAGCTTGAGATCACAAAGAATATTGGGGGCCTTTTTAAGCTGCTTAGGGATTGCTTTGTAAGCTCTGCTACACCGGGTGATCCCTCAACAAAGGCAGAACATAGCTGGTATAACAAAGCGTGCAGTAACAAGAAAAAGGAGCTATGCCTTGCCCTAAGCAAGGCGGATTGTAATCTGATTCGTGTTAAACTTTTAGAATACATACAAATTCCGATTAAAGCACGTAGGGAGTGGGGCTCACGAATATGGGGGAATTTATATGAGGTTCCTGCCCATCAGGATAGTAGGTTCTTTTGGAAGATAGCAGCCTTTGGCAATTACCAACAACTTAATTGTAGGCTAACTGTATTCCGCATGACGTATGGTATTCCCACTTTCATGATCTTTATAAACAGCATTCGATCAATGGTAGGCTCTCTGATTTCAGTATAAATTACTTAGTTCCTTTAGGCCTCCTTAAATTTGAGGTCAGTGAGACAGTCTCTATAATCTCGAATACAGCTAGAGGGAAGGCACCAGGGCTGGATGGTATCCCAGGGGACTTTATTTTAATAGATGTTGACGGCTGGGCCGCATTTGAATAAGCCATCCAATGGTATTCTTCAAAGGTCTGAGATTCCCTGTAATTGGAAGTCTGCTGAAATTGTCCTGCTGTACCTCTCCTAACTGTAGGCCAATCAGCCTTATTGATGCGACCCAAAAAGTTTTACTAGGCAAATATTAGGGACCCTTGAAGATTGGATAGAGGAACACCAGGCCCTTTCTCCCCTACAGGTGTTTTTTTCGCAAAGAGTTTAGTACAATTGATCAGGTTTTTTGATTTTTATCGATATACTGGAAGACTGACTAAAAAACACATCTTTACTTGGTTTTTGTAGACTTAAAGTCTGCATTTGATCTTGTCCCACGTGGGAAGCTTTGGGAGGTGCTAAACAAATAATGGGGTTTCCCATGATCTCTTGAAGGTTCTGGTTTGTTTTCATGAAAATACATATGCCCAAGTTAGATGGGTACGGGATGAGGAATTTACAGATCAGATATCCATTTATAATGGAGTCCGTCAGGGATGTATCCTTGCCCCAAACCTATTGTCTTTGTACTTCAATGATGTAGCACTCCATCTTGAAGATGATATGAATGATGCCCCCAGATTAGCGGTCTGCAAGATTTCTCTTCTGTTATTTGCGTGTAACACCCTATGTGCTGCCTTCTGTAGCAAACGTGAAGTGGTGATCAATCAACCAAAGACTAAATTTATGGCCATCAGCCCACATAAGTCTTTTAGAAGTTCTATGTTTCTGGAGGGTAAACTACTAAATAGGGTCGGCAAGTTTACTTACCTGGGGATCAAGCTCACTAAATCAATGTCTTGGGCCTCGCAACTCAAAAGAATCAGTTTGAACCTAACTGATCATGCAGAAGGCGTTTAAAAAATGCATTGGACCTCTCAAGATAGACCGATATCTCCTGCTCTGAAAGTGTACAGAGGGCAGTGCATTGTATGGGGCAGAAGTGTGGGGTAACGTTGATCTGACCACATTGGGGGTGGCTGAGAATACCTTAACAACAGCTCTCACACATCTGTCAAAAAATACCCCATTGATATGCCTCAGTCATGACCTGGACCTTAAGGCGATTTGCCATAAAGCCCAACTAAGACCATTGCTATTTTGGTGATGGCTTAAATACACTGCAGCACTGTAGGGCTATTATCATTCTTTTCAGGATGTAGATTCTCAAAATAGGGCTAGTAATATCAAATGGCTCTCCTTTGTCAAAAATATGATAGGCCTTGGCGGATTTTGGTGTTCTTGCTCAGCTTCAAAGCACTTACCAAATATATCCCTTAAAAAGGCTTTTTAGAAGAATATGTGGGCTGAAGAACGTAGGCATGTTCTCTGAAGGATCCTTTGCGGATACATCTTCCAGATCCAGCCTGCCACCTGGATGCTCACAGGTAAGCAATCTGTTGCTCGATGTCTCTATCAGATTTTACATGATTGCTTGCATTCTTATTCTATAGTATTGTTTATCTAAATTCCGCAGATAGCAATCCAAGCTTAGAGGGATTTTGTGACCAGTGCATTCTATAGTTACTAATATTAAAAGAAAACAAAAACAATGCTTTGTAAAAGTTCCAGGAGTATATGCTTCTAAAGCCAAAGCAAATATACATTCTAATATCCTTATTCTACATGAAGTATTAATTACCCATGAATGGATGACTCATGCAATAATGAAAGGGGTAGCCATATAATCAATTAGATTGACTGCTACTACTTACCATTGTCTTGCCAGCTGGTAAATCTTGTTCTGTACAACCACTAAAAAACCCACAAAAAACAGCCACATCACATGACCAAGCTGCCTCTTATTCTTTGATGGATTATTAATCACAATTGGTGAAATTCCCCATGGGTCATATAGCTGTTCTTCGCTATACTCTTAG
Source organism: Lissotriton vulgaris (assembly GCF_964263255.1). Lineage (NCBI taxonomy): Eukaryota > Metazoa > Chordata > Amphibia > Caudata > Salamandridae > Lissotriton > Lissotriton vulgaris. The sequence continues at coordinate 73,247,825 of NC_141700.1, forward strand.
TCTTGATATCACCTGATACAAGCACATCAACACAATCATTCTCTATAGTTATACAAGATTCAATTAAAGAGAAGGCCACGATTAAATAATAGAATAGGAGCTTATTTAGGTCCCTTATTTTCCCAAGATTAGTTTAACTTAAAGAGCAGATGGACAATATGTGAATTTCTTTTGTAATTTCTATTATTTTAATTCCTCTTATCACAAACAGATGTCTTAGTAAAATGCGAAACAAATGATTCGGATCTGTCTTAAACCATCCAATTGAGATTTTTGCTATTACGCTCCTTCCAGAGGAATTAAAAAAAGCTCAGTAATTAATGCAGAGTAATCACAGGAAATTGAACACAGTGAGCACATGTTTCATCCACCATAAGTACCTTTTTCAAATGCAATTTAAACTCTTCAAGTTTCATTGGAGGTCAGTATGGCAGATCTGATCAATCGATCCAAGCCATTCGCTTATTGAGGGATGCGTTTGCTGCTGCCCACATTTCACAAATTTACCTGCTAGCCAAATGCACCATGTAGAAAAAGTTTCTTCTGTGATGTTAGAATGTCAGTATTATGAAGGGGATCAGTTCCAAAAAGTATTAAGATACTGCTTACCTTAATATCTAGATGGATTATGGAAGATAACATTATGTATACGCCTCACCAAAATCTGGTTAGCTCCGGTCAACTTACAAACATATGTTGAACTGCTTCTGATTAGTTAAATTTCATAAATTTTGGGGCTTCTTTCCCAGCCAATCTGGCCAGCTTTTCTGGAGTCCAGTAGATTCTATGTTGGATAATAAAAGAAAAGTGTTTTTTATTTGTAGTATCAGGTATGGCCATAGTATATAGAGTATTCAAAGATACTTGCCATAATTCCTCTGATTTGGGCATCAGCATGCATCCGTCCCGTAAGCAGTAAGAATTGCCATCTTCTGCTTGGAGTAATTCTCCATATCAGATAGACATTATTGTCTTGGTACTGCACCATCTGGAATCAATGCCTCATATTCCCATTGTTCGTGTCGACCCCTGTCTTGTTTAGCCCACCAAGATGTCATCTATAGGTATTTGAACCCGGATGTAGCTCCCTCCATGACTTTTGATATTTATATCAGCAACAAACTGGTCCCTAACTAAAGCTGACCCAGACACTAATACCTTAATTGAGCTTCAATTTCTGGCAAGATCAATCACAAATCTGAGGCAACAACTGCTAAATCTAACGCTTGCAGGCAATGCGACTGTTTTATTCCTGTGGAGACAGTCATATATGAGAAAATGTATCCTCCAGGTTTCCTATAAACAAACAACTGAATAAAAATAATTTGTCAAACCCTACCAGGAACGAAACCTGCCATATTCCAAGTAATAATTGGAATACGCCTGTTAAAAAATTGTATCAAGTCCACTACTTTCAGGTGAGATGTGTATCAATCTGCGTAACCATAACCAGTTAGCGAGAGAGGTAATTGAGGTCCCTCAGTTTGAGGGTCAAATTACAAGTGATTTCCCCATATCATATAAAATATTGCAAATTACTTTTAGGGCCAAATATGGGACTTATCTTGGTGTAGGCATCTAACAAGACTTTTCAATTATAGGATTTTGGCGCTCCTCAGATACTGTTGCAGTTTTAGCGTACAGTAACAAGTCTGTCCTGCAATTTCCATGAGATTTGGTATTTCCCATTACTAGTTTACTAATAGGATTTTTTTTCCTAAGTTCTACTTTAGAAATTCCATGTTTTAAAAACTTTGGGAGTTTAAGATATGTGGAGTACTAATCTTAAATTGGGTGTGGTGTATAACCATTCAAGAATTATAAATCTATTAAAATGAGTTTAATCATTTGGAAAAGTCAGACTAAAACAGAGTTACGGTATGTTTTCCAAAGAAGAGTTGGTATTAGTATATTGGTAAAGGATCTAATTAATGTGAGTTTACCGCAGAGTTCGCCTCAAATCTTTTTGCTATGGATTTTAATGTTGCCTTTGCCTCATAACAATTTATATCCACAGACCTTTTTAAAGCTGTAGCAACCAGTCACGTTTCTAACCTTCACTCACTTTTTAAAAATATTTTTTTTAACACATCTGTGTGAAGGGCTCCAAAAAGGCTACTTTTTATATAATCGGGCCTCTTCCATATCACTTACAGCACCAAACACTTTGATATATTGATCGTCCATGCAAACACTATACGGAAATGTTCACTCAAATATTCTGAAATATACTTTGGACCTGCACTGTAATGAAATAATTATGAGACTGATACCGTTCAATTTTATTTTGGCTAAACAATAGAAACTTTGACAAACTAGCTTTAGTTTCTTGTTGTAAAAGATTAGATTATCAGCTAATAGTCTACAATACATAATAGTTGCCAACTTCACATGAAACATTCTGGAACAATGTGCTGCACGCAATGAACTACTCAGGGTACATACTGGTACATTGTAGAGCTCAAACCTTTATGGCAGCTGCTTCATATAGCAGGAATGAAGAAAAGAGGTAATAAACCAGGTCCTATGAGACCAGTGCCTATAGCTGGAGCGAAGAAGGCGAGTCTTCAGAATCCCTAGGAATTGTCATGAATCTATTTTAATTCAATGGTGGTGTGAAAGTTCTAGAAGCAAACACCCTACAAATGAGGGAGCCGGAGAAATGCAGAACAAGCACCCCCAAAAACCTGGAAATCACAAATACATTTGGTGCGGTAATGAGGAGTGATATAGTTTGTCAGTTAAGAAGATCTCCTTTAATTCAGAGAATTCTTTCATAAATAGCCAGTGTTGGGTTTTCATTGTTAAACAGATACAATCCAAGTGCTTTATTATAAAGAAAACAATATACTATTCTTATAACTCCTGTAAATGTCAGCAGTAAACATATGGGCCTAACTGGTAACATAGGATAAAGTACTTATGGACACTGAGTACAATAAAAATCCTGGAGACACAAAAACTGCGTCTTCGATTATTACAGAATGTATGTTTGTGTCTGAACAAAAATTCTGAATCTGATTTTAGTTTCACCTTTATGTTGAATCAAAGAAATAAATGGAAATTCACAGGATGGCAGACTGGTATTTAAATCTATTTCTTATGGGTTGGTGCCATGAGGAACCCTTACAGTGGGTCGATTGTACAGGCCCTAGAGGAGAGCGCTATGCTTGTTTATGACAAGGAATGTAGCTATTGGGTGTCTGGCTTTTGTAGCACAATCTTAAGGCAACTTCCCCACTTGTTACAGTGGTGAATTTGTTTCATTGCACATCAACAAGTAAGATAGAATGAAAACATGTTCATTGCCCAGGTGCTGCCAGGGCTTAGTTAAAAGCAAGATTCCACTGTTTGGCCTTAACCCAAAACAAAATGGGTTCTTTAGTTCTTCAGTATCTACAACTGTGGCAGCCTTTGGATTCCCATCCACATAAGCTTGAACTGATCTGTGATAGTTAACCCCTTCGACGCTCATGACGAGCTCAGCTCTTCATGAGTTACGCCTGTCGTACACTCATGACGAGCTGAGCTCATCATGAACCGCGGGTTTTCGCAAAAGTCAGCGCACAGCGGGAAAACGCGTAGCGCGCATGGTGTTGTCAGACAAGGAAACCGGTCTTAGGCAGAAAACCACCCGTGACACATGCTACAGAGAATGGTAAAAGGCTAGTCTTGCATGTCTCTGCACACTCCCCACTACCACCCATGATCAAATCTATGGAGATAGGGAGAGAGAATAGGGCAACAGAGGTTAGGTGCAGTCTCACGGCATTTCTAACAGTCCGGTACAAGATGAATCGGAAAAGGATCTACAGGAAGTATGTAGATAAGGTGCCTCGAGTGAAAACAAAGGGATACAGGGCAAGATAACAAGCCACTTACATAACCCACATGAGATGAAGGGGAAAAAGGAAACATGAAAGATGTTAATATGAGTATGATAATGCTACACCATAGAGGAAAGATGTTACCCAGGATCTATGCCATTGCAATAAATACTTTTATAAAGAAGCCTTCTTAGCAAACCCCATACATCATTAAAAAAAAAACACATTACTTTGTTCTGCCTAACAAAAAATCCACACCATTGGGCTATTTTTTATCCCCTCACCCTCATCAATATTAACACTAACGTGTAACTGCAATCTCTTACCCTAATCCTTGAATATAGCTGACCTTTGTCCAAACTCTAAGTTTAACAATTTAATGCTAACCCTAACCTTTTCTCTTTTGTCTACTTTAATTAGTAGCGTAAAAGTTGATCTAACTCAAACTCTTCCAAAATCTAAACGCAACCTTGACTCAATTCTTAATCTTACTAGAAGTCCAAACAAATAACCAAATTACCTCAGTGCCAATCAGAAAAAAGGTGAGGAATTTCTTGAATTTTCTGTTGGAATGGCTTTTCATTCCTTAAGATTTTCAAATGGTATCTTCACTCTGGAGACATATGAGATTACAATGGATTACCTTTGGTGATAGATGTAATGCCTCAGTATATTTAGTTAGGGATTTTGTGAGTCTTGGGGGAGTAGTTTAAAATAAATGATCTTGTACAATATAGGTGCAACTCTCAACTTGGAGCTAAGATTGACGGAAGAATCCATTTAGTTCATAGACAAGAGAAACCCAAGATTCACGTCACTTCACTTGCTGGGTGCTAGGAAGGTGTATTAGGCTGGTCTTACATATCTGACCACCTAATTAGCTTTAGTGTTTTCAGAGTTGGTTATTGGGCTGGTATGGAATCCATGTTGCTGGGAAAATGTGTTATGGCAGTGGATTTGAACATTGACCACTGCCTTCCATATTAAAGGAATGTTACTCGGTTGGCAAAAGGGTCTTAACCATATCAAAAGAACATTTCAATTACAAACAGAATTATGACTGAGAACACTGTAAATGCTTTTCCTAAACACATGAAACGTACATTTTTGACATATAGCATCTTTATTAAATTAACACAATCTAAATATACATTTACGGAGATTGTGGATCTGAATAAAGACACTATCCAAGACAACATTACTGCAAACGTTCACTTCACACCAGAGCTTTGTGGCTGATGCCCGATTAAAGATTAAACAAACCAAATCTAACTCCACTTCTATACATCTTGACCATCTCATTAGAAGGGAAACGCCAAACAAATCTGTTTCATATATATTTTATTGGATCATCTTGACACAAAAATCAATACAGCAGCTTTGTGATAAGTTCTTTTTTTAAAGATTTTTCCTGAAGGGAATGTAGATAGGAAATAGTTTTTCTTTATTAAAACACGTCGTACAGTTCAAACTCCTTGCTCCACCACACAGGATTTCAATGCTTGGAATGATCTACATGCTAAAGTGACAGTTTGGATAAACAGAAGAAAATAATACAAAAACAAACAAAAAAACAAAACACCTACTCCTTCCCAGTGATTAAGGACATTGTTGGAATACTATTAATTAGGAACACTTTCATGTCTGTTTCGTACACTAGCACCAAGGTACAGATGATAATCTTTTATAAATAAGGGCTTTGAAATAATTTACTGCAGCAGAAGACTCCTTACTATGATTTTAGTAGACAAGAACAAAGCCCACATTCAAGAAAATTCTGTGAAGCTTGGTACGAGTGAACACCTTCAACTTTGTAAGTACCACAAACGTTTACGAATAATAATGAAAGTCAATCACGCATTTTCACTTTATCTTTCATTTTAGGGTATTGCTTTCTAAAATCACTAACCAGGACTGAGAAACATGTGGCAGGCATGGTTTCTGTAGGGCAACTGTACCATACGCGAGTATGGCATCAGTAAAATATACCCAAGATCTGTATTAAGTTTGCTGCTCCTCAGATCCAGATCTTGGCTGCATCATTGTGACACTTGCTGAAAGAGATGTACTCTCTAAATGTAACCAAATTTGATTAAATAATTAATTAATCTATCTTTGCTCCAAACGTACTTTATTCCAAAGCAAGAGAATGCATCATCAAACAAAATGGACATTATTCCTTAACACATGTTAAATATCTTGAGAAGTGTTATCTAAGTGCTGAACTTACGGAGATCAGAACGTACAAGCCTCCTGTTTCCACTGCCTTTCTGAAAGCAGAAGTGTTGTATTCCACTGGTTCCTGTAAGCTTGTGGGAAGTTGATTTGTCCTTTGGGTGTGAATATGTATAAAATCCAACTTTTGTGTCAAAGTTTGGGAACTCCTCCCGCAATCAATAACTCATTCATATTCCATTTACTTGAGTACTGCCAAATTACATTGCTTACAAAGGGGCAAACCATATATAAAGCGTCACTTATTAAAGAATAATGTGCCATGGGAATGTCGCAGGCTGCCACTTTAATGTAAAAATAGAAATGTAATACATGCCCTAAATTTGAGATTAACACTGCAAAAACAAACATATTAAGTGGTTGGTAGAAAATACTGGGGTACAGCCTCTTCTATGGAACACTCCAGAGTTAAGAACAGCATCACCAACCTGCAGCAGGTATGCATGGGGTTGGTGCTATGTAATTTAGAATACCTCAGACATATCCTTCAACATAGAAGACAAAGCATCGAATAACATTTAGTGAGTTTGGACGCTACTATTGAGGAGGATGCCGGGTTGTATTTAAGCCTGAATGCATCATGAATCTGCTGTACATGGCTGGTTTGCTGTTTACGTGAAAAACGTAAGATTTCTGTTGAATCATTTCCCCCTGTGTGAGAGCCTTTTGCTTTGGTTGCCAGAGCTCAGACACATTCAAGTATGCAGCTGTTTGATCCAAGACCACGCAGCTTTGGAAAGCCCAAAATATGAACTCCTCAAAGTGATTAGATTGTTTAGCTGCTGACTTGACGGAACACAATAATATATGCCCCATATCTACTCTGATGTTACTAAGCATTTAAATAAATAATTGAAAAGAATCAGCTTCAGTTCGGAGTTACACCTGTTATGAGAACCACAGAGGGTTTTGCATTAGTAACTTGTGCACACATGCATGTACTAGACATAAAAGGGTCTCCTAGAGTAGCCAAGCATGAATCAGAAAGTGGGCCTTTTTGGAGAGACGTGCAAGAGAAGGCCCGTGGAGAGACTTCAAATGACAGCCACACGAGCAAGTCTAAGGAGAGATGTCAGGCCACAAGCCCAGGAGCATGGGGCTTCCAGTTTAGAGCTTAGGAGAAAGCATTAAGGCAGTGAGTGTCAAAAGTGGATGGGATGGAGAATGGGGCTTCCAAGTAGATCTGCAGGAAATAACTGAAGAGTGAGGCTTTCTTAGGAGACCCGCGGCAGGCTGACGGAAGAAAAATATGCCAGTTCAGAAGAATAAGAGTGTGACCAAGGAGGTGGACGAACAAGCAAGGATTACTGGCGACATCTGTAGGGAAATGATTGAAGAGAGCGTCCGAGCTCAAATCTAAAGAAGGAACATGAAAAAAGTTTCTGGAAAGAGTGATACGGCAAGGAACACTTACGGTATAAACTGGAGGAGTGACAGCTGATAAAGTCTTACAAATGAGACCTGAAGACAACGGAGGAGTGATTGAGAAAAGGTTTTGAGACAAGATCAACAAGGTTAGGAAGGGAAGACAAGACATTTCGAATGTGAACTGTAACATGTCAGCACATTCACACGCCTTTTTAATTGACAGCCGGATAATCTAAATAAAAACAGAAGTACACTGAGGTGCATAGAGGGGTTTCCTGGTGAACTACAGGAAAGTAGTGTTTACAAAAGCATCATGAGTTTGGGCAGATTTAAAATAGATATTAGAAGGTAAGATTCACTTAGATTCAAATTTATGGACTTGACAAATTATAAGCATGAGTGTTCAAAAATCAAAAAGGTAGAAAAAACTGCTGACTACACTTAAGGAGGAGCTGCATTGCTGGGGTTAACTAGTGCTGTGTGTTAAAACACCACAACCACTACAGGGAAAGGATAGAGAAGGATTCCATCCAAGAAGGAGTGGAAAAGCAGGCCTTTAACAATAGGTAACAAAACAAGGTTATAAAGGCCATCTAACAAACTGAAGCCAGACTCACTAAGGATCATTTGGTAGAAAAAAGGTGTATGTTAAAACAACACCAAGTGAGAAGGAGATGGGCTTCCCAATGATCCAAGGAAAAGAAGTGGGAAAAGGGACTTGGTAGTTTAGACTTAATTTAAAACACACACATTTTAAGTGACTATTTCACATGTTGAGCTTGGCCCAGAGACTTTTTAACTCTCAGAGATCAGAGAACGAACTCCTAAGTGCGAGTGCACTGTGTGTGCATGTTTCTTCGGCAGCTTCCTTTATTGGTATAAAACCACACAGGTTAATGGTGAACAAATCCACATTTTTCAAAAACACGAACAACAATGGGGAAAAACAGCAAAAAAATATTTTAACTGAATGGCTTGTTGTTTTAATAATCGATGGGCAATCACATCATTCAGACAAGATCTTCTAAGCATAATATTTTACGAAAAAGAACCTCCATGTTCAATGGAAGTACAGTTTAATTGCCGAAACCATGGAAAAACACTGAAACAAAGCTTGTCAATATATTAGGGAGCTCCCTGCAATAAAGAAGTCCAAACCTGTCCTGAAGAAGCAGAGGCTGTGGCACTGGAATGTATTTCTCAGTGGATGAGAAGGCAACAGATAAAGGATTTGACGCTCCCAACAATGCGTCACCTGCCTGCACTGTCTTATCACAAATGACGCACGGGCAATGGTCAACATCTATGTCTCTGCTGGTTAACTGTTTTAACAGAAAAACAATGAAAAACACAATGAAAAACAAACAAAATAAATGACAAATACCCCTTTGGATTTCCAGTTTCATTTGATACATTAGAACATCAGGAGGTGCCATTCTGGACATAGGAGAGCACAATTCAGCACAGAAGCGCAATGGTGGTTCAGCACGGAACGTCTCAGGTATAGTGAGATGAGAGGACAGGTTCCCCAATCTTCCACCACCCCAAAATCTGCCCCCCCCTTATTTGGTGCTGATGCTATGGATACACTGGCAGTTGACTGCAGGTAGGCCTGAGGCTCCCACGCTTTCCAAGGGCAGTTCAGTTTTGGAGAAAGCGCACATTCGTTTGGAAGTCCCATTTGAAATTCACTGAAGTACCTGGGGCATTCTCTCAGCGAGGAGTCCGCAGAGGCTCTGCGGAAGCAGAAGTTCTAATCCACATTGTGCCTGGGATTCTCCTCCATTTCTCATTGACGAAATGTATCGGTAAACTAAGAGAACATTTGAAGAAAAGTCTGTGAGGTGGAAAGGGGCAACTCCACAGCTGGTAAAAGTTCAACAAAATAATAGTCATAAAAATGTAACAAAGAGCTTTAGAATGCCGAAACTGCAATGGAGAGTGAAGTGAAATTAAAAGCACGTCCCAGTTATAGTACATGCGTATAAGGGACCACCAGAACACTTGGAGTTGGGAGTGGAGTAGATGGTGGGTAGTCTTCCTTTAATCTTGTTTTAGTGCATCTTCTGTAGTTAGAAAGCAATATTCAGGACTGGGACAGCGTCTCTTTCATTTCGTCCAATAAGTTGCTCAGGAGAGAGTCATTGCTGCACTTCCCGTCTACCGATATCGAATTGTCGCCCTGCAGGTGAAGAAAAGATACAGGATCAGAATGCAATAGTGGAGGCCACCAACGTAGATTCTACGTGCATTTGTAGAAGCAACTCTTCATGGATAGAAACCATGTCTATTAGACCACTGGCAGAGGCGAGCTATCTCTGCACCAGGTTTTACCTTTTTAACCAGCAGGCAGACGTGATGTCCTTGAATGGAACGGCTATACATGGATGCACAGGAGTCCACGCGCTCCACAACTAGGGAACAAGTAAAAAGAAAGGAATCAGCCATCTGCAGAGCGCACACTGAACTTTTCCGGAAATTATTCACTCTAGTCATCATTTTCAGTGATGAAAGAGAAAAAGTCAGAGAAAGCTTGCCTACAAAAGTCCATAAAACAGACATTGTTGATGGTCAGGAATGTGCAGGAGGAGGAGATGATTATTCTCGATTTTTAGCTTTCAGTTTGTTTAATTGTGCTTATTTAAGTCAAGCACATTCCTAAAGACCAGTGTAAAATCATAAAAATAATTGCAGAATAACATCAGAAGGCAATTTAAATCCCTGTAAAAACCAACCTTTCCTACTGCAATACCAATAGGCAGAAGAAAAAAGCATTTAGGTACAAGTATCCCAACACACTTGAAAACAGTGTGGATGTTTGCTTTAGTCGTACTTTGAGAGCCTTTTCTCTGAGCGACAAAGTAACAGAGCCTTAAGTTGATCCTTCACACTCAGACAGAATCTGTGTTGCCCTCCTTGTTGAGACAAAATGAAGGAATTCGCCTCATTGATGTAAAAACTTGTATCGGTAATACACACAAATGGTAAAGTAGAAAGGAATCTAAAGAGAATACACTTTGGTGCTGGAGAACAATCTATTTATTTGCTACCTGCAACAGCTGAGATCAGTATTTAGTATTTGGCTCATTGGCTCTTCAACTATCTTAAAAACCTTCAGAACGCGGCACTGTCCTTGTTCTCCTTTATGGGCAGAGCCAATCTTTTGCTCTTGCGTCTTTCTTCCAAGCAGATGAGATAGACCAGGTGTCCATTTTCCCACTCTTATTCAGCATTTAAATGTAGCCAGATGGTTCATTATTAGAACTTTTGATGTCAGTTCTTTCTCCTATGTTAAAGATATCCAACTAATTGCACTTCAACCAACCAAAGCTTTAGCACATTTTTGTGCCAGGTCTATCAGTTATTCAGACAGGGTTAGTAGTATTTTGCTCAGGCTGAATGCCAACAAGACAGAGGTTGATTGTTGGCCTTCTGGCCAAGCGAAATGGGAACCACGGAACCTTCCCCAGTAGCAAAGGTCAGCAGTCTTGGCTACTGATTTGGAAAATGTTTTTGGATTTGCATAGGAATCCCCTACTCTTCTCCCATTTCCATCAAAAGTACTGCTGACAAATTTTGTATCTATAATACCCCTGCATCTGTAAGGCTGTGCAGCAGATTAAAAAATAAGCGTGAGACTGGGGTTTAGGCTTCGTACGTTTGGCGATCACTCCAATGCTGCTCTATTCAGTGGGTCCTCTTAACATACACATTTTATTTTAAGGCACCCTTCTTATCACATTCTGCTGATTACTTGTTTGACAATGAGTACTACATCCAGATTCTACCAGCATTCCCAAGCCACACGTTTGGCTCCAGTTTCCTATTATCTAAGCCATGCTCCAAAAGTCCCATCTAGAGAGTAGGGCCTTTTCTGTACATGCCATACAAATTTGCAGTGGCTTCCTGTTAAACCTCTGGTAGACTGCTAATCACAGAAACGGTCGGTAAAGCCCTTAGAACACACCTCTTCAGCCAAGTCTAACACAATCTTGTCACACCTTCAAGATGCCACATGGCCATTGTTTGCTATTACAAATATTTTACTCCAACCAGGAGAGACTTGCAGCACAACTTTGTGAGGCAGAAATGGTGAGGGATGAATGTGAGCACTTTTGCATTAGTAGACAGTGGAAGGTAAGGTTGAGTGGCTTTTACTAGATCTGTAGAATAAGAGACCGGCATGGTATGTCTACACCAATGGAGAAATGCTGTTACCAGAGAATTATGCATTTGCATTAAAGAAATAGTTAGTTGGACCAGTTGCTTCAAGTCTTCTTGACAGGGAATTAAGTAATCACCTGGATTTTTTTTAACATCATAATGCCATTGTTGTTTGGAGGGTACCTGTTTAGGAATTCAAGGAAGATACTTACAGCAGAGCCCTAGGAATAAACGATAGTAACATTTCATTCCTCTTTATGGGACATTTATTAAGCATCACAATCAGTTAATAAGAAAGAAAACTACACCCATTAGCATACTATTAAACACATAGCTAAAACTGCACTGTCACATTGAGGCAGCTCAGAGCAACCGCAATCCCACTGAGTGTTACCTTCCAAGTTCATATTCACAATCTGGCGGGGAGAACACAAATACTCCAAATCCCTGACAACATTGGTGGCTGTATTGGGGAGGTTGTTTAAGAATTTAATGAAGGCACATATGATAGAGCACTGATGTTGTAGATAAATAATTTTTTCATCTCTATCAAGTCATCTTCATTGGTATTCATGGAAAGCGGATTAGACTAGGAAACTAATCCCTTCCTAAAAGGCATAAGAGCAAAAAAGAATGGAAGTAAGTGATATTCAGGATGTGTGACCAGAAGTAACCTATTATTGCAGGGTAAAAACAGAACCACTGGTAACGAAGATGAATGAGAAGATTGAGCCGAATCTAGACCACGTCCAAAGGTACATTGTTCCCTACTGCAAGGCAACTGTCTTAGGAATGTTCTCATTACAATTCTTTACTAACAGCAAAAATGCGGTAATGTATTCATTGACCTTTATACGTGATGACATCACCACTATGCACGTGGAACACCCTATACTGGAGCCATTACCAAGTTAAATAGTATTTGGGATGATCTTGAATAGATTAACATTCTCTTCAACAGGCTGTGAACCCTTGGTACAAAGGACTGAAGAATAGTCCAACTGTGACAACTAACATCAGATGAACACAGTAGATACATTCCATCCACCTAACTATGTCACCCAAACTTTAGCCAATGGGGCGAGTGACAGTGAACCCCTCCACTCGCCAGCGACTTTAACTGGCCTATTTTTCCCACTGATGGTTTCTGATGGAATCCCCTCAAGAGCTCAGCTATACATACAACATTTTTACAGTAAAAAGCCATAATTTGCCTACCTGCATAATTAGGACCAAAGAGGAGAAAGATAAAAAACAGCCGCCACTTTTTTTTTAAAAGTGTGATGCTTGTAGCAAAATAAAGATTTGTGTGACAGACTAGCAAACTTTATGTATAGCTTGCCTTGTTAGGTTATGCTAGTATGATCTAATAACGCACAGGAATCACCCGGCAGGGGTATCTCAGCGCTGAAAGAAATCGCTGGCAGGAAAAACTCGAGAGTTAGAAAAGCATTGTCTTGAGAATCTTTCTGAATTTGCAATGATTTAGACATATAGAAATAGAGTAAAGCATTTAATTCTGGAAAGAGGCACCCAGATAGGAAAAAGGCCTGCCCCCGCTCTAGCCTTTGTGATGCACAGTAGAGTGAGTAAGGTTTTGCCTCTGAATCGCAAAGTCCTAACTGGACAATAATGTTTAAGCTTCTGGATGAGGTACTTGGGGCCTTTCTCTGTTAGCGACTTGTGAGTAAGGCAGCACATTTTAAAAAGTATTCTCTTCCTTACAGGCAACCAATGCAAGGATCTCAAAAGAGGAGTGGAAGTGGTACCAGAGGGAAGATTGCAAATGAGACAGGCGGCTGTGTTTTGTACAACTTGAAGTTTTGAAAGTAAAATTTCATTCGCAGAAGCAAGTGAAGCGTTGCCATAATCTAATCTGCTTATAAGGAGTGCCTGCAAAAATGCTTTCCTCATTGAAAGAGGAAGAAAAGGAAGACACATCCTCAACAGGCACATCATGTGGAAACATGCACCTACACTAGACTTAACCTGCTCTGTCATGGTTGGTTTTGGTCAAGACAGACACCGAGGTTCTTAACTACCTGTTTGGGTATTGGTACCATGGCAAGTTCTGCATCACCAGTCAGCTAACCAAAACTGTGGGCCTTAGCAAATAGCATTTGTTTGGTTTTTCCTGAATTCAATTGTTGGCAGTTGGTAGAAATGCAAGTTGCAATTGCTTTCATCTCCGTTGCAAAATGTTGGATTGCACTAATCAGGACTTTGTCAAAAGGGATGACCAACTATGTGTCATCAGCATAGGACAGAATTTCAAAGCTGAAAGTTCTGACAATCTTTACAAGGGGGGGTAACATAGATATAGAAAACCATAAGGCTTAGTCATGAGCCCTGGGGCACGCCCGTATCAATCGTCATAATGAATAAGTTACTTACCTTCCACAATTCTGTCGGGCGAGCCATGGCTCTTTCAGTGGCACTTCATCAGCGTGCCTGGCTATGCACCTCTGGTTTTTCGTAGGCTGTTCAATTCGCCTTAGCGCATACGCCTTTTGATGGTCAACATCTGTTCGCTGCTCATGCAGATTCTGCTTTACGCTCTTTTCGGGAAGTGGGGTGGAGAAAACTCTTCGATCCTGATTGCTGTACCTTGATTTCTGTCATATATCTGCCATTATAGGGCAGTGCCTATTGGCTTTTTCTTTCAGACTTCACCAACGGGTGGCACCAAGTGAGTTGCTCCTGCCTCAAGTATTTTTTTTATTACTTCTTTAACTGTCAATGACCGGTTATGGTCTGGTGGACAACGTCGCTGCAGAGCTGCTCAACGCCCTCTACCAATGCTCAGATGTACTGTTGTAGAAAAATTTCCAGATCCAGACTGGGGGCAGGTATAATTCAAAGGTAAGGAATCTGTGGCTAGATGTCTCCATCAGATACAGGATTTGAAAGAGCCCAGAGGATGATTGGAGTTCAGTCTTTGTAAAAATCAGAAAACCATTGTAGCGCTGTCCCATAGATTCCAATTTCATACAACCTTTGAAGTAGGCTGGAATGGGACACAGTGTCAAACGCCGTGGATAAATCCAACAGTACAAGCATAGTTGGTGTAATAGCATCAAGAGCTAAACAAACAAGTTACTTACCTTCAGTAGCGATATATCTGTAAGAATCAAAGGTTAGTTCTAGATTCCTTATCTTAGAATTACTCCCAGGCGTCGGACTGGATCCGGAAAGTTTTTTTGTCAGCAGTACCTCTGCGCGTCAGGAGGTGGTGTAGGTCGGCTCCACGTTAGTCGTTGGCGTCGTGGTCGCCGGGAGAACATTGTGGTAGCTACATAGACGCCGCCCTCATGCGCCGTAAGTTCAGTACACTACTTTCCATGCCAGAAACGCAGAGCTATGCAAGACACCGACCACTGGTGCACAAAACTAGGGCCCTGAAAAGATGTCCTTAACCCTAAAAATCAGTTCGCAGAACGGGGAGGATGGGCGGGGCGGTAAGGAATCTATACCTAACCTATGTATCTTACAGATACATTGTTACCGAAGGGAAGTAAGAAATGCGTTACTTACCTGTAACAGCAGTTATCCAGTATTGGTGTCTTTCATGGATTCACATGCCTGAATCATTCCCCGTCGTCGAGACGGGAGCCTCCGGTAAATAAAAAAGTAATGTCTTATAGACATACATAGAGAAAATAGGCCTAAGGGCCTCCCCTTAGTAGCCTTTCTTAGTCCTTATGTAAAAAGGACCAAACTCTCCTAGTCAGCCAATCAGCTCCGACCTCCCTCTAGAACCTTCCTGGGAGGAGCCTCAGTCCCTCAGATTTTCGTACGCACCCAGCTAGGTAGGCGTAATGTTGTTAGAGAGGGATGTGAGTCCTTCCCGGGGAGGCGGGAGGGTTGCATGTGAATCCATGAAAGACACCAATACTGGATAACTGCTGTTACAGGTAAGTAACGCATTTCTTATCCAGTATTAGGGGTGTCTTTCATGGATTCACATGCCTGAATCAGAATAGTTAGCAATCAGATATGCACATTTGCGATGTAAATCAGCTCTGCAGTCATGTTAGACAATGCATATATTATCACATATAGTATCACAAGAGCAAGGAATGTGCATACCTGGACGGCGGGATGTAGGAAGGCTCACCTCACTGAAAGAGATGGCGAAGCCCCGCTGGACCCGCTGCCGCGTCTTTCTGAAGTTCGAAATCCAGGCAGTACTGTCTGGAGAAAGTGTGCGGTGACTTTCAGGTCGCCGCTCTGCAAATGTCCAATATTGGCACCTCCGCGAAGAGAGCTGCTGACGTGGACATTGCCCTGGTGGAATGTGCAGTGACGCGAAGAGTGTTGCTGACGTGGACCACGCCCTGATGGAATGTGCAGTGACCTGATCAGTTAAAGGCCGTCCGGCCTGGTCGTGGTAGAATGCAATCGCTGATGAGATCCATCTTGAGATGCTTAGTTTCGTGAGGGACAGGCCCATTCTTGGCCTGCTGTATGCCACGAACAGTTGTGAAGAGTATCTGAAGTCTTAGAGTTATCTAGGTAGAACCTGAGCCATCTTTGAGATTTAAAGAATGTAGAGCCCATTCTGCTGCGGTGGAAAGGTTCGCAAAGAAAGTTTGAAGGATTACTGGCTTATTGAGATGAAAGTCTGAAGGCACTTTTTGGAACAAATTTTTGGGTTCGGACTAGGCACCACGCCATCATTCCTGAAGTGCATGTATGGTTCCTGAATGGACAGAGCTTGAAGCTCGCTCACTCTTCTGGATAGAAAACCGTCAGTAGCTCTCTGACCCTTAGTGTGGATTTTCCCCGAGACATACTTTGGGTCAGCTCCGTGTACTGGTTCAAACGGATGTTTCATGAGCATGTTAAGAACCACATTGAGATGCCAGGAGGTGGCAACCTCCTTACTGTCGGGAAAGATCTATATAATCGTTTTAGAACTTGCTTAATCAACCTGCTTGACCAGAGCGATGGGCTCGTTGGAATTCTTATATAACGAGATGACGCTGGTAAGGGTACTGTAATGGAGGAGTGGGTTAGGTCCGACTGTGGTAGATTTAATCGATAAGGCAATATTTGCACCAGTGATGTGGGGAAAAGCATATTTCCGCGGCTACGCCCCAGACACAAAGCGCTTCCCTTTCCGGGAATATGTTTATGTGCTATCCGCACTTGCTCTGGTAAGAATGTCTACAGTCATGTGGATCATTCCGATTGTGGAACTCTGAACTCAGGGGCCAGGCGACCAACCTGAGAGACTTCATACCCTGATGTTGAACTGCCTTATCGTTCATAGTAAGCAGAGATAGAAACTGCCGCCGGTGGATCGGCGGCTCCAGGGATAGGCGGCGGAGTTCTGTGAACCAATGTCGCCTCGGCCCAATTGGGGCTAGTAAATCCAGAATACAATAGGCGGCGGAGTTCTGTGAACCAATGTCGCCTCGGCCCAATTGGGGCTAGTAAATCCAGAATACAAGGCTCCACCATTCTTGTCTTGAGGACAATGGGAGCATCGGGAATGGTGGAATGCCCACGCAAAAACAGTGCGCCATGCGGTTGGAGATGCATTCCCCAGCCAATTTCCGAAGTGTGGGCATTCGGCGTACATTCACGTCGCAATTAGATCCATGTGCGGCGTGCTTCATCCGGAGAAGATGTGGCCAATGATGTGTTGGTCCAGCTCTCTGTTACAATGGTTTCTGCCTGCTGAACGCATTGGTGAGCCCATTGTTCGTCTTATTCTTGGTAGGCAAGCTTGAAGGGCCAGGAAGGCCGCCAGCAGGTTAGTCCGATTGATATGTAGTGTCTTCTCCATAGGAGACCACCGTCCACCTTATGTGACAACGTGAGGAACCGCCGGAAGTAGGAGTGAACAGCCTTGAGACAGTGTTTGAGAGGGTATTCCCCATTGTAGGATTCCGGCCATGAGCGGAGTATCTTTTATGTGGCAAGATGACCCTGTGGAATGTAACCACCGCTTCGATAGCGCCTCTTGTAGAGGTCTCGTTCGTAGTTGAGAGCGAGGGGGATACACGATCACTCACCGATGGGAATGCTTGTGGTGACCGTGTGTCCAGGGTATACCTAGGAAACTGAAGTACCTAGGAAACTGATGTAGTGAGAAGGTTCCAGGACCGATTTTTCCTGATTGAGGATGAGATCCAAGCATTGAAAACTGAAAGCAGGCGTTGGGAGACCTGGACCGTCTTGCAAGGATGAAGCCTTGACCAGGCAGTCATTCAGAAACCGAAGGACCTGGTGTCCTAGTAATGTCGCCCCCAGGGAACGGTATTTCGTGAGTATGTGTGGCGCAGACTTTAGCCCGAAAGGCAGAACGCGAAACTGCAAATGTCCGGCCACTACTGCAAATCGTAAGTATTTTTAGCGATTTCTGTGAAGTGGGATATGGAGTTAAACGTCCTGTTTGCAGGACCTCATGGATTGCCATGCGAAACAACTGTCTCTTGTAGGAGTGTGTTGAAGTCTCTGAAGCCCAAGGTTGGTCTCCACCTCTTATCTTTTTCTGGATACAAAAAAGGGAAGCGGGAACAAAAAACCCTTTTTCCTTATGAGGAGGAGGTACTCTCGCTATAGCTCCTTTGAGGAGGAGGAATTCTCGCTATAGCTCCTTTCTACAGTATAACCCAGACGTAGATGCAGCTGTACCTTTTGATATCTCCGCTGTCCGTTCCCTGAGAAGACAAGTTCTCAGAAGAGGGGTGCTTGTTTTGCTATTGTTGGCGATTGAAGGCCTTGCGGTCTACTCTGGCCTGAAGAGCAGGAAGATTGGAATTGATAATGTCCTTTGTGGGAAGACCTTCTTCTTCCTCCCTTTGTACTAAAGGACTGGTTCATATACTGAAGAGTGTTCAAAGTTCTCGCATTGTCTGCCTCGTTAACTAATCGTGCCAATAGTGACTGGCCCTCATATGGCCTGACCACAACCGTCGTTTGCACCTCAGGACGGAAAGGGCCCTCCTTGGATCCGCGAGACTGCTGTTTCAGCCAACTGGCGGAACCCTGTCATAGCGATGTTCTTCGCGCAGTCTATAGTTTAACGCCGATGCTTCACCATGTAGCGGATTCCATTTTACTTCCACTTCGGATGAGCCTGGCAATTCCGACTGGTATGGGGTCAGTGAGGCCACAATTGTCCATGCTAGCGTACCAAGAGCGCTAGAACGGTCACTGAGGAAAACCTGTTCCTAAGTTTGTCCCCTCTTAAATCCTCCGTATCAGGAGGAGGTGACCTCGGGGCCGAAGGATCCCCGGAGTTTTTCTAGGCCGCCTGTGTCACTACGGAGTCCGGCATAGAAAGTTCCTGTTAAACACGCCGGTGTGAGGGATCACTAGTGATACAGAGGAGGGGTACTACCTGACCCGTACCTTGTCCGACTATAGGTAATTTATAACCAGTATTGACCTCACAGCCTTCTTGAAGGTGTCTCTGGAGACGTACAAGAAGCAGGCCTGCTCTTGAGAGGTCATCGAGGTCTGAAAACGTTGAGTAGTTCTCCATACCACCTTAGAAGAGATTCCAGAATTGGTGGATTTCCTCCGTCGATGAATTCGTCGACGAGGTTGCCGTCATAGACTATGCCATCGCAGACGAGCAGTCATAGATGACCATACCCCCTATAAAAGAGAGTACAGAATTGGCGGATTTCCCCTTCGTTGCGAGTCCGTCGACGAGATCTCCGTCAGAGACTATGTCGTCGTAGACGAGCAGTCATAGATGAGGCCGTCGTAGACGACTGCATATATGCTCCGTCGTAGATAATGGCGACGACGCCGTCGAAGACTAGCCTTCGTAGCTGAGGCCGTCGTAAATGCGGTCATCATAGACAAGACCATCCTAGACGAGGCTATCGTAGACGAGTCCCTCGTAGGCTAGGCCATCGTAGACGAGGTCCTCGTAGGCTAGGCCCGCGTAGATGAGGCCGTCTTAGACTGGGCCATCTTAGAGAAGGCCCAGGTCGACTAGACAGGTTGTCATAGACGATGTCGTCCATGACTATGCTGCCGTAGATGAGTCCTCGAAGATGAGCCTACGTAGATGAGGCTATCGTCGATACCATAGACAGGCCGTCGTAGGCGAGCAGTCGACTCTTTAGACTAGCCTTTGTAGATGAGGCCGTCAGAGACTAGGCCATCTTAGACTAGGTCGTCGTAGACGAGGCCACCGAGCACTAGGCATTCGTAGACGACTAGGCCATCGCTCACTAGGCCTTCGTAGAGCAGGCCATTAGACTAGGCCATCGTAGACTATAGAGTAGGCCATCGTAGAGTAGGCCATTGTAAACTAGGCCATCGAACACTAGGGCTTCGTAGACTAGGCCCTCGTAGACTAGGCCCTTGTCGACGCTGTAGACAGGCCGCGACGCGCCCACGAAGATGCGCCTTCGTAGATGAGGCCATCCTTGAAACCGTAGGCAGGCCGTAGACACGCCGTCGTAGAGGAATAGCCATGTAGATGAAGCCATAATCGATATTCCTAGAGGTTGTCGTCGATGGTTGCGTGTCCGACGTCGACTGTCTCGTCGTCGCCGGCCCCTTCGTCGACGGCCCCTTCGTCGACGGCCTTGCCGTCGACGGTCTCGTCGTCGACGGCCTCGTCGTCGACGGCCTCGTCGCCCCTTCGTCGACGGCCCCTTCGTCGACGGTCTCGTCGTCGACGGCCTCGTCGTCGACGGCCTCGTCGTCGACGGCCTCGTCGTCGACAGCCTCGTCGTCGACAGCCTCGTCGTCGACAGCCTCGTCGTCGACGGCCTCGTCGTCGACGGCCTCGTCGTCGACGGCCTCGTCGTCGACGGCCTCGTCGTCGACGGCCTCGTCGTCGACGGCCTCGTCGTCGACGGTCTTCCCTCGTCGTCTACGTCATTGTCGACGCTGTCGTCGCCGTCGACACTCATCGTCGACGCTTAGACAAGCATTGTAGATGAGCCATATAGACGCAGAGGCTGTGGTAGCAATGATGGTGTTTTTGACATCGATGGCTCCTTAGGCTGTACTTCGGGTAGGAGACGCCCTTCTGAATGATCCTATGATCAGAGGAGGCGATTTAGACGGCTCATACGTCGTCATTGTTATCCGACATTTCTCCAAAGGCAAGTCCTTTACTCTCCTTTTTCACAGAGTGGGGAGATTGTTGAAGGACTGCGCCCGGAAGACCATGAGCGGTCTTTTTTAGGGCCTTCTCAGGATGGTACCCTGAGGAATGAGTCTGAGGAAATTCTTTATCAAGGTCTCCTAGACTTTGAGGGCAACACCTCATCCCAGTAACTGGAGAAAATAATAGCCTCCTTTCTGGCCTTAACCATATTTCTGGCGTTAACCATATTAACAGCCTCTCTTCACGACCCTTCAAAAATCACTTGAAAAAGTGCAACATACCTTTTGGTCTGTGAGTGTGAGGAACAGAGCAGAGCTACCTCTTGGAACAAGAAGTGCAGGCTCCAAACAGAATTCTTCCGTTCTTTCCCTTGTTATACCTTCTTTATTTGAGATAAAGAATGTATGTGAAGATAATCCATAGTAGAAAAGCCAAA
Organism: Lissotriton vulgaris; assembly: GCF_964263255.1. Taxonomy (NCBI): domain Eukaryota; kingdom Metazoa; phylum Chordata; class Amphibia; order Caudata; family Salamandridae; genus Lissotriton; species Lissotriton vulgaris. The sequence goes on from NC_141700.1 coordinate 73,268,946, forward strand.
TTAAGTGAAAATACACAGAATCTGAGCAGAGCTCAGAGGAGACTCCCTAGCACAACGTGCGGTAGAAAATCTGAGGGACTGAGGCTCCTCCCAGGAAGGTTCTAGAGGGAGGTCGGAGCTGATTGGCTGACTAGGAGAGTTTGGTCCTTTTTACATAAGGACTAAGAAAGGCTACTAAGGGGAGGCCCTTAGGCCTATTTTCTCTATGTATGTCTATAAGACATTACTTTTTTATTTACCGGAGGCTCCCGTCTCGACGACGGGGAATGATTCAGGCATGTGAATCCATGAAAGACACCCCTAATACTGGATAACTTGTTCATCTGAAAGAAACAGTTATAGATTCCTTATCTTAGAATAGATACCCCAGCAATACCAACCCCGGTGGTGGGTCTGCGAACCAAGTTCACGCCAGAAAGTCCTGGAGAACAGAACTGCCAAAGAAGCCGTCTCTCCAGACTTGGCTGTCGAGGCTGTGTTGTCTTGTAAACAAGTGCAGCGATGCCCACGTAGCTGCAGGACAGATGTCATTCAGAGGGACTCCTCAGCCCAAAGCAGTAGAGGCTGCCGTTGCCCTGGTTGAGCGGGGGCGCAGTCTCACTGGAGGCTAGTTTTTGCTAGAGAATAGCAGGCTATGATACACAAAACGACCCATCTGAAGATAGTTCGTTTGTGTACGGCCCAACCATTCTTGGCGCCCATGTAGCCAACAAAGAGCTGGTCATCCACCCGGAACTGTTTGGTGCAATCCAGATAAAAGGAAAGCGCCAATTTCGGGTCCAGACGGTGGAGCCTCTCTTCCTCTTTCGAAGGATGCGGAGGCAGAAAGAAGGTGGGCAAAGTGATGGTTTGCCCTATGTGAAAGGAGGTGACAACCTTGGGAAGGATGGACAGGTCCTGAGGACAACTTTGTCCGGCTGGACAGACAGAAAAGGAGGCTTGGATGAAAGAGCCTGGAGCTCACTCACTCTTCTGGTAGATGTGATGGCCACCAGGAATGCAGTCTTAAGAGTCTTAAGGGACAGTTGCGAAGCGGCTCAAAGGGAGTGCACATTAAATATGTCAAGTCCAGATTCAAGTCCCACTGAGGCATAACGAAGGAAATAGGAGGAAAGAGATGAGTTATGCCTTTTAAAAAACAATTTACAACCGGGGACTTAAAAAGAGAAGGCTGATCAGGAAGCTGAAGAAAGGCAGAAAAGGCCGGAAGATAGCCCTTAAGAGTGCCCAGAGTAGAGCCCTGCTGGGTCAAAGAAAGGAGGAACAAGAGAACTTCAGAAAGAGGGGCAGAAAGGGGATCCACAGCTTTTGCTGTGCACCATGCCACAAATTTGTTCCACCGGCAGGCATATACCGTCTAAGTGGAGGGACACCTGGCTGCCAAGATTACATCACAAACTTCGGGAGGCAAGTCAAATGAAGTCAACTGTCGCTGCTCAATCTTCACGCAAGGAGGTGGAGGCATTGACAGGTTCGGGTGGAGGACGGTCCCCTGCTCTACGACAGAAGATCCTCACGAAGAGGCAGTCGGGTCGGAGGATCGATGACCATGTTGAGCAGCTTAGGATACCAAACTCTTCGTGCCCAATCCGGCGCTCAAGCAGCTTTCGGGACCATTCCTGCAAAGCCTTCGGAACCATGGACCGGCAGTCTGAGTACGACTTGGGGTCGTGGTTGCGCTCCAGGCACAAGATGTACACGCGGTGCAGATCCGTAACCGAGATCGGTCAAGAACAGGATCCGTAAGCCTTGAAGCCAGGCATCCCTACGTGCACCTGGAGTCGTAGGACTCAAAAAGACGTCGACAAAAGTTGCTCAAAAAGTTAATTCAAAAAGTGACTGGAAGTACCGCTCTCTCCGGATCTGCGCTAGCTGGCGCGGAAAAAGAAAGAACTGACGTCCGTGTGCGAGGGCGGCGTCTATGTAGCTACCGAGACGTTATCCCGGCGACCACAATGCCAACGGCGAATGCGGAGCCGACCGACGCCACCTTCCGACAAGTAGAGGTACTGCTGACGAAAAAACTTTCCGGATCCAGTCTGACGCCTGGGGGTAATTCTAAGGTAAGGAATGTACAACTGTTTCTTTCAGATGTATGTGATGTGTAGCTGTCACTAAGGCGGTCTCCGTACTGCATGGATCGGGGCCCAGATTGTGATGGGTCCAAGATCATAATATCTTCGAAGTAATGCGAACATTGTTTGTTAATTTGACCTTTCAGCAAATTGCCTAATAGAGGGAGCAGTGAGATGGGCTGATAGTTTGTAAGATTTGTGAATAAGAGATTGGCCTTCATTTGTATAGACATAACCTGCACAGCTTTCTAGACCAAGGGGATTTACCCATGTTTATTGATAAATTAAACAAGGAACATAAAGCAGGGGCTAACTGATTAGAAAGGAGTGCCGAGATTCTGGGAGGGCATACATCCAAAGGAGAGACAGATTTGGCTTCTTCTAGAGATCTTTTAATTAGTTCCGGAGTGAACAAGTTAAACTTTCCTAGGCTGCAAACACAGTTAAGGAGGGCGATTTGAGATGGGGCTCGATGAAAGTCTGATCGGGTGCACTGGGAAAGGTTTGAAAAATGATATTTTGTCATCAAACAAATCTGCTAATGAGTCTCGCAATCTTGCAAAGTCTGTTTGGGAGTACACGCCGAGATGAATTAAATCATTCAGTAATTTAAAAAGCACTTTAGAATAGTTGTCAGATTTGCTAATTTGATTTTTAATATGAATTGTTCAAGCAGTTTTAATATTTAAATGCCTTTATGTAGACTGCACTCCAAAACAATGTAATATATATGTCACTTCTAATAAAAGGACTTTAAAATATCACAACAGGTTAGCCCTCACTCTTGTTGAGTGAGGGAATGTCTTGGCACCAAAAGTACAAGCTTCTTACCTTCGGTAACGGTGTATCTGGTAGAGACGATTCTAGCCGCAGATTCCTTAACGTAGATTGATCCCAGGAGTGAGTCTGGATCCTGAAATTTTTGCCACAGCATCTCTGCGCGCTGGGGGCCGGGAAGGGGGATTGGGGTGGTACCGTGTGACCCCGCCCTGATGTCGTCCTCGGGCGTGACGTCAGCGAGGTCACATAAGCCCAACCCCGGCATGCAGACGTCAGTTTTTTCTCTTTTCCCCGTGCAACGCGGATCCGGATCGTGTCCTTCTTTTCATGCTTTGCGTTAGAGAACAGTGTGCGAATGCCTTGGGGCTTCAAGACGTGTACCTCCTGTGCACGCCAGATGTCAGCGACGGACCCTCACCCTATCTGTATGTGGTATTTGGCCGAGCACCATGACTCGACGGACTGCGAAGCTTGTCAGCACCTCAAACCGAAGTCCCAGCGGGAGCACCGGATGAAATTGCTGTTGGCCTGCTTGTCCAGGTCAGTGTCATCCCAGCATCCGTCCCCTTCCTCAGATGCCTGGAGCCGCCGATTCAGACTGCGGCATAGCCCTTCGCCACGGCCCCAAAGGCATCGCTCGCTGGCTGGTAGGTCCTGCAGCTTGTCTACGAGGTCCTGTCCTCGATCGGCGGAGGGCGCGGGTTCCCCTCATGACAGGCACCCTCGCCTGTTGCCACCCTACCCGCCGTTTCCTGGTGTTGGGGCAACTAGGACCCAAATGACAGCCTATGCTGCGGCTCTACAGGCTTCTTTGGCCCCTCCTTCACCTCCTGAGACGTCCGCGGATACCTTGCCTCTTGCGAGGCCTTCCGGGGTGTCGCCGGCGGCTTCGGGCCTAACGGGTTCAGCTTCAGGTTAAGAATGACTGACCTTCAGCCAAAAATCCATCAGGGGGAAAAAAAAAATCTTGTCTAACTACAATAAAAAAGGTAGGACAAATCTTCATCTACAATATTTTAACGGACAAGGTGTCTGTGACTAATCAATCCGTACAGGTTTTAAAGGTTACACCAGAGGAATCACTGACAATGCAACAGACAAGGAATAGTCATCTGACAAGGCGACGGCTACATATTCAACGTCTTCAATGAAAGGAGAATGGTAGTCAAAACAAAATCCTTCTCCATGACAAAAAACGTTTTATTGACGCAATTACTAAAACATTAGCAGAGCAGACAGTAATGAAACGCTTTAAGGTCAAAATGCAAAACTGCTTGTGGTGTGAGGCACATGACTCCTCTTTACCCAGGGCCACAGAAATCATTGCAGACTCATCTGATAAGCTACCCAGGTCAAAAAAATATTCAACTGCCAGTGTTTTGTATTAGGGATCTAATTGTTTTAATGTGAAAGTCTCTGATTGGGTCATTGTAATAATGAATAGTCCAATCAACGATTATTCAAAAACAAGCAAAGGTTGTACTGGGAAAATAGAGCCGATCTCGAAAACAACCCTCATGTAGCAGGTTTAAAAGGAATAAGCAGGTTCAAGGTTCCATAGCTTTACATATCATGAAAAAGAAATGTCTAGTCAGTTGTAGAGAGTCCTGTTCAAGATTAGAAAAAGAAGAAATAGCTTATTTGCCCAGTTTTGGCAACATAAGATACAAGGGGTGAAAAGACTCTTCTCACCCAATATTAGAGTAGGATTCAACAAAGATTCTCCTGCAGGGCTGAGAAGTATAAGACCCCGATTTAGTAAGGGCATAGCTATATGATCTTTCATACTATTAGCCCAAAAATGTTAAACTAGTCAAACTCCACAGATGTTATGACAGCTTCCTTTATATTTTTACAGAGAATAACTGAGAAATCGAGTTACATGCGCGCACATGTGCCAGGAGGATCCACCCCAGAACTGATGATGCGGTCCTCCTGCTGGTAAATGCACCCAACTTTGTGAATGTACATTGTACTGAAACCTACTTGGGTAAATGTGACATTCATTCCACGCACAGATTGAAACTGGACATAAAGCTATGGGAAACAAATTCCTTTCTTTGCTAACTGCAGATTAAAAACACAGAAAATGCCTTATCAAAGAGATAAAAGGATCAGTGTGTCAAAAAATGGGAAACTGCCATGAGCGTCTCAAGATATAATGTATTATTCTTTTGTGAAGTTTTTGATAATTATGGGGGCTTTAGACACAGATTACTGCCAGCTTTGACTAGAAAGTGAAACAAATTAAGATGTATTTGTTAATGAGCACACCCTCTTGGTAAACTAGGAGGGTAAAATTGGAACTCTTTATCTCCCGATTACAAAATGACTAGACCGCATCAGCAGCTTCTGTCTAGTCTCCCCACAATAGTCTCCTGGCAGTAGAATGAGCGAAACAGAGGAGTAGCTGGATCTAAAAATGACACAGTCACAAATAAGAATTAATTCTTACCTGAAAAGTGATGGTGGAAGCAGATTCTTGCCAACAGGTGATGGAAAGACATGGTAGTTCCGTCTACTTTTAAAGAACGCATCTTCAACTCTCCGGATTCCAGCAATTTAGCAAACGCATCACTTATTAAGAACAGATGAAAGTGGTATTAGTAATGATAGCAACCTAACAAAAAACATAGCGTGCAACTCTGTTAAACAGCATTTATTTACCATTCAAATACAATGATGTCATACAGCCATGCTTACAATGTTCCTTCCAGCCTATAAACAACTGCAGGGGCGGTGGGTGAGATTTTAAAGTGGTGGGGCGCAAATTGATTTGCATACAGCACCGTAGCGAGCGAGCGCAGCGAGCGAGCCTGAACCCCAAAAGGGGGGTTTGGGGGGGTTACCCCCACCAAGAAAATTTTGGAAAAAAAGAAAAATCGTGCATTTTCAAGCAACTTAGTGAAAGCAGGAAGGTTAATAAATCAAAAGCAGTGCACACTAATCCTAGCTCACATATTCAAAAGCTAGTGACCCCATCCCCTCCGTCCGTACCCTTCCCTACCCAAGACTCAGGCTGCCTCCTCCTGAAAGGACCACTCCCTCAAGCGAGGGCACTTACCAATACCTGCCCTCTGCCCTGCCAGGCGCCAGCTCCCGACCACACACAATAGAGACAAAACTGAGGTACTTACGTCCAGCAATTGTTCCCATACTTGGCCACCTAGCTGGTGGCCATATGAACTGGGCAAACCTTGATAGCCGCTAAATCTGTCATTAACCCCTCTGCATCCACAAAATTGCATTAACTCTACACAAAACAAAAATTATTTTGATTATGCCCATCAAATACTTACTATCCTCTGCAAGCCTTGTTCCCCTTAATCCACTCCTATTGAAAACTGCATGCCCTCTGAACTATGTTTCTATATGTGTTTTTGCGAATTACCCACCGCACCTATAGCCTACAACCTCCTTCTACTCCCACACTGCTAATCAATAGCCTGTGATTTTATCCATACACTAATCTTCTGTATTCCCCAAATCGATAACCTTATCATGGTCTGCCCTATCTATTCACCCTACCAATGACTCGCATGAAGTGACATACCCGACCCCTACCTCACTAACAACCCCCTTCCCTCCCTCCCTCACCCCCAGGAAGCAATCCCATCTAATGTCGCCTTGATTTCCACCATAAACGCACTGGGGTAAAGCATGGAAGAGTTTCTTCAGAGAACACAAGCCTAAAGCACTAACAAAAAATACCCCAAATTAGCCACCAAACTTGG